>NC_141199.1:14290000-15490000 GCF_054491065.1 Syngnathus leptorhynchus | reverse complement strand
AAAGGAGCGTGTCCTGATACGAGCTCATCTTCCTCAAAATGATGGATATAAATTAGCCGCTGAAATACACAAAGCAATATCCTGTTCGGAAACAACCGCTAATGCTGAGCTTTCCCAGATAATCCATCTTAAACGTCGAGTCAAGATATTCCGGTAATTTAAAATAAGAGCAGTCGTCTGCATTATTCGAAACGCCCCCGCCCCTAAAATATTTTTGTGATGTTCAAAACGATGCGTGTTCTGGCGCCTTGTTTGCGAGCCCCCCTGTTGACCGTGCCGCGTCATCACATCTAAAGAGAAGATGGGAAGAGCGAGAAGCCCATTTGTTTATCGTGCAGTCTAGGTGACGCCCGTGCGTGGAATCAAGCGTGACTCACGAGTCTTTAAAGGGGTTTCGCAATCAACTCCACCAAGGAAACGAAATATTTGGGAATTCCCGATTTTGGAGAACCAATGGTAGAGAAGCTGAGATGCTCTCATTGGGAAGGTGAAGAAAGTTCTGGACTTGGTGATCAATGGTCCTAATTTTCTTTGGGTAAACATTTAAGGGGAACTTTTTTTTTTTAAATGTCAAGATTTTTTAAAGGCAAACGGACAAATTGCTGACATTCTGGCTCGTCTTGGACTCCAAACATTACATCCAATTAACGTTTTGCCTCTTAGTTTGCGTCACTGTGCAATAAAGACCACATTGTGCAAAAGAAAAAAAAAATTGGGCTCTTAAAACCATAGAAAATCTGAAATTCACGTTTTGCATTGGCCGCCAACAGTGCTGGCATTGTTGACAGTGTAACACGCACTTAAAAAAAAAAGAAAAATTACATCAGGCAGCAAGCATATTCAAATTTGACACTGTATTGCAAGTAATTATCTTAATATTCCACACATGAAGTCATTCAAAGTTTGGGTTACGATCTTTGCCGTCCAACTGTGCAAACAAATGTGGCACAGTGCGGCGCTGTCTGTGAGGCATTAGTGACCACAGGAAGCTCATCTGGGGACCACTTTAGGGTCCTCCACGCATCTCATCTGCTCTGCTCGTCAACTCTCATGCGCTTATCACCACCGCAAAATATAGACGCGTTTGACCGCCACGGTTTCTCATCTGTACGTCGTTTTCAATGTCAGGGAGGCTTTGAAGCAGATCTTTGTAGGGGGGCTACCAGGGGGGGGGGGGGGGACGGACACACTTTCACTTCATGTCAGCTGCTTGCAATGAAGATAGGACAACATGCATCTGGACTCGAGTTGGACTTCAAAAATGAGCAGCGGGGCTTTTTCGATGCATAATTCACCAACCGCAATATTAGGCACACGTGGCGCACTCTTAACAAGGGCTGCATCGAATTTGGACTCTGACACGGCATCACAATCGGAGCCGGTGTTATTGTTTCGTGTCATCAGAAATTTGACAAGAGTTGCCAGTGTTGCCATAGAAAATAAGCTCAGTGGTCAATTCACTTCAGATGATCCCCTTCAGATCACTTGATCCTGACAGGAATGGTTAGCAAATTATTATTTATGAATTGTAAGTTGTGGGGCTACATCCGGAACTGGGTGACTTGTCGCAGGGTGCTATGAAACCAAATTATTTAAATGTATGTACTTAGTAATGTTTAGTTATCTTGGTAAGGCAATTGAGAATAGATTCACTCATGGTGAATTGTTTTTCTGAAGGGGTGTTCATTCCCACAAAACATGTCAAATAATGTCTTTTTTTTTTCTTACACAATTTAGAGGCACCCATTGAAGGCTGGCTGGGCTGGGATGAAACCAGAACACCAGGAAAGCCTTCTGACCTCAAAAGCTATCCATCAAAGGCTCCAATTCAAAGTGTCAACGTCCATTGTGGGACACAATAGAGGAGCGCCTCCACCGGGGAGTGGGAGGAAGTATTGGACGTGTTTGATGTAACTGTAGATGCTCCGAGGTGATTCTCTCTCTCTCTCTCTCTTTTTTTTTTTTAATTACCTTTGTCGCCCATACCAGACACTTGCTTCCTGTCCAGGGGAAAAAAGAATAGCATAGCCAATAGCCATGTGGTACACCGGCACAATCTAATAGGATTCAATATAAGGGGTAGGGATGAGTCAAACTATTAGTCAGCTCTAATGGAATTTTACCAGACTGCCATATGTGACCAGATTAAAAAACCACTTTTTGGGGGGAGTTTTTATGCAGTATTCTGTAGATCTGCTCTATGCAATTTCTCCCCTTCTTTAAAAATCCAATAAAAATGAAAAGCATGAAACAGCAGCCAAAGATGGTCCAACTCTTAAGTGGCACACATGCTTTTTACATTTCCAACAGTCATCCTCCAAAACTGCACTTAAAGTGCAATTAATTAAGAGGAATAAAAGGATTTTGACTCCCACAAAATTCCACTTACAGCAGTTTAACCCCGATTTTTCCATTTCCTGCACAGCACTAAATATAAGAGGGTCAAGTGCTGAGTTAAATACACAGTGTATGATTTTTTTAATTTTTTTTTTTTTATAGTTTGCTCCCAGCGGGGCTGCTGGTGCCGGCGGGGCGCCAGACAACACAGCACACACACATTGGGATCACTTTCAGCCTTTTGTGTGTGTGCTTGTAGGGGCGGAGGAAGATCGCTCATTAATGCTATAAAGAGACGACCGCAAAGCATGTTTCGCACTCACTCACTCACTCACTCCTCGCTACAAAGGAGGAGAGGAGAGAGCACTCTAGCCTGAACTCCGTACAGAATCTTGGTGACTTTTTGTCTTGACTTCCTTTTGGCAGGAAAAAAACCATTTAAATGATTCTCGTGACTTTTGCTGTGTGATCTCGGAGAAGACAAAGCGTAACATCGGCTGTACACTCGGCCGCGCACATCCACTTGTTTTTCTTGGGCGCAAGGATGACGCTGCTGGTGCGCACTCGGATTAAACGCTGGTTCCTAATGGTCCTCTTCGCCACCGCCACGAGGTGTCAAGCGCCGGAGGGTCGCCCTAAACCTAACTCCATCAGGCCGGTTCTTCTTGCGGGTGCTGCGGAGGATCAGGCGCCCATGGTCGCCGTCTCCAACCGCTCGGCTGCAGCGCACGTCAAGAAGTTCAACATCTTTGCGCAGGTACCTTTCTTCCATCTTCACTTTGATTGGCCGTATTTAATAGTGATAATGGGCGACACTATCGTTAATACGACTGCAAAAGGCAGCGTTTGTCTTACGTCATAGGATTGTGCAGGTGTAGCCCATATTTGCAAAGAATCAACGGAAACTTTGCAAGCCTGCGTTCGGTGTCGTATCGGATGGTGCCTTTTGGAATTATAGCATCTTTGAAGTTGTGAGATAATTTTGTTTTTTCTTGACTATACAGAGGTTGAGACTTTGTGCAATACAGTATTCATGGTGACTTATTTTATTTTCTATTTTTTTAAGCATGACTCACAAATTGACTTGCAAAGTTTACACTGTATAATATTTCAACAAAAGATGTCTGTTTTTGACAAACTTAATTTTTAATAATTTTTGGGCAAATTTCTTTTCTTTGCCTGACGATTGTCTTATTTTTTTCTTTTTAAGATACTCATCATAAAAATTTGATAATTCTCACATAACTTTCTACTCTAAAAAAATCGAATTCATTCACATTTTACACTGATGTTGAATAAAATGGAAATAATGTCATTTTGCAGCTTAAAAAGAGAGAGAAAAGAACCTGACAGTATCGTGTGTCCAAAATTTCAATTTTTGCTAGTGAAGCGGCATGCAGCGCGCTGCTTCGGATAAACACAAGTGACCATAAACAATTGTGGTAGTGATTAAAAGGCAGCGTTACGTTTACTACAGATGCTGTGTTAGTCACATGACTGCATTCCGTGCATTTGCTCTGTACAATCTCTCCATCTACAAACACAATATTTGCCAAACAGCTGAGAGGTCTGGTGTCTTTTAAAAAGTTAGCAGTGTACCATTTAAAATAAGGCTTCTTTCTGTCGCCAACCCCCCCCCCCCATAAACTTCTAATTGCCTTTGAGACGTGACGCCACTGTGCACCTCCACAGTAAATCATTAACGCCAGCACAAATGTGAGGAGAAAAAAGTGACCAGTGGGGGGGAAAAGTGACCAGTAGGTCCAGGCATGCTTGTCTAGGTTTTTTGGTGTCATTCAAGTCAAGATTAGGGGGTTCTTTTTTATCAAGGTGAGGTTACAAACAATTCTCATCCTGCTCTTTTAATGCTAAAGTGACACATTAGAGAGTTGAGAAAGGAGAGGAACCTAGGTTGTCTAAATTTAACAAAGAAAACTGAGGCAAAATTTACACATGACCTCTCAAATTTCAGCAAATAAAAATTAATTGATCTATAAAATGAAATTTTGTGTCAATATTTTTAGGAAGCACTCACTACGTGTAAAAGCTGACTCAATCAATGAGACCATGTTCGCGTGTTAGCATAGTTAGCATAACCACAAAGCGCTTTTCAAATTATATCAAAGCAGGAAAAATAACAAAATAGGACAAAAACCAATACTCAACTAATATACATGACATATTCAGACAGTTAGGCAGTAAAACACAATTAACAGAGAAGTAAAAATGCACAACTTACATTACGCGGACATCAATCTTGTACCCGCGAAGTACTTCCACCTGTCAAATGAGTCGTCCAAGTATATGCCTGTCCAATTTGTTACATTTCAAAAATACTGCCCTCTAGTGATACTGATAATTTAATAAGAGAAAATATGTTTCAAAATACCGCCCTCTTGTGATATTAATAAAATGGTTAAAAAAAATCTTAATCAAATGTTTGGGTTTCAGTTTGGTAGGAACAAATGCTGAGCTGATTTGATAGATTTGAGCATTCACTTTGGCTTTTTGTAAGTTTTTGAAAATTTGACTCCATTTGTGGCAGAAGCTTCTCATCACAACACAATTTTCAATTGATTGAATTTATTGCTGCGGTTTGTCTTTTTTTTAACCTGGCCCTCGTGACATGTACAGTGACAGCTGGCTGTGTGCAAACTGCTGAGCGTGCTGACATCCTGCCCTGAGCCAACAATGATGTGAACGTTGAGGCGAAAAACCTCAAGACCAATCCTGCCAGACCTCAAATTTGAACGCCTGCTTGCACCTCGGCCACTGACAATATAGGAAGCCATACGTGTGTGTGTGTGTGTGTGTGTGTGTAGACCACCAGTCTACCAGCAGTAAAACCAGCCAAGTTATGCCCATAATGACATTCACGGCAGTGTGTGTGTGTGTGTGTGTGTGTGTGTGTGTGTGTGTGTGTGTGTGTGTGTGTGTATGTGTGTGTGTGTGTGTACATACACGCCAGGAGCTTTTCCACACTTGTAAAGCTGTGGCCTAAGCCACATTAAGTGGCTTTTACTGTATAACATTTGACTGGGTCCTCTGCATCCACTAACGGTGAGGCCATTTACAAGCGGAATAAATCAGGTTTAAAAAAAAAAAAAAAAAGCCTTTCACCTGACGTACGGGCTGTTGCCTTTTATTTAACAGACCTTGAAGGCGTCGGAAACCATCCGTGTATCCGTCATCATTTGGTTTTCAGGACCATTTCAAGTCTGCAATGAAATTTTTTGGGAAACATCAAAAACAGTTTTTGGCCTAAATGAAGCTAGCTTACAATCTTGTACTGCGCAAAGACAATTCAAGCTTTCATAACAATGAACACATGTTCTTGTGAACATCAAAAACACTATACAGTAGCGTTGTGTTGAAGACCACACTATCGCAAACCAGGACTTGCCTGAGACCAGAACTTACAGAGACCAAGACTATTGAGAGTCGAGACCAAAACCGTAAAAGCCAGCAATTAAAAAAAAAAAAAAGTCACAGAGTATTTATTAGCTTTTATGACAATTTATGCTAGCTATTGACAATTATTTTGGCTTTGACACGATTGAACAAAACCAACCTTTTACAGATGGGTGGCGTGAGTCTCAACCGGCTCCGCTTTTAAAAGTCCTGGCGGCCTACCCCTGCCAGAGCCGCTCGTGAAGCGAACTTAATGAGCTGAGAAAGTCAGGCGGAGGTGTGGCGGCTTGTTAGCGCCGCCGCCGTCGTCGGCCTCCCGTCCGGTGGCCTTTCCAGTCTGCTGCTCCCTCGGGTGCCGGCAGGGCCTCCAGCCCAAACCTATTAGGCGAGGCCTCCCGCGGCGACCTCATTCGCCATAATTGGACCTGTTAATGATAGAGGAGACCCGCGGTGATTTAAAGACATTGTCTGAGTGTAACAAGTCGGATGTCTTGTTTCTTCTAAAGGACGCCGGGGTCCAAAGTTCACAGACGTGTTTGGTCTGTTAAAGGACGCCGGCGTTGGCGTTTGACAGCCGGGGATTTTGGTCAGAGTGATTCACCCTGAGTTTATATGATATCTGCTGGCTGTCTTTTGTTTTCTGTTTGTTGACTTGATGAAGTTCTTTTTATTGGACTCCGCGAGACCTCTGCAACCAATTATTTTGTCATCCATTGATATAAACTTCAAGTGCAGAGACACAGGGATCACTTTTTATCTTTTCCTTTTAATCAAGTAAGGTTCCTATTCTGGCTCGCGTCATGTGTCACTTGTCGCTAGGCAAAAACTTTCATGTGTCTCGCCGACTATATTATTATTCCTGTTTATGTCAAACGTTTGCTGCTCGGCAGACTTTGCGGTGCGCGTACGTCATGTCTTCGAGAAGCCAAGTAGAGAGTACAAGACAATTTATTGATGCTCAGGACACTCATTTGCGGAGCACTAAAAATTTTTTTTCGCAAAGACTAATGAAAACAACGTGAAATAGAGGAGAACATTTTGGGGGATTGTCGTGGGTCACGGGAATTATATTTTATCTTTCAATCACGAGATTGGGAAGGAAGAAGATAAAAAAAAGTTCACGAGAGAAAAGTTAGTCAAATTTAAAAAGTAGCTCAAATTGTTGCTTTTTTAAAAAAAGAAAAAAGTTGAGAGGATATCGAATGAGTTGCAACACAAAGTTTAGTAAGTCGGCATCAATGTCCTCATTGTTGTTGTTTTTTTTTTTTTTTTTCTTTCTTCACGCAAAGTTCCACTGACATGAGCTGTACAGCGGAACCGTCTTTTGCTTGTAAATAAGGGTTTCACAACGCTGCTTTTTAGAGATTGTTGACCCCGCAGCACCAGTCAAAAAGTTATTTTTTGGGAGGGGGGGGGGGGGGGGGGCCTTCCCTCATGGCGCTGCGTCTGTCTCCATCCTTATCGCCTCGGCCGGCATGCCGTGAGTGGCCGTCGAGTAAAATAGCTCTCGGGGGCCACTTCCTGCACGGGATCATCTAAGGCTTTTATGTGCCGAGTAAAAATAAGGGAGCGACAACAGAGACGCATCCGAATTCGAGCCACACGTCCCTCAGAAGTAGCGAGTGAGGCGTTTTAAATAACCGCCAGATAAGGTGAGGTAATCAGATGGAACGAGGGAGGGGGAGGCTTGAGTCACATTTCAAAGACTTGGCTGTGATGGAAGAGGTGAGGCCTATTTCTTCTTCCACACCTATGACGTGGATGCGAGCCTGAGAGACAGATTCCACCTAAGTCGTAGTGTGAAGTATTTTTAGAAGCTGCCCGTTTATGTACAACGAGGAAAAAAGCGCATCATGTCTCGTCCCAAATGAAAGGTTAACGAAAGGTCAACGATCATAATTTTTGTGGAACCGGCAAGGAATGCTCGTCTTTCAACATCTATGTTTCAAAACGTTTCAACACACTTTTGTTTTTGGCGGCCATTTTCATTTTAGTATGAGTAGGCCAGTATGTGAGTTCAGCTTTTAATTGTTGCGGCAAATATGTCTCACGAGACATCGTTTTTAATCGGAGCTTCCTTTTCTTGCTCATGTAGAAAAAGATCACTCTGTTGCATAGTCAGTTTGTGTTTTCAGAAAGTGAAGTTCAGGAATGTCTTTGGTAAACAGCTTGTAAAAAGAAAAGTCTCATTTGTTACCCTGTGGCAGTTGTTCCTGAATTAATTTTATGTTGCGGCCAGATCTGGCTTTGTTCTAAATGATACCCCAGCCATATTCTCCCGCAAGGATGTGGTTGCTTCAAAATGCTTTGTCTCATTAACATTAACATTTGTCATTTGTCTCGGGAGTAGTGAAGACACTCATCAGTCATCCAATAAAAATTACACAATAGGATTAAAGACATGTTAAGCGCATATGGGGGATTGTTTGTGCCAGAATTAAATACAAAAAAAAAAAAATCAAGCATGAAAAAATCAAATTGACTAACAATTTATTACTGTGGGAACCAGGCCTATTTTTTTTCATCCAAATTTTAGGACTAATTTATCATATTTTATTTTTCATTTGAATTTGTTCTGGCCTTTTCATCATTCAGTGTCTTATAAAATATTAACATATTTAATACATGTTTAAATCGTATTCAGCTATCAGTTAATATCAACTTTACGGAGGTGGAATACATAGTTACACATCGATATTGACAAAAAATGAGTACAGAGTATTACCGTTTTCAAATGTAGGGAGTAAAACTATATTTAAAAAAAAGTATCTCGAATATAGAGATGTTGAAACGCTTGACCAACCTGATCCGGCGCACTACTGTTGGTCACGTCTTGGGCACAGTAATTCATTTTTCTAAATGTGATTTGTGACAGGCTTCATGTCCATTTGCTCTGCTTGGCCCCCGAGTCCCACGGCAACAGCGCTTACACGTGTAAGAAATTACATCGAAATACCGCATCTTGCGATCCTCGAAGAATTGGCATTGGCCTATAAAGAGAAAAAAAATCCTATTTGTTAGGCTGTACTCTGTAGCACATATTTTTTCACTTCTCAACAACATTGAAAAAAACTGAGAAATGACGGGGGGAAAAAAATGAAAGAAAAAAATGTCTGTGAAAACAAATGGAGGAAAAAAAATGAAAGAAAACAATGTCTGTAAAAACAAATCCATCTTACAACAAACCAAGCAAACAAGACAAAATGGACTCTGAAGAAGTATGATTAGCGGATGTAATTACCCCTGAGGTACGACTGCAGGGATCATTAAGCCGCCAAACTCGCTGGTTTAGGAAATCGAATTGCTCCAATTGTCTGGAGTGCACAGAAATAACAACGGGGACATGTGAGAAAAATGTCCACACTGGACATCCTCCTAAGGAGACACAAAGTGACTGGAGGGAGGCACAAAAGCAGTGTTATCTTAGAATGAGTCATTGGTTCAGACACAAAAACAGCCGGTTGAATAGGGGGATGAAAACATTGGCAAACAAACTTTGGCTTTGAATAACAACGCACATTTCCACCCATACACTCATTTCTATTTGTTTTTCAACCTTTGAGTTGACAGTCAGCGTTAAAAGAAACACTAATTAAGGTGAAATAGTTGGAATTTTCAGAAAATTCTCTCAATTAATTGTCAACTAGAAAAACGGCCGCCATAACGTGTCGGGTGTATCTAAAGTGAATTGTTATGTTTCCTCAGCAGGTGTATCCGTGCAGCAACGACAAGGAGTGCAGCGTGGGAAGTTACTGCCACAGCCCCCATCAAGCACCCTCGCGTTGCCTCGCCTGCCGCAGAAGGAAGAAGCGTTGCCACCGGGACGCCATGTGCTGCCCCGGCAACCGTTGCCATAATTGTATGTCACCCCTGCATGCTTTTCAAAAGAAATATCAAGGACAGTGAAGTACTGTTTAGCATTGAGAATAAATGACAAACCCAACAACAATCGGTGAAAATCTGATGTATGACAGCTAAACTCCACATCTAAGGCTGCAAATAACCATTTAAATATCAATGAATCCGTTAGTTTGCCGATTCAAAATCCCGATTGTTTTCCAAAATGTTGGACAATTTTACTTTAAAGAATTCCAATGAATCGATTATCAAAATGAATGTACTCATTGATTAGTTGTCGATTAATGGTTGCACCTCTACTCTCATTTTTTGCACATTTTCAGATATTTGCTTGGCAATTTCCGATAGCGTGATCTCGCCTCGCATCTCCGCCTTGGATGAACACAACAAGCTTACCGCCAAAGACCACAGCTGGAGGAAAAGCACCGAGAAAACACAGGCCAAGCATTCTCTTAAAGGTACAACAACATCCAATTCGATTTTGCAGCCCTTAGTTAAATGCGGACGGCTGCCAAACTTGTAGTACACTAAACAATCAACCATCATATGTGATCACTCTCAAAATCGGTCAGTCTTTTGGACTGCAACGTACGACTATAACCTTGGGCAATGAACCACATGTTGCTTTTGTCTAAAATCAAAGAAATTATTATCTGGTCACATGTTCTGGAGCAGCATCGCTTGAAATTTTTTGGAAAGGCAATCCGACTTTAGGTTTGACATCCATGCATGGATTTTGTCCCATTTTTCAGGTTCAGGATCACACAACATTATCATGTTTTATTTTTTTTTTCCCCCAGGTCACGAGGGCGACCCATGTTTGCGTACGTCCGACTGTTCCGAGGGTTACTGCTGCGCCCGCCACTTCTGGACCAAAATCTGCAAGCCGGTGCTGCGACTCGGCGAGGTTTGCAGCAAGCAGAAGAAGAAAGGCTCGCACAGCCTGGAGATCTTCCAGCGCTGCAATTGCGCCAAAGGCCTCTCGTGCAAGGTGTGGAAAGATGCCACCTCCTCGTCCAAATCCAGACTGCACATGTGCCAGAAGATTTGAAAGAGGAGGAGGCAACGTCGTCAGCGGGCAACACGATCAGCCCAGGGAATTTTTTTAATTTTTTTATTTTGTAAAAGGACACAACTACGTGAGTGTTATTTTACGTTGATGACATTCAGGGATGGAGGGACTCCAGGCGGAGCCAGATTATTATTGTTAATATGCATTCCTTAATATGCTGCAAAGTCTATTTGCTCTCAAATCCACCTCTTATTACCGCTCAAAAGCTTTTCCACAATGACCGTATGCTAGTCGCTAAACGTTAGCGACAGCAAAGTAAGGAATAGCAACCATGTCATCTATTCTGTCCATTGTTCGGATTCAAATGAAATACAACTGTTGTGTTTACAATATCTAGTTCTGCTTTTCGGTTTATTGAAGGATACGACGGGAAGCCAGCTGGGTCAAACTGGTTGATCAGAATGACTGTGTGTATCGCTAATCCGCTTATTATCTTATCTCCCTCTGTTCCATGACTTTATTTGTAACCATTTCAAAAAAAAGATATGCTCCTATATTGTAAATAGAACGGAGACGACAATGATGACATATTTAAGAAACAGTGTATATCGTGTACATATCATAAGATTTAAAGCCTGAATAGGAACGGCCAAAAGAATTTAGGTGAGAAGAACGAAGAGACCAAATATGTTAGCCGGCAGATGCATCACAAGGAAAGTTAGCGCAACACAAATACATTGTGTGTAAATCCTATGTATATGATGTTAAGATTGATATCTCGACTAAATATTGTTTTATGTGAATAATTGTGATTGGTTTGCATATTTACAATGATGGACAAATTAAAAGAATGTATTTTGTATTAACGCACCGAGTGTTATTTTGCACTACAGTGAACATAATGATCACGCTATAAAGCAAAATAATTTTTTTGTAGCAGTTGGAGTATGATCAAATCATACCGTATGTTTCAAACTAACATATTGGATGCATATTACATTGATACAAACCACATTTTTAATGTAATGCTTACCATAAGGTGTGCTTTTTGTGTGTAAAAGATGTTTCTAATTTGAGAGTTTAATGTCTCAAAACAAAAAAATATTCCCAGCCAAGCCTCCAGTTAGGTAGCACGGACAGAAAGGTAGAGTAGGTAAGTTGGAATCGTGTCACGAATCGTGACACAATCGGAAAAATCTTTCTATTCATTGAAACACATCAAAAGACAAAATCCCTCAGGAGCTATGGCGGACTGATGTTTTTTCAATTAGTCAGTTTAGGATACTGCTAAACAATATTGACACATTTTCCATAAATCTACCAAAACATGTGAGGGAAACACTTGTGTGTTTACTTCTGGCAAAGAAAAGTTCCACACTGCTGTTTTCATGCGGCGCTTCGAGCACACCCTAAGACTTCATGCGCAAGTTATGAGTGAGACAAACTCACATCTGCATAACAGGTCTGTTTATGCGACTTAAATATGACACAAAAATAAAGAAAAGCGTTGGTTCTTCTGACATGTGGAAACATAATGTGAATTTAAACATGCTTTCGGTCTCCTTTTCCTCAATGTAGGCTATAAATAACAATCTATGTGGAATTTTGCCCACAAAAATGCAAAAAGCACTTGAAACGCTCTAAAATCCTCCACAACAGCTAAATACAGGTTAAAAAAAAACTAAAGATAAACACCAACTGGCTAACTGTGCGCCAATGCCATCCCTTAATCCCTTAACATAATTTTGCATCTTTTCCACGGTACTCCGACTACAAAGTCAAAATTATATATTTAAAAGTGTGTGCATGTATATATATATATAAATAAAAGTACACATGGAAAAGAGAGTTTTAATATGGACAATAATAATGTGCCCCTAAATCTGCCCCAATAAATTTGAGGAGTTATACAATCAAAACACTGCAACTAACCATGCATAAAGAACAGAGAAGACTAGGTACCCGTTTTGATTTATTTGTCTTAAGCAATAAAACAATAATGACTCTAACATTCATATTTGGGTTTAGCTTGTTCAATATCCTGACAAAGTTTGACTCAGCAAGTGATGAGAAGTTAAAAGTGTAACACAAATTGTGCTACAAACGTGACCAGCGACCTTTCTCTGAGCATTTGCCAAGATCCGTCTCCATCCTGCTTTGGACGTGTCCCGAAGGAGCACTTTGGATTTGGTGGATGCGGGATGGAGCACAGTATTGGAAATACACACAACAAACAAGTGCAGCATGTGAATGTGCTTAACACGGAATGTGGGCTGCGTCACGGGAGATTCACAGCTTCGCTTTGATCGGCAATCGGGGCTTGATTTACAAGGCCTGGATCGAAGTTCGCCACGCTCCGATATTGGTTGTTCAAAAGTTTTTTTATTATTATTTTTTTATTTACTGGAGGTGAAGCTTGTAATGATTCCCCGGTCGAAAAATGTTAGCTAGCCGGTATGAGAAGCAGTGCCAGGGAAGAGCGGTCATGCTTCACAACTGTGAGCTGATGTTGGATGCCTTAAATCATGTTTTAGTGCCTGAGTGTACTTTTTCTTTTCTTTTTTTTTTTATCTTCAATGAAATGGGAAAGATATCAATGTGAAAACTGTGTGGATAAGAGTGGTGAAAATCAATCGATTAATTGGTTACTATTTTAATAGAGTCATCGTTTAAAGCCATTTTTACGCTAGAATTTCAGAATGTCAGCTTCTCAACTATAATTATTATTTTTTCATGTAAACAAAATATTTTGAGAGTTTAATCAAACCGAATTTTACCAACATCTGCTTTCACTAACTCATTATATAGTACATTATTCCCTCTTGTGTATTCTTGTCATAATTTTTTTCAATCACTACACAATACCAAATAAACGACAGTAAATGTGGGGGGAAAATCTCTTGTCACTTACATGCCAAATAAAATTTTATCAGATTATTCGATTAATCGATGGACTAATCGATTAAAAGACACATTCATTATCAACATCTAATGCAAGATGGCCATCTTAGCATGTGTATAAAAGCATCTTATGTGATGAGTGTACTTGAAAGGAGGATTCACTCACTGACTCACTGACTCGCAGCTAGCACCGTGCTGTTGTCAGGGAGGCTGCAGTGAATGAGCGAGATGGAAATGTGACTGTTTCAAATGTCATCTGAGTGCAAGTGGAGCTTCATTCATCTTCCCAAAGTCCATTCACAAAAAAAGAAAGAAAGAAGACCCACCCAGCCAGACTCCACTGTTATGACATCACGTCTCTGTCAGTAGAGCCAGACTGTATTGTTGTCCAGGACTTTATGACAAACACCCTCTCTTCCTAAGTGATAACAAAAGGGACGCCACAGCCCAGGCTGCAGACGTGTTTGCCTCTTGTGTGCGTGCGTGCCTTAAAATGATAGCTTCACTTTTCTGGTCCCGACAAACAAGGGAACTAGGATGGATGTGTATGCTTTGCATTAGCGCTCTGGTCCCTTTTATAGCACTTTGACAGCAATTAAAAAAAAAAAAAAATCCTCCAACAAGTTTAATGTGGACAAGTCCTTGTGCAAATTATAAAAATAACTGTTACTGTATATATTTTGATGAATATTTTTTGATTGACATGTGAGACATATATAGACCCAAAAAATGTTAAATGTATATATAAATGTATATATTTTAATGTATTTTATGATCGGAATGCGACACACAAAAACTATATAAATGTGTATTAATTTATTTTATTACTATATTTATATTATTTACATGTAAATATATAACATTAAAGTTACAAATAACAAAACAAACAAATCATAATAGAGTTTCTAAATGATATCAACAATTATACATAAAATACAAAAAAGACTAACTTTTTTTTAGTATGTTTGAAAAAAAAAAAAATCAATTGAGGCCTTTAAGCACCAAATTTTGCCCAGCCCTGCTTTTCGACACTAAATCTCCAGCACCTTGCTTTCATTCTCTTGCTATTTTCTTTACGGCGATTTTACACATCGGACAGTCGGAGCATCTCTTCCAATAAAATGCCTTGTTAAAGATTAAACCAGGCGTTTCCTCTCTTACAAATTTACCCAAAAAAAAAGCAGCATGCAGCCTGGCTCTTGTTTCAGACGTGACTATGATTTGTTAACAGCTCCAGCTAATACATTTTTTTTTTCCCCCTTCATTCCACATGTGGTTCCATTTCACGTGGCTCAAATGATCCACTAGCTCAGCAAAAGTGAGAACATGTTTTGAAAACAGATTTGAAGTATCAAGAAGCTTGATCTTCTTGGTGTCTCTAGATAGGAAGTCAGACTTACTGCTACTACAATGTGTGACATGCCGAATGATCATCGACTGTCACTGATCATTTTTCATGGTGCGTGTCATTCCCGAGGACTTTTACAACTACATCGAGCGGAAAATAGTTGTGCTGTCACTTGAAATTGATTTTTCAGATTGCCACTTTTGAGCGCTGGATTAAATCGGATCAGTACTTGAGCGATGAAGTCTGGCAACCTCCCACCGAAAACTAAATTGTCTTTGAAGTGGACAAAGTACGCTAGCGATCTAAATTAGCGTTGTTATTTAACAAAGCTACGTATACATATATTAGGGTCATTATAAATTGTCTTTCATAGGGGCGTTCCTGAAAACCATGAATTGCATTTACGTTTTGAATCATTCTAAAAACTTTCTGCCAGTGTTTACAAAAACATACTGTATGTGATATGTATATGGAATATGCTATGGTTGGCACGTGGTATTCTACTGCGATCTTGCTGGACCGATACGTGATATTATCGAACAGCTTACTGATATTACAAGTATAAATCATTGATGGCCTTTGATAATAAAATGGTATTCAAAATTTTGCCTCCAGGTTAGAAGATGACTAACTAAAGCATTTATCAAGCCAGGAATTTATCTGGTGACACGATAAGCAATCTGCTGTGTCACAGAACATTAATGCGGAAAATTACCGGCTACACTTGGTCTAAAAAAATGCATCTACCAGAAAGTATCTTTTTTTCATCAGTCCAGTAATCTGTATTGGCGAGTAGAAAAAAATGAAATGATCTTTTACTTCACCTGAACTTGTGGAGTAACAAAACTGTATGTGGAAATACTTTGGCGTGTTTGTAATCACATCAATTCATTGACCATTGTGACAGACCATTGAACACGCCTGCTTTCATAATAAACAATTAAAACACATAATAATAATAATAATAATAATAAAATGACTTACCCAAATCAGGTCAGTGACTCACTTTTCAGTTGCAGGCCACCAGTTGAGAGCCACCAAGTTTGCCTGAAATTTCATCTGTAGTTAGCAACCTCATTATTCTTATTAACTATTTCACTGAAAGTGTTTTGAATCATCTTTTTGCCTGGTGAATTATTCTGTAGGACAGCTAATATTTTCTAGTTACCTGAAAATGCCCTGAAACTTGCTTTTTAATTGTAAGTAGCCAGTTTTGCCTGAAAAGTCCCTCAGTTTTGTAGCATTAGCCGAGGCCGCCGTTTGCTAGCCCGCTTATCGCTGACCCAAGCTACATGTTGAGCTATATAACTAGAAAATGCGTTCACATAACCCGCACTGTGGATGAGAAGATTGTTTTGTAGATGTTACAAGTCAACATTCGCTAAAATGTAGCAGTGTAGCATAGGAAGTTTTTTCCCCTTTATCTCCGTCATGTGATGGACTATGATAAACGTCCGCCTGCACTTTTACTGAACTCACAGTTTAGAGACTGTCACCACTGATTGGGAAGATAGTCTCAATGAAACCGTCCCTTACTACGATGCTATCTCCACCATGGCCGCAGATTATGTTACTAGAGTAAACAAAAGTCACATGAAGCAAATACCTTCCAAAACTCACCATAATGGGTTCCTTTCAACAAATGTATTGTATGCTGATAGAAACTTTGGAAGCCATACATCCGCTTCAACATTCCAACTGAGGCGGTATCATTACGCCAAACAAATTACTATGTTAAAGGATTTCTTATTCTCAAAAGCAGATTTTTTTATGTTTAATTCAGCCAACTCAAGCCTGTTTTATTTAAGGAGACCAAATTTTATTGAGGAAAAATTTGATGGATGTGACTATGATGAGTAAATTATCCAAGTTCAGTCACCAGCTAATTACTTATCATAGAATATCATCTACAATCTCTATACCAGTGATTTATAGTGACACACAAACTAAATTGAATATTCTTGCAAAAGATAGCAGAAGGTACAATTAAACCTGTGTATAATTTCACACCAAGTAAATTCATGAATAAACCATTTTTTTTTTTTTAGCTAGGAGCACAATACAAGTCCTATAGTTGTCCCGATTGCTCGCTCAAAGGTTACTTCTCATAATGAAATGTATATTCAAAAGCCTTTATGCTATGAAGAGATGTTTAACAAGTGTCCACGCCTTGTTAGGAGAAAAGTAGAATCCATGGGAATAGCTCACTGCCAAAAGGATGGCTTCAGTGTGTCCCATGGCGACGCCTAGCCAAATAACGTTCAAATAGACAGGAGATCAGGTTGCAGAGAAATGGTAAAAGAGTGGCAAAAGGCATTGTCATGCCTTTTGTAATCGCTTCATTTTCTAAAACCTGAATGTCTTTTTTTTTTTTGCAGACCGGACACCAGTAATTTCTCAAACAAACAAAACAACATCCTTTAAAGCGCCATGACAAAGGCTGGGAGACCTGAGACCTGCTGAGTGCTGGTTTTGTTTTGTCCTGGGAGTCAGTCATGGCCCTGGGAAGGAGTCGGACCAAAGTTGTTGTTTTTTTTTTTGCCTCTAGCCATGTGTACCAATTGATGGTCAACAGGGTTGTGACATCATTAGGTTTATCGCTCCAGGTATTCCACTGACACCGTTGAAACACGATGAATCATGTGGCTAACGAGAAAGGACATTAAAAATGTATCTTGAAATTTTGGCTCCATCTGTTAATACAGTTGAAGATGCTAGTGATTATCTAAATTCAATAAAACTGATTCAAAAGGTTACTAGGGGTTGAACTGAGCAGTCGACAATCAGATGAAAACTCCGATTAGCCTCGCGAGCTTTGGCTAATTCCATCGCTGCAAGTTTGGAAAGATTCATACTAGCGGCAGTGAGAGCAACAACAAAAACATATTTACATTACATTACATACATTAAAATACACAAAGGTTTCTTTTTGAATGTGTGTGGCTTGGGTTTTCTTTGTTTCTCTTAATTTGGGTTTGGGAATTTCCTTTATGTACAGAATGCTGAGTCGTGGTTTTACATCCTGCCTGCTGAATCATGAAACAAAGCACATATGTACACAATCACACTAAGAACTAGAGCAAGCAAAGCCTGTTAAAAAACACAAACATAAACAAAATTCACTGTATGTTTTACAGCGGATCATTCATTTCATAGGATGATAGAATTCCACACAATTTTTAGCTGCTATTTGGGTTTTGGTCCGAGCGTTTCTCATCGGGAATCTTTTGCCAGAGGACATAAAAATCCCCAAATTGAAGCCAAGAAATTATCAGTGACTCCGCTATCAGCACAATTCTACCACAAACTGATATTTAGAAAATCCTGATAGCCAATTATGGTTTCCTGGCGTCACTATCTACATCCAAGTCTAACTATTCATAATTCTATTGGTATGGTTAGCGTCAACTTTTGTCTTGTACTTCATAAGATTAAAACCTACACAACCCCATTTCATAAATAATGAAATGTGATTCATCATTAACCTTTGAAGAAGTTTTGTTGCACCCCACTCATCCTCTAAGGTGAAGATAATCGCTCCCCCCCAGACATGTCGACGAGGCTTTATGACATCCCACAGTGGCCGTCTTACGCGTCAGAGAGCTCCTGCGGTTGAAGCGCCTGGATCGTGTTGGTCATTGCAAAGTGTGGCAAAGCGGAGTACGCGAGCTCTTCCCTTTCAAGTGTAGACAACGCGAGTCCGCCGAGATTTGTCTTTCCATCAGAACTCTCCACCCCAAATATGTTTTAGTCCATCTTGAGATGGTTTTCAAACAATGCTGTGGATCATTTTCATTGTTTACTTTTTTTTTTTTTTTTAAATCGACTGTCATGAATCTAAATTTTGACTTGTGCAGATGGCGGTTTTTCCATGATGAGGCGCAGGATTCTGTGGGTAATAACCTCTGTAAAACGGTTACAGGTGTTTGTTTGCAAATCGGGTTTTGTTAGACTCTCGATTCTAGAAATAACAAGGCTGTTTGGACACGATTTAAAACAGATTATTGTTCCGATGATAATGACCGTCAAATGATGAAAAGGAAGTCAAGTTTGCCATGAACAAGAAAATAATTGGGGTAACATCTGAATAGTTTTCTGGAAAAGTGCTTTACTTTCCAGAAAAGGCCCTTTTGTCTGAACTTCTCCAGACTGCTGGACACGTGCGTTGGCGCGACGGCTGCTTTATGCTACATCCACCATTTCCTAGTTCTATTTTCAGCAGTTGGGGCTCATTGGAGACTAGTAAAGATTTACAATTTCTTTGCAAGCCATCAGAGTAAACAGTTATAACCCGCTGAACGTCACACGTCAACCGCTAGGCAGCAGAGATTTTTTTTAAATTATCGAGTTTGTTGGGGCGATTCAAGACGTTTTTTTGGTTTTTTTTTTTAATCTGCTCGGCGTAAAACCACGGAACATCACTGAGAGCAGCGCTATGAAGCATGCGTTTAGGAAACGAAAGTTAGAACTCGCATTAGGAAGATGATGAAAATTTTATTGAAGTCCTTCAAACGCTTTTTTCACTTCCATTTGTCACCTGGCAGATCGGCTCGTCTTCTTTTATTTGATGCCGCTGTTGCTCATGGTCTGCGCCCGGCACACTCCTTTACCGGCCACTTGGAACGGCGCCCCCTTGTAGGTCGCCACGCATTCGCCGTCTGTGTGCAGGTCGGGCTGAATCTGCTCCCAAACTTTCTTCTTTGGGTTCAGCTCTTTGTCGGGCTCGCCTGCAAGATCGATTCATTGAATAATCAGGTACAATTGTATTTGCGTATCATCCGATCGTTTGTTCCGACTCGTAGGTGGAAAATTCCATTTTTGCCAATTGTGTGGGGGTGCGGGGGTGGGGCGAGAAGAACCTGAGAAGTTCTGGAAAGTGATTCTTTCCCCTGGGACAGCACCGCTGGGAGGGTCGAGGATTTCCACCTTGTCGGGCGAGCTGGCGCACATGACCATGGCCTGGGATGTCACTCCTCTCATCTTGGCTGGCTTTAGGTTACACAGCAGAATTGCCATGCGGTTCTGCATCTGCACGAAACAGTTAAAAGAAACATTCATTTCAGTCCATTTATCCCCGAGACAGGATAAGGTGGGGGGAGAGACTCAAACTCCTTACGACATATTTGAATCAGATGGAATTTGACATTATGTAACAAATGAAAGCATCTTTTCCATCTTCAGCTCTCAAAGTATACCTGCTCCAAAGGCACATGCTTGACCAGCCCGCTGACCACCGTTCTGGGCGAAGGCTCCCCGACGTCCACCTGCTCTACATAGAGACTGTCCGCGTCCGGGTGCTTCTCCGCCGTGATGATGCGTCCGACGCGGAGGTCCAGCCGGGACACGTCTACCTTGGCGTCGTCCTGACCAGCTGCCGTCATCTGCTGTGGTTTTTTCTCTACGCGTTTTATAGACAACAACAGACATTTTAGTCCACTTTAACTATTTGCCTTAAATCCAAAAGTACTTTTTTGTTTTTTCATGGACTCGAATTGCTACCCCCACCAAAGAGAGATACCGAGTGATGGCAAAGTGGAGAAGATTTTTTTTTGTGTGTGTGTGATGTCAACACTGAAGGACACCAATTTATACTTGTCTAATTCCCACAACATGGGTGTGACTTGATTTCACAAGCAAAGCTAAAAAGCTTTATTCTGAAGATTAATGAAACTCAGCTGGGGTTTTTCTGGAACGTAAACGTTTTTTAAACATTTGTTTCACCGCAGTTTTACAATGAGGGGAGGGGGGGGTTCCATTGCATTGTACAACCCATCAACACCTGATATGAGAAACGCGAACGTCCCGAGATGAAATGCGCGTTTTCAATGTGGCCGACTTTGTTGAGAGGTCACTTTTAATAACTTCAATGCAGAGCACCCCGCAAGAAATTGCAATGAAATCCGCAGCTCGCTGACGTGCGACGTGACACACGTCACCGATCGGTGTTTGCGTCGCCACTTCAAAAGAATTCATAACTGGAGGAATGTTGATGTGCGCCATCCGTCACCTTTTTTTTCTGGCTTCTTCTTATTGTGGCCGTCGTCTTTTGGGCGAGGACTCTGAACCGTGGTGGCGGCGGCCGGGGAGACGGAAGGCGCGGGACCACCGAGTTGGGGAGGAGTGGCGTTGGACTTCACAGAGACCTCCACCGATGGCATGGCAACGTCTCGCACTGCGGGAAAAGGAAAGAAGTAGATTTCATCACATGATGAAACTTTCCAGGTAAGTATCTGCTGGACATTTTTTGGAGCATGTTCTCATGCCACAAAAATGTATTAAAATTATCCATATAATAGCACATTTATTTATCAATAATACCATAATTATCGGAAGGAACTGAAAATTCAAATAAACGTTAAAAAATGTCCCTTGTTGTGTGTTCCAGAGGAGATGAACAGTCAGGCACGAGTCACTTTACCTCCCCTCATCTTCTCTTTGTCCAGCAGCTGTTTTTTCAGGTCCTCTATGTCCTGCTTCAACCTGGCATTTTCCACCAGCAGTTTCTTCTCCTCTCTGATGCTGGCCTGGACATCTGCAAAGTAGGTCGATTCATGTTGACGTCGTCCACAAAAAATTCAAACTTTAGGAGATGCTCCTATACGGCTCTCAAGTCGACTATGATTATTATTGTGGTGTATACTTTAAAGCATTTACTTGCTTTCTCCTTGAGCAGCTGGACTTGTTGTTTGAGGTACTCAATGAGCTGGTCAGCTTCAGCAGCTCGCTGCTCCAGCCTCGCCAAGGGGTTGGCACTTGACATTTTGAACAGGGAGCGGGTGACAAGCCTGAAAAAGAAATGGTTTGACAATAGACAGTAAACACTGCATATTTATCATTTTCCATTCAGAAATTCACATATTTGTTTGTTTGAATCAAGTTAAAATATAGTATTTGCGTTTAATTCGTTGCTGTTTTGTTTGAGCTTTAACTCATTGTGTTACACATTATTTTATTTGCTTGTGAAAATAACAACAGCTGATCATTATGACATGTTCTTGCCGAATGGCCAATGTAAGATAAAGGTGACCTCTGTCCAAAAGGCGAAGAGAAAGATAACCAGACAACGATTAACCAGCCAATCCCAAATAAAACTGAACAGACAAGCGCCGGACTGAATTTTGAACTTAAATTCATTAACTGGTATTGAGAAATGATATTTTGCTTCAACATGTGGAAATTTGGTTTAAAAGGCTTAGAGTCTCGATTTCCAATTATTATTATTATTAATTTTTTTCAATTAGGGACACCACTGTTTGAAATCAAACGTGAGGTGCTGGAAAACAACAGCTGGCTCAAGATGAAAAATGACTGCAGAAGGATGAGGAAAATCAGAAACATTTAATCGTGCAGTTGATGGGAAAAAAACCCAAATAAGGATCAAAGAGTTGGTTTTCTTGAATTAATTTAAACAGAGCCCGCGGGACAGACCACATGAAGCTGAAATCATTTGGATACGCATTAAAACCCGTCACAGCACACATTGACGCATATACAAGTCAATTATGCTTTTGTTACTCATTCCATCTGTAAATAGAGTATGTATAAAACATGAAAATATCTGGTTGCTTCTTGTGCACCACTATGACAAATCCAAAAGTACAATCATAGCGCCACCTTAAGTATTTAAAAGAAACTTCAGTCTAAAAATAGCTATCTGACCATCCATTAAAGGTGACTAAGTTTAGACTGGCTTTCCCGTATGTCATGGGCTTCAAAGGAATCACATATATATATGTCAATTTGTATACTATTGTTAAAAAATACTTGAGTGGTGTCAACATAAAAAGCATGTAAACCTCAAAGGGACAACTGTATTCGAGCTTTGTGATGCCAGCTAACGCCTTTAAGTTGTAATTGGCAAATAAGAGTGTTAATATAACTAAACAATTTATGGCAGAGAATTAAAATAGCTAGCGCACAACTAACAGCTCCAAAATTGTTTCGAAGCGTCCCGACTACACCTTCATTTGTAGTTGTCGCTGCTATTAAGACTGCTTTGACAAAAAAAAGGGAATCATATAAAGAATAGATTAAACTTACATGGACTTAAAACATTCACCTCTCCACGTTTCCGCGAGCTTCGGCGGGGCTTGACACTTGCTTGCTAGGAATGTTAACACTAATTTAGCACAGGCAGGCACACGGATGCTAAACTAGGTCCAATATCGTAGATCTGTAAAACATGCGCACACTCGTCTGACATACGACAGCTTTTACCCACATGTTATATAAATCGTTTGCACAACTGACCGAAAT
Source organism: Syngnathus leptorhynchus (assembly GCF_054491065.1). Lineage (NCBI taxonomy): Eukaryota > Metazoa > Chordata > Actinopteri > Syngnathiformes > Syngnathidae > Syngnathus > Syngnathus leptorhynchus. The sequence goes on along the minus strand of NC_141199.1, from coordinate 15,466,877 downwards.
AATCGCCAGTTACATTTTTTTTCACAATGACATTTGACAATGGGGGAAAAAGAAAACAACATATATAAATTTGTATTTTAAATATTCGTTATTTATTAGGCTGTAAACTTGTGTGTAAACGAGTATCATTTGAATACATCACTGTCGCACAAAAATGACGTCATATATCACGTTCAATGTCTTTTTAGTTGACAGGAGCGCCCGACTTCTTCTGAAAATATTGAATATCAACCCGTTATTTGACTTCTACGTCGGTCGAACCTCTTTGCTGTGAAGCGGGTGTAAAGACGCTTTTTGCAGGTAATGTATACAATGTGTATTCCTTAGTTTCCTACCGGAAATCGACATTTTAAATGATGTGTTCAGTGAGTGTAGTTCACTGCAGCGTCAATATCCATTGTGCTGATCGACTAAGTCTTAGTTTAAACCATTTGAAAACCATACTCTTTATGTACTTTAAATTAGACCCGTCACTTGCCATATTATATGCATGTGTCATAGCAGCATTGCTTGAGTATAATCGATGATGATAGCTGATTTAATATCACATAGTACCAAGAATCACCATGTGTCAGTAAAGACATCTCTTTACCTGGATGATCATTCAGGATGCAGCCTCTCAAGGACGCCCAGTTGGGGGCATTTACATTCTTCGCCTCAGCGCTCCCCCATGATGTGTGTGGCAGCAACGGCCTCCCACTGACCCCAAACTCCATCAAAATATTGGGACGCTTCCAGACCCTGAAAACCGTCACCCATCCCAGACTCTGCCAGTATGTGGACATCTCCAGAGGAAAGCATGGTATGCACTGTGTAATAGAACTTATCGCTCAACATAACATGCTTATCACTCAACATACCCACGTGTCTCTTCCTGCAGAACGTCTCATCGTTGTTGCTGAACACCACGAGAGAAGTCTGAGTGATTTGCAAAAACAGGGAAACAAAGTCAGGTTGGAAATCTGTTCAAAATCCATATCAACTGTCCCATAACAACACAAGACATTAAGGAACGACAGAGCCATCCTTGTTTTGTTTTTTCTTTAGTGGCCAGGGGTTGATTGACCAAATTGCACAGACCAGGCCTTTAAATGTACAAATGCATATTTATGCTAATATTGTGTATTTGTTGTTCATCTTTATGGAGGCATAGTGTATGTGTGTGACACAAATGTGTGTGTTTAGCCCAGAGAGGGTTCTGCAGATCGCCTATGAGGTTCTGGAAGGTCTGGCTTTTATGAACAAACACGGTATGGTGCACAGGGCCCTTAACATGCACAATGTGCTCCTGGATAGTAAGGTAACATGATGCTTCGGTAATTCAAATATACTGCAGTTATTTTGGGAGCTGATTTGAATGTGAGATGTATTTCCTTGTAGGGTAATGTCAAATTGGCAAAATTTGGCCTCTATCACATGACCGATCATGGCGTTGATGTGGACTTTCCAATTGGGTATGTTACTTTTTTTTTTTTTTTGTCTTTGTCATGTGACATCACAAACATTCCTGCTCTGAATAACGGCATATATAAACAGTCACACTCATTTAGAATTTAAAACAAACATTACACAACTCGGTTCTGAACTTGAGTGTGAGATACTTTTTCCTTTAAGATTCAAAAGGTGTGCTCCTCGCAGGTACCCATCATACCTTGCTCCAGAGGTGATTGCGCAAGGCTCCTTTCACCCCAGTGACCCTTCCCACGAGGAAACCCCGCGGCCTTCGGGACCCAAAACTGATGTGTGGTCACTTGGAGTTCTGCTGCTTGAACTGTGTGCTGTAAGACTTTTTTTCTATACGATAACATTCAAGCTCGTCTTTCTGCTTTAACGCTGCTTTTGATTTTTCGGTGGATCAGGGTCGACGGCTGCTGCATAACATTGACATCAATGAGAGGCTGAAGTTCATCCTGACTCTGGGTAAGTACGAATAGATACGAGGTTTGCTTGACGTCTATCATGATGTCGTCTATGTCCTTTCCAGGCTGCATGGACGACATTGTCACGGTCCTCGCAGAAGAGCATGGCTGCCTGGAAAACATTAAGGTAGTCCTCAAATTATGTCTTTGATCAATTTGTTGAACTTTAAAGGTATATTTTGGATCCTAGATCCTCATTTGGGATAATTGTGTGTTTATTCCAAATTAGAATTTTTTTTCTTCCCCATAAGAAATATTAGAAATGGAAAAAAAAATCCTTTTGAAATGTAAAACAAATTGTGCAAAGGGGTTATTGTGCAGAGGGAGATTTTTTTGCTATGAATTAAATTGGTATTGTAAATGTAATACTGCTTTTTCTTATGTCACAATAATTTGACATTGTATTGCTAGTAACCGAAAGCTTTATTTTCAGTTCCACTTCCTTTACTGTAGTTTCTTTTCCGGTATCCTTCTGTATTCCCCCCCCCCCAAAAAAAAACCTGAGAAAACAAAAGCTCACTTTTGAGACACATTTTGGTCCAGTTTCATTCTACGTCAATATGAAAATACCACAGGTTACTTTTTCATACTTTTGACCCAAAAAAAAGTTGCATTAGGTTAGCTGATGAAATGTTTTTGACAGGATCTGCCCGAGAATGTTCTAGAGTTGCTGCGGAAATGCTTGAGCTTCCTGCCTTCTAAACGGTACGCCATTTCCTCTTTTCCCAACAAGTGGCTTTTCAATCCTTCCTTTTTTTTTTTTCTGTATGTGGCCATTAGAGGGAAACATTTGGACCAAGGGCGGAGCTAGCTGCATGGACACATCCTCACACACCTTTCAAATGAATTTACATTTATACATTTCCACCCGTCCCCTGTTGAATCTTTAGCAGTGTTTTCTGAATTTTTTTTTTTTGCTGATCCCCCTGAGCTATCCTTAAAAATGACAGCAACAAACAGATGCTCCATGTGCAACCTCCAGGCCAAGCCCACGCGAACTTTTGGGAGACGCTGTGTTCGATGGCGTGTCGTGCCTGTACAAGCCCTTCCAGAAGCCTGTCAGCCTGTTCTCATCCTCGCTACGCTGTGCACATCTGGAGCTCCCTGAGGACATCAGCGACCTTTGCAAAGGTTGGCCTCAAACGCTCTCTTTGTGCATGCTGATATTTCACCTTACATGCTACGTCATTATCGCCGGGCAAAGGTGTCTTCTCGGCTCCAACTGAAATACTAGTTCAAGTGGAATTTTGAATCCTGGTTCCTAACTTTTTTTGCTTTTCAATTATCACAGAGAATATTCATATCCAGTAGAATCTGAAACCGTATTTTTCAACTTTCCATTAACCTCCAACGTCATACAGGCTAATTTCAGCGAGTGAGAGTGTGTAGTGTGCTATAATTTCTAAACCTTGAGATATTTTGACAAAAGCATTCTACACGTTAGCACCCACTGGGAACTGTCTTTAAAAAATAATGCTACTTTGTCTTCTTAAGGTATTTTTTGAGCATTCAGATGGTTACTATAATGTATACTAAATCTTATGATTTTTTTTTTTAAATGAGCAATTTCACAAAATACCTTGCATATAGGGAACATATATACAATCCTTATAGCTCACTCTCCCAATCCAATCATGATCATTTTAATATGTATTTATATTTAAAACTATGGTCACCAACTAAAAGTCACTATCAATATTTAACATTTGTGTACAGCATCAACAGATCTAATCATTTGGCTTCTGCGGCTTTTAGGGGACGACGACGATTACCTTTCAGAGCGAGCCATCAACGAGGTGTACCACCTGTGGTGCCTTGCAGGGGGCGACCTCGAGAAGGAGCTGACCAACAAGGAGATCATCCAGTCCAAACCTCCCATATGCACGCTGCCCAAGTATAGCGCATCCACATTGGTTTGTTAGTCGGCACAACACTGGATAATCTTCTCAATCTCTTTTTTTGCTCAAATGAAGTTTTGTGCTGGAGGATGGCGAGTCGTTCGGCCAGGGCAGGGATCGTAGTTTCTTGCTAGACGATACCACGGTGACTCTTTCTCTCTGCCAGCTCAGGAATGTAAGACCAAGGAGAAGAGTAAACAGTCAAATAATTGCTGATACTTTTAAAAATCATCTTTTTGTACTTTACCAGAGACTGAAAGACGTCGCAGGAGAATCTTATTTCCCTCTGCTGGAGGACGAGTAAGTCTTTTATTTTTTCAGCCCGATTGCCACAGGGGCTAAGAAATGGCGCCACACACTGTTTGCCACAGACAGTCAAGTCTGGCGCACTCCAACAGCGCCAACGAGTTGTCGGCCAGCGTCACGCTACCGCTCATCATCCGCGAGAGAGACACCGAATACCAGCTCCTCCGTGTCATCCTCTTCGACAGACTGCTCAAGGTCTCTCCTGCGTGTACAACATAAATAGCAAAACACTCAATTTTCTAATTGTCAAAAAAAAATTGAAAATGGATCTTTTCATTCAGGCTTATCCTTACAAAAAGAATCTCGTGCACAAAGAGGCCAGGGTTGACATCCCCCCGCTTGTGCGTGGACTAGCCTGGGCAGCTCTGCTGGGCATTGAGGTACAAAAAGATGGTCGAGAAGAAATTCAATGGTACTCAAATGCGGCCTTAAGGGTCTTTTATTTACTACAGGGGGATATCCAGGCCAAATACGAAAGCATCGACAAGGACACGCCCATTCCGACTGACAGACAGGTAACAGCGCATCTGTCAAAACGATATCATCTGCGGACGGAAAAAAAAGACAGTCCTGTTTGGTGGTTTTTTTAGATCGAGGTGGACATCCCACGATGTCACCAGTACGACGAGCTGCTGTCGTCCCCTCAGGGTCACATCAAGTTCAGACGTCTCTTGAAAGCCTGGGTGGTCTCCCACCCCGATCTGGTCTACTGGCAGGGTCAGTCGAATCCAACTTTTAACTGAAGTTGTCAACAGCACCACCTGAATCATTCATTAGCTCGCGTCCTTCTACCCTCGCAGTGTAATATGCGCTTGGCCACCAGGGGGCAGTCTTGATCTATCACTGCATAGCATATTTAGGATCTTTTATTACATTGTAAATCAGGAAAACTTGACCTCATTTTAACTGTTCTGGATACAACTGATGTAAGCATTTTGCATCTCTATTTCACAAGTGACAAATGTTTGTTTCTCTTTTAGGCTTGGATTCACTTTGCGCACCATTTCTTTACTTGAATTTTAACAACGAGGGTAAGAAATGAATAATTGCCACTCTTTGGGTCGTTTTTTTTAATGTATTTATTCATTTTTTTATCCCTGTGCTCTTGACAGCGCTGGCATACGCTTGCATGTCCGCCTTCATCCCGAAATACCTCTACAACTTCTTTCTGAAGGACAACTCTCATGTCATCCAAGGTGAGATGGAGAAAAATGAGTTGCCACCTTTCCGATTACTGCCTCGTTTAACCCGCGTGAGGTTGAGCAGTAAACCAGATGCAAAGTCTCTCAACGTGAGAAAGCAAATTACTGCCGAGGTCTGTTTGTGTGTTGATTGCATTTTTTTTTAGGGGGGGGGGGGGGGGGTGTTGTTGTTTCAAAGCTGTGAAAAGAAAGTTTCAACCTCTCATCACGCATTCCCACAGCTGTCGCAATTGGGAAAGAAATGAAACCGCATTAAAAACTGTTCCTGCATGACTGATAAAAAGCTACAAATTGGACTATTATTATCTCGCTCCCCTTCAGGTGGTCTAGGGAGTCAGTTTTTATGTTTATGTGTCTGGTCAAAGCTCTTTTGTTGATAGTAAAAAAATAAATAAATGCATGCCTTTTCTGCCAACATAGACGAAAGATAAATCCAAGGTTAAGCTGATTAAAAAAATGTCTTGTTTTTTTTTTTTTGGGCCAGTGGTATTTTCATCTGACAGCTGAATTTTGAATTTTAAGCATATAAGGCCGAGAATCTAAATTTCTTCGGAATAGCAGAAGCAGAAAATGCTCACGTCATTTGTGACCTGTTTTTTCAGAGTACCTGACCGTCTTCTCGCAAGTGATCGCCTTCCACGACCCCGAGCTCAGCAACCACTTGAACGATATCGGCTTCATTCCTGACGTAAGAATACAAACACACGCGTGTTTTACGTACAGATTGTGGTGAGCGCAAAATGCATGCGACTGGGTCGTACTTACTCTGGGATTCATCACAATCTTCTCTTTTTGGCCTCACTCTTGGATTTGCTCAATCTCTATGTTTAAAAAAAAAAAGAATCACATCTGTCTTTTGTTGAGTTTTCACACAAAGCATGCATTACATGCATCAAGCTGTTGAATTCCCTCTCAAAAGGGATTTTTTTTAGTAGTATTGTCCAAGCATAATTATATTGGAATTCTTGATATTAATCCAAGTCATTAGACCACACGAATCACAATTTCCTCTCTGAACGTCATCCAGCACTCAGGCCAGAACATCGGCAAAATTTATGGTCTCGTTCAATAGAAATATGAAGGAAATGTTTCTGTGTTTGCTCTCCTGGATTAAAGTAGAAATAACTCAGATGACCTAATGGCAAGTAAAAAAAAAAGTATGCAATGCACTTTGTCACCATTTTGTCTTTATGAAGTTACTTGACTAGTTCAGAAAAAAAGAAATTCTCAATTTACAGAACTCAGTGGCGATCATTTCAAATACTTCTTTGACGCCAACTAATCGTTTCAGTACTTTGGCGCCATCATATGACATCTTAGGATCATTACAGAAAGAGCACAAAATACAAAGACATTGAGGTTTTTCTCGGAATGACAGAGATGAGCTTCCAACGAAATAAAAGGTGAATATATAAATCCGAGGTTGATCGGATACTGCTGAATAGCGTCCAAGGTTGTCCTCTCCAAAAAATCCCGAGGCCAAAAGCAGAACCCCCCCCCCACACACACACACACACACACAGACGTATCCAGAGGTTTAATTCAGGTCATTTTCAATTTGGCTACATCTCTCACTCCCGGGTGGGCCATTTATACTGTCACTAATCTAATCCGGCCCAACTCGCCCTCCTGCCGGTTGAATCCGAGGCTGCGGCCGACGGCGCCGCTTATCGTTTTTTTGTGCCCGGAGTGAAACCCCCCCCTCAATTATCTGTCGGCTGAGTGGCCAAGATAAGCGGCAGATCCCCCCCCCCGCCTTCCCATACATTGGGTAGGTGTGTGTCCAGGTGCTTTATTAACACCCAAGCATGCTTCACAATGTATTCATGTACTCCAATTTAGCATTTTGAAGAGTCCTCAGGGGCGGAATTGAGAGATTACCAAGTGCCATAATGAGATTAATTGAGACTCTGAATCAGAGTCAGCACTTTCTGTTCCTTCAGGGCTCGCAGAGTTAAGTCACTGACGAAAGCCCATTTTTTGTTATGCTCGTTTCAGCACATTGTGGAGAACAAATGTTGCTTTAGCTCACTAATGTTCCCCCCCCTTTGTCGCTTCATTTCACAGCTGTATGCCATCCCTTGGTTCCTGACTATGTTCACACGTGAGTAGTTCTCATAAGCCTCTTTTACAAAGACATCCTGTAAAATTGTGACTCGTTGGGTGACCGCACACGGGGGTGGTCAAGACCACCCCTAAAAAATATTTCTAATTGCATATTTACACGGCTCTAATGCTAACTTCATAGCCAGAATTAAAAATCCTGTCTCATCATCTCCCTGCTATTCTATATTGTGCTGGTTATACGGAGACAAAAAAATAAAAGCTTTTAGCAATTGTGTGAAAGGAGCAGCGAACTAGTCCATTAGCTTCAGTAGGCTCCAGGAGTCCGCTTCCATTTTGAGAACCAACTATGAATGAGACTGAAAAGGTCGGCGGCTCCTCCGGGGATATGTTATTTTTCATCTTTTGGTGACCTTTATTTAGTCTACGGATTCATTTGTAAAATCAGTTTGATGACTCAAGCCAATGGAGCAGCTGCGTTTAATTCTTTCCGACGCCTGAAAATGGAGGTACTCTGCAGAAAGAAAAATATTTCCATTGCCTAGATTTATTTCGAAAGCCCTTCAACTCAAACTGGGCTCGTCTCCACAATGTGACCCGGCATGAGAAGCTCACACAGTGAGAGCACGGCTGTGGTGGAAAGCAGAGTTAAGCGTGACCTCCTTTAACCCCCCCCCCCACCCCCCCTGGGGCAGAGTCCAGCATTAACGTGTCCTGCTCTGACTTCTAATGTCCACCTTCCCAGCATCAGCCGGTTTCCGTTCTCCATATAATCATTATAGGTGCGGCCCCACATTGACTGCCACCTTCACGCCTCAGTGGACCTACAGGGAATCCAAACGGCCAGATGATCGCCTGCCTTCAAATGTGAAAACGTTCATGTTAAATATTCTGCTAGCAAACCGGCTTTGCGAGAAAACTCCCCGTGGGCAGCTGCTCCTTAGCACATTTTTATTTAATTATTTTATTTTTAACACAAACGCAGCCACGCTTTAGCCAATGTATAATTCACATATGCAAATGATGTCTTTTTATATACAATGTGTTTTGATTGTGGCCCGTTCCTGTTGTCTGGCATGCTGCTAGATTGGCATCTCTTTGAATTCTTTTTTTTTTTTGTTTCCTTATCTACACCCGCCCTTTCGTAGATGTGTTCCCATTGCACAAGATCTTCCACCTGTGGGACACGCTGCTGCTGGGGAACTCGTCATTCCCGTTATGCATTGGCATGGCCATATTGCAGCAGCTCAGGGACCGCCTCCTTGCCAACGGCTTCAACGAGTGCATCCTGCTGTTCTCTGACCTGCCGGGTGACTAATAACGTGCATCGCAGCAGTGGTTGAAATAAATTACAGAGCTTTTAACGTATTACCGTCATTACCGACATTAGAAAAACTGAGCCTATTGTAAGCCAATACACAATTTGAACATTAAACACTGTACTTATATAAAGGCAAAAAAAAAATAAATATATATATATATATATATATATATATATATATACTCAAAAGATTCAGTAGCGGATACAAAAGTTAAATACCTAAAAGTTATAAATAACAGGTCCTTAAGATTAGATACAAATGAAAATCCAACTGAACGAAATATGTGATTCTTCCGCGTGCCACTAGAGGGAGCCATACTGACAGACCTTTTGAAAACAGGAAATGGTTACACTTTCCCTGACACACATTTTCTGCTTCCACCAACCTGGCAGTACCGACGCTATCCTTATCAAATTTTGTCCAACTTCACACTTCAACAAGTCAAAGTTCATAAAACCACTGCAAGGACTGGCATCCCTCCTCCGTGAAATTCTTCTCCTTATCTGCTACTGCAAGTTCAGTCTGTGTGAGATACAAGCAGGCTGCCTCGAGCAACCAAACCAAGCCAGTTAGAACACCAGTATGATTTTCGCTGGTCATTTGACACCCACAAGTGACGCTTTTGCTTTTTAGCCTTTGCGGTTAGCGCTCATTCTACAAGTGAACGAACACACAAAAAAGGTGACACACAGCGAGCTATGTGGCATTTACAATGAACTTCAGAATGTACCAAATGCTTGGGGAGTGACTTTCCTTTGAAAGGTCTTACGTTGCCAAATACTGCTTGACCTTACTCGCTGGCTTTTTTCAAAACAAAACAAAACCAAGGCCATCAACCTCCCACCTCCCTAGATGCCGAAAAGAGGCTAAGGCAGAGGCAGTTTTCCTTATAAAGGTAAAAAATGTCAGGCGAAAGAAAAAAAAAAAAAAAAAAAAAATGCAGTCAGCTCCTTTGCCAAGCTTTTCCAAGAGCGATGAGGGACCCTCGCCAGCTCCTTAATGTCCAAAGCCTTATGACATTTTCGAAAACAATAAATGCAAGGTTGTTGAATTTTTTGTTGTGATTAATTTGAGTCTTTTCATTACCCAAAAAAAGAATAGCGCGGCAACATTGTGCCTGCCATCAATCTCATTTTGTTAAGTCGATGGTCTCGAGTGATCCGACCATAAGTCTCTCTTGTTTCGATACTTCATTGATTTGGTAGTGGAGCATTGAGGTATTTACTGATGATACAGCAGCATTTGCCTTCACGGAACATTAGTATGTGTCTCTCCAAGAGGAAATGGGCGCAGAATTTAATGGGCTCCACTTTGTAGATTTTACAGTGAACAACAAACAAGCGATTGTCAAACTACCATGACATGCAGTTTAGTCATAGAGATTGATTTACAATATTACACCCCCCCCCCCCTCCCTCCAGAGATTGACATCGAACGCTGCGTCCGTGAATCCATCAATCTTTTCTTCTGGACACCAAAAAGTGCAACGTACAGACAACATGCGCAGCCGCCAAAGATCGCCGGTAACAATGGCTTTGGAAAAAACACAAAGTGTTACTCGTCTGACTTCCAGGATTTTCCCAAGACCGACCTGGTGAGTATAGTAACACAAGTTAGCATATATGTTTCGATCATGCCGTCATGTAGCCTGTTCTCTTCACTGAATTGAAAGAAAATGAAGGAAGTTGCTGCCATTGGATGGCTAACAAGTTGATTGTGTTCACTCCCACAACAGCGCAAACCAACATTTCTAAATCTCGTTGGGCAATTATGTATGAAATGATTTACGGATTGACTGGACTTAAAGGTTTATCTCAACTTTTAAATTTGGTGCCTTTCAATCTCATCTCCGTTGCAGTCTCGGGAACCTCTTGTGCTGATGGACCTAAAAGCTGAAGTGTCGCCTCGTATTTCGGCAGAGGACTTCATCGACCTCTGCGAGATGTCATTCGCCGCAAATAAACGGACCAAAGCCAGGAAGCCGAGCATTATAGCTGTTGATATTCGCAGTGCGGACGAGTATCCTTGCTAGGGTGTTGTGAAATATGCTCTTTATCAAGTTCCTCAAGACAAATACACACACACGTAGTTTTGGAAACTGAGAAGTATTTTTTCCAGGATGTTGTGAAATATGCTCTTTCCTCAAGGGAATTTCATCATCAGGAAATGGTGTGTACAAGTTGTAACATGAGCTGGACGGTTGATTTTGTTTTCTCATAGTTCAGTCAGTCTTTTTACTTTGTTTTATCTTCCAACCAGCTTTGTAAAAATCATTCAGCCTCAATAGTTTTTCTTTTTTTACGGGACAGTAGGATTCATTTCCATTCGTCTCATAAGGATCCAGTTCCATTGTTATTCTCATAGTAGCTTGATTACTCTGTGTATGTGTGATTGTATCATTCAATTGTTTTGGAAACTGAATTCTAAACACTACAGGTTTGAATTTCAGACCAAGAAAGAAAAGTACAGGTTAAACTCCAAAGAATTGTAAATGTTAAAGAGCTTTTTGTCTCTTCTGATTTTGGAGATGGTAAAAGTAGCAGCGAGATGGTTTTAATTGGTTAAAATGGTCTTTAACTTCACGTCAACCAGGTTCAGCAAAGGCCACATGTCTGGCAGCATCAACATTCCCTTCAGCACGGCGTTCGGAACCGATGACGAGGTGCTGCAATGTCCGGCAACGGGAACCCTTCAGAACTACAAAGGCCGGGTTGTCGTGGTCATCGGCCACGCCATGAAAAGCGCTACTGTGGTAAGGAAGCAAAGAACAGAAGTTCATGGTATTGAATTCAAAATCAAATGACTTGAAATGACACTTTTAAATAATTACATTTTCGACAATTTGTGTATGAAATGTGCCATTTTTCTGTTTCCTCCTAGTTTTCTGCACACCTGGTCAAGGTGAACTTTCCTCGGGTTTGCATCCTAGATGGAGGGATCAACAAGTTGAAGCCCACAGGACTCCTGACTGTCCCCTCCCCTCAGATTTGACCCAAGTGGTTGAGTCAGTTAAAAAAAAAAAACTATGTACATATTCTTGCCAGTTATTTGTCTTCTGATACCATCACGAATAAAAGAATTGCACCACCTTAATAATCTCTAAGCGCTTCTCCTTATTATCGGAATAATCGTGAATGAAAAGCAGATCAGTGCAGTTCTCAACTGGGCTTGATAGAAAATCCAGAGCTTGAGCAGTCCAAGACCGAGACAAAGCAAAGATGCCATCATTTCCATCATTCAATAAATGCAGTATTTATACTTTTCATTATTTTTGCCCGGTTTACCGTTAACGTGAACATGAACCGTTCAAGGACGGACACCAAACTGCTGAACAGTCACCGACATTAACCGCAATAAGACTTGATGAAGCAGCATTTGGTTCTTTTATTATACATTTCTGATGCTGTGGAAAGTGTGTTGTGAATAAGGGTCAGAAGCTGAGGAACCAAAATTTGTTGCTTCTGCTTGGCCTCAGCCAAGTCAGTGAGGACACCACCGGAGAAGATCTTTCTGCTTTTATGATATGATGAAATGACATGCCTTTCAGAATAGATGAGAGAACAGCGTACGGCTAGACTTGATGAAGCAGCATTTGGTTCTTTGGTCAAGATTCTTGATGACTGTTCTCCCACCAAAAAGTGAGGTCAAACTTTACTAAATTAGGAAGTAAACAGTTAAATGAAAAAAACAATCTCGCTATACAAGATCTTCAAGTAATTTCTGCCATCTGCCTTATGACAATTGTTCTCTCTATTTCCGCGTTCACTGCATCCCTTATCACGCCCCAGGTGTTTTTAAAACCAATTGAGAAAGACTGCATATTTTTCAGTAGCGTCGATAAAAAAAAAATTTTGGACCCAACTCCAGAACAATGCTGTGCATGAAACCACTGATGCACTGGCGAAGTTAGGATTTTTTACTTGAAGGGGTTCAAGGGTGTCTCTTTTAGAATTTACAGAACTAAACAGAATGTAGGAATGATATTTCATGATGATTTACTATGTTTTATGATACATTTGTGATGCTGTTACACCGAAGGGTGTAACGTACAGACAACATGCGCAGCCGCCAAAGATCGCCGGTGACAATGGCTTTGGGAAAACCACAAAGTGTTACTCGTCTGACTTCCAGGATTTTCCCTAGAGGGACCTGGTGAGTATAATAACACAAATTAGCATATATGTTGCGGTCATGCCGCCATGTAGCTTGTTCTCTTCACTCTGCACTGAATTGAAAGAAAATGCTGTGCATAAGACCATTGATGCACTGGCAGAGTTAGGATTTGGGAGGGGGGGGGGCTGGGGGGGTCCAAGGGTGTCTCTTTTAGGTTTTGCTATAGAGATCAGACTTCATTGTGAAAGTGCTCATCTTGAGAAATGAGCTTTTGCAACCTTGCAACCGGTCATTGCTCATAAACGTCTTACTAAAACCTGGAGCAGGTACTTCCCGCTAGCAACCATTCATACGGTATAAGAAGCCATTGTGTCCGGTTGAGAGAAGAATCACATTTACCCAATTAAGATTTTTCATCGTTCGCTAATAACAATGGTGGTTTATGAGGCGACAGTCTACACAGGCGACCGAATTCAGGCCACCACCTTAAACAGTGTGCACATCAAGCTGGTGGGCACGGATGGCGAGAGTGATCGTACATGGCTGAAGTCTTTGGTCATCTTCAGAGGATCCGTAAGTAAATGGCCTTCTTTGTGTGCTCCTGTCATTGGTTGATTGATTGCCAACCAAGGTCCTCACCAGGTCAGCCTAACAAAGACGGTTACCAAAATATTTTTGTCAGTCTTGACTGAAAGATGTAAATGCAGCTCTAATTATTTTGAAAACTTCCATTAAATCTTCTAGGTATCTACTTATACTGTGTCCTGCCCAAATTCCCTTGGACGGCTGCTTCTGATCGAATTAGACAAACGGCAATTTGACTTTTTGCCCGACGACGCTTGGTTCCCCGATAAGGTGGAAGTCAAATCACCCGAGGAAGACATCTACACCTTTCCCATCCACTGCTGGATCACTGACCAGGAGACTCACCGCTATAGAGAGGGCAAAGGTGGGTTGATCTGCCATCGAGTGTGTGTGATCCCTACAAACAATCCTCACGTGTTGTTTGTGATTTTGCTCTGGAAGCTCTGAGGATCTTTGACGAAAGCCACTCTCTTGGACAATACGCGAGACAGCAGGAACTAAGCCAGCGAAGTGTAGATTATGAGTGAGTGTTTACTCTAATGTTGACTTTTTTATATCGAAAGCATTCCGCATGAGTCGACATACATTTTTAAAATGCCCAACAGCTGGGAATTTTATGGCCCAGGTATGCCTTACACCATAAAGGCAGATGGTGCGATGACCTTGCCAGATGAAGTCCAGTTCTCCTTCACCAAAACGACAGAGTTTGCATTCACAGCGGCCACAGGGTAAGCTCCCGCCAAACCTCACAGTACGATGCCATCATTGATTTGGTATCAACAAGCTGCTTGTTTTGTTTCCCAGGTTGGCTGAGCTTCGGCTAAAAGGGCTCGTTGACAACCAGGAAAATTGGAAAACTCTTGACGATATCAACGACGTGTTCCGTAACAAAGACACGCCCTTATCAGGTACAGCGGCCGAATGGATCTGCTGGTCTCACAAAACTTGAACAATAAATGTTAATTTATTTTGTCAGATTACGTGCAGGAGCACTGGGCAGAGGACTGGTTATTTGCATACCAGTTTCTAAATGGAGTCAATCCCACCTTGATTCAACGTTGCAAAACTCTACCCGACAACTTCCCTGTGACCGATGATATGGTCTTCATCCCCGATGGCTCAAACCTATCGAATGAGTTGGAGGTAACAGTTTGGTTCTCCTCCCAATTGACATTTGAATGGATTGAGGCGTTTTGTCAACAACACAAAAACTCGCAGTATGTGGTATCTTCAATATTAATAACCCGATATGTTTGTCCTCAAACAGCGAGGCAACATATACCTTTGTGACTACAAGAACCTGGACGGAATGCCGGCAAACATCATAGAAGAGAAGCAACAGTATTTGACCGCTCCTCTTGTCCTGCTTCACAAAAGACCCGACGACAGGCTGATGCCTATTGCCATTCAGGTGAATTACTTTGAACAGTGAATGATCTCATAAACCTGGGCTTGTGGATAAAATAGACAGATTCTGCGGCATTAATTGTAGTTGGGATCATCTGTAGTTATTGCTCAGACTCCCGGAATGTGACCTTTCGTGTTTGGTGCGGCGGCTAACACCTGGAATAAGAATCAACACTTCAATCTAGGGGCAATGGGTCTTATTTGGAAAAGTATTTCGGGGTCTAATTCAGGGCAGATCGGTGTATCATCAACAATAAAAAAATGCCCATCCTTGGTTTGGTTTCTTCCCCTTTCCACAGCTGAAGCAGACTCCGGCGGAAGACAACCCCATCTTTCTCCCAACTGACTCTGTGTACGACTGGCTGACGGCTAAGATTTTTGTGAGAAGTGCCGATTTCTCAGAGCACCAGCTCAACGCTCACTTGTTGCGCACCCACCTGCTGGCGGAGGTTTTTGCCGTGTCACTGCTACGTAACCTGCCCATGGTGCATCCAATCTACAAGGTACCTAGTTTTCCTAATTTGGTTTTATACATCAAGACTTTGGTTGTCTCCAGGTTTGGGTTCATGATCCTTCCTTCCATCCTTTTAGCTCCTCATACCCCACACTCGATACACTCTGCAGATCAATGAATTAGCTCGGACACAGCTCATAGGACCCACCGGAGTCTTCACTCTGGTAAAAGTCCACCTTTACGTTCTACGTGACATTGGACTTCTTTCTGTTTGTGTCTTGAAATGGACTGTTTCTCAGTTTGCAGCTTCTGGCAGAGAGGCTTTGCCAAAGATCTTGGCAAGATCGCTGTCCTCCATCACCTACAGGTCCCTTTGCATCCCCGACGACATTGCTGACCGTGACTTGAAGGACCTGCCGAACTTCTACTACAGAGATGATGGACTCCAACTGTGGAACATCATCTTCGAGTATGACTCTTTGCATCACAAATTATTGCAATTATTGCAATCAAAATCATAATGATACTGCCTATGTGTTTGTCATCCCCAATGAACCAGGAAATAATCAGTTAACAATCAGACAAATCCCAAAATGGAGTTTGTCAGTGAAGGTATTTAGCTGAATGTATGTGTAATCATCAAGTTGTCTCTCAAAAGATATGTGCAGCGAGTGATCAAATACTACTACAAAAGCGATGACGAGGTCCAGCGAGACTCAGAATTGCAGATTTGGATTGGGGATATTTTTAAACACGGATTTCTTTCCCAGCTACAAACAGGTAATCATTACATGAGTGCACATTGGCCTCACCAGCATCCACCTGGAATATCCAACGCCACTCAGTGATGCTGTTTTGCGTTTTTTCTATGTTTCACAGGAATCCCTCAATGCTTGACCACTGTGTCTGAACTGATCAAGTTTGCCACCATGGTGATGTTCACTTGCTCGTGCCAACACGCAGCTGTGAACAGCGGGCAGGTGAATTCTTAGAATGAACACAAGCATTGCTTTGCATTACATTTGGTCTTATTGCAAAAGCTTCATTGCAGTACGACTATGGTGGCTGGATGCCCAACACCCCCGCCACCCTGCAGCGTGCTCCCCCGACCAAAAAAGGGACGACTAGCAAGAGCACAATCCTCGAGACGTTGCCCCCTATCAACGTGACTGCTCAGGGAATGGCCACAGTGTGGCTGCTCAGCAGGCGGTCCTCTGACTTTGTAAGTACACCAAACTCGACATGCAAAAAAAGGCGAGTTGAAAAGCAGACGTAAAAAAAAGTAGTAAGAAGTAATTGATTATTATCGATAATCGATACAATAATCGATTCTATAAATATTTCATCGTGACAGCCCTCAAAAATGACACTGTAGAGCTGGTCCAGTGTCAAGATAACTAGTTGATCACAGATCTAGTTTGCAGTCATGTAAATACTTTGTGTCACCAGGTCTCACTCGGACATTACCTCGAGTACCATTACACCGAAGAGACTCCCCGCCAGTTGCAAACGGATTTCAAAAGCGATCTTGACAAGTTGTCGATCACGATCAACAACAGAAACAAAGATCTGGAAATCCCGTACACTTACTTGGATCCAAACAATGTCGAGAACAGTGTGGCCATCTAAACATCAGAAAGTAACCATCCTAAAAACCTGTATGTATACAGATCAAGGTATAAAGTGTGATGAGATGGTAATAAAATGAAATTGAGGAGTTGGACTATGGTGTGTTTTGTTGACGTGTCGTTTCAAGTTTGAGACATTTTCATCCAATAAACTTTAAATTGCGCCACATTTAGGTCATTTGACTTTGAACCTGCAGCTGAATGTACAAATAATACAGGAATGCGCACTATCACTGCAGGATTCTATTATCTGAAGCCAATTTTGGGGCATCTCAAATGTAAATTAATTTTAGTCCTTATCTTTAAACGTACATTAGGTTGTCTTTTTTAAAATGTTGTCATTGTTTATGTTCCTTTAGACAATATCGTGATAATGCTCGTGACCGTGATACTGTTGGTCACGATGCGTGTGATATGAAATACGGTTTATAGGTTGTTGATACATATTAGCTTATTCAGCTAGATGAGAGCAGCTATCAACTCCCATCAGAAAAAAACAAGTAGGCACCACCACCACCAATAAAAGCTGAACAACGTTGCTCTCGTTGTTGTTGCGTAACTTAATCTTTTGGCAGGGAAACCGCACAACAATGCTGACGGCACACCTTGTCTTTGTGAACTTCTCACAGCTTTGAATCCTGGCTGGAGGAATCAACAGCATGATCTTATCAAGCGCTTGACTTTATCTGCCTCTCTGATCTCACATGAGCTGTTAATACAATTGGCTAAGACTGCATATTTTGATGGCATCGAAATTTGGACCGAGTCCCACAATGATGCTGGCAGCGCATGTCGGTACTGGTTGAGTGTAGCCGCTAAAGTTAAATTGGCATACAGTAAGTACACCTCTAAAGTTGCTCAAATATCCACAGTTTGAAGACCCTTTGGAAATATTGTGCCCTTCATCATAAAGCACTTCACATGAATAACAATCAAACGTACGTTAACCGCCAACAAAACAATACAATTCAAAACGGAAGAGGAAAAACAATAAAACCAGAACCAGAGAGATGCAATTATTTTACAACTTACAAAATATACACGTAAATCAGACTTCAATGCGAAAGGTCTCATCTTTCATGTGAAATCTGCAGTTGTAATTAAATCAGACGTTGTTAATACACATCTGACATTCCTCATAGCTGCCGCAGGTACCGCCCGCAAATTAGCATACACCGCACAGGTATATAAAAACCTGGCACGGCAGATTGGGTCTGACTGGGAGAAGAACCGTGTTACTGTTATTAGGTTTCCTCATCATTCCGGAATAACAATGGTGGATTACGAAGTGACCATCTACACTGGTGATCGAGTTCACGCCACCACCATTAACCCGGTGCACATTAAGTTGGTGGGCACAGAAGGCGAGAGTGCCCGCACGTGGCTGAGGTCTTTGGTCATCTTCAGAGGAGCAGTAAGTGTCGAAAAAAAATCTCACCACCTTTTGGTGGTCCCGTGAGTTGCGTAGAACAATAAATAAATACGTACTTCTTTTATCACAAACAAATTATTTAGGTTTCATTACCTGACATGTTTCGGCTATAACTTAAATAGTCGTAAATAAAACGAGACAATATAACATTTAAATAAACGTAAACGTTTTCATATCAATCCTCGTACATTAAGCAGTTTTTATGCTAAATTGTATTTGCTGTACAGTACATGCTTAGTGTTAGTTTAGACAGATAGACTTTATTAATTTCTTTATTTTAGGTCCCATTGTACTGTATGCTATTGTTGTTCCCTTGTTTACTTCATTTATGTTAGGTCAGGTAACGTCTGATCCTGAGCCAAAATATGGATGCCTTGAAGTTTTTTTTTTACTTGACTTGATAATGGTTAAACCAGGTTGTCTTTAAAAGCCCCATCTGGACCTGATTATTAGTTATGGGGGATTAAATATTTAGTGGACCTTTGAATCTCAATCTTTTGGAGTCAGGCAGGACCACAAGACTAAGATCGGACAGTGGAACCAGTCCGAGTACTGGTGCTCGGCTGGCGCAAGGCAGCATTGAGCAAGTTGAACCTGCCTGTCGTCACTTTGTTCGAGTCTCTGTTTCATCACTTTGTGCCTCAAGCCAAAGACCTCATTCTTGCTGCTAAATTAGTTGTAGGTCGCCATCTCATGGTCGATCTTTTACAGTCGCCAACTGCTCATCTGGAATGGAGTGAGCCTAGGGGTGTGGCTAAGACAAAATGGTGCACATAATATTTTCAACCCAATTCAACATTTTTAATTTTCTAGGTCACAACCTATACTGTTTCCTGCCCAAAGTCCCTTGGACAACTGGTTCTGATCGAACTAGACAAGCGACAATTCTTAATTTTGCCCGGCGATGCTTGGTTTCCTGACAAGGTGGAAATCATATCACCTGAGAAAATCATCTACACCTTTCCCATCCACTGCTGGATCAGTGACAGCGAGACTCACCGCTACAGAGAGGGCAAAGGTGGCTTGACCATTGCGTTTGTTTGTCATCATGTGCGCAACAAATAAATAATAACAAACAAATGACAAATAATTCTCGTGTGTTGTGATTTTTCTCTGCAAGCTCTGAGGACCTTTGACGAAAGCAACTCTCTTGGCAAGTACGCGAGACAGCAGGAGCTGAGTCAGCGAAGTGTAGACTATGCGTGAGTGTTTAATCCAATGTTTACTTTTTTTTATATCGAAAGCATTCCGCATGAGTCGACATACATGTTCAAATTGCCCAACAGCTGGGAATTCTATGGCCCAGGTATGCCCGACACCATATTGGCAGATGGTGCGATGACCTTGCCAGATGAAGTCCAGTTCTCCTTCACCAAAACGACAGAGTTTGCATTCACAGCGGCCACAGGGTAAGCGCCTCCCAAACCTCACAGTACGATGCCATCATTGTGTTCGGTTCATGATTTGGTATCAACAAGCGGTTTGTTTTGTTTCCCAGGTTGGTTGAACTTCAGCTAAAAGGGCTCGTTGACAACAAGGAAAATTGGAAAACTCTTGATGATATCAACGACGTGTTCCATAACAAAGACACGCCCTTATCAGGTACAGCGGCCGAATGGATTTTCCATCATCGCTTATCTGCTGGTCTTACAAAACTTGAGCTGAAAACGTTAATGATTTTTGTCAGATTACGTGCAGGAACACTGGATGGAGGACTGGTTATTTGCATATCAGTTTCTAAATGGAGTCAATCCCACCTTGATTCAACGTTGCAAAACTCTACCCGAGAACTTCCCTGTGACCGATGACATGGTCTTCATCCCCGATGGCTCAAACTTATCGAAAGAGTTGGAGGTAACTGTTTGAATATGTCGAGCCATTTTGTCAACAACAACAAAAACGGCATTGCACTATGCAGATTGTGTTATCTTCAAGCTACTGTAAGCCTTCTGACGTGTTTGTCCTCATACAGGAAGGCAACATATACCTTTGCGACTACAAGAACCTGGATGGAATCCCAGCAAACATCGTAGAAGGGAAGCAGCAGTATTTGACCGCTCCTCTTGTCCTGCTTCACAAAAGACCCGACGACAAGCTAATGCCTATTGCCATTCAGGTGACATTAGCTTCATCCAATGGTCATGAAGTATTTTAGGGGCTATCTTTGGAAATGATGAAGCCAAAATGCAGATTTGTGCAGTATCTCCAGTAAAAAAAAAAAAAAAAAAAAAATATGGGGTCCATTAAATGTCCATCCTTGGTTTGGTTTCTTCCCCTTTCCACAGCTGAAGCAGACTCCGGCGGAAGACAACCCCATCTTTCTCCCAACTGACTCTGTGTACGACTGGCTGACGGCTAAGACTTTTGTGAGAAGTGCTGATTTCTCAGAGCACCAGCTCAACGCTCACTTCTTGCGCACCCACCTGCTGGCGGAGGTTTTTGCCGTGTCACTGCTACGCAACCTGCCCATGGTGCATCCAATCTACAAGGTACCTGGAGTTTTCCTTATTTGGTTTTATACATCAAGACTTTGGTTGTCTCAAGGTTTGGTTTCATGATCCTTTCTTCCATTCTTTTAGCTCCTCATACCCCACACTCGATACACTCTGCAGATCAATGAATTAGCTCGGACACAGCTCATAGGACCCACCGGAGTCTTCACTCTGGTAAAAGTCGACCTTTGCTTTCTACATAACATTGGAGATCCTTCTGTTTATGTCTTAAATGGACTGTTTGTCAGTTTGCAGCTTCTGGTGGAGAGGCTTTGCCAAAGATCTTGGCAAGATCGCTGTCCTCCATCACCTACAGGTCCCTTTGCATCCCCGACGACATTGCTGACCGTGACTTGAAGGACCTGCCGAACTTCTACTACAGAGATGATGGACTCCAATTGTGGAACATCATCTTCGAGTATGACTTTTTGCATCACAAATTATTGCAATCGAAATCATAATGATACTGCCCATGTGTTTGTCATCCCCAATGAACCAGGAAATAATCAGTGAACAAACAGACAGATCCAAAATGGAGTTTGACAGTGAAGGTATTTCGCTGAATGTATGTGTAATCATCAAGTTGTCTCTCAAAAGATATGTGCAGCGAGTGATCAAATACTACTACAAAAGCGATGACGAGGTCCAGCGAGACTCAGAACTGCAGACTTGGATTGGGGAGATTTTTAAACACGGATTTCTTTCCCAGCTACAAACAGGCAAACATTACATGAGTGCACATTTGCCTCACTAGCATCCACCTGAAAATTCCAACGCCTCTCAGTGATGCTGTTGTCTTGCATTTTTCTTTCCTTCACAGGAATCCCTCAAAATTTTACCACTGCGTCTGAACTGATCAAGTTTGCCACCATGGTGATGTTCACTTGCTCGTGCCAACACGCAGCTGTGAACAGCGGGCAGGTGAATCCTTAAAACGAACATCAGCATTGCTTTGCATTACATTTGGTCTTATTGCAAAAGCTTCATTGCAGTACGACTATGGTGGCTGGATGCCCAACACCCCCGCCACCCTGCAGCGTGCTCCCCCGACCAAAAAAGGGACGACTAGCAAGAGCACAATCCTCGAGACGTTGCCCCCTATCAACGTGACTGCTCAGGGAATGGCCACAGTTTGGCTGCTCAGCAGGCAGTCCTCCGACTTTGTAAGTACACCAAACGTGAGATGCCAAAAATGTGGAATCGGAAAGCAGACGCGAGTCATCCAAGTCATGTGAATCCTTTGTCTCACCAGGTACCACTCGGACATTACCCCGAGTACCATTTCACAGAAAAGACTCTCCGCCAGTTGCAAAAAGATTTCAAAAGGGATCTTGACAAGTTGTCGATCACGATCGACAACAGAAACAAAGGTCTGGAAATCCCGTACACTTACTTGGATCCAAAGAATGTCGAAAACAGCGTGGCCATCTAAACATCGGAAAGCCAGGCACAATCAAACGCTATTGCACCATGAATCGCAAATGCTCGATGTTGAGATGTTCATAAAATTAAAGTGTGGTTCATTTTGCCTATGTCTTGTTTAAGCTTTGAGGCCAGCAAACTAGATATTAAAATGTGTCCATCAAATATATTTTGGAGGGGATGCTGCTCAGTGTCAGCTTGAATACTTGCATCAAAAATGTGCCTGAAATTATTCCGCTTTGTATCTATGTGTGATGTTTGAATACAACAGTATCAAGACATCTGATTATTGAGCAAAATCAGTCTTTTCATGACACCACGGAGTTTATTCAAGAGTTGTTTACTAGTCATACTTTCTAATAAATTTGAAAATAATAGAAACCAAACTCAGCAAAGCAAATTTATAAATGATACCAATTAAGTTGTGCCTGTGGTAAATTGTTAGGTGTGACCTATTGGACGGGTTTTTGTCATTGCTTTGTTACCTCCAAACCAAAATTCTTTTTATGAGGTGGAGTTCTATCTTGCAGGCAGACACAAGTCCTTGTTCTTGTTTGTGCGTACCGCCCACACACATGCATGCAAAAATAAAGACAACTCGCAAAATAAAAGCACTGGAAGACACTCTCAAAGTTGCTTTACATTTCATTGGCTTTAAACTGTATTTAAACACCACCAGTATTAAATTCTGAAAAATCTTCTTGAATTACCGTATTGGCCTGAATATAAGACGACCCCCTCTTTTACAAAACTTAAGTTTGAAAAAAGCCTTTGTCTAGACCCCGAATGTCAGACCACCCCCACCCTTTTTCAGTTTTATTTCAATGAAAAAAAACCTCGTCTTATATTCGGGCCAATACGCTATGTTGTTGTTGTTGCGCAACCTAATGTTTTTTGGGCACAAAAGTCACACAACAAATGCAGGTGGCACACCTTGTCTGTGTGAACTTCTCACAAATCACGAGTGGAACGATCAACAAGCTGACGGTAATAAAAGTCTTGACTTTACCTTCCCGTCTGACCTCACCTAAATTGTTGATCCAACTGGCATATTTAGGATATTTTTTTTTTTTTGATCACATGAATAAAAAATATCAAACCCAGTCTCACAATAATGCTGTCATTTAGTCAAACCACCGAACATTCCTGATACCCGCTGCAGGTACGTACCTCCCACAAATTAGCATATTCAGTACAGGTAAATAAAAAGCCGTCGTAGCCGACTGTACCGGTTTTTATCTATTCCGATACCTCGCCATTCCGGAATAACAATGATGGATCACGAGGTGACCGTCTATACTGGCGATCGAGTTCAACCCACTACCGTGAACCCGGTGCCCCCGCCACTCTCCAGCGTGCTCCCCCGACCAAAAAAGGGACAACTAGCAAGAGCACAATCCTCGAGACGTTGCCCCCTATCAACGTGACTGCTCAGGGAATGGCCAGCGCCTGGCTGCTCAGCAAACCGACTTCTGATTTTGTAAGGAATCCGAAACACAATACAACAAAATATTGGTAAAGGGAAAAGCTGGCATCTATTACAATGGTTTTCTTTATCTGGACCTGATTTGCGGTACTTGATATTTACAAAGTCAAGATCAAACGTCCCTGTCTCTAGTCACCTTCTCTTATTCCAAAAGGATTATAGAGCGCTTAGAGACATAGTTGAGCTCACATACATGTATTCTGGTAATAGGTTCCACTCGGACACTACCCAGAGGAGCATTTTACCGAGGAGATCCCCCGCCAGCTGCAAAAGGATTTTAAAGCCGAGCTTGATGAGTTGTCCATCAAAATCAACAACCGAAACGAGGGTCTGAAAATCCCGTACACTTACCTGGATCCAAAGAACATTGAAAACAGTGTGGCCATCTAAACGTGGGAAAGACACAATCAACAGGGAGGTGTGTGAAAATTCAAACAACAAATATTATTAAATGCAAGTTTAAACACCTCCAGTGTAAGTAAATCAGGTTATTTTATAAAACTAATTCCTGCGGAAACGACTTGGAGTTAAGTCAATGTGTCACAATTGTATTATGTAAGTTGATTTCATAGAATTCCCAAATCCCATATTCTGACAACATATTATATTATATCATAGAAATAAATTATTGAAATGAAAACCTCCGAAGCTGACAGCAATGTCTTCCATTCAGTCAGGCTGGTTGACCTCTATGTTTGTTTGGTTTCTAAAGAAATCTTCCCTGGAGACAAATTATAAAGCGAGGTAATCATTACCAAACAGTGTCATATCCTGATATTGTAAAACATGACAATCATTTGTCAGGATTCTCAGGAACTTGGTGAAGGGAACACCTTGATAATGATCTTTACAAATTCTTGCTTTTACTTGTGTCATTGTATATTTAACCAAAAATCAGTGTTCCAGGAAGAGTTAGCCAAAATATTTCTCTAGATTTGTGAAAGACCCGCTGCCAGTTCAAGAAAACACTTGCTAGTTGAATAATTATTATGACTTAAATATCTCCTACTTCTCCAAAATGACATATATAATAAAAATATTAGGTGTTGTAGTTAGAGGCCTCCGTTTGCCATCTACATTCAGAACAGGGAAAGGTTGTTATACATTTTAATTTACGCATTTACGTTTTCAGCTGTAGTTAGTAGTTCTTTACCATATCCAGCTACTACCGCATCCAGAATAATAAAAACAATTCATTTTGCTCGATGCTGATTTGTCAGACAAATATCCCCCACGACATGCCATTGATGGACGGTCCCTAAAACAGATGGTCCCTCAAACAGACAGAACAAATATCAAACATTGAACATGTTCTTGCTAAAATAACCTCAGTATGACCACCGTACTCAAATTATTTACCAGAAATCTTGCAGCCAGCAAGTGTTTGAGTATCAGTTAATATTTCTATTTGGTTGAGCCGGAAATTTTGGCATGAGATTGCAAGTTACAAATTGACAGTGTTTAGTGTTTTCACGTATCATGCCTTTATTGCCTCTATTATAATGTACAAAAAAGCAGGTTGTATTCTTAGCATATG
This sequence comes from Syngnathus leptorhynchus, assembly GCF_054491065.1. Classification (NCBI taxonomy): domain Eukaryota; kingdom Metazoa; phylum Chordata; class Actinopteri; order Syngnathiformes; family Syngnathidae; genus Syngnathus; species Syngnathus leptorhynchus. Next base: position 15,441,610 of record NC_141199.1, on the reverse strand, counting down.
TGTGTGTGAGGTGATACAACTTTCCAAAAAGTAAGAAATAGTATCTTTCAGCCTACTTATGGAAGAAAGATAAACAATGGAAAGTTGCCTTGGATTTTTTTAAATTATTATTATACTTTCTTTTGAAGATTTGAGCCAGTTGCATACAAGAGTGCTTTTTTTTCATTAGGGTGGGGGGAGCATTTTAATCTGTTTTCTGCCATACAAAAGGTGATTTTAAGAAATAAAATCTGTTGATTGTGTCAAAAAAAAAAAAAAGAACACTTTTCATCTTTTTTTGTTGTTGAATAAAACTCTTGCTTTGGGCTAAATTGAAAAGGTTCTCTTCAATGGAAGTCATTGTTTGCTCCATGGAGAAAAAAAATATATTTTTCAAGTGTTTTCAAACTTAATTCTTCCAGAAATCTTTTTCTTGTTCATGAAGTGATTGTTTGCTTTTAAATCAATTTGATTGTTTTGTGTGGAAATGCTTTTTTTTATGTTTTACTTTCAATGATATGAATTGGGAACAAGAGTATGAAGTCCGCAGTCGAAATAAAGCGGCCTTGCCTTTTCATGCTTGTGGAAATAAACTAACCTCATACAATTGTTACAACAGATAAGATTAGTGCGTTATACAATCCTATCTGTGCGATTACATCCGGCTTCCAAGTAAAAGTGCTTATCTTTCTTGAGGAAGCGACAGAGGTGTAAATGAGCCAGTGATTATGACATCTGTCAATCAAGTCTATAGTACCACCTACTCGGATACGAAAATATAAAAAGCTCCAGGGGCCAAGTGTCCCTCACACAAAACTTTTTCTTCCTCATTCCAACTCATTCCAGCGTAACCATGTTGCATTACGAAGTGACCGTCTTCACTAGCCATCGAGGTTGCTCGGGCACCGTGAACCATGTGCACATTAAGTTGGTGGGCAAAGACGGCGAGAGTCACCGCACGTCTTTAAGTTCTTTGATAATCGGCACAGGATCGGTAAGTATGGGGAAACCCTTCGCGATGCTTAACTCATTCACTGACATTGACAACTATAGACGTCAAACATCTATTTTAACTGGGGCTGGCACTGAATGAATTAATGATCCGGAAGTCACAATAAAAGGAGAGCACAAGGTCTTTGCATTGTAGTGGTACTTTTGTTGATCTGAACTGGAAGCAACAGAAAATGTTATATATGGAATATTTCCTGTGATTTTGCAGGTGTCCAACTATACAGTTTCCTGCCCAAGGTCCCTTGGAGAGCTTATCTTGATCGAACTAGACAAACACCATGGCTTCCTTACGCCCGATGACGATTGGTTCCCCGACAAGGTGGAAATCAAATCACCCGAGGGAGTCATCTACACCTTTCCCATCCATTGCTGGATCAGCGACAAGGAGACTCACCGCTTCAGAGAAGGCAAAGGTGGGTTGATTTGTGCGCTTGTCTTCTATCGGGTGTTTGAGAACTCTGACTCATCCAAATGTGTGTGATTATTCCGAAAGCGCTGAGGGTCTTTGACGAAAACCACTCTCTTGGTCAGTACGCAAGGGAACAGGAACTGTGCCGCCGCAAAGCAGACTATGGGTGAGAGGTACCGACGTAAACCGACATTTGCGTTGATACGTGATAGTCTACATCGAGCTCTCAACCATCCACCAGATGGGAACAGGCTTACCCAGGCGTGCCCCACTGCATTGAGGCTGACGGTCCATGTAAGCTACCTTGTGAGGTCCAGTTCTCGTTCACCAAGACCACAGAGTTTGGATTCACTGCCCTTGCAGCGTAAGAGCCCTCCAAACCTTTGAGTCTGATATCATCAATGATGTAAATGCTGTGATTTTGCCAACAAACCAAATCCCTTTGAACAGGTGGTTTGTTGTGTTACGCAACCTTTCATTGTTTTGTTTTCGCAGGCTGACTGAGCTGGAGCTAAAGAGGCTGGAAAACGATCATCATAACTGGAAACATCTTGATGATATCAAACATGTGTTCTGTAACAAACACACCAGCTTATCGGGTAATGGTGAAGTTCTTCCATGGTAGGATTCATTGAAGTAGCAGCGAGCGTTTGACTGACAGCACCGTTTCTTTTTTGTCAGATTATGCGCAGGAGCACTGGACGGAGGACTGTTTTTTTGGATATCAGTACCTAAACGGAAATCACCCCACCTTGATTCAACGTTGCAAAACTCTGCCTGAGAACTTCCCGGTAACCGATGATATGGTCTTCATCCCCGATGGCTCAAACCTATCGAATGAGTTGGAGGTAACAGTTTGGTTCTCCTCCCAATTGACATTTGAATGGATTGAGGCGTTTTGTCAACAACACAAAAACTCGCAGTATGTGGTATCTTCAATATTATTATTCCGATATGTTTGTCCTCAAACAGCGAGGCAACATATACCTTTGTGACTACAAGAACCTGGACGGAATGCCGGCAAACATCATCCATGGGGTTCAGCAGTACTTGATGGCGCCCCTCGTCCTGTTTCACAAACGACCCGACGACAAGCTGATGCCTATTGCCATTCAGGTGACATGACATTAAGATAAATGATTATTAACATAAGGTGAAGGTCCCAACAAACTGAGCTTGTGGGTTAGGTAGAGAGATGTCAAGGTCTCAAATTTTCTGACTCTATTTTGTGTTTTGGGAGCTCCATGGTTTTGCTCAGAGCTTTAAAAGCGCTTGATGCTAATGACACCTTTAAGGGCATAAGGGTCTTCTCGACCTGATCCTGAACCCTGATTTGAATTTGAGACATCTTTCAAATCATTGAGATCAAATTTACAACTGTTGCAACAATAGCGGACAACCAAGGTCTAGAGAATATTCCATTTGTCTGCCTGCTGATCTCATCTCGGTTATCTGTGGACGATGATTGACGAGAGCGGTGTCTGTTGCCATGAGGACCGTCACAAAGTCTGTCAAATTTAACGGTACAATCTCCTTCTTTTGGCACAGCTGAAACAGACTCCGGGGGAGGACAACCCCATCTTTCTCCCAACTGACTCTGAATATGACTGGCTGACGGCTAAGATTTTTGTGAGAAGTGCCGATTTCTCAGAGCACCAGCTCAATGCTCACTTGCTGCGCACTCACCTGCTGGCGGAGGTGTTTGCTGTGTCACTGCTGCGCAAACTACCCATGGTGCATCCAATCTACAAGGTACCTGGAGCTTTTCCAATTTCATTTCAGCTAAGTGTTTTCATTCATTGATACGTTTGTCATCTTAATATTTCTTGATCTTGCCGTGGTCTAGCTCCTCATACCTCACACTCGCTACACTCTGCATATCAACGAGTTAGCTCGGACACTGCTAATAGGGCCCGCTGGAATCTTCACCAACGTAAGAGCTGACCTTTGCTTTCAACACAACTTTGGAGATCCTTCTGTTTACATCTTGAAATGGACCGTTTCTCAGTTTGCAGCTTCTGGTGGACAGGCTATGACAAAGATCCTAGAGAGGTCGCTGTCCTCCATCACCTACAGGTCCCTTTGCATTCCTGACGACATTGCCGATCGCGACTTGCAAGATGTGCCCAACTTCTACTACCGGGATGATGGGCTCAAACTTTGGAACATCATTTTCAAGTATGAAAAGCCTCTTTGTTAAATGTCTTTACAGTTTGCATACAACAACTAATGCAATACTATACTGGGTGGTCTATGGGTCACAAAAAATATGTACAAATGTGGACATTTATTTTTACAATTTCACCCTATATTAGAGAATCTCTAGCTTCACTTCTATTTATCACAATGGTGTTGTACTGATACAAAAGGTCTCGCAAAAGATTTGTGCAGGGAATGATACAGTACTACTACAAAAGTGACGAGCAGGTTCAGAAAGACTCAGAACTGCAGATTTGGATTGAGGATATTTTTGAACACGGATTCCTTTCCCAGCAACAAACAGGTGATCATTACATTGAATAATAATACACATTGCTACGTGAGTGCATGTTTTGCTCACCAACAGCTGCCGGGAAGCTCTTTTTGACGTGGTTTCCTTGCTCTCCCTCTCAGGAATCCCTCAAAGTTTCACCACAGTGCCTGAGTTGATCAAATTTGCCACCATGGTGATATTCACTTGCTCGTGCCAGCATGCGGCTGTAAACAACGGACAGGTGAATCCTTAGAATGAACACTAGCTTTACGTTATATTCCTTCTAAACAACTTATGTATATCGCAGTACGACTATGGCGCATGGATGCCCAACACTCCCCTCACCTTGCAGCATCCTCCCCCGACCAAAAAAGGGACAACATGCATGGCCACGATACTGAAGACATTGCCACCTATCAATGTGACAGTGCAGGGAATAGCTGCAGTCTGGCTACTCAGCAGGCAGTCCTCTGACTATGTAAGTAAACCAAACTTAACGTCACATTTAAAAAAAAACCCCATTTTCAATCGAGTTATATTGGTCATACTAAGAGTGGAATACATTAAACCAAAACCTGACATTTGAACAGGGTTGTGTAGACCTTTTTATATCCAATGTGTGTTTATTCATTGATTCAACAGGTTCCCCTTGGGCACTACCCAGAGGACCATTTCACCGAGAGAACCCCACGGCAAATGCAAAAGGATTTTAAAACCGAGCTTGACGGGTTGTCCATCCAAATCAACGAAAGAAACAAGAGTCTGAAAATCCCGTACAAATACCTGGATCCAAAGAACATCGAAAACAGTGTGGCCATATAAACGTCGTGAAGTCAACGGCCTGGAGAACAACTGGCTTTAAACCACACAGATAGAAAGAAAAAAAAACCCATCTTAAATACTTTCTTCATTCTCTGTAGAAGATTTAACGTGACACTTACGGCTCGTGACGGTTGTATTTCCAAAGCGCCGCCATTTTGGAATGGTATTGATTCAAGTGGTCTCATCCAAGAGACTCATTGCTGCCATCTGCTGGCCATAATTCTTTTTTTTAACTTGATTGTTGACGGAGACATACAATATTTTGATTGACTGACATTAAAACAAAGACAAATGATTCAATAAAAAACCATACTATATTTAAATTTGAGTTGCTGCACTGTTTATGTTCAAATATCAGTTGTTATTGTAGACAGTAAATCAATCCCCCCTCTCGTTGTTTAATACATAATGAAACCCATATTCAACAGATTTTGATTTTTTTTTTCAAATAATAAAATAGTTAAAAATTGGCAAAGCATTATTTGTGCTTACTGCTTAGTGAATCAAGAGTATATTATACAACACATGGGTTTAGCGTTTTGAATGAAACCAGGGAAATAGAATAGTTACTTCTCGACCATATTTTAATTTATGAAGCCCGAAACTCCTTATAATAGAAATGATTGAAGGTGAGGTCATTATTGAACTATGCAAGTAGATGGAACAGTCCTTGGACAGGTGTACATCTCAAGCCAATGTATGTAGCTATGTCTTCACTGGTGGCAGCATGTATAATAAATAACAGTCTGTCAGTCAAACATGATTTATTTACAACCGGCTCTGCGCTAATTTCAAATATGGATAACACATGCATAGGATGCAACGTTTAAAAAAAAAAAAATCATCCAGTGCCCTTCATCGTCATCAAAGCATATATTAAATGTGCTTTACAGCTTAGGGGAAAATGGAGAAAGTACTTCAACAATGTAGAGTACACATTGTGTTCAATTAAAAAATATCACAAGCATTTTTTTAAGTGTGATTATTTAGCAGGAGTGCATTTACAGTATGTCTAAAGCACACAATGAACGGTTGCATTTGAGTATATATACATTTACAGTCATAATTTGTAAAAGCCATCAGTTTTCTGTAGCAAACGGCACTTGATAGACAATAATTGTACAGTAGAGCATAGCGTATATATCCATGTACTGATTCTCAGGATAGAGACACAAAAAGATTGTGATTTAAAAAAAAAATAAAGCTGGTAGCGCTTTGGGTTTTGAAATACTGTGACGATCGAGTATGAAAATAGCTGCACTGTTTAGGAGAGGAACAAAGCAAGTGAGAAAAATGTCCATAAGATGGAGAGAATCAAGTCACAGATTTAATTATACATTTGGTAATTATGTGTGTGTGTGTGGGGGGGGGGGGGGGGGGGTGCAATTTTTAAAGTCAAGTTGTTTCTCAATTGTTCTCATACAGTGGTTTTGATTTTGATCAGATCAGATGAGTAAGAAATGAACACCAGTGGCCACCACTGGTCTGACCACAGCAATGAGCAAAGCGACGACACGGGCAGCGGCGGGATTGTAGATGGACGTTACCATGGTCCCCACACAAGTGCAGGTCTCCAAGTCAGATGGTGCTGATGTCGAGTTCAGTCTTTTCCAGAAGCACACTCTGCTGCTGTTCATTAGTTTGGACGCCAGGGGGGCGCTAAGTGCGAAAAGGAGTCCGACCAAGAGTCACGACTCTTCGAGATGAATAGTTTTCGTTTCCTGGTTCGTCCCCGAGCCGCCGCGTCAGAGACTCGTCGGGTCGCGATCGTCCGTGCAGGAGCCTTTTGCTAACGAGATGTCGTCCACCGCCATCTCGCCGCTACGTCCTCGTCCGCGCTCGCCCTTCAGCACCACCTGGTGGGAGCACAGTCACGAGTTCACGCATTGCATCAATTTTTCAATGAATTTATTATAAAAAAAAGTTATTAATTTCAAAATTCAAATGGGGGGGCTGTGCAAACGAGGATCAAGTGGAACAAAAGTGAAAAATTATTCCAGCCCCGCCAAGGCTTGGACTTACGCTCTCCAGGCCCGTCCCCCACAGCGTTATTTGGGTGTGTCTCCAGTTGTTGCCGCCCGTCCTCCCCCATACCGCCGGGCCGTAGCGGGCACCTTTCTTTACAAACACCTGCAGCACACCCACGTGGTGACCCGCCAACTTGTGGCGAAATGACAGGCATAGGTTGCCCTCGTTCCACGGCGGGGCCAACGGGAGGACCAGCCTCGCCCCCCGCCCCGTCCTCTTGTTGCCCACTTCGGGGATGGTAAGGTAGCGTCCACCTGGGGAGAGAAACGCCGGAAATCTTTTCCAGAGTCTGCTTGGCATCACACAAAAATACGTCAATACAATTCAAACATGTTTGTAAAAGCAAAGAACAAAAGTGACGATAATTGGAGTCAAAAGTGTCACTCGTTGCCGTAGGACTTTTTCATCTCGTCTCATCTCGTCCATGATGGTGCTGTTTGCATTTTGCACCGTACTTTCATTACCTGCTGGGTCGGGCGTTGTCTCCCAGTGCACGTCTCCGTCCTTGTCCCTGATCCATCCGCAGAGGCCGTCATCAAAGGAGCAGCTCAGGAAGCCTGAATCTGGCCCGGAGGAAGACGGACAACATTTAAGAGCGCAGGAAGCAAGTCGTCGAGTTACAAAAATAAAGACGTACCCTAAAAAAAAATAAAAAGTGTAATTTTTGCGGGCACAGAAATTACTCATAGGGGTTTTGAGTCGGCTCTGTGTTGTCACAACAAAGCCAAACGCAATGTGAATGCATTTGCCCAAGATCCAGAGCCAAGTCGCCAGGCCTGCTCAGATTAGAACAGATTGTTCCAATCCCAATGAGGAAAAAAAGATTTCCTCTCTAAAATGCGTGTGTACTATAAAAAACACACCCATGCATGCAATCACAGCATGCAATGCTGGGAAATGGGGTTGCCGTGACGACGGCATTACCGGAAGATCGCCCATCATTTTGTCTTAGTGGCAGAAGTTTGAAGACGCAATTGGATTTATAGAGACGTGATGTCTGCTTGAGACTTGAGGCACGACAATGTCTGCACGGAATGTGCGCGGAAGCTTACCGGGGTCGTCCTTGGCTTCGTCGGCTGTGTTGCCCAGTTCGATGTCAAAGTCCAGCACTGTGTTGATGTTGTGGTCGCGCGGGACTGAGGAGACAAACGACATCGTATGAATACCCAAAGAGTCAACCTTCGTTTTTTGGGGGGGGTTTTTTGGCTTTGAGTTGTGAGCAAAAATTTGGCTCGTGCAGGTTCAATTTGTTGTCATTTCTTCCAAAAAGAGGCCAAGTGTGCTTGCTTCAAATTGATTGTTTCCACTCTCAGTTGAACTTTTGTGGGAAAACCCAAACATGAAATTTAATTAAATTTAAAAGTTTAAGAATTTCTTACATTTCTTGTTTTATTTAAAAATGTTTATATCCTGCAACATTTCAACCTCAATAAGTATTACACATTTCTTGAATTGTTGTATATTAGCAAAGTTGTTTGTTCAATTTGTTAAAAAATATCGCTCTTGTGATTGATGGGTTGAAATACTAAAAACATCATAAAAACATTGCATTTCTTTAAATAAAATATGATGATTTAATTATTTAATTTTATTTAACAATCTTGTCTCACAGTGAGAGAAAAATAACTAAAATTGCAGGCTATTATTAGCGCACATTAACTTTAAAAAAAAACACAGCGCGTGGTACATTTTGAATTCTGGTCATTGCTCAAAACCCTTCAGTCTTCCTTAAATAAGAAATCAAAGATTAATTAACAAAAAAAATCAAATCTAATTTGCACTCCAGCTCTCGCCGTGATTTAATGAGACGCGCTAATAATAAAAAGGATGGGCCTCCGGCGTACTGAGCCTCATCCAGACTCATGTGACTTCTGATGGGTCCAACGAGTGAGTCATAAAAGCCGGCAGGGCGTCTGAATGCCAAAGACGCATGCAAGTGGAGGAGGAGGCCGCGCCAGAACCTCCAGTGATCCTTGGCATCCAGGGCTCAATGTGCGTCTGTGTGTGTATGTGTGTACGCAGATGGTCTTTGAAAGAATGCACCCAAATGACGCCACCTCCCCCCCCCGCCCCCCTTCTACTTGGATATCAAGCATCCGGTCAAAGAGTGTATAAATAAAACGATCCTGATGGAGGAAAGTGTAACGTGAACTCTGAGGCCGGAGGCTGTAAGCAGATCTTCAACTGTCGTCTGATTAGACGCGGGCGGGCAAATCATATTTATCCTGTACTTCTACAATTCGAACATATCCTGATTCCAATTCAATATTCATATGGTAACACTCACGTTTTATTTTTATGATTTCTTCATTTGACCTGGCATTTGATGAAGTGGCGCTAAAATGAACTCTGTTGTCTCGTGTTGGCATTAATGACTTTGATGATGAATCTCTGTAAATATCCTCAAGGCTCCTTCCTTTTTATTTGCGAGCGATTATATGAAGAATTGCTCAGTAGGGGGGAGTCGTCTCCGAAAAGCAGGTCTTGGAAGTTGTGACTTGTAGACAGGTGCTAATGAAATCCTCTCTCCGCTCTTACCCCCCCCCATCAGCATTTCTAATTATGTGCCGCCATCTGCCCGCGCAAACATCTTACCTGCGAAAATCAACTTTGCAGCTGCACGCTTTTTGAATTTAGCTTATTGTTACCCACAAAAATCAATTTATGTTCTTGTTGGATGATTTGCAGTCCAAAATATAAAATTAAAGCTACCAGCAGCGACAAACACCCCCCCCTCCCTTTTTTTTTTTTTTTTAAATGGCAGATGCTCGAAAATGATCATCAATCTTTGACTGCATGTTCCATCCACATTAGATGGAAAATAATTTAATGTCACCCATCTGTCTACGATAACCAATTTTCATGCTGCTTTGGATGATCAGACAAAATTTCTCGGACAAATCAGTCTTTGAAGGACACTTGGAAATGGACAAATTGTGCTTCAAATGGTTGTTATAATAAAATAAAAAGTAGAAATATTTAGCTTTTGAGCCTTGAGATTCACGTTTTGAAACCAGATTTTTTTTTTTTTTCTGAGATGCACCCGTAGAAGCAACACAAATGTTTTGAATGCGGACTACATGATTCATCACCGAGCATTTTCACTTTTTATCTCAGAGTTCCCAAGTGAATAATAATAACAAGCGTTTACCCAAAGGGTGAAAAAAAAAATGCTTTACAACCTGTCTCAAAAATATCCAAGTATCTGAAAGTGCTTTAAAAGTCAGATGTATAAGTTTTATACGCAAAGTAGCTTTTAAAGCCTTGTGCTGCCTCTGACTGCTCATAAAATCCCCAAACACGATTTGCTAAATGGCCTATAATGCCACTAAGAGCCACAAAATGTTTTTTATTCATGCTATGAGGAAAGAAAAAAAAAAACCTTACTGTGCACATCTCCTCGTTGCTTAGTCACATCCTTGTGGATGCTGTTGTCCACAGTGGTCACCTGCGGAGGCGGCGGCGGAGTCGTCGCCGGTGCTCGTCTGGTAGGCGGCGCCGCTTTTGTGGGGACCAAGGCTTCTCGAGTGGGTGCGAGTGGCCTCCTAGTGGGGACCAAGGGCTTCCGGGTCGGAGGCTTGCGCGTAGGTGTTGTGGTCCTGACCCTCGGCGGCGCCGTGGCGACGGCGGTCGTGGTGGTTTTGGGGGGGACGGTGAACACCCGCCTGTGGGTTACCGGCGGACGCGGCGTGGTGGTGGTCCTCCTCAGGTCCACGTCAGGCAGGTAGTTGTGGAAGCTGGGAGGCAGTTTGCCCGGCCTCGGCGGGTCTATGGCCACCTTGGGAATAGCTGGAATGACAAGAACGTGCAGATGGAGCGCTAACAAGTCGTGAAGGTGTAATGAGGCAGACAATTGGCCATCAAGTTCCACAGCAACACTTAATATGCATCAAGTGGCTTCCGCAAAGCTGCCATGTCCCCAAATGTCTCTCTTTTGCGCCGCCGCGGCTAGAATTTTAGCACTTATGCTGTTCAGAGTCAAATGGGAGCTGGAGAGCAGCATAGAAGAAAAATATATGTTCATTTTTTATTTTATTTTACTATGCGTTCTATTTTGACACTCCTGGTCATCATGTGACACTTGGTGTAAAAAGTTCTGAAATTCTAATTCTGGTACACAGACCACACGCAAACCACATCTTGATGATGTCATGGAGCTTTTGTTCTCCTGCGCATTCTTCACGTCAAGAGGCGTGATGGGGGTCTGTGGTGTTGTCGGGGTAAAGGATCGGGGAAGGGAAGGGGGGGGGGGGTGTCGTCTCATCCGGGTTTCACGTGTGAGGAATGTGTGTGGACAAAAGCTCTGCACCTCAGTTGTCGCTTTCTCATCTTACTCCCAACTTTGATATGTGATTCCCATGTTGGATATTTAACCCCCGTCTTGGATGATGGGGAGAGGAAGCAGCGTGTCCTTCGTGCTCACTGGACCGCCGCGGCTTTAATGTCTGCCGAAGGACTCAATGATTCAAATTCTCAGAGAACTAATGGACCGTGCGAGATCAGGGGAAGAATATCTCCGTGAAATAAATAAATCTTGTGAGCTCAACGACAATTTGGCCTGATTTAAAAAAAAAAAAAAAAAAGAGAAGGAAAGAGCATGTGATAAGGATACCAAAAAAAAAAAAAAAAAGGGCTTACGTTTGCAGTCGCGGCCCATCCCCCTGTAGCCGTCTTTGCACTTGCACTTGTACGAACCCGGCGTGTTGAAGCAGGTGGCGTAGCCGCCGCAGCGACCCGTCTGCAAAGCGCACTCGTCCACGTCTGAAAGGAAAACCCCGTAGGGGAGGGGGGGGGGGGGAAACACATCGAATGAGCGATCGTGACGAGACTGCCGAGGCCTATTAGTTTTGAATGAACGGGCTGTATCAATGCTACTGTGATGGACAGCAAAATGAAGGAATAAATTGGACGCGCGGTATTATGTAGCAAAGTAGACCTTGAACGCTTTGGAACATGGAATTTGACCGCTTAAATAGTGGAGAAAGAAGCCAATATCAATATCTTTCAAGCCAGGTCTAGGAGATCATAATGTAATTCATTATATTGGATTTTTGTTTTGTTTTGCCATTTAGACCTACGAAATTACAAATCATATAAAAGGTGAAAAATGTACAAAATTATTAAATCATAAAAAATGAGTCGCAGCCTTTTTTTTTTCTTTAAATTTGCAAATGATATAATCAGACAAACGTCGATAGCCTCAAGGTCCACAATTTTTATCGTGTTTGCAATACCAAAATGGTTTATAAAAGTCCAGAAGAAAACCGAGATGCTTCAACTGAATTTGAAAACAACTTTTTTGAGCTCCCTCATTTTATTTTCCCTCCCACACCTCTTTTCTTTCACACGCCTACTCGCTGGGCTGTTTTCAAAATGAATAAACTGTAAATCCTGCAAAAGTTCAAATGACAAAAAAACGGCCCGCACTTCCCATCGTCTTCTGTATAAAAATCAACGTGAGCGAAGCGTACCGATGCACTGGTATTTCCCGTTGATGTATTGCAGATCGAAGCCGTCGTGGCATTTGCAGATGTAGCTGCCGAAGGTGTTGATGCACTTCCGGAACCTGGGGCACACGCCGATCCCGGTTGCACACTCATCCACATCTGCAAAAAAAAAAAAAAAGACAATCAATTCTACGACTTGGGGCATTGTTTTTTTGTGAGCTTCTCATCTTTGGGTATTATTATGCAGGCACAAAACACAGCCCAAATTGGAGCGTCTGCAGTCTGGGCTTGTTTGGGAATGGACCTCACATGTTGTTCCTAGAATATTCCTAGTGTGACTTTTTGATGCCAAGAGTCCTGTTACCCGACCTGGGACTTTCTGCCTCATCTTCATTCTGCCATTGAAAGCCAGAACCTCCTTGTTTGGAGCGGTACAAGTCCACTTTGCTAAACAGAACAATTAAAATAAAGCTCCAGCGGACAGTCTTTCCTGAAACAGGTCATAAATGTTTCGCACTGAGACGGAAGTGGAGCATCCCGTGCAACACCTGCAGCGGGTTTTGCTTCTCCTCCTCCTGTCTTTATGACTGATGTCCATTCCGTGTCCTACAATTACCCAACCCACAAGTTATACGGGGCCGTAGGGCAGAAATGAAAACTCTCTGGTACTAAAAAAAAAAAAAAAAACTCGGTTATTTGACCAAATTGTCAAGGTCAAGAAAGCCGGGCTCAGTTTGGGAGGCCGTCCAGCTCTGATTTGTTTTTGCTCCCACGTTGACTCTACTAAACCATTTTTATCGTTTTACATTGCAAGCTCTGCCAAAGTAATGAAAGTTTGCTTTTAGATCCGGGCAAAAAAAAAAACCCACGCCATTCCTGTTGGTGATCTATCAGGCGAGGGGGGGGGGGGGAGCAGCCAGCGACTCAACTTTCATGCCAGAGGTGGTAAATAAAGACGGCGACGTCACTTACCCATGCAGGTTCTGCCATCCGGAGCCAGCTGTAGCCCCGGCGACGGACACTGACATCGGACCTCTCCTTTCAGAACCTCGCAGCCGTACTGGCAGTTGGCCAGGCCGCAAGTGCGAAGGTCTGCTCCATACAAAGGAAACAAGACACATTAGCAAGTCGGTGCCCCGGGAGAAAGCGCTCTCACGACTATCCCTCATAAGGGCGAGGCTGACTGGGGGGGGGACAAAAAATACGGTGACATTGTTACATTCGAGAGAGCGACTAACCTGTTCTATAATTACTACCGACTCGTCTATTTCCCGAGCCATTAGCGACATGAGCTCGCATGAAAACCCTGAGAATCCTTCTAAAACGATTATACGGACAACTGGAATTTGCTCTCGATAACTTCCGACCGTGAAGAGGAAATTGAAAAGGCGTTTTGCCACAACGCTTGTCGGTTTGAGGAAGGGTGGAGCTGGTTGATTAAACGCCGCACTGATCTATTGATCAGAGCGCAGGCGGTAGAGACAATCCTAATACAGTCGGCAAGGCAACACAGCCTCGAGTGGTGAGCCGCGAAAAAAAAACCAAGTGAGATACTGGAAATGACAGGACACTCAGGTGAGGGGAGAATGTTCATCAAAGGCGAGGTGACGGAATTTATAGGGAGACATGCACAGGCATCGACTCGCTTGCTGGAGCAGCCAATCGGATTCCATTGCTCTGAAAGATTTCTTACACGGGATGTAGACGGAATGGATTGCGTTATAATCTCAGATAAGGAATCGATAAAGGCTCGATTGTTTTTCCGATGAATGGGGAACCATACGTACTTCCGCAGGTGCCGTCGGGCATCAGCATGTAGCCGTTGAGGCAGTAGCATTTGTAGCTGCCGTAGGTGTTCATGCACCTGTGCTTGCAGGGCCGTGGCTTCAGCCCGCACTCGTTCAGATCTGTAGACCAGACGGAAAACGGCGTCAGCGGAACGAGGGAGGGGCACAAATTAGTCAAGGAGGGCAGAGGTGAAGAGGTTGGATCCATTCAAGCGCAGCGGCTTGTGTTTGGAAAGAAGCGCCGCGACATGTTCGGACGTGCCCACCGAGCTCGGCTTCTCTGACGGGAAGAAGAGAAATTGCGGGAAAAAGTTAACCGCGGTTGAGGTTGCAAAAGTGGCAAATTTACGGTAAAATTTGCTTAGGGATTTTGTAAATATTCCATTTTGGAAGCATGGATTGAAAGGTGTCATAGTCAAGGATAAACATTTTATTCTTCTTTGGTTATAAGAAGACTTTCATGCACAATAATACAAATTAATTGTGATTTTCTACAGATTATTCGTAAATTTGATGGTTTTTAAATACTTAATCGAATAATTAATTATTCCAGTGTCTAACAAACATCGGTGTTGAGTTAAATATTACTGATGATGACAATATATCAAATGAATAATATGTATATAATAAATAAATGAATAAATAAATAAATATGCAAGCCACCCCTTCCGAAATTTTGGTATATCCCTGGTGCATTGATTCCCAATTCCCAGAAAGTTCCCAATTTTGAAAAATTCCCTAAATTGTGCATAAATCTATCTGCACGTGATGGAGAGATGTTATTAAATCGCGCTGACTCATCGGGACGACATCCAGCTGTCTTTCATAGAAGCACTGCATCATTCTCGGCCTTCTTTCATGCTGACAGGCCACCCACGGGGCGTGTAAAAAATCCCATCAGAACAAAAAAATTGGCATTTTTTTCCCCCCCAGGATGTATTTTCCAAGACTGGACCATAGGTGGAGCTAATAAGAGTATAAATCTCCGTTCCCTCGCTGCAATTGCATCACTGTCGTCGCTGCTCTCGACCCGTCGCCATCTGAGAAACGATCCTTCTACGACTTCATTTTCTTCTTACGCTTGATTCCTTAACGCTTTAACCAGGCAAATATGACAGCTTTATTTCTTATTTATGCTCAACAGCCCCCGAGGTGACTTCCCGACGGCTGACTATTCTGATAGTGTGAAAAAGCTCAGGTGTGACTAATGGCTTTGATGCCTTGGCCACGCTGCAAGCTGCTAAGTATCTTAAACACACTCACAGACACACAAACACACGCAACAATTTACTCCATTTAAATCTCAACCTTCTACAAACCACATTTAGTGAATTGGCGGCAAAATCATGACCTACAATTCTACGCTACACTTTAATATACTGTACAGTCACAAATTGCATCCGAGGAGTTTATTTACTCGAGAACGGATGGGGAAGTGTCTTTGAAGAAGGATGTCATCATAAACGTAACTCCCAGATTTGTCCTAAAGCCTCTCTGGCCACATTCAAAACTTGAACTGCATCGTTCAGATTCTCTGTTGAACATAACTCATGTTGACATAGATCCAACAAGGAAGAACAAAAAGCTAAATTTTCCATGAATTAATGGGCTTATATTTTAAGACTATTATTACAGCAGCTTTGGTCAAAGTACAGCCAATTAGCTTTCTTCAATCGGTTCTACGGAGCGTGTAAGAAGAGCTTAAGGATGAGCGCAAAAATGGGATAGCTCAAATGCTAACAAAGACTACAAAGTCCAAAGATCAACTCGGAGCAAACAGAACATCAACAGTTGTCTCCATGACATTTGTAAATAAACTCAATTTTGTCTTGGATACGGCGTCATATAGATTCCATCAACATGAGGTTTTAAGGCTGCTTTGTAAATGATCCCAACTTAAGCGACACAAACACGTGAGCAGTGTTTTATTGGTGGGACTGCTGCATAACTTCTATATTTAACGTACTGTATACCACGGGACACGATGGATGGAACTCTTCTATTAATAGTGGTTTGCGGTCTGCTAAAGCCCGGCTACCGCTAGCATTAGCATTGACTGCAGCTAAGGGAATACATTCCCTGAACACACACCAAGTGAAACATTTTGTTTGGCGCCTTGTTATTGGTTTTTATGATAAAATGGAATTGAACTTTAATGAGTTCATTCGAAGTAACAGGTCAACTGCAGGTCACATTTTCCCAATAATAAAACACATGACACAAAAGCCCTTGAAATTCTTCACCTGTACTTTCAGATGAGCGCCGGCTTGCCCTTGTCAGAGGGAAGCTTTAACTGCTTCATCTTTAATGCTTTACATCTGTGTGCGCTCAAGCACAGCAAACATTAAAAAAAAAAAAAAAAATTCTTCACTTTTTTAATTACCGCTGTCTGCCCACCGAACAAACGCGTTCCCCCCAAAAGCTGACAGCGAGTGTTCTCATTAACGTGACAACAGAGAACCAACGGCGACGCCGTCCAGCGGGCTCCTCGCTTGCTGGCGGCGCTGAAAACCAAACTGAAATGAAAAAGCTATAAGCAGAATACTCACGGCGCCCAGTTTGAGAGCTGCTGTTCCAAATGAAATCTTTGAGACGTTTAAAATAATCATGTCAAAAGAATAATAAAGTGATTCAATGTGGGCTTTTGCAACGCCCGTTGCTTGAGCCCCAAGAAGGGTGGAGAACACATGCCGAACACAGCCTGTGAGGGGAAAAGGATAAGATGCGGAGAAGTTAGAACAAGTGACAGAGAGAAAAGTGTGATAGCTCAAGGCTGAATAGTGCTGGTGAAACTCTAAAGCAAGGGGTCGGGACTATGTTCAAGTGTTACTTTCAAATTCCAACTCATCACTGTACAAGGTCATCGTCTGCTCCTAGTCTTGTCATGTCCAATTCACGACCCATCATGTCCCTTCCTCAGGAAATAACACTGGCTAGCTCACAACGCATGTTTTGTTATGCTAGCCGTCGCGTTCCTCCAGTCCTGTCCCATTTGCTAATTGTCAAGAGTCTAACGCTGTCTAGCTAGCTCACTATCCATGTCTGTTCTCGTTTGGACTACTTGTATCACTTCCTGATAGGCTGTAGAACTGCCAAGCTAGCTCACTATGTTCTATCCCGTCCTATCCCATTTGCTACCTGTCGTATCCCTTGCTCACATAGTCGAGCGCTTTTCTAGCTAGCTCACAATCGGTGTCCTACCCCATCGTGTTTGCTACTTGCAAAATCCCTTGAGGTTGTACAACTGCCAAGCTAGCTCACTATCTCCTATCCCGTCTTGTCCAATTTGCTACTTGTCGTGTTTCTTCCTCACAGGCTCTAGCACGATTTAGCTAGTTCGCCATGTGGTTGAAGGTGAGATTGAGGTGTGTACTGAGGGAAACAAGTCTCATTGAGGTATGCCGTGCTGCATTCCCTACAGACAGATCTCAAAAGTGGACTCCTTTTGTCAGGGATTAGCTCTCCGGGCAATGTTCTACCTTCGAAGGAGTGGTCGTGAGCAGCATCCAAAAGTTGAGAGCACAAGAGTGACAAAGGAGAAGGCTTAGAATCTACGCATGCTCTGCATTTCATGCGGGCATTCCTCTAGTTTGGATCGGATGTGCTATTTCTTGTGACCTCCCCTCAAAGTTGGGGACTTAATGATAGAAGTGGAGAGTGACGTCAACTCCTTCACCATGCACCACGTCGGAAGGATAAATCTCACCCTCTGTGACCGGATGATGGTCCACAGGTAGAAATATGGGTAGGTGACTGGACCACATTGGTGGAGTCAAATAGTCCGGTTGTTCTTCTTGCAAAAGAAGGTTTTTGGGTGGAAAGTAATTTGAAAGAGAAAAAAGTGGTGGAGGGACAAGAGAATGAAAAGGCAGTGGATTAGAACACCTCTGACCACCACATTCCTGGAAAGTAAAGAGGAACATTACGCAGTAAAGAGGATTACACTCGTGGCCGTTTGGGAGAAAGTGTTGTGTTTTTCCCCCCGCCAGCCTTTTTTTTGGAGTAGGATCTAAGGGAATTACAGTATCTTATGGATTTGTACCATCCTTCCGTAAAGCGTGTCGGAAGGCTCAAAGAGCGCCGCTTCCATTTAAAGAAGCGAATGATCGCCCAGACGACAAACGCTTAAGCCTGAGGAATTTTAGGCATTCTGCTTTCTCCCCGTCCAACTATGTTGTCCTCCCGGCACCAGACACCTGTTTAGATGTGACCATAATGCTACACTTGACTGCTTTGGACAGCAACCATTTCAAAAGGAGACGTTTCAACTTGTGCCCAGTAAAATGCACTTTTTTTTTTTTACCTGTTCTGTAAAGAATGAACAATACGGCCAAAATTTAATTGACATCTTTGTCCATGTACAAAATTTGGCGTAGAGTAAGGTGTGCTTATTGAATTGGGTTTTAAGGAGGATCCTTTCATTTGTTGTCCCTCGTATACGTTTATACCGCCTTTGCTTCCTTCATTCCAACCTTTCCTTTGTTCTTCCTTTGTTCCTTTTTACTTCCTTCATTCTTTTCATAGATTTCCTTTCTTATTTTCTTCATCTCAATCTTATTTGCATCCTTCTGAATAAATTAATTCAAATAGTGTTAACAGTGTCTATTTCTGGCCCGCCCTTTACATGTAACAGTGTTTTGACTGTAAACAAGAGACAAGGATTTAGAAAGCCACGTTGGAAATGTTGGAGATGTGGCACCTTCAGCTAAGTCTTTAAATAGCGGGTCAACTCAACCTCATCAAAGTCACCTACGCGCAATAATCATCTCATTAGAAGGTTCGCTTCTGCCACCGGTCGGGGACGCCAAATTGTCTGGACGGATTATGGCGGTGATGAGTTTATTTGCACAGCGTGATTAAAATCCCCAAACGCTTGCAGACATCTGGAGGAGGATCTTGACAGGCGTTTGTTTAACGATTCATTTATATGCAATCCCATCTCGACAGTGTGCACGGAAATAGCGAAACAACTTGTGTAAATACGAATATGGGGATGGCGCTAAAACGGCATTTTGTCGGGCATAATGAGAGCCTCTCAGGGGGGGCTAAATTCAATCGTAGCTATTTATGGGGATTACATTTCAGTCATAATTCTGTCAATCACGTCACTATAATATAATTTGATCCTTATTCTATTTGTTAATTGTCAATATTATTTTTATTCACGTTGGCCATCGTGCAAAAAGTCGGTAAGAAGATCAGGGTGTGATGTAAAAAAAAAGGTTAAGCGTATTTCAATTGAAAAACACAAAAGCGAAGATAAATGGCTGCACTCATATATCCGTTTTATGATCAAGGACTAGAAATTAGAAATCCCGAGAATTGAAAATTAATATTAATTTTAAAATTTAAAAAAAGATGAAAGAAAAACTCCCGTATTGGTACACTTTCTTTAAAATGATCTGTCATTGTGTTTGAAGGAAAATGTTATGAATCAAAAGCACTCAATGTATTGGTATTTGATATTATTGTTATCGCTACAACTATTGAGTACTGTTAATCAGTCTGAAAAAAGTAGTATTGAACATTCTGACAATATAACAATATCATCTAAAATTATGAGGTATAGAATTATGATTGATGATAAAAAAAAAAGGATGAATGGCAAGAATAAAAAAAACTAGCCAGTGCAATTAAAATATTTTGAATGTTTTCTTTCTAAACACTACATTTATAAGTTAATTGTAAAAAAAAAGCCGTAAAAAAAATCTTACACCGAACAATGCAATATCAAATAAAATGATTACTATTTTATGTTGCGTGGGTTGCTCTTATTATTACCTGACAATGCAGGACTTTATATCAAAATCTGGTCCATCTGGTCGGCGTGTGTTTGGCATAAAATGCTCAACTTTTTGTGTGTTGCATCTGTTGAGTGTTTAACAGCGCTGCTGCTGCTGCTCCGAGCGCCCAAAGGGTCATGTGTCAGTCTTCGCCTCGCACTTAAAGCACAGGAATGCGTGTCCATTTACTAATGCAGGTGCACTGCAGACATGTTTCATTTGCATTTACTGCCAAAGCTGTTTGCTACGGTTTCATTTCCCAGATCATCATGTGATATAAACGCTTCAAATATGGGTCGAGCAAGGGGGTGACGCTTTGACCTTTATTGGTAGGCGCCGCCAGTCGACTTAAGCCTTGCGACGCATATCAATCGTAAACTCCAAATCAATGTTTAATGAAGGCATGCATTTAAATGAGCAAGTTTAATCTATGGCTCGTGAATAATTCACTTTGCTTCCATAGCGCGCTCTGGCTCAAAACACCCGAGGTTGACTCCAGAAATGAAAAATGATGAGAAAAAAAAATAAATTGGGTTGAACGCGTCAAAATGGCGCATGGAGTGAGTTCAGCAATTTAAAATGCTCTGAAGTGAGCGTCAGTTTGAATCTAGGTTAGCGTAAAGAGTTTAGTCAGTAATTATTCTTTATTTTTAAATAACCGATTGAAAGTTAAAGCTAATACATTTTAAGTTGCATTAAGGGGCTTATTTGGATCAAATATGACTTTTATAAAATAAAAATGTCCTTCGATGTCATTGAACTGCAAAAGCGCATCGCTTGCAGTTTTATCACTTGAGTTGCTGCACGCTGAAAGGATTCGGCCCACTCACCTTGATTGCAGGTCTTCCCCGTGAATCCTGCGTGACATTTGCACTTGTTGGGCCCCACGCAGTCTCCGTGCTTGCAGCCCGACGGGCAAAGTGCTGAGTGGGAATTCAGAGAAGAAGACGAGTTTCATTTCGTCGCTTCATCACCCGGGCTTTTAAAAACGTGACATTTTATAGCAGTAAAAGAGCAGCATGGCGCAATTATGGAGGACAAGACTTAATCCTATAAGCTAGTTTATGGTGGTTTGATGGACCTTTAGGGGGACAATGCTTAATTCTATTGACACTTTTACAGCTTAGGTACATACAGTACTTGAATTTATGACACCATCTGTCATAAAAACAAGAGACTAGCCAGCATAAGTGAAGTGCTTTAATGTGGACTTGACTAAGTATTTGATGTTGATGATAAACAGAATGATTTGGGATTTTAAAAGTGAATGAATACGCATGCTATGTCTGGCTTAATCATCTAATTCATCAATTATCTTTTTGAGGCAGTTTTTAATGGGAGTGGAGTAGAATGGAATGTTCTTGAAAACGGAAAACATCCATCTTGCTTTGAAAAGTGTATTTTTGTCTGGAAAATTATGGAAATTTCATTTTGCTGATTTATTTTTAACAAAAGAGAGTGATTCAGACAAAGGACAATATTAATGCTGGATAGCTTCCTGATTATTACCCAGCCTTTTCATCATAAACCATTTCAAAAGGAATAGCTATGATTCAAATGCCGCAAATAGAAGCTAGCAGCTAGCCTTGTTAGCTTGGCCGACCAAACTTGGTAGCGTCACAAATGTGCTTCTAAAATTTGACAAACTAATGTTAGCTTTAGCCAGAGCTTGCCAAGCTTGACTGATTTGTTTTCACAGACATTTTTTTCTTAAAAACAAAGACTGTTGAATAGTTGAAAATGTCCAACGGACCATTAGGGTACTGTTGGAAAGTCGCCTAGAACAAAGCACTTCGTTAGCGGGTCAAACGAAAGAAACGTCTGCTGCCAAGTTACTAGCTCAACGCAGAAGAATGCTAAGCCAGATCAGAGGCGGCCATCAGCAGGGCCTCCAGGAGTATTTATAAGTTTCGAAGCTGGCGGAGAGATCAGGGAGGCCGTCGGCGTCGATGAAGCATGGCGGGAACTAAAACAAAAAAAAAGGCTTCAGCAGCTGGAAGGCCAAACATAGCTGGTCGGACTGACCTTCCATTAACACCATCCAAGTGGTGACACACTTTCACTGGGCTGGGTTCATTATTTGTACGGTAACTATGGTAACATCCTAATTAGGTTAAGTGGCCGTGCGATGGATACCGCATGAGCAAGGGGCTATTTTTGGTTTCCAAGATGATCGTTGTTTCATCTATAGTTCCGGATGACCGTAAACAACAGACGGTAAATCACATTCTTCGCAATTCTGGAGTTCATAGTTCAAAACTGGCTGGAATGTCATACTTTTCCGATCGATTAATGATGGCATTGATCGGACGCAAAACACAATCTTGTTCCCACCAATAATAATTCCCCCCCACCCCCAAGTTGGTATGCTGACTTAACTTTTAGAAATGATATCCAAAACTTCTGAACACATTGCAAACTATTTCCACTGAATATTTCATTGGTAGTGCATGGGTGTCTAGCCATCCAAGACACTTTGGGACTTCCGCTACAGTTGGGTTAAAGAGTTTAAGTGGCGAGATGATCGGGTTGACTTTGGATCTATAAATAATTCAACCCTGCTACTTCTCTCAGCGATCATACGACCATGCAACATGTGGAGCTAACCTTGGGGCTGGCACCTTATCCCGACTAGCCTGTGAGTTAAGACGAAGGGAGCTGCAAGACAAACAGCCAAATAGACAAGAACATAGTTGCAGGCATAGAAAACAATGTGAGAGGTTTAGTGAGGTTTTTTTTTTTAAAGCCCCAGTTCCACCAAATTGCATCAATTATGCAACAAAATGATGTTCTTTATCATTCCTGTTTTGCTTTCCAAACTATTAACCAAACTATTAGACTCAGTGGAAATGGGACTTTCGCCTCCTCAAAATAAAAAATAGCTTTAAAGTTTCGGAGTCACGTGTGTGGGTAATAAGATTGATTTTTTTTTTTTTGGGGTGGCTAATTTTGTACATGATGAGATTAGCTTGCCAGGTATCTTTTGTGTTGAGGTTTCCACCTTGGTTTTAGTTCACCCATTTATTATATGTATCAGCTCAAGCTGCAGACACACTTTCAAGTGGAGGAGGCCGAGAAAAATAAAGCGATAAGAAAGCTGCCTACGGATCATGGCGACAAAGTGAAACTAAAACGGTATCGCTTGACTGTTTTTTTTTTCTTATTCTTTTTTAATCACTTCTCTCAAAGCTCAAGTGACCGAGTGGAAACATAATCTTTGTTTTTGTCCAAACAAAGCCAGTTAAACAAAGTCCTGGTCTCAGTGGCCTTGGAGCCCACCGGGAAACCAATACATGGCCTGTCTGGGACGAAAATGAACCTCATTCAAACCCGCCTACGTATGCGGTTACACCGCAACGAGACGGGTCAATATTATTCATCGCTTTATTGATATTGGACCTTCTAGTATTCGATTTTAATGGACGGGACATTGTTAGAATGAACTATTTTTTTGGGACACAACAAAGCGATCACATGACCCGTATAGAAGAAAAGTAGCGATTGTCTCGTAATGTGACACTACAGTGGAAGGAAAATTGTCCCAAGAAATCACAAGTTGTGGATTTGCTCTAAAATTTCATTCAAAACGTTCCGTGGCGGTCAATGATCCCGACAGCAGCTGGTCGGAATAAGAAGCTCCAAGAGCAGCTTCCGGAGCATCTGAACATTAAACACAAGAGTCGAAGCCTGCCAAAGAATTTCGCCAGCTCGTCTTCCTCGGTCTCTTGTGCGCTAAACCTCAGAATCTCACACCTTTTGTTCTTCTCTCCGGATTTCTTTTTGTTTTTTCAAAAACGTGATACATTTTTAAAGTTGCATGAGCCCACGAGCTCATCTATGTAATCTCTCCCGTCAGAGGAGGTCAGCGGCACTTTCAAGCAGCTTGTCATGTTCACACGGCTGAGATTACTCTCCTTTTCTCAGACTTTCAAAGAATACTAATGCGCATCTCGAATAAATAGATGTCAGGCCGGGTCCACAATAACAAAATATCTATTTCAGTTTTAGCCGATCGATTTGCTGAATTACATTTTTTTTTTGTGAATGGAATGTGGTCATCACACATTTTGTATAGCTTCATAGTTTGTTAAAATTATATATCCAATAAATGAAATGATTCCAGTGTAATTTAAAGACCGTAGCCTTCCATTGAACTCTGTTGATGGATGAGCTCAATAAGGAACACATGCGACTCCGAAACAACATGGAGGGTCACGCACTGCTGCTTGGCTGGTCATCCTGAGGCATGCTTTGTTAATTCTTTCATCAAAACATAAAGTATATTTATTCCATAGGGTAGATGTAAGGATTATTAAAAAAATATATAGTAACATGCTTTGTACCAACCTGTTCTCATGAGAAATGAGTCAACAGTAACAAACAATCTACAATTGAACATATTTGTTGATTTTGGAAAGAGTCACGATTAAATTCCCATGAGAAAAAGTTGTTCTATTAAATAAAAAAAAAAAGGGAATAAAGCGAGGTGGGGGATATCATGCTTTGTTTTGGGTGTAGGGCGAGGATTAAAAAGACAGATTTGTCTTGGAAGGACCTTAAATTAATCTGGATGGAAAGAAAAGACCAAAGAATGTAAAACTGGCTGAGGCCAGGGTGAGTTCACTCTTTTCTCGCCGGAAGCCAGAGGATGGCCCGCCTCCACAAATTCATCACACACAAACAGCAGTGCGCGACATCGTTCCCCATGTACACAACATTTAATGAAACAATAATGGATTAAAACAACAACAAACATGCATAGCTATGAACCCTTTAAGCCTTTTCCCACCATGGGAAGTGAGCATTTTTTTCCACCGCATTTAGATGGTTTAGCCCAGTTTATGCTAAGCTAAACAGACTACTTAGCTAACCGATTCAAACAATTCCATTTCCTGCAGTAGAAAAGGCTTACAGGTTAGTAGAGCACTAAACAAGCAAAGCAGCAGCAGAGTACAGGGTGTATGCTAGCATGTTAGCATATTAGCACAAAACTCATTAAACTCCCAAAGAATACACGAGCCGTATCCTTCAGAGAGAACCGGTGTGTGTGTATGTGTCGGTTTTGGGCATAAATGGTGACATTGGGGTGCGTTCAGAAGCACTGCTTCACTCTGAATGTTTGAAAAGTCGTTCGCGTTGTTCCAATATGCTGGTCGTTCAGAGCGGCCCAAAACAGGACTATTGGGAATTGAGTTTCTGGACTGAATATCTAATTCGATCAGCTTTGTACACAAGCATCTGCAAGTGAGAATACTTTTGCCACCTCTAGCGACACCCAATAACTACTCTAGAAGTCGAAACGCGTCTATTTTTTCCCCATTTAAAAACACCACTGAGCACGTGCATGCTTCTCGAAGCCCTTTATCTACAACACAGGTGTCAAACTCAAGGCCCGGGGGCCAGATATGGCCCGCCACACCATTTTATGTGGCCCGTGAAGACAAATTGTGCATCAAATTTGTGTGTCATTACTAGAATTGCAAATTGTCTTCACTTTTAACAAGTTTTTTTTTATATTTGACCAATTTTTACTCGTCTGATTTGAAAACGAGTTTTTGTTTTGTAGCTTTTACTGTATATAATATGAGGTGCTTATACATTTATTCATAATGGCCCTCCGAAAGAAGCTATGCGGCCCGCGAAAAAAAATGAGTTTGACACCCCTGATCTACAGTGTTAAACCTAAAGCCACCTCATGATTCATTCAGAGCATCTATTTGTTTTTGGTTTTTTTACCACCCAGCTTGACACCTCGCCAGCCCACCCCTTCCTCCTCCAACATTGGCATCATCGGACACTCACGCTGGCAGTGACCCCAAGATCGGCGCGTCCATCCCCAGCAGCAGTCCACCCTGGCGCCGTAGCGGCACAGCCCGTTGGACGACGCCATCTGCCGCGGCCACCTGTAAAACGAGGCCACACGATGAGCTCGCCGTCAATTAAGACGTCAGAATAGGTCGGGAGGGAGTTGTCCGTGTTTTTATACCATTAGGCAGATGCTCACGGTACTTTGGCTCTGTGTGTTTATGAAGAAGAGAAAGTCAGTTTACATGTAAATTATGAACAAAAAAAGATTAGGTTTCAAAGAAAAAAATATGACTACCGTATGTTTTGTAGTCTATTTCCACGGAATGAGAAACTACAGAGCCCCGAACATGACAGCGGATAAATATTTAGGTTGGTTAGGTTATTCGTGTTGCAATGTGTTCTAATCTGTATAGACATTTTCAAAACATTTGTAAATAATAGGCGCCAGAGCACTTATGAGGGGCGGAACACCAGTGACTGCTCCTGATCTGACCTCAATATTTAAAAAAAAAAAAATCCTTAAAAGAAAAAAAATCTTAATCCATCAGAACCTGTGGCTCATTTATTTAGATTTTGAAAATGAAAATCAAGAAACACGATCACACTGAGGGACACTGATTTGGTTTTTTTTTTCTATTTGAATGTTTTCATGCTTATGAGAAGCCCATAATTTTAATTCCAATGATATATGGAGGCGTATTTTGATTTTGAAGGTTCCACCGCATGAAGCAGAACCGTACAGCTCTTCACATAGCACTTGGCGAGCAAACATCAATCCAGCAGCAGGTCGTCTTTATATAGCCCCCGGAAGACAAAAGCCGCTTTGTTTGCGCCTCGCAGCCAAGTGCGACTGTCACTCAGCATTCAGGAGGCCTGTGAAAGTCTTCATGGCGACATGATGAAATGCTAACGAGTGCCCCCCTTAGTATCCCCGGCTGCCAATCACGTCCCTCTGGAACAAAACCCCCCAAAAAAAAAAAATAGCCAGGTAAGTGTGATGATTAATAACGGATGCAAAAGAGCGATCACAAAATAGTTTGTGTAATTTGCTCTTCCCACTGATTGGCACTTTTTCCAGGTCATCATGAAGATTGTTCGAAACCTTCAAATTTTTTCGTCTCTCCAAATAACATCCACTGTATTCTCCCCTGGTTTGTTTTTAGTTTTTTCATATAGCTTCAGAGCTTTTTGGTGCCTTCCGCTGTCTCTCAAGTCCTTTTTGCACATTGATTCTCCAACCCGGAAGGCCCAATTGTGCCGTACACCGACAACGGCATCACCCGGGGGGAGTCAACTTCACCGTCTTATTGCTGTGGAGTTACACTACAAGACAGGAAATCAGCTGTCACCACTTTCCAGGGTGGAATGATTGGTGGATTATTATTTTTATTTTTTTGCCTATGTGTGTGCGCCTGAGCAAAATGATGTGGGGCCGTGAAGGACCCTTCAGGGCCACAAGGATAAGCCTGTTAGGAGCACTCTCCAAAAGGCAATAAGTGAGGGAGAGCAGGTAATAAATGGCTACCCCCACCCCACCAAACCGCACTCATGAGATGGGGACTTACTCTCAATGAATTCATATCCAGAGCTGAGCTGTAAAGAAGTGCAAATTATGAGCACGGCGACAAGCCTCTCCATCAGCCGCGGCGTTAATAACGTACAATATGGCGGCGTACATAAATGATCATTACGCTCACGCACCGTAGCCCACGCGAGATATCCGTCAATGGTATTACGCCGCCGGTCACTGTGGTGATTATAGATGATGTGTCGAAATAATATGACGGAGGTAATTAATTGCAATGTGTTCTAATTTGTTTGCTACACCTCAAAAATACATCTTTAGAGCGCCTCGTTGTACGTCGTGAGTGTGTGAAAGACGGTAGGGGTGAAGAACGGGGGGGGGGGACTCCACCTTGACAGGATTTAGGATTTGGGGTAGTTGCTTAAGAGTGCCTCGTTGTTTGCTGTGAGTGTGTGCAAGTCACAGAGGGAAAACATTTATTTTTCACAATATTTGAAAAACACAGTAAGACTCTAAATCTGAAAAAATCACCTACGGAGATCTCGGGCACACATTCTTTGTGGCACAGCATCTTTCACGTCTGGGTAAACACACTTCCTGTTTGAGCACGAGTGATGGTGTCTGCACCGGATTGTTGTTGTTGCTTACCTGCTGCGCCACCTTGCATTTGCAGAGATCTTTTGTATGGAGGAAAAAAAAAATAGCGGTGACACTTTCATTTGTTGTGCGAGTTTTATGCTAATAAAACAGAGATGTTGACACGGGCGCATCTCCTTGATCCATGCAGCAAATATGTCACTATATTATTCCCCGTTGGGTAGAGCGGCTACACTCTAGTTGCACTTTCATCCATAAATCCTGAAGGGCTAGGAAGACTGAATTTACACGCTATGGTTAAAGTGACATCCTTCTGATTTTTTTTTGCTCCCAAGTGATTCAAATCGGACAAGCCTATTTCTTAATTCAGTGGTGCCTTGAGTTTTTTTTACCAGCTCACAGACTTTAACTCATCTTTACACATTGCAATGGAAATTACATTCTCGGACAGTTTCTTGAAAGAAAAAAAAAAAAAAGAAGAGAAGATCAGTTTAGGGTATATCCTGTCTCACACCTGAAAGACCGGATAGGGTCCAGAATGGGGTTTAAAAAATAGTGAGACTTTAGTGGATAGTGAAAACCAATTACTACAACATATTTTGTGATAGAACGGTTGCATTTAAAATAAAATGTGAATAAAAATGCATGAAACTCAGCAGACAAGAATAGAATCAAAGTGCAATATTTCTATGACCAATAGTATAAGTTCAAACTTAGAAGATCAAATGGCATCTCTCTAATTATCATTATGATTAGTTCAGATGTAAATTTCATAAAGTGTTGTAGTATAACAGTCTCCAGATATATAACAGACGTTTATAATAAGCAATAACAGTATATACCCCATTGTGTTATGATGTCAACGTGAAAGGTTGCAGATTAAAAAAAAAGCGCACATATGAGAAATTGAGGATTAAAATGTGAAGTTTAGGCGCAATATTTCTATTAACGTCATTCTGTATTTGTTCAGAACTCCAAGAACTCCAAAAGAATCCAATATGGTGCAAAACAATAACGCTGTCAATTCAGTACTGTAAAGCCTATTTCTAATTATAGCTTAAAATGCATGCAAATGAATGCAAATATGCATTCGGGGTCTATACCTTAAGAAACCTTTGTAATTCAAAAGTAAAGTTCAAAAAGAGTTGCATTATGATTAAATCTAGACACATTTCTACTTAAATCAATTAATAAACTGAAATGCACGTTCATGAAATATATCCAAATAATTAGGTGCAATAGTTTTCTAATCAAACTCTACATACAAGCCCAAAAATGCAAGTGCGAGACCCAACCCAAAACATGTGCACGTACCTGCCGTCAAACTCCGCTCGCGTTCCACAGCAGAAGGTGGCGACCACGAAGATGAACTTTATCCAGGAGTCCATGGCGTTTCGTCCCGATCCTTAGTCCTCTTGGAGACCAGAAAGACGCGTCTTCCTTGTTGCTCACACGTTCTGTGCGTGCATGTGCGTTATATATCCAAATATGTGGAGCGCGTGAAAAAGAGCGCATAGGGTGCTCCCCTCTTCCTCTCGCTGTCTCTTCCAGTGTGTCTCTCGCCCTCGTCTTGTTCTCAAGTGGAGGCAGTCACACTTTATAAAGCGGCCGGGGTACGTGCGCCTGTCGCTTTAAGAACGACGTCACGAGAAAGGCACCAAATGTTGCGCGCGTGGACAAGGTAAAGAAGCGATTAGTTAGCATTTATAAGAATCATTTATCAAATCAAGAAAGTGAGTTGCTTAGTGGATGGTGGTGGCTCCTGGAATTGAGATACCGTATTGGCCCGAATATAAGACGCCCCTGATTATAAGACGCCCCCCTTTGTCTAGACCCCAAATGTAAGACGAGCCCCCCTTTTTCAGTTTTATTTCAATGGAAAAAAAAACTTCGTCTTATATTCAAGCCAATACGGTATTAGTTGGTCCATTATCATTGTCAATAAAAGACAAATTCCATCCATTATTCGATTTATCCATTATTTGAACCGCTTTCCGGAGGTGGCTAACTTGTTCTTACCTAAAATAAACTTTTCCTTTTGATATGACTGGAAATTAAGTCATTCCAGCAGAAAAATATCATTTTAATTGGGTAGTGTGACTTAGCTATACAGACCAGTGATTTTCAAACTGTGGTATGTTTCACTATTTTCAGAAAATAAGAAAAAAAATTGCTATCATAAGGAGATCCATGCATTGGCCACTATTAAAGAGGCGATAGAAACTGTCAGCAGTGAATATCGGTAATAAAAAGCTGAAAGGTTCTCCCAGCTGACACTCACTCCAGTCATTTGAAACATATGACACGTGTGACCATAAACCCAGAAATCCCATTTGCATATAATGAGACATCTCAATGTGCATTTTTGATTTATTCAACCAACCAAGGCAATTCATCAACTTGCAGGACCAGAATGAGCTGATTGACATTTCTGGTGCAAACCTCATTACAATGAATATTTGTGAAACTCCAAATCAGTGCCATGCGTCCCCTGGCATCACATACTGGTTATTTTGGATCAGCACTTGATTTCGACTCTCCCAGGGAATAGTGAGGAAATATTGTTGGTATTTGGGTGAATGCTTCTTTTATAATGAAGCCTCCGGAGGGGGGAGTAGAAATGTTTTGGGGTCTTTTTTACATTTTGGGCTTCGGCAGACAAAGGAAGATCAACAAAAGAATTGCATCCCAATTAACCTAATTTATACAGACGAGGCTCGAAATACACTACGTGATTAAAATAATTTTTACATTTGAATAACAAAACAAATTTTCTCTTATAAATAATGGAAGTTACGGCTTATTGTACTAGCGTCTGCTTATTTCACATAAGATGTTGGTTAGTTAGCACGGTTAGGCAAAAATTGATTATTACAAAAAAAGTGTCGGTGGGTAGCATAATTGGTGCCTTGCAAAGAAAGCCCAAAACTGATTTCCAATAAACTTTGGTTTCTGAGCTCTGCCCAGTAAAATGTTTCAACACAACACAAATGCAAAATTAAGAACACGGTTCCATCTTTATTGGTCTAAATGTGACAACCGTGTCAAATAAAAAATAAAAATAAAAAAAGCGAATCAAGTCTTCATTTGACAATCGGGCCATAGTGAGGGCCATCTTCCACACTGAGTCTTCCGACCAGCATGTTATTCTTGGGTGAGCACGTCTCGGGCTCCATGGTCATCACCTGCACTCGGTAGCCATGTGATTCTGCACCCCACGAGCGGTCCAAGTCTACTAGGCCCATGCATTGTTTCCCTGCCATAAAATACAAACAAGTGCATTTTAATTTGTTTATAAATGATGGCTAACAGACGGAAATCTTTGTCTGATGATTCTACTCGAATTTAAACATATCAATTTGGTAGATTTGAGATGGTGGTTTTAAATCAAAACGCCAATTGAAATCAAAATCACAGCAAATCGTTGAAATTGATTGATCCATCTTCTGCTGATAGGTGACAAACAAATTTTGACAGTATAAAGCCAAATGAAACATAACAGCGTAGCATAGCATAGCATCGCATAGCATAATAGACTGCTTAATATTTTTGCATTCAAATGTATCTTTATTTAATACCATTATTACTTTTTAATGTCAGCCAGTTCGACAAAACAAAAACAATGTGTTTTTTTTTTTTCATTTGTCAGTTTGCATTTTCTTTTGTTGACTATGCGAGATGTACATAACCGGGGAAGGTGCTGTCAACAATTACAAACAATGAAACGTTCATGATTTCAAAGTGTTTTGTAGTCAATAAGAAGATAATATCTGCCCAAAAAAAAAAGAGTTATGTGTTGTGGCCAAAAAAGCCAAGAGTTCCGAATATCATCCATGGACTTTAGCGATTAGCTTCAGTCAATCATG
Organism: Syngnathus leptorhynchus; assembly: GCF_054491065.1. NCBI lineage: Eukaryota > Metazoa > Chordata > Actinopteri > Syngnathiformes > Syngnathidae > Syngnathus > Syngnathus leptorhynchus. Next base: position 15,410,075 of record NC_141199.1, on the reverse strand, counting down.
GCAGAAACAGTAGACGTCAGGACGTGTAAAACAATCCTGCTCGCCTCTACGTGAACAAATGTCGTACAGTGACACTGGGACAAATCGGACAGCACTCAAGTGGCAGCTGTTTGCCGCAGCTGCTTTGCGGCGTCCGTATCGACCCGTAAAGCGAGGTCACAGAATGTGTCCTTTTGTGTAACCCCGTGGGATCGGAACTGTGCGAGCGTTCGAGAAAAGTTGTGCGCTATAAACATGTCGCGGGCGATACCTATGAGTCTCCTCTCAGGAGAAAGCTGGGGAGCGGTTTGGTCGGCGAAGCGGCACAGTATCATGTGTTCCTGGGGGGGAAAAAAAAGAAGTTGTCCGTCACGTTCATTTGGATTCGGTATGAGAGTCAAATGGAGGATATGGTCCAAACAGCAGGGCCAGTTACACCTGCAGGAAGTCAAGGTTGGAAAGAAAATAAGATTTGGTCCCACTTGGCAACTTCAACAACTTCCACTTCAACTCGGTTTTTGGAGAATATTTTAGATCGAGTTCACAGAGGCGACGCTTTCATATATATATATATATATATATATACCCACTACACTTAAATAACTTTAGTGAGCAGTGAATGTATCTAACATCTAGCTAATATCTCTACCTAGCGAACTTAGCTCCCGACCAGAAGTTGACCTTGAAAATTCTATTTCGACTTTGATTATCTAACATATTGAATTTTTTTTTTTTAATTTTGAAATCCAAACAATCAAAGTTCCCGTGTACTTGCATACATGCTGGGATATTTACTTAATTGTAGGCACGACGTATATTGGGACATCAGTTGGCACGGTAACTTCAACGTAAAAACAAACTTCGTCCTCCGATTTCTCATTATGGCGGTTCTCGGCTGCTCATTAACGTTTCACCTCGACAAGTTCCAGCGGCAGAAATATGTCTCTCCGTGCAGCGCTAGCTAGTCAAAGGCGGTCCCGTGTTGCGACAGGAGGTTGCCACGGCGAGCACCTGCGGCGACGTCTTTTCCGCAGATTAGCGCCCGGAGGCGTTGACAGGGGCTATTCATCATCAGGTGGAAGGGTTCTCGCTCAGCACCGAGAGAGCGAACCTCACCGGTACTGGAGCTTCATTTATTTAGGCAGAATATTATGGAGCCCCAAAAAGAAGCTGGGCAAGGTGTAGTTAATATTCTACTCTGGTCAAAGTGAGTGACAAATGAAACGGCGGAGGCGGGGAAGAAAAAAATAAAAATCACTCCATCTTAGCACCTACCTGGTACATCAGCGTCTCCTGGAACCTTTTGCTGTTAAAAAGAAGAGGAAGTCGAATGGGTTAGTACAGCCCAAAAATTTCAAATTTGGCTATTGGTTCAAAATGAAAAGCAAATAATGTTAAGCCTTTAAATGAACACGATGTATAAAGAACCTTTTCACAGGTCATAAAAGAAATGTGTGTGTGAAATGTCTGGAATGTGTACACCTGCAGAATACGGAGAAGAGATGCCGGAAGGTGACCTGAGGGTAAGATAACAGTACCCAAAAAAAAAAGTAAAAAAGCAAAATTGCGTCTGTCAGATGCGGCAATGTGTTTTAATCATTTTTTTCAATTTTTGTGAGCTTTTCATGTATAGAGGTTAAAGGTAGAGAGGATGCTTTTTTTTTTTTTGGAGGTTCCACTCTAATATACATAAATATACATATATTCAATTTATGCCGCAGGCCACTAAAAAAGGAAGGACGGGGCATACAATTTAAATTTTTGCAATTAGGCTTCTTGATCACATTATCATTCCAGCAGTTTTGACTTCTTAGGCCATGCTATCGGCTAACAAAGACTTTGCTAGCATTATTTGTAAGTCACAAAATTCTTTTGTTGATTCTGTGAAAAAGCCCAAATACACAACAAGAGGGTTTTCTGTTTGTTTTTGTAACCTTGACTATTTGAAGACCAGGCTTAGTGTAAAATGAAAGTTCCACACGGCAGCTGGCGTTAGACACAAACCTCCTCGGGAAGGTGAATTTTATAGCGTTCTGGATGAAGCCATAGCAACAGGGGCTGATGACAAAGGCGGCGCCCGCCTGGATGCAGTGCTCCATCACCATGTCTGTCGCCACGCCGCACGCGTGGAGGGCGACCTGCCGCAAACATCGCAAAAAACAATCCAATTAAAAAATCGTCCTTGAACGCTGGCTAGGAGCTACGACCGCGAGAGCGCTGCTAACCCGGCTAGCATGGTGGCAAATGGAAGACGCTAGATTAAAAAGTGGACTTCTGATAAGGAGCACATACACTGACTATTCGGTGAAGTTGTTGAGGTCTCGGAGAAGGGCGTCTTTATCTTTTTTGTTGAAAATAAATATCATATATTTAAAAATACAGTACACACCCTAAGGTCAAAAATTTGTCTAATGATATTGAATAGATTAAATAGATATAAATATAACAGATATAATAGATTGAATAGATATAATTAGATTAAAACAGATCCTAGAATATAGATTAATAATATAAAGTAGGATATTAATTCTAGTCTGACACAGTAAAGCTGTTCTACCTGTGTTTTTGCCCCTGGAAACAAAACAGTACCTCCCAGAAAATTCTATAAATAGTTTTGGAAACCACAAGCAATTTGAGAAAACCTTGTTTGTACTCCAGGTGGTTCTTTTTGTGCATTCACTAACAGAAGACCTGTGATTATCAATCGCTTCCTTGCTTCCTGCACTGAAATTAGCCACATCCCACTCACAAAGCCACGAAAAGAAGCTTCCAAGAATGTGTCAGTCGGCGTCCGGGAGTCTGAAAACGACTGGAAGTTGTCTTGACAGCGATGTGGAGGAGCGCAACTTTTGAGCCGGTGAGAGAACAATGGGTGCAATCACAATCGAGCATAGTCACAACCCACAAACTCAAGCCAAAAATGAGACGGAGAAAACAAAACCAAAAATATAATAACGAGAGACTGTATAATAATAATAATAATAATAATAATAATAATAATAATGGTATTGATGATAATAATAGTAATAATAATGATAATAATAATTAATAAATCATGTGATGATCAGTTCATTTAAGTAGGAAGACGCTCAGGCAAATCAGCAGGCTACAACTGCAAATGTGTGGAGGCAAAAATATTCTTACGAGGCACTAAAAAAAAAAAAAAAACACCCACGCGCTTGGAGAGGAACAATCCGTGCACTTTACTGCCCACTAAGTAGAACAAGTGTTGAATAAAAGCTACGCTATTTCATATTATAGCAGGGACACGGTGAATGTTGCGAGCCAAGCTATGACACTTGAAGGGCTCCGTCCTGACCAATGACTACAAACAGCAGATGGTCGAAACAAGATGGCCGATAACAAGGATTGTGTGCGAATACAAAACATCCATCTGTGACCGATGGGGAGATTTAAAAAGTTGAATACATTTTCAAATGACCTCAAAAAAGCCCAACGCTGCACAAGTCGGACAAGATGCAATTGGACCAAGACGCAAGAAGGATTAACTTTGCCTGTTCGTTTCTGCTCGACCTTCCCACCTTATTTTTTGATCTCGACCAGATTGAAGTCAAAGTACACAAAAAAAAAAGCAAACAAATATTCAAAGACATCTTTTTACGGTCATCAAAACATTTCTGTGTGGCCAAATTTGAATTTATGCACCTAGCCGCAGATCTTTCTGTCGACTAATCGCGTACTTGCAGAGCCGAGGTCTTGGCAGCGATGTCGCTGAGGAAAATGTGAATGAATGCAGATGCAAGACAGACGGTGACCGGGTTGCCTGCATAAAAGCTGATATGCCTGGCAGCCATATTTACGCCAACCACATGTACAAAGCACTTTGCTTCACTGACACTACAACAGTCCATCCATTTTCTCTAACGTTCGCTGTCGGGTAAGCTCCAGGCAGTTCCAGCTGGCTTTGGGTGAGTTGTGGTTTGGTATTTGAGAATGAAAAGCAAAAAAAAAAAAAAAACAACACTCTCAATCACATATTAGAATTGCAAATGTTATTAGTTTAGTAATTACATCGCTGTTGAAAAAAAAAGGGTTTTGCCCTCTACTCAAATCTTTACTTTTTTTGTGAATTAAATAACTGTAAATATCAGATGTACTTTCTTTCGGTACACCCTAAACTATGATGCTGAATATCCTGAAAGTGTCAAACAAAGTTACATGACACGTGTTTGGTTACTGTCTTAGACAGAAACTGTGATGTCATCTTCAGTGGACAGCAAGTAGCAAAATGGCCGCCCTCTGAGATAAATAAAAACGGATGGATTTTTGCTTATGACACAAATTAATCCAAATGCACTGTTTAGACTAGTGGGGCTGTATAGAAAATAATATAGTAAAGAAAAAAAAAAAAAAAGTGACTTGGCTTTCCCGTTAGCATTGTAACAAAGGTCACATCATGACAATTTAGCCTTGGTTGTTTGTATTTCCAAAGGGACACGTTTTTCCAACTCAACAAGCGTTCTACGATACTTTACACCTGACACTCCTTCAGCATTTATTTCTCGGGCCGAGCCGCCTCTCGTCTCTTTAATAACAGTGCAACGCCGTGCTTGACAGAAGAGGCGAGCTCTAAAAGGCGAGCGATTAAAGCGCCACTTCAGGAAATGAAAAGCTCTCTGAGTGCGTTCCGACAAGAATGATCGCTGCCTGGCGTTTTCACGCATAACAGAGGAAAAACACATCTTCGGCAAAGCCATGTGCGGCAATTCATCTCATGCATTGACACTTAGATGATTTGCATAATTATAATGACACTCAGTCAAGAAGGGACCTCCGCCAAGGACGAGCAATCCTTATTTGGACCAGCACCAAATTGTACTGCTTCAAGGATACCCACCTCCTGCATTTGGCTACACTGTGTCATCAAGTTTCATGTATTATTCATTGAGAAGCAAAAAAGGGACATATTCTGTAATGTTAACAAATGTGTGTTGTTTTTTTTTGTGTGTTCTTCCGATTTTGCCCCAATAATGCTCAGTTGGAAAAGAAATAGTAGTGCTAGGTACAGTAAGTGAATGACTAGCTTTTATAGAGGCATGTGTATCTGTTTGTTTGCCTTCTAGCTAGCAGTCAAACAAAGTAACCGACTGACTAATAAATCAGCTAAAGTAATTTAGCTAAGTAACAAGTAGTGGGTAGTTTGTTTTGAATATTGTTTGCTAACAACCTAGCTACGTAGCATAACATGACAAACAAACAAACTAACTAACAAGCTAACGAACCTCGATAACATTTAACACAACATAAAATGTTGTCAACGCACATTCTGTAGTTATGTGATTTATTAAAATACAATAAATTTGAATAATAAAATATGTGCTAATTTTACATGTCTTATTATTGAATTGCTGAACAAATGTGTTTCGTCATTCAATAACCTAACTCTACCTATTAATGCAAATCAATTTAGCTTGATATAATTCGGTAAATCTATACAATTTCAGACAAAAAGGTTTTTCTCTAAAGACTAATAATTGAATAAAAAATAAAAGTATCCTCACCCCTATTTGAAAGGGTCCAGTGAAATAGTCTAAGTTGGCCTGAATGAAGCCGATGTTTTCTAGACCGAGCTCGAGGATGCGACCATGCGCCCTGATCAGAGACTCTTCCTTGTTTTCTATGAGGATGACCTGAAACAAACGTCGATGTTTTTGGTCAATATTTGTTGGCCGCTTACTGTGAGCTATCCGTAAAGCAACAGTCGTGTAATGTTACCTGACACAGTGGGAGGGCGTGAGCCAGAACAATGCCCATGTGGCCCTGGCAGCATAAAGAAGGAAAAGGTGTTATGGACAGTAACAAAAAATAATCATGCAAACAAAAAAGTAACTTTTTGCTGTTGATGTAGATACAGCAGGATTGACAGAATGAAATAAAAAAAATTAAAATCACCGTTCCACTGCAGAAATCCACCACAGTGTCTCCTGGTTTGGCTAGCTGCGTCACCATGGCAACTAAATTATTCAACTGTTGTCTCTTTCTAACTGTGCGGATGTTTGACATTTTCCCTGCAAGAGAGCACAAAAAGGCCAAGGGCTTTATGCTACATGGAATAAATAAAAAAAATTATGGAGTCATTGCTTCTTTCATTTCAAAGACACAATTGGCCAGAAATTGTTTTTTGGAATTCTGGTGCAAAAAGAAAAAGCAGCATGGAAGTATGTAAAAAGTGAAATATACTTAATTCTGATGTGCTATAGTCCCGAACAGTTTTATTCATTAATTTCTGCTTTTATTTTCAGTTCTAGTTTCATTTGCCATATTGGAACAAACGCATCAAAGCAAGAACAAAGAACTGTGTGCATATGAGATCCTGTTAAAAAAAAAAACCTGCGACAAAACAAAAACGAGTACAGCACTTTCATTAGCGACAAAAATAACATACAAAAGGATCAAACGTCACAAATATAAAACAGCTTTCTAAACCCCTGTAGCCAGCTTAGAGGGAGAAAAATGGCCCATTAGGTCCAATCACAAGTAACAAAAGACGAGTTACACAATTAAAAAAAAAACACACGTTGAGTGAGTAGCCTTGCAATGTGATATTTTATGCAGTCTGATGTCAGGTTGGTTAGGGTATTTACCACTGGCATCAGTACAGATTATCATCATTATAGCAGTTGGAAGATTTTCAAATGTTTCACTGTATCGAATGACGTCATTGTGATGTGACCCAGGTGTTTTAGTAGGAAAACATTTTCCTCCTAAAAGAACCTACGGTTGATGACAAAGCAGCGCTAGATTTCCGAGCAGGTTCCCTGACGCATCCCACCCATTGCGTGGATTGTTAGGAGGAGGGAGGGGCAGAGGAAGGGTCCATTAGCCCTGGCTACAGCTGCTGGCACTAAACCCTGAGTGCCTCCATTAGCCTTTGATTCTGCAGAACTGGCCGGGGATTTATCGGTGAGTTCCATCACCAGATTAGAATGTAAACAGCGTAGCGGCGAAGCGCCGCCGCAGCGCGAGCCCTGCGGGATCCGACAGCTCCGTCTCCCACGGGAAATGCTGGCGTTAACACAAGAAGGGGTGCGTGAAGATTGAAGATTAGGCCACGCTCGAGTTGCATTTGCAGCAATTTAGACGCCACTGGTTTAGTTTGATGATCATTTGGGGAGAAAGTAAAAATAATGGGAAAATACAAGAGAAGGTTATTAGCATCCAAGAGAGCCCCCCCCTCCCCAAAGTGCAACAGTTTTTGGTTCATATTACACGTTTTGAAATATGCTCCTTACAAGTACCAAGAAATATGTTTGTCACATAAAACGACGACGTGTTTGACGAGGCTGTCTAGAAGAGGTAACTCTATCAGTCAGGGAAATCTATTTGGAGTGTAGCGCTCAAAATAATTTGCCTGCGGACAGAAATAAAAGCAATGGTGAATATCAAAATCAAAATCTGAGTAAAACTCTCGTCAAAAACGGCAGCACAGAGCACTTGAATCAAAAAAAGAATCTAGTTGGTTCGTTTAAAATGAGTAGAGGTCACTTGTTCGAGAAAGCTTCAATTGTTGGAAGCAGCAGAAAGTTTGCTTTCGCTAAAGCTGTCGCTGACATTTTTTTGTGTGCTCGCGAAATGCTGCGATGACAGCAACAAAAAAAAAAACACCACGCTAATGAAGTTGAAGCGAGTCGGGGAAAAAAAAAACTCGTCAGCTTGCATCCTTCAGCGGCTAAGGAATGTCTGTCAAAACATGACCAGACGGAGTTGCGGGCGAGAGGTTGCCTCGTGCAGGTTGCGGCGTGTAACCCGCCTTTCCACGTAGCTCGGCCTCTAAAACTGTGTCATGTATGTTTTGCTCTGCCAAATTAATTCAATAGCAGCCGGAAACTGCCTTCCACTTTTACCTTTGTTGAAAATTCAAAGTGAAATTCGATTTGTGGTACTAATTTATAAATTGTAGCGTCATTATTGTCAAAATCGTATTTAGCGGCCCAGATATTTATTAGCTAATTTGAAACTGCACAATAATTGACAACATCAAATTGGTAACAAATGCTGCTTCTATGAAGTCTTAAATCTGGAATGAGTCTCAGGATTGTTCTTAGTTGTGTAAAAATAAAAAGATTGAATATAGCATCAAAGAGTTTAAATTGATAAAATGGTCAAATCGGTAATCTAGATTATAATAGATGAATCATGTAACACAATGACTAATAAACAAATTTGGATCAAAATGATTTTCAGCAACTTAATAAATGGAAAGGAAATGACAAAAATACCAAATTGCCATATTTAATTTCCATCCAGCTTCAGCTCAAATCAATTCCCAGCGTGGGTCAGGACAATAATGACCATGAAACTTTCAAGGCCTCCTGGCCCGAAGCAAACACGTATTGTCGCATACCAGAACGTCTACAAATGATTTGTCGAGAGCTTAAGCCTTCGTTTGTTCCCTTGGGGTTATTTTTCTTGTCAAATTAGCAGACAGGCAAACACAGAGAACGCCTGTCCGACGCCCTTCCACGACTTAAACCGCGCAAACCGCCGTCGCTACGGCTAACACACCGTTTCCGCCGTGTCTGACATAAAACAATACGTCCGAGTGATTTTGGGCAGCTGAATCGATCCATCTTGTCACTGAAGCTGAACGTGTCACTGGATTGTGCTTACGCTGGAGAGCGCAACATTTGCTTCTGCGGCTTAAAGGAACAAATGGCCGGAGAGTCTCGTAAAAAATGTCTCAACTTACAAGGTCCGAAGGGAACCGGAGAGGAATCGCACGGTTAGCTGTTAACATGCAGTAGTATTAGCGTCAAGTGGCCCAAAGGCTCAATATGTTTCTCAGTAGAGCCTTAGAAAGTCTCAAGCAATTGGGAATCCTGAAGCGAGCTGCAGAATGATGAATAATTCAAATATTTAAGAAAAAAAAAACCAAATCTGCTCATTCAGCATTATCTGGTGAAAGAGGGTGATAAATAGCCCCTGTGCAAAGTACATTAAAATGCATGGTGATATATATTTTTTTGCTGTACACATTTAGATTTCACCTCAATATGCAAGACCAAGATTTTTTTTTTTTTTTACATCCAGGTACTCGCAACTTTAAAGAAAAGAAAGTGTCGGCGCGTCAACGGTGTGTTCTGTTGCCCAGGTGTGTTTTATTACGTGGATCACGCTAAAAGCCTCCCAATAAAATCACAAGATTTTACAAGCGGCCCAGTCTTGGCCACTGGTTTTGGGTTTTGAATCGCAGTCGCTCATTTTGAAAGCTTTAAAGAATGACTCTGAAAAACAACGGTTAGCAACAACCTCCGCGGGAGGCCAAGAAGAAGCAAACCACTCAGTGGCGAGCAGAATGAAAAGGTCAGGTGGGAATTTGCCCCAAAAATATTGCATTGAGCAATCGCTTTTCTTTTAAAAAAGCCATTCCATGTTTGGACTCTCAAGGACTAAACAAGGACAAAATGATCCAATCAAGTTGTTACGTGAATACATCTTTGGCACCAGGAGAAGTAAGTCTCCATGGCTCCATGAAACTTATCGTTTGTAATATTCCAATCCAAAGACTCCCTTGGTTTCCACAAACAAATCTTTGGATCACTTCAGTGCGACTTACAATGACAAACTCAATATGGCTTTGATATAATTGCCTTGGCACTGCATGGATGATATGCACTTGGCTTGAAATGGAGGCATTAATCAAGGGCTTACTAATTAGCTACAATCATTATGCGTGTCATATGGATGATTAGACGAGCAATTAGATTCAAATTTATGTCCCTAACCTTTTTACTCTCTAGCTCTGACACTGAGCTAGGATATCTGTTTCCGCGTAATACCACAAAAAAAAAAAAAGGGATGTTATGAAAATTGTTTACAAGATCAAAAATATTTTTTCGTGGGCACACCTTCGGAGATTAAAGTTCGGCAATTCTAAACACAAAGCTCAAGAGAGTCAGTATCCTTGAAAAGCACCCAATTAACATTTTCTTGGGGGGAAAAAAAATGTCATAAAAACAATGTCTATAAATGTCTTTCACTTGAAAAAAAGAAACAAAAAGAAGAATCTTATCTCATGTTCTTTAGTGAGAAACGAGTCTGACCAAGTGGGGAAGATATTTTAATACCTAGTGACAAAGTACTAGTTTGAAGCGCCGATGACAGTAATTTGTAGCGAACCCTGCGGGAATCACAACATCGAGTCAATGATAATCTGAGGGAAATTCATAAAACTCAACTTGAATGAAATGCAGTAATTATCTGAGCGCCGGTTTAAGTGGTGACATGCCTAGAGGGAAATCACGCCTGTTACTTTGAGACGGAGCTATTGATCAACGGCCAAGAATCCATCTTCACATTTCCAAGACAGTATGAAAAACACCCTAACAGGTTGTCTGGAAACTAAATGAGATAGATACAAAGACTCTTACATGTCGTACAGTTCTCAAGTGCGTGTTATTCATTTTAACCATCAAACGACTTTAGTACAGTTGGAAACTTAGCTAGGATACAATAGAAGCATCCTAAAATGGTTTAAGTCCCAATGGAGTTACTTTGTAAGTTCTGAATCTGATCAAAAGTCGTGGGACCTCAGGGGTCAATCCTTGAACCCTTTTTGTTTCGTCGGAATGTTACCTTCAGATCGAATGCCGGTTATTGCTGTTTGGCAGCTCTCAACGTTCACACACGGTGGCTATAAATTTCAGATCGTCGCCATTACAATCTCCATCTTGCGCATTTCTCTGATTAAAATCTCCAAAGTGAAGGGACCCGTACAAAAAGCGACAGCTCTGCCTGTTCAACTTAAGTCACGCTCATAGAAGGAAGACCCGGGAATTCAATGTCGCCGGCAAAACAAGCCCCGGAGGACGCAATCGCAGCATGTCTCAACTATGACAACTATGCGGTCTCTTCATCAGCTTTGTTGTGTTGCCCTGCCCTCACCGTTGTTTATCTTGATAATGGTTGTCTCTTGTCAAGACAATCTGAGCCTCATCTCATCTACGGCTATCGCTCCATCCTTTTTGCCCGCTTTAGCACCTCTGACGCTTCGACAACGTCAACAGATTTTTTTCCGCCGGAGTTATTTTGCAAAATTTTGGACTGGCTATTCGAAAAACTGATTTCCAACAAATAACGTGGGGGACGCTCAGCTTCAAGGTATCCCGGCGATATCTCGCAATCGCGGCACGTGAGCACAAGGATTTGTCACCCTTTAGGGGTGTGACTATAAAGCACATTGATTATCGATGTGGACGCTCAAATTAAAGCGGTAAGTCAGCACTTTCTCCTTCAAAGTTATTGTTTGTAATCTGGCACCACGGACAAGAATATAGTCATGCATTTTATTGCTCTCATGAAAGAAAGAAATGAATGAAACTCGTTCAGGGACCTGCTTGTGTAAGATTTCTTACTCGGGTGTCATCGAGAAAATGATGCCGTGACTCCGCTGATCGTGTGGGCGTGCGTGTGGCCATTTACGTACAGCGTAGGATCGGAAAAAAAACAAAACGCCGGCTTCAAGGCAAACTGGCTGCCTTTTGTCGCTGGGTTAATTACACGGTGCTAAACACTGTAATGCCGCACAGGGAGATGTTAACAGGGTTGAGATTAATCGGCAACGAGTGGCTGAAGGAAAAAAAAAACTAAACAAAACGGCCAATGTGGAATTTCATTTGTTCCGTGACTACGTTCCAAATTAATTCTCACTATTGGAATGAATTGAAAAGGCAATAATTTGTTCCATTCTCCACAATTGTTTTTCTTTTAACAAAAAGACAAATTGCACTCCATTGTAAAAGGAGATGATGAAGCATAAAAGAAATAAAATAATTTTGTAAAGTGTACAAATATAAATAAAAACAAAGTCGCCTAAAATGATTTGAAAATTCTCTTTGACCTACATTCATTTGAATGTTGATATTGATTGTATTCTATTGTAATCTTCAAAGTTATCAAAGTGTGTAAATGTTTGCAAATAAATGAAACAATCAATAAAGAGGTGTTAGAGTTAAGGGTTTAGAATTTTGAGTACCTTCCGTGGGGTTGATGGCATCTGGTAAACTGTCCCATGGGAGTGCCCAATCCGGGCAAGGATGATGAGCAAAGGTCGCCTCGATGCCATTTTCCTACGACAACATGAATACCCGTTACCATGGAAACATAGACAACCTTGAGGCACGAGATACACTCCAGGGGACGACTCCTAAGCATTTTTTTTTCTCTCCGGCAGTTATATTAAATATATTTGAGCAAAAAGTGCAACACAGCCAAGCTGCAAAAAAAAAAAAGTGGATTTCGCAAGGGATGGCTTTTATGAAATTCTTTAGGGAACAACAACTTGACATCATTTGATTTATTTGGGAAAACATCGACATGATTAAAGTCAATGAATTAAAAATAACTTCAATCATGGAGGGAGTAATACAAAATAGAATTTTCCTCCCGAGGGGCTACATTTGGAAATGTTGGCTCGCGGTTTTTGTTTTCATTTGGACGGCTGCCTGTTGAGTGCATTTGGCACCAATCATCGGTATGTGTTAAGTGAGGTGAGAAGGAGGTTATTAGGCATTGAGGGCTGCGGATGGTGAAACCGGAGGATGCTGCTTAGCGTCACCAAGGATTTTATTTTCTGCGTGTCACACACACACACAAACTGTCTGTCACACAAGATGTAATGCTCTCATACAGATGCCTTCACACTCACACAAAAACACAGTTAATATTTGGGATTTTTCAACATAGTTGCTTCTTATTTCATTTTAACTTTTGATTTTTAAATTCAGTTTTAATTCGTTTTTTTTTTTTTACTGTAGATGTGTTACTTTTATTTAAGAGTTTTGGGGGGAGCTCTTGTATTAGTTTTATTTATTTTTTAATAATTAGTAATGGTTTGAGTGTTACAGCATGAGTATTGTAAAATCTGGTTGCTAAATATTTCATAAACCACCATTTTAAATTTTTGGTGCAGATGTATAACAATAACAAAATGAATAACAAAATTTCAAGTAAACACCAAATGCTCATGTATTTTAATTAACAAAAACAAAAGAGATTTTGCAATAATCTTAGTTTAAAACAGGTTTAGAAACGTAATTTGCCGTTTTAGTTGGTTTCTCTTTTTCTAAAAGCATGTTTGTATTTATTTTATTTGGGCAATGACAATAAAATTTCAAGGAAAATTTGTAATTTTTGTGGGGGGGGGGTTATTTCTTAAAATTTTGTGAACTTAAATGACCTTCACACATACACACACAGTTATGACAGCACAACAGCTGCAGACAAGACAGTTGCGGCACGGAGCCATCGCGGTAATCCCTCCCGTCCAGAGTTTAGAATGGCGGCCATTGTGCCTGTATGGAAGCGCGCATACCTCGCAGCGTCAATGTGTGCTTTCAATCTTTCGTGTCCAATGTCCAATTAAATTTAATCCACTGTCATGTAAAAAAAAAAAAACAAAAAAAAAAAACAACAACCTCGAGCACCCAACTCTGTCCTCCTTGTCATGCCACTTATGATCATGTTACACACTTAAATCAACACATTTCCATGAAACGGGCTCTTCTATTTGTTCCAGCGTGTATTTACGTCCAACTTTTATGTGTTCTTCTGGAATGGCCTGCTTTTACAGCATGTAAAAAGATGGCCGGCAATTTGCACAATGTGCACAATTGCAAGTGCATGTGTGGATTGTATTATTCTATAATGAAAGGTAATTTTTATTAGCTGGCCTAATAAAAAAAAAAAAGGATAATAATAATCTCACGGCCGTAAAACCAGCCCATAAGAAACGCCCTTTTGAAATGTTAATTTGATGACTGAAAGCTCTTGCGGAGCGCTGCCAGAGGGAAGAAACATTGTACAATTAAAAGGAGGTTTGCCAGGAGCCAAAACACGACATTAGCGATTCATCCTTAAAGGCACAAAAGAGCAGAAATTAAGGCACAAAATCTCTGCGTCGGTGAAAATGAGATGTGTAAATGAGCAAACGCCATTAGAATTTGTCTTTGCCAAAGAAAGTCACCTCACGAAGATTTTTTTTTTAAAGTAGGTGAAAAGCTTTGGGCCATCAATGGCTCATTTTTCCCACTGCAGTCATTTTAGTAAAGACAAATTGAATCATATAAACGTTTTGTCATTTTCGATTGTTGGCATGTCATGAAATATGTGATGTAATGCATGTCGTGTTAACTGCGTGCCTTAGCTCAATCAAATTTGAGGAACATTCGATGAAAGGATTGCAGAACAAAGTGTTTTACTTTAAGTTTGGTTAGGGTGGGCCGGGGGCCGCCGACAAAAGGCAGCTGCGTGTTCGTCTCCTCTTCCCGCTGCAGTTGACTTGCCGGGTCGCCTTCGACCGGTAGCCCGGTCGGGAGGGGCGGCGGGTTTTCGAAGGCTCCAAAAGTGATCCCGCAGATTTCGCCGGCCCGAAGTACCCCGGGCACCTCCTGAATGCGGCGGTACCAGCGCAGCAGGTGGGGAAGGCGGCGAAGAGAGCTGGCAGCATGGCTTCGGATGGAAGACTGTCAAAGAGAGCAAGCGGGTGAGCGGGTTCAATAAGTGACTCATAAAACGTCAGATTACAGCTCACGTCACAGCCTCACCGGGAGTCAGATCAGAACAGGCCCCCCGAAGGTGTAAAGACCCAGAAAGAAACACCGAAGCCGTGTCATGGCGATAACAAGGCTCGGCAGTAAAACAAGAAGAGGGGGGGGGGCGGTGTGAAAAGAATCCGCTGTGTCTACTTTACGTCGGCGAGTGTCGGGAGGAGACACGCCAGGCTGAGTGTGAAACTGGAAAGCAACGGAGCACAGCTTACTTGCAAGAGGCTCGTTGTGGAAATGAGTTCATTCCCAATGCGGAAGAAGAATAGTTGGAGATGGCTGGAGGGTGAAATAGATGTCACGGCTGTCTGGCGGCGCGCACATTTTAAGTTAAATATTCTCCTCAGTTTCCGCAAAACACTTTTTTTTTTTTTTTATTACACAAAACTTTGGCCTCATTACTTAAGTCACAGACGAGCTCACCGCTGCCCCAATGAGGAAAATGCTTTCCAAATCAAAACAAATACAACCTGATTATAACACAATGCTAAAGCGGACATGTTTAATTTAGTCTCACGACCTCCGCCGCGGGGAGAAAATCCCAAATTGAGTCTCCGTCATGTGACTCTTGACCGCACAGTGGGTGTCTTCTCATCCTCCAGCCATCACGACACGATAATTAAAAATAATGGCCTATACCCCACACTAAGTTTTGTTCCAAGTTCCGAGATCTGCCATTGTTTGTTAAATACAACATGGAGGGTGAGACTCCCCAATAACAGCATCAAATGTTGCTGTCTGTTGCTCATTGCTTTAATAAAAACAATAACAAAAAAAAACCCTACTGGCAGGGGGTCGAGACAGAGCCCTGCTGTGAAAAGCAGAAAAGTACAACTAATTGGCAGTCCAACTATTGCCAATATTAGTTAAAAAATGGGGGGGCACATTACATCTTATTAAAATGTGCATTAAAATGTGTTTTTTGGTTCACTATCAAACGTTTTTTTTTGTGTCTTGATCTTCAGCAGCATTAAGTACAAAGAAGCTCTGAGGAATGCATTGGCACAGGCAGGCTTTAATGATTAGCAGGCAGCTCACCAGGTACTGATGGATGCAGGGCAACAGGACCACATCAGTCAGAGTGAAGTAAAGCCCCTCCGCAAAGACGTGCTCCAGCACAGGCAGGTCGTTGGTCTTGACTTTTCTGATCTCATAGCTCTCCCTAGTGGTCGGACTTGGAGTTGCCGCTATGGAAAGTTTAGCCAAAGCGGTTTTCAGTTCAAGCCCAACATCACCAGGGTTGGAATCGGTGCTTCCTTCAATTGAGTCTTTATTTGTGTTTCGTTTCAACTGCTTGAGCTTCTGTCTGCGGATTTTGTCATCGTTGTGGACTTTGACTGGCTCAGCTAGTCTTTGCTCCAGGGTAAGGATGGCGGGAGGGATTGGCTGTGGCTGCTGGTTGGTGGAACTTTGGAGGTGCTCTTCAACAGCTGATGGGATGCCGATTTCACACAGTCTAGTCCACTTGCTCACCTGAGAGAATGGGCGCAAAAACAGAAATATAAAATCAATGGTAAATTGGTAACATCAATTGTCACACTCAAGTAAACGTCTCTCTTAACCATGGGTGCTAATATTGACCACCTGGGGGCAGTAAAAGATGGTCAGAGGAATATAACGTAGGCTTATCTCATCTCAGAAGATAAACTCTGATTTAACATGTTTAAGTGTTTGTCGCTTTTGTGTTTAAATATCAATTGCTTAATGTGCTAACTACATTATTATTATTATGCTGCCTAAGGTACCACGTACCTCAGCACAGGCTTTGAGACAAGTCTTTTTGAAGCCCAGCAGTTCCTGCACATCGTTCCTGGAGGGCGCAGCTTCGACGCTCTTGCTGATGATGTGCCTCAAGACCACGGCCAGTCCGGCTCTGCACAGCCTTCCGGTTTCGTCCAGCACGGCAGGTAGCCGACATCCTCGAACCAGGATTGGCAGATCTTCCGGCTGCACGTCCTGCACGACCAGGAACTCTGGCAACTGACCCTGAAGGGTCTGAGAACTGTCGATCTTGCTGGAGACAAGGTGGACTTTGAAAGATTTGCACTCACAATAGGACAGAAGGAATAGGACGATGGAGGAGTGCAGGGGGAGACGGGTCGCCTCCTCTTGTAAACTAACTTCGAGGAAAAGGGAGGCATGTCGCTGCTCCGAGTCTTTCATTATAAATACAACTATGACTAAAATATCAACTTTTGACACTGTTTAAATAACATCTTCACTCACGTATTAATGGTACAAAATGCGTATTCCCATCCCACAAACCCACGTTGTAAATAAAAACTTCCGGGTATCCGCGCTCACGTCTTCTTCTTTCCCTCCTCCTGACCTCTTCTCGTAAAACAGCGCCACCTAACACATTAGCAAAAAATAACACATAATTAATAAATCTGTAATAACCACACTCAAGAGAAAATCACGCAGACATTTTTTAGATAACTTAAAATTCATACTTATTCATCAGTTGTTGGAGAATATATTGCGGAAAATGACGCCTTTTGTTCGCCGTGACAAAACGTCTCATCGAGGGTTCCGTCCTTGTGAGCAAGTCGGTCATCTTTGATTGTGACACTAGCAAGAATTCGCAGGAAGAATCCGCCGGAGAACTACAAGCTTCCCTAACATCATTTTACCGTCACACTGGTGTTACCGACGTTCTTCTAGCTGGGAGTGGATATTAGGTAACATGGCTGAATGGAGAATAGTACATTTTAGTCTGCTTATCGTTGTCACGAATGTTAGCCATTGTGGTCTCACTACAAAGCTTATTGGTGCGAGTTGGTGCTGTGAACTCTCCATCCCATCCATTGGACTATGATGGAATCCTTTTGTAATGTATTGTTACTGTTCTGCATGATCTCAGCATTGTTAATAATTGCTGAAATTCAAACTTTGTCCTCAGTACAAACCATGGCTGGACCTGTCAGTCTGGAACTCGATCCCATCTTCCTGAAGGGACTGAGTTACCTGCACTCCAAGAGCAAAGATTCCGCTGAGAAGCTCAAAGCACTGCTTGATGAGTCCCTTTCCAGAGGGAGCGACACATCCTATCGCTTGGTACAAAAAGTATGTCGCTATTGGGAATAAGACAAACTGTTGTCATCATATAAGATGTTTCTTGTTTTGTGTGTATTTTCAGGATCTGGAGGTGTCCAAAGGTTCCGTGTCCAAACTTAGCTTCAGCAAGCAGGACTCCAAGTCCTCTTCCAGCTCTTCATCCTCCAGCATAGGCAGCAAATCCAGCTCTGATAAGAGCAAGAAGGACACTGATAGGAGATCTTCTGAGAAGGTATGTAAAAAACGTTTTGATGGATAAATAATTTGATCGAGTGAGGGAGGGGATGTTAAAATAAATATCTTGTCCCTGGGATTCTCGTGATCAACAACAGGTTAGGGTTGACTTTGGCGATGTTGACCCGCCGAAAAAGCCCCGTTTAGAGAAACCGGATCGCTCGTCGCCAGTTACCGTGCAGACGAGCAAAGACCTCCTTCCTAACCTCAACGACTACGATGAAACCAACGCTGATGACTTTGCCATGGAAATGGGCTTGGCGTGCGTTGTTTGCAGGTACGTGTGAAAATAGTTCATATTAATTGTGGACATTGCAAAGTTATCAAGTGGCTGTTTTTTTTTTTTTTTATTTCACCAAAGACAAATGACAGTGTCCATGGGAAACCAGCTGGTAGAGTGCCAAGACTGCCATAACTTGTATCACCAGGACTGCCACAAACCCCAAGTGACAGACAAAGAGGTCAACGACCCCAGGCTGGCGTGGTACTGTGCTCGCTGCACCCGACAAATGAAGCGTATAGTAAGAAACATTTCCTAAATTTGTACAGAGCAACTAATTCCTGTTTGTTTCATCTCGGGCATAACTGCAACACACTGTTTGTTTGCGCTAGGCGCAAAAGCCCCCGCAGAAGCCTTCCCCGGCCTCCGCCTCATCAGCGCCGGTTGTGATAAAAGACACTCTGGTGAAAAAGTCGGAACTTAAAACCAAGCCGGACACCACTAGCACCTTCCAGGCTTTTAAACGGACAGAAGTGAAGGTACGTGTAGAAAGCTGTTTGCTTTATTGTTGAATGTTTTCAGATCGCGTCCAAAACCGGTTGCCATCGTCTGTCGTTGGCAGACTTCCACGTCGGCCAATCCCACCGGCAACAACTCGTCGGCGTCGGGCAGCGGTCTAACGGGCTGGGCCGCGTTTGGCGCTAAGACCAGTCCGTCCCTTCCCATCAGTTCCAAACTGGGTTCTTCGGGACCAAGCGGGAGCAACAAGGCAATGACTACGCCGCCCGGCCAGAAACCGGTAGGTCTTTCTGGTCTCGCCGGAGCCAAGTCCGGACTCGGGGCTCCGAAGGTTCCCGGGAGCGGCAACGGAAATGGCTCCAGCCAGGTATCTCTGAAACCGCCACCCTTGACCCTGGGCAAGCAGCCGCTTAACCGCTCATCCAGTAGCGAGAGCCAAGGGAAGGGCTCCGCCTTGTCGTCGGGGGCAGGCTCCCCTGGCAGCTCCCAGGCCAGTCCGGGAGCGAGCGGCACAGGTGGGAGTAATAACGGAGGAAGTAACGGAAACAATGGGAACGGCTCGAAGGTTCCACCGGGAGAAAAAGCACCAACATCTCAAGAGTCCCAGTTCAACGCCATGAAACGGTTGCAGTTGGTGAAGAAAAAAGCAGCACAGAAAAAGATCAAGAAATAAGCGGAGGAAGGTTTTGTACGGTACTGAATGTTTTGCTTTTCCATCGTCAAGACTTGTGAAGAGTTCCTTAATAACCACTTTGCCAGCTTGACACACTGTCCGTTGTTTTGCTCCAATCATGAAAGACAAAAAAACCCAAGACCAAGACCTTTGTTTCTTCTTCTACTGATAATGTTGTCTGTGATCTTATTTTTATGGAGTGAGAGCATACATACATTTGCATACTTGAATCTTACTTTTTTGTAAATGCTGCTGCTCTACTGTGCCTCATCATGTCCCAACTAATTCAGCCCGAGTCATTTTCTTTCTAAATTGCAAATGTAATAAAAAATTCCACGTATGAACAGCAACAAGGAGTCATAAGATGTAATATACAATGGTGGATCTAATTCAAAAAAAATAATGAAAGCAAATATGAATTGTCATTTTCATAGATGTTGTTTAATATTGTAATAAAATAGAAACAACAGAATAAATTTTTCACATTAAATTTCTCTGATAAATTATTTCACGTACGATTTTTACTTCATTCAAAAATGTATTCATATAAAATATGACTTCTAAACTCAACACTGTTGTAAAAGTGCTCAGCACAGCAGCTCATATAAAAACATCACATGTTCTTCATTAGGTCACATTGTCAATATGACAAAATCTACAGTTGGGTTTCACAAAGCACAAATGGTTGATATTCCGCTGAAATGATCAGTGAAACAATTATAATTGTTTGAAACACCGCAGTTTGGTTTGAAATCTGGATTTTTTTTTTCCTTTTTCATGCATAGGACATCCTACCAAGGTAGTTGGCGGGGACATATCCCCGTTGACCATCAACCTCCGCGAGCCACCATTCCTTGTTACCGCCCTGGTCATTGAATTGCAAGATGCGTACATGCTGGTACTCCTGCAACGTCAGCTCCTGGTCACAACGGGCTTCAAATGCATATACGGCGTAGTACTGTTCAAACAAAATAAAGAAAAAAAAGCAGAAATGGTTTAAAGAAACCTTAATATTCCTTGTCCTCAATATATAAATTAAACCAGCAGGTGGCACTGTTGGCCAGATATTTGCCGTGACAGCACCACCTGCCATTTACTGTTTCCACCCGTACCTGCTGAGCGTCTGTATCAAACGAAGCCTCCAGGTAGTCCACTGTGTCCAATTCGCCCTGAAGGCCCGAAAGGTTGGAGCTACTGTCGGTGGTGTTGAGACTGAAGCTCCTCAGACTGCTGCTTCCACTGCCCGATACAAAAAGGCTCAGGTCGTCAAAGTCTTCGTCGGTCATGGTGGGCGGTTGCTGTTGTTGTTGTTGTTGTTGTTGTTGCTGTTGTTTGGCCGCCTGGCCTTTTCTCTGTGAGTCCCTCAGAGGGTTGTACTGCTTTAAAAACGTGGAGTACACGTATCCTTGCTCACCTAATTGTAGAAAAGTGGAACAAAGGTAGAATTTACATCCAACATGCCGAAATATTTCAAAGACAACAGTGAACTATATCGTATTGAGTATTCTAAGACTTGTTCTGTTGTAGCTACAAGCTACGCGCAGAGCTTTGCTAACTCCAGGTATAGAGAGTGACTCAAGAATAAGATCCCGCAAGACAACTTGTGGGGATTTTTGTCATCCCAGGGGGAAACAAGTCTGCCATTGTTCTTCTTAGCATTCTCCAAACATGAAAGTCAAAGAGCGGAATAGATTTTGTTCTTGTTTTGGAACCGCTGAGGCTTTTTATTCCTAAGTAACGCCGCCGACGACGTGGTTTGTTGTGCTGTTACGAGGGAACAGATCCCCAGAGGAAAGACTAAAGCCATCGGCGACTATCGCAAGAACACCTGGGACTCGCTCTTTGTTGTAAGAAAGTTTTCTCTGCCAGATTTACGTCAATTGGGGTGCGTGCTCAATGGTCAATGAATTCATCGGACCCGTTTTGGGGATCGTCTTGCTTTGCGTCTAACTCGGGACTCGATGTGCATATGCGAGCATAAACTCGCCTCCGGTGTGAACCAGCCAGCGGCTGCTACTGCCCAATGGGTCTGTGTCCTCCAGCAAGGCCACCAGCTCCCCCTCCAGCAGGCTGAGGTCCTCCTTCTGGCAGCCGTTGCACTTCCTCTTCAACTGGTACAGACGACTCGGGGGATATTCGGCCAGCAGTCGGGCGCGTTGTTCTTCTGTCTGATGCTCCACCTCCGGCGTCTGGAAGACAACAAGTGTTGTTAGGTATGTATGGAGTATGTGAGCTGGCACGCTGTGTGGAGCATCAGGTGGAGAGAGTTCTTCCAGGGGATACTTTGAAACATTACAGAGGAAGCTTTTTAAAGTGTAAATGGCTGAGACCTGATGGAGCATGGAATTGCCCCAGTTAATCACCACCTGGGGGTGTCCTTTGTCTTCATCTTTATCACTTGGAATTTTCCACCAAACTGTGAAACTGTTTGAGGGAAACGAGGGACTTTGAACTTGACATCCAGACAGACGACGATCTTGACACTGAACTGATGAAGCCACTCGAGTAGTAAGAAAGCTGCGGGTTGAATCTAGGTCAGCTTTTTTTTCCCGTGTGCTATTTACCGGTCCCGTCGTCCCAAAAACATGTATGATAAGTTTGTCGATTGTATTTTAAGTTCAAGAGAGTCAGTCGAGACTCTGAATTGTCTCCAGTGTCGGCAAAAAGAATAAATAATTTGTTAAAGACACTTAATTGTCTTGAAGCCTCAAGATTGTCTTTGGTATTTACCAAACACAGTCTTGAATGTTTGAAAAAATTGATATTCGGTCCACAGGAGGCTCAAAATAAACGGCATCGTCATGCAAATTATTTCTGCGACCGTTTATCTTACCGTTATTTTCTTGTCTCGTTGCCTCTCGAAGCTGACTTTCCGCTCCATGAGTTTCTGTGCATTCTCTTTAACAAACACCAGATTGTTCAGCTCATCCATGATGCTGTTCTGCACCTCAGCGATGTTGGACAACGGAGCCTGCGAAAGACGTTGCAAATTAGCATTTTAGCGTGATATAAATATGCTGCTTTTCCGCTACCCACTGGTAGTTGTTGTATGGAGGGAGCAGCTAACAATAATTCCTCCATCAGGCCTCTGAGCAAGGTCACGATATACGCCGCACAGTTAGTGAGGATAGCGTAGGCAGCCATGTTGAACCGCTGCAACTCCTCCACGAGCAACGCGTTGAGAGCCTCGTAGTCCCTCCTGGCCGGACCGGGTGGGTCTACGGATACCAAGCACGGGGTGGAGGAAGAGGTAGATGACGAGGAAGTAAACGACGAGCGCTCCAGTCGGCTGCAGTAATCTAGTAGTTTGTCGTAACGTTTCTGGATGAGCTTTTGGGGCGCTGTGAACATGCCCTGAAGAGATGAAAGTGGGCCGAGGACCAGACGCTCCATGTTGTCTTTCTGTGAGAAGACAATATAGACTGGAAATTAATTGTCGACGGTTTGCCAGAAAACAAATAAATACAAACATGATTCAACATCATATTACTCTTCTTTTGGACTTCATGACTCACGTAGCGCTCATAGGGGTCGTGGCTTTTCGTGTGCGATGAGCCGTTTGACTCTTTGATGATGCTCTCCATCTCGTGGACTTTGTTAACAGCAACGGACACCATCTCCTGAGTTGGACGTGGTCATAAAATCATCAGCAAACAAAGAATATCAAGGCCGTACGGTTTAAGACTTTTCACCAACCTGAGTGTACTGCAAGTAACTTTGGAGATTCTTCACTAGCTGCCTTACTGCTTTCTCCAGACCCCTGAAGAGTTTCTCCTCTCTGTCAAACACTTCATCCCTCACCTGCGGGTTGAAATTCGAAGCTCAAAATTTAAGATTCTGAGAAGAATCACAAATAATAGGAAGTATTTTGAAGATGGTTCTCACTTGTGGTTCAACTCCAGTGAGGATCTTGAGATAACCTGCGAACCGATCACCTTTCTTCCTAATGGAGTGGATGTTGAGCTTGTGAAGTTTACGCAGAGTTCCTTCATCTTCTGAATTTTTGTACTTCATCACTGGAAATCCATATGATAAGAGAAGATCATTTATAAGATCACTTTGCTCCATCTTGTATTTCGCCAATCACCTCACCTATATCCTTGCGTCGCTTGAACTCGTTGATGTTGACGTTGATGATCTTCACGGCGGTGAAGGCTTCTTGCAACGGCCGGAAATCGGGGTGGTTTTCGGGCGTGGCCTGCCATAGCTCGCCCAGCAGCAGCGGGTATTTCATGATCCTCTGGACTGGTTTGATGAGAAGCGAACCCATGTCCAGCAAGTAGGGCTTCCCTCTGTGACGTAAAACGATGGTGGAAAATAAACCCCCCCCAAAAAAAGTCTGCAAAGTTCATTTTTTGGGGCATACTCACTTTTGGTCATAGAGTTTCCTGTAAATTCAAAGAAGACACAAAATTTGGATTGTGATTCATTCATAACATTTTGGAAGCTCAAAAGTTGTTTTGACATTTATCCGTACTGTTCCAGCATACCTCCGCAAGAAATCAGTTTTGGAGGAAAAATATTTGCCTAAAAGGTCAGAAGAGTTGCTAAATATTGACACAAAATCCCAAGTTGCTAAATCTATGTAGGCCGGCTTCCTTGTACGATTTATTTTTGCCTCTCTGCGTTTACGTCCACACACAACCTCCGTTTCAAAATGGAGTGTTAGGAACCAGAGTGACTTCAGTGGAAATGAAGGGTGCTGAAATGATTTACCCTTTGTATAACTCAGCCAAATAAATCCGAGACCTTGCATTAATACCCACGGAAACTCTTTTGAATAGAGGAGGTTGTATTGTTCAACGTAAAGAGATTCCACTTTATTAGGAAGTTGTAGAGAGAAATGAATATTGTGAGGAAGTACTACTCACTTCATTGCTAGTAAACACGTCGTGAAATGTTGCTTTATTCCTTCCTCTTTTTCGTAGGATTCCAGCACCATGTTGGCATCATCGTGATGGTAGCAGTAAATCTTATAGACATCCTCTAAAGCTGCTTTTGCCTGGATGAATACTTCTCCTTCACATTCAAACAAACATTTTTCAAAAAAAAATTATTAACCAGGGATAACGAGGGCGATGAATATTACCGATAATGACCGCCTCAGGATCCGGGTCGGACAGGGCTTCCCGAAGTCTATTTAGGAGTGCGGCTGAGACTTCACACACTGTCTCCATGTTGGTGAACAGATGATCCACATCGACAACCTATAACGTAACAGCGGGCAGAACATTTGGTACATCTGCACAGTCTCCATTAAAAATTCCAATTTGCTAGAAGAACACACCTGTATGCTTCTCAGAGGTTGCAAGACTTCTCGAATGCATAGTTCCAGGTCAGTATGGAAGTCTTTTTCAGTCTGTATCAGCTCTTGGATGACTTTTGATCGGCGATTCATCTTTCTCGACCGGATCTCCTCTGGCTCCAGCGCAGGCGAGGCAGGGCTGGACAAGTCGTGCGGTGTCATTTTTTCTGCGCAAGAGCAATTATTGTGAGGAAAGCTTGGTACTATCGTGTTTGCTGAAGTGTCAAGTTAGAATCTTGTCGGCAGTTTTTCCCTGTACTTGCACGAGTTGCCAAAAACAAGCATGTTTGCTCAGAAGACTTTAAAATGCCGACTGTATGAATGCTTGATAATGGCAGATGTGAATTCTAATATTTTTAAATGTGTGTTTGGGTTCAAGTGATGGCCATACCACATGAAAGCACTACAATATCATAGCAAAAGCTAGGATAGCGGTGTCAGCACAGATTAGCATTAGCTAACCGCTTTAGCTGGTGATACATTTTAGAATATTTGTCAAAATTATCTGGAGTTCTTCTGTCAAATATTTTCATACTTCATTATTTT
Organism: Syngnathus leptorhynchus; assembly: GCF_054491065.1. Lineage (NCBI taxonomy): Eukaryota > Metazoa > Chordata > Actinopteri > Syngnathiformes > Syngnathidae > Syngnathus > Syngnathus leptorhynchus. The sequence continues at coordinate 15,384,978 of NC_141199.1, read as the reverse complement.
ATCCATTGTTTTTGTGAACATTTGATACATTTTTAGTTTGTAATTGAAAAAGGAAAGCCACCAACCGACAAACTGGTGTTGTTAGCAAGCAGGATACACCCTCGCCCAAAAAGAAAAAAATACAATTCTGCTAACATCAACGTAGAATCGAAGTCTCTTTGTTCTGTTAACTTTGCGGCCTTCTTTTGGTGTATTCTATGAAATGTATTATTTGCGGCGTATGTCGCCACTTAGCATTGCGATGTGAAGGTCGGAGAAGACGGAAAGAATCGTGACCTTATTTTGCAATGACTCCTAATAATACATGGCTACTGTTTGTATACGAAATGTTCAAACTTCATCCCGTACAGGAAGGCATTAACGTGCTGATCCATCAGGAAAGGGCATTTCTTGGGAGAATAAAACTTTCTGAGCCGCCTGCAGTATTTCACGGTGAACTAATTATTGTGACTGGAGCGCCACGAGGCCTCATTTAACATGCCAGTCAGGCTCACTGCGCTCTTTTTTTTATTTTTTTTATGGCTCATGCCGCCTAATCAGTCTGCGACGGCTGTGTGCTTGACTTCGGGCAAGAGAGAAGCCGCCTCGCCGCCTAATCGATGCCACACACGCGGCTTCCTGCTCAGGGCAGGATTGGGAGGAAGGGGAAGGCTGCAGGGAGCTCGTGTCAGGTTACGGAACAAATTGCGCCGCTGATGTAATGCGCCGGCGTGCTCAGGCATTCCATCTGCTCGGCGGCCATTCATTTGCTCGCACCTTTGCAAGGACAAACACACATGCGTATGCACACGCACGAAACGATTTGACCACTGTCCGAGAGGCCACAGCATGCTGAATTGCTTAGTGCATAAAACATTCCCTATTCCAGTCAAGCCACTATAAATAGACTGTAAATCAAATAATTCATAACACTGCTCAGCAAACGGACCGCCATTCAATTTAAGATATATATTTTTTAATAAATCTGTTTTATGTAAGGGTTGTAAGTGAATGTGAATAAAGGAGTGAAAGTGGATATTTGGAGAGGCTGCCTCATCCCATTTATATAAGGTATATATATATATATATATATATATATCATATTTATAGCTACTATATGACGTGACGTCACGAGAAAACTATCTCTTCACAAATAACATTTTGCTGGGTTTCACTCAAAATATCAAAAGTCCGCTCCTTTGCAGAATAATTTAACCTGATTATTGAAAATTAACAAACATTTGCACTTTCACCAAAGCACTTTCACTGTCCATTCAGTGAGTAAATATAGCTATTTAGCATGTACCGCAGCTATCGACGAACATAGTGTGAACAAAAAATTTATTTTTTGAAATTTCTAAAAATGCCAGGAAGTTAGATGCTTTACATTGCTCCAAACTATTTAAAACAGTTCATTATAAGTGCTGCAGATCACATCCGGACTTCTTTGTCCATTTATTCTTTTCGTGGCTCTCAGAGCAGGAGTTCCCATGAAAGTGGATCCAGGGCTTTTCACTACCTGGGCCCATTGAAAAGGATCCGAGCGGGCTTGGTGTATCCTGTATCACCACGGAGTAAAAACGACATGGCTCTCCAAAACATGTTCAGTGAGGATCTGATCTCTGCTGAGAATTTTGCGAAAATCAGTTATGTCTTCAGGAATGTATTCCAAGTAATATTTGTTGTACTAGTATTTCACCGAGGTCACGTTGCACGGCTCGACCAACCTGTCCGGCAGGCAGGTGATAACTTTTTTGACTTGCTCACGTGTTTCCTCTTTCTGATGAAGTCATCGCTGTGTCAATATTTGCAATGGTAATATCCCTGTCGATATGTCATGCGCTTTGTCGGCATGTGTGTGCGGGCCGAAGCCAAAACAGGGACTGGTGGCAGGTTTACTGAAAACAACAAGAGTTGCCATTGTGCAGGTTTGTTGAGGCAAAAGTGAAATTGCCAAAAGAGCACTCGAGTGAAGTGTAAACAGCTGAAAAAAAAAATTGTGTGTGTGTAGCCTATGCTGAATGTGAGTGATCAGTCGACTAACAATCGGGAGTAAACTAGTTTACGAAAAAGGGTCAACGCACAAGACAAGTGTTGCAGGAAAGCCAACATAGTTTTGACTATAAGGGTGATGTCACTCATTTGGCCTGAAGTGTGACATTCCCAACCATTGACTACCGTAGACGGGTTGTCTGGGAACGTGTATGTGTAAAAACACAGCATCAGCATAGTAAGCTTGTTCTCTAGCTGAACTAAAATCAACAGAGTTCGGGGGACTCCAGTCACGTGACTTGACTGGAGTCGGATTTAAGATGCCCGTTTTAGGACTTGGGACATGCTTGCTGAAATATTGCTTTTAAAAAAAAGACTCAACGTTGACTTGAAGTTGAACTACATGGTTAGACATGTCTTGTGTGTTTAAATTCAAAAGTATACATTTTCTAGCCACATTGTGTGTGTGAATGTGTGTCCATATAGTGCAACCTAGCAACCCAGGCAGTTTCCTCTAATGCATCAATGCAGAGGCCACCAAATGAAGCAGATATTACAGAAGGTTGCTCTAGGGATTAATTAATTATGCAGTAAAGAAAATAAAAATGGCTCAAAGTTATAACGGAAACAAGGTAAGCTATGCTAACTTCACTGTGAAGTTCACCAATGGGATGAACATGAACTAAATTAATGGAGATCGTGATTAAGTCACAAGAAAGAGAGATTAGTGTGGGACAATTTAAATGAGTTTATGTAAAATGTAAAAATGTGTTTGTACGGTCAATGTGCAAAAATATGAATTATCCGTAACCCCACATAATGGCTTGACTGGACATGCTTGAAATTTATCGGGGCCTTGACTTGTTATCTTGGCCATAGTAACTCAAATAAAGCCGCCTCTGAAAATCATTTGCGGAAAGCAAGAATGTCAAAGTGCAGCGCTTGTTTACCAGCTGGTGTGCACCACACTTATCAACGCAGTTTGCATACATGGATCCTGTCCCCGTGAGAGTTTCTCCTCTTCACAGGAACATAACAGGTGCAAGGCTCTTGTGTCAAACTAGTCATCTCAAAAGTTTTTCAGGCCGACCATTGGATTGTTGCCACCTACTCAGGGGTTGTCATTAGCCATCTTACCTTTAAGTTTAGCGCTGTACTCCGTCTTGTCAGACTGACTGCGCCTCACCAGCGTCCCCAGGTTGATGTCACCTTTGCAGGTGTCGTCCTCCACGATGCTGTCCGTCTTCCTCCTCTCCAGGTAGCGCAGGAACACAGGTCGGTTCCTGCGCTTGATGACCTTCTCCCCTTTCTTCTCAGCCCCGCCGGCCTCCTTGGGATCCATGGTGAGCTTGCCCCGTAGCTCGTCCGGTAAGGAAGGCAGCCCTGGGAGCGGGAACAGGTGTACGTCTTTCCCCTGTGTGTTGGTTACCTGCTCTGTGCAGGTAACAAGGCTCCACCCCTACCGTGTCCATCTGACATGAGAACACGCCTCTGCTCTGCTATGGGATGTGACTTCCCTTGAAAAAGGTTTTCAAGCGACAAACCTGAGAGAGAATGTCAGCGCGCCCTCTTGAACCCACATGTAAAAAAAAAAAAAATGAATAAAAAACCAAAATAATGAATTAAAACAATTTAAATGACATAAAAAGTTGAAACAGACCACATAGTGTATTATTTTGTCATTGTTATGTTTTGGTATTGTTAGGCTATTATCATAAATGATGTATATTTTGTATAATTATGTACATGAGCTACAAATGGTATATAAATGATGTATATATGTCTAAATATGAATAATGTAGTGATTAAAAGTGTTTTTTTTATAAAGCAATAACAATTATCATTTTGGTAATGGTATTTATAAAATGAAATAACAAAGAAATATTATTTGCCGTTATGGTGATGGTGTAGTGCTTGTATAATTGAAATGAAAAATATGAAATGTAGTTATTGTTCGACACAACTTAATACATGTCCGTTTGGCTTTATGTTTTTTAGATGTTCAATTATAAGGCCGTGCACATTAGCTATACATAATATTATATTCTTATTTTTCAAATGGAACAGAAAGTCATGTTGCAAGCAGCTGAAAGATTTTTCCTCAACAAAAGAAAAATTAAAAATAATTATGCATCAAATGTAAGGCAGGTCCAGCAGGTTTTTTGAGCAACACAATGAATGGAGGCATTTACTCCCAATTGAAAGCTCGTGTAATGTGAGCTCACCAGTTTCACTCCCATGACACTCACTGGGCAGGCCTGCGTATCATAAAGACATGACGACGACAATGTCACACGCTTGCACCGAATAAGTCTCGGGTATTTCTGTGAGTAGAACAACGTTCCGAATTGTATTCAGATTCATGCAAATTCAGAGTTAGCTCATATGTTTGGTCCCTTGGGGGGTTTAGTGTTACATCACGTCTTTCAAAGCGAAGACACAAGTTGACTTAATCTGTCACAGGCCACATTAACTGATGCTGGATCGTCATTAATTTGATATCGTATTGAACTAGTATCGATGCGTATCGATTGATCCATGTTGTCACGTATAGAATTAAGTGTTTGGAGTGAATGGAAACACAGCTCTCTGGCAATTGCATCAAAAACAACTATGCACTTTTGGCTTTTTGATTACCCACTCGCTCAACCTGCAGATGACATCATTTGTTTGAACGTGCTGCGGGCATACGGAGATAAAAGATGATGGAGGCCAAGGGCAGATTGTTTGTTCATGGCACACTGCAGGTGGACTTTGAGCTCATCATGCAGTGTCAACATTCAAGTCATAAGACTGTCAAAAAGGATTTGTTTTGCACACTCTTGGAAAGTCACTATCATTTTGTCAGGTTTTGAAATGGGTTGGTTGTGAATTATGTGTTCTTTATTGTGAATTGAACCTGAGGGGCCAATGAAAAGCAATCATTTAGACTTGCCATCATTTAATTGTTGTTTTTAAAAGCGTATTCTCTCCCCTTTCGAAAAGGTACAGGTCCCTTTTGAATATTAGAAAAACATATTTCAAAAATATTTTAAAAATAAATTATAATTTTGTACAGTTTGCTCCTTTGAGTCTCAATTTGTGCTTCTTTGGTTGGCGACATGGGAGAACGGAAGTACAATTTTAATTTCCGGTTTTACTATTAAATTAAATTTAATCGTCTTCTTCAACGGTGGTTTGGCCAAGTTTTACAATTCTTTCTTATTCAGCGATGTGCCCAATTTACACAAACCACGCGTCATCATTTGCATTATCGTGAGAATATCTTTTATTTTAATTTTATTTGGCTTCATACCGGAAGTGTTTAAACCGCTGTAAAGCAGGAAGTGGCGGCAAAATCGTCAGCCATGAGACCGTCGCTTTTACTCCGTTCCTCATGCTACGTCTTCCGGGCATTTGTGGACTCGTTTCCCCATTTTGGACAGAAGCTCCTCTGCCGTGTCACCTTCGTGCCACATTTGTACACGTTAAGAAAAACGATGCACTATCAAACAGAGGAGCGAGGAAGCCCAAACACTCCAGAGTACCGGATTTATTTTAGTAAGTGCAGAACCGCCATTGTCATGAAATAAACATAAACACACCCCCTCACAAATTCATTTCATGGTCTGACAAAGTTTTGCTCTTGTCACTAATGTCAGTATTAAAGGACCACGAACATTTGGAGTGTAAGAAACATTCCAGGGGTCCATTCTTATGCTTTTCGTATCTGAACTAAGTATTGTTTTATTTCGTCACCAAACCGTCTGACATAATTTTTTGGTGTTTTTGTTATGTTCTTCCCAAGAAAATTCAGATGGCAACTACATTTCTCCTTTCCATGATATCCCCTTCATAGCTCAGGAAGAACAGGTAACCATTATTCTGACATTATAATGGCCTTTTTCTCCTTGAAAAATATATACAATATGTGACATGTTCTTTCACCAGTGCAACGGTTTGCCAGCCAAGAAGGCCAAGAGGAACGGAAGTGGGGTACGTTCGGATAAGTTCTTAGAAGAGTGGCGTCTTGATAAATTTGGCTCGGTCTACGCCACATGTACTGTCGATAAAGACTTGCATGAAGGTCTGTGTATGTTCAGGCGCTTTTCAACATGGTCGTGGAGGTACCCCGCTGGACCAACGCTAAGATGGAGGTAAGTGGACGTCACCCTGATAAGCAATCATGTTGAACATTTTGAAACTTCAAATACATATCCTTAAAAATAGAATATATAGTCTACTGCTTGAATACATATCTTTAATATGAAATTAATTGATTTGATTTCTTTTGTTAGAGTTAAACTAAAAGCATGACGCTTGGAGTATTACTCCGATTACTAATTTACTAAAGACAAGACAAATTGCGGAAATATTCGCACTGACTACGAGGAATGCGTGTGTAGTCACACACATGAAAAAAGAGCCAGACTCCTTCACCTTTTCAACAATTTCCAGATTGCGACAAAGGAACCACTCAACCCCATTAAGCAAGATGTAAAGAAAGGCAAACTCCGATATGTTGCCAACATATTTCCACATAAAGGCTATATTTGGAACTACGGCGCCATTCCGCAGGTAAGCGTGCATTCCTTTGTACTCTAGGCGCTAATGCTAATTAGTTTGCGCACAGTTATTGCCCAATTGTTTATAATTTTACACGGTTCGTTGGAGAAGACTTGGGAGGACCCTAACCACATGGACTCGGAAACAAAATGCTGCGGCGATAATGACCCAATTGACATTTGTGACATTGGCATGCAGGTGAGAAGACTCGATACATGAAAAGGTTTTTGGGAACGTCCCTTTGCTTGACTTATTTGACATTTGCTGACTTGTCCTTTTAGGTGTGCTCTCCAGGTCAGGTGATTCAAGTGAAGGTGCTCGGGATCTTGGCTATGATCGACGAGGGCGAAATGGACTGGAAGGTCATCGCTATCAATGCGGCTGACCCTGAGGCCAATAGCCTAAATGGTAAAATTGACTTATTTAGTTCACTCTACATTAGATGACCTTAACCAGAGTTCCTAATGGCGCTGACACTATCATCAAACTGACTATGAGACGTTTTCATTTTAGGCATAGTGGTTGCGTACAGTCAACAGTTCACTATGAGGTTCTCTCGGGGTGCAACTTTATAGACGACTTGTCTTATTTATTCAACTCCAGTCAGTAACCACAACTGATCGATAAACTCTCTCTGTCGATGTGACATCTGTCTATGTTTACTTAGACATAGATGACGTCCGCAAGAGCCGGCCTGGTCATTTAGAGGCCACCGTCGACTGGTTCCGGAAATATAAGGTTCCGGATGGGAAACCCGAAAACCAGTTTGGATTCAACGCTCAGTTTCAAGATAAGGTATGATAATAGATTGGATATAAACACTTGTAAGAACTTGGTTGTACTGTCTTGAGGCTTTGTTTCGTTGTCCTAAGGACTTTGCTGTGGAGATGATCAAATCCACACATGATCACTGGAGGGCACTAGTGCAGAAATCGACAAACAGTAGTGGGATTGAATGGTAAGATGTTCTTAAGAGTTGACCTTACAGAATTTCTCTTTATTGAAATTCATGCTTGGTTTGTTTTGTTTTCCCCCAGTAAAAATGTATCATGCTCTGACAGTCCCTTCAATTGCAGCGCAAAAGAGGCTCGAGACGTGATTCAGTCGGTGAGACTTTATATCGAAGTAACTTGACATCGACAATATTCACTCATTGCTAAATGCAACTTTTTATTTACGCAGGCGCCTGCGTTTGGTTGTGCGCACAATGTTTCGCCAGAAGGTAAGTAGATGAGGACTTATTTGAGTTTCCAAATTCCACACACTTCTAATCCTCTTTCTGTACTTCTTCCTGTACAGTGGACAAGTGGCATTTTGTCTGAGTGATTGGGAAACTGAAAAGACGGCAAAGACGCAAACTGTCACTTTGTTATGGATGGCGCCTTACTGTTTTTAATCAATAATGACTGGTAAGGATCTATCATCACCTCTTTCGAATGCCATGTTTGCTGTCCAGTCAGGCTAAGTAGAATTTTTTTTTTTTTTAACATTATAACCTAGCATAATGTTCCTTGCTATCAATATGAACTTCTGTGTCCAATCACAAATGAAATATCATGTATTGATCACCGTTTTGATCATTTCCTTTTATTTTAATCGTGCGTTAGTAATCACAGAGATAACAGTCTTTTTTTGTAGAGGTAGTTAGATAGATATGTTGCTGTACATTTTTATGTTTTCTTGACACATCAAAGATTTGCACGTTCTGCACTAAATGTGTGAATAAATCCACCGAATGATGTGGATGTAACCATGAAAGGAGCATACACAAACATTTGAGACTAGGGCTGTATTTAGAGTGGTAAAACTGTTTTTTTTTTTTTTAAATACAAGTCAAATAGCTTTAAATAAATATAGATTTATTAGAGGAAAAAAAAAACACCCACACCTTGGCAATATCAGCAATGATATAATAACAGCTTTGAAATAAACTGCATTCAGTACATTACAATACTTAGTTTCATACCTATTTTTAATCCAATTTTATGGAGCATTTCAAATTTCAGGAGAACAAGAGAAGCCTTGAGAAATAAAACAGGAAATAAGTTTTAGTGTCCGCCTGAAAAAAAAAAAAATATATATATATATATATATATATATGAACTTCGAGTTGTTTGAGCAAAGTACGTGCAGTACTCTTGTTATACCCGGAAAGTCATTCAAGCAATGCTGACTCAGCTTCAAGTATGGCTCTGCTTTTTTTTTTTCCCACCTTCTAAATCTCTTAAATCATCTCAACACAACCTGCTACTGTTGCTGGGCTCTGTACAATGAATGAACACATCACCGGATTTTTACAAACTCAAAAATATAAATTCAAATATTTGTCGCTCTAACAGTAAACATTACGATGAGATAGAGTGTACTCCTTAAGAGACCTGTGAGATTGATTCTTTGTGATTCGATCATTTGTGGGTCAGTTTGCCTCGAAGAACCAATGTTCACTTCAAGTTCGAAAAAAAAAAAATCATTCTTGATATTCTCTGTACAATGTGACAAATCCATTTACAACCTGTTTTAAATAAAACATTTTGTACTTTATTACATATACTTTTTTTTTCTGAAAAAAATTTGAAGTGCTTTCAGAAAATGAATTTGTTAAGAGTGGGTGAATTGTTACTATAATGTTACAGTCATTCCATTATATATCACATTAATTAAAAAATAAAAAGGAAAAATCATACAATTGCTTAGTGGTTATAAATAAATTGAACTATACACAGGCACAAAGACGATAATCACTGCTTTGATTTTGCCTCGTAGCAAAAGCAAATAAATTGCTCTTAATTTATTCACTATCATACTTTCCCTTTAGTCACATCAGTGCATATACGTTGTGTTCATTTGAGGAAAAAAAAAACCCATCCTAGTAGCTAAAAAAAAAAATGCAGGAACTTTAATTCCCCCCCTCACTAAAAATCTGTGTGACATATTTTAGAAAAGATGAACCGGGACACAAAATACAACGGCACATCCCTGAATGAGGAAAAAGACAAAACAAATACAGGAAATAATGTACATTTTCTTTTTAAGTGTCCCTGATTTTACAGTAACATTAACAATTCAAATTTTCTTGCAGGTAGGTATGAAAGTAAGAAATGAACTTTTCCGCCTTTTAGGTGGCATGCAGTTAAACTGTAACCCAAAAATATTTAAACAAAGAAATACGATTTTTTTTTTTTTTCTTTTTTTTCCTATTGCCAAAATGGTTCTGAGGTATATGACTGGTTGGTACTATACAATATTTAACAGCCTTCCTCTCACTGCCTAAAGAGTCTCACATTGTATTTTTTAACAGGTTCAATAGCACCCCATGAAACAAGATCCACAAAGGAAAACAATGACATAGGCTTTGCGCATTCTTTACAACAAACACAATTTATAACAGTAATTCCAAAAAGGGAATTTAACTTACTGTACACATCTCACCTATTTATTTTACAGTTAGATTACAAGAATGAAGCCACAGCAAGCCAGCTGCCCTCTGAAAAGTGACACCAAGCTTACCCTGTCCCATGCTCCTCCTCAGTGTATAAAAAGCACATCAGCTAAGCACCACAGACATAAAACTACACTTAAGTTTCACACTTTAGGTCGGTTCAACGAACCTGCCGAAAGGAACACTTTTGCTGACAGTTAAACTGGAAAACTTTGGATAGTAAAAAGCTTTTTTTGTTTCTCCATCTTTAAAATGTTTAAAATAGCACCATTTGAATGGCTCAATGTGTCGTGGCCAAAGAAGCACCAACACAATATGTTCTGAAGGATTTTTTTTTTTTTTTGCAGGAATTCGAAACAAAAATATTGTGTTGTTTTACTTTGAGGGTGCTCGCAAATTATTACATTGATTCTTTGTTACGTGTCATTTTTTTCGCATAGTTTTTATAATCAAAGTGCTCAAGATACACTGACGCACATCAACTTTTGATGCTAGCGATTTCAATTTTTTTTTCTAGGATTTCCTGTTAAATTATTTCATTTGTTGTATCAATACATTTTAAAAATACATAATTAGCACCTTGTAGTTGTCATTTTCAAATTTGGCATTCAATGCCATGTTGAAATATTCAAACTATAGAATAAAACCACCAAAGCTTTGTTTCCAGTAAAAAATAAAATAAAACTAGGTCTGTGTGTACAATTGAGAAGCACCAGATGTTTTAACAGTGTGTATCTTGCAAAGGTTGCAACACAAAAATAAATACATCCATACCAGGGTCAACAAGTAAAGCTCAGTTGTTCAAAATATAAAACACCTGAACCGGTTAGGAGTGTTTGTACGAGGCCAGTGCTGCAGTTGGTCATAGCATAAATAAAGCACCTTCATTTTTTTTTTTTTTTTTTTTTTCTCGAGGGTATTTTAAGCAAAGTGACTATAAGGTCCTGTGACCTTAGTGAAGGCATACGGAGATGTACTGACGTAGGTGTTGGTTGTACACGATGACGATCCCTCAAAGAGTGCCTTGATAAAACGCTTATAAGGAGGCTCCCCAAGAGATTCAGATGTCTCTGGATGCTCACGCTTTGTCCCCTTCTTGTTGCTCTTCCCTGGCGTGCCCTCACCACCGTTCCTCTCTGCGTCTTCTTCCTTTTCTCGAGCCTTTTCTGCCATCTTTGCTTCCCACATGGCCAGCCCATGTTTAGCCTCATTCAAATTTTTGTGCTGGTAGAAGACCAAGGATATACGTGTTGGGTGATGACGATCGGGATTTTTCAGAGGCGTGGTGGCGTGCAGCTCCCGTTTAGCGCATTCAATGAGAACTGAGCCATGACTCGGTGCCACTGCCACTCCACCGATATCAGGGTCTAAGAAGTTGTGCTCATTATCTGACCAAATTTCTGGTGGCTTCGGTGGGGTTATGGGTCTCTGTGGGGTTCCAGGCTCTTGTTTAATACCAGTCACCATGGGGCTACCGTTGAGCAGACCCAATCCCGTCTGTGTTTCTGGGTTTAAACATCCACCACTTAAGTGAGCACCAAACATCTTTGGGTTAGGAATACCCATTTCCTGCTTTACTTGCATATGGAATGGTCGTTGGCCTGGGGGGAACATTTGAGGACTCCCAAAGTATGAATTTGGGGATCCAAACTGATTGCCGTTACTACCGGCAGCTGTGTATTCTCGAAGTCTGTGGGCAGAAGACGCTCTTGAAAGGGGGTCCATGAAATGAGGGTCAGCGACCCCATTCGGACTACAGGGACTGAAGGCTCTCATGGGGTGAACTGGCCTCATGCCGCATGTGTTATAGCCATTGACCTGTAAACCATGATCTGCGTAATTTTGCGGATAATTGAGTTCATAACGCTGATGCGCTGCGTACTGCTGCTCAGAGTACAACACTTGCCGTTGTTGTTGTTGATACATCTCCAGTTGCTTTTGGTTCGAAGCATAGTATGGATGGTAGTTATCAAGAGGCATGCCGCCGTTGCACTGATAAACCGGGTATGATTGTTTAGATCCATCAATGAACGAGTTGGTTGCATGGACCGGGGAAGGGTAATGGTTTGCTGGTGTTGACTGTTGATGATGAAACATGCTCCCTGGCTTTGAAGTGCTTGGATATGATCCTGGATAACCGGGAAACCTGGGATATTTGGCAGCATTCGGTGCACCGGGATAAGAGGTAAGTGTGTTTCCGTGCTGTTGATGCTGCGGTTGCAAAGAATGAGCTCCAAGGGGTTCCATTGGTTGATCTGGATGTTGAGAGGCCCCTATAGCACCTGGAACAGAACCCAAGAATGAGCTGCTATAAAAGGCAATGGCAGAAATGATAACAAAGTCCCCAAAAAGTTTTACCTTGCACAGGTGTGCTGAGAGTGTTGTTTTCACAAGTCCCAGGTTTTGTTTTCGACGGGGTAACTTTTTCATGAGAGTTGTCTAACATGGTATTCTTGATAGCTGCCGCTTTCTTAGCATCCAGCTTTTTTTGTCGACAAGACTTTGCGGGCTCTGCAAGCATGCGCACCTGGCGGCGGAAGGCACTGAGGGCTTGAATGGCACCCGATTTGATTTTTTCCTGCTGACCCTCCTCGCTGCCATATTCATCCGTATTGGCAACCTTATACAATGGTAGGACATGGAGCTGCTCATCCTCTGGTATCTTTCCAATCTCTCTATTGTCTTCCCTTGTTAACGTGCATACCTACAAAGAACAGAATGAGTTAATGATTACAGAACCAAAACAGAGGGTTAGTTTAAAACATTTGTGGAGAGATTTTAAGATATTCCGATGTTTTGTTTTCCTGTGTCACAAACCTGGAAAAACATATTTAACTTACCACAGTGCTGCCCCCTTGCATGTTGTGAAGGTCCCTATGAGCATGAGCACAGAAGTCCAGACAAGCAGTAACCCCAGAAAAGGGACGCCCGTCTTTTAACCCCAAACGGCAATCGGGTGCTCTGTGTTCATGTTCCACCTGTTTCCAGGAACAACCAAATTTCACTCAAATTGACTCTTTGTAAAGTATTATCTGTAATTATACAGTTTACTACACTTGGGTACTAGACAACCGATAGATGTGGTTTACCAAGCAATGCTAAATAACCTAGACCTGATTGTAAACTAGTCCTCACCTGGTTTCCATAAGCTTCAGGTGCCATATTTTTATACAAGGGGCCCAGTAAGGTGGCCAGACGTTGAAGGTTTTGCTCCAGTCTCTCTTCCTAAAACCCAAATAGATCCCTTGTTAAATTGACATTATTGAATAAAATATACATTAAAAATGTAACATTGTAATATCAGTGATAAGTATACAAGAAATCAATAGAGAATACCTCTCTGACATCATCTCCTTGAAGTTTAAATTTTCTTGGAATTTTACTTCTGGCAAATTTACAGCCATTGTAGTACATGCTCCATGAGCATCCGAAGGAGAATGATGCTCCACAAGCATCTGGATTTAATCCCTGGCATGCACAGGTCCTCCTGAAAAGGAATCATGAGAGTTTGAGAGCCGTTTGAGTGTAAGCAAAATCGGAAACTCAATTTTAAAATACAAGTACACATTGTAATGCACCTATTTGGAAAGAGAGGTCTCTAAAGTAACTATCCATTATTTTTTATTGTGTTGCGGCATTCATTTGAACATACGAGAGGCCGTTAGCATTTGACATTTTAGGCTTTTAAGGTTTTGTAATTTCATTGCCCACAGACTTTCGTTTTCTGCTTTGTGGTCACTCACTCTTCGTTGAGAGCACATCGTCTTTGGGTGAGGGCTCCATGCTTCGTTAGCGTTTCACTTAGCTCGAGGTAGAGTTTGTCAGCTAGGCTGGGTTGGATACCCTCCCAGACCAGGATTGCCACAATTATGCAGGCTGTCTCACATTTGTGTCCAGTGCGTTCTCGAACCAACACCAGTAGCTTTTCTTCTGCACTGGCTCGGCGGATCACCTGAATCAGATGACGAACATAAGTTAGTACACGTTTGAACGTCTCCTGTTTTCTTAACAATTGCAGACAGCAAATAGCGTGCCTACCCATTTGGCAATCGGGCACCCCTGTGTGCTTTTTCCTTCCTTGCCAGTATACACGACTTTCTCTATCCTGATGGCGCCACCATTTAAACCCGACCTTGAACAAAATAAGAATGATAAGTGCTTTCAATCAAACCGTACTTTGTGATTATACTTCACGTTCCACTGTAAAAGTTTCGTTTACCTTCTCACCATCTCCTCTCGTATACCGGCAATGGTAGGTGCCGATCCCAGATGAGTATAGTATGGGCCCTCATCCTTCTCACTGATTTGCTCTGAATAAAAGGATAGTTCAATAATTATACAGCACTTTATCACTAATGTAACCAACAATAGGTAACTCACCAACGCAGTGGCAGGATGCAATGTCATATTGTGTTTTAATAGGCGTATCAAGTAGACTTTTGACTGGGGTGTCCAATAGCTTCATCGGAGAGTCCATGAATCTCTGTAGGAGTTGCTCTTTTGTGGGGGTGGAATCAGGTGTTCTTTTTAAAGTTGTCATGGACATAGCAACTCCAGTTGCTTCCACTTTACACATGTCAGTGTTGGTTGACAGGATTGTGACTGGCCCAGAAGATTCCACTTTGACTTTATTTGAATTCATGACAAATGATTTCTTCTCAAACACAGGGGATAGTTGGTACTGTTTTAGACTTTGTTCCATGGAGGCCAGGATGTTGTTCTGCCTTGTATTCTCACACACAGACTGTTGAGTCTCCTGTTTGATTTGCAATCTACCCAGTTGCTGCTGTGAGCTAGGAAAATTAAACCTGGCTTCGTTTTCAATTTTTATATTAGGGAGGCCATGTTTGCTATCTCTGGTGTTTTGTGTAGAATGGGAAGGGGCTTGTCTCTCCTGCCTTTGTAACAGATGCATCCGTAGAGCTTCATGCTTCTGGATTTCTCCGTGGAGAAGTGGCGATCCTGGGTGAGATCCCCTTTGCAACTGAGAACATGCCTTCAATTGGTGCTCAGTCTTCGGGTACATATGTGTCGATATCTGTTGGCTTACTGCACCTTGTGGCAAATAAGTCTGTGACTGCGTCAAAATACGAGAGTCCTTATCGTTCTGTGGGTGGCAGTTATTGGGTCGTTGCAGTTGATAGTGCCTAGAATCACCGCTGGCTGAGTTTGGAGAAAACGATCTTTGACGTTGTATATGACTACCTGTTGTGTTTTTGTAGGTAAAGTGACTGCCGGGCTGTACAGAGTTGTCTTGGTGTTGAACCTGACTTGGCTGCGGCTGACTGTGAGGTCTGTATATAGGAGATTTAAGTTGTTGTTCTTCAAATTGCGGCGGGTGGGACAGTGGACGTGGAAGAGTATAGTGCTGCCGTTGCTGCGTTGTGAAAAATTCAGGTGACAATGTGTCCTGAAGTTCAGGGTTGTCACATAAGTGCTTTGACTGCATGGGACCGACGTAATACCCCCCGGCCTGTTGATCGTGCTTTGTCTGGGGTGGAGGCTGCTGCTGCACTAAATTTGTGTTGGAATTTGATTGCTGCCACTCTGAATCATTGTTGCCAGGAGCTGAAGCACAGTGTGGTTGGGCTAAGAGACTAATTTGTTGTTCCTGTATGCTGTTAAATCCCTGAATGTTTTCTTTAAAGATTCCAGGTGACTCGAACCTTTTTACCGGGTTTGCCTCCGAAATCTGAGCGTGAACCTGGAGGCCACGTCTCTGTTGGTCTGCCATAGCCTTGGCAGAGAACCCCCTCTTTTCCTGCTCCACCTGGGATGACATACCACTTGTCTGTTGCTTGGAAAGGTTCTGTTCCATCCAGCTACCCGGATGGAGAGTTGAACACAAATTGCCAGTCTGCTGTGTTGTGTTCTCTAGATGATTCTCTAATCCAGCAGTCTGAATTCTTTGCTGTGGATTGGGTCCCATCGTGCCCCTGCCGTCAGCTCCATGTATGTTTCCAATATTCTGTTGGAAATTGTTCGCTTGAATCTCAAACTGCTGAGCATGACCAGATCCAGGTTTCCCACATTGCACCATATTCTGTATTCCAGAGTTGGGTGATGATCCATAATTGGGCAAAACAGCATCAGGTGTCTGAAGAGAATCGAAATTGAAATCCTGGTTGGCGTTGTCATATGTTTGTTGAGAATTTTTGTCATGGGGATAGCACCGTGGGCCATTTTTATGTTGTTGCAAGGAGTTGGCAATATTTGATGAGTGGACTATACCGGGAAGCTGATCAAGAGCCCTTTCGTGGCCAGAGAAAGACGGCGGCTGCTGTTGGTGCTGCTGTTTTTTCTGCTGGTAATCTGTTTCATGATTGTTGGAGTATCCGTTCACTATATAGTTGACGGAATCCAAATTGTCGACTCCCTCAGGGATACCACCTGTCTCAGTCTGTCGCTGTTGCAATTTGAGCATCTGGGCAGAATTGGAGAACTCTGAAGTCAGAGTAGAAGGCATCAGATCTTCACCGGGCACTTTATTTGTTAGAGACCCATTCAGAGCATCTTGTGTCCCAGACCTCTGTGGGGCAATTGATACTTGCTCAGGATAATAATGAGACAAAGTTTTCTCTAACAGATCACCCGGTGTACTTTCTATCGTAGAGGTTGTGAGTGCAGCACCATTCATTGAAACCTGTTTAGTTCTTGGCAGAGCAAAATGGTCTCCATTAGGAATTGTACAATTATTGTTTCCTAATTTGAGCTCTGCCTGTGTTTGGCATTCAAATTCAGCGTTTTTTGTCAATTCAGAAATCTCCGAATCTACTTTAAATTTCTTCGGCTGACTGGCGAGGAATGACTGTTCAGCAAGTACATGCTTGAAATCTCCATTCATTAACTCTCCATTCATCATAAAGGATCCCTGATCCAACAGGCCCTGTACTGATCCAAGGTCATTACAGTTTTCTTTTTGTCTCTTCATGGAGCCGGCCTCTGTGCTGGCCTTGTAATTGTTCCAGTTTCTGTCACCAGTGATTTGAAGAGGGTCTCCATCTGAAAAGGTCCCCCCATTCTGGAGTTTGTTCGAGATGTTGCAGGACGTGGTAATTTTCTTGAATGTCGAACTTTCTTCCGTCTCATGTCTGGTCTGGTCTGTTTCCATCTGGCCTGCTTAGAGTCCATTCACAGGCTGCCCTCTCTGCGTCCTACAAAACAAAGATGTTCAAAAAATGGTTATAGAGGCTTACAAAGATCTTTTTTTTTTTAGCATTCTTTCACCTTCTATCTCAAGTAACATCGATTCCAAGCGATTACTTATACACTCTTGAGTTTCAGATATTCAGTTTCATATACAACCTAAATGAGAATATTTGGAATGTTTTCCATAAAACAATCAAGATCATTTGTGTCATTATTTTGAGACAATTGATTTTCTCAAAGAACGTCCACATGGGAAACTATTTTGCTTTGCTGGGTGAGCTATTACAATTCCTTCATTGTCTTGGTCACTCGCTGTTTGTTTTCAGAATGGCAACCGAGGCATACCCAAATCAAAGAGTTAGGTCGGTTGTTTAGGGAAAAGGTTTGCCTTTTCATACGTGTTGGACACAATTTACATGATACAACACGGCATACGCAATTGATAGACTCATAGAACTGATAGCTTAAGGGCTTAGTCCAATGCTCCCCCCCCCCCCCCCCTTCCTTTTCTGGTCTGGTGCTCTGTGAATCAGCAACTAAGTCAAGAGGTTAGTGTAGCTCCATTCCTTTGGGACTCGCCGGGGTTTACAAAGAACCAAGCGGAGCCAAGCAGCTTGTCACAGTTGGATACACCCACTCTGACAACAACAAAAAATAATCTTTGTGAACCTAGGACAAAGCCAGAGATCCCAGCTTGAATGTAGGCCTGTTTGCACACATGCATACAAACTCATGCAACGGCAATGATCACTGGAATTATATTTATTGGATTGGACTGGAGTGTTGGATACAGCCACTTGATTTCATATATCAATGAGAGTTGGATAATATTATTTTGTAGTATGAGCATTAAACAAAAAGCTCTTGCATGTCACTACGATGGGTCCGGTGAGCGAGCCTGTTGGAACGCATTTGACTTTTTCTGATGTTATGATATTTTCTTCCCATCCCTCTAGCAACTTCTTTTCCCACAAGAATCACGTACATACAATTTGATGTTTGACTCGACTTGGCTCGGAGCTGTCCGTCTCCAGACGTCAGTGTCGTGTAATTGCACATCAGGTTGCTCTGCTCTACTATTAGTAATCCATCCCGTTCCCTCTTGTTTTAAGACCCGGTGTTGTTTGAACATGTCTTTTAAGTGATGTTGTTGCAATCTAGCCAGTCACCTTCATGGTTACAGCCTCTTTAGGCTGGATATTTGACAGTCTGATCAATCTACATCAAGTTATCCTGTCAATTTGTATTTCAACAAATGTTTTAATGAAGCCATCCTGGAAAAAACAAAACCAATTAATGCCATGGCTTTGTCTCGGATAGTTAGTACAGGCCACAGACAGGGGACAGTGTAATATGAGTGTGGATAGTTGATGTCATGTTTTTGCTGTGACACGATGGTCATATGTGACATTCACCCCCTCACAACAGCTGCTAGGACACTCCAGTTCCTAACATTCAGGTTGAGACTTTGGCAAGAGGCTAAAAAGCACTCCTGTCAAAGGGTCGAGAGTATTGTATTCACTCCTGTGCTCGTGAAATATCATCCTTCGCTAGCCCAAGTGTAATTAGGTCAAATGATTAGCATCCCAGAGTGTTTTAAATTCAACCTAGCCCTAAATATAGAGAATGACCGTGCAAAGCATACATCTATGGCAATATTTGCACAACTTAGCATTCCAGCTGACTATGCAAACTTTTATCTCTTCTCCCTTGCCTTCACGCGCCCCCCCCCCCCCCCCCCTGACTTGCTAGCCAGTTGTACCAAATGGACTCTTACATTTACTTTATTTTAGCAGTTCTTTTTAGTCATTGGCTAGACTGATTTACTGGAATGAATTAAAAACATAGAATACTACAAAAAATATTTTATAAAAAACATTACCATGTAATCATTCAAATTAATACTACTGCCCACATTTTTTTTATGCCAAAAATAAATTTGAAAATAATTTTTCCGTCAAGTTTAAATTCAAACATACCCCCCCAAAAAAAGTTAAATACAACCGATCTGTACTCAGTGATTATTTGTCATACCACTAGGGGGAGCCCGTGTACCACTCATGCTACTATCACCACACTACATCACTGTCATTAACTGTAGGAAAAGAGTCAGTTGTTTTTCGGGCTACAGTTAAAACACTCATAAGCGCCAGTTGCCCCGAGATGCCCGCTCAACTGTCAAGACAGATGTTCATTCATGCACCACATCTGACCAACTTATTAGGCCCAGCCCCTCACACTTGTGATTCACGTCACATGGCGCACTGCTTCCAAATGTACCTCACATGGTCACTCATAACTCTTGGAATGAACAGATGCTAAGAAACAAACGGCTCCTGTGTCTACCAGTATGGCCTTAATCCTTCAAAATGATGCAGGGGGGGTGCGTTAAACCGTTGATGTATTCTTAGTTGTAAAACAGGCAGAGGTTGTGTTGGAATCTTGGGAATGTTTAGCTTGTTGCGTATTTTTTTTTTCTTCTCTTTAAATGACATAGACCAGGCCTCTTTTCAAATTTGAACTTGCGCATGATACAAAGTAAAGCATGCTCGTCTCTGAAAATAATGTTTATCTGATCATTTATGGATTCTGTTTGGAGATGTTTGTAAGTTAGGTGGAGGTCTGGAACACGCATGCTAGTTTTTCATGCTGCTCAAAAATTTGTATTTGGGGGGGGGGGGGTACCCAAGAATGAGCGAATGTGACTTCTTTGAACAGCTAATTTTCAATTCTGGTACAGTAGAACAGATTCTTGTGGTTTGGATCTCGGTAGTGTGATGTAATCTGGAGTCCATAAGGAAACTTTTTTGGACTGATCTTTTTTTTCCCTTTCGTGCCAAGACTTATTATTAAATAAATAAATAATCGCTATGTAGGTAGATTTACCCTCTAGAGAAATTCAAATTTTGGTTCCTTCAAACTAGCAAATAAAGTTGATAAGTTACCCCAAACCCAGCGCATTGGAGATACTCTCCTGTTTTTAATTTGGTTCCCTCGAGAACTTCCTCCTCCTCCTCCATACCAACTTCACTCTTCTTTATGTTTAATGCAAAACAGATGTAGTCGACTTGGCGGCGAGATTCCTCTTTCGCCGTCTTTGTCTGGCATTTTTTTTTTTTTTTAGGTAATTGCATTTATATTTGTCTTCCGCATCTTGTATTTATTTAATCACCATTTTGTTTTACTTAATAAATTAAAATGATTGAACACAAATACCTTGAAATAACAACAAAGACATTGAAATAATTGACAAAAGTCGACTGGGAGGTTTTTCCTGCATCATTTGTTCATATAAATCTACTAAAATGGGGACTCCAGAGAAATCTTTAAGATGGGAAAATAATTCTTTGCAACTTGAAGACTCATCTACAAACCACATCTAAGAGTACCACTCATACATACGCTCACGCCATAAACACAATAATGCCAGACGTTTTGGTCATGTGGGACTGTTTCCAGATGATTTTTGTTAATGAAAAAAGCATGACTTGTCAATGTTTTCCCTATCAGGAAGCATTATGAGGTTTCAAAGTCATTGATTTGGTGAAACTTTTGAAAGAAATGTTGTCATGAGTGGTTTTACTGCCTGTAAGAGGCGAGGCTGAACTGCTTGAACCGGCTGAACTGGATGAACTGCTAACAGCCAAAGTCTTTTATGAAAATAAATTCATTGACTAGTTTTATAAATTGAAGGATTGAAAAAAAAAAATGACACAGAAGCCTTTTTATTATCTCTCTTTTAGTCTGAGGCTTGAAGGAGACAGTTGAGAACCCCTTTGACCTGGCTCAAGCGTTTTTTTTTTTCTTTTTCGTCGCATTCCTCTTTTCCAGAGAAGGCAACCCCTCTGATAGTAAACAGCAGTTGAACCTTAGCCTAGATCAAACTCTGGTCAAGCAAGTTCTGTCTGCTTGAAACAGATGAAAATAGAAGCGACCCTTCCTGACATCCGATAATCAAATTACTCCGAGCATAAATTCAAATCTCAATTGCTCTGTTTTTATATTTTCATGACATAGTAACTGATCCAGACTACACCTCGCAAAAGCAGCGTGTCTCCTTCCGACCTTCTCGCCTTGCAGCGGTCAATATATCTGACTAACTTGATGAACTGTGCGCGGAGAAAAGTTAATTTATTTCAGGCCACATGGTAGCCATGGTTACCGTCTTATGAGTGCTCCAAAGACCATCTGGTGTGAACATTACCCTAGCGCTATTGACACGATAGGCTTGTCCTACCACCTGAAATTACATTCATGATTATTCAAATCTGAAAAGATGAACAATTGCATGATTTTATTTGAATTTTTTTTTTGCCATTCAGCCACTTGCCTTCAAGTGAAGCACTGTAACATTTTGCGAAACATTTCCCGTCTGTTTGCTCCGGCTTCGTATATAAACAGGAAATAGGGGTGAACAGTAAACAGAGGAAATATTTTATAAGGGGAAAATCTAAACATGGCAACAGACCTATTTGTGAGTTTACATGCTGCTATGTCCATCGTCTCTCTCTCGGTGAGATATGCAGACAGTTTCTCGTCACATGTCTTTACAATCTAAATTTAGCCGAAATCAAACCCGCCAATTATCACATTTTAGAATGCAAAGTTTTGTAGTTTCCCTTGGGTAGTCCAAATCTAAAGACCACCACTTGTTGAATGGATTTCACTTCAGAAATCTTATTTTTGAACTCAAACTCCTCGGCAGAAGTAGCCTGTGATGTCATTCAAGCGCTTTGGTCCAGTTACGCTTCTGAATATCATTTCGAAGCAGCTATCTATATTTTTTGCTTCAACATTGTCTCCGTGTCGCTCTTCCTTACGCAGGTAGCCCAACTTTTAACTCTCCACCCAAATTCCAGACAGCAGAACTCGTAAAAACATTCAAGAAGATCCTATTAGCGAACGGCCGGAAGTCCGAACGCAGGCGAGCGAAGACGGTGTTTAATTTGGGACGCTTACGTAACCCGGTGCTTGCCGCGTTAGCGAACGCTACGATAGTGTTTGTAAACACAGCGGCCATGTGCGTGTGCTCATGTGGAGGAAGTTTTTCCGTCACTGCCCTCACCGGGAGTAAATACGGACATCGATACTTACTTACGGTCTGGATCGCACTTTATCATCTTAATTGGACTATCATAATTATGAGGCCTTTGTCTTAAATCACAAATTCAATTTGACTTCCTTGAATTATTTCTTTACCAAGCTCTCTTTTGCTGCATGATTTGTTTCTATTATTATCCTTAAAAATACTTCTTGTCCTGTAAATGTGCAAATGTATATAAAAAAAAAAAACTGTAGCACTGATTACTTTCTGTACTGGTCTTATTCTGCTTTCCCCATACAACAAAACAACCCTCCAATAGCGCACAAGGAAAAATCAATACTGAAAAAAATCAATCCACCAGACTCCATATCGCCATTTTGTTTGAGGAAAGCAGTCAAGCTAGAAGCAAGCCTAAAGCTGGGTTTGTTTTCCTGTGTTATTTGTTCAACTACCTCTGGGTGGAAATATGATGCGTGGGCTGGACACAGCAGGGTCAGAGGTGAAGGCTCGGGTATTGTAAGTGGCCGGCATTGTTGCGGCGCACTATGGCAACTGGACATTCTTTCCTTGCACGCAAATTGTCTTTTGCCCCCTGCAAGTGGCATAAAGGGGATTTAAAGCCTTGGCCAAGGAGCCGCACGGAAGGTGTAGACACATGAGAGCAGTAATGTGAATGTGATTGATCTGCTTGGCCCATCCCCCGCTAACCCCCCCCCCCTCCCCCATTGGCTCCTCTTGGGGTGCAGCAGTGCAGATATTTAAAAAGATGCTCTGACAGCTCATTGATGACTACTTTCTGATTCAACCATTTTGATAACTCAAAAAGACCACAGAGTGTTTTGATTGTGTAAAAAAAAATAATTTGGACCTCCATGATACATTGCCTTGTATGGCGACCAATACCAGTTTGTTAAACTAGCAGGTTAAAGGGTTCAATCCAAATTCTCTACCTTGAAGCAAGTATGCCTTTTACCTGAGGCACATTGTAGCACCATTTCCACAGTCCTCAGTAGAATACACCAGTCGAATACACATCCTTGAGGGAGATGTGTTAGATTCTAATTGGCCAGATGTTAATCATTAAGTAGCACTTAGTGAATGCAAAAAAAAAACAACACAAAAAACAACTAATTAGCTATTTGCTGTTAAGGCCTAACACATCTGAATTGACATGTTCTTGTGACTTTTCGGGACTAATTGCGCTTGTTATGCAAACCATCGTCACACTATTATCACTTGTGATCAATTTATATTTTTGGAGTTATGACCGGTGGGCTGCTACTCTCTTATCGCAAGTTTAGACAAATAAACCATAAATCATACAGCACAAAATGAAGGCTATATTGAGTCAAAGCTTCCTTCCACCACCCCCCCCCCCAAAAAAAATCTCCCTTCTCAAAAGACATTTGCCTTTCTGCCTGTTTGTCATTCACCAGCAAAAGCAACAAAAGCGGATTCACAGAGAAACACAAGGTAGCCCAGCTGCACTGCCTTGCGGAACTGCACGATATGTCCGACGTGGACTTTTGCTCTCACGCACAAAAACGCTGCTAACACACACATAGATATACAAAAGTCAGCCTCAAATAGCGCTATTGAATTCAATTTAACATCAGATAAGAATGAAGAAATCATTTCAAAAAATATTCTCTCTTTACACTCCCTCTGAAGTGCTCATTTAAAAATAAAATGGAACATTGTGGAAGGAGAAGTATCAGACAGCAATTATTTCCGATGGAAAAAAAAAAAAGCCAAGCACAAGGAGCTTGCGATTCAAAATGTTCCAATATGTGTTGAAAATAAAAAGAAAAAAACTCTGAAGAGAACGAAAAATGTCTTTCTTGCTTTCAGCCGGCAGAACAAGAAAGAAAAATGTCAGCCATGTTGGAGTAGCTTTATCTAAAATCCCCTCCTTATTATACTTGCTCTTGTTTTTTTGCGAGGGGACGTTAGCTGCCTTGCTCTCAAAAATACAACCCGCCTTGAAAACAAAACCAAAATAAAAAAAAAAACCATAAACAGAATATCCCCCCCCTCCACCCACTCCACAGCAAATCCTCACCTTCTTTCACGTCCCTCCACTTTGTACCAATTCCAACGAACCGTCTGGATCTCCCCTGTAACAAATCCTAAAGGGCAGCCATCTTGCCTCCTTCTGTTCTTCTATGAAACAGACTATCCTCCACATCAATATTCATGCGAAGCACTCTGACGTCCGCTCTCATCATCGGGCGAAGCCGGGGTGTCGCTGTTTGCCGGCTGCACGATCCAAAAAAACAAACAACTCTGGTTTAATGCGCTCGGAGTTGACCCCGAAAATACTGGTCAGGGGGGAAGATCCCTTGTTTTGCCGTCAAACTCCAAATAGTCCCAAAATCACTTTCCTGCTGAGTCTTTCCCACACAAAGGGACAGGTTTTCTTTCCCCCCCCCCACCCCCTTGTGCGCCCTCCTCTCTCTTTTTCTTCTTCCCTCAGCCGCACACAATAGTGAACACTATGATGGCTGCCCTCAAGCAATGGAGTGGATTCAGGACAGGACTCCACCCCCTCCCACATTTTGTTAAATATTGCACTGGTCTCAACTGTCTAACTGTGGCAGGCTGAGAAGATATCTCCGCCCCTCTTCTTTCTGAGGAAACCGAGTGACTTTTTTTTTTCTTCCCCCCCCTCCTTTTTCACTCGGTGACTTCCTTCCATATTCTGTCTATCGGCCGCCGCTTACGCAAGTTTCCCCTTTAACAGTGCGAATGTTTTGAAAACGTCACGATGATAATTAGATAGCGACTGGGCCAGTTTGGAGTGCAAGCAGTTTAGCAATGGACTCGTTTCTACAGGCCGTGACTTATTTCGGCACGCTTCGGCTGTCTGGCTGGCTCAATTTTAGAGTGGAGACAACTCTATGGTTTGCATGCGGGTTGCATTTTTTTTTTTTTGCTTTGTGTGTCTGCCAAGACCCTCCTCCTGTTGACACTGGCCACGTGGACTTGTAAGAGCTAGACGGCAGACAGGGGGAAACCCTCGTGGATGTTTCCAGAGACAGTATGAAACACTTAGAATTGCAAAAAACGCAAAAAATTTGAAAAAGCCTGATTATTGCGCAAGAGTCGCTCGAATCTGCTGCACATTGCACAGATTATTATAAAAAACTAAAAATAAAAAATAACACAGAGTGGACATACTCGTCTTATGGTGATTAGTTTTTTGTTTTTTTACAATCCTCTCTGCTAACAGGTGGGTTTAAATGCAGCTCAAGCTTAAAGACAGACCCCACCTCTTTTCCACCCAGCCACTGCCTTGCTTGCGGTGACATTTGTTGACTCAATAGTTTCAGGCTGAGAGCAGAAAAGGAGATTTGTTTTTACACAGAATGGGGGATGGGTAGTGGCCAGAAGAGGAAGGAGGAGTCGCTCGAACTCTAACACATTCTGCCTGGACAAAATAGACCCTTTATTTATTATTATTATTATTATTATTATTTTTAAATAAGTCAAACCAGACATTTCTGATTTCCCCGTGATGTGAATTATATCTTATTTATTTTTACTGTAACATATTTAGTGTGTTGCAATAGTGGAGGTCAACTGCTGCTTTTTGAAAATATAACATAACAAATAGCATAACAGAGCAAGGCATGTCGATCGACATTTGTATTTGACATCACAGAGCACTTTTTACTTCTGAGCCAAAGACTCTTAACAGCAAGTGTGAGACAAACCAAACAGACTTAATAAAGGTATAAAAACTAATGGAGGTGAGGGGTGGGGGTGTGAAATGGCTCAGCAGGAGTCGGGGGGGGGGGGGGGGGGGGGATGCTCACAGTTGAAGAAAGTGAGTCTGAGTTTTGTCGGCGCCCAGAGCGACGGTTGACTGAAGAAAGTTTGACACTTGTTTAGGATTCATCTGAAAATAGCAGAACATATTTTGGGTGAGAAAACCCAGTTTTGAGGACCATCCCCGCTGGTCTTATAAATGGGAAAGCCCAACTCATACCTCCTAATGTCTAAAATAACTTCCTTGACATAGGATACCCCGCCCCCCCCCCTTCCTAAGAGCTACTGTACCTCGTAAATCTGAGATTATCTCGTCGTTCCTCGCACCCTGTCACATTTCAAAGGAATGGAGGCGTGTGCCATCACCTCATCTGTAAACACAGCGGTGGCCTCATGCTGACCCCCGGGGGTCATCAAAATGGAGGCACACTTGTCACTTGCCTGACTTCACACTTAGAGGATCATCTAACTCGAATCGAATCTAATGTTCAATTGCGACAAAGATTCAATCCCGGGTTGATTGAAGGTGATAAAAGCGCTGATTTGCCATTTTGGGGATTTTACAGTACAGCGACGTTTCTGTCACATGACATTGGCGCAAAACTGACAAAAGCAACACTTTTCCTAATCTCGGCTGGGATTAGCATACATCTCACCTGGGGCAATCCAAACACACACATTTTCTCTTTATTTGGTGTCACAACAACATGGCCTCTGCCTGGGATAATACACAACCATCAGAGTGTCCCCCCCACCCCCTTTTTAGGAAGATGTCCCCCACTGCTGCCCCTCCTCCTGCAGTTACTAAAAGACAAGAGAAAGTCGTTAGTGTCTGCCTCACATAGCCTAATTGTTTAAGACACTGCGGGGGATCTCGGCAGGCCGCACGGAATGGGAAATGCAAGTGAAAGTGGTATTTAAATTTCTCATTGCATCATCTTGAAGAAAAAAAAATCGGATCCAAATTTTTCACTGATACCTTGGCGCACCACAATTCCTGCGGGCGCTAACCATTGACTGAGTCGCTTCTCGGGCACAGCAGGCTTAGACAAGGCCAATTGCGACCTGGCCTGGTTCCCGTGGAGACTAGCGCTTCTAAGAGGTTTAAGATCTGGTTCCCGCATTCAGGCTGCAGGTGCTACCACCCCTGACGCTGCCCCTATCTGAAGCCTCCTCTGGGACAAACCTCTATTAGAAGTGGGAAAACCTTTGGCTTCCTGACTTTATTTGTTTCTGTCAAGGAGAAGGCGAGCATCATTTTCGTTTCTGTCCGTCGTTTATTTTGTCCCATTTTAAAACCCTTTTTTTTTGTAATTAAAAAAAAATGTGGGGGAAAAATTCCACGGGTCAATCTTAGGCTCAGATAAAAAAAAATCCACAAAATTTTTTGAGGTCCGTTTAAAATTAAACAAATGATTCATGGACATAAAAATGTCGTTTTATATGGGTAAATTATACAGATAAGGAAGAGCTCTACTGAGGCATTTAGGCAGTTTGGTGTGGCTTGGGAGCGGATGATGACCCCTGCTGGTGAGTCGGGAATTCTTCTATGATTCTCTGCTTCTGAGTCACAGATTTACTATAGGTGGATGTCAAGGCATAGTTCACAAATGATCGTACAAACTTTGTCAAATAAACCACATGACTTGAGCAAGTTTAACTCATTTTAACGTCCATTGATGGGAACGTCGCCAACGTGGCTGCCTGTTAGCCGGGCAGCCCCGAGTCCACCGCACCTGTTTTGGTAACAGTCCTAGTAGTGTCTAGGCCCAGCAGCCACTTCCTCTTTGTTTGTTGTTATATTCAGACAGCTGAGAGAATTTCTCAAAGATTGCATAGATATGAAATGATCCCTTCACCCGCTCGTCGAGCGTACTCTCTAAGCAGCTGCCTTCAGCCATGTTGTCTATCGCCAGGCAAAATTCCCCTTGAGTCAAGCATTTCAACTTAAAGGCCGAAGGAACAGAATAGGGCAAGGTGAATCGTTTTATTCCAAAGTCGTCAGTCACGAATCTTCTTGGATCCCAAAACAGTGAATGTTTTCGTAGCGTTGCAATTCTAAAAGCTTATTCTTGTAATGGTTTTCCGGTGTCTCGTCAGAATTTAGTCAATTAATTTTTTTTTCAGACTCTATCAGTCACTACCCATGTGTTTTGTTTTTAATAATTATTCACCAATTTTTTTAATGTTGAAAATGTCTTTTTTTGTACATGGTTAGAAAAAAGGCCAATAATAAAGTCGGCCTTTGAAACACTGCCATCTAGTGGCCGTCGTAATTTTTTGTATGATATCATTTTGGTTTTCTTCTTTTCGTTGGTTTTAATTGTGAAAATTGTTTTGATACGAGTCAATTGAATTTATAACCTTGGTCACGGAAGTAATTTTACTCGTAAGTCAAGGTATCACTTAACGTGTACGTGCCGGGGAAAAGATGCTTGGCTGCGGCTTTTGGGTATTACGCATGGAATTGCTCCCTGAGAGTAATTAAGATGATGTTTTTCAGCGTGGTGGCAGCTGTGGCGTGACACATAAGCTCCCCCCTGCGTAGCCCATCATCAGTGATTGGCGCGAGTCCTTGACTTTGACCTTGCTCCCACTCTGCCCGCGTCGGCGATGAGCAAGAGTTGTTTGACGATCAATTTCATCCGTGTGCACACTTGCCGAGATAGGCGGCGATGCGGTTGGACATGATTTAGAAGCACGGTTTCGATATGCCCTCAAACCTCCCAATGGTAAACATGCAAACAAACATGCATGAATTATCCCGTTTGGTTCGGTGGCAGAGCTTTCGGTTTACTCGCCGCTTGCCAGGTTGTTGAAGTTTTTTTTCTTTACTTTCCGGGTTTTGGATTTTTCAAGATTTTTGGTGAAGTAACTTTGACATAAGTCTAAGATTTGCTACTATACTATGTTCAAGGCCAAGTTTCCTGACAGCGTGTTTAAAAACTTGACATACTGCTTTTAATCAACTCGATTCCAGCGTAAACGCTTCATTTAAAAACGAGTAACCAAGTGGTTCCTTTTGGGTCATTGTCATGTCAAGAAGATTCATCTTCAGTGTTCTTGCTGAGGAAAGGAGGTTTTCAGCCAGGATTTTTAAGGTTCCACTTTGGTTGGTACATGCACGTACCTACCATACACGCCACGGCCACTAGAGGGCACTGTGTCCAATGCTTTGGAAGTGATGTCATAGTTTTCACAAGGGCGTCAAACCTGACAAAGAAATGAGGGAAAGGGTGATTTATCACTGCACGTGCACATTTGAAAATCTTCACCAAAGGTAAAAAATCAGTTCAAAGAAAAAAAAATCAAATATTTAAGCATATATTATTTCACTCTTTGCTTGATTTTGCTCCTGATACAAATGGCAGATACACAATAATAATGTCCTCAGCCTAACCATTACCATCATTTTGCCCGTCTATCCAACAAAGAGGATGCTTCCTGCCTCCTCTTCTATTTTCTTCTCTCCCTATTTTTCTGCATCCCCATCGTTTCCCCCTCTTACTATCCCCCCCCCCCCCCCTCCCCCCTCCCTCTTGTGGGATCATGGGAATTGTGCAAGCGGCGTGGCGTTCCACGCTCTGCCCGCGGCGCTCCAGGAGGAGGCGTGCAGTAATGACCTGCTCCACAGCTCGCTCGCCATCATCGCCCTCACAATTAATTCCCGCCTCGTGCTCCTCTGTGTTGAGGGAGGGGAGGGGGGGGGGAGTCGCTTGGCGTGGGCTCCCTCATTAGAGCCCCTTGTAATGTGTCTGGCAGCAGTTCCCTTCCTGCCACGTCTGCCCTTCCACTGTTTGTTTTATAGATGCCGCCCTCCTTCCATGCCTCTTTGCCTCACAGAATGACTGACACTGAGTGCAAAGAAGGAACGCTTGGACTGGGTTTCTTTTTTTTGTTGTTGTTGTTTTTTTCCCCCTCCCTCATCCGTCAGGGCTCCGGGACACACATGAATACACTTTTCACACGTGAGACATGCAAGGGAATATTTCAGCAGGTGATCCCGAGTCCCTCTTTTTCCTCTCTCTCTCTCTCTCTCTCTCTCTCTCTCTCTCTCTCTCTCTCTCTCTTTCTCTTTCTCTTTCTCATCTCTCGAAGCTGGCTTGTAATTGTCAAAATGCGTAACCGTAGCGATGCGGTCATCGTCCTCGCGTCTGGCCAATTGCGACCAGCAGAGGTGCTGTTGAGTCAGTCCCGAGCAGGATACACACTGACACAAAAACACGTGGCGGTTTTCAAATTGGGTTGAGCTGTTAAAAATCGGTATGTATGTGTGATACTGCTCATCAAACCGTTTTGTTTTTTTCTATTCGATTTATGGGACGGCAACGACATAAAACCATCCTACCCGGATCTTCTGAGTTGTCCGCCGTCAAGCGAGCGACTCGCAAACTGATTGTGACTCGTAGACTGAAACGAGTGCTCCCCAGATCTTGGTGTATTTGCGCAAAATGTTGATTTACTCGCGCCGACAGATGAGCCCGGCAACTGTGTTTGCACATATTAGCACAAAAAAACAAAAACAAAAAAGAAGCGGCCCTGATCGTGGTTCATACAGATGGACGGACGGACGCTCGCTGTTTGATCAATGCGCTTGTTTAAGAAACAATTTGCTTCAAGCAGGTTTGGAGATGGTGGTCAGCTAAACGCTTGGTCTCTGTGTTTGTTATTATCGTAAGAGTCTCCTGTAAGTGAATGTTTTATCTTGGTTAACCGTGACCCCCCCCCCCCCCCCCCGTCACTTTAAGACCTTGTCAGATCGAAGAGGGATCGTTACGCACTTGTTTACATTCATGTACCGGACGGCAGCACCGTTGGCAGGTAGGAGCAAATATCGATTGTGGTGGAAGACACTCTCCTTTAATTTTTATTGATGACCCCTGTCATCGCCACACCACACAGCTTCCCTTTATTCCTCACTAGAGAATCTGGACGAACGCTCCCAATCCGGCTGGACTTCGTTCTTCTATTAGAAGATCCAATTGTAGGCAAACTTGGAAAAAGGATTTTGGGAATAGAATTGCATCAAGGAATAATGATAGGGAATCATTTCTGGAATGATGAATTCATTGGATCGGCATGTTTATCGTATTTTTGCTTGCTCGGTTGCTGACAGCAAGCAACAATGTCGGAGTGATGGTTTTGAAAAGAAAGAACGAAAACAGTAGCATTAGCATTAGCACATCCAGAACAGGACCAGTGAGGTTGAACTGATTTCTAAATTTTGAAAAAAAAAAAAACATACAAAAGAGGAGAATTTAATTTATTAATGAGCAACGATGCTTAACAGCAGCCAGTGTTTTGTTTTTCTTTGTACGCACGGTAAAGCTAAAAATTTCAATACCCTTCCGTTCAAGAAAGAAAAATCCACAATGAGAGTGGAATTTCTTCCAACTGCTTTTTTGACAAGAAAATGTCCTATTAGCCAAAACTTTTATATTGCTATTTATTTATTTTTTTCCCCATCTGATGTTCCTTGTGGCTAATGGTCATCTGACATGTTTAATTGTTTGACAGGATATTTCGACAAGATGAATGTGTTCCTCGTGTCCTTGCTATGTTTTCTCAGCGTTGCACATCGGGGCGAATCAATGGCTCGCGCCGTCGCTTCTTAAACACCCATCTCTTCTGACTCCCCCCCCCCCCGCCCCATACCCTTCACCATTATGTGGGCTACATTTAAATCTGGCTTCATGGTTATTAATTGCTCCTCCGGTTTAAAACCAAAAGCGCAGCATAACAGCGGGAGGAGGAGGAGACACGAGGGGATCGGCTCCAGATCGTGCATATGAAGAACAAAGGGCCGCCACGAGGGTTCGCGCCTCCCACCGCTGGAGATTCGCGCATCGACGTGGCTTTGCGCACGGGGGTTAGGACCACCGTGACAAGATTTCCCTCGAGGGCTATTATCGCTCAGGAGATAAAAATTATTTCCAGACAGACAAGCTTACCCGCGCGCAGATGTATGAGCTCTGATAGGAGGTGAAGAAGGGGGGGGGGGGGTGCTTTTAGGATGTTTTCAATATGTCATTGGTGTCTGGCGTCTCAAAATGTATGATTCATCAACGGGTTTGGAGAAACGTTTTCTTAATCTCCCTCTTGTGACGGAATGCAAACGCACAGTTGCTCGGGTGGAAAACCAAACCGTCTGGGGAGCTAATACAAATAGATTCAGCTAAAAGATATCCGAAAACCAAAATGAGTCTTGAGTTCGGTCCAAGCAAGTCGCAGTTGAAATCGTGTTTTTATTCTATCGGAAGATAATGGCTTTTCTGAAAACGTCCAGTGTGACCAATCCGAACAGATGATCATCCGGCAAAAGCGACGGACTACTCATTAGTCCTGCCATTTTATTTCATATGACATTAGTTGATTAATCCTTCATCATCAATGTATTATTGAGCCGATTTCAGCTGCGTAGACAGCGGATCAATCTCAATTGACCAATGAGAAATGGCACTACAAGCCAGAGTAGACCCCGGGGCTGTCTTTAACACCATGCCATTCGATTTGAAGCACACTTTAGAGAAAAACGATTCATCCTAAAAAGTCGCGCACACAAAAAAAAATTAACCCGAAATAATGCGTCGTTTGGTTTTTGCACCGTGTGGCTCGGACGTCTCAATTTGGATACACAAAGTTATGTCCGCCATTTTGACTCAATTGTCATGAATCGAGTATCGTTCATAGTTTTTATTACCGTTACTTTACTGATATCCTCCGATCTAATATCTGACCCTCATGGAAACACGTAATAATGTACCACGAGGAGCTAATTATTAAAGTAAACCATTTTTTCGATTTCGATTTACTGTCTGTGGGCATGATTGTTCGGGATCCCATTGTGAAAGACTCCGAATGAATCTGACTTGGTGTAGTGTTTAGTATCCTTGTAGTTGATTGGGCAAAACACAATGCTCTCCATTGATTGGTCGAGCAATCATTGACCACTCTTGTGGATTGTGTGGAACTGAAATTAAAACTGATGAACTAACTTTTTAATTTCTAGAACCTTTGAGGGTACCACCCCAACGACAGACTATTGTGCCGTTAAAGATACAACGGCTCGCTTTTTTTTATATGCCAGTGTTGCAGTCTAAAATTTAATATGGGGGGCTTATAAATCAATTTTGCATGGACGATTAATTAATAATTGGCCCCAACGTAAAATTGAGGAGGTGAAGCACGCACGCCACGGTTACTTTGTTCCAAACTACACCCCGAAGCCCGGAATAAATGTTGAGCGTCGAGGTGCAAGGGAAGTGGGGGGGAGGGGGGGGGTAATAATCCTGGACGTCAATTGAAGTGGTGATTTCATTTAAACTCCCAAAGCCACAGGCAACGACACGAGCCGAGAGCGCACGCTGTCACGCGGGAGGCTCGTGGAATAAATGCGAACGCTGTCGGGAGCCTGCGGGAGCGAGCGTGGCACGTGTGGCCAGCAGGCGGCTTTATAATGGTGATGAATCCCGAGGGTTCCAACCATTATGGCCGTCTCTGGGCGGAGGGAGGGAGGGTAGCGTCGCCCCACACAAATTGGCTGTGCGTTTTCTATTGTCTTAGGATGTGTGTGTGAATGTGTGTATGGCCTCCTCAATCCTATCAAGAACCTTTGAAGCATCCTTAAATCAAAGGAGATAGTCGCAAAATATCTATGAGGGCGGGGTCGCAGTTTCGGGAAGCTATTCTGAATCAAGCCAAGAAGAAAATCTGCAAAAACTCGTAAGCCCAATCATAACGTTACAAATTCAACAAATGACTATTTTTGGTTCTTTCTGACCTATAAAACATCTGGAAACACAACTCGACATGATTTGGAACAGCACGTTGGAAACTACTAAACTATTTGCCATTTACGTAAATTACACGAATCAGAGAAACGTCATTTGCAGCATCATTATGAACGTGCTATACGGCCTATTAGAGACGGACAGGTTTTATTATTATTTTTTTTTTTACCTCATCTATCCCACTGAGCGTTTACGAAAGGGGTGAATATTGCATTCTTGTCATTGAAGGTCACAAATGTTCGGCAAAGGTTCGCCAGACATTCATCTTGCGACAAAAAAAACTGTTGGCAAATATATTTTACGACTTTCAACAAACACCGATGAACTTTGTTGTCCGCGCACGCACATTTTGCTACTAAGAGTCGAGGTTGTTCACCCCTCCGCTTACTGAGATGGGGGGCTGACGTCACTATGGCGCCATCTTGTGGCGTCCTACAGCCACAAGTGTTTTGGTCAGTTGTTAGCCGATAGCAATCTTTTGTCCTCTTCACTTTTATGGTGGTTCGAATGACTTGCGATACACGTTAGACATTCATTCTCAAAGCAATCAGCGGGTTGATTAAGAGTTGTTGTTTTTTTTTTTTTTATCATTTTTAAGAATAGTGTAAGTTTCAAGACATTTTGTAGAATAATTGGCACTTGTTCAAGCTTGTGTCTTTGTCTGCGGCTCAGAGCTATTGCACACACACACACACACACACACACACACACACACACACACACACACACAAGGCTTTGCAATGGTAAATATTGAACAAGTTTGTGTTCATTAACGTATTTCGAAATTAGTGATTCTGTCTTTTTTTTTGGGGGGGGCAGGTGTCTTATACATGAGTTTACCTCATCAATGAACTTAAATGGTTTTAGAAGGTGTAAAGAAGCGGGAAACCTGAAGAAAAAAAAACCTTAACCAAGGACAAGGGATGAACATAGCAACTTCAGAATTGTGGGGCAGAGTCATAACCACGAGTCCCACTGTGCCACCCGTATAGCCCTTCTTTCTAATTCAATTATTAGAGATAAAAATAAGTCAATGTGCAGGTGCTCATATATGCCCCTGCACGCGTTAACGCCCCCCCCCCACCCCCCACCCCCCCCCCCCCCCACACACACCCCCACCCTCCCCCGCGTGTTTCTATAGTAATTTCCAGCCAATGATCAGTAGGTGTCCGCATCCCCGCGTCCTCACCTCAGCACCAATCAGCCACACGCAGCGACAGGCAGCAAGCGGCGGCGGTGGCGGTGGAGCGAGCAGGCAGCGAGCAGGCAGGCGGAGGAGAGACGCGCGCATTCACACTCCACAAAGCTCGGGATCAGGACGCACAGCAACTCCCACTTCTCCAACGAGCACGTCATTATTGTGAGGGGGGGAGGGGGAAAAAAAACCCACCGTGTTATGTTTGCACTTTTTTTTTTTTACTAACAAAGTCGCTACCAACTAAAAGATGGCTCTTTTGTTTTGAGCGCCTTTTGGAGTCCGTGCGTCTCTTTCTTGGATTTGTTTTTTTTTTTTGTTCCTGCAAGCCGCGCTCCACGCATCTCTCAGCGGTAATGTGCCTGTGCACAGCCGCAGGCTGCTAGCGCCTCAGGAGCTCCACTCAACGGGAAGCTGGTAGGTAGGTGAAAGCACCCGACTACATTCCTGCTCCTCACTTCAAAGCGTTGTCATCTGGATCCTGCATGTAAAGTGATCCGGACAATGGAATTTATTTTTTTTAAATATTTTTTGGGGACTCATAATTTAGATTTGCAATTTATTCATTTATTGACCCTATTTTAATCTAAAGCATTTTCTCCAGAGCTTCATGTACGCATTGGACGTTTCTATCTCGCTAAAGTTTGTTTACAGGCTGGAAATCGATGCCAGCCAGACTTGATTGCCTTTTTTTTGGGGGGGGGCATGTTCTGCTCTACGGGGGAATTGATTAAGTAATAATCACCCCGAGGAGGGCTGATCATTAGGCTGAGGAGGAGGTTCTGTTTACTGTGTTGGCGGCGGGTTTTGCTCATCGTGTCACTTTTAAAAGCGGAAATGATGTATTGTTTTTTTTTTTTTCTCATCTAGATTGGATATTTGAAAACAAAGCATATTTTTAAGCACATTGAGCTCATTTGAACGCTCCACGTGGTGATTTTAATGTTTTTGGAAGACTTTGAGCCATGGAAGTGATTTGAATCGCCTTTTAGTGTCCCGGCAATGGATCAGCTTTGCCAATTAAGGAGGAAGGCACGGGGGGAGGGGGGGGAGTGAAAAAAAAAAAAAAGGTAATGGAAGTAGGGCGAGATAGGTCTAATGGGGCTTTTATCTGTGGAAACCAAATCCAGACAGACCGGGGTGAGAGATAGAGGAAATGAAGCACACAGAGAAACCGGATGACACCAGTTGGTCCATGATCTTGATGCAAATTCCCTTGTGGCTTTTGGTGTTATGTCATTAGGGAAATGTAGCAGGTGAGGCATTTTCATGCACGGATGGTCTTGTTGGCTTCTCGAGTAGTTGTCTAAGTTGCAGGCATGAGGTAAGGATTTGCGTGACTTGTTTCTTCTAAGTTGAAAGCTATTTGATGTTTCTTCATAACTTTTCAAATATGTTTGTGTTAAAAGTAACCTCGGCCTGGAAACGCTTCTCGCCCTGGAGATCAGGCCCGGACTCGTAGCGTCGGCTTTGTTTACACACCGTAATGTGCACCTTTAACGGCGGAGTGCCAAAATGTGTAATTGTCGGTCCTTTCTTCCCGTCCGTAGAACCAGACCGGATAGTTCAGGATGGTACCCGGCAGTCGGTGAGCATCTGGAGTTTCGCCAAAAAGGCCGGAGTCACCTCAGCCGGACGCCCCCCCAGCTTCGTCCTTCAACGTCCGACAAGCCCTCGTCAGCCATGGCTAACCTAAGCAGCGCGCTTTGCATCGAAAACGTACAAAACGCGGACGTGTCGCTTTTACAAAAGGATAATCTCCAGGACGGTGGATTAAGCCAGCTTTTGGATTATAACGCCGAAATGGAAAGGTACCGATCTTTTGCCAACTTTTACAAAACCAACGGGGCGTTCCCGCAAACGGCCAAGATCGCCCGCATCACGACGCCCATTTTCCCCAGCGCCAGGATTGGCATGTCCCCTTGGAACTGCGATAACGCCATGCTTTGGGGGAGGAAATCAGCGGCAATAAACCCTAATAGGACCGGCATGCATAGAAATGACTCCCAGAGGCCGGGTAAGCCTGGCGTGCCGCCAGAGACGCTGCAAATGGCAAATAATAATTTCCTCTCTACCTTATCCCCCGAACACTGCAGACCTTTAGCGGGAGAATGCATGAACAAGCTGAAATGCGGCGGCGCCGAAGCAGAGATAATGAATCTCCCCGAACGCGTTGGAACTTTTTCAGCTATTCCGGCTTTAGGGGGCATCTCATTACCTCCCGGGGTCATCGTCATGACAGCCCTTCACTCCCCCGCAGCCTCGGCAGCCGTTACAGACAGTGCGTTTCAAATTGCCAATCTGGCAGACTGCCCACAGAATAATTCCTCGGCATCCAGCGGACACCCGGCAAAGAAGAAGAGGAAAAGGTGCGGGGTCTGCGCGCCCTGCAGGCGGCTAATCAACTGCGGCGTCTGCAGCAGTTGTCGGAACCGCAAAACGGGCCACCAGATCTGCAAGTTCAGGAAATGCGAGGAGCTGAAGAAGAAGCCCGGCTCGTCGCTGGAGGTGAGAACCGGGGCTCGGCTTCCCCGTTTTGTTTTTTTCTCCCCCCCCCCTCCCCTCCTCGATTATCCACGCGCGCTCCCAAGCATTAACCTTTTCATCCAGTCACGTTCTAAGCCCTTGGAAATTGTTTCCATGCCCACCCGTGCCTGAACATCCCCCCGGCTTCTCAAATCTGCCTACCCGCCTAGCCTAATTGGCAGTAATTAGGGGTGTTTGTGCGAAGCGCAAGCTGAGCTTGGCTCAGACACCCCTAATTGCTGCCAGTCAGACTGGGGCTGGAACATATCCGAACAACCCGGCGCTTGGCTCGCCTCCAAGCGGGGCCGGGAAATGGTTTTCAGCAGAGAGCTATCCCTCTCGGCACCCGGTCATTTGAACCAATTATGGAAACCGTCTCCGGACGGAGAGAATCGATATCCCGCAAAGCCTCGGCCTCTGACCGCGCAGAGAGATGCCGAAAGCCACGGCAGGACTGCTGATGGCATTTCTCAAAGCGCCTCCCAACTTGAGCTTGGGTTTTTTTATTTGGGCCTTAACAGACGTGAATAACTGCACCACCTCTTTCGGCAATGGCCTCGTCGTCAAATTTGCAATCAATCGGGAGGTCGTACGAGCAGGGCCATCGTTTCAGAAGTCGGGGTAATCGAAATCAAATGATCAGCGACTCGCATTCAACCGCTGTTCTCCTTTAGTGGCCAAAGAAACAATTGAAAAGAAAACAAAAAGTCAAATAGGAAGGACAATGACAGTTCGTGATGCATTCAAGGGAAGCTCAGAGAAAAGTGTTACGAAAGAAAATATGAACGTTTTCATGGCTGTAAAAAAAAAAAAGTGTGTGGAGATTGCAGAGTCAGAAAGTTTCCAAGGTAAGAAGGGAGAGGTGTGCCTCCCTTAACGAGTAACTAATGCACCATCAAAACTATTGATCCTGAAATGTTTCACCACAAAACCGAAACCATCCCCGTATTATATTATGAGGAAGCAAAAATGAAATCAGAAGAGAATGAAATGAGCACCTAAACCTAAAGTTTGTTTCGTTTGCCATCTGTGATGTTTACGTGCATCAAAAGTGGAATGATGGCAGCACCCAGGTTTACGTATTACAATAAAATGTTCCTCTCGTGGCTTACAACTCGCAATCGTACGTGGCAATCGGAAGCTTGTGTACAAACAGCTGTCTCAAACAGATGTCCCGGGAAGTCGGTGTCACGGTGTTTTTTTTTTTTTTTTTTTTTTTAATGCAAGGGTACAACTCACCAAAACAAATCTGCACTTGCCTTTAAAAGCGCCCCTTGTAAATTTCACAAATTTTGTTTATGAACTCGGATGGCGGTAATTACACCTGTGGATGTGTTGCAATGTCAATGTGGGGAAATCCTCATGTGGGGTAAATATTTTGGGGCTTTTTTTTTTTTTTTTTTTAATCAGTACTTTTAAGGTGCCTGGCTGCAATTGATGTCTTGGATTGCTTTCTTTAGATGATTGAATCATCTTTTAAGTTTTACTTGCATGTGCATTCTGGTAGTGCCCCAAAACACACTCACAAGTGCTGTCTGGAAAGTTAGCGAGAAAAAACAAAAATTGCTTCATCTCAAGGACCCCTACGTAAGAAATTGAACAGAAAATTGTCCATTTTGGTTCAAAGCCGCCATTTTGGGTGAATTCCAAGGCTGGAACTTTTAGTAGGGGAATTCACCAGAATGAGCCCTAATTGGAAGCAGGAAGCCTCGCCAGATGGCCAACGCTAAATTGCCATCTGACGTGGGCGGAGCAATGTGCCGTTTGCCTCGCTAACGACGCCGAGACATGCCCCTTACGAAACGTGCTTCTGTAAACAAGCTAACGTTAGCCGCTACTTCTACGTTGGTGGCATTTTGGGCTACCTTATGTTGGAAAGTTGCAAATCACTTTATCGGATTGATGTTGTTTGTGCAGGTCACCGGTTTTAACTTATTTTTACCCTTTGAGTCTTTACGGATCAGTCCAATTCGTTCTTTTTGACTTTATTTGCGAACCAAAGTTACAAAGAGTACGCTTAAGCAATGATGAAAGTATTCACGTTAACTTACAGTCCCTTCCAAAATTATTTGAACTCCTGGTTAATATAACAATTTTTTTTATTGCACAAGTATATACTCTCATCCGGACAATTGTAGAAACGGTTCACCAGACTTTTTTTTTTTTTTGTCTCAAAAGAGCATCACCCTGTCCTGTTAGAATAATTTCCAGTTCACTGGTCCTCTGGAACCAAAGTAGACGATGGAAGCAAACTTCTGCCAACAGTGACAAACTGTTCGACATCCACACTCTGGCGAAATACCCGAAGACACACAAACCTTCTCGCTTCATCTACCTTGTTGCCTTGCGAGCGATGATAAGCGACTGGCAGCCAGTTAGATTTGGCTGTCAGCGTTTTCCCACACATGGGAATCACCCTGAACTAATTATATCTTAAGCAGCGCTTGGAAAAATGCAAATCAGAATTTTACTCACACCCCTGAAATCGGAGAGGCAATTTAATCTAATACCCCCTCTTTAATTTCGCGCGCTAATGCAAGGCCCTCGAGAGTCGCCCCGTGTCGCCTCCACGCCGTTCGGCGGCGTGCCCCTTTCTTGCTTTTACTGCTTCGTGCTAGCGGGATGGATTAGCCTGGCGGAGGAAAACCTTCACGTAAACCAGGAGTGGCTAACTCCTTTTTTGTCGCGGGCCGCATCGTAGTCATAGTTTTCTTCGGTGGGCCGTTATGACATTATGATATTATATTCAGTATAGGCTATGAAACACTGATGAATAACTACATTTAAAATTAAAGACGAGTAAAAACTGTTCAAATACTTTGATGAATGCTAATAAGAAATGCTAGCAATATCTTTTAGTAAAGACAATTTGTAGTAAAGACAATTTGTTATTTTAGTATTGACACAAAGTCAATGCACAATTTGTCCTTTGCGGGCCACATAAAATGATGTGGCGGTGCCGTATCTGGCCCCCGGGCCTTGAGTTTGACACCAATGATGTTGACATCCCACAGTTGTCATCTGACAGATTCGTCTTGCCTTAATTATAACCCAAATCTAGGTTATGGTTATAAACAAATGGTGACACATAGGAATATGTGCTCATTACACTGGTCTGCCAAAAAAAAAAAAAAAAAAAAACAGTCAATAATATTCACACATTGGCCATATAATTTCACAATGAAGTTGTACGCCTATATGAAAACGTGCTGTCGTCGCAAACTTTCGTTCACACGTCAGAATTACAGTCAATATTTGGTTCTGAATTTTTTATATTTTTTTGTTAGTGTTAACATTTGTATACATGACATCTGCATTAAACGTGTCTCAATAATTATTGCTCGAAAAGCAACTCTGACTTCACTTGAACGCTCTGTTAGAGTTTGCTCGTAAAACCCGATAATCCCAAAAAGAGTGTCAAATACAGTTAACTGACCCATAAATTGGATTCAAATACAAACGCCATCTTTCGTTTGTGTGCGCGTGTGCGTTTTCCATCTTCGCATCCAAACGCATCGTGTGCCTGACCGATGGCGTCAAGTCATAACGGGCCTTCCCACTCCAGCGACAATTTAAATTCAACCTTCAGTGGCACTTTGAAGGTTACGCGTTGCATGCATAATTTATTTGTTTTTCAAGGATTTTGGCTTGGGAGTGACACTGGCAGACGTAGATGTGCTCCAGCGGAAATGCAAAAAGCAGGCCCCTTTCCAAATGGGATTTTTCAATAGAAATTGGACGGACGGACGATGGATGGATGGATGGATGGATGGATGGATGGATGGATGGATGGATGGATGGATGGATGGATGGATGGGGTAGGTAGGTAGGTAGGTAGGTAGGTAGGTAGGTAGGTAGGTAGGTAGGTAGGTAGGTAGGTAGGTAGGTAAAGTAGAGCGATAGATAGAGCGATAGATAGAACGATGGATGGATGGATGGACGGACGGACGGACGGACAGATAGAGAAATCAGCAAGCGGTGCTTTTCACGTTTTGAGATCTAACGTCGATGGCGTAGAGGACAAATATTGGGTTGCAGAGAATTCAGCCTTTTTTTTTTCGAAATGAGCAAAATGTCAAAAGG
Source organism: Syngnathus leptorhynchus (assembly GCF_054491065.1). Classification (NCBI taxonomy): domain Eukaryota; kingdom Metazoa; phylum Chordata; class Actinopteri; order Syngnathiformes; family Syngnathidae; genus Syngnathus; species Syngnathus leptorhynchus. The sequence goes on along the minus strand of NC_141199.1, from coordinate 15,343,465 downwards.
GTTTGGCACGTGCGTGGAAAATGCACAGAATCCAAACCCAGCCCACCCCCACTACCTCCCATCCCTTTGTGTCATGTCGATATGACGACGTGAAATGAGGGCCACGTGAAGGTGGCACGTCTTTTTTGCTTATTGTGGCAAAAAAAAAAAGAAAAAACTGATAGGAAAAGCGGGACCTTGAGGGAAAATAGCTGAGATTCAGCCTCTTAATGAGAGCGACGGTGGCGGCGGCGGCGGGCCAGGTCTAATTTGTTGTAGGTGTGCTCGGAATAGATAAAGACCAATCTGTAGCCTTCGCCACCCCTCCTCCTCCTTCCCCCGAACCTTTACCTCCCCCCCTTGGCCGATAACACTGAGTGCTCCCCGCCAATCTCCGCGGGCAGAGAGAAAAACCGCAGCCCGAGGGAAAGGGGACGGCCTTTAGATTTTCGTACTTAACGGGTTTATTCAAGCTTTAAAACTGCAGATTAATTTGGACTGAGGGGGACGAGGTGGGGGGGGGGAGGGATGGGGTGGGGGGTGGGGGACATCTCAGCCTAAAGGGCAACCTTAAGCCCCTGTCAAGACAATAGGATTTCGCCGTCGGACGGAACCGCCATGCATTAATTAAACGCCCCCCACCTCCTTGCGGATGTTCTGTCGGCTTCCGTAGGTGGCGAGGAAGCTGTCGTCCCCAGGCGGGCCCCAACGCGTTTAAGAATTCATCCCTTTTCACCGCCGCCAATTAGGGACAAAGCGTAATCGGAGGCGTCCGGATGATGCCCTCGCATGACGTGGCCCGTCGCCTCGTTCTGCCCTTGTGTGATTTAACATCCCTGCTTCAGTGGTGACACAGAACTCATTGTCATTGTCTTTATGAGGAGAGAGAGAGAGCTGGAGGGGGGGGGGCGCTAAAACCGGGCGGAGGACGGACAAGCGTGAAAAGAGCAGGTGCGGCGAGCACGTTAATGTGTGGCGCTTTTAAATTTTAAACAGACGACGGTAAATTATTGATGCCGACTCCGGCGGAGAAGTTAAAAGGTATCTCGTCATTACCGAGAGGCGAGAGAGAGAGAAGGGGGGAAAAAAAAAGCCTCGGGTGAACGCACGGCAACGTCTCGGCGAACAAAGTGCTTTAATGCTCCCCAAAACGTGATTGGTTTGTTTTGAATCGACGCATCCGTCCAAGGTTTTCACGATACGTTTGGAAAAACCGGGGTCACTGGGCCCATATGACATTTTGGCATGTAGCTTCACGTTCAACACACAAACCATCAAGTTGTTTCGAGTAACAATGTAAATATGTTTTCCCGCCTCACCTCACCTCCTTTAAAAATAAATTCTTCCTTCAACCGAGCCTAGCCGCCAACGTTGCGCAAGAATTTCTACAAATAGCTCAGCTAATTCCAGAAAATATGCCAGTTAAGCGTTTGTGCCGCTTTCTAATTCCGTCATTTCGTAGCATTGGATGAATTGTCGATGTGCGAGTTTGTTGGTTCAAAGGACGCCGTCGCGAACGCAGGGAGTGTCGTTCGTCAAAGCTCGCTGAGGTGAAAGTGAAATGTGAGTGACAGCCGGAGACGGCGATATAAATCGGTCAATGTGGGCCTTTTTATTTTTTTATTTTTTAAAGCGTCTCCATTTCTGCAAGTCAAATCCTCGCATGCCGCCACCTCCTCTATTGTGGCTCTGCTAGCACATGATGAATATTTCATGGCAAGCATCTGACACCATGCCCGGAAAGATATTTCAAGTTTTTTTTTTTTTTTTTTTCCCCTTTCCCTTCCCCCTACTTCTCCCACACTCCTTGACAGAAAGCCTGAGGTTAGATCGCGTCACTGAGGTGTGAAGTGGGGTTGGGGCCCCGGGCAATGGGGAGGATTTACGATGGTTGATCATCAGGTGGACATTTTCCATCCCCTTTTGTTTCCCACTGCTGATGAACTATTGAAACGTTCACAGTTTGTTGTCGCTCTTCACAAGATGTTTGCTTGAGCGGTGTATGATTTCAGTCCAACTGGGAACATCAAATGAGGTGGAATGACTCAGCTCTTAGCTTACGTTACTGCGTTAGCTTCCGTGGATTCAAATGTAGCATAGACTGCTAATGTTACATGCTAGCACTAGCTTGGTTGGTAGTAATTGGTTAGACGGATATGCCTTATTGTAAAGTTTGTATACTCTTGGCAACAACAAAAAAAGCAAAGAAACCTCAATTAATGCCCTGCCTAAAATTAATAACAATTGGATCTATTTATACTATGAAAATAACAAACATTACAAAGCTTATTGTCATTCAAAAGTAATATTATCCTATATACAAATGTAGAAAAAAAATCACATTAATTTGGGGGGAAGTGTATTTGTAAAAATAATACAAAATGATTAAGAATAAAGTGTATAAACATTGATGGCACACAATTTATAATAATAATAAAATATTGGCAAAAATACAGAATATTGAAGAAAAATAGATATTACCAAAATACCTTGATTTTTATAATACATAAAATTATGACAAAATTAAGAGAAAATAAAATTCAAGTGATGCACAAATATTAGTCAATAAAATCTCTTCTTCCATGCACCAGATGGGCGACGACAAAAGACAACGACTCCTACTCTCAGGAAAACGTATTAGAGTATTAATGATCATTAAAATGTGCAAACTTTAATAGCGTTTTTATGATCAGGTTTTGTGGAAAAACCACGACCTGTTTCTTCCTTCGCATTTGTCTAGATGAGGAAAAACAAGGCAACCGTAATAAATGATCCCAACATTTTTTGGAAGAAAATTATAATTGCGCGATAGGTAGTTTGCACCTCATCCCAATTGAGCGTCGATAAAGATTCCACTCGTCACTAAACCTAACCTAAATATTATGTTGATTTACAGTAAATCTGCGGCGTTGTGCGTAAAGACCCTCACAGTTCCAGGGCTCCCACACAGATGCGGAGAAATGTGCTCCAAACAAGACGGCCCCGTCCCTGCTTTGCATTTCAATTTACCATTTCACAGAAGTTGCGGCGCGTTGCCTCGCCGTGAGCTTCGTTACGCCCACGCGGCTTCTCGCTGCACTCGCTGCCTGTTCAAAGGCCTGCGACTTGGCTGGGAAATTGGGGATTTCCATCGCCGATCCCTCAGGTATCCAAAAACATCCAACGCGTGTCCTGCACGTCTTTCCACATTTGCGCGCTCACAATTGATGTCCTGACGTCTCAGTGGCGGGGCCGTGCGTTTGGTACCTGGGCCTCCAGCGGGGATTTAGCTGACTTAATCTACCACGTCGCAATTATAGAAACCATCAATGCTGCAAGAAAAATGCACGCCACTGCGCCGTATACATCAAATGAGTTGCTTTGAATCTATATTTAGCCATTAGCATAACATAGAGATGATGTTTATTAAATGTGTAATAATTGCAGCCAATCAGAGGACAGAAAAACGCTAATGTCATCGAGCTGTGGCGCTGAGAGGACACATTTTAAATCTGGTTGGTTAAAGAAACCGTTCCATTGCTAGCATACGGGTAGAGCAAACTTAGTGTGCCAGCAAGTGTAGTATCCTGAAATCTGATTGGACAAAAAAAAAAAACGACCATCATCCACAGTGCAGTCATGTACGAACAAAATAAGTCTTTGGGACTTAATCTATAAAGTTTTTTTTTTTACCTTAAAATCTCACCTGTACACGTCAGCGTCTACCTCGTGAAGTTTTCTCCCGAAGGAATTAGCTTTACCGGCAGCCCGAGATGCTCCCGCTCGGACAAGGGTGCTTATATAAAGCTAATTGAAATGGAGGCCGGCGCCGACTGGAAGGTGATCTTGACTGCAGACGGCTGCCTGTGACCCAAGGGCGCGTGGAGCCCAGGCTCCCATCTGTGTGGGAAGGGATTTTCCTCGCGTGACGAATTAAAGCGTGGTAGCGTCTGCGAGCCCGTCTCCCAGAAATGACATTTCCCCCTGTGATGTTCGGAATTAGACGCCCGCGCATTAGCGGCTCCTCTGGCCAAGCTGGCAAATATCCCCGAGATTTTAATGGTAAACTCCTACCGAGGCACATGACGAGCAGACGGATCTCAGATGATGATGTCACGTATCCAGCAGGTGTTTCGCCGTTAGCGGCTGATGGAGAACATCTGCCCTGACATCAGCGAATCGGCTGCGTCCGTAGCGGGGGAACAGATGCGTTTGCATGTAGCCCATATTCGGTCAAACCCTGCATATTCGCATTTCCCAATTTGGAGGGTCTAACAATCCACGAGTCTAAAGCCAGCGTGACTACAGGGGGCCTTTGTTGGTTTTTGTCGAGGGCCACTTTGGCTTCCATCAGAAGAACCGTTATGACGGTGAAAATAATCCTCTATTGTTTTAATATCCATCTGACTGATTGCTAGGTTTAAAATCAGAATTCAGGAATAATCATTTCTTTCATGATTCATTAAAAAAAAAAAGTGAGGAACAAAAGTTTTGTCAAATCTCGTGAAATTTTTCATACAGATCACGCCGTGAAACTTTGACATGTTTTTGCATTGCGAGCCACATAAATATGATGCGGTGGCCCGGATCAGACCCCCGGGCCTTGAGTTTGACACCCACGGCGTAAAATATGCTAATCTTGCGGCGGCCCGTCGCCATGTGCTCCATCTGCACGTCGGCAATATTTTGGCAAGAGGCCTTTGCGAAGGTCAGAAAATCAAGTCAGAGGACGCTGCTGGAATTGCATCTAGGCTAATTGCTTCCTCCTTCATTCATCTCGGGCTCGCCTGCTCTCTCACTCTCTCTCTCTCTCTCCTTCCTCCCACTGAATTTAGTAATCTGCTTTAGGATGTTTCGGAGATGGAGATGGATTTGGTTTTCCTCCGCCGCCCCTCCCCCCACCCGCCGCTCCCCCAAGCCTAATCTCCCCCCTGTGACCACCCCTCCTCTCGCAGCTCTTAAGCACACCATCACACATCCCCCGCCCCCTCCCCCCGACCTCACCGCCTCGGCGCATGAGCCGACTCAGCAAAAAACTCCCAAATTCCTCATTACTCACAAACACCCGCAATACACTTAGCGTGATTTGCTCCTAACGGATGCTCGGTGCAAAGCCGGACCTCGGAGTAAAACCATTTGCGACGGCCGGCGATCGATCACACGACAATGAGCGCCATTGCGTTCGTGTGTGCGTGCGCGTTTCGCTCCCATTCTCGATAAATACAGGACAGATTTCATCAAGCTCTCAAATTACACTTTTTTGATCAATTACTATACACTATTTAGTATTTCTACATTATATGCAGCACCTAAAAGCGAGTTGGACTATCCACGCCATATTTTGATTGTTATGACGATGATTTGAGGCGTCTTGCCCGGGGGGTCATTGAAATGTGGATGACTGGATGAGCCCCCCCAACGGCCGTCATGGCGGCCTTGGCAAGAGGTATCTTTTATAAATGGCATTGGAGTAGCGGGAATATTGGCTACAAGCTTGGAGATGAGATTTTACCCCCCCCCCCCTCTCTCCACTTCCCCAGCCTGCAGCACAGGTGATGGATTGCTGTACCTTCCAGGTTTGAGCTTGGCAACGCCCCAATATTCCCGGCGAATAAAGTGACAGGCAATATATAAGCCATCAGTTAAGGCCGACTGCACGGCTGAAAGTGGCGCTCGCCGCTTCTTTTCGTAGCCCGACGGAATGTGCGCCGCCTCCCTACTTGAGCGTGATGAAAATCATCCCCGGCTCTGCTCTCTTGATTCCGAAGGAGTTTGAGAAGCCAGCCTTAACAGCCAGCCTGATTTCAGTGCATGGCGTCATCGCCTATTGTTCACAAACCGACTCGTCAGAATTTATTTGGGGGGAATTTTATCGCCGGTTCAAATTTGTTAGAAACGATCAACCCGTGTCTATCCTTGAAATTAAGATGTAACTTTTGGAGCGGTCAAATGTTACCGACCACCCACCAATAATGTTTGGAGAGCAGTAACCTTGAAGTAAATTAAGCAAAACTGAGTGCATCATTTTAGGAACCTGGAGGTACCGTTTTGGGAATCAATGACCCTGAGTGCAAAATCCTACGTCCCAAAAAGTTTGCCAACCCAATTTTCACATTCAATCAAAATATTCCGTAGCCAAAACATTCACACCATCGCTTACGACGCAAGAAAAACGACGGCAATAATACGTCCACCGCTACCTTTGTCTTCACCGTCTTTAGCGCGAGTGGTCATCTCAAACCAATAATTGGTCGGAATTAAACTTTCCCTATGATTGCTTTTCTATCATTGGATCGCCCGCTGGGGAGTCGAGAGCAGGGGGTTAGCGCCAGACATGTCTCGGGAGAAAGCGGGGCACATTTGCAATCACCCCAAGTTCAAAAGGGTAATTTGTTCGCCGTCTGCGCTTAAAGTCGCTCTGCTCAGGATGCCGCCGGGGGGGGGTTGTGCCGCCAAAAGAAGAGACACATCATTTTCATTTTTCCTTCGCTTTCCCCCCTCCGCCCCCGCTCGCCGTCCTCCACCTCGCCTGTTGTTGCCCCCCTCCGCATTCCACCCCACCCCCGCGCCGCGCGGCGTCTTTTAGCGCGCGCCGGCGAGCATATTTCACTTTTACATTCATCCGCGCTGACGTGCCGGCGCTGATTGAATTCTGAGGCGCGGCGGCGTCTGCCATTATCGCCCTCATCGTCTTGAGTGGTTTATCACCGGCCGCCGGCTCAGCGTGACTCCAAGGCTGCGGGGTAGACCGGGGGGCAGGCTTGTGGACTCTTGGTTGCCTTTTTATTATTTGGGGGGGGGGGGGGGGGGGGGGGGGAGCTTAACCTCAGATACATGTGCACCTGCTTTCACTTCAATACAAAAGGTAAGAGGGTAAGGACCGAGTCCTGCCTTGAGTAGCCCAAGTAACGGACCTCCAGGAATTGCCAATATTTTGAATTCCGACCCCCCCCCCCCCCCCCCCCCCCCCCCATTTGAATGTTTTTGGGGTCTGTCCGGGGTGGGCTGCAGAAAAATTCATGCAGAACTGCACCTTTTGTCTCCACCGAGACACGAGGGACCACAACAGATGGTTCCTTCACCAATTTTGCATCTAACAAGCTCAATAAGGCGTGTTTTTACAAAATGATCATTTGATTTTTTTTTTTTTTTTGGATGAACTCGTCCACTGTTTTTCATTCAAATTCTGAATTCTGATTCCACAACTGTGTTAGTGAAAGATTATGACACCAGTCGCCAACCTCTGTCATAAACTGAGGACCCCTGAATACTGTCAATTACCACGGTGGGATAAATTTACACCGCTCGTGTTGCCGATTTGTAAATAATAGACCTTCATACTTTGCTTTTTGTAATTTATTAGCCTTTTAAAGCAAATGTTTGCCTCAGACCTGTGTGAAAATAGAGCAGTCAATATAACTGCCCCGTATTTTTCCCATGTGTTCAAACACAAATTTCCTGAATATGAAGCAGATCGTCATTATGTTTTTACAGGGAAAAAAAAAAAAAAAAAACATTAACTCAGTCGATTTGCATACATCCAGGTCACGGAAATCTGCAAATCGACGCAACTCGACTCCCATCACTCGTTATTTTGTTTACCTCGATCTCGCTTTGTATCGCGAGCAAAAATTTACTGTTCGGTGGTAAACATTCACCGATATTTTGAGAAATTTCAAATTGTCCAATTTTAATTGATGATGAATGAATCATATTATCTTAGTATTTCTATCCTCTTCCATGAAAGCGGACAGATTATCTTAGTGTTCAGTCTCAATTTAAAAAAAATGTGATGATCAGAATGATCATTTCTGTTCTGTCAATTTAAAATCAGATTATTTTCCACGTGGTTCAAGGTTCCGCTGCCACCTTGAGATTCTCAACGTGGAGTACGCATGTACCCTAAATGAGCCGTCCTGCTCGGTGGCACTCGGTGGGAACGTGCCTGGACTTTGACTTTTTCCCATTCAAGTTGTTCCTTTCTTTCCATCGGGCTTCAATCAGCCGCCATTGCAGCCCCACCTGCCAGCTCGAGTGAGGATCACAGGGTGTCACGGCTGTCCAGAGACCTTAAGCCGCAATCAGCGGCAAATTCTTCCGCCACGTGTCACCCCCCCCCCCCTTTTTTTTTTTCTTTCCTCGTCTTTATCACGGCAAGCTGGCATTTAGAATGCGCCGTCTACCGTGGACGTGCGCTTCATTTGAGGTCGAGAGACGTCGCTTGGCTCGTCGATACTTGGCCGCCGGAGCGGGAAATTGTCTTCCCGCAGCGTGTGCGGTCGCAGCCGCCTTGTTATGTATGCACCGCTGCACACGGCGCGGCGTTCACGAGGGGCTGAGCTGCCGCCACGCCGTCTTGATTCGAGGTGAAACCTCGGGGTGTCGTGCCCGCGTCGACCCCTTCCCGTTTTTTTTGGTTTTTTTTGCCCTCGCCTTTTCCATCTCTGGCGATTTCCTCTCCTCGTCTTAAAATTGTCCGGTTCTAACCTTCTCAGGTCATGTGCGTGCGTCTTTTTTTTTTTTTTTTTTTTTTCCTCCCAGTCCCAGTGCGTCGCTTTCCCCATTTACCAAAAACGTGATCGCGACCAACTGCTGAGAAAACGTCAACAGTATGTCGTAAATATAACATTTGACTCCTCGCCCTATCTTTTGAAAACCGTTTTGAATTTTCCACTAAATTCCCCAATTGCAGAATTGCCAATTCCAAATATGATTTGCAAGCATTGGAAAATCATAGCATTTGAAAAAATCTGCTTGTCATTGTGGCAAAATCCAAATTTGCTTCAGATTTTTTTTGCTGTGGCGGTCCTTGGATTTCGAAACCCATCATCGATATTGCACAACAACCCTAAAATGTAAAAAGGGATGTCTCAGGTGGATGTCAGCTAATTGAGCCTTCGCGGTCACTCCGGCGTCGCGTGGCGAGGCCACAGCGTGCAATTCCCAGCGGCAACTCGAGCCTCGGTAGATCGATGAGGGGAAAAGTTAACAAAACCAACACATGCCAAGTGCCCGGATCAAGGTCATTATCGCCCGTCGTACTTCCACCGGCGACTGATCAATGTAAGGATATGGATTAACACAAGCATTCTCAGCTCAGCTCTCCGTTGTTGACACGGCTCTTAACAAGCATCGCGTTCGAGACCCGAATGTCCCTTTTGGTAACGCCACATGTGCACAGAAGATTTGCGCTAACGCGGCAGTAAAGTCATTAGCACGGCAAATATTTGTGCCAACACCGCGAAAGCAATAATGGGGAAAAAGTCCATTTGCTAAGAAGTGAACATGTCATGTGACAACACTTGGTAACATTGAAATTTGGTGTGTGTGACCCCCATCACAAACTGAGGACTTGTTTTTATTAACTACGAAAATAATTTCGTCGTGTTGTCGTTTCACATAATACCTTTTAACGTTTTTGGGTATTCAAACACAGTGCGGCTCAGCTTCTGTTGAAGCAATGGCAAATGCCGCCATTGTTTTTTTTTTTTTTTTACTACTAATATTTTTTAGTCGTATGTTTTTAGGTCACACTTTTCAAAGTATTATTGTTGCACTCGTGTGCTTTGTTTATTTTCCGAAAAAAACAATCATCTACTGATGTTGCTAAAAAGAAATACACTTAAATATTTGGTTTTGTAAAATTATATACAGATAATCTTTTGATGTTTTTTTTTTTTATGTTTGTTTCCCCTTGGCACTGTGCTGAAACTCAAAATTTCCTTCATAATCGTCATTTTTAGCACACCGCATCTCGCTTGTTCGTTAGCAACCGTTGTGTATCATTTTAGCACATGTTAATCGTTTCCAAGAGCACCATTAGACAACAAAACGACATGAGATGTTCCTCAGCCTTCAAAAGCTTAATGTTTGTGTCCATTCGTGACTTTTTTTAAATTGGCGATGATGGCACATGGCCGCGTCAGGGCACCCATTAAACACCCGGGAATTGTTTGTTGTAGCACAAAAAAACACATTAAGTGGTTCTCTTTGGCAAATAAGTCACACAAGTCTTAATTTGTGCGACCAACACAAAGTTAGAGCGACAAGCCCGCGTGCTGAAGAAAAAACATCGCGTCCGCCGTTGTTGTTTTGACGCCGAGGACGAGCACACGCTCATCAGTATGCCTTTAAGAAGCCACAGGGCATTAAAATGCAAAATTGCCCTCCACTCAGGCTAAAGTGATTTTAGTTGTGATTATGCACCATTTCCTCCCACTCAACAGCAGGGGGAAAAAAAAATGTGTGAGCGAGGAGGGGGGGGGTGTAGAAAAAATAAAAAGAGTGCTAATTGGTCATGGGGATTGGTGGGAGGCTTCGCTATTTTATGTCTCTGACTTCTAAATGAGTTTGGGAAAGGAGAGGCTGCCACTCCGCCGTGGAGCTTTCCGTTGGCGCCGGCTCAAATTGAAATGATGCACTGTTCCCCCTCACTGCGGCTGCAGCGCGCAGTAATTAAATGCCTCATTGTTGCTTCCTGGGAATTGGAATGGAATATTTCATGCGGCGTGGTGATTATTTGGGGGTGGAGGTGGGGCGTGGATGTAATCACCTTGGCTGGATCTCGGATGAAACGCTTTGCTCGCTTTGGTGCTTGAAAGTGGCCCCCTGGGTTTTTGACATTTTTTTTTTACTAAGTGCTTTTATTCATCACCGGCCTTGTCGTTGCGTGGAAATTTGGACCAGCACAAAATTGGTTTGTGGAGGCCATGGTACAAATAAGACCAAATAACTGGATTTTTTTTATATTTCGATATTTGGCAGGTTACAATTCTGATCAACTTTCTTTTTGTCTTGCTTCAACATATCAATAATCTGCATCTTGGCTTTTTTCTCCCCCTCTGCAGAGGACGCCGGTCACTAATGGCGAAGCGTTCCGGTGGTTCTTCTAGAAACGCCAGTCGCCGTCATCCATCACCCGACAGGAGGTCACGATGGACCGTGGACCGTCTGCTCGGAGCACGTGACCCAAAGCGCCCCCCCAAAACGCACACACACAACACACACACACACAGACACACACACAGACCCGGGGGCGGAATACAAAGCGGACATACCCAACGGGACGGAAAATTTGACAAAAACATACTGGATGTTGTTTCTTTTCGGTGTAATTATTGTACCTTTTGACAGTATCATAATGTATATTTTTGGTGTCTTATGAATGTGTTTTCAGTGTTGGCGGCCGGCCGGGCGGGAATGGGCCGCCGCTGCCGAGTTTGTGTAAAGAAAGAACTGGAAAAAGGACAATCTTTTTTGGAACTACACAGAAGCCCGTCCCAACGGGAGGACAATTGGATTGATGATAAACGCAACACACTTTACTCTGGAGCAATAATTATTCAACCTTCTTTTTTCTCCCCATTTCGCTTTTTTCACTTCCCAGGAAACATCCGGAAGCCATTTCAGCACCAACTTTTTTTTTTTTTTTTGTCTCAGTGAGGCAAGAATGCCCCCCCCCCCCCTTCTGTTTTTCTTTAGATTTGTGATGACTCGCTGCAATACAGGGCACATTGTCTTGTGTGGTGGGTTGCACAAAAAAAAAAAAAAAAAAAGCATTTATGTCATTGGAGGGGATCTTGATGGAAGAGTTTGGAGGTGTATTTAAAAAAAAAAAAGATAGGATGGATGTCAGCGACGGTATTGTCATGAAACCCTTTCCTCTTTGACACCAATGAAAGTACACTTATACATATTGAACATATCAGGTGTTGTTCTGGAGCTGTGGGGGGCGGTGGGGTAGGGTGGGGGTGGGGGTTCCGCTCCGTTACCCCCCCCCCCCTTAAAAATGATCCCATAAGGCTGGATTCACACTGTTGGTCCAAATGCACAATTCCGATTTCAAACTGATAATCCTTATTTATTTTTTTGTTTTTTTTCTTCAACTGACTCTTACCCAATAGAGAATCCCAAATTGCACGAAAATAACTTGGCAAGGATCAACATAAGTAACCAATCATTGATCAAACATATTGAACTGAATTGAATTTATTCAGATCGCATATTAGGATTGTATACAAAATGAGATAAGACAACTCATCTTTGTAAGTTTCACCTGAGTTTTTTTTTAAGCGTAATGTCAGAGTTGGAAATATTTTTTTGCTATCATAGTTTGTGATATGTTAGTTTTGAACCATTGACAGTTTCGATCTTTTATATCCGATCTGTGCGTTCACACTGCACTCGCACCAGATTGGCCCCGATATGCATCATCTGACTCCTCGCAGTTTTTTTTTGTTAACGCTATTCTCAAATTTGGTCCCAAATCGGAATTGCCCCCCCCCCCCCAACCATCGTGTGAAACCAGCCTCGGTTCCTCATTGTCCTGAACCCTGTTGTTGCATGTGCAGATGTGTTTTTTCTGTTTTAAAAACGACTTCAGAATTTGTATATTGTTGTTGTGATGCTTTTATGTGTTCTAATAAAATAACTTCAAGTACGTTATGGGCGTCCTGACATTGGATCCAGAAGAACGGGATGAATTAAGATCAGCTAAAAAAAAAAAGTCATCGTTGTTGTTTATTTAAAAAAATATATAATAATCCACCACCTTGACGTGGAGGTGATAGGATGCCGCCGTTTTGCCTCCCCAGTCACGTATTCTCGGGAATGCTAAAACGCTGCGCCGGTGCTTCCCGGAGGCAGCAGACTTTAAAGGACGAGCGAAATCCCATGTGGTTTGTCATGCTAGAATGCGTAGAGAAGACTTTGGGCAGGGAAAGGGATGATGGCGGGCGGGTACTGTGTGAGGGGAGGAAGGCGAGATGTGCTCCTGAGATAGCGCCATCTTCAGAGTGATTGCCGGGTCTTTGGGATTCAGGCAAAAGGGGCGGGGGGATCAGGATGAAATCACCCAGGACTGACTGCTCCGCTGCTCGCAATCACCCAAATTGAGCTTCCTTTTTCCCCAGCCCGCCATGTTGACGGCAGCGTGGCGTCTTCAGCGTTCGATAGCCGCCCCCCCCCCCCCTTTTTTTTTTCTGCTCCCTCGCCGGTCATCAGAGGGCGGATAACTCGTTTGCTCGCTCCCTGGCCGGCGAGATTAAATAATATCACAGACTGCTTTAATCCCACCACTGCTCTGCGTTTGGGATTAAATGTCGTCAGGCTTGTGGTGGTGATGATGAGGATGATGTACGTCAACAGCACGAGTTGGAAATGAATCCTCACAAAAGGCCAGTTTTTTTTATTATTCTTATTTTCAAAAATGATTAAAAATTATTTGAATGGCTGAGGCAAATGAAAGAGGTCAATAAAAGATCCAAATTTAAGTGTAGAAAGTTCTATACTTGATCTTTGACTGTATGGATTTGAAAAACAAGCTAGCGCTAGCACTTTCTTTTTCTTTCCCCCCTTTGCAATTCTAGATGCTAATTTGACAATTTCCCATCCATATTAGTGACAAATTAGATATTAGCTTTTGCTCTTATAGTACTTTTATTGCCCCCCCTCTGGAGCAAGTACAGAAATAAACATTTTCCCGCTCACATGGAATATTTCTTGTTAGTTGATAATATACCTGAACTATAGTCTCAGGACAAATAAAATGGGATCCCCATGAGATGCTATCATTAACTATAAGAAGCTAAAAATGGATATCATTTTTTTCAACTGTTTTTTTTTCTAAATGTTTTAATTGACATTTTGTAATTGTTTCTTGGCCACAGGCAAAATTCATGAATTGTTGACCCTACTGTCGACTTTACACCTTTACTTAAGCAAACAAAATAGCATTTTTTTACCCTAACGCACAAGTTGATACCTTGTGGAATCATGGGGAAAAAAATGCTACGTTTGTAGCATTTAGCAAGTATATTCAAACGTACATGCAAATACATTGAGAGTCAAAAAAAAAAAATGTCTCCACTTCTTTATCAATATCATATTTGGTCCCCGTGTCGTCCTCTCCACCAGTTGACAGACGGTCTTTTGTCTCCCACGTTCAATTGTAAGAATTAGCATGTTAACAGTGAGGGACGGAAGTCAAATGAACGTGTCACTTTGATTCCACCTCAATGAGCATGTGACGTCTCATTTGAACAAACCTTCCCATTTCATCTATACGTCCCCCCGCTAACATTGTGTGCCCCCAGCGTGAGGCGAAGACACACTGAGAGAACGCGGCCGTGCTTGCACATAACGAGACGGCCTAAGAGCACCCCCACTTCCTTCTTCCTCCAGCCTTGTCTTTCATTATTTATTTACCCTGCACGGTTTTTTCTCCACGGCACGCATATTGATGCAGGAGGGGGGGGGGGTAGGGTGTGAGTGCGTGTCACAATCATTTCCTGACGAAGGAGACAAGGTGGAAGTAATCAGCAGCACGCTGATGCAATATGACAGGCCGTAGAAGCACTGGTACACACTTAAGGGCGGAGGGGGGGGGCGTCATCCCCCCCCCCATCACCAACACACCGTGTGAAGGAGGAATGTTTGCAAAAAGGCAACACGAGGGTTGCAAGTGGATTTGCTAAGTTTGGAAAGTTGAGTTGTAGATTGTGGAGGATTATTTTTTTTTTTTTTTGGTAGCCTAACCGTGATGAAGATTAGATGATCCACTTATCCAATTGGACTCATCAGACCACATCTCAGAAAGACAACACGCTGTTTTCCTTGGTTCGAAACTAAAAACATGGCCGAGCCACTTGTCACTCAACCTTCCACCTCTCAAGAGTCGCAAGTGGAAGAGGATGACGGTAGTAGTGCGTCGAGGATCTCTGTGGTCTTTTTCCCCTCCTTCTCGTCCTGACCCTATTGTCCAGACTCGCGCACACACGCCTGGAGGTGAGAGCGTGCTGATTGATTGATTGAGGCGCTGGGCTTCATGACGGCTGGTGACATTTCCACACATCCAGCAGAAGCCCATCCCCCCCAATCCTCATCCTCCTCTTTCTCCTCCGGCATGGAGAGAGAAAGAGAGGGAGGGCGATCTCGGAGGAATTAGGCAATCAGTCAGCAGGGCTGGATTGCATGCAGGCGTGCAAGCAAACGGTTTAACATAAATGAAAACGTCCCCTGCTATGACAAACGCTGCTTCTGGAGAATGACGTCGTTTTCGTCAACCCCTTACTGGACACTTCATTAGGTACACCAAGAAAATCGACGAACATCTCGAAAGAAATGAAAGTGATTTCTGAGTTTAAGTTGGTCGGTGACCACGCTCGTAACTCGAAGCATTCATATCTCAAATTATTTTTCCACGTTCCATTTCAAATTTGGGAGTGTGTCGGTGAATCTATAGTGTGCTGGTGGACTTGTCAGCACAACACCTCCCCTGCAGCCATATTGGATTGTACGGCGTGCCTGCTGCAATTCCTCCGGTTGAGCGAGGCGGCCAATAGAGCAGCGGGGAACGGCACAAAAGACATATGCGGGCGGCGTAAAGCGGCATCCCCGGAGAGAAGAGTGACACCAAGCAGGCGCCCTTCTCCTCCTCCTCCTCCTCCTCCTCAGCGGCATGATTAATAACCCTGACGCCCCATAATCTCTCCATCATCTATCTATGTAAATGCCCCCAGACCTGCAGCGCCAACACTCTTTGACTGATGGCTGCTCCCGCTCTCCCTTTATGTCTGTGTGTGTGTGTGTGTGTGTGTGTGTGTGTGTGTGTGTGTGTGTGTGTGTGTGTGTGTGTGTGTGTGTGTGTGTGTGTGTGTGTGTGTGTGTGTTTATTTTTATTTTTTTTGCATATGCCATATTGGCAATTGTGTGAAGGGATGCAAAAACAGAAAAAAAATGCTACCTTCTACTCCAAGCTAGTCCTCTTCAACACCACGAGTGGAGTTAGATAGTCGTGAAAGATTGGCATTCATCCAAGTCAATACAGGACCAATATCACGATATCAATATAAGGCCGATGCGACTTGGTACGATACCAACATCGATGCATCGTAAGAAAACAGGATATAATGTGAAACAGTATGATACGATATAATACGATACTACGTGTTATCGATTCAATACAGACTAGATACGGGACCGTTAATGTGATACGACTTTACCGATACCAATGTGAACAGATACGACATGCTATCCTGATTCGATACCATCTCTGATTTTGTTTGGGCCAGCAGTGAACATCTTGAAGGTCTTGACTGCACTGTTGTTGACAAACATTATGAAATCGTCTAGAGTTGGTCAACTCCGACCTGCGTTCCCAAATCATTGAAATTCCGGCCATTATCGT
Source organism: Syngnathus leptorhynchus (assembly GCF_054491065.1). NCBI lineage: Eukaryota > Metazoa > Chordata > Actinopteri > Syngnathiformes > Syngnathidae > Syngnathus > Syngnathus leptorhynchus. The sequence continues at coordinate 15,327,321 of NC_141199.1, read as the reverse complement.
GTTGGTCAAACTAATGGCGGCCTGCTGTATTACTGCAAGTACTCAAGGGAGTCACATGATAGGAAGTTGGTCAAAAGAGAACACCTTGCACGATTTTATAACTTTTTTCTGTCCACAACATTACCTTGGAGCGTCTCCCGCGAGGGCAGACATGTTGTTAATAATGAAGGCAGTGGCTGGAGGCACAGCGAGGCTAAACTTCCTCTAACAAGTGGCTGTGTGACAGCGCAGACATATGCTTCTCGACGACCTCCCCCTCCCAGCCTTCCTCGCGCATTTCGCACACGTCCGAGGCGGGCGGACGAAGGGGGGGGGGACCTCCACTGTCGCCGCCTGCCAAAGGACGATAAATCAAACGCCTAATGGCCGCCAACAACGTGATAATTACGAGCCGGGCCTGCGTGGCATGAAAGGGAATTTTCGCCTTGGAATGTGTGAAGGCGACTGATGGGAGGCGGCTCGGTCGGAGGTTTTGCCACGGAAACGTCTTTTTCTCCGTGACGCCCACAGAAAGGAAAAAAAACTTATTTTGGGGGCCTTGGTTTAAAACTAATCAGCAAGTGTTAAACTAATCAATTAACTCATCTCCTGCTGGCTGGCCAGAGTCATTCCTCAGCCATTTGAAACTATCGATGGATATATAATTCCCTTTCATACTGTGACATGATATTAAAAGTTTCTGGCTGTAACTTGATTCGAGTAATGACAACAATTTTTACGTGTTAAAAATGATCGTTAGGTTTGCCTACGTATTGCTGTTTCAAAATAATACATTGAAGTTTTGTTTTTTTTTCTCCTCAAGCAACCTCTCTGGCTCTTTTGGGGTGGGGTGTGGATTTGTCAGGTTAGGGGTTGGGGGCAAATCTTGTTTTGATGGCGGAGCTGCTGTGAAAGGGGGGGGGGGGGGGGGGCTAGCCAGAGAGGATAGTAAACACTGCCTTTGCACCACATTTAAAATCAATCCTTCCAACCACGGGCTCCCAAAATCATCCTCTCTCTCTTTCTGTCGCCTTTCTTCTCGTCTTCCTCGCTCCCCCGTCTTTGTGTTGTGTGTCGCTCCGCCTGATGCAGGCAGCACTTAAAAGACGAGCGTGGGGGAGGGACAAGGGGGGGGGGTTAGAGTTTTGTGACAGCGGCGCCGGCTTTTATTACCTGCTCCCCTCCCCGACATCAACGTTTTTGCCGTCGGCAGGCAGGCCCCGCCATCCCCCAACCCAAAAAAAAATAAGTGGTCAAGTGCACGTGCACAGGTGCGAGCGGTCACGCTGGTTGCACCCCGACGAGCGCGTATAATCGGGCCATTAGCGCGCCGCCCGTCCCAGAGCCGGGGGCTCATTTGCCGCCATCCAAGCTGTTACCTCGACTCATGATTGGCTTCAAGATGAGCTGAATATTATTTTTTTTTTCTTGCTTCTCGGCAAGACTGCATGATCGTGTCGTATTTTGGTCATTAAATGACCAAGAAGCCGCCAAATAACACAAAACAAGAATTTTATGGATGTGGTAATAATGAGTAAAATGTTAAAAAAAAAAAAAAAACAACACCTATGATTGCATGACTGCCAGCAAATTACTACTGCGACCGGCCAACAATATCATGAGCGGATATTTTTCACTGAATATTTGAAACCGATATATTTCATATTTTATATTATAACATGCCCATATGTGTAAAATAACATGACAGGACTAGGGGTGGCATTTGATTGACACTTGACAGATGAGGCTCATAAAATATTCTTGATTAAGACAAAGTAAGGGAGGGGAAAGTAATTTAAAAAAAAAAAAAAAAAATCTGGATTGCAGAAGCATTTAGGTTCTAGGCTGACTTCTGTTGGCAATTTATTCTTCCATTTGCATGCAGCATAACAACAAAATGCTGCTTCACCATGTTTGCTTGAGTCCGCAGACCTCAGAGCCATACAGGATTTATATTCAGTCAGGCTTTTTTTTTTTTTTTTTTCAGCTTTCAAATTTGGCGAGGTTATAAAGAAAAAGAACGCTTCTGATATTGAATGGTCTTCAGTAAAGACGCTTGAGGTAGCTGACCCCAAAAGTTTAAATCAACAAATTAAGTCTTGTTAAAATGAAAAGTGATGATTGAAATGGATTCGGAAATCATCCTAATCTGTATTTAATCCACATTTTTTACATGTCAAAATGTTCATATCTGATTTGTACGAGCTCGGGCCCTCTTGATGTTTTTCTGAGGAAAGTGTGTGTGTGCGTGCGCGTGTGTGTGTGCGCATAGATAATTGGCATCCGGGCCCACACGAGAGTCATCTTCTAGCTGCGGACTTCTTTCTTTTGACGGCAAAGCTTTCTTCATGCTTGGGTTCCGCCGTCGGCGCAGTGAAAAATGTTGTTGCTAGGCAACAGGCATAACAATGACACAGGTGCTCTCCGCCTCTCTCTTCCCCCTCCCCTTTCTCATTGTTGATGCCTTCTGCATCCTCCCAGTCTCCGTCACGTTAAACGACACTTGTGCGTCATGTCGGTCTTCTAGAACCGCATTAAATTAAACAGAAATACATTTGGTGCCATTTTGTGGCATCCTACAACATTCAAAAAAGAGTGCAAAAAAATAAATGACCAAAAATCACAAATTAGGTGAAATTTTTAAGAATGCCCGTAATTTTTTTTTATTTTCAATTCAAATTGTTTAAAAAAAGGAATAATATTGAATGTTCAAATATGTGAATCCACTTATATTCTTGTTGATTTCTTTTTGATTCTCTTTTGTGTCAAATATGACGGACATTTTCATTGTACAGGAACTTTAAACATGCAAAAGGTTAAAAACTTTGCCCCAAAACTTTTAATAGGTCACATTTGCTACAATGGTGGATGGGTTCAGTGAATACGTGTTTTGCTATCATCATTTGATGGTGCAGTTTAAAGGCAACTTTAGCAGACCACCTAAAATGTCGCGCTGGGCCGAAAACGGGCCGTAGACCTCGAGTTTGACACCTGATAGAACGAAGCCCCTCTTCCGAAAAGATTAGCGAATAAAAAAAGACCTAGTCCGATGCTAGCACATTAGCGCTTGCTCCCATCTCCTCTACGCTTGTCGTCTTCCTCCTCGGATGACTTTGAGCTTCCGTGCCCCTCCCCCTTCTCTCTCCTCCTCTTCCTCACTCACATCGACCCCCCCCCCTCCTTCCCCCTCACCTCAACCAACAGTCTTTCGCCCCTAATCAGAAGGCTGCGGCCGCCGCCCCCTCCTCCGTCTGCCCACGCACGTCCTCCTCATCACCTCACCCCCCCCCATCAGCTGCCCCCCATCTCCTTTTTACGCTTGTCCGCTCTCCATCACCCCCCCCCCCTCCCCTCCCTCGTCCTCGCCTGCCGCGACAACCCTGCAGTTAGCAGCTGCCAAAGGCCGATTCTCTTCATCACTCACCCACACACTTAGCAAGACAACACGTGCGGTCATTCTCCACACGCCGCCACCCGACGAGGTGGGTGGGACGAGGCGTGTTGGAGCGCGGGGTGGGGTGGGGGAGGGGGGTCACAACTCACCATTGACCCCCCCCCGTGTCACCTGTGATGGACGTAGAAAGATGCACACGTTGGTACTTGCGCAACTCCTCCATACCTTCCGTTTGTTTGTGTGTGCGCGAATGGCAAATGGGCCATTACGGGAATCTTCCGAGTGCAAAGCCCGTTTCCCAGCAGTGAGGGAGGGAGGGAGGGGGTGAGGGAGGGGGTGAGGAAGGAGGGTGGGGTGTGAGGACACCTCCATCCAATCTGATCAACGGCGATATTAATCTGAGCACGAGTCAGGCCCGACGCCGCGGCGTTTGATTAAAAGAGGGAAGAAATATGACGTCATCTATAAATCTGTTTGTCAAAATGTCACGTGGCGGCAATTGGGGGGGGGGGGGCTGTTTCAATGAAAGCAAACATGACATCACAGGAACACAATTTAAGGAAAAGGGGCATTTCTTAAAAATGTCTTCACAAAATGATTATTTTTTTTAAATGCTTTAAAAAAAATTGATCGTTTTTTAACCTGGACTTAAAAAGATTCCCAATGCCTTGATTTGTATTGGCAGCTTATTCGAATACGTGCAACATAAAAGCTAAATGTTGCTTCGCCATGTTTGCTTTGAACTCTGGGCTCCGCTAATTGGTCCAAACTGGGTTTCTATTCCATGAGCATTTCTTGAATAGCTGCACGTTGGTCGACTCCTCGGCACGTCCGCCTCGTAGTACAGAGGTTACGGGTTTGATCCCGGTTTCGGAATCTAGTATGGAGTTTGCATGCGTTGGCCCATCGGTTTTCTTCCACATTTCAATCCAGCCCGATTTTAGAATGGACCATGCGATATTTGTCCTGCTCTCCTTTGAAACGTCATCAGACTAAACAGGGTCGCCCCTCTGCCCCGCATCCAGCTGCAACTCAAGCCCCTGCAGGGTGAGATTAAAGCTGCGACTTCTATATGCACCAAAAATGGATTTAGTTCGATTTATAAAATCCGAACTTTGGCAATAAATTCTTGGAGACTTTGGCTCATATTGTCCTGGTGGAGTTTCATTCCAAACTGCAGCATTTGCAAAAAAAAAAAAAGACATCTAATGATATACAAAATGACAACAGTAAGCTATTGGGAATATATAAATGTAATTTAGGAATGTCACACAGTTTGCGGTCATGTTTATGTTGTTATTTTCGGCTTCTCAACATTGCACGTGACGTTTGAAAGCTGACAGGGGGGTGAGGGCGGGGCGTGGGTGTTGTCATATCTGGAGCCCGCTCGCTAATTGAGCGCCGCGTTAGACCCCAAGGTCTGCCTGGCTGCCGTTTTCTTAATCCATGGCTGTTTAACGCTGGCTGCGCTTGAGTAATTAAGCAGATAATCTTCAATTAAACTGAGCCCAACCCCACCGCGCACCCCCGCCCAACGCCGCCCTGAGACAGATGGGCCTCGGTGGCTAGGGAGCGGACTCCTCTTTCCCTTCCCGAGCCGCCGCACAGGACGACGGGGGGGTGCTTGCCATTTTATTTGTGAGTGGACCTCAGCCTTTGCATGGCTGTCACACTCTTTGTTTACACTGAAAAGATAAAAATAAAAAAAACTGAACATTTTTGTGTTGTCATACCTTGACCAAGCATTTCCAAAAGTGTATTAGTATTTTTGTAAGCCACAGCATTTCAATGTAGAAAGATAAATACGTACTTAAATGATTCAAAAAGTTACAAAAAAAATACTTCAAATTGAAAGAATTTTTTAAATGCTAACGTATTGCGCATAAAGTTAAATACAACTGAATTGTACTGATAAGTAAAAAAATGCCCTTTAAGCACTGGATTGAAAAAAATAGCTTCATTTGATGATATTTGTGTTTTAATGGCATATTTGTTGCAAAATATTTGTATTTGACGCCGTGATTCTTTCGCATACCACTAGAAGGACACCGCGCACCACCTTTGGTAGTGACTTTAAGAATCACAGATTTTCGTGAAGCTAATAGCAAAACGCAATTTAAGATCTCGAGATGCGCTGTGGAAGTCTCAATTTGCCCCCACCCCTTAGCTCACTCTGGATTTTAGCCGGCTCGGCAACATGTCCGCCTCGCGGCGTGAGGTGGCATGTTAAGTGGATTTAACGCAATTAGAATCGCCATCAAAATTTATTGCACGCTCTCATATATTGAAACATTCTCTTCCCGGGTTATTATTAGAGACACTTTGCGCGAGGCAAAGCGGGCTGTTAATTATCTCCGATGTAAAACCATCCACGTCGATACGAAAGGCTCCGAGCGACAGTGCCAGCCCCCACTTTGATGTTGTTGTTGTTTTTACGAGTAGTGCGTCTTTTAATCACTTCCTACTTTTGAACCTTCCAAGTCTGCTGCTTCATTCTGAATCTAAATCTTGCTTGTATGCTTATGTGTGTGTGTGTTTATGAGTTGTGTTAAGTTTTGACTTGAAAATTGTAAATCTACAAATGGCAAAAAATGATATTATATACTTATAATATCTTTGGAGAATGTAGCAAAATGTAGCAGTTACATTTGTTTATGTTTGGGAAAAAAAACGTTCTAATTTTACGCATTAACCACAATTTATTTAGTTATTTTTTTAATAAGGCTACAAGATGATGGCCTTTTCGCACTGCGCTTAGTGACGTGCAGCATAGTGGCCAAAAACCAATTAGTTGCGTACGCCAAGCTAAGCCCCAAAAAACGTTTGATTTACTCGCCCTATCACGATGATATCAGAAGACGCAGTAAACAAAAGAGATGCTTGCCGAACGATTTCAAATTCAATCTTTAAGCCAATTTGTTGAGTCAAAGTGACCTAGCAACTGAATGAAAACCACCTAGCACCTTTTTACGTCCATTTACGCATTTCCATTCATTTTAAATTGCGCTGTTTGTTTTCCCCCTAGCGTGGCTGTGTGTCCTTTAGTGCACTTGAAATCTATTCCACACAATTGGCAGGAACGGCTCCACGTTGAGGTCGTCGACTAGTAGTCCCTCCGGATCTCATCAAAACGGGTCTGCCGTTAACGTGACCCTTACGGAATGCCAACCGGTTATTACCTCATTAAGGTCAGCTATGTTAACCTGGAAGCTGGAAATCAATAGTTACTTTCATGATAGCCCTCCAAGCATCAAGTGGTTTGATTTTAGGGAGGGAGGGAGGATAAAGCAAAAACCAAAAAAGGCACCAATGTCCTTTTCCACGCTTAATGTGGCTGAGTGTGGAATATGAAGCGGCGGGGCCATTTCTCAGTATTTTCCGCGTTTAAACGTGATCTGATGCCTCCTCGTTCAATGAGCCCTAAATGAGCCCTTTTGAATTCCCATCAGCCAGCGCGCATGCATTTTAGATGCCTTACGGGAGCTGCCATTTTAGCCCGGCGCTAATGATCCGCCAGCGCGTCTCCGCCGCTAACACATATAAACGCCCACCAACTCCCCCCCTCCCCCCGACCACTCCTGTTTCCACAGTGATAATTAAGCCATCAAAGCGTGCAAGCGTGCCCATCCTGTGTCTCCAAGGTGAGAATGTGGGCTCACATGTCAAGTGGAGCGCAGCCACCCGTGTGGCTCTTTAAAACGCCGGCACAGGGGACAGGCGGGGGGCTGCTTATGTGTGTGTGTGTGTGTGTGTGTGTGTGTGTGTGTGTGTGTGTGTGTGTGTGTGTGTGTGTGTGTGTGTGTGTGTGTGTGTGTGTGTGTGTGTGTGTGTGTGTGAGTTTTTGTGTGAGGCTGTGTGTCATGGCAGCAGCTGCAGGCGGGAAGAGCGCACAGTGTGACGTCAGCCGGATGGCAGATAGCTGCCACGCCAGCAGGGCCATTTAAAAAAAAAAAAAAAAAAAAAAGGCAAATTAGCCCCGAATACACACGTGATCACTTTGGTGCATTATTACCCTGTGCCACAAAATTGCTGTGATTGATTTAGTCTTGCTTTTTATCCCAACTTGAAAGCATGCAAGTGGCAGCGGCTAACTGTGACCAATAATCCAAAGGTGACTCAATAATTTGCATAAAAAAAATAAAATAAAATAAAAACTTGGTGAGTTAGCGTCACCCAAGGATGGCCAATTTAAAAAAAAAAAACATTGGGTCAAATTAAAAACCCACAACACAATCTAATATATTTTGGTTGGTTTTCACCTCCCCCCCAAAAAATCCCATGGGTCAAGATCGACATGAAGATGATCTCACGCCTTTGTTGGTATTCTGCCCGTAACGCTTCTGTCGACACGCCTAAACCTGAGGGAGGTAATTACGGGTGCTTCTGAATCTGCGATGGAGGCGCTAATCAGGAGGCGTGCGCGTTCATTTACGTTTGGAACACGCGCACCCCCCCTTATCGCTCGTTACGGCGTCAAACCCTGTCGAGCGACCTTTCTCAATCAACAGGTAATGCGTATAAACATGTCCTAACAGCTCCATCATGATGATTGATACCACGCCACCGGAGAGTCGTAATTATTCTCGCCGCGCGACGCCTGGATAACGAACCGGCGTGAATTAACGGTGGAAAAAGGTCGAATGGTGGCCATTTCCCCCGCTACCACCGCGTTGATGAGCGCACTTCCTGTTACAGGCATCGTTGCCCACCCCTCCTGTTTGCGTTTATTTAAAAAAAAATGAAGGTCACCCGAGCGATTAATTGCTGGCTGCGGGGAGCTGATGATGTGCAGATAATGGGGGCGGAGGGGGTTGGGGGATGGGATGCAGGTTAGTGGCCACTGGTCCTGAAGGAGAGAGATATAACCTTTTTGTCTCAGCGACGGCAGATATACGAGGCGGGCGAGCGCCGAGGATTATACACACCGGTCCTCGCAGCGAGATGAGGGGGATGGAGGAAGATGAGGAGGGGGGGGGATGATGGGTTGTGGTGGGTGTGTGTGGGGGGGGGGGCAGCTTGTGACCGTAGAATAATTTCAGCCTCTTTTCCTCCCTAGAGACCACACGCCGTCTGAGCCAACCTGCACACACACACACACACACACACACACATTTATCCCTCCTCCTGCAGCCCCACCGCCGCCGCCGCCGCCGCCGCCGCCGCCACCCCACCACGCTGAGGCGGAGAAGAAGAGACATCCGGCGTCGGCAGGCAGTTAAAGGATTGGAGGCGAGGGGAGAGTGGGGAGGGTGTGTGTGTGAAGGGAGAGGAGGGGGGCAGATGCAGGTGGAGCGGAGGCAGGGTGTAAGGAGAGAAAGCAGAATCAGGTTCCTGTGCTGCTGCTGCTGCGGCTAAGTGCTGCTGCAAATCATTCCCACATTAGGAATACGGGCAATTAGCACCACAGCATGAGGGCGCATGCACGCTCACACACATTTGCAAGTGGACTCACACACACACACACATAAAGGACCTTCCTCCATCAGCACTGTTAAAAACGAAAAGGAATGTGACCTCAATCAATAAAAACATACATATCAATCTTTTACATGCACACGTACCAAACATGTCATGGTGTGTGACTACAACACATGCATATAATGTGGAAGCATGTATTTTTACAAAAATTTTAGTCATGGCCATCAAATAGAAGGTATCCATAAAATGGGTATAAATCAGTCATGGGAAACTTTCGGCTCGTGAGCTGAGTGTGCCCTGCGTCAATGATACGCTGACTTTTGCTAGTTGTGGCCCAGCCTGGAGCTCCATCCATCCCCACTGGGTCGACTGAAATGTTTGCATAAAATAATCATTAGTGGCCATGTAATGGGGATAATGTACACACAAGTGGCTTGTTTTTGGCCATCAAATAATCATAAAATACTGATTTGAAGTGCTGCTTTAAGTATAACATGCATCAATTGCCACAAAATAGTCATAACATACTATACTACTATTTTCAGATATTTTTCTTTTTCAGGAATATTTTTTTTTATATTAACACCTGTGTCGCTAATCTTTCTTTTTCAGCATTTTTTTTTTTTTACAATTTTTTGGCGTTTGTAAAAATAATATATATATATGTTTTCAGATTCTTTGAGATATCTTTGCCCCACTCCCAACCATAGAAAAAAAAAATTCTTAGCTCCACCAGTGATCGCCTTGTACCAGCCAATTGGGTAGGCCAATTTTTTGCAGATATCATGACGAACCTGCCATTGCAAGGAAAAGCATTACAAAAAAACTTTACCCTCTTTTTCTGACCCAGACCTCCAGTTTGTTCACAGCAATGATATCAAACCCACAAATAACGTTACCCCTATTCCATGACAAAAAATGTGCTTTTAGGGCACGTTATATTTATATAGAAGCCACGATATACAGAAAATTCCCTGTTTTATGTCTGCAGCTTCGTACACAGGCAAGGATGCAAAAAAAAAAAAAAAATACGACCCTAGTTGCCGTTCCACCTTAAGAACGCCACCTTAAAAGATTATCTCGGTTATTTCACCGCCACTGAGCCGGCACTAATAGTCCGAGGCAGATATTGAAGAGCAGCTCGCGCGCAGGGGCCGCAGAGATCTATTAGAAATTCCCATCTACGCGCCTCATACATATTGATTTCTGACACCAAGCAGCAATGAAAGGCCCGCTGGGGATAATATATTTAGCAGGGTTTGCAGTGAGCGGGTCACAGAGTGCATAAAGATTAGCCGCGCGGGCCCCTGACAGGACCAGGCGGGAGCCCAAATTGTCGACAGCCACAAAATAATGAGAGATTCTAAACTTTTGCTGTATTGTTGATGTTGAAAAGTAGCAAACTGGCTCTATTTTGCCAGAGGATTAGAAAATCAGGGAAATGTTGATTTTTTTTTTTTTTTTTTTGCAATGCCAGAGTAAAAATGTGTCTTCTGATGTTTCGAATTTTTCAAAGATGAATAGAAATGAAAGAGCGAAGGCAGTTGGACAGAAAGTGAGCATCACCATGCTCATTGAATTATCACGATTAACAAATGGTTTAACTCATGATATTCTTTTCTAATAACACACACAAAAAAAATAACATTGCAAATTTTGGGAAGTGAGGATTTTTCTGGAGCACTGTAACCGATTAATGGCATCCCCATTCATTTCAATGGGGAACGCTGATTTGCCATCCAATTCACATTTGACTTATTTCCTCAGAAGAGTGTCTGTGGCGGTGGATGACGCCATGGTGGCGCGAGTGTGGCAGAGGACGGCGTCAAGGCTCTGACCTGAGGGATTGAAGAATGAGCTTGTCCAGGTGAGAGGCTAATTGCTCGGAAGCGTGCGAGAGCGCCACCCGACTCCTCCCTCCACTTCCCTCCACTCTCATCCATCCATCCTTCCTTCTCTCCTTCCCCTCCATCTTTTGCATGGCCCACCGCCATTGCCATTACCGCCTCTTCTATTTTTTTTTTTTCTCCCCGGCTCTCCCTCCCTCCCTCGCGCCGCCTCTAAAGCGCCACTCGGCAGCCTCTTCACAAATTACAATCGCTCAGGGTTTAGGCAATTGGCGCAAATGGCGGGACTGCATGTAAGGATTGGAAAGGGAAGGGAGGAGGGTGGGCTGTGAGGGCTGCAAGGGGAGCCTTGGGTGAGAGGGTGGCTGGGGGGCGTGAGGCGTGGGGGACTGGAATTAAATTACCAATTCAATGGCTGAAGCGGCGCGTGACAGCGACGAGGCGTGGACACAAGATGGTGATGAGGCCACAAGGATGCACAACTTCGCCTCCGGTTGTGCCAAGATTTGGTCTACTTCATGCACTTTAGAATGCAATATTCTTTTATTGTGTTAGCAGATTCAGCCCAGCGCTAGCATCCTCGCTAAAGAAATTGGCTGGAGGAGTAAAAAGATTTCAATGAAATTTACAACAACAACAAAAAAAATACTAACCCTAACTCACACTGTTGTTGGCCGGCCGACCCTTGCTTGGCTTTGGTATGTTTGGAGATACTTAGCCAAGTTTGGTACAATTCAAGTGTCATCTTGTACAATACAAATACAGCGGATTGAAATAATCCACAGAAGATGAGCGGACACGAAGAATTCTTACCACGAGCCCTTTTTGACTCTCATTCATGCACAGCAAATTCTAATGTTTCTTAATTTCAATTTTCGGATGATTAGAAATAAATAGACTGACTAGAAATAATCGACAGAGTTAAAAAAAAATACACTGGAATTGTTCAACATGCGTATAGAGATTAATGCGATGTCTCCTCTCGTTGATTTTGCGTACATCCGCCCCTAGCGCAATAGAAATCAGCACAACGGTGAGAAATAAAATACAAATTCAGGGAAATTGTATATTTACATCCCGCTCAGTCATGATGAGGTTGACCTCATCCATCTTGAAATCCTCACCGTGAAATCAACGACAAAATAAACAGAACAGTGAGAGATAATCGACAAATTCGGAAATTTGTGTTAACTGTCACCTTAGAAATAACCATACTGACTCGAATTAATCCACCTCTTTAATGTAGATGTTGTATAATTAATGTGATCGGCCATTTATACCTATAACCAACAGCTTGCACGCTACATATCGACAGAATGATTCGAAATGACTCCGCCCCCCCCCCTAAAAAAAAACAATAATAAGATATAATTCTCAAAGTCATATATAATTTTTTTTTTTTTTGGAACATCCAGCCAAGTGCACGTCATTGTGTGAATGTTCATTTTTGTTGAATTTTGCTGGCAAAGCGTTTTAGGAACGGTGGACTGACAACAACAACAACACGAAACGCTCGGTTGGTTTTTGTCGCAAATTAGCATGCGAGCGGCGCGACACGTTTAGCACTTTGCGATTGAGTTCAGCGGGGGCCTCGCCCAGAAGGTCCCTGGAGGCGACGTCAGCGGCGGTACGACGGCGCGGTGGGCGGGAACGCGCTGTCAAAATTAGATAATAAAGCACCGTGGCGCTGGCGGATAAATGCGTGCGAGAGGGCATCCATCTTGCAGAAGCGTGGCTGCCGGGGAGGATGCTGCTAAATGACAATCTATGTGTGTGTGTGCGTATCAAAGAACCAATGAGAGGCCAACTTTTCGTTGCAGCTCAGCTCTCGCTCTAAAATCCCATAGAATTATGATTCGAGTGTTTATGCAGGGAGCAAGGAAGACAAGAATGGGGAGGTGGGGGGGGGGCGTTGGAATTGTAGGGGAGCAGAAATGGATGAAGAGAGGGAAAGAGGAAGACGAAGGAGAAGAGCCGTGGCAGAGATCGAGGGATGACGGCCGGAAATTAAATGTCGACGGGGCACTTAACCTTTCCCTTATAATGTGAGCTCTGCTGAACCAGCACTGCTGCCTGATGCTTCGTCGATACTCTTAATTAATGTGCAGCCTGACGTCGTTTTGACAAGTATTTATACAAAATAGATGAGTGTGAAGGGGGGGGGGGCGATTGATGAATATCTGCACGTCTCTATTGGAGGGAGGGGGGTCCAGTGGTATTTGATGATTTGAGGTTTACAAGACCAACTAAGCAAACTCTAGCTTCTGATTTCACTCACTAGGCCACGCCCCCTCAAAGCACACCTTTTTTTATTCACGTCATTTTTGTTGTTTTTTAAATCATTAAGTAAAGGCACCATAGCATTCATTTGATCGTTTAAATTTTAAAGTATTTTTTTTTTAAATAAAAGCTCACAAAATAAGATCTTGGTCGTGTTTGTCATATGACAAAAAACGTTTTGAATGCTGAATCCACGCAAGGGTTTGGGCAAAACAAAAGCTTTTTTTTTGTTTGTTTTTTGTATAAATCTGCCTTTTCTTTCACTCAATTGCTGGTGGCCGCTTGGTCCTCCATTTGCAACTTTTTTTTGTTTTCGTGCTCGGTGCGGCCCGCGTCGTCAATAACGGAATAGTGATTCATCATTTAATTATGATTTGACAAATGCTCGCGCCTCCTCGCCGCTCGGCGTCCCTCCTCCCTTTCAATTCTCCGCTCTGCCAAACTGTCACGCGCTGCCCTCATGGGATTAATTCGAGCTGTCTGTCTTTGTGAGGCTGCCGGCGCTCTATGGGGTGGGAAGGGGGGAGGGCAAGAATGGAGTGAGGTTGGGTGTGGGGGGCGACACTGTCAACGAACACACGGGCTGACACCGAGGACGTAACGCTCGCCGGCCTGCCCCTGCCGCCCTTGTTATTGTTTTCACCTTAACCCCCTCGCTTCCGGGGGACCCCATCTGGATATCATGTCGGTATGGGGTCGGTGTGTGTGTGTGGCTCGGGTGGGGGTAACCAACGATGAACCTCGATATATATTAATACCAAAATGGCTTCGATTTCAATTAACTATTCATCCATCCACATTTTTATCCATTCTCCACTATTCAATGAACCATTTTTCCATGTGTCTTTTTTGGAGTCTTTCTATACTCTCCTATGATGCCACAAGATGGCGCCAAAGTTGGGTATTTGTATCTTCTCCGCTTATTTTTTTAAGATTTTTCTTATCGTAAAAATATATTTTTCCCCAAAATTAAAAACTCCCCCTATAGAACAAATGCAAATAGATAAAGTATTATTAAAAATGTTCTGCCTGTAAGTTATTTTATTCATGACAATTTTGTTTTAACTAATTGGCTGATGAATTGCTTATCGGGATTTTGTTCTGTCAAATAGTGGGATCGGTATCAGTCTCCGATGAGGAATAGGAATTTACCCAGTTTAGCTTCACAAACAAATCTCAAAAAGAATTCCACTCGTAGCTTGTGGAGAGACACAAAAAAAAACGTCCAAATCGACAAATCAATATAGGCGCGCTCGCATCTGCAGGCGTTCAGATGCAGAATTTGGCAACGGATGGGAAAAAAAAAAAAAAAAGCCAACAGATAAAACCGAGCCGCCTGGCGCCGCGCCGCGCTAATGGGCGGCCATTAAAACAAGGAGCGTTGGAGGTGAGCCGGAGCGCCCGTGCAGTCAAATCCGGCAGGCCTTCGCCCCAGCTGGAGAGATAAGGTTTAATACCAGCCACGCCGCCTGGCCTTATCTTCCCTGCTGATGGAGAGAAGAGGAAGGGAGAGGAAAGGGATGCGGGCGGGGGTGCTGGTGGTGGGGGGGACAAAAACAAGTGTCTTGCAGGCACCGCGTGCGTGCGTGCGTTCTCTCGCCGTTGGCATAGAAACTAATCCACGTTCACATTTAGCACCTGACTCGTTTATTTCCACCCTGGTGCCATTCGGGGTGGGAGCGGGGGGGGGAGATTTCTCCAACTCATAATGAGGCCCAGAGGAGGTAAGAGAGGACCGCACGGTTGGGGGGCGAGAAGGCCGAAACCTTCAGCCTCGGACATGTCTGCATGGTGATTCGTTTGCTGCAAGTTGTTGGGCAACACGGAGCTTTGCATGGTTACAGCAAGGTTGGGCTTTCCGTGGACTCTTGGGCCTTTTTTGTCAGAAGCTATCATTTTGTTATTTTTTTATGTCATTTTATCTTACCTTTATTCTTGTTTCTGTCGCAGGGATTGGAACGAGATTTAGAGTTCCAAATTTGGGTTTTAAATAAAGCTTAAGGTTTTAAATCATGTTTTTGAGTTGAATAGAATAATTTAAGATTAAGATATTGTACCAGTGTCTTGCTCATGGACACTTTGACATGGTCACCAGGGATGAGGATTGAACCCACACCCTGGAAGTTGGGTTCTCAAAGTAGGGTTTTAATCAGAGGCAGGCTTTTAAATTAGAGTTTTAATCTTGTGTTAGGGTTTCAAAGTACATGGAACTTGAAAAAAATGCACCCACAGCGGCTTTTTACCAGTGATCTTAATGTGTCATCTTTATTGAACCAAAGCACTCCTTTTATTTTATATTCTGACAAGCATTAGCATCCAATCAGATTGCGCTAATGTCATTTCTAGATTGCTAACTGTAGTTACGTCTCTTTTGTAGTTACGATTTTTTGGCTTGTCAATTGTGAATGTCGGCCTGCACTCCATTGGCACGACGTCTCCGCCGTCAAGTCTTTCGCTTGAACACGTTTTAGCGTGCGGACGCGCTAAGCTGCAATATGGCGCGCAGACAGCCATTTTGGCAGCGGCAGAATACGACGGCGTGAAGGCGAGGCGATTTCACGTCGTGTTTGCGCAAGCGGCGGTGCTGCAGCCTGACGGGCTTAGCAAGGTGTTTATTTCCCCCCCCCCCCCCCCCCCCCCTTGACGTGGGCCGCGCTCTCACGTCACTCCTTTTATTTCCCCCGATGGCGCAACCCCCAAAAAAAATACCCACCGCACAATCTCAGTCTGCCGTGACATTAGTCAATGAGCTGGAAGGAGGAGGATGCTGGAGAGCCATCTCGCGTTATCCGCTTTCCACACTGCGTGCGTGCGCGCGCGCGTGTGCGTGCGTGCCCACAATAGCCTCTCAAAGGCCTTGGGAGGCTGCATGTGTTAGCGTGCAAGGCTTTTCCCCGTGGCCGTCCTTCAACTCCCCACTTGCGTGTCTTCCCAAGATCTCTTGTTCCCGTGCCGGCGATGTCACAGCCCCTTGTGCCTAATTAGGGACTCTGGACCCCCGCAGCACTATTCAATTAATGCCGCACATCTTTTTTCACCACACCCAAAAATGCGGGTTGGAACCTCCCGGCAGGAGGAGCAGGTCGAGGATCTTGTTAGGACAACACGGACAATACATGACCTCTACAGGATGTATTTTATGTTCCTACATGAAATTTGATCCATTTAATCCAACCACAGTTAATGTATTCATTATTTTTTTTGTCTTTTTTTATTGATTGATTTTATTTATTGATATTTTTAATTATATATATTTTTTTCACTTTGACCGTGAAATAATAGTAAGTAATAAAAGTTGCTAATTATCAACAGAAAGGGTTTGACCAAAAATATAAAAAAATAAAATAGTGCAGGAGGCTTGCTCGAGCGTTGTCGGCGGTGCGTGTTTCCGGCCCATCGAGGAGGTGTGAAGCATCCGCAAGACGACGCGATGCATGGCCGCCATACCGCTGAAGCGGACAGACAAATGAGTGCGTAGCCGTGATGTCACTGCGGGGGTGCGGGAGGGATTGGGGGTCCATTCAGGCACGGCACTTTCAGTGTGAGAAAGCGTCATCATCATTTCGCCTCGCAGCGAGGCACTTAACCTCCAGCTGGCCTGTCGAGCTGACCATCTTACTCGCATATGCTGGACGAATTCGTCTTTTTTTCCCCTCCTCATTGAAATACTTTTTTTTTTCCCCCAACTCTCAACAACTAATCATCAATACAATTCGAGAACGATGTAAGGTCTCCAAATGTTGTTCAATGAACAGAAATTCTCCGGCTTGTTCATATCTTGGACAAAAGTCACTTTAGTTCAAGGATGTCAGGTTTTTCTTTTCTTAGCATTGAATGTGTGTGTGTGTGTCCATCCATTCATTTTCTGTATCGCTTGACGGGGGGGTGGCGGGCGTGCCGGAGCCTATCCTAGCAGCCATCGGGACACTCTGTACCTTTTGCCAGCCAATCGCAGGGCACACAGAGACCAACAACCATCTGCACTCACATTCAATTTGGATTGCTCAATTGTCAAGCATGTTTTTGGGATGTGGGAGGAAACTAGAGTTCCCTTGGAAAACCCACGCTGGCACGGGAACAACATAGGGAGGGCCCGAGGTGGAATCGAACCAGCGCCCTCTGAACCGCGAGGCGGACATGCTAACCGGTGCCCCACCGTGTTGTGTGCATGTGTGTGTGTTTTAATATATATATAACTCAAAATTATTGTGATTTATAAACAACACTAATAACACAAAATGTAACAATTCCAACTGTGTGGCATAATTTGTTCTTTGGCTCTTTCAGCTGTTCCTGCGTTGGCCACCAGGGGACAGTATGGTATGTGGGTCATTGTCATCTAATTGAACAAAAAGAAGTAAAGACTTTGAAGTTCTTTTGGAAATTCAATGAATTTCAGCGTGGCGGAACGGATTGCGTTCGACTTTGGAGGCGATCCATTTTATTTCTCGCAACTAAATACTACGCGTGCAACGTCGCTAATCACCACCTTGTCTTGTCTTCATGGATGTGCAGCTGCAGGTGGCGTGCGGCGCATTTATTAAGGTCCCTCTGCATACAACAAGCACCTGCTGCTGTTGCTGCTGTTTCTGCTGCTGCTGGGATACCAGCTGTAAAAAAAGAAAAAAAAAATCTAAATATCATCCAATTGCAATATTGCAAATATCACGTCAAGCTTACACGCATACATAATAAAACGACGGCCTGACGAGGACACCTCAGAGAATGAATGATTCTTATCTCCCTCCTGTCAAATGATTCAATTACACTCAGCCAGACAGGAAATGAGAGATTTTATGTGTGAAGTATTTTGCAGACGTGGGTGGCGTGAAAGGGCTTCTTAATGAAGCACGCCAGCCCGCGAGCTTGTAATGAAGATATCTGACGGATGGGAGAATTGCTCTGACCTGACCTGACTACACGCACGCACGCACGCACGCACACAGAGTCATGCTGCAAAAAGTAAGTGCTGCTCTCCAAAAGGTACCACAAAGCTCCTCAATTCACTGACATAGTTCAATGGAAGCAAAATGTCACAAGGTGGCATCCAAGCACTGGTTTTGTCTAAGTTAAGCCGCTCAAGTCACTGACAAAGTTCCTTGGTTGTAAAAGGCCACAGAACAGCATCAAAGCACTACATTTGTCTCATTAATGCTCTTCAGTTCACTTGAACCTAGATTCTTTGTTACAAGATGACACAAAATAACAGTAAAAGATAACGTTTTGTAGATGAAGGGTAGTTCAAAGTTCCTTGGCAAAGCACTACTTTTGTCTAAAGGATGGATGGATGGATGGATGGATGGATGGATGGATGGATGGATGGATGGATGGATGGATGGATGGATGGACGGACGGATGGATGGACGAATGATGATCTAGGCTCTGGAAAGTAAGCAGTGATGGTTTGCACATCAGAGGACGTTTTGCTTTTACATCTTTTCCTGTGTGAAGTTTGCATGTTTTCAATGAAGAGAGGTTAAAATGGGCTGGTAAAGACTAACTTGTTTTTTTTTTTTTTTTAAAAACATCAACAATAACAAGTTCAGTAGTTTTGTTCACAGAAAGTGTTGGTGTCCACATCACGGCCATCATACTCACGCACCTGTAAATACAAACTCTTGCTATGTCTCCTCCTCTCATCACAAGCGTCTCTCCTCCCTTGGCTTCACCCCGTCCGCATGGTCCTCCCGATGAAATGTTGTGGGCCGCCTGTGACAGTAATTGAGGGAAGCTGGCCGGAACAAGATGGAGGGAGGGGTGGAAGGAGGTAAAAGAGGAAGGATAGAAGGCGGTAGATGAGAGGAGCGATGGAGGGCGGGGGTGTGGGGGGACCATTCATCTGAGACCCATGGATGTGGAATGG
This sequence comes from Syngnathus leptorhynchus, assembly GCF_054491065.1. Lineage (NCBI taxonomy): Eukaryota > Metazoa > Chordata > Actinopteri > Syngnathiformes > Syngnathidae > Syngnathus > Syngnathus leptorhynchus. The sequence goes on along the minus strand of NC_141199.1, from coordinate 15,308,540 downwards.
CATATTACAGCTCTAATGTGTAATTAGATAGATAGGGAATAAGGTTAGTGTGTGCTGAGGAGGAGGAGAGGCGGAGGGGGGGGGGGAGTTTCTGACATGGCTGCGAGCGCAGTGCCATCTAGTGGCGATGGGTCATACATACATTGAATAACGTGAATGCATATATACGCCTAAATATCCAATATATGTACTGCAATTTCACATTAGATTGCTGTATTGAAATGTACTTTTAATATTGTTGTTTTTTAATAAACATTTATGTTAAAACTTATTTGGTGTTTTATTCCTTGTTTTTATATTAGCCAATTAAAGCAAAACTCAGACCTTTGCTTAACTGCTTTATCTATAAAACAATATGTGTTTTACATTGTTGTAGGAGTTGATGTCCCCCAAAATAACATGTCGGCATAACGGATTTTTTTTTAACCTTTTATTGAAACACAAACACATTCGGTATAACACCATCAACTACGATCCAACAAATACAAAATTAAAATGTCGACATAATATGTGTCGGCTGGCAAAGCAGCAACGCTGTCTGTCACTCACTCGTGAATCTTTGCCAACGAACCTGAAAATGGTGGTGTACCTAATAGTGTGTCCACGTGACGTCACAGATCAAACAGCCAATCAGAAAGTGGGGGGTTGTTTGGGTGTGGCACTTTTCACTTTCATTTAAATTTTGACCATGATTTTTCCCTAATGAAGTGGCCTGTTATTAGGAACACCTGAAAATGGCGGTGTACTTAATGTAGTGTCCGTGTGACGTCACAGATCAAACAGCCAATCAGAAAGTGGGGGGTTGTTTGGGTGTGGCACTTTTCACTTTCATTTAAATTTTGACCATGATTTTTCCCTAATGAAGTGGCCTGTTATTAGGTACACCTGAAAATGGCGGTGTACCTAATGGAGTGTACGAGTGACGTCACAGATCAAATAGCCAATCAGAAAGTGGGGGTGAGGGCGGGTGTGGCACTTTTCACTTTCACTTAAACTTTTTCCCTAATGAAGTGATTAGGTACACCTGTGTCCGTGTGACGTCACAGATCAACCAGCCAATCAGAAAGTGGGGGGTTGTTTGGGTGTGGCACTTTTCACTTTCATTTAAATTTTGACCATGATTTTTCCCTAATGAAGTGGCCTTTTATTAGGAACACCTGAAAATGGCGGTGTACTTAATAGAGTGTCCAAGTGACGTCTCCGATCAAACAGCCAATCAGAAAGTGGGGGTGAGGGCGGGTGTGGCACTTTTCACTTTCAGTGAAGCTTTCACCATGATTTTTCCCTAATGAAGTGGCCTGTTATTAGGAACACCTGAACATGGTGGTGTACCTAATGGCGTGTCCGAGTGACGTCACAGATCAAACAGCCAATCAGAAAGTGGGGTGAGGGCGGTGTGGCACTTTTCACTTTCACTTAAACTTTTTCCCTAATGAAGTGATTAGGTACACCTGTGTCCGTGTGACGTCACAGATCAACCAGCCAATCAGAAAGTGGGGGGTTGTTTGGGTGTGGCACTTTTCACGTTCAGTTAAGCTTTGACCATGATTTTTCCCTAATGAAGTGGCCTGTTATTAGGAACACCTGAAAATGGCGGTGTACTTAATGTAGTGTCCGTGTGACGTCACAGCTCAAACAGCCAATCAGAAAGTGGGGGTGAGGGCGGGTGTGGCACTTTTCACGTTCAGTTAAGCTTTGACCATGATTTTTCCCTAATGAAGTGGCCTGTTATTAGGAACACCTGAAAATGGCGGTGTACCTAATGGAGTGTCCATGTGAAGTCACAGATCAAACAGCCAATCAGAAAATGGGGGTGAGGGCGGGTGTGGCACTTTTCACTATTGAAGCTTTGACCATTATTTTTCCCTATTGAAGTAACCCTGAACCCTACCCCTACTTTGTAACCCTAATCCTAACTCTAACCTAAACCCTAACCCTAGCCCTAACCCTAGCTCTAACCCTAACCCTAGTCCTAACCCTAACTAGCTCTAACCCCAACCCCTAACCCTAATCCTAGCTCTAACCCTAACCGTAACCCTAACCCTAGTGAAGTGGCCTAACCCCTAACTTGGGGGCGGGGCCACCTTATCTATTTACACAAATATTTTAATTTATTTGCATACAAAGCAAGATTTCACAAATAAAGGGAACTTGATTCGGTACAAGCCCACACCCAGGATCGAACCAAGGACTTAGCAAGCGAGTGCCCATGTCACTAACCAGTTGGCCATCTGCACTCTTTTGTACTAGTAATGTCCTTATACATATATATATATATATATATATATATATATATTTTTTTTTTTTTTTTACCTCGTTTAGTGTACCTATTGAAGTGTCCATGAGGTGTACCTAATCACAGGCCACTTCATCAGGGAAAAAGCTTAAGTGAAAAGTGCCACACCCGCCCTCACCCCCACTTTCTGATTGGCTGTTTGATCTGTGACGTCACTTGGACGCTCTATTACAGGTACACTTCCATTTTCCGGTGTGCCTAATCGCAGGCCATTAGGGAAAAAGCTTACTTCTATTTACTGCCCGCTGTCAGTGAGCCTCTGCCCTGCCTGTGCCTCTCTTCACCACTATCTCACTTAAAAAAAAATTGAATTTATAGAATTTGGCAGTGGTTTGTCAAAGTTCAAAGTGGCTCGAGAACCCCCCCCCCCAAATCAAAATGCTCAACACAGTCACATATTTTAACCGTGTGTGCGCATGCGTGCGAGTGTACCGCTATGGTTCCATTACATGGACCAGTGACTTCATCACTCTTCCAGTTTCCCCTGATGTCTCATATAGCCTGAAGGGAAGGAAAGGGAGGTTGGGGGCAGTTATGAGTCTTATAACTGATCACTCCATCATCCCAACCCCCCCCCCCCCCCCCCCACTTGACTTCCACATGCTACTTTTGCAAGTGTTGTTATCTTTCTAATTAGAGCAGTGATGCTACATTCCAGTCGGTTAAAGTAGAAGCTAGAAACATGCACGCTGGTGAGCTACAGGACTGGGCAAAAGGACTTGAGACGTTCATACAGTGCCCCCTAGAGGCGAAACAGTTCTGTTCAAGAGTCCAAAAGAGATGCCTGTCAGTTGGGACTTTTTTTTTTTTTTTTTGGTGCACAGACAGAATTTCCTGTTGTCATTCCTAAATTTGGGGTCGATGCTGTTTGTCTGTGATTGTACCCATCCATCCATTTTCTATATCGCTTGTCAACACGGGCATGCTGGAGCCTATCCCAGCAGTCATCGGGCAGTAGGCGGACACACTCTGTACCTTTTGCCAGCCAATCGCAGGCCACACAGAGACAAACAACCATTTGCACTCACAGCTACAATTTGGAGGGCCTACCAAGCACGTTTTTAGGACGTGGGAGGAAACTGGACGTGCCCAGAGAAAACCCACACAGGCACACGGGGAGAACATGCAAACTCCACACAGGGAGGGCCGAAGTTGGAATCGAACCTGCACCCTCCAAACTGTGCGGCGAACGTTCTTACCAGTTTCCTAACCAATTCACCGCTGTCACATTTATCAAGTCAAACATTTCGCCGCCATGACTTTTTTTCATTGACCTTATGATCCCTTTACAAAGCCAACTTGTTTAAACTGCGTGGCCGCATGTCGAGACGCCGCCGATGATGTCATCGCCGGTTAATTATCAACCACGCACACCGGAGATACGTAAAGACGTCTTTTATGGCAGTTTCAGTCTGGAGAAGAAAAAAAAAAAAAAAAACATGTTACATTGTATGTTTTATACTTAGCGGCTGAAATATGATTGATGCTTATGTGTGCTAAGTAAGCCAACTCAAACACGAGTGGGTTTAGTTTTGCGTCTTTAGTTCAAGTGTGTGGTGACCGCTGGCTATGTGGGCGCTGGACACTGACATTTATTAAGCGGAAGAAAAGGCCATCCTTCCTCACGCCTACGGTTTTGCGCTCTGCCTGCATCCGGATACAAGCAATCTGTGGTCTTGTGTCCTTCCGACACACACACACACACACACACACAGACACAGACACACACACACACACACACACACACAGACACACACAGACACACACATTACGAGCGTACTCATAAAATGCCACTTTACAATTCTCCGTCTGGTCATTTGCTAACTCAAACTGAATATTAAAAAAAAATAAAAGCATGTGACCACTAACATTACACACACAACAGACAAACACTCCTGGAGGGGACTTCCAGAACAGTGCACCTCCGCCCACGCACAACATCCGTGACTGCAGGCTGTGTGTGAAGCCTCAAGACAAGTTTGCATTCCATACACGTCTGCTCACAGGACCTCCGATATATTAGGTATTGATGCAACTTATACATAAGAGCCACAGACTTACCAAATACAGTAGACATACACATTACTCTGCGGGTTCTGCATTTTTTTGGTCGAGTAAACTTTTTTTTCTGCTTCTGATTTCTTTTGCACTTTCTTCCTCTAGTCTACAATTAAAAGAGCAAAATTCACCTGATTTAAGGTTCCTGCATGCCAAAAAAATGTACACTTTTGTCATGCAGGACGATGGATGTCACAGACAGAGGCTTGCCCGTGAGGCCATTTTTTGTTGTTGATGATTTTAAGATCGCTAATATTGGCAGTTGGATTATTTGATCAGTCCCTAGTATGTACTGTGCGCCTTCAGCTAGCGAGATGACGCAATTTACCTGTGCAAGTGTCTTGGTGTGAAATGTGGCCAACAGCAGCTCCTTCCCTATTTTGTTTCTTTATGTTTAACTGGTTGTCTCGTTCAATAAACAGCCAGAATTGCAAATCAGCAAGTGTGCCCACGGTGCAAATTGCTTTCACTTGGCTTGGCTATTGGCTATTGTCTTCAACATAGATGACATTGTCTTCACATAACATGGGCGCACACAACAATTCCAACTATTTCATCGTCTGGTTTCAATCCACTAGTTTTGTACAGTTCAGTTTTGTATTCTAATCTCCTTAGCAAAATCAAATCATAAATTGTTATTGTTGTCACATGTTGCATTATGGCCTAAAGGCTGATGCCAAAATCTGCATTAAATCCCGGCTTGTCAATACTGGCCTCTGACGCATAATGCTAATCAGGGCAAAGTGCTGACCTATTAAATCCCAGACATATGCACATTCCTGCTGGATTACCTTGCAAATGGCGTCGATTCGCCTGTTTTGTTTACAACTGATTTGATGTGATAAGGGAAGGCCACGTGATGACTTTGTAGAGTAGTAAAATGTCTCCTTTAGCAGGAATCAAGATATATCCTATCTTGCTTTTTTTTCTAATATTCAAATTTTTTATTGTTGTTATTGTAAAATTCTGCTGTTTTTTTTCAATGTAGCTTTTTTGGCTCCACTGCAAGCATGAATTAATAAAGTCAAGTCAAATATAAGAAATGGTGCTTCAAAATCCATGGAGCTGATTTTAGCCATATGGGACAATAATAATACAAACAATTATGGGGCTCTGTGTGCTAAATGTTTGTTGATCGAAGATCTTTAATCTATACAAATCAACAAGTTAAAAAAATGTAAATAAAAAAGGATGTATGGAAAAATACAAAAGGGCAACGAGTGCCAATATTACCACGTACAAACATGAAAAATCATTTTTTTATGGTCACCTTCCTTTCATTCCTCCTCGTGTTTATATTGAGTATTGAAAACGAATGCATCTATTCAGTGAATATTATAGCTGTGGATCGATCAAGTTGAAGGACTCCTGCTCAAACTGTGAATGCAACCGCGTTTGTACCATTTTGATTGTTTTGAATGGGAATCAAAAGCAGAATGAGAACAGGTTTGACTTAGCGGCTTTTGTCTCAAGCGGTTGACACGCGGCTGTCAATACGGAAGCAAAACAAAAGGAATGCGCATGCGCAAAACAGTGGCAAACAGGGCTATGACATCATCCATTCAAGCACTGAGACAAGCCTGGACACATTACTGTATTTATGTCGTCTCACACTTAACAACTCCTTCACTTTACGTACGAGCACCGAAAGGACAATGAGAACATAAATAACAATATTGTCAAGATATTTGATCCACTATCGTGGAGTACCTGTCAACCTGGGGAGACGACTGTGCAGGAGAAGGGGGATCACGACAAAAAACGACGACGATGGGGATTCTGGAGGATGAGCTGACATCCGCGGCTGCCACGGGGAACACGGCCGAGGTGAAGAGACTCCTCCAGTCAGGGGCCGACGTCAATGGGGCCAACCGGCTGGGTTACACCGCTCTGCAGGTAAGGAAAGACGCAGGTAGCCCTTTTTCTTCAAATCAATGAAATTAAATCAAATAAAAAATATTCAACTGAGTTGTATGTATCATGTGGAAATGATCTTATAAATAAATGTTGATTGAGTCATCATTAGGGAAAATATATTTAAGCGTTTCGTTTTTTTTTAAACATTTGACTTTATTAAAATGAATGAGGGTATTCATAAATGACTCGTTGAAAATTAAATATATAAGCTCTATATATTTAATTTTTAACGAGTCATTCAAATTATAGAGCCTATAATTTGAATGAAAAAGTCTAGTAACTCATGTTTATAAAGCACACTTTTTTTTTTTTTTTCTGTTTCCACCCGCAAAGGTGATGATGATGGGGAGCACGCCTGTGGCCCACCTGCTGCTGGCAGGTGGTGGCGACCCAAACGTGGCCGACTTAAGTACCGGGAGCACACCGCTGCACGACGCGGCCCGGACTGGCTTCGGGGACACCGCGCGGCTTTTGGTCCGCTTCGCTGCCTCTCCGCAGGCCAGGGATCATTCCAACTGTCGGCCCGTGGATGTGGCTCGGAGATATGGCCACGAGGACGTCGTGGCCTTTCTGAAATCTCTGTGAAGGACTTTTTTTCAAATTATTATTATTATTATTGAGGAATTGAGTGTTGTGATATTGAATTTATTTATTAAAGGTAAGGTGTTAATGACACTTCCTTGGATTTTTGGAACAAAATCCGTAGGAACAAAGGCTGGTACGATCATTGGACTTTTAAAAAAGCATGATTTATTCACTTTATAAATAATCAAATGGACTTATCTCACTAATGTAGTCTATAATTGATGTTTATGCAGATGATGCACTTAAAAATACTGTCTCAACAGAGCTTTATATTTGAATAGAAAAACATCAACTATTAATTTTATTTTTACCATTTAAAACGAGATGAGTTTTTCATTAAAGTGAAGTTTAGAAAAATGGTGTCCACACTTCATGCAGGGAAAAAAATCGCACGTTTTGCACAATTTATAACACCTTCTGACCACCTTTTTGTTTTCATTTACACTATTTCATTTTTTTGTGCCATTTAAGGCATGCCTGTTTGTGCACAGTATACCAAATCAGCACGTAGGAAATAAAAAACATTTTTAAACCTGTTTTTTTTTCTCTCTCTTGTCTTTTGTGAAACAAAATGTCTGTTATGTCACTGATGATAAAGTCCATCCATCCATTTTCTGTACCGCCAATTTTGGTAATTATTTTCTAAATGTCTCAAGTAAAAGTTCTATTGCTTCAAATTACACGTTAGAGCCTTCAGGATTGCTCAATAAATTACTAACACGGCTTTGGCAGGCAGTATTGTATTTGCATATCAGCAGAATAATAACTGATTCATAAAGCATATTTCAAAGGCCTAAAGGACATACAACTGTAAATAATGGGGCTACTTGAAAGTACTAGAGACTGTTTGTGTGCATTGAATCAATGTGCTTTGGTGAACAGTTTTTTTTGTGTTTTTTTTAATGCATCGACACAGATTTAGGAAGGATTCAATTTCAGAAGAGGGGAAGGCTGCATCCAAAAAAAAAAAAGCTTCAAATTCAATCTGTCTATTAAAAACAAAAACATATAAAAATGTATACAGCATACACATGTAAAGCATCCAAAAAATAAAATAATATCTAGTGAAAATGTCAAATTAATGTCCAATCAAACTGGTAGCAGTCCTAACTTGTGGCGGTACAAAACCACAAACTAGTTCAAATCACTTAAGATGACAAACTTGACTTTTCCTTTCCTTTTTTTGGGGTTCAATGTTTGGGCAACATCACTGAAGACTGGGCCATGGCCTGCAGCAGAGCATGAAAATCATTATCACCATAATACGAAGGCAGAAGAATACATAAAACATTAAAAAAACAAAAAAAGAGAGCTATTGAGAGATAGGACTGGCCAATTACATTTATACAAATATAAATCACAATTTTGGTAAGCAGTTTTTTTTTTTTTTTATTATTATTTGTCACGCCAGCTCCTTACCTTCAACAAGGTTCTGGTCTGGCTCCAGTCCACCTGGCTGATCTGAGGTATGACAGTCAGCAGGATACTGCTGGCTTTGTTGGCATTCTCTTTCATGGTCTTCATCACGTTGTCCACACAGACCTGCAGCGCAAAAGTCATGTGACTTGTAATTATAGCATTCGCAGTATTACACAATCTCCTTTGACAAATTCACAATTTCCAGGTGTCCGAATAACAGATATGTCACCTGTGGTTCCGCTGCTTCACTATCATTATGTTCAACTTTCTGCGGAGCTCGAGAGTGATTCGTTTTACGAGTGTGATGACGATTGGCACGGAGGCGTGCAGTGCGGCGGCGGCGGCAGCTTCCGAGTGAGCCGCAGGGTCAGCGATAACATTGATCCGACCCCATTCCGCTTCCGAAGTTCCTGCCGCCGACCTCTTTCCTGTTCTGTTACGGAGCGCCTACCACATCCTTCCGCCCGCTCCAGCTTTACAACTACTTCCTGACCCCCCCCCCCACCACCACCTTCCGCACCCTCCCCGGAGGGCTGCTCAGCTGCCAGCCTCCGGAGTGAGCCCCGCCAGAGGTTGTTTGACTCACAATGACTCATCGGCTTCACTGTCCTCATCCGGGCAAACAGAATGCAGCTGAGCCAACGAGTGTGCGGCTCAAAAGCGGTGAAGGGTGAATTGAGGTAAGAGTCACGGATGGAAATTATTCCCTCGGTATTCGCGGAGGAGCCCAACCACGAGCGGCGGAAGTTTGCAAGTAGTTCACACATCAGCCAGACACTTGAGAATTGTCTGTAGATCCCACAAGACGGTGGTGAGTTTGAAACCCATCAGCTCACGTTAACATAGGTCCTTGGCACGAAGATGGCACAAAAAAAGCATTATTTTCCACAAAAGTGAAATAATTTCTTTCGTGACTGGCATAACAAGAGACATCTCAAAAACGACGTGAACTACAATCACTTTTTTTTTTCCCATCATATCATAATCTAAAATATTATTGTAGTATTATTGCTATGTTTATTCAGATTATTAATTTTTTTTGCATTGCAATGTTATTTTACTGATCATGTTTCACTATTCCATTTTCCAATAAAAGAAAATACTAAATGTACATTATGACTATTTACCTTGAAAAACTACTTAACAGGGAAACGTTTGACAAACATAACTAAGATCACGTTTTTTGCTTTGGGAGAAAACAAAACAAAACAAGGGGGAGATCAAAGTGAGTGATAGTTGTGCACTTTCCTAAATATGGAACTGCTCTCAACTCATCTGACAACTTTGTACAAAAAGTAGCTCTATGACGCCTGGAGCGTCAACCATGAGAAAAAAAAACAAGCCAGAAAAACGGAGTTACCGCCTCCTCGTGCTCCTTCCAGCAGTCGTAGTCTGTCGCCATGGCGATGCTGGCGTAGCACAAACCCGCCTCCTTGGCAAGGACCACCTCAGGCACCGTGGTCATGTTGATGACGTCGGCGCCCCACTGGCGGAACATCAGGCTCTCAGCCCGGGAGGAGAAGCGGGGCCCCTCGATGCTGAGCATGGTGCCCTTCACGTGGCACTTGATGCCAAGACTTCGTGCCACCTCCACAAGCAACTGCGAGTAAGCAGTAAGAGTTGAACAATTTGGAAAAGTGATCTGAGTATTCCCCCCCCCAATAATAATAATCAAAATAATTGCAACGTTGATTTGTAACTTGTTCAGCGTGAGTAAGCAGGAGGGAATTTATGTCACTCGTGACTTTTGGTTGCTCACCTCTCTAGTCTTGTTGCAGAAAGGCTCAGCCATGGGAATGTGACACACGCCTGGAGGACTGGTCGGCTGACCGTCGTAAAGCGTTTGCGCTCTCTTGGTGGTGCTAAAAGTACATATATATTTCATTGGTTCATCTTAATTGGGACAGTAATCCCTCGCTACATCATTTATCCCGGCTTCAGTAGATTGCAGATTTCAAAATAAAAAATTCAGAATAAGAATTCTAAATTGAGGACTTATTGAAAGTTGCCCGCGAGCCAGACAAAAACTGACAAACTGGCAAAAATTAATTCCAAAAAGTATTATGACACATTTGAAGCATCTCTGAAATCTATGTTTCTGCATTACACATACACACAGTGAAATCTTAAGGAATTAAAATACATTTTGCATAAGATTAATAAATCTTATTCAGTGTCATGTCTAAGGTAAACTGTAATCACTGTCTGAGATTAAGGGCTATGTAAATACACTTGACTAAAACAAGAAGTTTAATGCACTGGCTAGTCTGTAAAAAAAGAATGTAATGACGGAACTTTCCACAAGTCATATGAGAAACGTGAGATGAGAAGGGAGAAAAGTTCTCAACGTTTAGAGAAATTCCTCCTTAGCAAAGTTCCGGGCATTTGTCATCTCGCTTGAGGTGGGAAGTCACATTGTTTACATATTTTTTTAATTTTCATTGTTGACACTGAAAAAGTATCAGCCAAGTGTGACGGCCAGTTCCGGCAATGGAACTCAAGTGGATCGTAAACAAATAAATTTGAAAAAAAATTGTAACAAGATGAGGGTTGTTGGTTTTTTTGTTTTGTTTTTTTAAATCACATGGAAACATGAATCATGTAACTGAGATGTGGGGGAACAAGTTTTAAATTGTTACGGAGTGATTACTTACTGTCTCCCCCTGTTGCTCTAATGAAATAAATGAAACAATCAGAAATTGCCCAGATATGCCCCAAATGGCGTCATGACCAATCTCAGCTCACCCGGAGCTTACCGGTCGATGAATTGATCTATGATGACGATGTCGCCAGGTTGGATCTCCTCTCGCAGGGATCCGCACGCCGTGGTGGCCAGCAGATGTGTGCAGCCCTCTTCCCTCAGCGCCCAGATGTTGGCCTGGTAGTTGACGTTCGATGGCATGATGGTGTGTTGTCTTCCATGTCTGAAAAAACCATCAACATTTAGGATGGGACCAAATCAGCCTTTTTTTTGGGGGGGGGGCTGTTTAGTTTCAAGAGAAATGACAATTGTGGGGACAAAAATGTTTGAATTAACTAACGTAATTGCTGTTACTTCTACGTATACTTTATTAATAAAGCCAATAATTTTTAGCAGTACGTGATGAAAAATCTTGAGTTAAAAATTACTCTAATGATATAAATGAGATGACTGAAATTCCCAATCCAAGTCACTAGATGGTGCTATTATATTTTATTTCTCGAAATTAGGATGGATTGATCGATACTATATTCATCCTTTTGAGGAAAATGAGAGATATTGTTGCTATTATACAATTCTTTTCAACAAAAGGTTCTTACCTTGCTAGGAGGACACATTCAACATTTTTTATTTTTCCTAGTATCAAGGCATCGGATGGCTGTCAACAAAACAACATTAATGGGGTAAACGAGAAGAAAAAATAGAAACAGATGAAAGTTGATGGCTAAATGTAATGTCGAGCACATAACGAACCTTTCCATACGGTGTGTCAACATAACGTTCGGTTCTTCCCTCCAGTATATCAGGATCGTCAAGGCCCGAACCGCCGATTATTCCAATCTACAAATTAAAAAAAAAAAGTAAAGAGAAGATTCACTTACATTACACTCAGTTCTGGTGCTTGGGATACTTTTAATTTGTAAAAACTAACGTGGCATTAGTGTTAAAGAGAGGCGAGTGTTAACAACGACAGGTAATATTGCTTTTGCGATTTGAATAAGAAGCACGACTTCGTGAAAATGACACCAAACCATGTGAGTTTATCCCAGACATCAGTCTGATGACAACTTGTGTTCGGCTATGCTGCCTACTGCTCTGTTAGCATGTTTGAGCGCGGCAGCGGCTACTCAAACAGAAAGAAATGAAATGACTTTATTTTTACCTTTACAGGTAACGAAGAAGACATCGCGTAATTGTTCAATAATAATGATATTAGAACGAATTACGAAACCAGCAAGTTGCAGCTTCCGTAGTACTTCACGTGGATGGCAACCGACATTTCTCTTCCTGGTTTAAACACGTCTTTCAAAATAAAAGCTGAAATTGTTAGTTTGAACTACAATGCCATTTCCGCTTAACAGACCAAGCACAATCTTTGCCCGCCCTGTTTTTTGTTTTGTTTTGGTCACACACAGTCATATTTGGGAACCGAACTCATGGTGCCAGCACAGCGGACACCGTATCCGAACTGTCCTTCCAGCCAGTCACGTAGCGTGACGTCATCAAGTGTTCGGACCTTGAGTCAATCTGTGTGCGCTCTGGATAATTTGATTTTTTCAGCGCGTTATGTTGCCTTTACAAGTTATTTTAAATCCCGTCCTAAACCACGATCCATTTCAAAGTGCAATAAATAATTGATACATTGTAATAGATGATGTAAAAACAAAAAATATTGCCTGTTGTGTATGTGGATGCTGGACAAAATGAAGTTGTTTGAAAACAAGTTTTAATAAAAACACTATTGCTGATCAATAAGCAACAGACGGAGCTTGGGGACATGCCACTGCAAAATAAAGTGATCCCTGAGAATACTTTCGAAATGAGGCATTATTAAATGGAGTTTAAGAACATTACCCTTCCCCCAGCGGCACTTGAAAATACAAGGGTTTTCCACTAATTACAACCGAAAAATATTTGTCTTACAAATATTCAATGCGATTATAATTATCCTAAGGAGTTAACGGGATTCATGGCACATACAAACGTCCAAATTTGGCCACAAAAATTCTGGCTGTAGGAACAGAACTTCCAAGATAAAATTCCATCATGAATCTTAACCCGAGGACCCCCCTGTAATAAAATAAAATAGTCCATGATGACATGGAAGCGAGGAACTGCCAATGTGGACAAACAAAAATGTTCATTGCGACGTTCAAACACACTTGGAAGCTAAATGTTAAAAATGTACTCTCACATATTCTCATGACTTGACCAGTTTAATTTTTCCCCTCACATTTGGCCTACATTTTATATATATATATATATATATATATATATATATATATATATATATATATATATATATATATATATATATATATATATATATATATATATATATATATATATATATATATATATATATATATATATATATATATATATATATATATATATATATATATAAAGGTTGTTGACATTTAGTCTAGGCGTACAGTCAAACATATTTGGCGGTGGAGAATATTTATTCCGCATTGTCAGTTCCACTCTTCCGTATGACGAATTTTGCGTCTGGTGAAGCCAACTTTTGAAATACTGCAGGCGGGGGACATGAGGTGTAGTTGTAGCTATTAGCTGAGGCTACCCAAAAAATCATTTGGCTCATGTGCGGCATCATCCATGGGGTAGAGGTCTTTGCTGGAGGTCGCGGGCCGCGTATCATCGCTACGATCACTGCCGCTCTCGATGGTGATCGGCGTCGGCGAATGTTTCTCAGTGCTCGTGTGCCGCCGGCTCTTCTTCTTGTGTTTCTTCCTCTTCTTCTTGTGTCGTTTGCTACGGACACTCAGACTCCTTTCCTCTTTCTCCTCTGCTGCGGAGTCGTCGTCTTTGGGGGACGAGGCGTTGTCGAGGTGTCTGGTTTTGTATTTCCTCTTGCCGGCGGGTTTCTCGAGGTGAGATCGTCGCGGCGAGCTCGACCTGGACCTCTGCCCGTCCCGCCGCCCCGGTTCACTGCTGCGACTCCTGGAGCGATAGCGTCGTTCGGAATGCTTTCTGCTAGCTTGATGGGAGATGTCGCTCTCTTTCCTTCTGAGTTTACGGTCGTATTTCTCGTCCCTGCGATCGGGGCAGTGATAGTCTCTCTCTCTGGAGCGGCAGTTGGATGGACTGCGGCTGGGACGTCGTGGCTTGGCGCTTGACCTTCCGCTCTTGTGCTTTCTGTCCTTCCAGTCGCGTTTCCGGCCGGATCGCTCGGAACCGCCTCCGTCTTTTCTCTCGGACTCGCTCGACGCTTTGCATACTTTCGACTTTAGAGTGCATCGTTTTTCTTTGGTATCGAGGTGCGGGAGGCGGCCCGTGTCGACGGGCTCGCTCCTCGGCGAGGATGACGGACTGTTGCTGTCGAAGCGAATGTGCCGGGGCAGGCGTGGCGCTTCTTTAGCGTCGTCGCTCCAGGACTCGTCGGAGGAGAGTTGCACCAGCTCGGGGGTTCTTTGGGCCCTGGCCTTAATAAAACCTACGATGACGCAGTCGTCACTTTCCGAAGACAAACACTCGTCGACTTGAACGCGTGTCGCGTTGCCTTGCTGCGGCGGCGAAGTGGGAATTTCGCACGCTTCCTCCTCGACGCTGCTGTCCGAGTCGGAATCGTGGACAGACTCTCTTTCCGTTTGACTCTGCTCCCCGGTGGTGGAATACGACGGCCCTGGCGTTTCATCGTCCCACAGGGAGCGGCTCAGATTAGACGTGCTGTAACCGGGAGTTCTAGGGGGCTCCAAATCCAATCCCTCATCCTCCGAAAGAGCTATGACGGACGAGTTGGAGCTGATGTCCGAATTGGAGGAGTGGGCCGAACCGTCGTACATGGCGTGTTGGTCGTAGGCGTCCATGTTAAACGGGGACTTTGCGAAGCTGATGAATTCGTGCAGAAAGTGCTCAGTGCGGCCCTGCAGAAACGGCCAGAGCTCTTCCTGGATGGCTCGGTCTTCCATGTCCACACGGGTAATGCGTGACATGATGACGTGCTGGACGATGTTAACCAGGGAGCCGTGCGCACCGTATAGCACCACGAGCTCTCTTTTTAGCCAAGGGATAAGTCTGTGCAAGCAGGCGGGGTTTTTACGATAGAACTCGGCCGAGGTGTCTCGGGAACGTCCTCCGTCGCGCACAGTACGGACTCTCAATCCCTGTCGGTAAAGTTCCCGCCGGAAGTTGACCATTTCCAGCTCTCTGATGTTGTGCAACGTGCGGCCTTCGCTCGCTGCTTTCCTTTTGGCTGCCATCCTCATCATCATGCGCCGGATGTAACGCGTCTGCTGCTGCTCTGGAGGATCGGCTGTCGATTCAAACATTACGCCGTTGTCTGGAGGAGGAGAAGTCCTTCCCCACTGTTGCCGCTGTACCCCGGTAAGTGTGGTACGGTATCTAAAGCGCACACCGCCAAACATCCCAAATGATCCATTGGTAACCGGTTTCAAGTCGTACTGTTTAAAGTCTTGCTCCGATTTGATACTGTGATAAATGGAATTAAATGGCTGCTTGCATAAGGGACATTCAGCCTTGTTCTTGGACCACTCGTGGATGCAGCGAAAACAAAATTTGTGCAGGCAGATATCCAGGTAGGCAATGTTGTTAAAGACATCTAAGCAGATGGGACATTTGGAGTCCGGAGACACTTCAGCCGTCTTGGCTTCTGTGGTTTTCCTCTTGTCCCTTTTCTGGTTCTGCTGCAGGGCAAGCTTGATTGCAGACATGGTCTGGAACAAAACCAAGTAGCACTAAGATTCAGACATTCAATTCATTTGTCATTTATATTGAAGACATTGCCACTGTCCCTTTGGTTTCAGGGAGTGTTGCACTGCACTGTACTTTACTTCGAGTGTGCTTAAAGTTGTTTTTTTTCATACATAGACACCTTTGCACAAAAAGAGGTCATAACCCACTACTAAAACAACTTGCACTTTACCCTCCATGACATGCTGTAAGAAGTTTTGGATCGTGACCATGTCAGACCAGTAGAAACGTTTTTCATGTTTTGAAGCAAACACACTGCCTAATGCATTGTGGTCTATCACAAACACTAAATTCCCTGACCTACCTACCTACCTACCTATCTATCTCTATCTATCTATCTCTACCTACCTACCTACCTACCTACCTACCTACCTACCTACCTACCTACATACATACACACACATATACATATATAAGATGTTATTACGTGGTTAGCACCAATCGGCTGCTTCCTTTTCTATTGCTTGGACAATTTACAAGTTGACTCGAGATATAACGCTTCATCAAAGTATAGATTTGAGCTAGCCTTGATACCTCTAAACTATCTAGAGATGAGATTGTTTTGTGGTTTACACTAGATAGTACTTGTTTAGCTAGTGGGCCAGCCGGCTATCAACTTGAGCTAGGTTAGCGCTAATGCTAACGAGGTGGCTCGGCTGTCTTTGAGTAGTTAAGTTTGACATCAAACATAATATTTACCTTGGATTTTTAATCCTTCTGGTAACTTGGTCACCGATTAGCCTCCCCTCGTCTCTTAAAATAAAAGCTGAACAGCTGCATTTGACAGACACCCAACACTTTTCCCCAGATGAGAAGCGTGTCTGAGTGCCGTCATTCCCTTAATGTTACAGTGTTGTCGCTCGTAATCTGTCGTGAACTTCCGGCTTTCACAATAAGAGAGCACTTCCGTTTTAAGAAAATAAAACCACGTTTGATTTGAGAAATGAAATTGACATTTTGACCATGTGACGCCCTTAGAGACTTGAACCATTTTAATAATCTTGACTTAACATTTCTTTTTAAGAAAAATAATGGAATAAAGGTAAAAACATACATTGCATTAATACTACTTTGACAAGTACAACTTATTCAAAACATTCTACACATAGGTTGACTTTTAAACAAGCACACATTTAATATTTAGAAAGCGACTCACACACATGACTTTATCTATATTTTAATTGGCATATTCACAGTTTTTACAAACAGACATTTCGGAAATTCAATGGGTCAATGATGATGATCGTGGCTCTCGGGGAGTCCCGGCACAACTTGGCCTGTCTCCAGAATAGTGTCACCCTAAACAAAAAAGATACACAAACATTTTATTCCATCAAGAGGGGTTTTACATTTGGTTCAAACTAATAAATCTATATTTCCTGTCCACATTTGCATCCCAGCAGAGGGTGATATTGCCCAACATGATGGCACCCTGAGATTTTGTTCAATTCATATAACACTGATGCAATATTTAGCCAAATACCACAATTTGACTGGCGCTGGCACACACAATGAACAAAGTTCCCCTTGAAAACTTTGTAACAACACAACACAAATGCTATTTTTAAGAAAAAAAAGGGCAAGCATAAAGCCAGAAGTATACATTAAATCCTGAACTACTTTTCTCAGTTTTGTCAGTATGACCAACAAAACACCACAGACGTGAAACACAATAAAAGCATATTTTTTGTTAAATAAATCGATACTTACCGGGAAAAGCTTGGGTTTCAATTCCACAATGCCATATGGTCTTTTCTGTCCGGGAAAATAATACAAAACATAGTTATTTGAGGTTACATACTATTTTTCTTCTCTGTGACCTTCCATACAGCTGTTCCGTACTGTATGTATTATTTCTTATATTTGATATTTAATAGTAGCTTCAACTTACAGCAACATGATATTTGACGTAGTAGTGGACTACCCAAGCAGGAATTAACAAGCGTGTTAATGTGAAAACGCTCCCTTTGTAGGCTTTGTATGTCTGAAATGAGAAACATGTCATGTACATCAAAACAATTATTAATAAGCACTGTAATAGGCGGTGAAAAAAATTATCATTAGCATGCAAACTTAAAGCTGGCACTTTTACACTGTTCCACTAGATGGCGTTTCTCCTCTGTTTCCCCAATGAGTGACAAAATGCACAAATATCTGACTAGAATTGAAGGCTAGGCGTGTGCTAATCGCTGCTAGCTACTATTAGCATCACTCACGTAAAGCCGCCACAAGCTCTTGGGCTCTAGAAAACCTGTCCAGAACTTGGTGACTGCGCCGGGTGGTTTTGCTTGTACGACAGGCTCCCTGGGGCTGAGTTCCTGGTCCTTCAGCCACTGTCTTCGGAGCTTAGTGAGCTGATCCAAGCGGAGCTTCTCGTCCGGAGTGTAGCCAGACATTGTCGTTTATTTATGCGATATTATTGAACAACCTCAGTAAAGCTCCAATGACAACATGGAGGACTTTGACGTCGAAACCGGATGTGGGTTCTTCCACTGTACTAGTTTAGTAGCGACACCTGCCGCACGGGATGATTACATGCAACAGACGTTACAAGTGGTAATGCCGCACGGAATGATTACATGCAACAGACGTTACAAGTGGTAATTTTTCCGAATAATCTTGTTTACAAATAAAGACAACGTTCATTAGTTTCCATGTAATAATTATTACTATAGATTCATTACTGTTTTCAATACGTGATTTTTTTCTGAAAAATCATTCAAATAGGATTATAATTAGCCAATTTTTATGACATTTTTGGACTGCTATTACGGTGTATGACAGTTGAAAGTCATCCTTTAATTTTCGTTTCCTTGCAATTTTGGCTAGGTTATAGAACAGAGTCGCGTGTCTATTTGTGCAGCAAACTATTAAAACCTGGCTTCATTTATATTGCTCAAACCTATTTGTCTAAATTCACTTTGAAACACTCAGAAGATTATTCTGGAAGGAAATGATCGTAATGCCATTATTTGTTCAGTTATTGCATTGCATATGGCTCTGCTATGGTACAAGCTAAATCAATTGATGCCAGCAATATGACCGAAATGCTGTATTAAAGTGGGAACTATGTAGTGTAGTTCAACAACGACGACAATACACGCATTGATTACGTCACAAACGGCAAAGAGATTTTTATGAACACATATGTAGCTGTTGTCTTTAAAAAAAAGTAGATTGACGCTCCAATTTGCAAGACCATTGGACCAAATTCAGGTACGATGCCTAATATTTAGAGGAAAAAAATATCTATCGTATTGACCGGTTATCAAATCACCGGTTATCAAATCATAATTTCGTACGTCACGTTCTTGTTCTGCCTCCAGGGGGCGATACTGGGTGAAATCAGACCCAGAGTAGTGTTAGCCTCTGGGCGGTATATTGAAGATCCTTTTTTTTTTTTTTTTTTTTGTAACTTGAAATGAAACGTGTCACTTTCGCTTCTCATTTGTGGAAAAAATTTTTATGACAAATCTGGCTTTGCTGTCGCGTGATTGTTTCTCTTGATGCCTTTCACGCGACACTCCGCCACGAGCTTCAAATCAGGTCAGTTTGGGGTTTTCCACAAAGCTGCATGCTGTTTGTGAGGTTTATCAGCACACGGTATGTTTTGTTTAAGTAACGTTTCAAGTTTCGTCTTAGGTCAAATCTAAAAGGTTAGTCAGTCGTGTGTCGGTTCCTGTTTTCTGACGTCATCAATAC
This sequence comes from Syngnathus leptorhynchus, assembly GCF_054491065.1. NCBI lineage: Eukaryota > Metazoa > Chordata > Actinopteri > Syngnathiformes > Syngnathidae > Syngnathus > Syngnathus leptorhynchus. Next base: position 15,289,128 of record NC_141199.1, on the reverse strand, counting down.
GCGCTGGTATTTACGGCCTTTTTTTTTTAATTATATTTTTTATTGAGCTTCAATAACATACACAACCAAGTTCCGACAGGACCACAACACAACTAATGTCTTTAGATTATCATTTTTAAAAGAAATATGAAGTTTGTCGTGGTTCCAGTAAAAGTATTTTATTTTTATTTTTAAGTATTTAGTATTTACTCAAGTCGTTAAGGAAACGCTTCAAAAGGTAGTCATAAATGTCCTTCAGTAGGAAAGTAAACAAAAAACATGACTTCTCGATATCTGCAATCTATTTTTATGCATATTTAAATAAATAAAAATCCTAAATGGTTTTTATCTGATATCTATATTTAAAATCAGGCAATTGAACAGGGATGTATAGACTCTATATTCAATCTTATAAATGTGGGAGTCAAATATATATATATATAATATCTCTCCCCTCCTGATTGAACAGAATGTCTACCAGTACCCATCGCCATGTTGTCTGGGAGTCGGAGCGCCTCGTGGCCTACCTTCACCCTCGACCGTGGACGCCTGGCTCGGTAATACTGGAGCGCCGTGTGCCTGGAACAAAGGCGGGCAGCATCTTTCACCTGGAGGAGGCTGAATATTTGTCCTGGATGCTGGGGAGCAGGGCGGTGGCCCAGCTGCTGTGCGACAAACTCCGGGTGCATCGTTGTGCCCTGGTCACCAGACCCCATGTTGACAGACCTGCTCAGGTGTGCACTTCCTTGACCATTGTATTCATTATAAACGACTACAGGTGAGAAACCTGAACGCTATTTGGACTCAAATTTGTTTAGAATTTGGATTTGATGGCAGCTTTGGATGTTTTGGAAACTGCACTATAGGTCTGGTATTCATTGAATAGCTGAGAGGTTCCACAGAAGAAAACACAAATAGGTGACAAAAAAAAAAAGATGTTACCTGCTTTATTTTTACTTGTCTGAACAAAATAACTTGTGTATATTATTACAAACACATGATGAATCTCATCAAAATAAATGGAGGATTCTACTGAAGACTTCCGTTCTCCCTGGTGGAGGGAAAAAATGAAAAACGTTCTAACGGTGTTACTTGTGTTCTTTAATCTTCGAGATACGTGTCATCCCGTTGCACGGCCTGACTGCACAGTGGCGTCCTCACCAGGCAGGCGAGGAGGAGCACCACTCCTACGATCCGGGCTACTGCACCTCCAAGACGGCGCCTCGCTGGAGCGACGCTCGTCTGGATGAGATACTGGCCAGGATCCGTGCCAAACTCCCCAACCCCAACGCACCGCCCAACCTGACGTTCCTGGGCGACGACCAGTCCCATCCTGGTCTTTTCTCTCGTATCGTCCGGGGAGAGGAGACGCAGTGGCGAGTGTGGGAAGACGAGGGCCACGTTTCTTTCCTCACCCCGTTTCCCAACGCGCCCGGCTTCACCGTGCTCGTGCCACGCCGTCCTCTATCCTCAGACATATTCGGGCTGAGGGAGAGCGATTACGAGGGGCTGGTGCTAGCCGCCCGCAAGGTGTCGCATCTCCTGGAGAAGGGATTGGGGGCATGGGGTGTGGGTCTTATCTTTGAGGGCTTTGAGATTAATTACGCCCACGCAAAGTTGATTCCGCTCCTCCAGCTGCCGTCTGCCGGGGAAGGAAATCACAGCGTCCAGCCGGCGCCTCCGCAGTGCGTGTCCTCGTATCCCGGTTACGTCACCTCAGAGGACGGACCCGAAGCGTCCTTGGAAAGTTTGGAGGAGATGTACGCCAAGATGACCTTATAGTAGAGCTTTACAATGATGAGGTTAAAGATTAAAGTCCCAATGATCGTCACACACATCTGGGCGTGGTGAAATTTGTCCTCTGCATTTGAAAATAAAAATGATTAAAAAAAATAAAATAGGAGGGGTAAAGAAAGATTCAATAGGAGGCGGAATCAGACATCGATGCAGTGTGGCGTCCTCGCAACGCAGCAGCCACAACCCCGAGCTCCCACGCACTCCATCTTGGTGATATAGAGAAGAGGTTCCACGCTGCAGCTCAAGTCCATGATGGAGTACACGCTAATTCGAATCTGGCAGGTGAACTCCATCAGGGAATAGTAAGACGCAAAGGGCATCAGCACGGGCGGCAGGTAGTTGACCACGATGATAGCCAGGACAATGAGCACCATTTTCAGGGCCCTCTTCTTGGCCGGGTGCATGACCTCCTTGCCGGCGACGGAACGCCGCAGCACCCAGATGACGGAGATGTTGCACAGCACCATGACGGCAAACGCAAAGAGCACCACGCCGCTGAAAACGCCGTTAACGCTCCTTGAGCCCAGGATGCATTTAGCCAGGGCGTACGGCATGATCACGGCCCATGTGGCCAACGAAATCCCAGTGCGAATCTTCTTGTTCTGGTTGCTGGCGAATAACACGGGGTGGACCACCGCCATGTGGCGATCCACACAAACACAAACCTAAAAATCAGATAATATTGTTCATTGTAATACAGATTCATTTGTTGCTTGAGATGGTTTCAAAATTATGATTTCAATTTCAAAATCTGCCGCAATTTTTTTTCTTCTTTGTCACCTGGGGAAAATGTAAAACCGGACATCCCAATTAGACGCCAAGCTATAGTGTGATATGAAACTCACCAAGAAGAGCACCCCTAGGTCCTTCACGCCGTACGAGAACCTCTGCAGATACCAAATGCGCGCGTCGTCCAGCAGCAGAGAGTTGAGAAGCTCGGTGGGCATCATGAGGCAGAAGTAAGCGTCCAGAACGGCCAGGTTGATGATGAACACGTCCGAGGTGCACGCGTCGCTCTTCTTGGCGGCGATCTGCCAAATGACCAAGCCGTTGCAAGGGGTGCCCACCACCAGGTTGAACACCTTTACGCCGTAGTAGAAGACAAAGCCGTACGGTACCACAGGGGGCTGGCAAATGTGCCGCTTGAGTTCATCTTAGGGAGGAAAGTTGAAGGCAAGTTTAGCATTCAGCTACTAACTTTTCGAAATTTAGAATTGGTAAGAAATGAGTTTTCCTCATTTGTATTATTACACTGCATCATTAATGTTGTACTTTAAATTGCACCCGACGCCAAATAATCTATACGACATATTTGTAGTATGTGAGCATCATAAACATTTTAGTATTTTCTGAGAAAAAAATAAAAATAAAATCTAACTATTCTAGATTCCTTGGCAGTGGATTGTTTTTTTTCTCGAAACGAGTCACGTAATTCACGGAAGAACAGCAAACGTTGTAAATGATTGCATAAATTTGCTGAATAAATATAATTTACTTTGTTTTTTTCCTCTTTAATTTGCCGTTACTGTTGATGACCGGATCATTTTACCAAATTTTCCGTGAAATGAAAAAAAAACCTCCACACAATTTCCACAAAGTAAAAAAAAAAGTATTTTAGGAAAAGAATATGCGATGAAAAATAACACAAAATGTCTCTTAACTGCCACATTATATCAGTTTAGTGGTGAACCAATGCTTTCTCTCACATTGGACCCACAAAAATTGCAGTTCTTACCTTGATTGGCAGTATCAAGTCGCAGCAGCCTCAAATCAAGATCTGGATTGCAAACTAGAATTTTCTCAGCAGGTCGTGAGAATAAAAACAACCATTGACACAGGATGAATTTCACACCTGGTCATCTATTGGTTGGTCCGGTACGGTGAGCGAAGGGGGGGGCGTGGCCAGATGCACAACGTCACCCTGATGTTGTCTGTCCGTGTTGGCAACTAGATGGTCTGGGCGCCTCTGGCTATCTGGCGCAAACAGGTGACGCAAACTGAGAAATATAACGCAACGTCTTACCAGCCACGCTCCAATTTTAAAAAGCCTACTGGGAATTTAAAAGAAACCAATTAAAGACTTTAAAGTGGCGTTTGAGATGAAGTGATTCAGTATCCAACCTGAGCCAGCAGATGGCACTAGAGTGGAAAAACACTTTTTAAAAAAAATAACATGACATCGAGGCACTTCATTGTCTAAATTCTCACTTTAAAGTCAAAATTTTGGCTTTGAAGTGACAATTCTGACTATAAAGTCTAATTCGGACTATACAGTGAAAATTCTGACTAAAGTGAGAATAGCCACTTTCTGACTTTAAAGTCAAAGAATTCTCACTTTAAAGTCAGAATCCTGTCACACCTTTTTTTTTTTTTTTCACTGGCCCTAATCATCTTCCTTACGTCTTGGACGCCTTTCACTCGCAACAAAAAAGATTGCAAATAATAATAATAATAAAAAAAGAAAGAGGCTGACGTCCTTGAATTTTGAGGTACCACTATGATTTTTCATTGCAAATATATATTTGGAGACTGCATAAAAAAAAAAACACCTCCAATTGTGTTGCTGTCCTCCACTCAGAAGCTGACACAAACTTGCTGAGGAGCTCACAAACGTGAGAAAAAAAAAAAAAAAAAAGGGGCTTGCACACACGCACTTGGTTGCAGGCCATAAAAAAGGAAATGAGGCCCCAGCCACGCACAAGTTATGACGACATCTTCCTTCTATAGGTCGATTGTGCGTGTTTGTGTTTTTTTAACTCCAACGCTTGGAAGGCGGCGTCGTGTCCGATTGTTTGCTGATGAGCGGCGCTCCGTTACTCTTCTCCATCAGCTCCATGTCGCGAGACTTGGAGTTCTACAGGAAGGGGAGGAAAAGGTGATAGCATGGAGCAGGAAGGAGAGGACACCAGGTCAGGGGGGGGGGAACAAAGAAAGCAAAGAAGCAGAGGAAAACAAGTTAGTTAACCAAGACAAAGTGGGGAAAACGTGAAGATGCTCTCACTAAAAGACAACTTTTTTTTTTTTTTTTCGACGTTTCTCTTCAGTATAAAATGCAACCAAAATGTAATTCTACTTTTCTACCAATTTAACGTCCGAAGGTGGAAATGGACTTTTAACAAGGGCCTTTTCACGCTAGCTGCTGGTAAAATATGCAGACCTGACTTGAGAGGTTAGTATCAGAGGAAGGACACCATCTGTGTACCACAAAGCTGGGACTGGATTTAGATGACAGTTACTGGCACAGGCCATTATGGCGGATCTCAGTATACAAAGATACTTGTTGAGCATCGCATGTCTGGTATATGCTGCTGGTTTGTGGATTTATTATTTAAATGGCTTGCAAAAAAAACAAAAAAAAACTGATGCGAAGACAGATAAGGATAGACATTTTCATTCAAGCTGTATAAGTTGTTACATTTTGGTTTTTTTAACTGTCATAGCAAAAGTGGTTCCGATTTTGAGCCCATTGAAACATCCCAAGAGTCCACCAATTGTAAAAAAAAAAAAAAAAAAAGTTCGGCTTAACAAAGCACGCAAAAACTCAAGGCAAATCTATAGTATGACTTATGACAATCGCATTTTTTTTTTTTTTTCCGGCCTTCCTGTGTGGAGTTAGCACGTTATTCCCGTGTCATGGCAAAAGTGTTTCCGATTTTGAGCCCATTGAAACATCCCAAGAGTTCACCAATTGTAGAAAGAAAAAAAAAAAGTTCGGCTTAACAAAGCACACAAAAACTCAAGGCAAAGCTATAATATGACTTCTGACAATCTTTCCGGCCTTCCTGTGTGGAGTTAGCACGTTCTTCCCGTGCCTACGTGGGTTTCCTCCGACTGCTCAGGCACGGCAGGCCAATTGACTGCTCCAAAATGTCCGTAGGTGTGATCGTGGGGGGGGGGGGAGGTGGTCGTTAGTCTACGTACGCCTTTGCCAGTTCAGGGTGCACCAACTCCCTGAAAACTGCTGGGATAGGCTCCAGCGTGCCACGCCCCCCAAAAAATGCTTCAGATAGTGAATGGATGAATTCAAAGCAAACGGCGCCCCTATCCTGCTTTGGTATAACCCGACGGGCGTCAGATCGATATGCAAATCGCTTCACGGTTTCTCGATCCGGGCCGCTCCCCTATGATCCACCCGTGGGAAAGGAGTAGAAGACTTCAAGCTGATTGGAACAAGTTGTACATCCGACCAAACGTTTGTTTTGACCAATCACGGCGACAGAAATGCTAATTCGGAAAAAAAAAAGTAGAAAACAACACCAATATCTTTTGCAGCTTCAAATGCACGACGCGCCTCTCTTTGCTCTTCTTCCAAAAGGAAGCAACTCGGTGAAGAGTGAATAACGAGGACCTTTCGGGTGGTTCGGGAACGGCGTGCGTGCGGTGAGCAAACGGTCACGGCGCGCGCTAGTGCTTGTTTGCTTTAAGACTGGTGACTTCGGTTCCGTTGCTCTCAGATAGTACCTCGTGGTCCAGGGTGTTAAAGTTCACGCCAAACGAGCTGGACTTGTCGTCGCTGCGCCGGCACAGGCAGCAGAGGATCTCCTTGAAGGTCCTCCGCATGTCTTTGTCCCTGAAGGAGTAGATGATGGGGTTGACCAGCGAGTTGCACTCGGCCAGCACCAGGCAGTACTTCTCGTAGCGTAGCACTTTGCACTCGTCACAACCCAGGCCGTCCAGCAGCAGCACCACCAAGCCTGGAGTCCAGCAGATCACAAACCAGCCTGTAGAGGGAGGCAGAGGAATATTTCATCGGACTAATTATGCAAGACTTTCAATTCTAATCATGAAATAGTACAAAAGCGGGAACGGTGTTGATTTCGACATCTTTTCTTTTTTTTTTTTTTTTTTATAAGAAAAAATTTACACCGGTGTCCTGGAATTTTGGGTCGACAAAGCAACAAAAACTCATCTTGGTGGAGATGACTGAAAGGAATAAATATACAATAGCGCAAAGACAACAGATGAATGTGCTGAAGAATGTCCGAAGTAGGAGGTCCTTGAGGGAGAATGGGAATGTACCGTAAATTGATCTCACACACACACACGCACACACACACGGGCAAGCAGACCCACACAGTTTAGTTTGCATAATCACAGTTTCATTATCATGACATTTGATTGGGAAGCGCACAAATCCTTTCAGCCAATTGATAACACAGCGTAAAGTGTGTTGTGAGCACTTTGCATGAGGCCAAGGATCACTTGGAGCACACCAGATGTAAACGCTGAAACGGTCGCGGCCTGAGACAACACAAACAACACGCTCACGCACACACAAACTGACACGTCATCCCGTCTTTGCTAACTCAAGTATGCATCTCCCTGTCGAGGCACGCCGGGGTATCGCCGGCCTTCCTTACATGCCAGAGGTGGCAGGCGCTCGCTGCTAAGCGACGGCAGTAAAGACGAAAGGGACTTTAAGCAACTTGAGGAATTTATTGTCATGTTGGAAAGGCAAAACCAAGGCGGGGAGGGGGCTCGGACACGGTGAAAGGAGCGAGGAGGTACTTCAGGATTGTTCTCCGGAACGCAAGGAGAGTTGTGGAGTGAAAACACGCTGGTGTGTGCCAGGAGAGTCTCGAGGAACGAGTGCAGGCATACCAAGCGCGGACATGTTATGTTTTGGAAAAATTCAATTTCCATTTTTCTCTTCAATATTGCGATTTAACGCGCACTGATAAGGAGAAGAATGAAGATGATCTGATGTAAGACAGAGTCGAGAAGCTCCCAAATGTGCAAAGATGTGTCGCACTGTTCCTCACCTAAGATCATGGAGACAGTCTTCATCAGGTTGAGCACCGTCTCTCGATGTCTCATCTGGGTGGTGTGCTGCGACATCTGCTTGCTCTTGTGCCTCACGTACAAGAAGATGCGAGTGTAGACGGCTACCATGATGGAGAAGGTGAGCAGGTTGAGGAGCGCCCAGAACACCAAGTAGCTACGGCTGTAGAGCGGCGCCATGGTGGAACACTTGTCCAGATCACACAGGCAGTGCCATCCCATGGTGGGCACCAGGCCCATGACAATGGCCACCAGCCAGATGAAGATCATGATCACAAAGACCCGCCGGGTGCTCATTTTGCTGTGGAGCTGCATGTTGAAGATGGTCTGATGACGCTCCACCGCCACGGCCAGGAGGTTGAGGACAGATGCAGTCAGGCTGGTGTCGATCAGGCCTTGACGCACGAACCACTGGTACTTGGACAACTTGATCGTCCATGGACCTGTGTGAAACATCAAATGGAGGTAGGAGACACCTGTGAAAGAAGGTAGATAGAAAAAAAAATAGCATTACTGGCTGAGAGCTCACTGGCAGAGCGCTAAAATATGCTTGGACCGCAAGGCTGAAAAAAATCTGCGAGGGCAATATTTTGGAACCCCTGGTGATGCCAGGCCAGATGATCGATTGGTTTTTGGTGTATTTTTCAATTATTTCCGGATATTCTTTTTCACATTTCCACCTGGCCCTCGTGACAAAAATGTAGCGAATGAATCCATTTGGAACAAATGTTTGGGCTTGTCAATTTTCTTTTTTGACCCATTAAAAAATTTCAAAATTGACCCGAACCCCCCCACCGAGAGGAAAAAAAAATCCTAGCACCGCCCATGCCTGCAGCAGGTAAGATTCTGAACGACACAGCACAAGCGTTGAACCAGAAGTTCGGAACGTCGGGATATTTGACTTTGTTAACTGTCCTCGTGGTCAATCAAAAGAAATGAGTTGATTGTCCATCACCGGTTCGCCGTGTAACGTACCTGAGAAGAGGTCTGCAAAAGCCAGGTTCCCCAATAAATAATAGATGGGGAAATGGAAGCGTCTGTTTTTTAAAATGGCTCCAATGACCATCAGGTTGGAAAAGATGACAATGAAACAAACAATCATGCCCAGCGACACGATCACATAGTCACGACGGCGCCAGTGGTCGCTGATGTTCTTGCCGCTTTTTTCGTAGAAAAATTTCACACTGCGGTTCAAGTAGCATCCCTCGGTGTCGTCGGTTAGAATATCCATGGCGGCGAGAAGGTTGGCGGAGGCGGGGCTCGGAGGAGAGAGGTGAGATGCCGAGGCCTTTTCAAATTGACATATCGGATCGATGACGCTAGCTAGGGTCGCCTTTCAAACTGGCCCTCTCTCTGATGACCTGGAGGGCTGCATGCCGTCAGGTACGCGGATGACGATGCTTGTCTGTGGGACACACAAACGTGAACATGTGAAAAAAAAAAAGACACACACACACGGACGCACACAATTAAACAATTATAAATGAGTTTCAAAAAAATGCTTTTGCTTTATTGGAGTTATATGGAGAATTCAAAATTTCTCTTGACGGAGTCAGAGATGGATGAAGATTTTGTTCCCTTTTGGGTTTTTTTTTATTTCAAAAACATTTCTACTGTTTCATGAATGACTTTTTTGTCACATTGTGTCAGCACGAGAACAGGCTTGTCTTTTAACGTGCGGTACAAACTTGAACTCTCCAGTGAAAGGCTTTCTTTCGGGTCACCATCACGCCCTCGCGCTGACACCATTTTTTTCTGTTTCTCCATAACACCTTAAAATTACACAGCGCAGCTATGTAACACAATCTTAATCCAAACATTTTCTCACACATCTCAGTAGCCCATTGGCCAATTGAGGGTTCCATAGAGGAAGATGCCAAATTAAAAAATAAAAATGTAGAGCAGGAGGGGGACGTTCAGGGCCACAAATGTGTTTCGTTTAGAAGGAACGTGAAGAAATCCTCAAAAGTCTTCCAACATGCTGGAATTGGTAGAAACTCATTTGGTGATGGTCACAAATCAAAATCCTTGTCAAGAATTTTCTAAGAGAATAGAAAATATCATATCATACAACGTTTTTTTTTTTGGTTACCCTTCACTTTTTTTTGTGCTAGCTCAACACAGTCTGGATTCTTGGAATGAAAATCTGTAAAGCGAGGCAATATTTTGACAAGCACCACTGTCACATGTAGCCAGGTAAAGTTTTGGGTTTTTCCCAAAAGAAATAACATACTTCTGTACTGAAGTTCACAGGTCGATGGAAAGGGTCAACTAAAGCGTAAAGCAGAGCTTTGTAGTCATTTAACTGGCCAGCGATGGCGACTGCTGTTGTGTAGCAATTTGGCCCAACCTGCTGACACGAGAGCAAACATCTGAAGAGTGTTCCTCCAGTGTGAAACAATGCTGGCGTCCAAATTTATTGCGCCACTTCTGTGGCCTGACACATGACTTAGTGTTTTTTTTGCAGGGAACGCGTCTCGACAGTAAACAGCAGTTTCGACGCTAACCAGTCATTAGCAGGGCAGCCACGCCCGAGTCGCCTCGTCCTCCCACCGTTCTTAGAAGGGGGGGGGGGGGAAGTATTGCGTGAGCTAACAATTTCTTTTCAACAGGAAATTTACACCCAATTGATTTTTTTTTCTTTCTTTATTCATCTTCTGGTTGGGTTTGTGCAGATAAAGTGGCAGGAAGCTCCTACTTTGAGCAAATAACATCTGTATTATTGGATCCTTTTAGCCATTGAATCACCCCGACACATGCAGCCACATGTCACGGGCAAGTCGGATGGAAACCAATGCCGTGGGTTGAATGGGAGAACTTTGAGAGAGAGAGACAGATTGGAGGGAAAGCAAATCTAACTTGGGAAGTCCACCAAGCAAACATGCGGATCGGATGATTTCGCATCCCTTCATGGGTGTGATAACCAATTTGTGTGGACTAGAACCTCAGATGAGTATCACCTTATGTATATATTTATTCCAATTCAACTGTGTAGAAAAAAAAAAAAAGTTTTACAAGAAACATTTTTTGAGTCTTCAATCATCTCCAAAACAAAGCAAAGAATATTCTTGGCAAAAACATGATGCAATAAAACTATTCAATTGCTATAGTTTGAAAGCATTGTTAAAAAGTCATATTTGTATTGCATTTCAGCAGTTAGCCTTCTTGGATCAGATTTGTGTCTGTGTGTGTTGATCATAAAATATTATCTTGAAATGATCCAAGTCTTTTTTCTTTAAATAAAAAAAAGGAATCTGGGTTGGAGACTGAACACACTACCTTTTTTAAAATATATATTGTTTCCTCTGGAATAAAGAAGTGGGCAAACCGGATTATCCACCACATGTTGTGTATTCAAAATAACCCCTTAACTTTGTGAAAAATCCCAAAAAAGAACACCATAGATGTGGGGTTACAAATAGAATGAATTACAAACTGTGCAGCAAAACCACAGTGATAAATAATTAAAAAACAATATTGCCTGGCATAGATTCTTTATCTTCTTTATAAAAGGAATACTGTTTTTGCATTTTACCAATAGTCTTCTGCGATTCAGGGGCAAATCTACATGCAGTATGTCTAGCTATATAATAATAATTTAAAACTAGTTATTGATGCTACAGCCTACTTGCTTGTGAACGGAACCGAGGCTCAAAACAACATCCTGTGTCCCTTACCTAGGCACATTGGGGGAAGGGAAAAAAAAAAGAAGAAATCGATAATACGATTCAAAAGAGCGATAGAGCCATTATGAATAAATGAATGAGCACCTCACATTATATACAGGAAAAGCTACAAAACAAACCGACAAATAACTCCTTTTCAAATCAGATGAGTAAAAACTGGTCAAATATTGAAAAAAAAAGAGATTAAAAGTGAAGACAATTTGCACTTCTAGTAATGACACACGAATTTGATGCACAATTTGTCTTTGCGGGCCACCTAAAATGATGTGGCGGGCCGTATCCGGCCCCCGGGCCTTGAGTTTGACACCTGTGCTCAGACGTTCCGCGTACAGAAGCACCTCTGACACGCACGACAAAATGAAAGGGTACCTTTACCATAAAAAGCAATAAAACCATAGTTTCGCCTCAAAATGTTCATTTATAACACACGCAAAATAAAGAAATGAACGATCCTCACCTTTGTTGGTTCTTTGATGCTCAATCTTTGAGTAAATCCACAAAAGTCGTCGAGCTAGCAAACAAAGTACCTGAAAGTACCTGCAGGGTCACCTCCCGCAAAGAAGAAGCTGCGACGACCCACAAAAAAAATGTGACGGCAAATACGACACTCAAAAAAAAAAAAGAAAAAAAAGACACAAACTAAAATTCGGTTCCAATTCAAGCGTGGTTCGTTTTTTGAATTGTTGGCAGAAACTCCGAAACTTCCTCGGGCCAACCTGTCCGCCTGCTTCCGGGAATTGTATGGACTCTCCTGTCGTTACCTGCACGCCGGGCCAGCGCTTGCCGACTTTGGGCTGGAAGGGGCGGAAAGGGCGCGGCAGGCTTCACCGCTGGCCGCTTCCCCCCGCCTCCCTCGTCTCCTTCAAGAGGGGGATGTCGGAGTGCGTATCTTGGCCAGGTTCTCAAGCACCGCCTACAAATGGCGCGTCATTGGCTGAGCGCGATTCGGACCACCAATGATACGTTGAACTTGGATTGATTGACAGTTGGTGGTCGGCGGGATCACCTTGCAATTTGTTTGCTACTAAAGCGATGCAAAGTGAAAATATGTTGTGAACAACCGTGCCAAATCTTGATTTTTAAAAAAAAAAGTAGCTTTAGTAAAATAAATAAATACATTAAAAAATACATAAATAGGAAAAAAGCTTGAAATCTGAAAAGTGTACTTTGAAACCACATCTTTCTTTCTATAGTTTTTTTTTAACAACCTACACATGTTTAAACCAATCAAAATGAGGTGAAAAGTAGGCATAGTTATATGAGACAGAAACCACACAATAGTTTCTAGTGTTTGTTTTAATAAAAAAAATAAAAAAAAGTGTTTGTGTCAGGGCTAATACTGTCATGACAACAATGATGGTAAAAGAAGAGGAAATACCAGAATGACAACAGATGTGAAGTGAGTGAGAAGAAGCGGGGGTTGGGGGGGGGGGTCAGTGGGGAAAATGCAGTTATGGTTTCCTGTTTACCAAAGTCGACAAGTGCCAAATATGACAGCTGCAATACGTGTGTACATGTATGTAGAATGTTGCCGTTAAAAGTATTTTTACACTTGTTTCTCTGGGCGGTCGCCACGGCAACAGGAGATGCAGAGTGGCTGCCTTCAACTGGTATCTTTCATTTTGGCAGATGAGGTGGAAATTGAGCTTAGAGAGCACTAAAAAAATGACATATTGGTTATTGCTGAAAAAACAAGAGCTCCATTTTAATGCGCTTTTGTTTCAACATCAGTACTTCCAAGTTGTATCATTCCACAGTCCTGTAGCTGAAAGTTCTTTGTTCATTTTGTAATATAAGCAGACTTCTACCAAGCCAAGATATGTACCCCTTAAATTAGATTGACACTTGAAAGGATACCATGGATTAATTTAGACAATAGTGTGTGTTTAAAACTGCCACTCGAGTACTTTTGGAGATTGAGAATCAGCAGGAGTCTTATGAAGGCTAAATGACTTGAGAGTGTGTGTTCATTTGATTATTTTTGCTCTTAAGCAATGTGTGACTCATATGTTGTGTTCAAATGTGAGTTTGAGGATCACATGCGGAACTCCTTTAATGTCATCTGGAATAGATTTTAGGGAGGGTCTTGATTGACCTCATCATTGACTTCAATGCCCCCCCCCCCCCCCCCCCCCCCGAGCGCTTCCTAATGGCATCGCCGGGAAGAATGCAACGCTTGCGAACAGATTGTGTGTAAACCCCCCGCATACTTTCCACTCTTTCAAGATGACATCACACACATCCTGAGAATCTTGAATGGATGCAGACCTCGTGTGGTTGATGGAGCAATGTTGATGAGCATTCCAATGTGAGAGCTGGATCAAAATAAGTTGCCATCACAAATACGTTTTCACTTTTGGATTGACACTGTCAGAGAGATGTTGATTGAATAGTACAGTGAGATACCGATTTAATTTATTCCTTGACCATGCTTGGAACTCAAAACACACTTTGCCCCACTCCCCTCCGCCTAAAAAAAATACTTGGGGTTAAAAAAAAAAACTCTTGTTGAATACTGCACTTTATAAATACTGAACATTTAAATGGAGGATGACGACACTTAAGGGCCGATTATCCGCTCCATAGATTTAAATGGCCTAAAAAGATCAAATACATAATAAATATATTGTTTTTGGTAGCCTAAAATGTGTACTACAGTATGAAGTTATTAATGTGAATATTATTGTGAGAGGGATGCTTAAATCTAAATTTACTGTGCCACTTTGTGAGAAGATAATAATGGTGTGGCATCTGGTTGCGTTCCTTTGATGCTTCCACGACAATTAGATGTAATAGACCATATAAAACAATCCAACCATATATATGATATGAATGTTGACACAGCTGAGCAATAATAAGTAAAGACAATATTTGTATGTAGCAGACGTAATATTCTTCGCAACACCACACCCGCCGGATTGAGGCGATCGCCACAGTAACTATTTAACCAATAGAGAAGACAAAAACCCCCAAACACTAATATTGTTTTTTTTTTAAAAATATTATTTTAATACTTTTCTTAAAAAAATGTCCATAGACTGAAGATTAATCTATCGACGTCAATGCCTCACTTGTCAACATACTAACAAGATGTTTCTGGATAAAATGAATCAGCTGGGGAGGGGGGGCATATTAGGGGAAAAACTGACAAAAAGTCCAACAACAAGCAAGTAAGAAAAGGTGGAGGTGGTGGCAGGATTAATTGGTTAGAATGTTGAAAACACTCAGAAGTGTGCAGGCCAGAAAGTCGAATCACAATGGAAACGATTCCGAAAAAGAAAAAAAACCTACAAAGAGTTGCATGAGTAAGGCGGGTGAAACGCCTTTGACATTAGCGTGACAGAAACCGAATGGGAAGTGGGTGTAAAAGAGCCAAAGTGCAAGAAGACGAGCAAAAAAATGCTGCGCAAATATTTGGATTCCTAAAAGGGGAATAGGGGGGGGTCAAAAAAAAAAAAAAATCAAATTAAACCTTTCTTAAAAAGTGAAAGTGTGAATGTACTTTCAGAACTCAACAATTGGGGCATAGAATGTGATGGGAGGAACAAAAAAAATGGCAATGGCATCATATATTTTTTTCTTCTTTACAGGAAATCCTACAAAATAAAAGCACTCAAGATTGCCCCGTGATCCCCCCGCCCCCCCCCCAACACACTGCAAACACAAACTCCAACTCCTCCTATGTTCTTTTACGTTCCCTTGTCTTCGTATAGAATATATATATATTTACGTATCTATCTCGATATAATATGTCAGAATTTGTAGGGCGTGGTCAAAGACAATACAGGCCAGAGCGCTATGGCGGAGAGAGGACACACTCGAGGCTTCTGGGGTCTCTTGGGTGGGGTTCTGGGTGAGGAGGGGCTATGCCGCTGTGTCCTGAGAAAACTAGCCCAACAAGTTGGAGGCCATCTCGGAATAACACAATTAAAAGAGCGGGGAACGTCAAAAGTCTGTGCACCTTTTAAAACATTCTATTTCCTTACCCCTCGACCATCACTCTTGCCTTTTAAAGGACTTTTTTTTTTTTTTATAGCCAACTATACATATCACGTCAGACACCAAAACGTATCTGCGTTCTGAGGGGAAAAAATATGGCGTAAAATGGGGGGGGACAAGTACCATGTAGTCCATATACGGAGGAGGTTCATGTGGTAATGGGGGGGGGGGGGGCATGTATATTAGCTCATCGCGTCAGTGTGTGCATGCGTAGGTCCTTCTCACACATTGCTGCTCTTTCCACTCAGAAGAGATTCTCTTCAAAAATGGCCATCAAGTCGCTCTGGAAGTTAATGTCAATGGTGTCAGCCATCTGCATAAGAGAAGAAAGAGACCATCAGTTGGAGAAGCTGACCGACATTGTCGAAATTTCAACGGGCAATATCGAAACTGGAATACTGTCGAGGGCAAAGAGTGAACGTCTACGACGCCGCTACTTGTCCATTTCCCGGCTGACAATATTTTCTTGTCCGTGATGGTTACTTACCGCCTCCCTCCTCCGCCTCTCCTGCTCACGACGGCGCGCCATCTCCCTCTGCTGGTCGAGGGCGTTTTGCACGGCCGAGGAAGTCGGGGAGGTCGCCGGAGGTGGGACAGCAGGAGGCTGCGGAGAGTGAGTAGGCGGGGTGGAAGGCGGAGGCGTGGGCGCGAGGGGCGACGTCTGCTGCTCTTGCCGTCGGCGGGTGTCTTCCTGCGCCCGGCGAGCATGCTCCCCGCCGTCGTCGTCGTGGCTGTGGAACAAACGACACAATGAGCTACAAGCGACTGTGACCAACGTCAGCCCGCAGGACACGTTGCACCCAATCCGTTATGTAAAAAATTATATCAAACTTGTTGCATTCATCAGCCTTAAAAAGAGTTTAAGAAAATATATTGATTCGTTTTTAATTACATTTGTAAACTGTAAAATATTTGAAAATGTATTGACTTGGATTGTAATCTAATTCATTATCATTTGTTTGGTATTTTGATTTGTAAATTGTAAAATACTTTAAAATTGATTGAATTTCATTGTAATCCAATTCATTATAAAAGTAAAAAACAATTCAAATTTAGTATTTTAATTGTATTTTATTTGAAGTTTAAGTCATTGATCAATCATAAAGACTTCAAAATATAAATACAATAAAAAAGAGATTATTTGACCCAATGAGGCTTTTAAAATCGATTTATATAATATAATAAAATATTGGTAATCAATTTCTGAACAGTAATCTCGGGCCCTCACTGTTGGCGAGGGTTATGGACCAGTGAAAATTTGCATTTGATTCTACAATCATTGAGAAAGCCCCCCACCCCAACTACAACAAAATCTTCAAACTCAGTTTCTTAATTCAGAATTAGAACAAAGTCTCATTCAAAATGAATGACACTTTTTAAAATAATTTCTCATGATTAAAAAAAACCCCATTCTTCATGACCTGCTTTTTAGGAAAGAGATTACCGAGTGCTATCTGCTGGTTATCTAGTTTAAGTTACTTGTTCCCAAAACGATGACTTCTTTCCGACAAATAATGTATTTTTGCGTGACGTACTATGATGGACAGAACTAATGCTAGTCGACTTGGTGTGCTATTTAGCGACGCGACAACTGTGTGGTTTTTCCCTTAGCTCAATACATTTTTGGGCACTAGTGACATGCCGTGACCTACCGCAGTTTCTCCTGCTCCCTCCTGGCCTGTTGCGCTTGAGCCTTCAGTTGCCTCTCTCGTTCTTCCTTCTCCCTGGCCGCCCGTCGAAACTGCTCAAAACTGTCGCTGGACGAGCGGACGGCTGACGCCGCCGTTGACTGAGACCTCTGGGAGAAACTGGCCCAGGAGCCCATGTTCTTTAACTTCACATCCTGGAATATATATAGATATATTTTAAGATATTAGTTGCTATATGACTTAAAATATTCATTTCATAAAAAGTGCATTCATCACGCTGCCGAACATACCGGCGTCCTTTTGGACGCTGTGGGCGTTTTGGGTTCTTGCTTGACTTTGGTGTCCTGCTGAGGGCAGGCTTGCACCAGGGAGTCTGGGAGGCGGGAACTGGGACGAGAAGCATCCAATGACTTGCTTTCTAATCCTGACGGAGGCAAATGAAGAAAACAAGCAAAGATGTGATTAACATTCAATCGTAGAGAGATTATCGTGAGCAAAAAAAAAATTCCGATTTCCGAAAACGGCGTCTGCTTAATGATACTCTTCTCAAGACTACGTGACTTTCTATTTTTTTTGGGGTCATTCACCAAGGTCAGGCTGTCAGATGAATATCGTTCTGTGTCTTGTCACACTACAAATCAGTCAACAACCAGACCAAGGTGCAGATGTTGTGAGTTTTGAGTAAAGCTTTGGCCTTCCTGTGTGGTGTTTTGATGTTCTCCCCGTGCCTGATAGGGTTTTCTCCGCCACTTTGGAGACTATGAGATTGTGAATTGGTCAAGGAAAACAAACGTTCTAGTGATTGAATGTGCTCCCGACTTAAAAAGGGTCAAAAGAGGAGGGAATAATCATTGAAACAAAAACGTGACACTTAAAATTGAAAGTGCTGCACTTACTATTTTTGCTGTCGTGTTTTTGTGAGTCAAGGCGCATGGCGGGGCTGAACGGGGGAGGAGATAGTACTGGCGAGGGGGGCGCTTTCTCCTCTTTTACCAAGTCAGAACTCTGGTCCTAAATAAGACACACAAAAAAAAAAAACACGCGCACGGTAAGCTTAGTCGTAAAGCGTTTTTAGGGGCCAGTCAAACAATGACGGACGTTTTTCTCGATTTGGGAGGGGGACTGTTGTCCTGTCGTCTGGAACTGAGGCATCAAGGGGCAGTGCATCATGAGTGGAGAGGGACTGTCACGCCGCAGGCAACCTGCAAGAGCAGCCGCTATTGACAATGTGAATGAAACGGAATACTGACTGAATGCCAATGAAACTACTGTCCATCTTACCGGTAGAAAACGGTTCGGCCTTGAAGCGTGGCGAGGGTTGCTGCTGCAGTTGTTGTAGCTTCTGTTGAAGGCTCACCCCCTTATGCTGCTGCACCGCCGCCGCCAGAGCGTGCGGGTAGGATTGCTGCGTGTGGCCGTGAGCCGTGCCGTGACGATGCATGGTCGCGGGGGCGGACGTCATGGCGGCTTGCATCGATGGTCCCAGCTGAGCCGACGACTGCAGAGGTTGAACCGGCCCGGACGTCCGCGGTTGAAAAGACTGCAGAAAGCTTTGCACTTGGCTGAGGGAGGGCGTCTCGGCGCTAATGGGCGCGGCTTCCTCGTCGTCTTCCAGTAGGGCCTGGGGTGGCTGAGCGGAGAGCGTGCCCAGGATGCCGTGCGATGGCGGCGAAGGTACGCGGGGACGTGAAGCGGGTTGGGGAAGGGGGGCGGAAAGCGAGCTCTGAAGCTGAGGTGGCGGCGTGGGGAGAGAGAGGAGCGAGGAGGGAGGCGGATGAGAGTTCTTGGGAGGGAGCGGTGCTGCGTGGCTGCTAGGTCGTGCTGGCTGCTGGGGAAGTGCGCTATGGATGGCTGGAAATAATAATAATAATAATACATTTTATTTGTATGGCGCCTTTCACGGCACTCAAGGTCGCCGAACACACATAAAATCGACACAATTGAAAGAAAAGATCAGGAGAACGTATAAAGACGTTCAGATCGGAGATCCGGTGTAATCGCAAAATAGTCTATTTATTCATCCGTCCGCTCATCGCACCCCTAACTGCAAAATGGCACTGACCTGGTGAGGGTGTGATGGGACGTTGGTTGAGGAAGAGGTGCGTCTCAGTAGGTGTAGGTCCGACAGGCGCGGTGGCATTGAGGAGGCCAGATGTGAGCGGCGGACAAACAGCTGTGATGACTGGGCCGGGCTCGCAGTTGGGCTGAGTTAGGTGAGGGTTCATAAAGTGGGTCAAGGGGTCAAAGGCGGCGCTTAACAGCTGGGAAGATTCCAAAACAGGGACAGGGGCGGTGGGGGCGGGAACGGGGACCGACACAGGGACGGGGGGCGGGGCGACGTATGGGAATTTGGATTGGACCATTTGAGGCTGCGGCGTGCAGGGGCCAGTAACGGTGGTGATGGGCTGCCGCTGCTGCTGCGTCCTCTTGGTGTCCTTGTTGGACAGCGTCTTCTGCTGCTTGGGAACCAGCCCCGCTAAAAACAAAGAGTCCATTTAAAAGGCATTTCAACAAAAGAATAAAAGTGGATCATATTTATTTCGGTACCATTGTCAGAGTCTTCACTATCGGAGGAGTCACTGGTGCCCGAAGATGAAGATCCCGTCTTCAACTTTGTGACGTTTGTCATTTCCAGGGGCTTTTCTACAGCATACCAGAAATTTGCAAAGAGGTGACTATCATTCAAGAGCACTCATTTCATTTATCCAAAAAAAAAAAATTGTATTGTACCGTCAGACACTTAAATTCTAGAGTAACCTTTGAATGATGGCAGCTTGCAGCACAATGTGGTCACACAAGCTACTGTTTTTTTCTTCTCTCATTTTATCTTAAGAATCCGTGGCTGGTTTTAAAAAATAATAATAATAAATAAAAAATCTACCTGAGGACTTCTTTTTCCTCTTGAGGCAACTCGATACGTATTTTTCCAGCTCCCGGAGCGTGGAGGGCTTCAGCGTCTCAAAGTCGATCTCGATCTCATCCGGGTTGGAGTTCTTCATGGAAGGCTCTCGGGTCTGGATTATGTGCACAACTCTGCCCAGCTTGTCGCCGGGCAACTTGTTGATGTCGAGACTCAGCTGGCGCTTCTCTTCGTACGACATGGGTTTGCCTCCGACGGCTGGCGCGCTCCCGAACAAGTCTGGTGAAGGCACGGAGCTTTTTTTGTAGTAAATTTCCACAGATTCATCCGCTTCGTTCAACGACAAGGAAGATTTCTGAACGACGAGCTAGCGTGCATACCCATGTCGTCTTCTGCTTCCAGGGAGGCTGACGGGACGAGAGGCGTCGGGGCGCTCTGAGGGGCCGCAGCGGGACGACTGTTTTTGATGCCTTCTTTCTTACTGCGATTCATAAACGCATCAGATGATTAGACAATGCATCATTTCCCTTTGAAATGTCTTCATAAGCGTGTCATAAAGGAATAAGTCACAATATGTAATACGACAAGGCTGGCTATTTTCTATAAATATGCTAAGTGCAAAAAAAAACACACAAAAAAAAAGGACGCCAAGCCAACCAAAATAACTTGTGGCCAAAGTATGGTAGGGAAAAAGAAATTTCTTATGGCATTTCCAGTCAATTCTGCCATTCGCTGATCATTTTAAATAATCAAAACTGTGCTGTAAAAACTACCGACCCAGGCTTCTTCCTCTCCTTCTTGGAAACGAGCGACTCTTTGCTGTTTTTGCTCTTCTTGGAAACGTGAAGCACGGCAGGCTCGGCCAGTTCCTCGGCTCCCATTTTCTTCTTGTGCTTTTCCTTCTGATTTTTCTCCCTCTCTTTCTTTTTGGGCTTGCAGACCTGAGGCTGAGAGAGCGCGGCCAGTTGCTCGTGTACAGCTTTGAGCTGCAGAAAACACAATGAAATGTGGTTGGGAAAAAAAATCATGAGGCACAGCCTCACAAAGCCAATCCTAAAATGGTTTCTCTAACCCAGTGTAGAAATGAACTTTCTTGTGTTTTGTGAAATAATCACTTAGGGTGTTATTCAGACTAGAAAAGTCCTTTAGTCCGCTTGTTTGGTCTGAGAAAAAAACAAACTTGGGGTGTATTCAGACCAGAAAAGTCCGAAGCGGACTTAATTTTTTGGTTTGTTTGGTGCGGTTCCTATTCAGACATTTACATTTTCCAAATGAAGGATACACTCAGGACCAACCAAGCGGACTAAAGGACTTTTCTGGTCTGAATACATCCTTGTTTTTTTTCTCGTTTGGTGCTGTTTCTGAATAAACCCTGTGTGCGATACGGTAAACGATAATTTACTTAAATCATTTGAATATTTTTGGCCTACATTTTGGCACTTTATTTTTAACGGTTGTTTGTTCGGTAATTGGAAAGCCAAATTGTTTTTGAGGTGTGAAAAGATTTTAAAAAAAACACTGCTTTAACCTGTTCCTGTAAAACAGCCAATCGCTGCTGCCTCTCTTGATCAGAGTCTCCCGCTGAGGACTCGGATTCAGACGCACTGGAACTGCTGTCTTCTGAGATAAGGGGTGGGGGTGGTGGAGCTTGGCGGGTGGATGGCGCAGGGTGAAGGACAGATGATGGCGTGGGAACCGGGGTAACCTCCTCGGGTTCGTCAGGCATCTTGGCAAACCGCATCTCAAAAACGTCCTGTGAGGAGGTACAAGGGGACACAATAAGCATTGAGTCAACACACAAATTACATATGTCAAGTTACTTTTTTGGGAATAGAAGTTTGTTGCTCGTTTTGATCAACACTTGGGCTTCCTACAATTTAGTACTCAGAGAGACAAGTCTATTTTGAGAATAGGCAAAGGACAAAACGCACACCTGTAGTTTGCGTGCCATTGCCACCACATCGTGGCCCGGCGGGTTATATTTGTAACAGTTGGAGAACATCAATCGGACATCTGCTGCAAACTCTCGGGGGTCTCTGTATTGCCGGTTGTCCAGCTTTTTCTAAAGGAGGCAAAAACAAAAAAGATCGTTTAAAAGACAATTTGACATTTAGTTGGGAAGCTGCAGATGCTAGATGGCGCTGACAAACAAATGATTTATTTAGGGTGTCAAATATTATTGTAATCATTTTTCGGGGAGAGAAAATTATTCTCACAAATTACCTTAATGGTGTTTAAGTCCATGGGATGCTTGATGATGTCATGATAGTCATGAAGGCCAAGAGATTTAGCATCAACGGGGAGGTGAAAGGGCCAAGCGTAGGCAAAGTGCTTCTTGGACAGCATCTCTTTGACCAGGAAGGAGCAGGAATGCATCTGATCTTGATGTTTGGGCGTCAACATGCCTCCTGTCTCCAAACCACCAACCAGCTGGTGCTGGGAGTCAGGCTGCGACGGATCTCTCTTGGGCTGCTTTGATGGGCGAACGCTCTCGCGACGCGGTCGAGTCTCGGCCAAGACGGGAGATGATTCGCTGAGCTGGTCGTTGGCTGTAGGCGTTGTGGTGTCCGCTTTCCTCTTCTGGCTCTTCCGTTGCTGTTGGATCATCACAAGATGTCAAAGGACGCAAACAAAATGACATGTCAGCATTTTACTGACTCTCCTTTAAAAAGTAATATACTGTTAACTATAACGATAGGAACAGAAAAAAAAAAATGACTTGAAAAGCACATTTAATGTGTGAAGTGGGTGCAACAATTATTCGACAACTGAGCCATGATCAAATTATGGAAAAAGCATTTTAATAATCATAATCTTGACTGGCTGTTACCTGAGCCCTGAGCATGTGACATAATTTTCAATCGACTGCGAATGACAAAATGCACTTTTAAAGGTGTTGATTACACATGGGGAAAAAAAAATAAAAAATCATCAAATTCACTATAGACAAAATGTTAACTTTTCACTGTTGACGAGAGGGAACTTGGCGAACTTGCCAAAATGTTTCATTTGGATACAGAAGATGAGGATTTGGATGGATTTGCATCTTAATATTGATTAACAATGTGAGTACAATACAGTACATGCTTAAATAGTAGAATAAAGTACAACGGAACTGACTGCCTTCCTTCTGTGTCGTTTTTTATTTTTATTTTTTTACCGTAAATCATGGCATGCATGCGTCCTATAATGCGCTCCGTTCATGTGTGGATTACGTACAGAAAAGTCCCCGGAAATGAGTGTGCGGCTTTTAACTCGTAGCGCCTTATGGTGCGGAAAATACGGTATTATCGTAATTATTTTAAGGCCGTATTGCTCTTGTAGGTACCTTGATGAGAGCGGGAGTGCTCTGCATCACCGGGCTAGGATGGAGTCCTGGGTGCGCGGCGGCGGAGGCTGGAGGGGCCACAGCGGTCATGCCCTGGGGCAGGATGCCTGAGAGTGGGTACGGCGGTCCTAGATGGGGGGCGTGGGCTGCGGGTGTAGGAGGCACACGTGGGGGCTGGGCCAGCACAGGCGGGGTTGACGACGCGTGGGATTGCGGGAGGCTGGAAGGGGACGAGAAGCCTCGCGTGTGTGGGGTGCTGGATGGGGAGGATAGGTCTTGGCTTGATTCGGACATGCTGATCGGAGCTGAAATCGAGATAACAAATGAGTCGTGACGAGAAGATCCCACTTGAAGATGCAGTCCGGCTACGACCCTACCAGGCTCTCGCTTGATGCCGCGGCGTCCCTTGGCGACCACGGCGATTTCCGTCTCTTCCTGGGGCATCTGTGTGATCTTCTGGAGGAAGAGCTTCTCCAAGGCCTTTGCCATCAACACGATGTCATCGTTGGGCTGCGTGAAGCAATGCACACTTACCATTTTGCGCCTTATTCCAAGATATTCTCGACCCCCTGAATTCTTGTCCGTACTTGAGTTTCTCTTTTAACGCTCATAAATTGTGGATTACCGTTGATGATTTTATCCTTGAGCTCCATGTGTTAACTATTGATAAACGGTTACACCCCTTAGTTTATAACAAACTGTTCCGAGATACTGACCTTGTTGTAGATGTAGCAATTGGTGAACATGGTATTGAAGTCATGAATACACTCCTGGGCGTTTTTGTAGTAGTGGTTCTCCAGGCGCTTTCTGATTGTACCCATGTCCATTGGGGTTTTGATGATTTTATTGTAGTCCTAGAATCATGGGACAAAGGAAGAAGACTGTAAAGGCTCTCTCGTCTTCTGGCGGCTACGAAGGACACAATGTGCTTGGTGGAATTTGATCTTAATTCACTGGATATCCTATAGGAAGACTTGAGTTCAGTTTGATTCTCATCTTTCTAGGTCACGGTCTTCCGCTTGTGGTGGTGTCACCGCTAAGTGACACTGGTGTCTAAGAGTTTTAAAAAAAATCTGAAAAGTAACCAGTGACACATCAGCGTGACGTCATACAAGACCTGATTTGTGTTTTTCCTCATGACACCACAGAAGATTGGTACCGATGTCAAAAAGGAAGTAAAAGCGTGATGTCAACCACAAACCGGATAGGACCTGATTGCGTCGTGGGAAACACGGACGCTTGGTAGACTATGGATATAAAACTGCTTTTTAGCAATCCTCCTTTCACCAGTGCACACCATTCATCAAATGGTGAGTACATTTCCATTTTTAATTGCCCAGCACTTCTAATTACACTTGTAATTGAAAACCAGAAAAGAAAAAACAAAACATGTCATCAGAACGGTTATTTGGTGACAGTCTGACTCCAGGATTAATCAAAAATATTTCTAATGGACAAAATAAGTTTTGAAACGCTTGTCCAATCGGAATGTATTGTGTCCCATTGTACTTTTAACACTCGCCTACCACCGGGCAATTGGAAGTAACTCACGGGTAAGTTGAGTTTGACGACATCCACGGGAGCATGAAAGGGCCACGCAAACTGGTGCTTCCATAATGTCTTCAGTACCACTTTGAGCAGGTACTGAAAAGAGAAAAGAAGCGCGCTCAGTTGTTGCGGACTCCTTGCTGTCTGACCCCGGTCGTCACAATAAGAATCAATAACGGCTCTGTCGCTCTTACACACCTGTAGCTGGTTGGTCTGGCGTTTGGGTCTGGTGGAATTTCCCATTTTGGAAGGGGCAGGGTTCAGGATGTGAGGCTGCGGGGCCGAAGGAGGGTTGTGGCTGCTGCCTGGCTCCAGTCCGTCCCCCATCGCAGTGGTGGTCGGCAGCGGCCGAGCAGTCAGTTTAGGCAGATTGGACCTGGCAGGGGCAGGTGGGACCGAGGGGTTCCCCCTCAGGCCATTCCACTCCTCGCTCGACTCTCTGTTCCAACAGTAGTTAAGAGGTTCAAGTAGTCCCTCTCTCATTTTTCCAGCACTGCCTCATATTCACGCAGCCACTCACAATGACTTCAGTAAACGTTTGCGAACACTCGCATTGCCAGTTTCCGAGAGGCCCCCGTCGGAAATACGTTGGGAGTGTCTGTTATTATTCCTCCGTTAGTATTGAACTCGTAGTTTGGGATTAGCCGTCGAAAAAGAGTGCAACGCTGCTTCTCAATGACAAAACCTTGCAATATATGTCCAGTAGTCTTGAAATTCAAATGCATTCTTGTTTAAGGTGATCACAGCCAAATCAGGCTAACCTTTAAACTGCAAATGTGTTTGTTAGTAAGCGATATGATGCAAGAACAACTAAACAGATTTCAAAGAATCTTGGTGAGGCTTGCGCAGAGGAGGACCACCTTAGAACAAATAAAAAGTTGCCACTGTTGGATACTGAGATTATGTGGACAAAAAATTCATGATGATGAAGGTACTTCTGTCCCATTAACGAGCAAAATGAACGCTATGTCAATGTTTCAAGAGACTTACATGTTTGTTGCCGTCTCGCCGTTAAATTGCTCACTCGTTCATAGTGTGGTCGACAAGGGGGCAGCGACGCTCTCCGGGGGTGCAAACCGCAACACGGTGAGTGAGAACTGCACGTCACCCTGACAGAAGAGAAAAGGGAAACAAGGAAAGTAAAAAATAAAAAATAATAATAGCTGTTAATTGCAGCGGAAGGGGAGAAGTCACAAGTGCATTTCAGTACGATAAACTCACCTGCCTGGTCATTTTGTTGTTTTGTATTGTACATTTTTATGACAGGACTGAAAATACACAGCCAATCACCTGTTCCTTAATATAAATGTTGAGGATAACTAGAGCTATTTACTAGTACTCTTTCTGTAAGGTCTTCAGAATCCACCCTGCTCCATCTGAATAAAGCACCAGAGTATATAGCTTTGGCAATCGACTTGACAGCAAACAGCAACATGACAGAATATTCCAGTTGAGGTCCAGAAGGCAAGCGGGGCTCCTTGTAGGATTGACACCAGAAAATCAGGGTGGTAAACTCGCCAGGTTGATGCAGAGAAAGATCCCGATTGCTCTCGGCAGTGGTGGGAGTTAATAGCCGATTGGCCGGTAACGGCTACCGATTAAAATGTATGGTACATTAAGCGCCCGACTAGACATTAAGAGCCGTTTGCGATACAAGTTGTCTTGAAACGAGGGCTGGCGAAATGATGATCTGTATCTATAAATTACATAAGTGAGTTTGAAATGATCAATTTAAAACTACTACCTTAATTCACATAGAGTGTTGTAAACATGAGTGATGTCGTACATGCCTTGTTCATGCCTTTTACTAGGGAAAGGAGACTTCAAAGTTTTCCTCCATCTGTAATAGCTTAAGGTCAAGTTTATTTATATAGCTCGCCATCAGAGGCGTCTCAATAATGGGACTTGATCACTAACTGCACTAATAACAACGGTTCATCGTACATATTTCCAATCTTGAGAGCAGATATAGCGCGTATCATTTTCAAAATTGCATAATTTCACCTGACTTTTTTGCCCCCCAAAATCTATAAAATTATACAGAGGCGGGGGGTACTGTGTTATTGATGTCACAATGTGTATTATTTTGTCTTTTCTGTCAACATGAGTTGATGTTTTCTCTCCTTGGAATCCCAACGTTTGATAAATCCTTAGTTTTGTTTTGGATAACATGACGTCAGAGCTCACCCATTTTGTCCTTTACTTACAATAGCACCGCATGATTACATCGGCGATGTAGGCTCGCAGACAATCATTTCAGTCGTAAAATCGTATTTTCCACTCAACTGAAAGGCAAATATATTTCAGTATTTAACAACCTTTGTGATGTTTATCAAAGAGCATCGAAGCGAAGCTAATTTTACCTACGTAGGAACTGTTAGCAATTAAACTACTGTGCTCTTGACAGCAGCGTAATAAAACAACTAAAGGGGATATTAGGGAATTAACGCAATATTATGTTAACGTGTGAGCTACCAGGAGCTTAAAAAAAAAAAAGCAAGACGGTATTCATGTGCCCCCCACCCGAAAAGGAATCGTGCTAGCTGCTACACGCTGTTTTAGCTAACCTTCCATGACTAGCACGTCGCCATGTTTCACCAGTAAGTGTTAACTTCGCACGTAAACGGCCTTTCAGAATACAAACTGGATGGCTCGGGATTCACGAAAACGATTTACGTCACGCCGAACATGCCCCCACTCCACTATGGCGCCTCAGCTACGCAGTCTGGGGCACGTAAATTCTGTTATGAATATGGCCTACGGAGGCTACAAACAAACAGCTCGAGCGGGGCTAGCTGCTTTAGCACGAGTGTGTGCTAACGTGCAGTCACTGTGATGGCGCACTGTCTACAATATCACTAAAGCCATTTGACCCTTGAAATACATAAAGAAAGGAGCCGAGAAACAACATGCGCCATGTGTAGCATTAGCTTAAAAGAAAAGCCAAATAATCAATCGCGCGTGTGTGGACCGAACCGGTGCAAGGCCCTGTGCGGAGACAGCTCAAGCCGAGGTTCACTCTTGACAGCGGGCGGAAAAACACCACTAATATAGGGCCTTAAGGCTTTTTTACCGGACCCCACCAGCATCCCACCCTTGCTCTCTACGTCGGTGTCAACCGAGCGAGCACAATTCATACCTGGCTGATTAGGTTGTCAGCGCTGGGAGGACCTTCCTCGCCCCAAATCCAGAACAAACAGTCCCCTTTCGACGTCGATGACGTCAGACGCACGACGGCCGTGCGGTACCCGGGAAGGACGCGGCTGTCAGTGTCAGGCGAAACTCCGCCCCTATCCTCGGACATATTACGCAATCCTAATGGAAAGGAAAAAAGATGCTTATTTTATTTTATTTTTTTTATAAAAAAAAAAAAAGCCTTTCTTTAAATGTATTGCTTTCAGTGGTAATCCTAGTTTAAATGGCAGCATCCTTTAATCTATTCTGCCGGCATTACGTTCAACACAATACACCGATAAAAAACACTCGAGTCGATTTTATATTTCTCTTTAAAATATATTTAATATTTACATAGTCAATATAAATGAGAAAAACCAGCAGGAAAGATTGATTGCAAATTAGGAAATATGCACAAATATGTACTAATGACAACACTTAATTGGAGGGAACATGGAGAACCTGATAGAATTTGAAGTTGACCAAGAGATTTCAAAATGATGCAACAAAAAGACACGGTCCCAAGAATTTCCAAACATAAAGTTGAGTTTTGAAGAAGTCAGATGGTATTGAGTCAAAATAGCTTGTTTGACAGTTTCGGATGCTAAATTGTTTCCTCTACAGGATGATGGATTGTATTTTTCAATTCATTGGATTTATCAAATGTGTGTGTGGTTCTAGAGTAGGAAAGTCATCAAAAGTGAAACAACTTTTTTTATTTAAGTTTATTCACAACATTGTCAAAGTTACAATGATAATGAAGAAACAATTATTCATTTTGCACCTGCTTTAAGTCAAACCAAACAATCCACTCCTCGTCTGACAGTTGAATAAAAAAAACTTTCACAAAGAGCAGAGCTGACAAAATTGTTTGAACCAAATAATGGAAATGAACCCAACTTGAACAAAAAGGCACCAAAACACTTTAGGTTAAAAACATGTTTTTGTGTAGTCATTTTCAAATTGCTATAAACCTTGCCATGTTTCAAATGCATTTCAGATATTGCCACAAAGTATGAACACGGACATTTGAGTGGAATAAAAAAAAAAGTAAGGGTTACATACGAGTTTCTTTTGTTATTAGTATATTCCATTCGCCAAGGAGAAAAGTTCACTCTTTGTGCTCGTCGTCTTCAACAGCGGCAGCCACTTCTGCTCCCTCCTCCTCCTCCTCGTCCTCCTCAAGTTCATCGTGAACCACGTATCCCTCTTCGTCATCTTCATCCTCTCCGAATTCAAAGCCCTCTTCGCCCTCTTCCCCCTCTACCCCGTCATCCTGGTGCTCCAGGTCCCCCTGCACTTCCAAGATAGTAACCTCCTCCTGCTCCTCCTCCTCCTCCTTCACCTGCTCCTCCTCAACCATCTTTATTTCCTCGGCTTCTTCCACTTGGGTTTCCTGCCGGGTCTTGGGATCTTCCTCGGCGGCGACAGACTTCTGCTCCTCTGTAGCGTCGTCCGCCGCCTTGGACTCGGATGCGTCCTGGCCTTCGGGGTTACCGGTAAATGGATTTTCTCCCTGTAAAAAGCAAAACGACCGTCGCTAAACATGTCCCTTCCGAGACTGAAAATACAATCGGGCTCATTTACATAACGGCCTCGTGGTTTGGCGACAAAGTCAAACCCCTTTTTCGCGCGCCGTCGTACCTTGAGGTAGCTCTCCAGTTTCTTTCCAATCACTTTGTGGTTCAGGATGCTGCGTGCAACTGACAGGCTGGATTTCTTCGACTGCTCCATCATTCCCTTGAATCACAGAAAAGGGCGATCCGTCAAGCGAGCAGTCCGCCGCGTGCCTTTCGATGGCAGATTTCGAAACAAACCTTGCGATTGTAGTTATGGTCAGGGTTTTTGATGTGTTTTTGAATCAGGTGAAGCTCCATGGGAATGAAGATGTCACACGCGCTGCAGTGTGCAGCTTCAACTTTCTTCATGAAGTGCTCCATGCCGAGATCTGCGACAAAGTAGGCCGCTCGCCAACTGTTTGACTTGGCCTTTCCCATCAAGCCCGTCACTTACCTTTGGTGAGGTCCTGATCTCTGTACGCCTGGCAGATGGCATCGCTGTGGTGTTCTATCTTGCTGACGATTTGGTCCATTTTCTGGAACTTGTTCAGCAAGTACTCCTGCGGGATTCAAAAGGGTGGACTTCCGTTTGTGTGCCGCACGTTTGTTCCGTTTAGTCGCACTGAATTGAGAGAATGCCGAAGACCAAACGGCGGACGGCCGAGTCGGGATCACCTGTAGGAAGTCTGTGGTCGGCTTGGACAGTTGGCTGGAGAGGAACTTGAAGTGGTCCTTGTGGAAGCGACTCTCCAAATGACGTTCCATATCATCCTTGTAGAATGATTTGAACTTGCAAACTGAGCAGGCAAACATCACCCTGGAAGGAAGAAACGGGACAAGTTGATGTTTAAGATGTTGAACGCCGCCACCGCCAGAATCCGGTTGCCTGCTCACCGATCCTGGAAGCTCCTCTTCTTTTTGGCTTTTGCAGACTTGGTCGGGGGCCGGGGGGCAGGCGCTTTGCCCCGCGCCGCCCCCTTCTCGGTGCCTTCGTCTTGTTTCGTCGCACCTGAGAGGAACGCGGACGGGCTTAATTGTCCCCCGGGGAACCGTGACACCCGGCGGCCACGGAGATTTAGCTGCGGCATTATTCCAACTGCCCATTTGACGATTTGTCTTCATTTCCACATTTCAAAAGTTATTACATTTTCAATTCTACAACAAACTGCACCAATGATCAACTCTGGATTATTATTGTTATAAGGACATTGGATTTCATTAGCTCCAGCCAGAGTACCTTGTGATTAGGTCAAGTTCACTGCCAAGCAATGCCAATGGGGGAAAAGAAAAAAAAACTAAAGTACTCACCAGAACTTCCTTTGGTAGTCTCCTGATAAGAGAAAACACCCAAATGTTATTCATCATTTGGAGCAGAAG
Source organism: Syngnathus leptorhynchus (assembly GCF_054491065.1). NCBI lineage: Eukaryota > Metazoa > Chordata > Actinopteri > Syngnathiformes > Syngnathidae > Syngnathus > Syngnathus leptorhynchus. The sequence goes on along the minus strand of NC_141199.1, from coordinate 15,258,391 downwards.
GTGAAGTTGCCCTCGATGACAGGCAAACATGGTCCAACCCAAAAGTGAGCCAGTTGCTGTGTGATGGTTCTAATACTCACCGCAGCTGCTGCCACACCACTGTTGTCGCCATTTTTGTCTTCTAGAACAGCAAACAACATGATCAGACAACTGAAATCGAAGCATGCCAACTAGAATGTGACACTCACCCTGAGAAGCGCCCAGATCTGCGCTTTCGGTCTTACTCAGTTTCGATTCTGGCTCATCTTCAGGAATGACCGTTTGCTTTCTCTTCTTCTGGACATCGTTTTGTGGTCTTGCCTGCTGAAGTTGACCCAAAACAAAACTTGAGATCGAGTCAAAAATATACTTTTGCCCAAATTGTATTTGGCAAATAAAAAAACCAAAACAAAGTGTCCACGTTCGTGACCCCTGACCTACCCTTTTCCCGAAAAATGAATAAACTTAAAGCCAAACACACCATTAAGTATCTACACCCCTTGTACGAATCAGTAGACACGATTAGTGACATTACACTCACCTTCGTTTTTTTAATCAAAAATGACATGACCTAATTATCAATCAGAAATACAGTGGATATAAAAAGTCTAGACACCCCTGTTCAAAATGCCTGTTTTGCAATCGTCAAAATGGAGGAATTCTTCAAGTTTCAAATTGCACTCAAGGTTTACACAAAACCTTCAAGTTTCTGCTAGAATGCAAAAAAAAAAAAAAAAGGGGCCCTACTAAAACTGCTTAACTTTATTTGGGTTATTTTAAATGTTGGAGTTGTCCTGACTCTCATCTAACATGATGGGTATATTCAAAACACAGTCATTGTGTACAATCGCATAATCTCGGTTGGATTTTTTCCCCCCTGGTCATCTAGAACCAAGCCCCTACGCATTGAAATTTACCGATTCTAAGTCACATAATAGGTGGAAACCAGGCATCTGAAAACAGAAGGGTCAATGTTTTAATCAGAGGTGGGCATGTGAGTAATATGTGCTGGTCCGTCTTTTGCTATTCGTCATCCGCAATGAAATTGTCAGTCCCGTCATTATTATTTGAACTGTGCTTTTGGCGTTGCTCAAATTGCAGCTCGTTGTTGCTTTGTAGGACGGACAGATCATCACCTCTCCTGCTACTACTACTATGACATCACAGGCACTGGCAGCAAAGCAGAATATGCACTCCAGGAAAGAAGCAAGCCAAGTACCGTGGGGGAGGGTGGGGGATAAATAAATAAAATACATCACGTAATTTTTCTCGTCATTTGTCGGCAAATCCATCGCGACTGATGGAATGCCCACCCCTGCTTTTTATACACACTGTACATTACAAGCAACTCTTTTAAATCAAATTATTATATCACCGAAAATGTTTTATGGGGCACAGTATGATTTTTGTTGTCTTGACTTTTTTAGCTTGTAGTATATACAGTCAAATTTTTTTTGTTTTTGTTTACATCAAATCAATCATCATGATTTGAAAGGCAACACATTTAACCAGCTGGTGCAGTGAGAAGTTATAAGCAGTTCAGTTCTATAAGGCAGTGGTCCCCAACCTTTTTAGAACCATGGACGGGACCGGCGTTTGCTGACATCACGATTTTTGCAAAGGAAACTTCTCTGAACAATTCTAGACCATCAAATATCGAAAGCATCATTCAATCAAATCGTCACTGTTTGTGGATGCTTCCTTTGCAAAACTCATCCGTGCGTGAACTCCAATCCCATTGGCGCAAAACAAACCAACCGCAACCCTTTCCAGCCAATCGTATAGCAGAACAACAACGGAAGTGCATTACCACGTAAACACCACCATCCCAACACAATATAAGAATAATAAACGTGAATCCATTGCAACTTTACTTGCCGCATTCTCATAACATGAGTAATGTTATATAATGCAAGTTATTTATTGTGCGGCCCGGTACCAAATGATCCACGGACCGGTACCGCTCGGCGGCCCAGGGGTTGGGGACCACTGCTATAAGGAACTCGACCTAACATTCAATCTAATTAATAAACAGTGGGGGCAAAGAGTGTGTGTGTGTGTGTGGGTGTGTGTTTGTGTGTTGAGGGTCTATCTGATTGAAATGTCGGTAAAGAGGGCCCTAACATGAACGGCTGGCTTTCCCAGTTGGGCTACGGTAGAGAGTGGTGGGAATCAGAACGGGCTCGTCGGCCGCTATCTGAGTAGGGCTTCCTAATTTGGCAGGAGGTACTTACTTTGTTGAGGGGTCTCTTGCGGCCTCGCTGGCGGCCGGCCCGTGGGCCCCCGCCAAAATGCCTCCCGGGAAAGTCGTGGGGCCCTTGGGAGGGACCTTGGTGGAAACCTCCCCTCTCTGAGTACATGTGGTTGGACAGCAGGGATGGGAGCTTGCCTCGACCGCCCCCTGGGGAGTGACCGCTTCCCCGGCCACCTCCACCAAATGACATGGGGTCTGACCTGTAGCTCCCAAACCCTCCGCCAGATCCTCGACCCCCAGCACCTCCGCCCCTTCTGGGAGAACGACGGCCTGCTCCGGCCCATCCTCCCCCACCTGAGCCACCGGTGAAGGACTCCCTCATATTCTGTCGCATTTTAGCGACTCCAAAGGAAGAGGAGAGGCTGTTGAAGCCGCATCCCGCTCCTTGCCCCACGCCCCCCCCGAAGCCCGAGCCTCCTCGCTGGCCCAACAGCATGTTGTCACCACGGCCATCATCACAGCCATAGCTACTGCCACCGGATCTGTAGAGATCTCGGGAGGAGGATGAGGAGAGCGAGTCGAAAGAATCGAACTGGCCAAACCTGCGGGATGGAGGGAGAGGGTTGATAGAGAAGAGCAGAGAGCAAGGCAGGAGGCGGGGAGGGCCGGCAGGTCTGGATTTCTCCACCTGACGCAATGTCGCCATTTTTCTTGTCCGACCACATGACGGTCATCCAGCAAAACCATTGTCTGCTTGCGATATCTTACAGGAAAACATTGGAAACCAGCTCGGATTGTTACATGAACGACAAGTCTTCCGCCTCCATTTTCAGTCAGAGGTCAACCAGAGTTGCCAGCAGACATGAGGGGAAATTGGAATTTACTTCATCTTTATAGAATGAGCAGACGGCCAGAGCTAACCGTGCTTTGAGAACAAATAGAGCAGAGCGGGTACATAAACAAGCTTTTGGTGTTGTTTTCTGGTCGGCGAGAGAGGCACAGCAGACGGCCTTGAGCTAGTCGCTGGATTGTAAGGCCAGCGACTTTAGAAACTCATCTTTTGCGTGAAGCCTAAAACCAGAGCTCAAGGTTAGGTCACATGGATGAGGAGAGCATTGCTTGTGAATAAAGTCAACACAGTCAGGACAGAGGACAGCGTTCAAGGACTTCAAGTATCCAGCAACCATAAGCAAATGGGCGTCTGTGATTTGGAAGAATGTCAACTAACAAAATGGATGGCAAGTGAGCAATAAAATCGAACCCGTGAATGCTTTCTACTTATCGCTTTGGTCGAACAAACCAATGCCCAGCCTTTTTTTTTTTTTAATCTTGCCATATAAAGGCTGTATTGAAAACAAAAATGTTAAAAGAATACGTAAAATGAGGAGATATTTGCTCTTTTCCTGCCCGGTAACACCGTCCACAGGACAAACGTGCAAGACAACATAGCTATGGTATAACAGCGACGCAATAAATCATGAACGCAAAATGCCGTACCTGTCACCTCGGCTCTTCATCCCCCCTTCCAACTGAGTGAGCATGTCCAAGCGTTGATTAATCTTGGCAATGACTTCATCTGCATTTTGCTGGAGCATGGATGACCCAGAGAGGCCTCTCTTGGAGTTGCTGCCTCCGTAGCCCCCGAACCCAGACATGGAATTCTTATAATTCCCACCAAATAAATCAAAGTTCCCCGAACCTAATACAGATGACAGCAGTATGTAGACAATGTCATTTGCCGTCATGACAGTACTCACACAAGCTGTTTGACCACTGACGAGACAATAGTATGGTTGAGTTAATGAGTAAATGCGGTGTATTTTAAGATATATTTTAAAGAGTATATTGTAGGGCGGCTGAGTAAATGCTGGTGTTTTTTAAGTTACATTTTGAAGAGTATATTGTAGGGCCGCTCAATTAATTGAATATTGATCATGTTTAGAATTTTGGCTACAGACAATCTCAATTATTAATATAATCCAGGAAAAAATATTTTTGGGGTGTTTTCGTTCTGAGATGCGCAACTCTAGGCTATATATTTAACAGGAGTGTTTTTATTTTTTTGTATTTTTAAAGATTTTCAATAAATACGTTTCCAAACATTTTCAATAAATGCTGTTAAAATTTCAGAAACAATCGTGTAAATAATCATGACTTCAATGTTGAACGAAATAGTGATTATGATTTTATCCACAATGAGCAGCCCTAGTATATTTCTGCTGTTACTCACCAAGACTTCAATATGGGAGCTCTGGTACACTTTAAATTCAGTGGCACTTTTTTACTCTTTCATTTGGATAAGTAATAACTGTATTGTGTTAACATTAACTAGTAGTGACTCAAGGTTGCTCTCAATGTGTAATGTAGTCTAAATGCCTAAATGAAATATTTCATTAATATACAACTTATGATTTCAAAGTCATTGCTTACCTCTGTTGCCAGACCCTCCACCACCCCAATTGGAAAAACCTATATAATAAGAAATAGTGTCAAATTGGACCAAAAATGGACAACGTGATTCTTTTTAAAGAAAAGAGGATGATCTATATAATTAGCACTTCTACTTTTTCCGTTTTACATGCTGTGAAGTTAATAACCTTTGAAGACATTTCTTTTTTTTCCCCCATGTGCCGCGTTGCACTAGCTGCACGTAAATTGTTTGCATGGTAACATGCAAACGCGAGCCAACGGCTATGCTAACAATGACTTGTTTAACATTAGCTTTGGATGATGAACAATCACACGACAGTCTCGCTATTGGAACGTTCATGCCTACATCCATTTTAATGCATTAAAGCAAGCACCATTTAGATGTGGTTATTTCACAAATAGACTTTAGTTTGTTATTTAAAAGCATATCTACAAGCCTTCGACAACATGGCGATTGTTCCCAATGCGCTGGGGCTAGCAGCTAACAGATCTATAAATATTAAAAATAGGGGGGGGGGGGGGGACGAACGCAATATATTGTAAGTGGTAACTTGTTAACTAGGTTTGCCACGACAATAGATACTTTTTTTTTTTTACCTGAGCCGTAATTTCTTCCTTCCATTGTATTTTATGGTCTTTTGAAAGTAGGCCGAAAGGCGCCAGCCGTTGTACAAGACCCGGAGACGCAGATGTATTTACGATGACGTCACTTTCTTACACAGCCGGAGGGGCGTGTCCTACGTGTCGTTCTTTTGCTGGGTCTCTCTCTCTCTCTCTCTCTCTCTGTCTCTCTCTCTGTCTCTGTCTCTCTCTCTCTCTCTCTCTCTCTCTCTCTCTTCTCTCTCTCTCTCTCTCTCTCTCTCTCTCTCTCTCTCTCTCTCTCTCTCTCTCTCTCTCTCTCTCTCTCTCTCTCTCTCTCTCTCTCTCTCTCTCTCTCTCTCTCTCTCTCTCTCTTTTTTCATAGCAATATTCAGCCTTTGGAGGGCAGCAGAGTTTGATTATTCTGGTAACGGTTAATCAACTGGCACAAATGGAGGCGTAACATGGCGAAAATGACCGGTGTGCGTTGTCTTTCTTTTCCCCATCTGCACCGCATCATCTGAAAAAGGTGTTTCTTTTTTTTCTTCCAGTTAGCTTGTCAGAATATCAAAAATCACCATCTTCTTCTTTAAAGGTTAAACAGTCACTGGGAATTGTAGTTTACAATATTGTGACGTTTTTTTCCCCTTCTTTTTCAAAGGTCCTACATCCATCCGTCCATATACATATCGCTCGACAATGACGGTTGATGCGCTTCCCACTAGCCAACTTTATCCACCTCTGCTTTAAATGCTCTGGAAAAAAATGTGTACAATACGAAAAAAAAAACACAATTGATCAGGCAAAACACATTTAAAAGTACGTGCCAACAGACTACAAGCTGCTAACATTTATTCTGGGTTGCTTTTGAATTGATATTTAAAATCTTTGCTGCACATGAATGCGTAACCGTGTTTTCCTTGACCATGCCCCCCACCCCCCCTCGAAATCACTACATACGCCCCTGGACAGATGTTTTGTCGCCCCCGCCCCCTACTCGCCCATCCGTTGGTCTCCACCCAGGCAGTTTCTTCTTTCTCATCACCCCCCTCTCCCCACCAGGATCCTCAGTTGACCAGCGTCGCAAGTAAGCGTCGCTCTTGCTCCCGGAAAGTCTTTCGTTTTATCTCGTCGCTTATATCGACTTCTCCGCGACAAGGTTTTCTTGAGCGAAAACTACTTGCGCACCGTGAACAAGCCAAATGATCTGTTTTTTTTCTCCCTCCCCAACTCAAACCGAGAAGCACTGGATGATGTTGCGAGAAATGTGGCAACGTTGCGTTTGATTTTGTTGTCATTTGTGCCTTCGATCTGTTGCTCTTTTTTTTTTGGGAGGGGGTGGAGGTCATTTTCGAGACAAGAGGAGGAGGAGGTTGTCTACCAGAAGACATTCGAGAGGTAAATAGCTCACTGACACGCTACACTCAGGCTGCCGATTCTCGAAACAACTGCTATTACACAAAATGGTCACTAATGCAGTTTTATAACCCGATCGTGTGCATCTTTTGATTCATTAACATGATCATAATTTTCCCTCTTGATGATTTCACCATCATTTGGGTTTATTCGGAACATAATATTGCGGTTTGTATCACGGTTTTCTCTCATTATTAACGTAAAAAGTCTATATAATATTCATTCCGATTAAAATCTAAACATGAAAACATACGCAGTAGGCTTTTTTAATTCATATATTAAGATTGAAATGTAACTATAAGATGAAAACTTTGCAGCAGCAGACTGCTTTGTTGATTTCACATCCACTCATATGGTTATATTAGATATTATATTTTATTGACTGAAAAAAACCTCACTTCCAATATTTTACTCAAATAAATTACAATCACAATATAAAAGACTTTTGATTATTTTTTTCTGGATTTAAATATATCTTCCATAAATGCAATCGATTATAATATCGAATGCCCAAAATCCGTTGGGAGAGGTTCCAGCACACCCATGACACCCATGAGGATTAAGCAATTCATATAATCGATGAATAGATTAATGGGTGGATTATGTTAACAGTGTTATTGTATGTAGTTATTCCATATAATTAAAATCCAAACATAAATGATCTGTGCTACTTTGTTTTTCGGATGATTTTGCCAACTTTAACTCATATTGGACAATATTTGTTAATTATTTGTATTACATCCCTACTGTTTTGTTATTTTCAAATATATTTGATACAAAAAAAATGACATTATAAGGATATATTTGTAAAATTATGTTTGGGAAGGAAAATTATATTTTACACACATTTTAGAGCCATGTCTACTATGAGCAACAGCGCAGTGCACTAGTGGTTAACGCATCTGCCTCACAGTTCTGAGGTCTGGTAGTTTGGACTGTGGAGTTTGTGGGGGTCCACAATAGGACGCGAGTGAAGCAAACTGTTCAGTTCTGAGAAGTTCCGATCCATTCACGCTGTGGCCCTCCTGATGTCATTCCTCTGATACTGGAATGGAAACAAGAAGCTCAGAACATTCAGCCAGCCTACAGTACCTCCACCTTGATTACCCCCAAATTGTCCAGTCCTTGACTCCCCACCTCCAAAAGACTGGGATTTCAAGAGCCAAGAAACGGGCCTGTTTTGTCCCGGCTGCCCGATTTTTCTTTGGCGATGGTTTGGTAGCGTTAATGGGAGGCTTTCTACATCATTGACGGCAGCAGGTTGCAGCCTTGTTGCATCATACTGTGGACTTGAAAAAGGTCAGACTGAAGTCTTTTTCCTGTTCTTGGGTGCGTCTTGCATAAAAGCCCCTTTCCACCCACACTGTCTACTGCAGGGTGGGAGGGTGTCGGGCTGTGAGCTCCTCACGTACAAAAGTCAGCTTCACAACTATTTGGACCGTGTTGCCTATTCGGGGGGTTTGGATCTGAATATTTTTCCCTCACTAGGGTTGTGAAGAAAACCAACCAAAACGTTCACCTCTCAATTCCTTTCCTCTCCTCAATTTTTACCTCAATCTGTTGCTAGCTATGGACTGGCCCGCTGTTTGTACGTGATAAGTTCAGCGGGTTCAGAGAAGCCATAAAAAGCAGCGCTTGCCCCCAGAAGCAGTGGCAGGAGTGAGCCTGGTCCTCCATGGGAGTGGGAGGCGGGTGGGAAGGCGGTGAAGCGGTACAGCCGGCCTCCCCTGGTCCTCCTCCACATGCAACGCTATTCCTCTTGCTTTTGCTTGGCTCCCCTGCTTGGCTGCGGTATTGTTTCTGGGCGCAGCCCTGCAACAGACATTCATTTTTCTCCTCTTAGTATGCGACCGCAAAGAAACCGCTGGCTTCCTGCATCCATTCATCCCAGGAATGTCTTATTCACCTCGTCTCCCCCGTCCCGTCTCTTGACTTAAAGCGAGCATGCGCCGCCGTGCCAACATCTGCAAATAAGCAGACGCATGTGCTCACATGCATGCATAGCCGTGCCATCGTGCTCGCACAATTTGCCCGAAAACACACACTTATGCGCACACACAAAGCCCGACCACCTGCGAGGATCCGTGCACATACGCACACATATCCATAACACTTCTTTTCTTCTCCTCTCTTTTCCATTATCCTCATGAGAGTGCAGAGCCGGGGTCTTCTCTTCCAAACCAAACATAGAGAAAATTCCACAAACCCCACCCGACACCCGCCCCCCCCCCCCCCTGCCTTCCCTTCCTCCTTCTGCCTCCCCTCCATCACTCTCATTCACCCCCTCCCATCCCCTCACTGCCTGCTTTCTTTCAGAGCTGCGTTTGAGGAAATGGGAAAAAAAAACCATTTTGGTCTCCTCGAGGAGGATCTGACAAAACGAGTGAGTGAAACGTGAGAAAGAAAATCAAAATGGTTTTGATGATAAACAAAGATGAAGTGTCACGCCAGATGGATCAGAGCGGGACCGCAGTCTTGTCGCACGTTCGGATTTTTCACATTATGGCATCGGTGATGATTTCGACGCCTTTCTCGGTTTGATGTCTGCCTCCCACCCAAATGTGTCTTCTATTACTACATCATCATCACAATGCTTTGGCACTAAATACACATATTTTTCCCGTTTCAGTTTTCATGTTTGTAATTGTTGGGAGTCGTTTTGTGAACAAGACAAGGTTCTTGCGTTCAAGGCCCCTACATTAAATTCAAGAAGACATCCCAATGTAGTTGAATGCAATTTTCAATTTGTCAAGGCTTCAATTTTGGTGGGCTAGCTTTTTGTATTATTGATTCTATATATGTATTTATTTTGATAGTGTCTAGATATTTGGTACGTACTCATAAAGGACATATATGGCCATATTCGAAGCCTATCCATCACTTCTAAAACTTTTGATGCTAATTGTTAGCTTGTTAGCGAGACTTGTTACTCCTTAGCTTGTTAGCGAGACTTGTTATTAGCGAGACGAAAGGCTCTTCTCTTGGTTTGATATTGAACGTCACCTTAGAGTGCCAATAAACAGCTCGAGGACTCTTTTAAAATTTTAACAATTGTATTTGACACTAAATTTACAAGGTGATGTTTTCCAAAGCCGTCTCATTTTTCCTGAAGAGATTAGGATGCAAATTTGGAATGTTTTGATCCTCGATCACCCTGCGTTTTATGCCTACAGAAAGTTCATTTTGTAATGTATATTGTGAGATGATAACTTTGTTATTGTGTCGGTAAAATAACTTCAACTATTATTGCGATTTAAAAAGGAGAATAAATTTGTTTTGTCCATTGCTCTCAATATATGAAATGCTTTCGAATGGGTTCGTAATGTTTTCAACTGTTTAGACTTTAAAAAAAGAAATGTCGTAGAACATGCCCGTGGAGTATTAAAATCGAGTCTGCAATATTTGTATAATAGTTCAATTTCTAAAGTGAATGACCCCAAAAACAGGTTTGAAACTTGCAATGGGGAAATGTACAATGAGCACGATATCAACTTTGGGAACGGCAATCTGCAATGTCTGTAAATCCAGTTTATATGAAATGATAAATTCCCTGTTAACTGCTGTCTGTTCATATTAAAATGTGTGATTTGTCGAATCTTCTCGCCTAGTTAGGCGGTTATTTGATGGCGGCATTTTGCTTGTTTCCCTCTTTGATTCCCCTCGGGATAATAAGACCGAGAGCCGACACTACAGCTGGGATTGGTTATTATTTACTGGCACAGGCTCTCGGAGTGGAAACAAATTGGGTGAATCTGCTCGGCTCTCAGGAATGTGAGGCGCCGCGGTGTGGTTTTTTTTTGTTTTCTTTTTTTCTTTTTTGAGTCCGGACGACAAACGAGCAAAACAAAAAAGGAAGAAAGCAAGCGAGGTCATTTTCTTCTGCTCAGACTGCTCTTGACCTGCCTTTTTTTTTTCTCTCTCTCTACCTTGGACGCTTGTTTATCCTCCTCTCCATCTTTAGTCTTTCAGCAGGGGGGATGACAGGATAGAGGGAAGTAGAAAGGGGGGGGGGGTGGAGGTTCTGTTGCTCTGCTGCTGATGAGGAATTACATGGAGGGAAAGCAGAGAAGAGAGTACGTACTTTCTCTGTGTTGACCTTGTCCCTCTGCCAAGTGGCGGGTTGGTGGCGGTGCGCAGGGGATGGTGGAGGCAGGAAAGAATAAGGCTGAGAGAAAACAAAGAGGACCCACCAAACTGGAAGAATGGAAAACAAGTGTTCATTTAGAAAGCGAATGCGCTTAAATTGGACTCAAATAAAGGCCAGATATCATTTGGAATGTTTTACGTAATCAATAGATATTAGCTTAGCATCGCTGTAGGTAGCCGGCTGAAAATGAGCATGTCTTATCTACCTGCTTTGAATCTTTTTGAATAAAATTTGAACTTGACGGATAGTTGGTCCGTCAAAATGTCGTTCCGCTGTATTAGCAATGAGACTTTATTACATCTACAATTTGTCTCTTTTTCAATTTTTCATAGGTGAGCTTCTTAAAATACAACGCTATATTGTTTCACTGTTTGGTTGGAACTGATTGGCTCATTCCAGCCAAACAAACAGTGAAACAATATACACTCTGCCAAAAGCATTATCATTTCTCTCATTTTTAGGAATGGTTCCACCCAATCCTTCTTTAATCAAACCCGCCAGCCCAAAGCGTTGGAGGTCCTGACTCTTGCCAATTGCAGACTGCTTCGGTGGTGTTGCATCACTTTGTGCCTTCAGGACGCAACATTTAGTGATCCATTGGGAATTTTGAGCCAAAGAATATGAGACACCCCATCATTGCTTCCGCTCCTATTTTGGATTTTTTTTTGGCCTGTGCTTTTCTCACTGACTGTGCATCCTTGCTTATACTTGTTTACACACACACACACATATATATATATATATATCTATATATATATATAAAATATATATATAGATATATAAATACAATTTATATATATACATTTCTATGCACACACGCAGAGATGAGTCTTTCCTATTTGTACCATCTGCATCTGTTCTTGTTGCTGTGGTCAGGGGGAACCCAGAATTTTCCCTCTTTTGCAAGTTTTCACCTAACAACTCCTTGGAATTCTTTTTTTCAGTCAATGCTAAACATGTTCTCATGGACAAAACCGCAGTCTCAAAAAACAAGCCAGTTGTCATCTTTAATTACGTTTTGCGGAACCAGACAGGAAGCCTCATTTACTGCTTTAACTTCTTTTTTTTTTTTTTTTTTAAAAGAGGTCCAAGATAGATGAAAAGCATGACTACATGAAAAATAAAAATAGCAGATAGTGAAAGGCGGGGCTTAGACAGGGTAGGGGCGCCGAGCATCTTTTGTCCGCAAATTAGGTGAAAGGACGTTTTGCCCATTTTTGGCCTGTATCATGAATACTTTACAGTATGACCAAAGAAAGGTGGTGAACCCCAAAATTAAAAGCCAATGACATCCTTCCCTCATTTGAGTGACGGACCATCATTTTTTGACTCCTCCCTTCCGCTGTGGCAACAAAGTCAAAGGAAGTTGAAATTGTCCAAAATAAGGGCAAAGGAAGTGTTGCAGGGACAGAGAGAAAGAAAGCAGGCGAGGTATGCTCTGCTGGAGAACCGGGAAATGAAAACCACAGAAAGGAGTGAGCTGGAGGGAAGTGGCGGGAGAAAGAAAGAAAGAAAGAAAGACAGAAAAATAGATTTGCTGCATGTAACAAAAAAAGGACGGATTCGGAGAATATTTTGCCATAGTTTTGTGAACTGAGTTACAGAAAATAAAAGAAAATTATGCAGTGGTAAAGTGAGGCTACATTCAAAATTTAATGGCTTTTCTAAAACCCTGAAACTCTCCCCTGTAAGTATATTAACAAATCTACTTTAGTTACTTTCCACCACGAGTACCATGGTCATCCATTTTTTTGCATGTGCGTATGGATAGTATATTATGTTTGGACTTATGGGCGTGCCCCAGTGTAATTGTATGCATGTGCACTACATGTGTGCGGGTGTGTTAACTAACAGCGAATAAAAAGTCCCTGGTCCCTGACATGTGTTTAGAATCTCCGCCATACCGTGTGTATGTGCGTGCGTGAGAGGGTTGTTTTTTTTTGTTTTTTTTCAAGGCAGAAAAAGAATCCATAAGAGAGTCTGGGCATGCTGCCACAAACATAAGGTCATTGAGGGAAAAGTGGTGGAGGAGCTGCAGGAGGTTGGCTGGCGGTGGTGCTATGGTGGTGTAGAGGGGAAGAGGGGGGGCGGTCGGCGGAGCTCACGTGGGCTTACGAGTCTGCCGCTGTGATTTCAGGCCCTCAGCGTGCGTGCCTGCGTACATATGGTCCCGCAAATGCGTGCTTCCACTGTAACTCCAAATAACAGTGTGTGTGTGTGTGTGTGTGTGTGTGTGTGTGTGTGTGTGTGTGTGTGTGTGTGTGTGTGTGTGTGTGTGTGTGTGTGTGTGTGTGTGTGTGTGTGTGTGAGAGAGAGACACGAGACAGAAGTCTGAGTTCGCAGTGGAATGTGAAACCAGTGTGGTCATGTGGACGGCCGGCAGACTGACTTGACTAGCCTCTGCCTCACATAACGTCGAGAGATCCCCGATGCCTGCGATGGCGGGACGGATTATTTGTATTGATACCGAGTTCGGAGCGGAAAGAAATGTCCGCCCACATCTGATTACTTGCTAGAGTGGTTAGAAAGATGAATGGATGGATTGGAGGATACAGAGGCTGAAACCTGCCAAAAGAAATCATGGAAAGTTGAAAAATCGATTCCAAATTCTTCCAGAAAATACAAGAACGATGTGTGTATGTGTGTGTACTGTATATATACATATATGTATACGTATCAGTATGTGTGTGTATATTATATATATATAGTATATACATATATATATATGAGACAGCTACATATATACGTCCTTGAGTGCCTTGAAAGGCGCCTTACAAATAAAATGTATTATTATTATTATTATTATTATACTACATATATGATTTGATTAAAACAAAATTCTAGTTCTAATTTTGAGAGGATTGTAAATTTGTAAAATTACAAAAAAAAAAGCTGAAGCAATAGAAGAATTACAGTTTTATTTTCTTCATGAAAAAAGTTGCTTAGGGCTTTTTTTTGTTTAAAGGAAAAAAGTTATATTCCAACATCAAAACATAAAAGTTTGATTTTATCAAGGAACCTGTATTATGAGAATTTTCGGAAAGAGGATGAAAACAAAAAAGTTGCAATGTAAGGATTAAAATGTATATTTTGAGGAAAAAAAAGTCATTTTTTGGGGTTGACGTTGGAGAATCCAACTGTACAGTGTATTGGAATTGTCAGCAAAAGTACCCATAAAGCCAAAAAAAAAAAGTGAAAACATTAGCTGCTTCTCCTTGGTGGACACGGCCAAAACGAAAGCATACGCACGTTCAGCTCACAGCTTTTATATCCTTCCATTCTGAACCCGAGGTGTAAATAAGGCAAATGTGTTATCCAGACTATTCGTGCAGCTGTTGCGCATTTCCTCGCACGTTCCGTTCCGTTCATCTCCTGCAGATTGCGCTCCCCCCACCGAACTGTCCTGGTAAGCGCATAACTGCCTTTTGAGTCACTCGGCCTCAACAAGAATTCTTGTGCCCGAGTCACGGAGCTGTTTTTTCGCTCTTCCAGAGAGAGTATCACATGACCTGGGATGGAAAACTATCGTTTAGTCCAGGGGTGTCAAACTCGTTTTTTTCGCGGGCCGCATTGTAGTCATAGCTTCTTTCGGAGGGCCATTATGAATAAATGTATGAGCACCTCACATTATATACAGGAAAAGCTACAAAACAAACTGACAAATAACTCGTTTTTAAATCAGACGAGTTAGAAACTGGTCAAATATTTTAAAAAAAGATATTAAAAGTGAAGACAATTTGCAATTCTAGTAATGACACGAATTTGATGCACAATTTGTCTTTTCGGGCCACGTAAAATGATGTGGCGGGCCGTATCTGGCCCCCGGGCCTTGAGTTTGACACCTGTGGTTTAGTCAGTGGATGGTTAGAACGCACTTGTTGATTCACAATTACTCTAAAATACTTCACTGAAAATCGAATGTCCTGAAATATACTTAAATGTTCACGATCACATTTTTTTGGTTGGTCCCAACCCTTACTAGCTTAACTGTGACGTTAGCGTCTTCGTGGCTTTTCAATTGCCCAACGGAGTTCGACATTGTCTTTGGCTATCCAATTTTCCTGCCATTGACAAAACAATCCATTTATTTGAATCAATGTTCTTCGGAGTATATTTGCATATTTTCTACCAAGCTGTTTTAATATACTTCTTTTTGTTCCCAGCTGGGCCGCAGGCACCAAACACCATGCTGTCCTCGGACGAGCCGCTGGACCTGAAGCTTCCCTCGGGACAGACGCGTTGTCCACTCCGACTGGGAAAGAGGAGCTCATCGTCCATATGCGCACCGCTAGGCGTCCACTCGCGACCACGCCTCATTTACACCACCTTCCCGTCGCCGCCTTCCTCCCCAGGTAAGTCCCCATCAGAAGCGTCATTGGGCCAACCATTCACCATTAATTGCTCTTTGGGGGGGGCCCCCTAGTGGTCGGCGGGCCCTCAACAGGTGCTTTTTTTTCGCTTATAGCTTAATCTTCTGGTCAAGCATTATTGTCCTGGTTGACGCGTGACGCCACACTGCGCAAATTAGCTACATTAGCTTCCTAATGCAATCATGCCATAAATGGATTCGCTGTTCTTGGCCAGTAACCTAATCTGCTGAACACACTCCCAGGTCTCAGTGTGTTGTGTTCCCGGGATAGAAAAGCATTGTCCCCCCCCCCCCCCCCCCTCACACTATAAATTGTGAGTATGTATCATAAGACGAGATGATGCTGACTGACGTAAAGAAAGCTCAGCAGAAATCATTGTGAGACAGCCCAAGCTTTGTTTTGGTAAGAATGTACCCCATGAAGAGAAATAAACAGGAACAAGCTATAATTTAAAAAAATGCTTACTCAACAGTATTCAAATCTAGCCTACACCCGCGCAGGGGGTCATCATCATCCTGACTTATTGTATCCCCCCCCCCCCCCCGCCCATTCTAGACTCCCAGTCCCCATGCCACGAACGACCTGGATCCTGCTTCACTCCCTCAGCCATGGACCTCAGTCTTTCGCCTTCATCCAGACACGCCTCCTCTCTTTCCCCCTCTCCCTCGTCCCCCTCGTCCCCTCCCTCGCCTCTGGAGTCCCCCCACGGCAGCAGGAGCAGCGGCAGCCCTCGACCGCACCCCTTCTTACGGGTGAGTCCGGGTCCACAATTTCACTCGAATTGGTTGAGATTTGCCATTGAACCGGATTTTCATTAGCTTAAGATAAGATGTATGCATTTTTTTTCTTTTGATAAATTAACTAAAAAGTTCAGACAAGGTAGAAGTTTTCTAGATAGTGGCCAAGTCGGGGAAGGAAGCATTTGTATACGAACTATCAAAGTTCTTTACATCGCAGGAAGCGGCGCTTAATCGAAGGGTGGAGGGCAACACGTCGCCTCAACGCTACCCGTTTTACGTGCCCATCGCGAGCCCAACGGTGGGGTACACCTTCCCGTCTACTCTTTTCAGTGGTCAGAAAAGGGACAAGCAAGTCTCGCCCGAGACCTCATTGGATGTTCAGCTGGCATGTCGCTGGAAGAAGGTAATTTCTATTTTGATCACTATTTACACACTATTATGTGTCGTAATTGCCCCCCCTACCCCCCCCCCCCCCCAAAAAAAAATCCGAATTAAAAGTGTGTGGCATTTGGAATTTGTTGGAACTGACTTGATTTCTGTCCTGCAGTGCCACCTGCTGTTTGAGTCGCTGCAGGACTTGGTGGACCACATTAACGACGCCCACGTCAAACCTGAAAAGGATTCTGGGTACTGCTGCAAGTGGGAGGGGTGCGCTCGCAACGGACGGGGCTTCAACGCCAGGTCTGTGTGTGTGTGTGTGTGTGTGTGTGTGTGTGTGTGTGTGTGTGTGTGTGTGTGTGTGCGTGTGTGTGTGTGTGTGTGTGTGTGTGTGTGTGCGTGTGTGTGTGTGTGTGTGTGTGTGTGTGTGTGTGTGTTTAAATAGGTGGCTAGTAGTCAAGATATAAAAGCATATCAGATGTGTTTCATTTTCTTGAAAGGTCTCGACTTTGTTTCCAGGTACAAAATGCTGATCCACATCCGCACACACACCAACGAGAAACCGCACCACTGTCCCACCTGCAGCAAGAGTTTCTCCCGTCTGGAGAACCTGAAGATCCACACTCGCTCACATACAGGTGAGCTCCTCCAATCGATCTTTTTCTTTGTGTGTTTTAGTCCACACATTTTTGTCGGAGATGAAAAAGAATAGCAGGCTTCGGGTAATCATTTACATCATCGCTAATAATGAAAAACCTTGCGTCGCCATGGCAACAGACTTCCCGTCTGGTTCACTTAGCACCATCCATTCATCCAAAATGCAATATTTGTGTGTACTCAATCTTTGATTTTTGTATTCTCCGTCGTACAGGAGAGAAACCCTACATCTGCCCGTACGAAGGCTGCAACAAGCGTTACTCCAACTCCAGCGACCGCTTCAAGCACACCCGCACGCACTACGTGGACAAGCCCTATTGCTGCAAGATGGCCGGCTGCCTGAAGCGCTACACCGACCCCAGCTCGCTACGCAAGCACATCAAAGCTCACGGGCATTTTGTTAGCCAGGAGCAGAGCGCCGCCCCGAAGCCGGGTCCTCTCGGCAACCGGGGGACGGCCGACCTCCCCCCGGCGGGGGGGGCTCGGCTCATCTCCCCGGGGGCGGCCGCCGCCCTCCTGGGTGGTCTGGGGAGCGCGCTGCCCCTCTCGGCGCTGTGCCACCCCCACGCGGCTCTCTTCTCCGCGGGATCAAGGGGAGCCCTCGGCACGCTCGGCCTGGCGGACTCACCGCTTTGTCACTTTGGATTTTCCGCGGCGTCCGTTTTGGGACTGAGCGCTCTGGGAAGACCGCGCCGCGCCCAGGTCGACGACGGGGGTGCCGAACCCGAGGGGGAGGCTTTAAACCTGTCGGCGGAGGTAGCCCCCAGAAAGGGGGATCCCCTGTCTTGGGTGGTTGTCCCTCCGAGGGCACTCCTGCTCAACCCAACTGTTGTTAGCTAGGATGAGGGCTCTCTTTGTTCGAGAGGGGGCGGAAAAGGGTGGGAGGAGATCAAGCCGTGATATATTTTGATCATCCACTTTGTGATATTTTCCAAAAAGTTGAATATTTGGCCTATCAAAGGAACGAAAACGTTTGCTGCAAAGTGAATAGCGAAAATCCCAGCGCTAGCCCCCCCCCCCAAAAAAAAATGGCCTGACGAAATGAAGGCCCTCCTCTCAACTCAACAAGATCCCAACAGATCACCAGAGGAGAAAAATTTCCTTGTCATTGTGCACTTTTGAATCATAATTAAGCAGAAGTACAAACGGAGGATGGGAGCTTTCTTCATCCCGACGTCTCGCAGCGGACAATCAACAGCCTTTTCGCTTTTGACAAACCTCGCCGACGCTCGCCCCTATTTTAGCTTCAAACGAAAAATGGCGACATTGCGGCACGGGGTGCTACGAGGAAAGGGTACAGCACAATTTAACCAATGACTAACGACTAGCCCTTCGTAGGCTGTGAGGGCGTATCTCTCTCTCTCTTCAGGGAAAAATACATTATAGGTGAGCATTAAAAAAAAGTCTCGATACATGATCTGTGGACAGAAGTATTGGGACAGGTCTCGGATGATGACATAGCGCACTTTGAACTGTCTGCCAAAAGTCTCTTTTGTCTACCCAAGGATTGACCCAATTTTACCCACTTGAACCATTAAGTCACTACTTTTTTGCAATGTTACAATAATTGGATTCCAACTTCAGGAGACAAACTAGCAACTCCATATCTTAAGCCCACTTGGATCCAATCGTCAACCTTCTTCTTCCAGTTTTCAAATATTGAACAGTTTGAGACAACTAAACCTTTGCTGATTTTAATTGGAAAAGATCATCTGTTTGATAATTGGCATCTATGCAACCTGTTTTAAGCCAAACATTTGGTGAGCTCCGACAATCTTCCCAGAGCATCTCGTCTTCTCCCACTTTAACCGTCCCAATGATTTTGTCCGGAGATGACGAAGAAGAAAAAAAAAAAACGACGATCGTGTACCGAGACTTTTTGTGGGTCTCCTTCATTGCATTTCTGGGGACAGCGTGACATTTAAAAGACGCAGTTTGTTCTTTCCTCCTTGCCACTTTAATCACCGACAGACAAAGATCTCGACGGGATCTGCCTCGGTCTCCTGCGCGGAACAAGCGAGGAACGAGTAAACAAACAGGTCGCACTCGTGTGACTGCCACTTATAGACTTGTTCCTACTATTTTACATAGTCTACAAAAGAGGAAGGCCTTTTTACTCTTTTAAAGAAAAAAAGACACTATATATATAAATATTTTTCCCAAATTTGACAATGGCTATATGTGGCCTGTTTGTGTTGTTATTTTATATCTTATTATCTGTCCCAAATGTGCCTTGTGTTTCTGACCAAAATGTACCACACCGTGTCTGAAAATATTTACGCAAAAAAAAAAAAAAGTGTATCTGCGTACTTTTTGTATTCCTTCTTTTGTGGGAGCTTCACCGTAACAATTGACAGACAACAGATACCAGTTGTGCATCAGGGCCACATTTTCTAAATGACGATGACGGAATGTCAATAAAGAACAATACGAATGGTCTCTGTCTTCTTGTTTGAATTGAATTTAGGACTTTAAACAATCGATGGCTGAAAAATTGTTTATTAGCTACAGATTGCCACACAATGTCAGAAATTCATTTCTGATTGACACAGTGTAACATTAGTCAAAAGGGAACTGCGTTACATGGAACGTTACAGATTAGTTGCACGTATGCAAAAATCATACCATGAAAATTGTCACATGAAACTATATTTACCAAAGTGTGGAGCTGCCAATTTGAAGAAAACTTTTGGGGACAAATATATTCCAATTGTCTTGTATGTTCAAATGTATTTAAATAAGAAACGGAATACATATTTAACTCCGTCTTTAAATTAGTTTGAGTTATGTTTGAATGTACTCGCAAGTACTTTTCTAAGATAATATTGGCAGCCACACGTATATTCTTAATTTGAAACTAATCTTTTGTATATATGGCGTTTCGATCAATTTCAATGGATTTCATTTGCACTATAAAATAAATGCAGTTAGAATTGGTTTATGGAATTGAAATGAGAAGTCAAGGTACACATGTACTTTGATCTCAAACTCATTTATGGCCTAGTAAAGATAATGGCGGCCATTGTCAACATCCAACCTGTACCGTTCCCAACGTATTAAAAGCAGCATGCGAAGGCTGTATGATTGACAAGTAGAAAGCACCAAAAACAGTTTCATATTTTTCAATTAGAAAGAAAGAATTTTCCTGGCGAAGAGTTTTTTTGGGGGGGTTGATACAACAAAAGAACGAAGCGTACCTTTTTTGTTGTTGTTGTGTTTGTTGTTTTTTGTTGTTGTTGTTGTTGTTGTTGTTGTTACGACATTGAGCGTTGTCTTTCTTTTGATTGAACAATTAATCAATCAGTTAGCAACTTTTGCGCTCTTGCGTTCTCTCCTTCTCCTACAACCGGGCTTACGTCATCACGCAGGATGCAATCAAGACATGACAGTTGACTATTTCCTCTTTTTTTTTAATGGATGAGAAATTAATACAATCTTTCTTTCTTTTTTTTTAGCCATTTTTAGTGATAGGCAGTTTGTCATTAAGTTAAATCCGGTGAATGGGTGCGGAAGATGAGACAACACCAGTGCAAGGTGGACCGATTGCTCAATGGAAGGTAATCGTGAAACAAATTGTGGACTTTAACCATGGAGGGGGAGAATAGAAATCCAAGGAGGAATGGACTGAAAAGGTAATATCACTTCATGTTTAATCAAGCATGTTGATGGTTTAGGTTTTTAGACTTTGTAAAAACTTGGATTGTCGGACTTTCCATTTTTCAATGCTAAAAAGTGGATTTCGTGAGCAGATTTTCTTTTCTTGATAGCCGTCATGATTTTAATCAATTATCGATTTCATTTCATTTCCTTCCTTTTTTGGTTGCTTGGGTGCTTTAAACCACACAAAGAAGTCAAAGTCTGCTTTATTGTCAATTTTTTCACATGTTAAGACACACAAAAAGATCGAAATTACGTTTCCCACAATAGATAAGAGCGATGAATAATAAGCAAATAACCTAAATAAAAAAAAACAATAAATAAATAGACAAATAGACAAATAAGAGGAGCAAAATGGAGCAAGCGTGCATCCAGCAGACAGCCAGCTACAACTGCAAGTTTGACATGGCACTTTTTAAACCAAAAAGAAATTTTCGGGGAAAAAAAAACTGTTTCAAGTTGAGTTTCTCGATGTGTGGTTTAAAAGAGAGAGAGGCCTCGTGTATGTATACACAACAATATTTGTGCCCATGAATCGTGAAACTTTTTGATTTCCCTCAAGAGTGGACTTGTCAACCCTTCCTGGAGTTTCCAACCAACAGTGGTTTAGTTAGGTCGGCATTAAGGACTAGTTTTAACTGTAGGAGTTAGAGTAAGGTCAAAGGTTTTGTACTTGAGGAAGTACAAGTTGAAACTGAAAATAAACGTGTTGTGGTTGAATATTAAAAAACAGTGTCTACAAAATTAGAAATAATATAATGGAACGTTTCTTCAGGTTGAAAATAATTTTCCTTTGGAAAATATTTTTGAATAAACTTATTTATATTTCCATATTTGCATCTTTTATTTGAGATGAAATAATATATAAAATAATCAATTAAAAAATATACATATATGTATGTTATATGTATGTACGTTTAATTTGAACTGTCTATTTTTCAGAACATTGCTTTGCCGAGATCACCTCGATCCTCGTCAAAAAACCTGGTTCAAGTACCCGTTACTGCTGTGTGTCACGTTATTGGTCTGTTACATTTGGAAGGAAAAGTCTCTTCTCCATCAGCACTACCAGCGGCTGGTGAATGAGCCCGACCAGGTTAAAGCTCCTTCGTACCGGGTCCATCCAAAGCAGCGAGACAAACTGGATTACAAGATTCCCAGGACCACCTTTGTCCACTTATCTGAGGGCACTCAGTACCACCAGGCGTACCCAAAGAACTATCACTTCATCATCGATGTGGGCGACGTGTGCGAGAGCAGCACGCCTTTCCTGGTGCTGATGGTCCCGGTGGAGCCCAACAACGTTGGGGCCCGAAACGCCATCCGCAGCACGTGGGGCAAGGAGAAAGTGGTCCAGGGCAAGAAGATCTTGACTCTTTTCATGCTGGGCCTAGCCGAGGGTCCCGATCTGTGGCAGGAGAGCGAGCTGCACGGCGATCTGATCCAGAGTGACTTCAAGGACACCTACCTCAACCTGACCATCAAGACCATGGTCATCATGGAGTGGCTGGCCACACGCTGCCCTAGGGCCACCTACGGCATGAAAATCGACTCAGACATGTTTCTCAACGTGGACAACTTAGTGCTGATGCTGCAGAAACCGAGCATCCCGCAAAACAACTACTTGACCGGGTGGCTCATGCGGAATCGACAGGTCATTCGCTCAAAGAGCTCCAAGTGGTATGTCTCAGAGGAGATTTACCCGGATCGGGAATACCCCCTTTACACTCTGGGCATGGGCTACGTGTTCTCCGGTGATCTCCCGCGCAAGTTGGTGGAGATCTCCAGAAGTATCAAGCCTTTCAACATTGAGGACGCTTATGTCGGAATGTGCATGAAGAAACTGGGAATAGCGATCACTTCCCCGCCCGATCCCTCCCAATTCCGAACCTACAACAACAAATTTGATCGATGCACGTACTCCAAGATCATCACCTCCATCCTGGCATCTCCTGAGCAGTTGCTAAGTTTCTGGATGAAGCTCAAGATGATGCCTGGACTCTCTTGTTGAAAAAAAATGGGCTGTGAAAAAGAAAGAAAAAAAAGAGAGAAAAACTTTAGCAGAATGCGAAGAGGCATTTCATTTATTTCATAACTCATTGACTGTTGTTGTGACTTTCTAATCAAACTTGTTTGCAAAAAAATACAAGATGCTAGTATTAATCAACAATTAGTATAGCTGTTCTAGGCTAGTTCTTACTACAAAATATATTATTATTGTTGTATTTTGATAATAATAATAATTAAGTTGATAGATGCATTATTTTCTACTTTCTTTTATAATTCGCTGCGGGTTGTTTTTGTTTTAGTACAGTTTTTAATTTTTTCAAATGAATGTGAAAATCTCGTTTTAATAATGAGGTGGATTGATTCGTTTCATTTACCTGATTATTTTTACTCTCACTGTGTAAAGCATTTCTTGAATGAATCTGACGTCCCCTAAAATATAGGTCCTCCATTTCATTCTTTCATTTGCTGTTCTGGTTGCACTTTTCTTTTTGTCCACTAGAGGGCACACTATCATCACAATTGCATATGCTCCCAATTTTATCTGGGGGGACGGCCATTTCTCAACATTATAACGATTTCCGCCAATGCCAATAATATCCATTTATCCTCTCACAGCAGTCTATCGTGATATTATATCGATTAGTGGTATACAATTACATATTCTGATGATTCTTTCTTTAAAACAACACCCGAACTCAGAAGAATATGCGTTTTTCGGGGAAAACGAACTAAAATAAATGCATCTGACTGTCTTCAGATCGCTTTACCTTTATTTATCTTAAATGACGTGGATATAGTCATTATCTTTATATATTATTTGTATTCTTTCCTTAAGCCCTTTCCGTGACGCTAAGTCGTGTGAAAAGTAAATAAGGCAACACGCGTGCACAAATACACACATGGACACTTCCTCTTCTCATTTTGTTTACGTTTCTCTGTGGACAGAGGCTGATATTTAAGGAAGGGTGTGAATTATTAAAGAGACGCTTCTTGGATAGATGAGTCATTTCCGCTTTGAGATGGAGCAAAGAGTCAGACCTTTTTCATCTGTGCAAAAACATGCGACACCCAAAAGGTCCCTAAAAGCATTTTTTTTTAGATAAGCTTCAGTAATATTTGATTTGTTTATGTCGTCGTCATAAAAAGGTTTTCTCGTTAAAGAGTCGTATCGTGCTATTTTAAGATCACGGTTAATTATAACCAATTAATTATGCCCTAACGTAATTATACATTACGTTAGGGCACAATGAAGATGTCATTTCTTGTGATGTCAGAGTTATTTTGTGTCTACTTTTTAAAAAAAAAAAACTTTTTTTTGTTCACTAAAGCCCCGCCTCCGCTCTCTACTCACACAGTCGTCCGTCGATCCAAGGTGTATTCAAAGACCGCTCACAGAGTAGGACATCTCAAAACTACAGAAAAACAAAAAAACTGAGTTACACCAAATCGCAGTAAGTAGTAATATTCGAAAGCAAATTGCAGTAGTTCCTGTAAACCTTTTTGTAATTTATTTTCATGCACCAAAATCACAACAGCTGTGGTATATAACTGATATTCAAACAATAGTGCGGCAAAACATGTAGACAGACAGCATAATAGGCATAAATTCGGCATATTTATTGATTGATTTATGATGTTTTTCCATCAATATATTATTAACGAAGCGATAAGGTGTCAAAATGCTTGATTTAAA
Organism: Syngnathus leptorhynchus; assembly: GCF_054491065.1. Classification (NCBI taxonomy): domain Eukaryota; kingdom Metazoa; phylum Chordata; class Actinopteri; order Syngnathiformes; family Syngnathidae; genus Syngnathus; species Syngnathus leptorhynchus. Next base: position 15,234,141 of record NC_141199.1, on the reverse strand, counting down.
CATCTTTGTGTGTTTTTGTGTGTGTGTGCGATCGTGGAGTGCGCACATTCGTAGTTCCTGACTCCCACGCAGGTATAGTCTCCGCCTCGCGGTTCCTCTGTGCACCTCCTCCAAGTGTGTGTAGAGTGGAGGCGAAAATTTCCCAGTTTGGATGAGGAAAGTTAAAGAGTAAACACGGAGACCGGCGCGTCTTGGAAATTTGCCGCGTGGACGGACGCGCAACGCGATTGTGTTTGGATGCAAAGTTTGGAGTCGGGCGTGTATCCCGCAGGGATTTGTTTATTTATTTCAACTTCATCGAGAAAAAAAGGTAAGCGTTTTCCATCCACGCACCATCACACATGCTTACTTCTTGGTAGGTTGCTTCATCTGTGGCCACGCAGCAACGAGAAGAATATGACTGACTATATTTCATGCAAAAAGTGATGTCAAGAACCTTCATGAATGGAAGTCCGTTTCAGTCTTCCTGTTGTGACAAGGATTGCCGAAGAAGAAGAAGAAACAGAAGGTTGAGAAATGCAAAGAACGCGCAGAGACAGTCGGACCGAGGCTGAGAGAGAGGAAAGCAAACATTCCTGACTCGCTGCCTCAGCAATTTAATTAAGTTTTTCGGAGATGGTGGTGAGGTGAGGTGAGGTGGGGTGGCTGTCATGTAGAACGAGATGCTGCGGGGGGTGCCAGCCCGTCGAGTGAAGCCCCCCCTCCCCCTTAATCCTAAAGTTGGAAAGTGCTGCGATCACCGAGGTTACTCTTAACGCGTCAGCCAGCATCTTTTGTCCGATTTGCTTGGCTATAAAGATTTTTTTTGTTTGTGATAAGGGCCAATGAAAGGTCAGTAGAAAACGCAAGCCTGCAGGGGCCAAATCTATTCCCGTCACAAATGTGGAATGTGGTCGAATCTTGTTGATTATTTTCAGAATTTGTTTCACTGAGTGAGCTGTACTGTATTTTATGCTACTTACTTAAGCTGTCGATTCTTTTTTTAAGAATCATTAATTGGATACACTTGATCCTTAGAAAATTGCAGTTGAAGGGCTCTTTAATGGTTTTGGCTTAAATATTGTGGCTTGGAAAAATATTTCATTTGGACAAGTCTGTGTTTAAGCAATATAATTATAGTACTAAACATAGTTCTTTTCCCCCTTTTCTCGTATATGTACAACTTTGATGATGTAATGTCTGTATCATTACATTTACCAATTTTGGGGGTAGAATTCATGCTATAGTCTGCAGCGTTTTATCTTTTCTGCTTACTATGGTGTCATTTTTCACTGACAGAACCTTTACAAGTCATCTTGACACCTGAAGAATTCGAGAAGCAAAACGACACGAGCCTCGGCATGCTCACCAAAGGGGAACTTCTTTTCCCCAGCCCCCCAAATTGAGGCTTTAGGGTTTGCCACTCCTTTTGTAAGTCATAAAATGTGTCTCCAAGTACCCCCCCCCGTCATCCCCTGAGCGTGGAGTATAAACACTGCGCTTCAGTAGGGAAGGTAAAGAGCATGACATTTCTAGAAAGAGTGCTCGCCGTGCACATTCTCTGGTGACATTATTATGAGCAGATTGTGGGCTGAGACGTCTGCGGTTTGTCTCTAGCGAAATTATTCTTTTTAATACATGGCAAAAAATAAAATATTTTGACTTGCAAAGAGCCTTAAGAGTTCATCAAAAGGCAGAGATGGATTCTTCAATGATATTTCAAATGATTATAAGTCTCTGGAAAATTCTGCACAGCTTTTAAAATGCCGAGCAAATACTTCAACAAATCAACGATTTGGTTTCGCATATAGATGACAACAAGGCTAAAAATGAACAAATAATACTTATTTTGAAAAATTGTAAAAAAGAAAACAGCGCCAACTATTGGCCTGGCGTGCACATTGCGCTGTTTTCTGTTGGCCCAGCAGTTTAGTCCTCTCTGCCTTGAGACTTTGGTTGTGCAGCTTGTGTGGTATGTGGACATCTTGTTCACAGATGAGAGTTGAAGAGACAACAAATAGATTCAAACAAGCGGGACGAACGATTAGCGGAGTGTGCATGTGCCTCGTAAAACATCAGCAATGTTAGCTTAAGATGGCGTACACGCAGACCTAAGTTGACCATTTTAATGGAACTTGAGTCCAATTACATCATCATAGACACTTAAAGAGTTATTTTCAGGGATACCTAATGGCGTGGCCGGCCATTTCTCGTGATTGAGTTGTTTCCCTTCATTTCTCCTTCTCACAGGAGGGCCGAGTGACATTTGTTTTGCCGAGCGTAGCCGTAGCCTCGACGCCAGGCCGAGGCGTTCCGAAAACAAACACGAGCAGTCGAGCGGAGGAGAATCGTCGCGGTTACACAAAGTTGGCTGTTTACTCGTTTGCAGATGGTTTCTGTTGGAAAAGGAAAATAAAAGATTGACGTGACAGTTGTCATAAATGTTTGAGGGGAGTGTGTATCCAAATCTGATGAGATTTGATTTTTATTTTGTGCTTCTTATTCTTTACCATGTGACGTCACGGTTGTGGAAATAACGTAAGGCTTAGTTGCTATTTTTTTAATGGAGCGTAGCCGTGTCAAAAGTCACGTGAGCATCTTTCCGACAAAGAAGCATTAATCACGTTATCAGTGTAAAATCAAATTAGGTCGTGTGTGTGTGCGCAAGTGTGCACACCCCTTCCTGAAATACAACAACATCATTTTTCCCTCCATGACGAGTCAGGCTTCAGGGCTCGTTACTAAGATATGTGTCCAGTCGAGCGGTCTCTTGAGATTTTTGGGTTTTTGAGTGAGACTTGAACATGTGATAGAGAGAGAAAGAGAGAGAGAAAGAGAGAGAGAGAGAGAGAGAGAGAGAGAGAGAGAGAGAGAGAGAGAGAGAGAGAGAGAGAGAGAGAGAGAGACAGAGAGAGAGAATCTATCTATATTTACACACACTACAAAAGTGTTTACCTTGGTGAACGGAGGAGGAGGCCGGGTTGTTTTTCACATCTGCTTTCACGCTGTAAAAAAATAATATGAGAGTTCACGTCTGTTCTTGTTGGGTTGGGGGGGGATATGAAAGAGTCCAACTTGTGTGATCTTAAGCAGAATGAAGCCATTGTTTCTCTGTGAAGCAGTCAAGGTCGCCAGATTGGAAGCCATGCAGGCGGACAAACGCGCTAATTGATTCCCCTGCTCTGCGCTATGTGTGTGTGTTTACTTAAAGCGGAGGATTTCTGAGGAGTCAAAGTAAATAGATAAGTCACTTTTGTAAACACAAGCCCTCCTTCGCATACACTGCCATACATACGTAGACATCATTTCATCTTCTTGTTAATAAATTGTGTCGTGCTCATTTGAGGAATAGCTCGTGTGTATGTGTGTGTGTGTGTGTCAGTTCCTATGGTTCTTCCAAGTTCTTGTCAGCCGTAAATCCGCCAACACTTTTGAACTAACACTGCCGTAATGAGGTGATCCAAACAGCGGAGGACACTTTTTAGTTTTGTGTGTGTGTGTGTGTGTGTGTGTGTGTGTGTGTGTGTGTGACAACTTTATTTTTATGCTGTTATTGTAGACATATTTGAAAAAAATTATTTTATATGCCATTATTATTTCCCCATACAAACTGACATTTTTTTTTATTATTTTTAATGAACACACTTATCTCGCCTATGGCGGCTCCCGTCTTTAGGTCCGCCACCATTTCCAGATGTTAAGCAACTCATTAAAACGTCTAGAAGCCGGCTCAATTAGCCTGGTGGTTGCCTCATGTTGGAAAGATTTGTTGCGAAAAAGCAGTTCCATAAGAACCATTTGGTGAATTTATTGAAAAGTTTAGTGAGCCAGGTGGTAACCAGTCCAAACTTTGCATGTCTAGACCTTGAAGCGGGCAATTAGATCTAAAAAACAAAACAAAACTAAACAGTGATGGGAATCAAATCAGTGTTGGATTTCCTGATATTGCCAAACACAGTTGGCTCTAAAAAAAGGTGTGCCCACAAGCTTCTGCATTCCATTCGTGTTGATGACAAACATCAAGTGGCTTCAATGTTAATTACTTTGCCACCAATGATGATAGGACACAAACGCAGAACCGGTTGCATATTTTCTTTACACAATTGTATTTTGGATCCATTTGAGGCCTTTAGTGGCTTTCGAGCTGTTCAGCCATAAAGTAACAGGATATTCCAATTTTGAGGGGGGGGGTGGGAGTGGATATTTTTTTTTTCCCCCCTCCAAAAAGATGAAGTAATCTCCCTTCGGACACATGTCAGATGTAATTTATGGACTCTGCTTTTGCTTTTTAGTACCTTCACTCCTTACTTTCCCCCCTTTTTGTCCCTCTTCTTCAGTAGACCACATAACGGGAAAAGTTGAGCGGCTTTTGTGAATATTTCAAGTTTACCTATTACTCCAGTTCTTTAATCCTCCTAGCGCTCCTCGTCGGAATGCAGGACAAATAAACGACCTACATCTTCAGAGTCCAGCCGCCTGCCGAGATTCTTCCACTTGAGTTCTTTTGATGCCTCGGCGCCACTTGATGGAAAAGAAACATAGCACACTCAAGTCAAAGAAAAGCATTGAATTACACATGTGTCACACACACACGCACACATATATAAAATTTAATATATATATATATATATATATATATATATATATATATATATATATATATATATATATATATATACATATATATATATAATATTTAATATGAATATTTATAATATATGTATATACATTTCTAATAAAAGAGAAGACTTAGCTACCTACTCCTTTTCTATTGTCTACATTCTTTTCTCCCTATTTCTGACCAACAAAGGTTCATGTGGGTGGGTCTGTCTGACTGTGAGCGATGGCTGCAGTGCATTGTGGGTAATTTAATCCAGCTGTGGTCCGTTGCCTGCTGCCCACCATAGTACATATGGACCTGACCTGCTTTGCTTCACGTCAACGGCCACATCGCAAATGGCAGTGCTTCCACTGCTCTCGAACAAGAAGCTGAAAAAAGGTGTCACTCACATTTAATTAAGACTGGGGAAAAAAAAAAAAAAGAACTGGCTTTGTCGGTCTTCTTGGCAGAGTCTTGTCGTTGGTTTCGGTCATGTTGTCAGTCCTGAAAGTCTTTAAAAAAAAAAAAAAACACACCCTCAAAATACAGAACGAGAGATGACGTAGGACTAAAGTGGAATTCATATCAAGATCGACGAAGATATAGGGGAGATCTAATATGGTCCATTTTTATAAACCAGCAGTTTGGGATTTATTTCCAGTCTCTGCAGGCAGCAAAAGGTACAATTCACAAGTAACACCTTTCTTTTGTTTTTGTCTTGCAGAGTTCCAATTCTGAAATGACCATGTCGCCTCATTTCGTGCTCCTCCTCCTCTCCTCCAGTCTGGTTTTTTCTTCAGAGTGTCCAGCAGATTGTAATTGTATCAACCCGGATTCTATATTTTGCACCAGTCGACGGTCCAAAAGCGTACCCCGGGTCCCGGCCAGCACCACAAACCTGTACCTTTTCCACAACGGCATCAATGCTTTGAGCCAAAATGACTTTGTGGGTCTCGGAGATTTGGATTTGTTAGATCTGAGCCAGAACGAGCTGGGAGAGATTCCGGATGGTGTATTTAAGATGCTGTCCAAACTGAAGAACTTGGACCTCTCCTCAAACCTCATTACTCACATTTCTAAAGAGAGCTTTTCTGGCTTGGTCCAGCTGGAGCGACTGTATCTCCACCAAAACCAAATCCAGAGCATCCACAGAGAATCTTTTGAAGGTTTAGAAATGCTACTGGAACTCAAGCTCCGAGGAAACGAACTCACATCCTTGCCGTCTCTTGATTTACCCAGGCTTCTGCTTCTAGACCTGAGTTACAACAACATCCCAACCTTGCACGTCTCGGACCTTCATACACCCCACTTAGAATCCCTTAGAATGGCTTCCCTTGGGCTTCACCATCTAGATGAAGATCTCGTAGCCTCCCTGGGGAACCTCCACGAGCTCGACATCTCCCTGAACCTATTAACGGAGGTTCCCCAGGCCCTAAAGATGGACTCCCTGAAGGGCTTGATCAAGCTCAACCTGGCTGCCAATCCATTGAGTGAGCTAAGAACCGAAGACTTTCAGAAACTCACCGGGCTCCAGGAATTAGATCTCAGTGGTCTAAATCTTCAAGGATTTCCCCAAGACTTTTTCCAGTCTTTCCCCAGACTTGCAAGTCTGGCAGCAGCTGAAAATCCATTCAATTGTTTGTGTCCCCTAGCTTCCTTTGTCGTATGGCTGAAAGAGAAGAATATCAATTTGGAGAGGCTTCGGGAGACCAGGTGCCACTTTCCTCTAGCTAATGCTGGGAAGATGCTATCAGTATTGGACCACACAGATTTTGGATGTACACCAACGACAACCACTTTGCTGCCCATGGTGAGTACTCCAGCTCCTCAGGATCCTACCACATCCCAAAAAACGACCCACACCAACGCAATTCCTCCCCCACCCCCAAGCGAAGAAACCCTGGACTCAAAAACAGACCCGCTTCCATCGCTACTCCCTGCCCCCACCGTGGGGGAATACGACCAACACATGTGCCCGCCAAACATCTGTCTCAACGGTGGCACTTGCAGTTTTGACCCAATCGGGCAACTGGGTTGCCTGTGTCCCTCGGGAACATCTGGACTCTATTGTGAAAACGTCCACGATGTAACGGAACCACCGAGACCTCGGCTAACAGAAGTGTCTGTTGAGGCTTCTACAATTCTTGAGGATGTCATCAGCTCCCGTCAGGTGACCTCCACCTCCATCCTTCTTGATCTGCACCTCTTCATCAAGACACGACCAAATATCCGCGGCATCAGGTTGACCTACCGTAATCTCTCGGGCCCCGACCGCCGCCCCATTATTCTGAGCGTGCCGGCGACCTACCCCGAGTACACTCTCCGTGGACTGAGACCCAACTGTACCTACTCGGTCTGTGCAAGTCCTCTCGGGGAGAGAATAACCACAAGGGCCAACAGTTCAGCCGAGACCGGGTCATGTACAGAAGCTCGGACCGCGGGGGTTCCTTCGACATCCTTAGAACCTCGAGTGGAGACTCAAAACTCACTCACTTATACTCTCATTCCCGCATTAGCTGCTCTGGCGCTGGTGCTGGGCTTGGCATTTGTGGTTGGTCTGATCATCTGTCTAAGGAAAAAGAGGCAGAGTAAAGCGGGAATGGAACTGGAGCTGGGTCCTGCCGATCTGGACGATTCATCGGAAGTGGAAGGCATCAAGGCGTGTCCGGAAAATCGGGGAAACAATCCACCGCCGCACAAACAGATAGCGATCGATCACTGCGGCAATCGACAACCGCACGCCACGACGACAAAAATGCAACAAAATGGCCACTTTGATTATCAGGTACCATTGATGCAAGAACACTCCAGCTCAAATAACAATCGCTCATCCTTAAAGCCATCCTATTTCTAAGATACAATAATATGCCAACACTTGCCTTCTAAACTTTTCTTCCGGCTGACTGGAATGGCCGTTGAGAGAATGAACATTGACGGAACGATGACAGGCTGAGGTTTGGAAAAAAAAAACAAAGAAACCAAGCAAGTTATTAAACAAAGTGCAATTGACAAGAAAAGACCTTGTCGCAGAAAATGTACTATTATATTTTGAACATGGACACAACCATTGACAACGGTTTGTTTGAAAACGGTTTCTTGTTCGAGAAATCTATTGCTGGATTTAGAGGTGAAACTGGAGAAAAAATGCAGGATTTGCATTTGATCTAAACCGGAACTGAAGAGTTGTTGTTTTTTTTTCTTCTTCTTTCTGTTATTATCATGCAATATGACCGATAGTTGTTGTCACCAGACAAATGTAAAGTCTTTGCTATGGATTCTGAGATTATTTTTTACTGAAGAATGGGACTCAGGTAGCTGACAACTTTGTACAAAACAATATGTTAATCCCTTTTTTTTTTTTTTTTTGCTACTTGTATAGACTCAGTGCTAGTAGTTTTGTTGACATTATAACAGCCCAAAAATTTTGATTCAGACCGTTTTACCCCTTTTTTTTTTTTTTGTTACCGACTGATGCCTACTCAGAAACCGGATGTAAATTTTCATCTTTGTCTTGCCTTGTCTAAAGAGAGAAATCTCTAAATGGTTTACAAAAGTGTACCTTTGATTCAGCAAGCATGCAGATGTTTTAGAATCAGATGATGGCACATTTCGGTAGGGCTGCTCAATTATGGATAAAAATCATCATCACAATCAAGATTGAAATCACGATTATGAAACGCCAAATCATCATTTCTCCTCAATCGTGGGAATTTCGAGATGGTATTGAGCTAAGATCGTAATGGCGATTAAAATCCGATGAATTGAGCGGCCCTACAACTCGGCTACAAATGAAACTGCATTCGTCAACGTTTTTTTAAAAAGTAAAACTAAAATTTTTGGGTGAAATGCAGTATGAAAAAGTGTCCCAGCTATAGCGTAGCATTAACAACACATCAACTGGAATACTTTTATGCTGCTTTGGATTTTGAAAGGGACCAGCAGCTATTTGCAACGAGGTCACCAAAGCGCCGTCATGCTCTGTATTTTTTGTCGAAAATGTGTTTGTCAGAAAATGACGCCAACTAAATGGACAGTATTAAAATGATTTTCTATACAACTGTGTCCTCCATTTAATTACCAATAAGACACTGGACATTCAAAAAAAAAAAAAACATTCTTTCTGTCGAGAGGTGATTCATGTATAAAAACAAACTAGAATATAATAAATACCTGGGATTTTCCTTCCATGTACGTATTATCCACATAATAGTTTGTATTTTTTTTTTTTAAGCTATGATTGTGAGAAAAGCTGAGTTGGTGCAACGGTAATAGAAGTTCATAACACTCGGATGAGTTCAGTCTGAGGAAGCCGACCTTTTCTTAAATATATTTTTTACAAAATATATCATTATTAATTATAATAGACCCCCCCAAAACTATACACACACCAATAAATAACTATCATTAATTGATATTGAAATTTCCATCTTCTTGAGATTTTTTGAGTTCATCAATTTTTATCTACCGCTACCTATAACTATCAAATGGACTCTTCCAAAAAAAAAAAGAAAATTCATGTTTTGATGGTACTTCTTGTACTGACTGATTAGATTGTGTGTTTCTAATTAAGAGGGAATGTTGACTTGAGCATTGAAATGATTACGATGTGCAAGTGTAGCGAGCCAACGTATAATCACGCCGGTGACATTTTGGTTAAAAAAAAAAAATGATCTCCAGACTTGAAGCCTAATGTGCTTCCTGTTTAAAAGATCTTCTTTCACACTGACAGTTTCAGGCTGCTTAATGGAGCTCCAATTATGGCAATAATCATCTGGTAGTAATAAATCCCAGTGGAGCCCACAGATGAAGAAAGCAAACAGATCCTTCAAATATTTCACAATGCTACAACATGTACAGCACACTAGAAAAAAAAAAATTCTTTCAGGAAAGAAAAACAAAACAAAAGGCAGTTGATATTAAAAATTCAGATTAAAAAAAAAAAAAAAATCATGACAATAGACAAGTCTCATGAATATTGAATAAAAGTCAAGTGATTTGTAAATTTTAGCCTAACAACAATCCGGTCTAAATTGTGGCGCCATTTTGTTGAATTTAATCCAGGCACTCTATTGATATGTGTCGTGTATATCGACGGGAGGAAAGAAGGTCATTCATACATCTGTCAGAGTAAGATTTACCAAACCATTCTGTGACAACCAAAACACATTTAGTGAAAAGCTGTCAGGCCTTTCATTTCCGAAGCACTTAAAACCACGCCGCTCGTACTAATTGCCGGCTCAAAATGGCCGCCAGACGTCCGCTTGCTTGTCTTTGCACGTCAACCCTGAATGACCTTTAACCTGATATCAATTATAGATGGATAAAGAAATACTGTGTCATTTCCTCTGATGTAAAGGTTAGCTTTGACACAAATCCACTTCCAGTCTTTGCATCAGTAACAATGAATACCGGGGATGGATTACCTTTAAGGCCATGAATTGAAGACAAAGTCCACTTTTACGCTTTGAAAGACGATCCGACGTTTACGTGAATTCAATTTAATTGACAGGCCAGAGCCAAAGGTCCCTTAATGACTTCCATGCTCTTTCAGGCATGAATCTGAACTCTCTGAACCCAAGGACAAAAGAAAGGTAACTATTGGATATGATGATGGGGGGGGCTTGACTCCATATTTTCTTTTCTGTAGGTGAATTGGCAAGAAGTAGTGCCAGAAGAAAAGATTCCTGAGCTTTGCGATTCTTTGGCCCAGCTCCGAGCCCCGAGGGCGAGTAATGTTGTGATAAGCGGTGGCGTGACAGCGGAGGGAGAGCAGGATTAGCAACCTCTGCAAAAGACGCCTGCCTTCATACTAGCGACAGGTTGTTAGCCGTGCGCTCGCCAACACGGGATGGTGCAGTCATGCGTGTGCAAAAATCTGATTTAGCTGAAAACCACATTAGCGGTATTGCGGGAAATATCTTTTAAACTTTTTTACAAAACATTTCATACGAAAAAATCTAATTAATCCAGAGCCTTAACTGAGATTTGTAAATTTAGGTGAACCTCTGGTGGAGTGATGACGGTGTATGACCTCTCACAAAATTGAATGAATGAGTATCAATAAAAAAATGAATAAAATAAGATATTTGTAATTTAAACGTATGAACAGCTAAATTAGAGATTTAGAATTGAACTTGAAGAGCAAAATATGTTAAGCTATGCTTAAATCGTGTTAAAAAAAAAAAAAAGCAAAAGCGTGATGTTCAATGCTTTGGATCTGATATCCCTTTAGAACAATGGCATTGTTCTTTAACTGGCCTTTTTTAAATTGCTCCACTCAGAACAAACTTCAACCGCCGCGGGGCTCGTTCCCCTTGACCTTTTACCTTCCAACATGCCACCTCTGACCCCTCAGCAGAGCCACTTTAAAGCATCAATGTTTTGCTATTTTCAGTAAGTCGTGCCAGACTCCCTTGTCGTCTTTAATTACGTCTTCTACGCTTTGTGTCACTGCTTCCAACATGTTTACAATACATGCACACACACACACACACACACTCACACACACACACTTGGATGCCCATCAACTTCCTTCTCATTCCGTTAACGTGTTGCCTCTTTGCCATGGATAGCAAACACTGACAAATTAAATGTATCAAATATTTCACTCTTCTCCAAAATTCTGTCACATTTTTCTAGAGTATCAACACTTGAGGAAATAAATAGAAAAAAATAAATAAGTGCCGGTGAGGAAAAGTCACGAGGGCCTTCCCGACTTTCCATTCTGGGCCCCCCTGCGGTGCTTGTCACTTTAAGTTTATTGACTGACAAGCATTTCCCTCAGCGTTGAAAATCCTCAGCAGGCTTTTAAACCAATATGTGACTTTTCCCAGCTCCAACACAAAAGCATTGTATCCCCGTCTCTATTGACACGACTCACTCTGATGAAATGTTTAATATCCAGTCGGACAGCAGGTGCGAGTGCACAATGCCTTTGCCCTGGGAGACCGGGCGCACAAGGTCAGCTATGCTGCCACTCCAGGCCACACACACACACACACACACACAAACACACACACACACACACACACACACACACACACACACTCACACACACTCATTTGGTATGAGGTTTCTTTAGTAACGAGCGCGCCCGCTGAGTGGAGAATCATTTCTTCAAATCAAAACATTGGCAACGGAGTTACGACATACCACGTTTGAAGGTTACGGATTTGAGAAAGGATTTTGATTTGAATTGGGAGTGTGGTCCCCCCGCCCCCCCCGCATATTCAACTCTTAAGTCAAGGCACCACTGTATCGCACGCTCTGGCTCTATGTTTAGTCTCGTCTCGGTCGCCGTGTCAAGTCAAGACGGCGGGGTCAAAAAGTCATCTGACCTTGGCAACTTGAATCAACGCCGGCAGTGTGACGGAGAGCACCCACCCCGTCCCCCTCTACGCGTTTTCTGACAGGACCCCAACTTCAAAGTCAACATTTTGCCACCTTGACCCCGCTCGCACGGAAGGGACACGTGTGTGCATCATGCAATATGTTGCTTGGAAGCACTTGAGCAGCAAATTGGAACCACCAGCTACACAATATCAAATATTGCGTCTATCTATCTATCTATCTATCTATCTATCTATCTATCTATCTATCTATCTATCTATCTATCTATCTATCTATCTATCTATCTATCTATCTATCTATCCATCTATCCATAGATATGTCATAAAATAATATGACAAATCTTTAGGAAAGCAAGTAAAACAAAAAAACAAACCAGGCATAATATATTTGCATAAGTGTGGACACCCTCTTATAACTGGGACTACACTAAATTCAGAATGAAGCAATCACGTCGAGTAGGTATATAGATATATAGATATATAGATAAAGATCGACATATACACACACACCTACACACACACATCAAAACAATCAACCCCACTTTTGTCTGAGTCAACATTGCCAAGAAAAAGATGGAATGGAACGATAGAGACGCGTTACAACCAATCTCGGGCCATCATTCCGAGACGTCAAGTAGGTGGTGTGCTGGCTACTGACTTGTAGCTGTTGAAGTATGAAGCTGGAAATCCCCTCATACTAACTCATAAGTGTGTGTGTGTGTGTGTGTTGGTGTGTGATGGTTTGAATTTGGGATTTTTTGGCCACATGTGGGCCCGGCATCTGGCTGAGGAGGCGTTTTGGCTGGATGTGTGTGCATATGTAAGAGTGAGAGCGAGACAGAGCAAGCCAGAGTGTTAGCATGGCAAGTTAGCAGCAAGATGGAGCACACAACAAACAATTCACACACACGCATTCGCCGCTCACATTTATAGCTCCAAAAACTTTTGAACCTGTCTCACATTCTTCATCCTTACGTTTGAATGGACATCATTGTCTGCTTCCCCAGTCACCTCAAACTTTGGACTTCTCCTCTTGGCTGAAACACAAAAACATTCATTGATTGCCTTCAATTTGAATCTTGTCACTTGTTCATTGTGCTAGCTTAATGCTAAGGGATCTATGTTGCAGCGCTATTACCCGAATGAACACAAACAGCGCAGCAATACATGTAGAAAGACAATTCAACTATAGTTATATATTATTTATCCTCCGCAAAGAACAACACTTATTTGTGCTCTATTAACAAGTTAAGTCTAAAAAAAAAAAAAAAGAATACACCGCCCCCAGGTGGCCAAGACGGCCACGCTATTTAATTGATGCAGCGTGACAAAAACACTTTGTTTTCAACTCTGTTTAATTATGTCAATACAGTCCGTTATTATAAAACCATGTTCAAAACATGCATGCTAGGTTCATTAGATGGTAAATGGCAAATTGAGAAAACATTGCAATATTGCAGACTTCCCACACATTGTGACCCCGGGGATCACACACACACACACACGCACACGCACGCACGCACGCACGCACGCACGCACGCACACACGCACACACGCACACACACACACACACACACACACACACACACACACACACACACACACACACACACACGACTCTGCAGGCCCGCACGGAGGAAAGAAAATGTTGATAAAAATAGCTCATAGTGACAGGAAAGGGGGGCGGTTATGGTAACATGGGTGGGGGTCGGCAGTTGTGTGTAGAATGCGTTTATTTATGCTTTACTTTATTGATCTGTTTTGATTTTCAGGCCAGAGCAACTTCCCACGATCCCATTGAGGGAAGATGAACGCTGCGGTCGGATGAGCGTCGTCCTTATGAGACCCCCTAACTTATAAAAAAAAAAAAAAGTTTGCCGAGTTTTACAAGTGGATGCTGCATGCATCTACGAGAAGATCGATACAAATTTGACTCAGAAGGCAAATGAGGTAGTGGCGGTGGAGAGGAAAGTCCCAAAAAGGTGGAGACCAAGAAGAAAGAAACTGGGTAGTCAGCTTGTTTTTGTTGGAGAAGGAGCTGGAACAGAGAGCAGGTTCATGCTGCCAACCCGCTAGCCGCCCGTGCACTTCTCAACCTGCAGGCTTGACATTTGAATCTCCCTCACACTGTTGGAAACTCTTTTAATGATTCACCCCTTTGTGCTTATTAAACATAACAATTATGTGTAACAGGAGATCCGCTTCGGCATCTGGATGGAGAGCAACACCAAACATGTCAAGTTTTGATCCACCAAGGCTTAGCCACACTTCATTTGAGGTGGGTGGTCCCACTGGTTTTGTCTTCCTGAGAGCTGGCACTGTGCCCTTTGGGGAAAAAAAAAAACCGGAGGACCAAGAGTGGCTTACTGAGCAAGGGTAGGACAGAAGACGATCATTTCTGACATCTCTGGTTTAAAATACGATTAATTAGCTATTAGTTTGTTTTTGTTTCAGGGAGTCAACGTTTCCATAAGCCTTCAACCTGTCCGTGACTGGTAATGCGATCTTTTTGTTTTGGGGGGAGAAGACTTTGAAGCTTCTTCTTCTTCTTCTTCTTCTCAGATGAGCGGAGTGGGGAGAGGTGAGCAGTTACGCAGACAGGAGGAAGATGAGATGTGGATCCGTCAACACCCTCTAGTTTTTTTTTTTGTGTGGAAGCTTAGCATGCTCAGGTTATTGAAATGATTTTTTCCGCCCTCAGACGAGTCGCTGAGCGGTCCTTCCCAAATAGAAGCAGCATACTTAAGGTTTTAGAAGATTTAAAAAGATCCCTGTGATTAGGAGGAATCATCTAAGATTACCTGTACTGAGAACTTCCTCTCTGGCTCCATTTAGTGAACGGAATTATTAGAAACAGCTCTAAGCATGATGCACTTTTTTTTTTTTTTTTTTTACAGAAAATAGGTTTCAACAAGAGTAGGGCTATTTTTTTTTTTTTTTTTTTTGCGGATTTGCAAATTAGTAAGATTAATATTATTAAAATTTTGAAAGAGTTAAATTTTGTGAAGGAAAAAAATACATCTTGCATTCATTTTGATGATTCAGCAGTTTTATGTCATCTTTGGACGCTCATTTTTAGGCAAGGAAGCCCTTTGCACTGAAAAAAAAAAATGCTTGCTTTAAATTCTTTTGCTGTTGCGTTAGGAATGAATAGTTGACCTTGAATGGAATATATTAACAGCATGCAATTTGTCGACATTTCAAATATTTTTTGCTAAACTACATTTCAGCCCAAGTTTTCACTTCTGATTTCTGTCTGTCATTTTTCTCCCTACTCCCTGTGGGAAAACAAAACTTTGTTATCCACTTCCTCTTTCCACCACTGGGGCTATCATAACGCGTCATCAGCAAACACGGAGGACAGTTTAATGAGCCAGCTTGTGATTTATAAAAAATTAGACAAAAGATAAATCAAAATAATATGACACATCTTTAGGAAAGCAAGTAAAAAAAACAAAAAACCCAGGTACAATATATTTGCATAAGTGTGCACACCCTCTTATAACTGGGACTACACTAAATTCAGAATGAAGCAATCACTCATGTCAGGTAGATAAGTGCACCTGTCATCATTTAAAGTGCCTCTGATTCATCGCAAATAAAATGAGGCCGTTCTCACAGGCCTTTCTTTGACAGGGTTTTGTTAACAAAAGCCTGAAGGTTTCTTGAAAGGCGTGCCAAATGAATATTTTGGAATTAAGGCAAATATTTCCAAACCTCAGATCCTAACAAACAAATAGGCTAAATTTACCATGTGGCCTGATGACTGGAATTCAAAATGATCATTAATGCATCCGTTAGATAGGGTCCAATCATTTTCGAAAGCAAATATTACGACTATTTCAGTCTGGGCAAGAAGCCTGACTTGAGAGTTTAAAGAGTGCAAAAACAACATCGGTGCTTTTCACAACGTGTTGACCGAAAACCGAAGTCCACAGAGCAGAATGTGCTCGAGCTGATAAATTTGTCATCACTGTCAAGACTTCCGTCAGCTTTGTCTGAGGATGCGAGTAGTGAAAGTTCTCGCAATTCGGTGAATGACTCGTGCAAATTGAGCACCTCGTTCGTGTTGGAGGGTCAAAACCAATGTTGTCTAAACAGCACAGTGTGCGCTACACGGCTAGCGACTCTTCTAGCGCAGTGCTCTGCAGCTGTTATAACAAAACGGCAAAATAACCCCGACCCCCCCCCCCCCCCTTCTCTTTCTATGCAACACATTTCAATCTCTCCTCAACACCCTCATCTCGTCTACGTCGGCCAACATTTATTTTTGGGATAACTATTTGTAAACAACCGGCGTGGTTAGCGTTGTCACTAATTTGAAGACATGAAAATGGCGCTATGCTAAGGGAAGTTAGCTGATAAATGCTGAGATGAAGTACAAGAGACAAGGGCCAGGATAAAATGCAGGCCCACTATTAATCCCCCTCACAAAAATCCAGTTTCAGATTAAAACGTTTTGTTTTCTCCCTTTGTTTCGCAAAATTACGATGATATTATTCAAACCAAATTTCCTGGTATTTGTATTTTTTCCATCAAGAAAGCAGATTGAACCATTTTTTTCCAGCTGTTTTTTTTTTGGGGGGGGGGCTTCTGAGTATTGCCTCCAAGAAAGAATAAAAAAGATATTTTTTTTCTTGCTATAAATTAAAAATAAATCGTTCCTTTTAGAAGAGATAATCCATTAACATGCTCCTTTCCATATGTTCAAATTTGTGGAAGCAGCCAGCGGCAACACGATTTGAAGTAGGCAAGCCTCAAACAGAGAAGAAAAAAAAAAAAAACGAGAGTAAATAATCGTCAGTGATTCTTTGCATAATAATAGCTTAGAAAGACACGCTTTTTAGGCTATGGCAAGCTGGAAGCCATAATAACATAGTCGATGGATGTGCCATTTTTTTTACTGCAGTCGTAAATAGCATCGTGTTTGTGTACGGGAGGCCAAAGGGTGACGTGGGTTCCTGCCTGTTTCCCATTTTTCCTCAATCACGACGACGTCTCTTCCACTTTGGGCCTGCCTGTTCTTACACCCCCGCAGTTTCGGCTAATTGGCCATCTAGATCATTGCCACATGCATTTGCTGCAGAATGTGTGTGTGTGTGTGTGTGTGTATTTCAAATCCATCTAACGGGGTCAAGGAGACGTTCCTCGCCTCAAAACCGGACCCCAGATTGAGTATCAGATTACGAGATTTCTTGATTCTTCCCATATGGGGCTTTTAGAATCGGTTCTGGGCCTCCCACCCGCCTCCGAGACAGACTGTGACATATAACAAACACACTCAGGGATGAGCTCATGCTTAGCTGACTAAGTAGCCTGTTTGCCACTTTTTTGTTCTCCAAAATTTGGATTTATAAATGTGACAATGCATCTACACAAAAAGTTTGATGTGATATCAGTTCATACATCAACTAGCAATGTAATGTTTACCATAGCATTTTTGCTAGCGTACTGACCTCGGAGTTAACTTCTCCGTGGAATGTACTGTTCTTGAGATTGTTTAAAGTCCATTTAAAAATCAAATATGTTTTCGCTCACCACAAAGACGGACGGACGGGTGTTCCAACTTTCTGGTCCATAAATCACAGGCCCACTGATTGATTTCAAATTTGAAGACACCTGTGTTGCTACTTAGAGGTCACACCTTGTTCCTAAGGTCAGAATCAGTTTTTTTTTTTAGGAATACCATGAAAAAAAGGTTTATTTCATTAAATTGTCTTTTAAATATATATATATATATTTCTATTGAACCACAAGTCAAATAGAATGTATGATTCTCAATCAGTAATTTTCCATTGACTAAATGAATTTTCGATTTTCCGATTTCTGTGACCAACATGGGAGTACCAACAAATTTGCAGGCTTTTAGTCCTACTTAACGTCTGAAAAGTTCAGTTTAATTGGGACAAATCCATTCATTCCAATTAAACCAGAGTATTGACAAAAAGTTAACAACTCCAGCAAGCTCAGCACTCCAGTGATCCCAAATGAGCATTTGTCCCTTAATGGTGACCACAAAAACTATTTTTCCCCCAAAAGGAGACCTTTAAGTCAAGTTTAGCCTTTGTTGATTTCATTCATTGGTGCGACACAAAAAAGCAATTATTGTGTCATTATTATGAACCACATGTCTATGTCCAATTAGCCTCTTCCTGCTGCTTTTGTGCCGTTCTTCAAGAAGACATCCATCAATGCGGACAGCAAACCCCTTCCTACATTTCCCAGTTACTCACGGCAACCAGCTGTCAGTCACACATGATTGACACATTCATGTTTGTAAAGCACGAGAGCAGACAAAGAGCGTCTGGCTTCATGACTCGGAAGAAGTGAAAACCTTGGACAAGGAGTATTAAATCGACTCTTGGTGACTTTGCTCTCTAATCACCATTCAAGTCATTGTGGTCTGTGTGTTCCCACTCAATGTTCAACATGGCAAATTTGGAATCTGCCGTGAATATAAATTTAGTGGTTTTTGTTTGGCCTAGTTGCAAGTTGAATATGTTTTTTAAGCAGAATACCATAGAGTGCAGTTTTTCTTATTCGGTAAAGTATTTATTGTTGCTGGTATCAGGATCATTTTTTCTATCAAACGTTCCAGGGGGAGAGACGGAGTATGTTTTTGGCAATTGTGTGCGTGATGATGGGACTCTAAAATTAAAAAGTATCATAAAGGAAATCTTTTCCAACGATAAGCATTTCCGTCTGCAGGCTCGGCACTTTTTCCAGCCGGAGAAAGAAACGACATGGAGCTCAACCATGGCTACCTAATTACACGGGGAGAAAGACGCCAGCTTCAGAACGAAGCAAATTTACGACCACACCGAAGCCCACAAAAAGGGAAGAATGAGAAAGGGACGGGCGTGAGGTTTGCACAATTCCCGAGAGAGCCTTTAATTTTTCTGGAAAATTATTATGGTGGTTTAAAAAGGTGAATTTTGAAAAAGGCTACAAATGATATGTGGTCCAAAAAGCAGAGAAAGTGGATGGGCAGCATCGAACTTAAATCTGCTTCTAAGGCTTCTCAACCACGAGGCAAGAGATGACGCCGCCGGCTGTCCTCAAATTTCAACTAAAATGAAGGAAATCTTGAAATGGGTCTATGGTATTTCTTTAAATAGAACTTCTACAATATTCTCCACAACTTTAATAAAGACAAGTTTTTACACTGTAGTCCTTTGCCACTTTTCTTTTCACATACTCCCCCTAGTGAGGACGGGCAGTACTGAAAACTGCCAACCTTGTGTTCTTAATTTCAGCTAAACATTTTTTTTAGTTTAGAAAAGAAGCCTCCCTCCTCCTCTTCCTCCTTGGCCTTGGTCTGTTTGTCCTCTGCCTGTGCTGAGCTGCTGGACTTCATAGTAGAACCTGACGCTCTGGCTCCCCCTGCTGAGCGCAAAGCATAGTGTCGCTTAAATCCAAATGGAGCTAATTCAAGCGATTGAGAAAAACCCACAGATAAGAAAACGGGCCTAATTTAAGCACTCCCGAACAAAGGCCGTCTAAATAGGTTTATCCAAAATGATTGTCCTGTCGTGGTATGTTACAATAGATTTTTCCTCCCCGGTCTGCTGGGAAAACACTCGAGGCAGCCGTCGGAAAAGTTCAACCTGTTCAATAGCTACAATCATACAACATCTTCAACACACACAGAGTAAAATGCTTACCTGGAGATGGAATGACACCATTAACGGTCCCGGGGACATCAATTTCGTCCTCCGCGTAACTGAGTAGAAGAGAACGCTGCCTCCGCGTCAACTTCCTGCAGAGACCGTCGAGCAAGAATGAATGTGCAAAAACGGCAGCTTAAAACAAAGCACGAAATGCAAAATGTTGGCTCTTCGGATTGCCTGCCTACCTATCAAGAGTGAAACTCGTCTGACTACTTCCAAAAGTCTGTGAGCGAGCAAATTGAGTTGTCAGAATTCCGCCAATCCACACGATACCACCCTCCCCGCACAGTTTGACTTTAAACCTGAGCCACTTTCAAGCCTGGATCCGGTACAAAATGCACCGCGTAGCTGCACACTTGATTCTTTTTTTATGGGGGTGAAACTAATGATGAGCACACACATACAAATGTGCATCGAAAAGGTGGAACCTGACCTCTCGGCTTCTCGTTCTAAGTACCGTCGGGTTTTGTTGTGCTCGACCCGTTTCCAGTCTCTTACTTGGGCACTCTGATCTTGATGTGCGCGTAGTGATCGCCGTAAGTGTAGCTGTTCATCTTGCGGATGCCTTTCCCCTGGAGCCGGATCACCTGATCGGCTTGGCAAGCGGCGGGAATCTGCAAACGCGGCAATGAGCGCGCTTGGATTAAAAAAAAAAAAAACGGCGATTTTAGATGGACGTGCGATCGTCGAGGAGTTGACTCTTTCTAACCGTCTCACCACAATGCTGATGGTTTCGTAGAGGCCTTGCGCCGTGGCCGTGCCGCCCAGGACGGCTTGAGCCACAGAGATCAGCACGTCCGAGTGGATGTCGATTCCGTCGCGCCTGAACACGGGGCTCTTCTGGACCTACGTTGGGACCGTTTCACCGAGAGTTAACAAAGGCGAAGTCGTTCGACGGTATGGCAAATGGATGAGGCTCACCCGAAACGTGATGAGAATTTCCTTCTTGCCGACTGCCATGCGCACCCTTTGACCGTGTTCGACCCCTGCGGACAACGTACGTGTGCTCGTGACGTCGGACGATGTTTGCGTTTATTCCTGCACGGCTGTCTGACTGCTCATTTTTCTGTCTCACGATGCAAATCGGCCTGATTTAAATGATGAAATTCCCTCTCTCACGTACCGGCTGGAACCGGCACCGAAACCGTCTGCCTCTTCTTGGTCTGCCCCGAACCTCGGCATAGCGCGCAAGGCGTGATTACGATGGTGCCCTTGCCGCCGCAGCGTCGACACGAGCTCCGCATCAAAAAGGGACCGGTGTGCAGCGTCTCCTACGAGGAAAGAAAGAAAAAAAAGCAGTTTTGAATCGTTAAGAAGAAGAAATAACAAGAGAGGCGCGACCTACCATGCCGGTGCCGTTGCAGTAATGGCAGTGGGACACTTTGGTGCCCGGCTCGCTGCCTTTGCCGTCGCACCTCGGGCAGGCGTCCTCGAGGTTGACGGACAGCTGCTTGTCCACGCCCTTCGCCGCCTCGGTAAACGTTAGCTCCATCACAAACTATTGACATACGGGAGAAATGAGTCATGTGGCGAGTGATCTGTTATCGTTTTAATGAGACAAAAATCTAATTTCTGATTTCAAACAACAATATTCAAAACAGCCCCCCCAACACACACTATTCAGTTAATTGCAAAAGTCTAACTGTGATAATACACTCGATCTCTTTTCCCTTACCTCTGGGCGTTGCTCAAACATGCTGTTGACGTCTCGGAAGCCGCCGGCAAAATCCCCGAAGATCTTCCTGAAGAGCTCCTCAGGGTTGACGTTGGCGCTGCCTGCTCTGTAGTACTGCTGCTGGCCAGCCTGACTAGCGTCGAAGCCGGCCGAACCGTACGTATCGTACTGCTTCCTCTTCACCTCGTCGCTCAACACCTGTGCGGCACGTCATGATAATCACTGCAGCAATTTTGTGACTTGACAAATTGTTTCAATTAAAGTTTATACATCGGGATTTATTCCATGTGTGTTACCGGTCGCTACCTCGTAAGCTTCAGCCAGCTTGGCAAACTTCTCTTTGGCCTCCGGGTCATCGGGGTTTGTGTCTGGGTGGTACTTCTTTGCCAACTGCAAACAAAAGTTACTCAGATTGGACTGTTATGCAGACTTGTGTGATGATTTTCCCATAGTGTAATGAGATGAGCAACAAGGGGGGTCTCACCTGGTAATATGCTTTCTTGATGTCCTTTTGTGAGGACGTGCGGGCGACACCCAGGACATCGTAAAGGTCTTGCTTGTTTGCACGTCTGGCGCTGGTGAGGAGGCACCGGCTTGGGATAACGTGAGGACATCGCGAGGCTGCAGACGGGACGACACAACTGTACTTGTCAATTGGGTTGTGTAAAAATGAGACTAAGACAAATCTTTAGAAAACTTTTCCCTACATTGTTATGACCTTAAATGTGTATAATCATAAAGAATAAACTTGTTATGACCTTAAATGTGTATAATAATAAAGAATAAACAATAAGACTGGCCATGCTGACTTTTAATAGGACGAAATAACCCAAACCATTTAGAACACTGTAAACTGCAAATGTCAATGAATATGGTGACGTAACTAAACTATTTAACTCTGACAGCAGTGATAAACATGAGTATATGAGTTCTTTGGTAGCAGTCAGGTTCAATGTCCCGTTAATCACATCACACAGTACGTTTTTTTAAACATTTTAAATATCTGTTTGGACAGGCATTGGAGATGTTTTGCTAGGTTTTGCTCACCTGTCAGTCGGCTCAATGTCACCGCATTTTTATGGCTCCGCGGGCTCGGGTGAGCCGCTAAACCTCCCAGGTGTGCGGCTGAGGTCGTTGCTGAAAGGCAGGCATATCTGGTGGATACAAACTGGAGATGACTGCGGCACAGTTTGGAAATAAGCGACGCGTCGAACCAGCGTGTGACGAGCCGGTTTGCGGAGGACGCCATTTTAATTCCGTCACTTCCTGCGTTAGCGATGCTCAGCGCATGCGCGAAGATTTGTACGTCCTTGCACCAAACCTATTAACTATTAATTTTCTGCTAAATTGTAAATGAGTCTTTTACTTCATATTGTAGATATTTTGGCTGACTTATTTGGAGAATTGCTTTAAATGACAAAATTCAATTAGATTCGTCCGGATTTTGACTTCAAAACGGCAGGTGGCGTCACCAATCTGCTAAAATCAATGTAGACTCGTACAATGTAAAATGAAACAAATCTAAAACCACAATAAACAAGATTTGTAAAGTAATATAAGAGGACTCATTCAGATTCCAAACCATTTCTCAACCAATGTTCCAAGTTTATTTATTAAACAGGCAAGATATAACAGATATTTTTTTGCCAACATTTGACTCCTAAGACTCCAATTCAAAATGCTATGAGTCAAATGCTTATCCTCAACTCATTTCTTTATCTGTTAATCTCTCCAGCTATAGAGATGGATGCCCTGAGGTCAAGTCGTCAAATCAGTGGGAGGTGAGGCCGAGGGCCGTCAGGTCTTTATGTTATCTTTATAAATCATCTTTGAAAAACGGCCGATAAACAGACCTTTTTTTCCAAACCTTCTTTTTAATCATCATTAAGTAATGATGATCAAAAAGATGGTTTTCTTGTTACTGCAATACTTGCCGTGGCTAATACAACCAAGGATTTTTTTTTTTACCAATTTAGCCAACAAAGACTATTCTGATCTAATTCAGACTTCAAACAAAATTATAAAATCTTTTTTTTTTTTCATCAATTTTCATGCACAAACAAAATGTGTCTGTTTTCAGCCAGCTATCATGAGTTTGCCCCTCGGTGACATTCTAATGTTACTTCTAAAGAGTAGAAAGCTTCTCTTGTCGTCAAAGGGGCTTTTGCTTTTTTGGTAGCCAGTGGATTGCGTCTGGCAAAAAGCGTGACGGTAAAGTGACCTTCGCTTTCTCAAACGCGCAGCTGTTAACCTCGCTCGTAGGCAGACGATTGTATCTCACAGACAAATCACACCATGTTCAGCAGATCTTCCCTGTTGTGGAGATAATGCAACTGTTATGGTTACAAGCTGACACTGAAATGACGAATTGTTCAGTATGTGCGACCAAAAACTACATTCAACCTATTACTGAGTTGTATTTGAAGAATTTCTTCTCATTACTTTTTATCAATCATTCGCTTGACATTGAAACCAGGTCTAGACTGCGACCTTAATGTTTTTAAGAAGACCTTTTGTGACTGAAATGTTGCTCGCTAAACAAGCTGCATCAATCCTTCTCACCCAACCTGAGTGCAGCCTCCAGGTACAGGTCAACGACCAGAGCTTCGGGTCAATAACCGGGTCCCTTCGTTGATAGAAGACAACCTCTTTCAGCTCCGATTTGTTTCCTAGACGGACAAAAGACCAGATAGGATACGCTGTGATGTTTCCTTCAATCTGGCTTTCTTCACCTGCTTTCCCTTCAAACCACGGTTGTTTTTATCCTTTTGTGAAGGAACATCACTGAGGTGTGAAGGAGGGCAACATCGCAGGATGTTACTCTCTTTCTTCAAAATGTTTAGTCAACAAGCGAAGGTGCCGTCGCATACTTCTTGACACAATGAAATGAAAGACCAACAGTGAAGCCCAATTTCAATTTCCAGTTTTTTTCAGCTTTTAGCCATGTTCAAATATTAATTCATCACCCAAAATGAATTTGTTAAAAAATCTTCCCAGCACCTTCTGCAATATTTTCAATGACTAATCATCGCTGGTTGGTGAGGATGGGAATATCAAATACGGTTCCAAAAAGACTAAAAAAAAAAAAGCAATTGAATTGCTCGTGTAAATTTGGCCTCAGTGCTGACTCAGCGAGTCCCATTGGTGGTCTTCCTTTGTCCCGCAAGGACAATAGGCCGGCCCCCCTCGGGTGAGACTGTCTTGAAGGAATCTCGATGCCCGTGGAAAGCAAGCTGGCACCTGACGGCATGACAAAGCCCAAGTCAAGAGGTTGGGAGCCAAAGGTCACGAAAGCACTCCTGACGCGCTCTGTGGAGAAAACGTGTCGGATCACCTCTGGGGCATTTTTTTACACTGGCAGATGTTTCTGTTTTTTTCAAGTTGGGATGATTGATGTCGTTGGCTCAGCATGTGACTCAAGACTTTATATAGATTTATATGTGGGATTGTTTTTGTATGAACTCCAGCTAAATATGACTTTGCCGTCAGTTAATTAGCAAACGAAATAAAAGCTCACTGCGAGCAGGATGTGAGATTTCCCTCCCATCCTGTGGATGGTCCATTAATGTCAGAGTTCCACTGTTTCCTCACCTTGCTTTGTGAACATTATTGATGTAAAGGGTTTAATGATTATCTTAGCCTCTTAGGCGTGTGTAAATCATCATCATCGGGAGTAGCAGCAGGACTTCTTCCTTGTGGAAACTTTTCATTCAGTGCAACGTATCCACTCTTGAAATGTGGCTTCAATAAAAAGTCAGCAAAAGATTTACAATTGTCCGGCGACCCCGTGAGCCCCACTGAGGTCGTCTTCTTTCTGCCTTTCAACATGTTTTCGTCTTTATCGCCTTATATCTCATGTCAAATGCTTCAAAACATGTGGAGTGAAGGTAGACTGATTTATTTACTCATTTAAATTGAATGATCAATTACTCATTGAAATACTTAGCGAGCCTCAAACTAAGCAAAAACATTTTTTTCCAATCCTTTTTTTTTTCAAAATGTATATATTACTCCCACTACACTTGATTATAGTAGTTATCATTTAAAAAAAAGGGCCTTGAATGTCTTGAATATATATATATATATATTTCATTTACATATGAGTGAATTGTAAATATAGATTTTAAATAAATGGTGTGATGGCAATTCAAGGTATCAATAAGTAAATCATTGATTGGATAAGTACACCATGGGCACATCTTTTTTTTTTTTTTTTTTTAACTTCCTTTCAACTTTCCATCTTCCGCTGTCCCGTTAATTCCCCGGATGATAATCTCTTGAGCCTCACCCGGGTTCATAAAGCGACCTCTTCGCCTCGTGCAAACAGAAGATAATCCTCTTGTTACGACTGTGCGTGCGTTTCACGAGCAAAGTATGAATTTTTAAAAAAAGTTTTCACTCAAACCATTTTAGCATCAATATTAGGAATTACTATCAAACTACCATGTTTGCACTGAGGGCTTTTAGTAATGAGTAGAAAGCATATGAATGAATAAACGCTTAATTTTTGTTTCATTGTCTCATGTGGACCCAAGACACAAAACTAAAATTGGATAAAATTGGCCAAGCCTGCCAGAAGTTCAACTAGATACACTTTAAGAGGATCTATTTTGTGGCTCAAACATCTGAGTGTGAGCAAGAAAAAAAAAAAGATGGTAATTTACAAAAGAATTGATTTTTCACAATTTTGAAGCTTAATTTTAAGGGCGGAGCCATTAAAAAAAAAAAGTGGATTTTAGCCTCTCACATGGCACTCTTTGGCATCACAATGGCTCTTAATGGCTTTGTGCTAAATGCGAGCACAACCACGAGGGATTAGAGAAAGGCGAAACATGCCGGAAAGACATTAAAACCATCGTCGGAATTTGCTCACAGCTGCATGGCTTAATCTCACGGCAAGCCTCCGAAATAGGTTGCCTTGATTGTTGTACGAGTTGAGGGTGGGGGAGTGGTGGGCTTCATGTTCCGCAGCGGCGCCCAATCAGCATGTCACACCTTTAACAAGCCTCTTGCTCGAAAAAGTCTATTAAAATGTATTTAACTCACCCCCCTCCCCAAGTTAAAGAGGACTCCCCGTGTCTGTTTTCACAAGCTGGCTTTTGTGTGTCTTTAAAATAGAGGCTAAAACAAAAAAAAGGAAAACACCGCAGGGGACGGAGACGAAAAAGAGGGGCTCACTGTGCGGGGGGGGGGGGGATGACGGCAGGGGTGTCTTTTGTGTAAAAATGTCAACCCAACCAGTGAGTGCAAAACATCCCAAACGGTGATTTATGGTTTCAAACTAAAATGGAAAATATCAAACAAATAGAATTACCTCCGAAAAGTGACCTGAGTCTTCTTCTGTGGTCTTGTAGTTGGCGTGCTGCTCTGCTCTCACTTACATCTGGGGTGGAGATTTTAGCTTTTCAGCATTATGACCCTGCACATAATCTCTCTCTCACACACACACACACACACACACACACACACACACACACACACACACACACACACACACACACACACACACACACACACACACACACACACACACACACACACACACTCTGCGGCCGATTCCCTTAAAGAACAAATGCTCCCGTATAAATAGTTTATTAGTAACGGTTACATATCAGGATCTTTCCCCTTCTTTTTTTTGCGACGATAAGCATAGCACAAGCGGTCATACAAACGAGCGAGCATGATGTGCAAGATAGATGTGAGAATATTAAAAAAAAAAAAAAAAAGTCTTAATTCCAGCCTCCGAAGGGGATATATATAATCCAAGATGATGAGAGGGTTACCGTGTAGAAGAATTCCCACCTCCCCTTTGCTCCCATTTGTCCATTGAGGAACAACAGGGTCCTGTTAGCCCGTTTCGCCTTTGTGGGTCAAATTTCCATCAAAGGTCCGGAAAGGTGTCGGCAATACTTCCTCTACGGAAAGTTCCACAAGAGTGATAGCGTCAAAAAATGTGCAGTATATCCTTGTCTTGTTCTTGTTGTCCCAACTGCTGCTTTTATTCCATCGTTCGTTTACTTTGTTCACCTGATGCCTGATGGGAGAAAAGCGAAGCGGATGTGAAACCGAGGACAGTCAAAAGTTTTAGTATAAACGATGAGCCAAGTGTTAGTCCATTGGCGGAGCTAGGATTTTAGGAGTGTGTGTGTGTGTGCGTGTGTGTGTGTGTGTGTGTGTGTGTGTGTGTGTGGCTAAGGATACAACGCAAAACGAAACATATAATTAAAACCCCCCTCAATTGTTTAGAATTCGCTGATAAACATTGATAATAAAAGGCATGTGGGAAAATGTGGACAAAAATTTCCGGGAATAATCGAAAAATAGTTAGTCATGAGTCAGCCGAGCGAAAAGTCAGCCGGAGGCCACTTTCCAGCTTGACCCATAGACTAAAACCACTCTATTCATGTCCTCCGGGACCAGGAAGTGGTCTCTCGGGAGGTGTCTGTGGCTATTATCGCTCGTGTTAGCATAAATGTGAGATGTTGTCGCATTCAGGAAAGGCACACAGAGAAAGGAAAGGAACCATAAATACCTCCCTTGGCTCGAAACACTCACCGTTGTCTGTGTTCGAGTTGGGATTGAGTTGTCGCCTGTTACCGCACGAGCACTCCAGGTGGTCCTCCAGTCGAACCTGCACTTCCTTCAGTTTGGGCCGTCGCCGCACATATTCCACCTTGGCTACCTTGATAGACACAATCGCATTCAGATACGCAAAAAAATTACAACTAGATATGTCAAATAATTTACTATGCAGGATATTTGTTTACCCTGACGATGCGGTGGTGCTTTCGGGCCGCCCGGCACTTCATGTTGCTGGTGTTGCAGCAACCTGTGCAGCGCTTCACCTCCACGCACGGTGGCCAGATGATGAAGTTGGCGGCGGTGGGGTCCACCTGACTGCGAGGGATCTCGTAAATGGTGGTGCGCACTTTGCAGCCTGCGGGCAAGGCCTCCTCCACCACTACAGGGGGCGATCAAGAGACACTTTTAAGACCATATTTATATTACCGTACTATAATGCGCACCTAAAAACCTCCAATTTTCTCAACAGTGCGCCTTATAATCAGGTGTGCCTTATATATGGACCACTATTGAGCCACTACAGCAGGCGTGTCCAAAGTCCGGCCCCCGGGCCAAATGTATATATCTTATATATGGACAAAGTTTTAAAATGGGCCATTCATTGAAGGTGCGCCTTATAATCCGGTGCGCCTTATAGTGCGGAAAATACGGTATACACACACATATGTAGGTATTTTTTTATGTTTGTGTGTCACCAATGATTATTGTGTCTCGCTAAAGCTCGTCTACATTGTCTCCCAAGTGTGGCGTGTTTGCGTATCAATGTGCATGTGGTCGTGTGTACGCGTGCACTCACCAGTGCTCCGCCTGTAACGCGCATGCGTGTGCTCTTGCTTAATTTCCGGGAAGGCGTGAGAGAAGACCTTGTCATAGTCGTGTTTGGTCTCCTCGATCACCTCCTTTTCTGGACGCAAGACAAAACAACACATTGGGATTCCACACTTTTCCAAAAGGCATCGCTCCCGATAGCTTGCTTGCATCGTAGCGTGAAAATGCACATTATTATGAGAACATTTCCTACATGCATGCGCCTCTGTGATGATTTCCATCTTGATGAGATTACACTAACTCGATTATTGGGCTCGCACATGTCCCCCTGTTTCCTTGCTGGCATGAAAACACATTGCATGTTGGGGTCGATTCCAAAACGACTTGAACAATCTCTTATGGGGAAAAACAAAAAGCTATTTACTCTTGTGGATTGCACAGGTAAAGCTAACAAAGTGTCCGCTGTGTGTAGGAGCACTCCCTCCACCTCGCCCCGCCCAAACCTCCTGCTTGGCTGATCTCAACCCTGACACACAGGAATCCAGGCATGAATTATACATGGCAACATTGTGGCCTTCCAACCCAGACTAAATAATGGGCGGCGTGACAACAGCATAATGAAGTGAGCCACTTGACCCCCACCCAAGTTTGAGGGGGGGGGGGCATCACACTCACCATTTGCATGTCAATAATACCAAGATTAATGGTGGCATCGCACATGAAAAATTAATCCACAGTCGCTATTTACCGAACTAAATGTCAACCTTCAACAAGAACAATTAGCCTTAGCGGCAGGGTGAGGTTACCATGACATCATAAGCAATCCTCTTCAACTCAACTCTCACAAGTAAAATCCTCACAAGTGTTCCAACTTGTGTGTGGAATTGCTGAAGTGTTAATTTCCTTTCCAAATTCTTCTTCTAGGTTTTTGGCAAGCGTCTCGCACGTCTTCAGGGTTCACGGAGAGTGTAAAGAGCAAGTCGGGGCAAGTTGGTCTCTTAGCAACGTTGTGGTAATGAGATGAGAGGACAGCATCCTTTCCCCGAAGAACTCGACCAGAACACCGTATTAATGCGTCCAATTTGTTCTTTCATGCCACTGACTGACTGATTAGGAGGGAGGGGCGGCTTTAAGACGTTCAACATGCAAGCCTCGTGTCGTTTCCAGAAATGTAATAGTTTAAAGTAACCACTAGTCCCCATTTTTAGACATTTATATGGTGCACATATGATTAAAGTCGCTTTAATCAACTACTTGTAGCTAGGCAGATTATTTGGAGCACCATTACTCGCAGAAATAAAAACGTGAGTCACGATAAAAATAATCTTTGCATTTGAATTTAGGCCAACAAGAAGCAGCATAGGCAACATGTTGGATTAATTAATAGCAAGTCTAATTAATTTCTAATGAGACAATATTAAATTAATTGCTAAATAGACATTTAATTTTTATAGGTTTTTTTTACTTTGCTTTATTTGTATTTTTCTTTTAAACTGTGATGTCTACATTTTTAATTAGATTTTTCTTAGGAGTAGGCGATGCTTATTTGTTTATACTGCAAAGATTCATCATTGCAGTATTGTTATTTTAAACTGTGATGTTTACATGAATGAGTTTTTCTTAGGAGTAGGTTAAGCTTGTTTGTCTGTTTGTTTATACTAGAAATGTTCATCATGATTACTAAAAGGTTTAGAAAAGAGGCATTTTTACCTACGGTGTCTATCTCAAGCAGCCGCTGGAGGTCGTTGATGCTCCGGATTTCGTTGCGGGAGAGCCGCTCCACAAGCTCCCGCGGAATCGAGGACTCTTGCTGGGTGGAGGGTGAAAGAAAAGTCCGGTGTTTTATCGCTATTCCGTTTTTGTGTTTCTCCCAAACATATTCGTCAATCAAATCAGGAAGAAGTTGTCTTAAAAACAACGTGTAAATAAAGATTTTTATCATTTGAAAAAGTTGAGTTAAATATTCCAAATTAATTTCCGAATATGAACCTGCCATTTTTTTGGGGGTGTAATTACCTCCGCAGCGGCTCGTAAGATGCAGAGGCAGCCGGCGAGGAGCTGATAGAGCGCGGGTCTCATCTCCTCTCAGATACGCTGGGAAAGCTCCGCGAAGGGGCGAGGGTACACTGACGGAGCCCGGGTGTCGCTCCCTCCTCTCGGCCGGAGCTCAGAACCATACCTCGGGAGAACAATGTCGTCCCAGAAGAATGGAGTTAGTTATTCTTGTTTCTTCTTCTTCGAAATACAAAGAAAAAAAAAAGGAATCCACAGACACAGGCGTCAAATGATTCGTTTTATAATCCACGAACATCCCAAGACTTCCCGGTGTTCGGTTGTAACGCACAATCTGAACTCCAGACGTCTCGGCCCCCAAGATGTAACTGCGCGCGTCCCCGTGGTAAAAAAAAAACGGGAGCGCGCAGGTTACATGCACACATTGTGAACACGAGCCAAGCAGATTAAGTTTAAAGTGGAGCTACATTGTGGGAAAATTTAATGGCTGGATACAAATTGTTGAGTCGAACACTCGTCCTCGAGCAAAATCACCATGAAAAGATTATCAAAGGCAAAAAAAAAAAAAAAAAAGTCAGGAGAAATGATGATGGTTAGAAAATTGAGGTTGGTTAATGTCTAACGTCTTGTGCACACGTGTCAGGGTTGATATAGCAGTAAAATTGGTTAATAAGTTTCCAGACTGCAGGTGAGTGAGTTCCAACTACAGGATTGTTGTGTGGATGATCCACCAGCAGGGGCGCTGTTGAGTTGCGACGAGTACAGTGATCCCTCGCTACTTTGCGTTTCGTTTATCGCGGCTTCACTACATCGCGGATTAAAAAAAAACAAAAAAACATTTAATAGTCAAAATAAAACTTCTAAATTGAGGAAACGTGTCCTACCTTTAGGATAATGTAGTATTTCTCCAAATGTTTGTTTACATGGCTTTAGAGGTCCGTTTTCGCGTGTTAGCACGATCGTGAATTAGCATCTTTCCGCTAACTCGTTAGCCTGCCCAGTATTTCTTGTTGGTGACCGTACTTTGCGTATTTCACTTATCGCGGGTGGTTTTTGGAACCAATTATCCGCGATAAACGAGGGATTACTGTACAACTGTTCGTGACAAAACATTCACTTTCGACGTTTACACCAAAAAGACATTTAATATAATGCAGTGTTTAGAGTGTGTATAAACATGAAGAAAACATCTTTATATCATTTAGCAAGTGGCCCTTTTCTTGCAGTTACTTATTAACGTACTTTGTGTGTGCCTATAAATCTTAAGGAAATTCATATACGATGTCGTTATGCTTCCGCCTCGTTGACTCTTCTCCTGTGCTTCGATTAGCTCACCTCCACAATGGTGCAAATCTACATTTTTTTAAAAATCCTGTTCATCTGTGAAAATACCAGCACAAAGAAAAATCCACCCGTGCGCAGTTAGACTAACACTTGGCGCTGGGCACAAAAATAGGGCCCTCAGTCTCCCTTTGTCTCCTTGAATTTGTCTCACACACACACACAACACACACACACATAGGCATGCAAAGTTGTCGTGAAGGCAAAGTGGGTCACAACCAATTCAGACCTTGAATGGCGGCGCACTGTCACTTCCTGCGTCCTCACACTCCACGACGCACCTCACTCGTTGATTCTCTAGACCGGCTCGCCTCCCCGCTGTCAGAAGGATCCAAGTGTGACCCAGCACACACAAAGAAACTCTCATCATACAGTACATTGGGCTAAAACCCAAAGGGACTTTGATCCTGCAACAAATTTGAAGTTGAAGTGATAATTGGAAATGCAAAGTTGCTATTTCAATATATATTTTTTGCAACCAAACAAGATATACTGCAAGAAGAGAAGAGGGGTGCGCCAGTGGGTTAAGATTAGAACAAAGTTTTAAGAGGGGAGGCACAAGCAGCCACAGAAAAGCACCGTAAGGCAATAAATGGGAATTCTATATAGATGGATACAAAATGGGCAGGGTTGGATTTACTCACAAAAGAGAGAGAAAAAATATATTCTTGATTGTACACGTTTTATTACGGCTTCTAAAAATACGTTGTTTTCAGTTGGATTCGAGAAATATACTTTTTATTTTTTTATTTTACACTAGATCAAACTTCTCTTTGCAATTCTTACATTCTCCCTGAAAAGAGAAACTAGCTAGCATACGGAAGAACTAACTAAAAAAAAAAAAACACAATTAAAGTTGTGTTTTTTTTAAAAACTCTTGGTGGAGTTCATCACTCCTCTTCCTCTTGCCTACTTCCTTCCATTCTATCACTTTCCACTCAACAATAGATTGACGTTATAAATGAAATATTGCTCTTAATTACACGAAGCCTGAATAATCAAACAAAACAAATGATCTAGTGGGCAGCTGTTTGGAGAAGTGCCGTGTGTGAAAACTGAGCCTCCATGGGAGTGCAGGAACTTTAAATTCAGGGTGGCCAATTGTGTGTCGTTCCACTTGGGAGACTTTAATCTCTTCGGGGGGATAATTGGGAGTCAACCAGGGAGTTAATTATGCTTCCCGCTGACAAAAGTCACCACACGCACACACACACACACTAATTGCTCTTACGCAACAAATGTGGATTAAACGCCATCTTGTTATGAGTTCTTTCAGCGTTTTTATGTTTTCTGATTAATTTTTTGGGGGCGGGGGTGTATTTTTGTTGTTGTCGTTTTGCAGACTCCCTTAGATGAGCTATACCCCTTTCCCCGCCACCCCAAAAAAAAAAAAAAAACCTAGCTCCGCCAGTGTCCTCTGCACAAACTTGAATGCCTGCCATCTCGGGAATCTCAGAATAGTCATCTTTTAAAATCAATGGGCATCTTTTCATCAACAGATGTAAAAATAAATAAATAAATAAATAAATAAATAAAATAAAAATAAAAAGAACTAATCCTGACAACAAGTTAACAAACAGGTTACAGCTCAAGAATGTATTATCGCCTACTGTCTTCCATTTTTTTTGTCAAGCCTTTCGGATGCTCTCCTTCCCCAATTACCGTATTGGCCCGAATATAAGACGACCCTGATTATAAGACGACCCTCTCTCTTTCAAGACTCAAGTTTGAAAAAAGTCTTTGTCTCTACCCTGAATGTAATGACCCGCCCTTTTTCAGTTTTATTTCAATGAAAAAAAACTCGTCTTATATTCGGGCCAATACGGTAGTAATGTCGCACGTTAATTATGAGCAAGCTGGGCACCGGGAGGATGAGGGAAAAATCCCTTTCTGTCCGCAGTGGGAGGATTTCTATGTAGGAGCAAAGGATGTGCGGGGCGGCGTCTTTTAGGAGGACTGATGTGGTGCTTTTGGCTCGGAAACAATGCAACGCTGTCTGCTATGGGCTAATGGAGGAAAGCCGTGTTCGCACACACTCGCTGACACACATTGACTCGTTTCAATGAGGTGACATCATGGCATCACTAGGGCAGCTACTTGCTTTTCACAGAAGGAGGAAGTGTCCTGTTTAGTCCAGATTGGGTTTTGGCTAACTGTCATTTGGAAATGTGTCTGGTGAAAATAAAATCTCCTCATGTTGCTTGTTGTGTAGAACTTAATTGTTGCTGCCTGACTTTAAGCACTAGCGCCATCTGCTGGGGAGGGATATAGACAACAAACTTTATTCCAAGTACGACGTGACACAAGACCACAAAGAAGGGCTTGCTTTGCAGATGGCGTAAAAATAGTTTTATTTGACATTGAACATTAAGTGCTACATAAATATACAAAATCGAACAATAAAAGGTTGGTTACTCCCACTTCAGTTTGTCTTTCAAGTATTTTTTTTTCTTCTAACGTTTATTAGGTACACGGGCATTATCTAATGACAACAAATACAAAATCTGTATTTGCTTTTAATTGAAAGCAGAGCTTTAAGACTTCTCGAAGTCAATAGCTTGTGTCCACCGCATATAATCGCACCCGTGTGAAATTCTCTGGATGATGTTATCAGAGGTGAATGAGACCAAAGTGCAACAAAGGGTGAAAGCAATAAGTTATGTACGCGTTTATTCATTAACTCATTATTATTATTATTATATAGTATATGCTAGAGGTAAATGTGAAGGGAAAAAAACAAAAACACGCAAAACTATGAGCGCAATGGGCTATCTGTGCTGGGTTTCAGAGGTTTGTAATAAGAGGTCAGGTGATGCTTTGCTTGCATGTCAGTTAAATTATTGCAACCTGTAATAGATCCACAGACCTTCTCCGTGTTTACATCCAGTGCTCGACCCTCCTCATTTGGTAGCATCCGCTTACAAGAACGTTTTGTGTTTTCTCCTAATTGCCTACTAGCGCTTTGGCGAGCGCCTGGAGCACCTCCCTTTTGTCGTACAGGTACATCTGAGTTTCCCACAGCATGTCCACCAGAATGGCGTCGCTCACTTCGTCCAACATCACCTCCTGGGAAAGCTGTGGGCTCAATCTGTTGGAGAGATGAAGCGGTCATGATTAAAAAAATCCTTTGGAATATTAGTTGGAAAGTAGCACAGTGCTGGAGTTGGGACGAAAGAAACGACGACTCGGCTAGATCCTGCTGTCTCGAGTGAGTCTAGCATACCTGTGGTAGATGGTGTCGATCATTTCACACCAGGCACTGGCTCGGTCCACGGCGCAGCCGTCAGAGTCAGTACACTGCCCGGCAGCAAAGTGATGATGTCACACATACACAGCCTTAACACAATTTCTAGTGAGTAAAGTGATACTCACGCAGTCCACCAGCATCTTGCCCAGCTCCTTCGCTCCAACAATGCTTTTGGCTAGTTCCAGTGGATTGGAGGGTCGGAAAACATCCACGGAGCTCACCGCCACCTGAGGTGGTTTACCTGAGGACACATGGGGACAATCAAAAGGTATAGTATTAACTTGACATCCATTTTCTATATTTATGATTTCATGTGATTAAAAAAAGAATGTAAAGTAGTCTTTAATGAATTGAGAGCACATTGCTTTAGTCATGAAATGTTACATATTTCATCAACAATTCTTTTTTTTTTTTTTTTTTTTTAAAACCACAATTTCAGTGTAATTAGTACGCGACAGCATCCTGTGAAGAAGAAAAAAAAAAAAAAAAAAAAAAAGAATTCAAGCCACTTATTGCCACTCAAGCAAGTCTTGGGAAAGCCAGCTAGCTTAATGCTGGCACATAAAATACCATCAAAATAACATTGATGTCAGCGTTCAAACTCTTCAACTAACGAATTATTGGACCCAAATTATTTTTTGTCCTCTGTGAAAAACAACTAATATTACCCAATTTTACACAGTCACTAACTTTTCTCTTTATTATACTGCCCTCTTGTGGTCAAAACTACCAACTGCATTCAGACCTGGTCACAGCACTAATCAAATTTGGATATCACACTAATGTGGTGGCTTACCGGTCCCGAGAGAAACAACAAGACCCAGTTTCTTGATCTCCACCCCATGGCCCTGAGAAACAAAACATGATTGGAAGTCAGACATCTTATACTCATTCAACACAGAAATTCGACAAAGTTGCGTTACCTCCGCTTTGAGCGCTTTGTAGTGCTGATGGATCTCCGACATGGCGTCGAGCGTAGGGTTGTTGGCCAACAGCCCTCCGTCCAGGAAGCGTCCCATTGGCCGGAAGTAAGTGGGGGCGGCGCCACTGGAGCGGGCAGCTCGCCATACAAGTTGTTCTTCGGAAAAAGACAAACCACACTGCATCCAACCTTTCCATGTGATTTGCGTGCGAAGCGAGCCAAGCCTGACATTCTTCCACGTTGACTTTGCGAGCAAGTCACTCTCAGTCAAGCGCACACACACCTTCGTCTGTCACCTTCCTACGCTTAGCGGCCGGCTGCACTGTGTATCCTACTAGCAACAAATCCTCATCCTCGCATCCTGCAACAATGACACGGCTAGCACACGGCGAGCAATGCGGTGCGGCCAGGCACGGCCGTTTCTTACCTTGCGGGATGGTGAGTGGCTTGAAAGTGGCGGTGGTGGCGTACGGGGACTCTTTACGGAAGGAGGGAGGGTCGTAGTTCCTGAAAATGTGAAGCTCCCCTGGGTGTCGGTCTGCCAGAACGCTGGTCACCATCACCCTGTGAGAGTTATGGGAGGGATGAATATCGACGGAAATTGAAAGAAAAAGAAAAGGGCTTCCGTCCTCAGTTGTTTAACACATTTAGTTATTTTGAGAGAAAAAAAAAAAAGCATTAAATAAAAGCTGGAATTCATCTTTTGAGTTGAAACTTAAACAGATTCCGTACACAACAAAAACGTGTAAGACGTACCTGGGGTATTGAACGTCGGCCATTTTGGTGTTCTCTCCAAACTCTTTCTTCAGGAAGTCCTCCAGCGGGGCCGATTCGTAGGGTCGTGAGCCCCTGAACACTTGCTCCTTCATTCGAAAATACAAGCAGCGGAGGTACTCCATGGACTTCCCTGTACATCGGAACAAAGTCGTCATCGCGCCCATACTGGGATGAGGAGACAAATGAAGTGTTAAATAAAAAAAATCACCCCAAAACCATGTACACACCGTGGACGATAGCGAGGGCCAGAATGCCTCCGGTGCTGGTCCCGGCCACCCAGTCGAAGAGCTCCCTGGTAGGTTGGCGGGCCTCTTTCTCCAATGCGATTAGCATCTGGATCAGAACCAGGCCCCTGATACCTCCACCGTCCAGACACAGAAGAGTGTCCATCCTGCAGAGGATATAGAAAGTACGCTGTAAGAAAACTTGCCACTTTTGCGATTAAAAAAAAAAAAAAAGTACACATACACACCTTCTTTTGTCCTTCTTGGAAGCGTCCACCTCGGATTTGCCTCTGCTCATTGCGGCGATGGTGGCTCCAATGTGCATGACGTCCTCAAACCCTGTGGGCCAAGAAAAAGTTGCAACATGACATTTTCGATTGCATCTGATCATTCCGTTACATTTAAGGAGACAAATGATTCAATGGTGAGTCCGACTTTTGAAATCAAATGTTTAAGAGATGCATTAAAGAGAAAGCAAAAGGTTGTGGGTGAGCAAGACGACGACATTACCTATGCCTGGCGCGGCGGCGGCCTTGGGCGGGGGGCTTCTGGATGAAGGGGGCAGGCAGCGTTGCACACCCACACTACACAGCATGTCCAGCAGTATCTTTCGATTGGGACCTTTTTTTTTTTTTTTTTTTCCCCCATGCATGGCAAATCCCGGTTAAACGTGCACACGTAAAATGTTTAATGTAATTTGTGAGAGACAAACGAGCATGTTTGTTAGTGCACAATAAAACATGGATTTAATTTTTTTTTTTTTAGCAGTACCTTTGCTAGTGCGAGCAGCTATCAGTCCCGGCGTCTCGCCCAAGTCGTTGTGGATCTCCACGTCGGCCCCGAACACGATCAGAGCTTTAATCAACTCCATGCGATCCATCTGTTCCGACACGAACGCTCATGATTTGATCCGGTCGACATTCGGGGATGTGGTCACGCACCTTCATGGCGAGGTGCAACGCCGTGTTGCCGTCCTGCCCCTTCAGGTTGGCGTTGGCTCCGTGCGTGAGTAGGACCATGGCGGCCTCAAAGCGACCCTTCTTGGTGCAAATGTGGAGGGCGCTCTCGCCGGTCTTGCTCAGGTAGTTGATGGCTCCGCCCCTTTCCAACAGCATGCGACACATCTGTGTTGAAAGTCAAACTGTTAATAGTGGAAAAGTCGATCCAGAAAAGTTCTTATTCTAAAGAATTGTAAGGAAAATGCCAAATACTTGTGCCAACCTAAAAACGACCAGCTTTTTATCTCACTACTTCTGGAATTCAGTAGCGGAATTTCCAAACGAAAAGTATTTCCACGTCATTTGAGAGCATTTGATTCTCGGGATATTGATATTTGAAAAGGTCTATAATGAGATGTACGCGATGTTCCTCACCTCTGCTGTTTTAGCCCAGTGAAGGGGCGTACCTCCATACAAAGAGTCTTCGGCGTGCAGTTGGGCAGGGTCCGCTCTCAGGATCTCCTCCGTACAGCTGAGGAAGAAAAAAATTCTTATGAAGTCCAGAGAACAGCTTTCACTGCTCAATTCAATGTGTTGCCTTAAGATCCAAGTGACCAGTCAAGAGTTTTTCCCTGCTTAAACACCTCTTCTCGTTGTACTTCATGGCAGAGTGGACGGGGTAGCCGACGCCTCCTCGGACGTCGCATTTGGCCCCGCCTCCCAAGAGAGCTTTGACAGCCTCTACTCGGCCCAGGCGGCAGGACACGTGCAGCGGCGTCTCCCCGCTGTTGTTCAGCTCGTTCACGCCAGAGCACAATCGCGAACACAACACCTGTGGGGAGGCAGAAGAATAGCCCCAACCTGAATGATGAGCCAAATTGCAACTTACATTCTCCAACTGGTGTCTTCTGCCGTTCAGTTCTGTTGGTCCGCTTTCATGTGTTCATGTTTCAAACTTCAAGAAGTTAACCCGAGGGTCGGATTTCCTCTCACCTGGATGACACCGGGGGAATCGTGCTTGGCGGCAATGTGCATGGGTGTCTCTCCCTGGTGGTCTCTGATATCCGTGCGAGCCTGGCTCTCCTCCAGCAGCTCCTTCACGCAGGCCGTGTCGCTTCTCTCGCACGCCAGGTGAAGCGGCGTTTGACCGAGCGCGTCCCGAGCGTTGATCTGACTGGAAACATAAAGCATAGTACAGTGTTTGATATATTCCTGACCCGATTACGAAAATTCGACAAGGCCTCCTACTTTGAAATTGTACAGAAAGTGCATATTGCATCATGTCTGTATCAGAAACAAAATTCCCCAAACTCTCGTTTTACCTCTGAACGTAGTTGTGTTTCAGACATTCCCTGAGGCCCGTGTCCACGGCGATATGAGCGGCGCTCCAATCCGGATGGCTACGCAGGCAATCGACGATCGCCTGGACGGTCTCGGCCTTCATCGGCGGGAGTGTGTCGTAGAACGGTGGAAGTTTAAGGGCGTACTGCGGGAACCAGTTCATGGCGTCCTCTTCTGACGCCACTTGGAAAAGCCTTAGGCCAAAAAGCGATGCGTATTTCGAGAGTCATCGCAAACTCATCAATCTTCTTGTGACGTTAAGTGGACATAATGATATATGGAAAATAACTCATCGTAAGCTACTAAACTGACTTACGTGACCGCTTGTGTGCTTCACTGACCTCAGGGCCGCTGCAGGTGTCTCGGGGCACGTTAGCACACAATCCCACGATTGGTACTGGCCGTTCTTATAGAGAACCAGACGCCCTTCTTGCCTCAGCATCGTTTTCCCTCCTCCACCGTAGTCAGACAGCTGTACGTCCCTCACACGGTAAGGGTTGGTGAACAGGGTGGAAACGGAGGACACGGTGTCCAAAAGACGGCCCAGAAACTGCATCGTGACCTGGGAGGGGCTGCATGCGATTTGATATTTTACATTTAATACAGACAAAGCAATATAGAGCTGGTATAGAAACTCGACATAACCAGGCTTGTGAGATGGGACAAAGATAAATCATTTCAAAACGTTTTCCACCCATTCATGGGACTTTCATTGAGAAGTTATCTTGAACACAGCTAGATTAAATCTCTTGGAGCATATCGTTTTGTTTTTCCACATAAAAAGGACACTGAAGTGAATAATTTAACCTTGTTTGTGTAACCCTGTCGAAATATACATAATTTATTCACATTAAGTCGGAAACGAGTCAAAACAAGTGCTGCTCGAGCTCTGCTGTCCACTATCAGTACTGTAATGAGCGATGACGGTCGAATGAACGCTGCTAGCTTGGCTGTCCTTCGTCTATGTTGTACGTTTTCCTTGAAAAATCATAAAATTGGACTTGGGACTCAATTATGAATGATAAACAAGCGGGTCCATTCATTCTACTCGCATGTTTCTCGTCCTCCAGTCACATTTCACATGACAAACGTCAGAGTCGAGAGGTGGGGCGAATAGTTATTTAACGTCGTTTAAAAAACAGATTCAACTGTCAAATTTAAATTTAATCATATCATTTGTGTTCATTCTAATCTTTAAATACATGTTTATCTCAGAAATAGTACAGCATCTACTTACAGCGTGTTTTTCTTGCGTGATGTCTGATTTATGACAGCGACGCCAACAAGCACCACGCTGCAACCAAGCCTGACAATTAATAGCAAACGAACCAATCACGTTTCTCGGCTTTTACAGAAAGTAGGCGGGCCTAATCTGGAAAGTGATAATTCTATCGGATTTCATTCAGGCCAAATCAAGAAATAAACAAACAAAATAAAAAGATAAACAAATCAATAACTTTGAAAGATGACCTAAAATGCATTAATTGAAGCAACAAAATCATCATCCATCCGTTCATTTTATTGTTGAAAATTAGAGTGACACCTAATGATCTCTATAGACACTCAATTAAATGGTTTTACATAAGAAATTTCGCCATACCCATTTTGGCCAGTGATCAGGGGTTATTGATCTGACATGCGCTTGATTGATTCACCTTAAAGTATAGCTCTTGATAAAGAAAAAAAAAACCTTACAGATGCAGTATTTGTGGAAAGGTGTGGGATAAAATAGAAATAGAATGATTACAATTGTGTCCAAAAATTAGGTTTTGTAAATTATGCACAATTATAGCTACAAATTAATTATATTCCCAACATTTATAGTCGTACTTTCTTTTTTTTTCTTTTTCACTAAATATGTCAAGTCCTCTAATTGTAAGTGTTTGAGCTTTTATTTTGATCAGTCAGAGGACATTTCATCAACTCATTTATTTTTTTAATAATAATGATTCCAAACAATGTCTTTATGAGGAGGAAAGTTGGCATAATTCAATAATGTCACAAATTCTAGTCACATCTGAACCGGGATGACGTCAGCGAAGCAAAAAAAAGTAGAGCGTTGTGGTATCTTCCTCATTGCCATGACGACCAGGGGGGCTGGCCTCGACCACGTGACACACCGCGGCAAGCAAAACCCAGTAGCCGTGCGTGCGTGCGTGTCGCGGACAGTTCGGCTGCGGTCGAACCGAACAGATCCGAACCCCCCCCCCCCTATCTCCTGGAACCAATAACGCATAGATAGGATGGAGCTCTCGGCGATGGGCGATCGCGTCTTCGCCGCGGAAGCCATATTAAAACGCCGCGTCCGAAAGGTGAGCCGCCACCTTCACGGTCCTCCCGCGTGTTTTGACAGATGTAATCCGCGGGAAAGTCATCCGTCATCGGCGCGTTCTCTGGTTTCGGAGGCCTCCGGTTTGCTAAGCTACATGCTAAGATAGCCTGCGAAACATTTCAAGCCATGGGTTCCTGCTTTGAGGCCTTTGCCCGGCTTGTAAAAGTGACACAAAAGAAGCTCGCTTGTGAAATGGTGAGAGCGACGGGAGGAGTTTTTAAAATGGGACATGATTTATGCTGCAGCTAGCACTGGCTAAAGCTACGCGGCCACAGTGGGCGTGCATACCACAGATGTCTCTTGTTAAACGTAACTTTTGTCTTTTTCTCCCTCAAGATGCTTTTCTTAAAAAAAAACCACGGCTTTTCTTCTTTATTATAGTGACCTCTTTTCTGTTTTGACCATTTCCAGTAGTCCCTTCAATTTTGTTGGGGGCCATAAGGTCAGTAAACAATACCAGGGGCTTGCTCAGGTCAAGTGTCAGGTCCATGCCAGGAACACCCCCCACCCCCTCCAGTGACCTTTCAATGGCCTTCACTCAAAACTTTCACTAAGCTTCTTGCCATCTGTCTTTTAAATCAGTTCATCTCAATGTTGGTTCATTGGGAGGTCACAGAGCAATTTTCAATCATTTATGCGTCATTATCAGAAAACAACAACAAAATTCTAAAACAGGAGGTCATGTTTTGTAAAAATCGATGGATAAATTTGGATTAATCGATAAACTGCTGAACGTGTGTTTTTATTGCAGGGGCGACTTGAATATTTGGTGAAATGGAAGGGATGGGCAATGAAGTAAGTGCTGCTTCAATTGGTCATATATACTGTGAATGTCTAAATATAGATTTATTTTTATTTTTAAAAAGTCTATTTCAAGATGTGTCCTCTTTTGATGAGTTCTTTGTGCTCATTCAGGGACAGCACCTGGGAGCCAGAGGAGAATATTCTGGATGACAGGCTCATACTTGGCTTTGAGCAAAAGTGAGTAGACGGCTTCCATTTAAAATACGTCTTCATCATTTTAAAATATTTAGATGTATATAAAAGATTCAATTTAAATAATCACCATAATTTGTTTGTTTGGTTTTCCCCAGAGAACGAGAGCGGGAACGTAGCGGGCCAAAAAAGCGGGGGCCAAAATCCAAAAACCTTGTGATTAAGGTAAATGCTACTCGATAAAATCTAATTGTGATAATTATTTTCCCCTGCAATTTTTTTTTTGCCAAGGTTCACTTCCTGTTATTTTTAACAAACACAAGCAATAAATTAATCTATTTTAATCAAAAATATGAATAGTATAGTTCCATAGTAATAGTTCAATGCTGGCCTGTAAAGAGTTTTTTTTTTTTTTTCGGCAGACTTTGTAGATAATAATGATTTTAAACAAGTCGTACGTTCCGCATTTAAGCAAATTCAGTCAGCCCAGCCTTTAAAAGTCAAATGGCGAGTGTTCTTTTGCATACATTAGAGAGAAAAAAAAAAGTCTTAACATCACATCATGTCTCCAACGTTTTCGTAAAACAAATGCTGCTTTCCAGCCTCAGAAAGGAGAAACAAGCACTCGATGCGCAAAATCCTGCCAAGCGACATCCCGCTCCGTTTCCAGCCGAGCGACTTCTTCCGCCTCCTCTTCCTCGCCTCACCCTTTGGCGCCCACATCCCCGAAGCTCAGCTCCCTGGCCGCGACCCACAAACTGAAGAAAGACATTCACCGCTGCCACCGCATGTCCCGCCGGCCCCTGCCCCGCTCGGACCCCACGGCGTCCTCTTTCTCCGGGCCCGGCGGAATCCCGTCCCGCCCTCACGCCTCGCCTTTTTCCGAGACCGTGCGCATCCTCAACCGCCGCGTGAAGCCCCGCGAGATCAAGCGAGGCCGCATCATCCTTAATCTGAAGGTAATCGACAAGCCGGGTCGCGGCGGATCGAGCGTGGGCGGTTCTCGGAATGTCCCGGGGGGGCGCCAGAACATCCCGTCCCGCAATCGCATCATCGGGAAGAAGGGAGAAGTTCCCTACAGACCTTTCCAGCCCCCGCTGAAGATGCTCGGCTTCCCCATGTACGGGAAGCCTTTCGGGCTGCAGTGCGGGGGGCCCCTGGCCTTCCACCCTCAACCGGGGTCCCGTAACGCCAGGAACACCCGTCCCACACCGTCCCACT
The DNA here is from genome assembly GCF_054491065.1 of Syngnathus leptorhynchus. Taxonomy (NCBI): domain Eukaryota; kingdom Metazoa; phylum Chordata; class Actinopteri; order Syngnathiformes; family Syngnathidae; genus Syngnathus; species Syngnathus leptorhynchus. Next base: position 15,190,226 of record NC_141199.1, on the reverse strand, counting down.
TGCACGCATCCGCACTTCCTTCCCAGTCCAACGGGAATCCTAAAACCTCCCATTCTGTCCCGCCTTCCGGAGAGCCGGCACAATCCAAAAGTCCCGCGGAATCTCCAAATATCCCCCCGTCCGCTCCCGCCAACCCCTCTGCATCGGCCGCACTGCCCGCTGGGGAGGACGCCGCCGACGCCCTAGGGGCCTCCTTGCCTCAAGGGGGCGGCGGCCCGCCAGAACAAGCCAGGGTACCTGCTGAGGGCGACCCCGACTGGCACCCGCAAATAGGATCCAGCTGCAAGGACGTGGTGGTCACAGACGTCACCACCAACCTGGTCACCGTCACCATCAAGGAGTTCCCTTCCCCTGCTTCGTGCCCCGCCTCGCCCATCACGGCGGAAGGCGCCGTATCACCGTGCGGCGCCCCTGACAGCCCGGAAAACAACCCACCCAAGCCATAACAAACCTTCAGCATTGCATAGCTGCCGTCCCTTTATGTCCAAAATGACACAAATGCTCACTTTTTTGCAAGGTATTCATTTAACATCACGGGAACATAACCTGACGGGGAACAGGTAAAAACCACGAGTCAGTGATGCCCTACATTCTTGTTAATTAATCCTCACCATGAATTACTACCCAAGACGTTGCATATTGCGACCATTGTCGAAGTGTCCTTGAGCAAGATACTGAACCTCCAATTGCTCCTGATGCTGCGTCATCAAGAGGGAATGGAACTAACAGTGTGAAGCGCTCTTTTGAGTACCAAATGGTACTAAAAAAAAAAAAAAAAGTATTTTTTAAATAGCAAACTCCAAATGGGCAGGTGTTTATCGTATGTTTTTTATTATCTTGCATTTACTTGAATTATTTTGACAAATAAATCGATCAACTATTTGGACCCTCAACAATCTCCAAAACTAGATTTTTCTGCATTTTCCCTATTAGATAAATTTTGTTTTAGCCCCCCCCCCCTCCTCTCCAATTGTTATGCCGACTCTCGACCTCAGAACTCGACACCCTGTTGTACTCTCATATCATACAGTATTACATAGTTCCCCAAATAAGTTGCCTTACAGCTGCTAACCCCCCCACCACCACCACCACCACCAACCCCACCACCACCACCACCACCAACCCCCCCACCCCTGCCACACAGCTTAAGCATGAATATGAAGACGCAAGCTTGTAAAAAAAAACAAACGAAAAAAAAAACCAATCACACGTCTCCCGTTGTTCTGCGTACTGGACGGTTTGTTGTCACTATTCATGGGTTCACTCGGAAGGGCTCGTTCCAAAAAATGGACCACGGGTCTTTTGAATTTTATGATTTTTTTGGAATGAGCTGTTGCGAGCACCGTAGATCTGCGCTAAGTTTTAAGTTGTGGGTAGAAGTTGTGTCGAATTGTACTAAGGTGTCAATTAGGTGCTTGCATCCTTTCTGTTGTCATATGGGGTAGCACAACTCCACTTAGTGGCCTATATTTCCACCAAATAGGGCTTATTATTATTATTATTATTTTTCTAGTCGGGTTTTCCCTTTTTTTTTTTTTAATGCTCTGCTTGTATAATTTCCAGTGTTTTATTTAGCACCGTTTTTTTTTTTTTTTAAAGGAAGGAGCCTTGTTTGTTGAATTGAGGAAAAAAAAAGATGTGCTTTTTAAGCCTTTGTGTTCGTTGTACTGTAAAGAACATTTTCCAAATATGCATAATTACGTTCAGTGTGATGCAATTCAAGAAAGTTGTCTTTGTTAGCTCGTTTCTGACTTCTGTACACGGGAGACATTGTAATGTATGTATCTTTCTGAAGCATGTTTTCAATTGTACAAATGATATATCTCATGTTACCTGTGCACTCGTTGTATTCTGTGTTTTTCCTTTTATGAGACTTTAAATTAAAAAGCTGTGAAGAAGCGCTTTGCCCCATTCGTTTTTTTTCTTCCCCCTAATTCTCCCGAATAGCTTGGATAAGAATTTTTCCTACATGGCATTGAAGGCATCATTTTATGGCCAATTGACACAGAAATCGAGGTAACTCTAAATAGTTCCCTTCACAATAAAACACTTTGTTTGCCTTACCTTCAAACTGAGTTCCTTTTGACATTTTGCCTTCATCAAGCACCAATACTTAATACAGATGCACATAAAAACATTTTTCAGGAATCCCACAGGGGGGCGCTATTGTGCTACACAAAAAGGCCACGACGCCCTCAGATTCGTCACGAAAGCTTGTTCAATAGCAATTATTTGTATCCTCGCTCACAGGTGTCAAACTCAAGGCCCCGGGGGCCAGATACGGCCCGCCACATCACTTTATGTGGCCCGCAAAGACAAATTGTGCATCAAATTTGTGTGTCACTACTACAATTGCAAATTGTCTTCACTTTTAATTTTTTTTTTTAAATATTTGACCATTTTTTACTCATCTGATTTGAAAATGAATTTGTTTTGTAGCTTTTACTGTATATAATATGAGGTGCTTATACATGTATTCATAATGGCCCTCCGAAAAGAAGCTAGAGTTTGACAGCCCTGTCCTAGCTGCTTTGAAATGACTTTGGATGACACCAATGACACTCTTGTCTATTTCATACAGCGAGTGACCTCTATTGAGAGGCCAGGCGGAATTAAAGTCGTCCCCGTGGTGTCATCGGTGGCCCACTTCTGTGCAAGTGCGTGCGTGCGTGAGTGCGCATGCCACCTCTGAGATTAAGCTGAAATCTAGGCTGCAGGTCACACCAAATATTAACACCAGTCAAGTAGAATATGATGAAGCCTCATTTTGAGGAGTTAGGACTGAAATGAGAAACCATAAGCATGACTTGACTTTTTCAGTCATATGTTTGTAGCCCCGATTAATTTCATGGCAACTAAGAAGAAGAAAAATGATTAAAAAAAAATCTGTTTTCTGAATTTTGCTCAATTCTTCCAACGTTGATGCTAACCATGTTGTTTTACATCGTTTGTTAGTATTAAGAGAAGTAAACCTCATTCGCATGACCTTTGTTTGTTAGCGTGATGTGGCTAACTCATTAACATGCATTTTCAGCAGCGTTATTCGGTTGCTTCCGTTTTAGTTTCAGCTCACTTTCTTCAATTTTTCTCCTCTATTTACTCATCTACACTCTGTGTGTTTCCCCGGACATTTAACTGAGCAAAGCAATTGATTTATTCCCTTTCATTGTGTTTGAGAACTGTGAACGTGGGCCATTAATGTTTAATGACACTTTGCTTCCAGTTTTCTCTCATGTGTGGAGGTGTTATAAAATAGACCAAAACATTTATCTATAAAATGATAATATGAGTTTAATGCAATGCAGATAATTTTTTTGCTTGTGTATCTTTAAAAAAAAAAAAATACATAGGAAGTGGATTTAACATAATTGCTGATGTCATCACAATTGCAATATTACATATTTTAAATCAATACATTATCCTTCCTTCTGAGACAAAACAACTTTCATATGGCCTTTAACTAAAATAACTTTGCTATTCTGATATTGTAAATTAATTTTGTGTGGATATTTTTTGAAAAGGATAGGAGAATACTCTTTGACTGCAAGGCAGAAGCTCGAACCATTTGGAAGACTCGGTCTTGCAGTGGTCCTACAAATAGAACAATATGACATTTCATTGTCACCTTTTTTTTTTTTCTTCTGCTTCTTGTCACGCTACATCCTGCCATACACACACACACACACACACACACACACACACACACACACACACACACACACACACACACACACACACACACACACACACACACACACACACACACACACACACACACACACTTGCATTGATCCATCACGGCCTTGTTTGTTCACACTGCTGCTACTGCGAATTCACCCCGGCCAGCCTGCTGCGACTGACGCAGAGGCTCACAGTTTAGCTCCTCCTCCTCCTCCTCCTCCTCCTCTTGCACGGCGCAGTCTCCATGGCAACACACAGAGGAGAGAGCAGCTTAGCAACAACACGACGAGCATCCAGACTGCTCGGTACTCCAGAGCGGCAGACATCCTCCGAGAGAATCCTCTCCAATTGTCACGTTGACATTTTTCATTGAGATTGATCGTTTTTTGATTTACAGTACAATGAAGTTCATGGTGGTTCTGGTGGGCGCCGGCACGCTGGCCTTCCTCGGCGCCGTCATCTGCATCTTTGCCAGCGTTTACCCCCGTAAACACGCCGCGGCTCTGGCCGACAACGGCACCCTGACGTCAGAGACGCTCCTCCAGCCTCTGGAGCGGCCCGGCGCGGTGGCTCACGCCGGTCCGCTCGGTGCTCTGCACGGCGCCGACTCCTACGGCGGAGAGAACGGACTGGGCATGGGGCTTCCCACGTTAAACGAGCTCAACCTCGGCGAGGAGACCGGCCGAGGTTCGGCTAAGGTGTTCAGCTACAGCCGACTCATCTGCACACCGGTTCCGCTCGGGGACTGTAAGAGGAAAGATGCGGGGCGGCAGCCGCTGGCGGACGACCCTCTCGTCGATGAGGAGTGGACGTTCCTACGCACCACCGCGGAGGAACTCCGGCAGATGGTCATGCAGCAGAACGACCAGATCCTCATGGACCAGAGAACGATTCGCGAGCTGACAGGAAAGCTGAGTGAGTGCGAGAGCGGACTGGAAGAGGAGGACAGCGGGAGGGCCGGACCCGAACGCAGTATCGGGGTCTGGACCGGTAACCGGCGGGTCATGGCCGGGGACGACGTCAGCTCTTCGGCCGCCTCGCAGCTGCAGACGGCCCGAGCCGTGGAGGAGCTTGCTCGGGCCATCATGGACCTGAAGGACCGAATTGAGAAGCTAGAGGTAAGAGCAGATTAGTATTGTTTTTCCCACAATGCATTTTTTTTTCTTTGTTTAAAATAATCAACTTTGCTTGCCGAATTGTATAAAAATCTCCGTTTTTTTTTTCTTTTTTACTTTAACTTCAACTTGACCAAGTTCCTCCTCAATATTTTTACGGGCCGTGAGAAGCCAAAATCGCCAAAAGTCACGATTAAATTCAGTTGCCCAATACTCCATGTCAGCATCAAGACAATTTGCACTTATTATCACCATATCAATAAAAACATTACACTTGCTAAAAAATTATACATCTATGTCGATTCTTAGGGTTAGGGTTAATCCTTCACCCCCGACACGCCCCAGTACTGTGACAGCGGTATTTCTCCCTCCCCTCATTCCACATGCAGGATAGAGAGACATAAATAAAAGATGAAGCTGGCCAGGTTGTGCAGAGAAAGGTCAGCTTCTTAACAGCTTGCGTGTTTGTGTGTGTGTGGGCGAAAGATGGAGACAGGGGCACGCTTAGAAAGAAATATACAGTTCCAAGGTTATCAATAAATATCCTGGACATGCAGTCGTTGCCTCAGCAACTCTTCATATGTAATCATCTTTGTTCTTTTGGGGGGGTTTTTTCAAGTCAATATTGATTGACACGACATCTTCATTATATTTCAGTCACCTTTGACAAACAATAAGACAATCAATATAGATGATTGTCTTGTCTATTGCCAAGTCCTTAAAGTTAAATGAATTTATTATCTGTTTCAATTCTAAATCAAATGTATGTCCCAGTATTTTTGCCCACATAAAAAAAAAAAAAAAAGTCCGAATTTGGAATGATTTTTTTTTTCCTTCTGAATGACAAGAACCTTTTTTTGGAAGTTAGAATGACTCAGTATTTGGCCTCCTCCAGGCAGAGATCGGCCCAGCTGCTTTGAACCTCACGGACACGTCTACAGGAACAAGCAGCAGCAGCACACCGGTGACCACCAAGCCCCCCACACCACCCACCGGCAACACCAACCCCGTGCCCCCGGGCCCGGCGCCCCCAGGCCCGGCGCCGGCAGGCCCCGGGGCCAGACGACCGGGCTCTCCCGCCTCCAAGTTCCCGGCCAAGGGGACCCCGGGTCGCGGGAAAGCTCCGTGGAGGGTGGAGGATCTGGAGGGTGAGCTGGAGAGGAAAATCAAAATGTTGGAGAAGGAGCGGCAGGCCATGAGGAAGGAGACACAAGGGCAGTATGAGAAGATCACCCAGGGCTTGGACACCGCCAACCACCGTGTCAGTGAACTGGAGCACAGTGAGTGGGCTTTACCAAAAAGCGAAAAGCATATTATCGTCTCGAAACTTTATGTCTCGCTAGCTCAAATACTTTGAGCACCCTTTTAAATTCTCATTTTGTCTTGAGTCATCCATTTGTCGAGGAGGCTTCCTCTAGCGAAAGGGCAAATCTTCTTAGATTATTCATTGCTTGAGAGAAAAAGAGAAAAAAAACGTATAGTTGAGGGTGGCTCTTTACAGAGAGTTCATAATAAATCAAAAAAATATATTTTTTTATACCGGAAATACTTTTCGAGTCTGTTAAGTAGTCACATGTTATCCTCCATCCGTCTCATGCTGCTTTCAGATTCTTTCTTTTCGAGACGCTATTGTAGCTGAGAGCCTGATCATTAGTGGAGCTCTTACTTGGAGCAAAAATAACGTTCTTGTGTCACCATTCACAAGTGCCGCCGTCTTCTGTCAACATTCTTTTTCTCGAAAGCCCTAACAGAACCGTCCTTCCCCGACGGCTTCGTGCTGTCCTTCCCCATGCGCACCAACTACATGTACGGCCTGGTCCGGAAGGAGATCACCGAGATGTACGCCTTCACCGCTTGTGTGTGGCTGAAGGCTAAGGAAGGCGGGATCGGTACACCTTTCTCCTACTCGGTACCCGGACAGCCTAACGAGCTGGTGTTGCTGCAGGGTGTCCACAACCCCGTGGAGCTGCTCATCAATGATAAGGTACAAAGCCAGATCTTGATCCAGATAGTCTAAATGTATATATGTAATATTATATTGTGTTTTTTGTTTGCTGAGAACACAACCGATTGTTATGCGTTCTTACTCTGTGTGACAAAAGATTCTGATTAACTAACAATCGGTCAGGCTACCATTTGATCCCAAGCGACGGTCGTATGCTAGCCAGACATTTAGCATGAAAAAGTAGCAAAAGCGGCCTTACATTGTCACTCAACACATGAATTATCCAAATCAAAGTTCATTGTTAAAAAAAAATAAAGATTGTCAATCCAGGTTTGGGCTCAGAGTCAACCTTTGTTATGTTGCAGCCTTCATATTCACTTGTGTCCAATTACACACATGGATGCCTCTCACAAAGTAACAAGTCACAAAGAAAGTTACCGTAAATTTCGGACTATAAGCCGCGACTTTTTTCGCAAATATTGATCCAGAAATCACGAGCTTTATCTGGTGCGGCTTATAGTCCGGTGCGGCTTATAGTCGGAAAATTACGGTAATACTTTACAGCCCTGCCAAGCCAACATTTCACTCGACTAACTCGTCCTTACATTCACTCCCAGGTAGCACAGTTGCCGCTGTCTCTCCCTCAAGACACATGGCAGCATATCTGCGTTAGCTGGACCCTGAGGGACGGTGTGTGGAAGGCCTACCAGGGTGGCAAGATGAAGGGGCGGGGAGAAGGACTGGCCGCTTGGCACCCCATCAAACCTGGTGGGGTGCTCATCCTGGGCCAGGAGCAGGTAAAAAATGATTGGGGGGGGGATGTTCGGAGGGAAATGGATGCTATCCTTCTATTATTCACGGAAACTCACATTTTCGATAAAAGGAAATCCGATTTTGTTCTATTGATGTTGAAGAGTTTTTTTGGGTTGTAAACTTTGCGGACACGCTAACGTTAGCATGTTGCTTTGTTATTTTGTCACTTTTAAGGGGGTTATACGTTCCACGATCACCAATTGCGGCTGATCGATAAGATTTCCACGAGTTAATTAATAAGTCTTGCTGCTGGTGCAAGTTCTTCTTTGTCTTCCATTTACAAGACAAAAGAGAAGAATGGTAGTCAAGGGACAGGGAAGGAGAAATTTGGGAGTGATGAGCGCCAATGTTCATCGTCTACATTTCTCTCGGAAGATTCCTGCCCTGACAAATAAATAGAAAACAAACAAAATGATTATCCTGAACCACACCTTTCTTTCCCCAACCCAAGGACACCCTCGGCGGACGTTTCGATGCCTCCCAGGCACTGGTTGGTGAACTATCCCAGTTCAACTTATGGGACCGGGTATTGAAGCCCGCCGAAGTCGCCTCCCTGGCGGAATGCAACTCCTCGGTACTCGGGAACATCGCCCCCTGGACCGATCTGGACGTAGACGTCTATGGAGGAGCCATCAAGGAGTCCTTAGACCCCTGCCACGCTGCTGAGAGATCCAACCCCTCCAGCCCAAAACAGTGAAGGCCGAGAGAGGGGTAAATGAAATGACTTGAGAATGTAAAGCATTTGTTCGGAGCTCGAGGAGCTGACGGGACGTAGCGAATCTAACGTTAAGAGCTCGTCTGTTTTCCATGTGGGTGTTTTCGGTGTTTAGTTCTAAACTGAGAATGAGGTTCGTCTTGGGATTGATGACCTTAGTTGGGTCATCGAAACACAAGCTTGTAAATGGACTATCAGTGCTAGTTTGGGTCAATCATCTCTGTGAAGTGAAAAATCATAGCTTGGAGATTTTTCGGGTTGTGATGCAAGTGTAGTCGGTGAAGATGGAAAGCTTTTGTGTCACCTCATGTTGTGTTTATTGCTGAAATCGAGTTCTCGAGGATTCTCAAGATCATGACGTCATGTTCAAGTGTGCATACTCCTCCCACCGTTCGCAGTGATCTAATAGCGTAAATGTGTAATTATTGTGTGTTTATGTAACCTTGCTAATGTTACTCGCCCCGCGGAAGCTTGACACAATCGCACAATCGGGAAAAGCAGCACTCTCGATCCATTCGCACTTTGATGCCAAACTGTGATTTAGAAGATTAAATTGTACCTTGGCTAAACTAAACCCCACAGGATGGTTTTTTTTTTTTTTTTTAATGCTCGGATTTTTGTCCCTCTCAAGACGTCTTGTTTGGGTAAATTGAAAATTCCATTTGTAAAGAACATTAAAAGTCATCAAGTAATTCAATAAAAAGTTTTTTTTTTTCCCACAAGTAATAATGGTTTTAAATTGCTATGATTTAATTTCATTTTTACCCGACCAAAATGTAAGTTTGTGCATTCAAGTGTGATTTACTTCAAACTATTTATATAAGTGCAGAGACGTACGCAAATAAAATTTCATATTATCACAAGTCTGTGTTTCACATTTAAAAAAAATTTAACTAATTCATGTCCTCATTTTATAAGAATAAAAATATGATGAGATTCAAGTTGTTCAAGCTGGAAATGATCTGACAGTGCTCCAAAAAAAAAAAAAGAAATTTGCACAATAACTCTCACAGATGGACAAAGAGACACAAGCACAAAGATAATTATCATTATAAATACAGATGCACGAGGGAGGATGGAGATTCTCCAGGCATTAGTGTTGGAGAAGAACAATAACCCGATGCTTATTGCATTAATTAAAATCGTACGAAAGCTTTTCTGCATTGCAAATTCATCTCCCTGGGATAAAACCGCTTAAAGGGCCTTGTGGAAAATATTGAAAATACTGGCCTCAATTGACACAACCCAAAAAAACAGAATTAGTTGAAAAACAAATTAGATCAGTGGCAGCCTTCAGGTTTTGTGCCATTTGACTGTTTTTCCAATCAACTGATTTCTGGGGTGTTTGTTGTTCGTCATGAATGTAGCAAAGACTTTGAATTCAACGTTCCAAGTTCAAGTGTAAGTTTTTCTAAGCACACAAAAATAATACGTGGGGTCTTTCAAAACCTAAAAACTCTTTGACTGTGAGGCAGACATGCTCACCGCTAATCATCGTTTTGTCATTTGCATCATATCGTCTCATGACTCACTGCCGTATTATCCAGCCGTCAGTCAGTCTGTCTTCACGTATCGATTCGATAATTATCACGTATAGACATCATTTCACCGCCCATCCCCTTTTCAACCCCCTAAACAATCTGCATCCGCTACAAATGAATTATAGATGCTCACTAATTGGCTTTCCTGCAGGCAGCCACACGACACAAACCTTTGCTTGACCTTTTTATCTTGCCGCTGCCTTCACAAACACACATAAAAAAGTTTTTTTCTACATTCTCGCATTGCCTCGCTGTGACTCATCCCACTCGGGTTATTCCAAAAGTCATCGACAAAATGTTAGCTTTCATCTGTCGTCGAGAAACTGTTTAAAAGAAGCTCGCATCTTCCCTCTGGGATTCTTTATCACAAGCCTACATTTCTTATCCTTTGGTTATTCAGTCCACATTCATACCTTACTGCAATTTTTTTACAGGAGGCCTTGAGCTTCATTAGAACGATCCCAGCACACATTTAGCATGCAGTTTGAGTTAGTCATTTTAATGACATCTCAAACAGAAGTTGTGTAGGCCAAGCCACTAAGTCTTTTCTCCTTTTGAGGAGTTTACATGTTGATACAGAATACTAAATGTCATACAAAAACATTTATAATCACAATTATCACTCCTTTACACAATCCGTTTTCTTTTAAACACCTAAATAATTGAGATTGTCCTCCTTGCTTGTTAACCGCTGTCACAATCAAACTGGGTCATTCGGATTTATGTCGTTAAATGGCGTAATTGCGTAATCTGGTGTCACGCAATTAGTCATACAACACGCTGATTATCTACGTGATCAGAGCCCACACACTCTGAGAGGTTCATCTGGACTGGAGCTGACCTGGAGCTGACCTGATCATCATTGAGAGCCCAAACAAGAGATGAGGAATATTATTATTTTGTCATGTTTTCCTGCCTGTCCAAAGATTCGTAATCCAATCTGATCTACGGCAGAGTGAGTAGTACTTGTTTCAGATTAACCCTTAGATGCATAAATGGGTAAAGAAATGACCCAATGAGGTTTTTAAAAAATATATCTTTATAAAAAAAGATGTTATCTTTTCATATTCCAGGTATTCCTCAAAAAGCATGTTTTTAAACACGCACACAAGGGATGTTCACAATGTTCACATTTTTCTATGACTGTTCTTTTTCAAAAAAATTAAAAAGTAGCCAAACAAGTGTCTATTGAGAAAACTTTAAAAATAGAGAATAACAATAAAATTAAAAAATAAACCAAAATACATCGCACAATTGTATGAAATATAAAAACAGTCAAATTCAAATCCATTTGATAAAAATAAATACATCAGAAAATAAATGATTTAATAAATATGTCAAACAAGAGCTCGAGTCGATTGATTGACAAGACCAAGAGCCAATAGAGATGCTGTGTGTCACGAGTAGGCGGGGCTTCTTCTGTCCGTGTAGTTCTTGTTTAAAATGTCCCCCTAACAACCCCTGGGACTCAAACTGTGGAACTTTTCCTGCGGTCCAAACGCCTCTTGAGTAAGTCATTCAACATTTTCATGTCTAGCTGGTAACAAACCCTGAAGAGTCAACGACCGCCTGCTTAAAGAGAATGTGTTTAATGTTATCTGTTCGCCACGAAGCTAACGCTAAGCTAACCGGATAGCTCGTGAACGATGCTTCTTAGGCTTCCAGTATCTCCACCTGCTGCCTGCTTGGTGTTTACAAACTGGCCACAATGGTTGTCCTTTGTTTTTAAAGATAAAAACGTGCAATTTGAGTGGAAAATGACTTTTGACTTTCGCAAGTGGATGCTTTGTTCTTTCGCTAGCTTGGTAGGTTTCTTGTGTGTTGTTGCTAAGTGTTGCTCGGTACTAACAAATGTACATTTTTTAGAATCAATTGTTTTAACGTGGTAACTGTTCACAGGAGTCGTGATGGCAGGAACAGGCGAGGCAAAGAAAGAAGAGGCCGACTACAAGAGACTCCACAGTTTCCCACTTATCAGGGTAGGAGAGTGGTGGTGATATCATCAGTCATGATGTTCTGAGCACTGAATCTGGAGTGTGGTTTGGAGAATGCAAGGGAAAAATATAGTTTGAGAATGACAACATTTATAATCTACATTATAAAGACAAGTCATGGGTGTAAATTCCTCACGCAGCAGGAACATTTCATCTGTCTGTGACTCTGAGATAGATGAAGCAGAAATATGTAAATGATTATAATCGTATCAGAAGATAAAGTATTGATTTGTCCTCAGCACACGGACATGCCTGAGGAAATGAGGGTCGAGACGATGGAACTGTGCGTGACTGCCTGTGAAAAGTTTGCTACCAACAATGAGGTACGTTGGCGACAAAATGGAAGTGCGATTATTTTTGTTTATTTTTTTTTTCCCCGCATTGAAAAAGTGGTTCCAGTGTGAAAAAAATACAATCTGATATATGTAGGTCAGCCTCCAATAGTGAAATAATGTATAACCGGTACCCTTTTAAAGTGCATTAGGAAAAGCATTGTTTAACTCCTCACGAAAATTCAATAATCAGGGATAATACATTTTTATTGGGGACAAGCGGATGGATTAAATGTGAGCTTAAGTGGGAGTTGTTCTGATGTTTTTTTTTCCCCCCCACATGGACTTCCTGCCATTGGTCCCCAGAGCGCCGCCAAGATGATCAAAGAGTCCATGGACAAGAAGTTCGGCAGTTCGTGGCACGTGGTGATCGGCGAGGGCTTTGGCTTTGAGGTCACGCACGAGGTGAAGAACCTGCTCTACATGTTCTTTGGAGGTAGTTTGGCCGTGTGCGTGTGGAAGTGCTCCTAGCACACGCATACATACAGCCCCTTCCTATTATTTACTCGTCTCGCCGACTCGGTGAAAGCAAACCAGCTGCCAGTTGGACTACAAAAAGGTCACTGAGGTTGACGGCTGCTTGAACTATGGGGAGAAGAACTTTGACATCAAGTCTTGACTTGAAGACACTTGAACAGCTTCCTGCCTTATCTCACATTTGTCTTTCTTTCCAAGGACTTTCCATGTTGTCACCACTCACTTTGAACTTAACGGGCCAGGGTTCTCCAAACAATTTATGTTCTCTATCCTCTGCAGGGACCGTCTAGTGTGTGTGTGCGTGTGTGCTGGACACACACGCGCACACCACCACTTCCAACGTTCACGTCCTCTTAACATTTCTTACAATGAGACGCACTTGTCTTTCAATACAATGTTTTTAGATTTTTTTTTAAAAACGTGTACATAGTCGGATGCGTCTTTTAACAAGTGGCATCTTCGTACAAACGACCTGATCTACCTTTTGTTCTTGTTGTAGAGAATTTTTTATAACAACCCGGCATGTTTAACCGCCTTTGTTCTGTATCAACGGTACAGACACAGAATGAGGCGGACTGCCTAAGTGAAATCCGAACGACTGAAGCAGATTTGTCAATTTTTCCTGTTTACCGAGGTCGCTTTAGAGCCATAACACGAGGAGGGACCCTCCTGTGTCCAGGCGTGTCAAGTATAACACTTCTCCCAACACGTCAGCGCTTTCCGACAAGCATTTTCTACGTCTCGTTAGTAGATGCCGACAATTTGGTTACGTGGCAATAATCCCGCCTTTAGCCCTCTACGGCATAGGTGAAGGATCTTCTGTCCCTGTGATTTTAAAGAACTGCTGAGCTAGTGGCGAACATGAGCGAAAGATATCATGGGTAATAAACTCTGAAATGTGTAACAAAAGTTTGTGCTGTTTGTTGACAGGACAGAATAGTCTTGTTTTGTTCTAAGGCAGCCGGGAAGTAACGCCCAAGACGCAACGGTCATTAGCGACTTCACGGAGCGTACGTTGTCTTGTGTTGTGCCTGCATTTGGAAAAAAAAAGTTAAAAAGCGAGCTCGTCACCGAGGAATACCGAGCCGCCGGCTAACACGATGCAAGACTCTTCAAACAAATACAGAGGAAGAAACTCCCGACGTAACTCAACGAGGACTAACAAGACGAGCGCTTTTCATCATCAGCCAAAGAGAAGACAAACAAAAAAAAAGTTGTTGTGAGTATGTTTGCGCAGATGATATTTGCAAGCATCCAAAAGGGGTCTGACTGGAACAAAAATATTCCGCAACTATGTCGGTAATAACTAGCCAAGAAGCTCACTTATACTTTTTCAAGAAAACTTCTTACCTTGATATAAAAGTCAAAACCCTTGACAAGTATTCTTATTACGATGTACAATGTTTAGCGCACGACCCAAAGCAGGGTATAAGTTTAGCAGCATGTTCTTTTTTTTTTTTTTTTTTTTAAGGTATTTTGTCAGAAACTCCGAAGGAATTTCTTTCAACATAACATTTCATAGGTTTTCCCCGAGCTAATTCAAGTGACGTCATTGTCCCTTGCATTATGCCAGCACAAGGGCATCGTGACCCACTGAAGTTGTTGACAGAATGAGTTTAATGTACCCAAACATGCAATCAGGTCACTTTGCACTCTAGCCAAAAACAGAAAAACAATATAGTGTTTGAATCCTCCTGTGATCCTAACACAACAAGAGCTGAACACGTCTCTAAGGTCAAGATATTTTCGGACCTCCGGAATCTTTGAACATAAATGTCTGAATCGCCAAACACCTGAACCGTGATTATTCAACTGCTCAAAATACGCTGCTAGCAATAAACTGGCGCTAGCACACGCTACATGGACAATTTCAACTCTGGTGAGGATTCCAGTGGGTCTTGTAAACATGGTCCGCCCCTCCCAAGCTGCTAACAATATGGCACATCTCATTGATTATTAATAAAAGCCCTTCTTTAAATATCTCCTCCCACCGCTTTTGTCACTTCATTGTTAAATATTAATCGGTGGAGTCACACTCCTGTTGGCACGATTAGATGGTATTGAATCTCAAGTACAGGCAGTTTTTGAAATCCTCAAAGGTTTTAAGGTTAATTTTGGCACCCAAAAAGTAGAGACATTGATCTCCAGCTGACATCTGAACCACAATTTCCCGTTCAATTTTGGGCTCAGTTCACTGTTATCCACACACTGCGTCCTCATTCCACGTTTCCATCGAGTTTGAAAGCTGAGCGCTGTATCTTAGCAACTACCTCAGCACCTGAAAATGAAGGTTGCAGCACCTTCTGAGTATTTGCACGAGTGTGCGTGGGGCGAGTGAAAAGACACAGGTGGAAGAAAGAATAAGTAGAGCGATGGTTTCAAAAGTCACCTCGGGATAGAAAGAAATTGCAGCAGAAACGACCGTCGGGCCAGAACAGATATGAATTTTTCATCTGAAAGTTACTGCTTAGCTCTCTTTTGTAAGGATGTAGAAAACAGAATTTAATATTCATATAAGTGTGCTGCTGCAACTTCCATAGAAACATTTAAAAGATTGTTTAAAATACACCACCAGGAGACGTAGGGGAAAGAAAAGGAAAAAAAACATCCCAGTGCATTTGAGCAACAGTCCTGATGGAGTCTCTGCCAATTCCGAAAGTTCAAACTGGTGTATTGAGTGGGACCGCGTTAACCTGGCACTGTGTCCAATCTGGCCCAATACAAACAAATAGCTAAAGACTAACCCGCGTAGCTGATACAGAATATTCCTTTTCAACTTCCAGCAACGTGGGAAGAAGCTCAATTGAAGAAGTAAGTTTCCTCTTTTTTCCTTAATAGATGTTTAAATGTTCTTTGTCTTAAGTTAAATGGTGTGCTAGCTCAGGTAGGAGCTAGCATGCTAGGAGGAATTCTCTATTTGGTTTACCCTGTCGTCACTTTGCTCCCCCTTCTTTTTATACCCAGAAAGATGATGTGGAGAATGCGTCGTCGCTCCAGGACGAGCTGTCTGTCCTTGGCGCTCGTCTCCATTTTCTTTCACCTCCTCCTGGCTTTTGTCTCGCTTTCCTTGTACTGGCAAACCTGTGACCCCCTGATACCGACCAGCGTGCCCTTCTCAAAACAACTGGCAAACAAAAGCTATGGCTCCAAGACCATCGCAGTTTTAGCCGAGTCACCACCTAACGGACCTAAAAGAGATTCTCCCGGTGTCGAGGGTCGTGGAGGAGCAACCCCGGACAAATTCCAAAGTAGAAGGATTGGACTGGTACAAGCGTCTTTTGTTGAGCCTATTGCGTCCAGTCTGGCGAAACTTCAGGCGCTGTTTGAACACCCTCTTTACAAACTGCCCATGTCAGCCATTCAACAAGACGATATGTTGTTGAGGGTTATACCAAAGATGAAGTCTGAGAGGAGCTCCCAGATGTGGTCAGTAGTCAGAAGCGTTAATAACATTGACTGCCGATACAAATGCCCCGATTTAATGTCAAGATCCGATTTTTCACCTGAGGTCACATGACACATAGTAAGTCCGCTTAAGGGGTACATAGAACACCCACTTTGCATCTTCATAACAGAAGTGTCAAATCCAAGTCTAAAAACTAAAAACCGAGTTTGACTCCAGTTAGGTGCTTCTAATTAACCGAGCTGGCTGGTCAACAATGATGATGGAGAGGAGGGAAACATCTCAAATATTTGAGGACCTGAATTTGATACCTATAATCCAAAAGATCCTAAAAATGTCCAATCTAAGAGGCAGAACTCCAAATGACCACGACTGTGTCTGCAGGGTGAGTGCGAGCCAGGAAGGTTACGAAAACGTCCGCTGGAACACCAGCGGAGACAGCCATCCCCCCTGGCTGCGCTTTCACCTGACCATCTCCCGCTGGCAGCTCTACCCCCATCCGGACCCCAACATGGAGTCTGTGATCCAACAACTCGCCACACACCGCATCGTGAGCGCAGGTAACACCTCTTAATGCTGCCGCCGCTAAAGTCGAGACGGTTATAAGTGAAGGACCGCAGGATGAGTGCATCTGAAGAGGGTTACTAAAAAAAGAATGGAATGAAATTCGATGCCAGAGCCAGCACTGGAGGTCAAAAGGATGTTCGTCCTTGGAGGACAGATTGGAGGGAAGGATTTTGTAGAGTAGCTGACACTCGCAGTTTTTGGAGTGATGCTTTTAAATGCAGATTCCATTCTTTTTGACGCTTAGGCTTTTAAGAACTTTCAGCCGAGGATGGTACCCGGCTTTACGTTCACACAGCTATCATGATCATTCGAGGTTGGGTTAGCAAAGTATCTTTCGAGTTAGATGTCGTACATCATGGCTAATAACGCTCTCATCTTTATTCTTCTAGTGCAGAAAAGCGGCGGTACACAGCTGAAACTGGTGATGTCATTTCCAAATTATGGGCAGGCCATGTTCAAACCCATGAAGTGAGTTGATCATAGCAAAATTTACATTCAGACATTTTCAGAGATAGAAATACTAATAGTATTACTATAGTATTAGTAATACTAAATACTAAATGCTAAAGAAAATCCTTCAGATCATTCTGAGATCTTCAGAGATAAAAACAACAACAACTAAATGATAAAGAAAATCGATTCCGTGATCAATTCCCACTTTGCTCTTCAGTCACCCGTGATTGACAGTAAGGTCAAAATTGGACAAATGAACGTTGTCTTCAATCTGTGCTTGCAGGCAGGACAGAAATGATGAAACGAACTACAACCTCTACTACTTCTCTGACTTTGAGCGACATAATGCAGAAATTGCCGCCTTTCACCTGGACAGGTAGGACGTAACTCGCGCATTCCAATTTTTCACATCCCACACAGAATTGCCTGTCGTATCAAGACTGACCTGTGAGAGGCAGCATGGTGCCACGGGGCACGCAGACATAAAATCCAAAGAAGAGTCATAACTGTAATTTCATCATGTGTCTCGGCCTGTCCTTCTCTGTGCTCATTCTGTCACTCATCTGTTTATGTCTTCTTCACACTGGAGGATTCTGGGTTATCGCAGGGTACCCCCAGTGGTCGGGAGGCAGGTGGATGTGGTCAAAGAGATTAAAGACATCACGACGGATCACAAACTGGCCCGGACATTTTTCAACTCCCCTGGTAGTCCTTGGGTTAACATTTCACTTCTACACTTTGTGATAGGGTAGTTCCGTAATGTTCCTCCAGCCATTACTTCTCACGGCCCTCCATGCTCTTGTGGCTCCCCCTAGTGGGCAATGTGTGCTTCTACGGTCGGTGCTCCTACTACTGCTCCACAGAGCACGCAGTGTGCGGCCGACCTACGGCCCTGGAGGCCTCGTTGGCCCTCATGCTGCCCGATCTCTCCCTGGCTACCCGGAGGAACTGGCGATCACCCTGGAGACGCTCTTACAGCCGCAGCAAACTGGCAAAGTGAGCGCTTAGATGGGATGCAGAGGCTTGAAACGGGTTGTCAGGTCACCGCAAGTGAAATGCATTTCAGATGGGAGACGGAACCAGATTACTGCACAACCATCAAGAAGACGGCGCCCTATGACAAAGGCACAAGGCTGGTGGACTTCATTGACATGGTCATCCTGGACTTCCTGATGAGTAGGTTCATATTTATATTATATATTTAATTTACAAGTGTGTGTATGTATATATATATTTATTCTATGTATATTAATAGACATTCTTTTTTCTCATCGTGTGTTGTGGGGTTCAGTAATATCAAACAACAAAATCTAAATTAAACTATTTAAAAAAATATAATAAAATGCCAAGCAGAGGAATTTGAAACGCTCAATATAATTGTCAATAAGTCACATCCCAATTATAAAATGGGTTCTACAGTTGGTACTATTTATTATTATTTCATTTATTTGAATTAGATTTTGATTTAGTGTGGAAAAGGGTTTGAGAACATTTATATCTAGTTTCTTTTGAAACGCTCATTAAAATTGTCAATAAGTCACATCCCAATTATAAAATGGGTTCTAGAGTTGGTAGTATTTATCATTATTTCGTTTATTTGAATTAGATTTTGATTTAGTGTGGAAAAGGGTTTGAGAACATTTATATTTAGTCTCTGACAACCTGACATTTAAATTTATATTCTAATATGGCACAGAAATTGTCAATAGGTGGTGAATTTCAATAACAGAAAATTTACCAATCATAGCTGTTTTATTTTTATGACATCTTCATGAAAACATACTTGAAAGACTATTGAACACTTTTAGTTAACAGTGAGTACTTTAAAGAAGAATAACAGAATGGCATGATATGATCAATTGTCTACCTGACGGTCCTTCTGGTGTATTTTGTCATCTTTTTCGTGAGATAAAATGTAGAAATTCAAGTTATAAAGTTCAAGGGCAAAGCTCAAATCGTGACAATGCGGTGACGTTCAATGTCAAGCAAAGAGCTCCGGATTTTCGAAATCTGCGTGTTGCCGTGGTTACTTCTATGCAGGTAAAAAGAAAGCTTCTCAACTCCTTACACTATCGACCACTTTCATGACGTTTTAAAACGACCAAAACGACGAAATTGGCCATTTCGCAACCCCTACGTCATTGTCAAAGAATTTAAGGGGTCTCCAAAGTGTAAGTTCTGGCTTTTCCTTCGTACAATTTCTTGTTTCATCAGGTAATTACGTCATGTGTGTTTGCTAGCTTCAAGCTAGCGAACAAACTTTAGCTAGTTTTACGTAATGTAACTTTAGCTAATTAAAATGAACGTTTATTAGAAATGTTGAGTTTTGAAATTAAATTTACACTTTATTTTGATTGTCACTTGCGAGTGAATTTCCCAATATTAAAGAAAAAGTAAGTAAGTAAGTAAGTAAGTAAGTAAGTAAGTAAGTAAGTAAGTAAGTAAGTAAGTAAGTAAGTAAGTAAGTAAGTAAGTAAGTAAGTAAGTAAGTAAATCAAACACCCCTCGTTTTAACATTACAATAAATTATTACTGACAAATTTCATGAAATTGAACATATTTCTGTTATTTCATTTTTTCTATGGAGTTGGCTATCACTAAAGTGGTTGATGACAGTATTGTCAGTGTGAAGAGAATTTTGTAGTTAGCAAGCAAAATTATTGCGATGTTGTTTATGAACGAGACTTGCACTTTTCACTAATCACTGTGTTCCTCCTTCACAAGATCAGAGAAAAATGTGAAAAGACCCAGTTGGTGAAATTTGCTGACGATATTGGCGCAGCATGTTCGCTGCCACTTCACAGGGACGAGTCCCACCATGGAACCTCTGAAGCGATCAACAGACAGCGGGAAGCCGCAAGCTAAGCCAAAGAAAAAGGAACCGTCTGCGATTCGCAGCAGTCTAGCCACTTTGCCGCCACTATGGCCTGCGCCATCTTCTTCTTCTGCATCCGCCCTGCGCAGGAGCCTTTTCGATCCCTCCTCCATCATTGGTGCTGCAGACTCTCCTGTCAGCCCCGTTGCTGTGGCTCAAACCGGATCAGTAAAAGTCCTGCCAGAGTCCAAACGGAAAGAAAGAGTTCAGTCAGGAGCATCAATATCATGCACTGACTTCTCAGATGAAACGGCAAAGAGGTATTATAGCGGCGGTGAAATTTCAAACATCAATTCACGTCTGATTTTAATCACTCATTCAGTTTGCCAGTTAAAGATGAATCCAGAGTCACCCGGCGGGACTTCATCAGTCTTCCCGCCATTGTTATGGGCGTCTCTCCTGAAAGTTCTTGTTCCTCAATTCGAGTGCAATTAGCAGAAACAAAATGGATGGAAAACCACTCGACGACGGCCTCCGAATCATGCAACGACATTCCCGGTAGGACTGCTGATGAAGCGACACACAGGTAAATGAGAGCACATGGGAAGTGAAATTTGAATTTGTTCATGACAAACAACCTTTTGCCATTTATATAGAAGTCAGCTTTGTGTTTGATTCAACTGGCTCAGGTTTTAAATGCATTTGTGAGTATGGTGAATTGATTTCAGAATCCAATAACGTCCTATTTATTCAGTTCTACAGAAAAATCTACATCAAGAGTCACAAGGAGGGACTTGTTCAATCTTCCTTCCATCGGTCCCAGCGTTTGCCCTGGAAGCCCTCATCTTTCAGGATCCCGGAAATCCGTCACAGAGAGAAAATGGACTGAGAAACCAAAACAGAAGCACTTGTCGTCATCCGCTGACATCTCCGTCATCGCGACTGATGAAGCCGCAGCGCAGAGGTGCCTTACACAATTAATCAGGAATGTTTTTTAGTCTCTGACACCACATATGTAGCGTATTACGTTTTCAAAAGCCGCGTAATCCATTCCCAAAACTTCTTTTCTTATTTCTTATTTCAAAATATTGTGCATCAGTGGTACAATAACAATAAAGTCATTCTATTTTTTTCCATTTTTTTATTTTAGGGCAACGCTTGTTGAAAAAGTTCCCATTACAGCTATGGAGCTGGTGCAGTTGTTCCTCAAGCAAAGACATGTGGGAGAACTAAAAGTGTTTTACTTGAAGGAACAAGCGAGTGGCTGGTACAGGTACAGCTTGGCTTTTCTACACCGACAGCTAGCGTACCGAGATGCCGCATAAGATGTACCTTTGTTGTCACTTCCACCTAAGACCCTACGATTTGCACGTGGTCCCGGCCGGCGAGGCCGGTTCCGAGCACTACGTCTTCTCCTCCACTACGGTGCTGCATGTCACACAGTCGGGTTACGGAGGACTGGTCTCTTTGGAAGAGTGGCACAGGGAGTCGGTCCTGTGGACAGCTTTGCAGGCAGTCCCCTTCTTTAGAGATTTCACTCTGCGAAATGCTGTCACTCTGTAAGTGTCACGCGCGAATGCCTAACGTCGTGGTCGGCGGCGGTATGCATTTGTTTGTCTTTTGTTCTAGATGGTATCGAAACGTACGTGAGATTGTTTACAAGCGAAGATTTGAAGTGGTTCAGAGCCAACTGCTAACAAACATCCCCCAGTACAGAAACGGACTCATCCTTTTATCCAGGTCAGTCTCAATCTTTGCGGCGAGGTGGCGAAAGGTTTTAGCCTTAACCCGAAAGAATTAAAAAAAATTAAGATTCATGACTAAACAAAATGCTCCTCAAATGTCGTGTGGCTAAAATCATTGTCGCAAGACATCAGCAAAACTTCAACTAAGTAAACCTGTTTGTTTTTTAGGATGTTGCCACATAGGTTCCAAGTGATGGCAAAGAAAAAATGTGTGGAGACTTTTCATTTTCTATTATGCATGTCCAAATGGGTAACCATTAAACGGTGTTTTCCTTTTAGCGGTTCATCTCTCATCGTCTTGAAATAACATGAAGTACTTGGATTA
The DNA here is from genome assembly GCF_054491065.1 of Syngnathus leptorhynchus. Taxonomy (NCBI): domain Eukaryota; kingdom Metazoa; phylum Chordata; class Actinopteri; order Syngnathiformes; family Syngnathidae; genus Syngnathus; species Syngnathus leptorhynchus. The sequence continues at coordinate 15,168,305 of NC_141199.1, read as the reverse complement.
CCACTACTAAGAATGTACTTTTTCTACAGAAGGATAGAGGAGCTGAAAGTGACACAATTGCTACCTCTGGATGAGTCCAAATCGTACACGTTGTTGGAATTTCAGAAAGTTCTGGCGACATGTATGGAAAATACTCGGAGCACTTTAAAGCAGCTGTCACAATTTCGCAGAGGCATCCTGAATAAGGTAGTTTTATTTATTTTAACAATGTCTTTTAGAGGTACTGGCCAGCTTGGCTTTTTTACCTGGGGTTGGGGGCAAGGATATTTTTACAAACCCCAATTAATTATTCAAAGATTCTGATGAATATTCATTTGATGTCTTCTTCAAGGGACGGGTAAAAATGTGTGAAATAATTTGTGGGAAAATCAGAAAATATCCAAAATTCAAATATACTTGGGAGCTCCATATATTGCCCAGTGCCCCCAATGTTGGAGGAAACAAATTGAGTCCACGTAATGTTCTCTCCAGGCCAAAGAGGAGAGTTCCAGGGTCTTCAAAGAGCTTCAGGAGCACCTCCAGTATGCCAACAAGCCACATCATTGTTGCAAGCCTATGCATCTGCACCAGGCCCACCTTAATGAGCTGCAAAAGGACTTTGTGCACGCAGAGAACGTCCTGCAGAAGCTGGGCAACTTTGCTACTCTCGTCAATCACATTATTGTGCAGAGTCTTGTCACCGTCGTTCAGCAAAATATATCGATGTTCCTCCGCGACGTTCTGAAGGTAACGTAAAGCTAAACCAGATCAACCTCTCCTGAAACCAGCGTTAACAGTCTTGTAGATTTGAAATTTTCACAGCAGAAATGTCACAAAAAGTCGACTTGCTTTTTTTTTTTACTACAGTCCTAAATGCAATATGTAGCTTGAATATTCTTGTCTTCATCAGAGAAAGAATTCTCACAATATCTGCCTCTTCCAAACTAATCTTCGTCTTGGCGCTGATCAGCTAACTCTCGACCCACCTTTACATCTCTTCCGAGAAATACTCACTCAGGCGATTTTGACTGCCGGTGACTCCATAAACCAGGTGATTTCCATGTTTCCCAAAAAAATGTAATGCTTTCTGACCTGCAAATTTATAATTGTCATTATGACTTCCCTCTGGTAGATGTGTGACTCCTGTGGATTTTTCCTGGAGGTCAGCAGCCCCCTTGATTGTCAGGATGAATCATCTGACCCCAACTGCAGTCCATATCCTGTTGACATAGACACTCAAGGTACTTTTTTGAATGAACATATTGACGCTGATGTGCTTTCTCACTAAGCTAAGCTAACCAAGTACTAACATCACAATTATATTACATAAATCAAAAGCACTTGAAGAGCAAAAATATAAAGCAATTTAATGGAAAAAGTACTTGTAATCTCCAAGTTTCTTCCGTTTTTTTTTATTTTGTCATACTTTTCCAGGTGAGCTAAAAGACAATGATGGAATGCCTGCTCTCACGCATTATAGCTGTTGTCAATGGATCAGAGAACAACGCCCTCATTGGAAGCTGATGATAACCGTGGAGAGCCGCAGAATGCCTGGCTCATATTATCCTCTATCCAAAGAACAACTCATGTGGTACATTGCCATCAATGACGTGGGCAAGCGTATCAACAGAGATCTTTCAGAGCTAATGCAGGCAAGCCAAGAAATTAGCGCCGCTGTTACCTAATATGTCTTCTTCTTATTATTTTAATTTCTACTGTTTGGACAGGCAGCCGAGTCTGAGATCCAACAGATGTTAACATGTTACATATGGTTACTGGATGTCCATGTATTCATCAATCAATGGAGTCAAGCCTCTTTAGAAAACATGAAGGGTCAACCTGCTTTACTATATTGCCAACTAATTACCAAGCTACGCAAGTGGCTTGAAGAACTCCACGCTGCTCCCTCATTCATCTCGACATCCAACCAGCTATTTATTATCCACTACACCCAAATGAAGGAGCATCTAGGTCTGCTAAATGGCACAGAAATTCGGTGTCAATTTTGGATACGTATTTGGTGCAAATGTTCATGTTCGTAGTTTTTTTTTTTTTCCAGGGCAGCAATTGTGTTTGATAGAAAATGAAGTACAGGAAGAGTTAGTGAAGCAAATGAAATTATGCACAGAGAGCTTATTGAAGGACTTGGAGGAAGCTCTCGCTGCTCTCAGGACCGAACCCAAAGACTTGCATGACCTGCCAAAATATGTCGATGTGGTATGGAGAACTCCATCTCGATTTCTTTTTCTTTCATTTTTTTTTTTTTTGTACCCGTATATCATCTTTCATTTTTGAGGTGAGGGGCAATGATGTAAATATTTTATTGAACAATGACATTTACCAGTCAAATGTCTCCTCAGGTGTGGAAGTCTGTGAACATGTTAGCGGAAATGCAGACACGTTTGGAGTACAGTCGCACCCTCCAGGACAGTATTTGCATTCATTATAGAGAGATGACCATCCAGGAACTGGCTTTGGCTCAAAAGGTACAAAGAGGAAACTTTCACAATTTAAAAAAAAAAAAGAAAAGATTTTCATCTCATTTTTGCACACACTCTACCTTTAATAATTTGCTTGTTCTTCTATATTTAGATGTTAGACACGTGGGATTGCTATTATTCCCACTTGAAGCATGCAGATAGCACGTTGCGTTCTCGCCTTCCCACTGTGGCTGCTGCACTGGACACAATGTTTCCATGGATGGCTTCTGATTTAAGATGTTTAGTCTCATATGCTACCTCTGGGCAATTTCTTGATCCACGTCAAAATGCTGACAAGGTGGTTTCCGAATTGAATTATATGAGTCTTCGTGTGGAAAAGGCCACCTCCAATCTGGAGCAGTTGTCTAAGACCGGTGAAATATTCATAGGTGAGAACAAACGGAATCATTATTATTCTATTAATCGCGTCCTAAAATTGTAAAATTGTATGTATTAAAAAAAAGAAAAAAAAGCTAAATCACATCCTCTAAAATTGATGTCATTTCTTATTAGAAAATCCTGTGGACTTGTCTGATCTGACTGATATTCCTAAAGTTACTGCCCGTAAGGAGCTATGGGAGCTAACAGCTCTTTGCAGACAATCTTTACACAAATGGAACAAGTTCCTGTTCACTGAGGTAAATTTATAAACCGAGCTTCGTTTTGTTGTCATTGAGCCTGACTGCCAACGCTCCATAAAATTCTCCTTTATGGTAGCTTGCATTGTCACAAGCTCAAGAGCAAATCACTCAATGGCAGCAGCAAGTTTCAAAGCTAGCAATCATCATACCTGCCGACGACGCGGTGCTTCGGGAGACGTCCGGAACCATTGATGATTTAAGTTGCCGTCTTAAAATCTTGGCCGGGTTTCGGTGCCCGACGATCAAACCCAAACACCGGAGCATATTTTTCAGAGGCCAGTACCTGATTTGCATTGTTAATGTGCTCTGAGATACTCATAAAGTTGAAATGATCTTTTCCACGTTGACAGGTATCGGGTTATGGCAAACCTCCGATAAGAACGCAACTCTTGCGCAGCTTATTTTTCAACCGTTTGACTTTCACCGAGAACTGATCAACAAGGTGGGAAAGATGTTGTTGAAGATATAGTGCATACATAAATACACTGCAAGCTTTCCTTTGGTGCCAGTCATTCTTAAACTCAGTCAAGTAATGTTGCGTTTCAGATACGTAGCGATGCGATAAAGGAGAATTCCATGGAAAAAACATTAAAAAAAATTCAACAAGCATGGACGGAGCGTATTTTCCTGCCGCATACCTGTACAGGTCCTCGTTGCAATCTTGCTGAGTCACAGGTATTGGCAAAGACTTCCTCTTCTGACGCCTTATGTGATGCCAGAATTATTATTGGTAAGACTTCATTTCATCATGAAGCGCTTAAAGTAATCAAAAGCAGTTTTTCTTTGTGTGCTTGATTGGATTTTTTTTGTTTTTTTTACTTTTGCAACATCCAGGCCTAGAATTTCTCTTCACTGACCTAGAAAAGGATTTGATGACATTGACAAACATGCATCGGTCACGGCACAGTGTGGACTTTAGGTTACACGTGGAAGAGTGGATGCACATACTTCAAGAACTTGGTAAATATTTTCCTCTGAAAGCTCCTGTATTCAATTCTAAGGGTTGTTATTTCAAAACTCTTCTGTCCATATAGAGAAGTTGTTGCATTTGTTTGATATCTACCAGCAAGAATGGATCTTCTTAACCAACATATTTCAAGAAAGAACCTTAGCTGTTCAAAGATGGGATTTGGTATGTGCCAATTATATCCATTTTGCTGTCCGAACCCAAAGATCTCCAATTCAATGAAAACCACTTTTTTTTTTCCCTAGCTGGCACAATTCCGATCAGTCGATGAGCGTTTCAAGACCATGATGAGGTTCAACTCATCCAACCCCAATGTGCTGAATCTTGTCCGTCCCAAAGCAGGAATAGAAAATCCTCATGGCGCTAACCTCTGCCAAATTCTCCTCAACGATCTGTCGACATTGAATGCTATCGCCAAGCAGATGGCAAACCGTCTCCATGCTCGCTGCAAATTATTTCCCAGACTTTACTTCCTCAGTGAGATGGAAGTCGTGGAACTGCTCTCTTTACAACCAACCCTCGTATCTCTATTACCCTTTGTACGGAAATTCTTCAAAGGGGTACAGTGGCTGGAAGTGGAGGATACATCTGTCACGGTGGAACCACAGGATACACCTGACACACCAATTCGGGTATTTGGAGTTTTTGGCAACCTCCGGGAGCACATCAGCTTCCTTTCTCCAGTGGAACCGAATCGCAACGTTTTGATTTGGTTGAGTAGGTTTCAGGATCAACTCAAGTTAACCATGGAACATCTCCTGAGTCAGTGTGCTGATGAACGAAAACAACTCGAGTGGAACGACCATCAAGACTCTCGTGGACACGTATCGCCTGTGCTTGATATGACGTCGAAATATCCTCTTCAGTGTCTTCTTGTAGCAGAGGAGGCGGTCTGGTGCAGTGAGCTTCATCAAGCTTTCCAGGACTCAAGCAACGTTAAGATAAGTAGGATGAAAGCATTCAACAGTACACAACTGGAACATTTTTGCCAGGCCGCAAGGGATGCAGTCGCAAGGTCTAACGACGACGGACGACTTTCGAAATACTCGATGACATGCTTGCGTGCTTTAGTTCTCCTTAGAATGAAACATGCGCAGCAACTAACGCAACTCCTGGACGTGCAGTGTCAGCCGGCGTTATCTTTTGAGTGGCTGAGTTCTCTCAAGTACTCTATAAGCTCAGAAGATCAGAGTCCCCATGATGGTCCGAAATGTTACGTGGACATTTTGGACCACAGACTTGAGTATGGTTATGAGTATTTTGGTCCGGAAGATTTCAGAATGGTGCATACTCCCTGCACAGATCGAGTAATGTTAGGGCTTCTTCTTGCCGTGAAGAGCTATAGGTGTGGATTTGTCAATGGACCTTGGTCTTCAGGGAAGACAAATACCGTGATCCATCTAGGTAAAGCATTGGGGAGATATGTTGTGATGCTAAACTGCTCTCCAAACATGAAGGCTGATATTTTTCAAAAGATGCTCCGAGGTGCTCTTTTGACAGGTGCCTGGTTAGTGCTGGACTCTGTGGACTTGCTGCTTCAAAGTGTCCAGGCATCACTGGCGCAACACTTTGAGGACATTTACCAGTCTTTTGTCGGATGGTCAAGAAAGAGCAACGAGCGGAGAAAGACGTTTAATCCAGAATTCTCAATGCTATTCTCAGGGATCGGCACTTCTGTTAGCCCCAACTACGCAAGTGTTCTGATTTCATCCAAGGGACCCGCCTCGGAAATTTCACAAAGTTTGCGATTTTCAACCAGACCTGTGACATTGACCTGTCCCGATAACAGGATCATTGTGGAGATAATGCTGATTTCCTTCGGTTTTAAAGAGGCCAAGTGTTTGAGTCAACGTCTGGTATCCCTCATCAGCCTCAGCAGGGACTCGCTCTGTCTTCCTCACTTTGTGACAAGAAATCCGAGTAGCCACCTTGTCATTCTGCAGAATATCACATCTGCCTCCGAGAAACAATTCAGACAAATGGTCCGAGATGAGAAATTCTCAGGTAGGGCCAGACAGTCCTTTGTATTACGAACTATCCTTAAATCTCCAGAAAATGAGAACGCCGACGATCTGAGTGAGGATGAAGAGCAAGCGATTTTCCCTGGATTATTGGAGGAGATAGCTGTCATCCTAGCAATTCATTCAGTCTTATCACCATTTATGCATGCACCAAAGAAAGTCTCACAGTTCAACTCCATCGTCAAAGAATTGTTTCCTATCGCGTGTCAGTTTCCTTTTATTCAACAATATACTCGAGATGAACCAAACTACCAACTTCAAGAAGCCGTGTCAGAAGAATTAGATCAACTCCTGTTGCACTCTGACTCGGAAACTATTTGCCAAGCTCTTACACTCTACCAGACCTTGAGTTTCTCTCACGCAGTCATTCTTCTCGGACCCAGCGGAAGTGGAAAATCAACCTGTTACAATGCTCTGGCAGGAGGCCTCAGTCGCCTTGCAAACAAAACAGAAGACGAAGATGAAAACGTGGATGCCGCCGAGGCAAAACGATTGAAAGCTGCTTCAGATTGGAGCTTTGTCAACACCGTGGTCTTATTTCCAAACGCCATGTCCCATGAGGAATTATTTGGTGGATTCTGTGATGAAACCGGCTGGCAAGATGGAGCTGTGACCAAGGCATTGAGAGATTCCGAAAGACGCAATTCTGGAAAATTAGAGTCTAATCATACGACCAAATGGTTGGTAATGGATGGAGAGCCCTTCGGAAAACCCTGCTGGCTAGATCACCTAAGCACACTGAGTGATCTTACTAAGCCATATTTAAGCATCCCATCTGGTGAAACTATCATGTCGCCTAAATCACGATTCAAGTTCCTTGTGGAGACCACCGACTTAAGTGACGCGAGCCCCTCTGCGGTGACCCGCTGTAGTCTTATCTACTTTTCCGGCACCGACGTTTGGAAGTCTGTGTGGAAGAGCGAAATGGATTCTCTCCATTACGGGTTCACGCTGGATCAAGCGACCCTGGAAATGTGGACTCAGCTCTCAGAAGATCTTTTCTCCAGCACTCTCAATTCGTTGAAGGAGAAGAACATTTGGAATAAAGGTCAAGCCTCAGCGTACGGCCTGGCAGAAATCACATCCTTCGTTCGAATCCTTCGTGCCCTCCTGCATCATTTTACCAGCAAACGCAACAGCAATCAAGCCACGGCGCAAAAAGATCCAAAAGGTAAGGTACTTGCAAATCTACAAGTATGAACATATCTGAATAATTACACACGCGCACGTTATTTACTTTTGTCAACGATTATTCCACCAGATATACCTCCAGGCAGAGATTTTAATATCAATCGAGATCTTTTTCTATTGGCTTATATTTGGGGCTTTGGCGGACATCTCCATCCTCGGTAGGTCATGAATTCATATTCTTATGACCTTACATTTGTAAACTATACGCCATATTTTCTTTGACATTTGTTTTTTTTCTCTTGCTCCATCAGACTCTGGTCTCAGTTTGACACCGTTGCCCGCCAAGTACTGCTTGACAGTCGATCTCAAATTACGGTTCCGGACGGAGGGACTGTCTTTGAGTACTTCTTTAATATCGACGACAAGATCTACGCCAACAATACGTTATTAACAAAGTACATCACTCCCAAGGTTGGTTTTGAATGATTTATTATCCATACCGTATTATCAAACTCAATGATCACCGTTTTCACACAGCACTGGAAATATACCTGCCTACTTTCCGTCATGTTGGAAGCAATTCAGCCTGTGCTGCTGGCAGGAGAACCTGGTTCCGGAAAATCTACCGTCTGTAACACCCTGTTGTGTTTCGATAAGCCACACATAAAGATCCCAGCTAGTTCTATGCAGGCTCCCACAGATTTGCGCCATTTGCTGTGTGGAATTAGCTACCAGAAGAGCTGTCAAAAAACCAAGGGGGTCATGGCCAAACAACCAGGCCTAACGCTTTACGTGGATGACCTCCATGAGACGCCTCGTGGTGAGTCAGTACGTTACCAAATCAAATAACCAGAATTTTAATCATCATTTTCCAATGTTCCTTTTAAAAGATGTGACTGGGAAGACTTCCAAAATCTTAGAGACTCTACGCCAAAGTATTTCTAAAGGAGGGGTGGTGACATTTGATTGTGACCACTTGAAGGTGCTCAGTCCTGGATTCATCAGCTACCTGGCTACCTGTTGTGTCTTTGAACTGGACAACCCCCACGTTAGCGTCATATCGTCCAGGCTGTTGCGTCTGTTCTCCGTCTTTGCGCTTCCGAGCTCAACCGCGGAGGCGATATTTTCTATTCATTCGCCTCATCTTAAACTGTGGCTCAGGGACGCGCCGTTTCTCCCGAGCGTGTCGGACACCATACGTTCCATCATCAAAGCCACGGAGAATTTGTACGAAGACGTTTGCAACAATTTCCAGCCCACTAAACAAAGTCCTTATTTTTTATTCTCTCACCATGACCTGAAGAAGGTATTTCAAGGGATGTGCTTATGGCAGCCAGTCCTTCCAAAAGCAGAGCCGCTTAACCCGAAGTTCAAATCGAAATGTTCCCCGGTCCCTCAAGAGCCTTTAGCCATGGAGCTCAGCATTCTGCATCTCTGGACGCACGAGTGCATGCGTACATTTGGTGATCGGATAAACTCGGAGGATGGAAGAAATAAACTTCAGTCACTCATCACCAAGGCAGCAACAGCCCACTTTCGAGTGCAATCTAACCTCGATATGGAGGCCACGTTTCTTCAGCGCTTGCTGGAAGCGGTGCCGAACCTTACGTATGGCCCGGAGCTTATTAGAAATCATTTCCCCATATTCAAACGTAGCTCATATCAACCACAAAATCTCAGTGTGCTGATAGATCACCTCTTGTCACACATTGACGTCAAAGACAACGACAAACAAGATGTGGAAAGCCACTTTGCATTCAAATATGCTGTGCACAAACAAAGGATGTGTCAGATGTTGCATATTTTCAGGGCTCTGCTAATTCCAGGAGGTCACGGATTACTAATGGCCTCGGGTAGCGGCACAGGACGTAAAACCACCGTTCGTTTAGCGGCCTACGTTTCAGGCTGCCAACTGATAGAGGTACACTCCGGGAACCAAAGTGAATTAAATAAGATTTTAAAGCGAGCTGGGAATCAAACTCGAGTTCGTCAAATTGAAACCATCATACTGGTTCATGAGAATATCAGCTCCTCTGTTAGAGAAGAGCTATTGGTAGCCCTCAGCTCCTACCCGGGGCTCTACACAGACCAGGAGCTGGCCAAGCTTGTTTCAAGGGTGACCGCTGTGTATAAAACAAAAAGATTCCTCTTGGACAGCTGGATTTTCGACAAGTAAGGAACAAGTTAGTTTCTAACCCAAAATTGCCACCTCTGCTTATATAATGGTGACAATGACTCTTATTTTTTTTCACAGGTACTTGTGTCAAAACCTCCGTGACGTGCATGTTTTCATCTTGATGCCTGCCGTCGTATCAGCCAGCCTTGGAAACAATGAACACAAGGTTTTTGAATCGCTCTCGTTGTATTTGATGTCGGTATTGTACATACGCAATAAGTGTGTTTTGCTTCCACGATTTCTACATCACTGTAGATGGGTCCTTTATTAAAACGATATTTTTGTCACCTAGGCACAAACTAGCAAGGCACTCAGCCTTTGCTGTGTGGAGATATATCAGCCTTGGTTGAGCCAGTCTTTGGCAGAAGTTGCTATTCAGCACCTGAAAAATATTTGTCAAAGCTGTAAGTTAAACTGCAAACGCCATTTTGTTTCTGTTAAGCGGTGATGATGCGAAAATAACTGCAGATTTCCCCCCCCCCAGTGAAACTACAAGGCTCGCCAGATGGCTTGGCCGTAGCAATGGCGGGAATCCACCAGTCTGCATATCAATACGCTTTGGTCCTTCTAATGACGCAGCCTTTTAATCCATATACATATATGGTCTTCATTTCTCATTTTGGTTACATCTGCAAAGTTCTGCAAAGCGAATTGGAGAGTCGATCCAACAGGTCGAGATTTTCCTCTTCTAAATATTCACAATTTGTGTTGAGCTAGCAGTTAGCTTCAATGCTTCCAATTTGTTTTCTGATCTATGATGAACATTTGTTTTGTACAGGCTTAACACTGCTCTGTCTCATTTGGATGCATTGGATAACCTTGCCAGGAAGTACAAACAGGAGTTAACTAGAATGCAGGGAATAGTTGCCGAGATACAGAAGGTAAGAGGGTACACGACTCGAAAAGTGCACGTTGTATGTCTTTGCAAATATTTTTCTTCTTCTCCTTTCAGCGTGTGGATGAGCTCCTCGGAGCCATAGAGGACCAGAAACATTTGCTTCAAAAAGCTGAAACCAAATGTGCTAAGCAGGAGAGAAAAATTCAAATCCTGGGGAACCGGATCGCTGAATCCGAGAAAGAGGTGACGAATGAAATAGATTTGTAACACCTCACTGATGACACAATGCTTGGTCATAAATGAATTTAGAGACACTGATGTTTTTTTTTTTTCAGCTGAGTCCATATTTTCAGGCAGCGCTCAATGTGCTCCATAGTCTGGACCCATTAGACCTCGAGGAAGTGCGCCACTATAGAGATCCGCCTGATGGGGTGGTGCTGGTCATGGATGCCGTTCTTTTGCTTTTTGAGCGGCCCTTCGGCTGGGCCAATGCAAAAAGACTCTTTTTACAATGCAACGTGTATAAGGTATCTTTACCAAAGCAAATGACACGGGATCATTTCATTATAATTTAAAGAAATATTTTTCACTTTTCTTCCCCCTACCCAGTGCCTGGTCCAATTTGACTTCTACAGTCTCATAGACGTCCAAATGCTACAGCTCGCCGAGTTAATTAAAAACCCCATCTTTGTGCCGGAATCCATCCGAGAAGTGAGCAAGGCCTGCGAGACTCTATGCCGTTGGATCCTTTCCGTCAACAATTGCGGTACAAAGATATACCAACTGATGGTCAGGAAGCAGCTGGACCTCATGCTTATAAGGGCGCAAGAACAACTTGAGCAGATCCAAGACCACATGGAGGGAATCAAATGTTGTCTTAAAGCGCTTGATGATGATCTACAGCCTGTGCTGGAATTGCTGGCCGAGAAATTGCTGCTGCTACGCAAAGCTGAAGCCTTGGAGAGAACCGCTGCCAATGCTGTGGAACTGTTGGCGAAACACGCAAGAGTGTGGAGGGATCGAGCTCGGGTAACGCAGAACATATACAAATACATCGGATTTTTATTTGGGTTGATGACATCATTGGTAGACCATAATTGGCTTTTCCACATCATCAATCAATGAAAGGTTAACGGTCAACGGTTATTTGCATGATGACTAGATGTGTCGTCATATTTTTGTTTTCCTTCAGGAAGTACAACTGCAGAGACAACGATTACCGGGAGACGCCATCTTCCTGGCTGCCATCATCTCCTATTTTGGCCCCTTCTCTGCTGATGTACGCACCGAATTGCTCGGCAAGTGGAGAGTGTTGTGCCGCACAGGAATCATCGATCCAAATCCCAGAGATGCCAGAAGTTCCCTGTTCACATCCACCGCCGAACCACCTCAGCTAACCTCGGGATTTCCCGTGGCTCTGTCCGAAACGCTGCAGCCACTCCTGTGTCGGGCGTTGGGTGTGAAAGTGTGGCCGGCGAATGAGACTGTAACCACCAGATTGGTGTTGAAGCTGTTGCTATGGGGCTGCAGGAGGAGTTGGGTGAAATACTGGCCACTACTAGCAGATACCAAGCATCATCTGGAGATCAACTCCAAAAATGGGGTCATTACAGGTTGGAGTCGGTTCGCTATACTCATTGGAGACCATTACAAATTCGAAATGCTACCGAAGAAACAACACTTTGGTTTTTCTGTTCTGAAGGCGAAACAGGAGACGACGTCACTCTGGGGAAAGAATTTGAGTGTGACATTGTGGTTTGTGCTGATGATCCAAAGCTAATGTGCAAGTTGGACCTGGCTGCCGAGAAAGGTAACTGGAATCATTACGCGGTATAACTTTTGAATTGAAAAGCGCAAGTTTCGCAATTGTGAATACCGTGAACATTTAGAAGATGAATTAAAAACATAAAAAAAATCAAGTATATTTTGAATAACTTCTTGAATTGCATTGGTACAGTGGAAAGTTAAGAATGATAAAATATTTAGCAGTCTCTTCCATGTACAATTTTTTTTTACATCATTATTAAATGATGTTTAATAATGTACACACACAAACCCTGAAATTGATAAATTAGCATATCGGACATATTGGAGATGTAGCAGTAGTCCAATGAATCCACCTTTTGAATTTAACTCTGGAGTCATTGTTTTTTTATCAACAATCAGGCAGCTCACACCTTTATATCTTGTTTTTATTACAGGCATGAAAGTGTTGGTGACTCACATCGAGCGTGTTCCAGTCAGTCCACAGTTTCTCGCAACTTTGGCCCGTCCCGCTGCAAGTTGCCCCCCAGGCTCGAACCAACCTGCCCAGCAGACAAACCCTGACTTCTGCCTCTTGCTCAGCACCCACTATCCCGCCCGACTGCTCAGTAGCGGTAAGAAGCCTCAACTAGAACTTCACCTCTTAGATAAAAATGTGGATTTCAAAAAAGCCGGTTCTTGATTGTCCTTTCTTCCTGCTCAGCTATCCATCCATCCATACTGGCTCAGGTGGATGTGGTTGACCTCTCGACAAGCTCGGATCAGGTCCAGGAACTCATGCTGACGCAGCTATTGCAGTCGGAGTGCAAAGTGCTGATGACTCAACACCTGCGGATACAGAATGACAAGCAGCTAATGCAGAGGAAGCTGGTCGCGGAGGAGGTGAGTCGCGCGGGCGTTTCCACGACGACACTTTTCCGATCTTCGGTGACCTCATCACGTTTGTCTCCTGCGAGAGAGAGAGAGAGAGCTAACAGGACGCCATCTTTTTTTTTTTTTTTAGGACTCTGTGATGGACTCTGTCCTGCAGTCCGACACCACCCGAATGCAAGCCCCCGAGTTCCTCTCGCAATTGGTCAAGGTCCGGGAATCAATGTCTTACGCTCAGACGGAATTGCAGCTGGTTGATGAGAGGCAGGAGTTCCACACGCCCATGCTGGCCGCTCCTCAGCAATTGATCAAGCTGGCTTGGCTCTTCTACCAGGCTCTGCAGGAGGTGTCCCGCCTCTCCCCCGCCTATTACTTTCCATTATCTGCCTTCATGGCAGTGATGCAGGAGGTCTTTGCCAAAGAGACCAGTAGGCTCATGTCGTACGGCACCGGGACGGTGATAGGTGGGGTAATACCCGAGATAAGGAACAAGATGGTGGCGAAATTGATGTTCCACTATAGGCCGTGTCTCTTTAGGAGCCACGCTCCAGTTTTCAAGTTTTTGTTTACTCTGGCCGTGATGCAGACCAACCAACTTTGCTCTCAACCGGAGCGGACGGCCTTACTCATGGGATTCGCAGATACTCATGGGATTCCTCCAGCTGCAGGTTCCTCAAAGGATCATTTGATATCCCCTCAGGTTGATTCTGACCTCCTCTGTTTAGAGAAGATTCCAGACTTCACAGGTCTGACTGCTTCTCTGACCTCTTCACGCGAGGAGTGGCGTGAATACCTGCGCTCGCCTTCCTCCGTCATAGCGGGACCGCCCCCATGCGACTCTCACTCCCATCTGTCCTTGATGCAGCGGGCTCTCCTCGCAAAGACCTTGCGACCTCACTCCACACAAGTGCTAGCGGAGGCCATGGCGGCCCGCCAGTTTCGCCCACCTCGCCACTCAGCGCCTCACTGCGCCAACCCCGGGGCTCTTTACAGATTTCTTGCGGAGCATAAGGGACCTATCATCTTAACGTGGCCTCCTCCATCCAAAGATAAGTGGACAAACATTCAGCCTGTCCACTTAGTAAAGCTCTTGGCCTCAATGGCAACAGATACAAAGGAGGTAAGTGTAACGGATGTCATTTGGATACATATTGAGATTCACCTTTTTAAAATTATAATTATTTATGGTCCAGGTGAAAGTCATTTCCATCGCAGGACTTTGTGACAGTGACTTCATCCTCTTTTCTTTGGAAAAATCAATCAGAGAAGGTCACTGGTTTGTTTTTAACAATTGTCACCTGCTGGAGCATTGGGATGCTAAAGTCGTGGCACGATTCAATCAGCTGTTTTCTCCTTATGGAGGTAAGCGGTTTAAAGTCAACAATTTTAAAGACAGTTTGAAGACTTTGCAAAATTTAAACCAGACATGTACAGTGATTTTTTTTTTTTATTATTATTATTTGATTACACCCTCTGTCTCTTAATTTTCCCGCAGCTACAAAGCACATAAATAGTCCTCATCCAGATTTCAGAGCTTGGTTTCTGACTGAAGAAACGACGCAGACCTTCCTACCCGGTAGGTTTTAAATTGACCCCCCCTCCCCCTTGCCGATCTTTCATTTTCACCCCATGTCACAAAATAATGAATAAATTTGCAGGGGCATCTAATTGTCAGACCTTTGTGCTGCCATAAACAAAAAATATCCACCCCTCTTAAATAAATTGCAGTGCGATGTAAATTTTCTCGTTCACGTGTGTGTCGATTGTCGCATTTGGCCGTGTTGTGGTAATGAATGTAGTCCTGATGTCAATGGAATCCAGCATCCGTGCGATTGCATGGCCTGCCTCTGGTTTGTGACTGCTCCTGGAACGTGAAGGAAGAGTTGAGCTGCTCCCTGCAATATCTGTCGGGGAGCCCGGCCGACGACACGGAGATCCTTCTGCGATGTGCAACCTTCCACTCTGTCTTGCTACAGAGAGAGGCCTACAAATACTCGGGCCAGGCCAGAATCTACAGTTGGTGAGAACTGGAAACGTGTTTAACTAGCCGATGATAGCGCTGCTTTTAAATAATTTTTTATTTTTTCACTTATTCCCCCATGAAGGAGCCAGTCAGATCTTGTCGCTTTGGTGGATGCCCTCGTTTCTTCCGCCAGTCTGTGCCATGACAAGATTAAAACTTTACAATACATCGCAGGTGATGCAACACGAGCAACCATTCATTGAATTCATCTTTTTAAAATGTGTTGAATCATTTTGATTTTTTTTTTTTTTAATTCCTAGTCAACCTTGTGCACGGCGGACATGTTCTGGAGTCTGCCGATTCCGAGGCGGTGCTAAACACTGTAGAAACCTGCTTCAGCGCAACGCCACCTCAAGCCAGCGGACCACACGTACTCGCCAATATCATCAGCGCTGAGCACGGCGGTAACGTGACCATTTTTCACAATAATCCACTTTTTGCATGATCGAAATTTTTGTTTCCCTTTTCATACTTTTAGATTTTGCCAACCTCCAACGAAAGCTGGACGGACAGCTGCTGCTACGTGCCGAGGACCTCAGCGAGCCTCTTCTGTTGGGTTTCAGCGCTGACGTGGAGGCTGAAATGGTCAAAATCAACAGTCGCAATCTGAACAAGATGCTCCGGGCCTCCCAAACTCCTCACGGACTCGCCGCGAGTTCCAGCAATGCTTTGGCGACGCTACCGGAACTTAGCCAGGCCAGAGAGCGTCTACATGCTCTGCAGGATTACCTCACGCAACAAAACCAAACCCGAGCGAGAAACGCCGGGGACGTTTTCCAGAGTCCGCTTTATGACTTCCTCCTGGCCGAGTGGCACGAGCTGAGCGGCTCGGTCTCCTCGCTTCTCTCTCGCCTCCGACAGCCGCTTCGATACATAACGGAGACTTTCCTGTCCCTCCCAACGCTCACCGCATTGTCGCGTTTACAGAGACGGGCGGAGCTACTCAGCGCTTACCTGTGGCGCGATAACGATTCGGCACCGCGCGCCGCCTACCGCTTGTCTGCTTTCGCCCACGCCAAGGGCTTTCTAGTGGCACTGAGGAGAAAGGCAGCACAAGTAAATCACAAGTACACAAGCGATATCGCTCTGCACCTTGAGGTAATGCTAATTGCCGCTAAAATGCAAACTCTACTATTCCCATGATTGCTCTCACCTTTCACCACGCGGTGGATAACGTTCTTCTCATCTTCCCAGGTTCGTGACGATCCTTTATTCACCCCGCGTCCGAAGGATATGGTGGACTTGTGCGACCTGGAACTAAAAGGAGCATCGTGGGACGTGCACAGGACCGCTTTACAAAATTCCCTTTCTCCGCAGTCTTACTCCATGCCTCTCATTTGCATCAAGGCGCACGTGAAAGACGCTCACTTTCCACGTCCACGGAACATCGAGGAAGTTTATCATTGTCCCATTTATCTGGAGGACTTGGATACCGGAGAAGAAGGACGAGATGATTTTAATATAATCACAACAGTTCCGCTTCCTACCGAATTGGAGCCTTCCTTGTGTAGTTTGAGGAAGGTTCGCCTTGTGAGCAGGCTTTTTGATTCAAGGGCTTGTACAGACATCTTGGAAAGATCTCTGAGCACGACCTAGCCAAAAAGCTGGGTCAAATTGGTCCCTTTTTAACCTACAGTTGGGTTATTTTAGTTTTTCAGAATGAAGAAGTGAGTTTTAGGTGGTGAACATATTAATTCAACTCTCATTCTTTGTTGGTGCCCTTTTGATTGAACACAGCAGAAAACGACAGACTGAAATGTTGTTGTCTTTTGTACCATGTGATACATTCAAAGACGCAGTTGAAATATTTTCCTCTTGTACATTCATCCGTGTTGCTTTTTTATTAAAAAGGTTGTCTTGTTTTCATGATAACCGACCGCCATTTTGTTTGATTTATTACAAAGTAGCAAAGACGTCACAGTACATCTTGCCTAACTGTCATATGTGGACATCTGAAATAACGTGCTATTATTATTCGAATAATGATAAATGACTAATGGTCACACTTTGTCGGATCATTCATCGGCCGATGCTTGACCTATTCTATTTCACAATTCTTACATTTGTTATTTTCAAATGTCCAGTTTGTGGCACAATTGGGATGCAATTACTTGTTCAGATTGATGAATGACTCATTTTAAACAATGACTGGTTAAATTCTGACTCATCCTCTAGGCAACATGGACAGACACCACTACGAAACATTCGAGAAGTTCGGCAATGACACGTTCCTGTTACACCTTGACAACGGTCGGGCGTGAGTGCAGTTTTTTCTCAAATGTCTGTCACTGGTTGTCCAAGCAACTATGCTGTCACTGTGTTGTCAATGCAGATTCGGGCGCCACTCTAAAGATGAGCCGTCCATCTTGGTGCCATTGGAGCAGTGTTGCAGGTGTGTTTGTGTGTGTGTGTGTGTGTGTGTGTGTGTATATTTATATATATACTATATATATGTGTGTATTCTAGAATCCGCCGCTCCACCTGGCTACGGCTGCGCCTCCTCTCTCTGCCGCAGTATCGCCTCAGCGATGTCATGCGGGCCTCGCTTTCCCACGATCCCCTGCACGGCGTGGCCCCGCTGCTGACGGAGCCCCACCTTTCGGCCCTCGATCGTCGCTTGAAAACTATCGTGGATGCCGTAAATCGTTGCCTGGAGAAGCAAAGTGAGGACGGGGTCGACGAGGTCATATACGACGACGTCAGCCAACTGGAGGATATGTGAACTCTTGCTGCGGTGCGTTTTTAAGCTATCGAAAATGGATGGATGTCATTAGACTGTTTGTGGGGCCCCCCCAAATCCTCCTGCATGGGGTCTTGTGCGGTGTAAGAGTTAAAAGTAGCTTTGAAGCCTCCATGTTGCTCTTCCAACTCTGTCCACCGCCATTTTAATGTGTACAATAAAGCCAGTAGTTTTCCTCCTATAACTTACGTCGCAGCTCGTTGGCCGTCCTCTGCCTCCTTTTCTTTCAGGCATGCTAATCAATAATTCACCTAGCGGCTCATATCGGTGGCATCTGCTCCCTTTTTCTCTCGCCCTCGACCGCTTGCCTGCTCTAATCCACAGACTGAGCTGAATTTTCATCGCAAGAGGATTTGGTCAAGGACAGAATTTTTTTTTTTTTTTGAAGTGCGACGCAGGTGTTTTCCGTTTTTTTTTGGGGGGGGGGGACAATTTGAGTGCTGTGTCCCCGTTGCTATCTCTTGACGCTGTTACATATTTGAATTTCATATTTGCTGTTCTGTCGGTCACCATGTCGGCAACCAGCAGTGACCAGCTGCACAAATCCACCTTATCCGTCTATTCCGTGAGTATCAACTCTGTGTCTTTTGGTTTAAGAGCAGAATTTACGTTTGTCCATTCTGCTTTTTCTTCTGCAGAACTTGATGGAGCATTTCAACCCGGGCCTTCAGAAGCTCGTCGCTTTGGGAAACAGCTATGTCAAAGCTTTCCAGGGTGTGTGTGTGTGTGTGTGCATACATGTAAACCTTTCAGTGAAACATTTGTATTTTGCGACAATGATCTCAAGAGTTTCCAGATTGCTTCATACACATTTTATTTTCTGTGTGTTTTTACAGCGCTAGCTGTTTGTAGCGAGGCCTACTTCAGTGCTGTAGCAAAGATGGGCGACCAGGCCATTCACACACTATCTTCTCGATCTCTCGGTAAGTTATTGCGAGACAACAACAAAAAGCCTGTTGTGTGATCGCACGAGTACCCTTTGATATTTTCCACCAGTGTCACTTTCACTATGAGACCTGTCGCACGTGGTTGGTTGGTTCTGTTAATGAGAGCGCACGTGCTTCTGCTGCTTTTGAGAACTTGAGAAGGTCAGCTTGATTAGCGGTCTTATTGAGTGACACATGCTAAATTATTAATGAGGGGAGTCTTTTTCTTTTTTTTTTTTTTTTTTTTCCAGTCCTAATCTACTCGTGTCCTCAAGAGCAGGGCATTGCCTTTTGAAACTGAACATATGGTTGGCAAGTCATTTGTGTGATTTACTCCTAACTTTTTCTCAAAGCGTAACATGTCAGTCCTGTTTCAGGGGATGTCCTGATCCAGTTATCTGAGACACAACGAAGACTCACCGCTGAGATGGAAGGAGTGGTCAGTACACATAATACACGTTGACGCTTTCAAATCCATAAGTGGGTCCTCATGGCACATTTCTACCAACGTGATGATAGAAACAGAGGACAAATTATTCTTTCGTTCTCTCTGCTGTAGTTCCGTTGGTTCCAAGTGGAGGTATTACAAGCCATGGAGAAGAACGTCAAGTTGGATGAGGAGTACATCGAGGTGAGGCTGCAAAGGGTCTTTGTGGAACACTGGAAATGTGTTTTGCTGAGGATTGTAGGATATTTTTTTTTTCTTGCGCTGCTGCAGGGGAGCCGGCGAGTGTATGAATTGGAGGTGAGGAACCAGGCAGAAGCTTTGGAGAAGCAGCTAAGACGGGGAGCCTTCAGGGACTCTCTGGTAATGTGGCTTTACATTTTTTCCCCCCCCTGTGCTTTGTGGATGAAGTGAATCCCATTTCCATGAACACAAATCGTGATGTGTTACTAGGAGAGCAGCGACTATATGCAGTACTTGAAACAGAGCCAGCAGGAGATCCTGAAAGAGGAAGAGAGGCGATATCGTTTCCTGGCTGAGAAACATTGCGGTTTAGCCCAGTCACTTCTCTTTCTTGTTAACAAGGTATAAGCACACATACAAGTCAACGACAACTTTCTACAAAGCAAAAGTTGAAATAAGCAATGCAAAATTAATCGGATGCCTCGCGACAAACCATTTGTCAAAGTCACAAACAAGCAAGGTTAGGGCTTTAATAAGCAAACTGCTGAAGGCCTTTTTCTACTTATTGCCGTTTGATCAGGCCAGAATTTAATGAGGTGATCACCTTTCTCATCTGTATTCAGACAGGCATGGCTCTCCAGCATAAAGCAGAAGGATGGAAGGAGAAAGTCAATGAGACCAGAGGTTCCGGATCTCGGACTCCCACCAATTTGGACCAAGAGGCACAGGTATTGTTTTTTTGTCAGTTCAGTCAAGCGACACTCAAGACAAATTTCACAAATTTCTGATTATTCTGCAAAAGCATTTTATGAGTCGGCCTGACGGAGATAGATGAAAAGTATTTTCAGTAGAAAAAAAAAAAAATTATCCCAAAGACTCTTTTGCATCTCTACAGCTGCGAGGCTCCGTGAGTTCCCTGCTTCAGACGGTTGCCAGAGATGACGACATGTCCTGGGCCAGGCGCGAGCAACAGGCGCTGGGCAAGGTGCCCTCACGAGGTGGTTGTCCAGCTCTTTTCGAAACCATTAACACATTCCACAAAATTTCCTCGATCGACTTTGAGCAAACATAACCACAATCAATTGACTTTGCTTAGTGAATACACCAAAAATAGACATCAAAGATTTGTTCAAAAATCTTGAGCAGGACCATTCTGTTCATTTCCATTGTTGCTGACACAGTAAGTGCGTTGCTGCCCCCTACTGGTTAAAAATGAGTGGAAATGTACCCATTTGGAGACCGAATAGAATTTGATTGGTTATGTATAGTAATCTTTCCGTTTGCTCCCCCAAAACTCAGCGCCATCACCCCTCCCCAGCCGCTCTCGCTCCAGCTCGGTGGGGGAATCTCTGGGTCTAACCGGAGGGCGTCCCATGAAAGCCCTGGTGTCTCATCCCGCCTCATCCAACCCTAAGCTGCTGCCTTTCAACCGTGGGGAGACAATCACGGTGCTGGTCCAGGAACCGCGTAACGGGTGGTTGTACGGCCGCACAGACAGCAGCTTAAGGTACTGTCAACCCAAATAAATGTATAAGCACCTCGTATTATATACAGTAAAAGCTACAAAACAAACTGACAAATAACTCGTTTTTAAATCAGACGAGTTAAAAACCGGTCAAATATAAAAAAAAAAAAAGATATTAAAAGTGAAGACAATTTGCAATTCTAGTCATGACACACAAATGTGTCTTCGCGGGCCACATAAAATGATGTGGCGGGCCGTATCTGGCCCCCGGGCCTCGAGTTTGACACCTGTGCTTTATGTCCACTTCTACAGGCAGGGCTGGTTTCCTGCTGCTTATGTTGGCCCCATTGATGATTTTGACAGGTGATTGATATTGTTATTATTTTCATATTATTGATATTATTTTTCTCTCCCTCTGCAGTCCATTTAATATTCTTCTAAATTTTCAGTGGCGACTCTCTCCGGAGTAGTAGTATGAACAACCTGCTGGACCCCGGCGACACTCGAAACGACCAATCAGAAAGCAGGAGTTACGGCGATGTCCCTCCGCCGGCAACGCCCAATCGCAGAGCATCTGTAGACTTCAGACTCGTCTCTCCGCTTCCTGAGAAGAAGGCGGAACAGGTGGTGGAGCCAAAACCCCTTCAGACAAAAATCCTTGCTCCGCCCCCTCCCCCAAAGAGCCTGAATCTCCAACGGGAATCTATGGATTTGAGACCGGTTTCTCCCGCCGTCGACACACAGGTACCGGAAGACGATGTACTCAACAATGTTAAATATCATCTCTGCGACCAAAAGAGATCAAATCTTTTTTTTTTTAGGCTTTATCACCCAACGGCCCACCTGAGCACCCTCTATTTCCAAGGTAATTCAATTAAAAATGCATTGTTTAATAAACTCTCACATTTCATGCTCTCATTTCAGAGGCACAAACCCGTTCGCCACCGTGAAGCTTCGCCCCACCAAGACCGATGACCGATCCGCCCCTCGCATCCTTTGATGGGGGGGGGGGGAGCAGTCTCGGGGTTTGTACATGTACGAGACGAGAGCATGAAACATTTAAAAGAATATTTACGCCGTTTTTAGTTGGATTCATTGTTTGGGTGTCACCATCATAATTCAACTCCCGCACCCTTTTGAAACACATTTTGTTTTGTTATTAAAAAAAACAAAATCTCATACTTTTCCTGGTTTTCTATTTTGTAAGACATGAAAGGTGATTCAATCAATTATTATACGTACACTTTTCTTATTTCAATGCTGATGGTGTATTTTAATATTCAACAGGTTTGTTTTGGAGGTAACAAGTAAAAAGAAATATCCATTACTCAAGAACTCTTTTATTGTCATTTCTTACTGTCTTCTCTCACTTTTTTGGTTGTGAATTTTTAGGCACGGATGAGTGGGGCTGCGTGGTGAAGAGCAAGATAATGCGGGGTGCACTGGCATGTGACCAAACCATAAAAATGAACAGTTTTGAAAAAGAATCATTTGGAATACAACAGCACTAGCACCAAGCCATCTTTATGAGCTCATCAAGAACGATTGAGAAGTACATTTGATACCCAACAAAAACATGTAACCCAAATCTGGTAACACCTCCCCATAGACGCTGCCTGTTTTCGTGGGTGAGCGGGTCAGGCTGGTCCATGTACGGCTTCTCCCGGTGAGGTGAAAGAAGTTTGATGGTGGCAGGTACAAACTATGAATTCAGGGAGGCGGAAGAAGAGGTCCTGCTTTTACTCATGCACCATCGCTTCAAACTCTGGTGAGCAAAAAAAAAACAACAAATGAGACAAAATCGAGAACTTGTATGCTACTGTGCGGAAAATACAGAGGAACCTCCAAAGTGGAACCCAATTGGGCCACTGAGACTTGTAGCCAGTAAATTCACCACCCCTGATTGTTTTTTGTTCTTTCGACTAACTAGGCTATGTTTCACATCAACTTGTACATCTGTCCTTCTATACGTTAGCATTCTGACACTCGTTCTCTCACCGTCAATTCCGATCTTGCCGTCGCCGTCCTTGTCCGCAGCTTTGAGGAACACTCTTGTCTCTTCATCTGTCAAGTCTCTGCCGTCCTTGGAGAAACCCTTCAGCACAAACCTGAGCAAGATGGAATGTTTCTCTGTGGTTGATTATGTTAAAAACAAAAAGAGCAGAAATCTTTTTCATGTTTGACTCACTTGAGTTCATCTTCTTCGATGAAACCGCTTCCATCCACATCAAGAACCCGGAAGACCTGCTTGACGCTCTCGGCTGACATCGCCGTCATTCCCACCAGGTCGAAGAACTTTTTAGGGTCGAATGTCTCTGCTACTCAGCGAAACAAAGAAGGCCGAAGAACATCAGCGTTAAGCTTACCCATAATTGGGCCAAGACCGCAAAGGCCTGTGGACCAGCATGTTGGACCTAAGAAACTGCGTAATTCATTTAGACAAACATAGTGCTTTGCTACCATCTTGTGGTATGAATAGGAAATTATAAAGGTATGGGTAGGAGGGGATTAATTTTCTCAACACTAAAGCCTCACTTTGGTTTCTCTGTATTTTTCCACAGTCTGGGTGCATTGCGGCACCGTGCTGCCTCTCATCGGTTGGTCTTGGTACTACAACAAATCACAATACTGAGAGATGTAATAATGTACACTAATCCAACCTGCAAAGGCATCAAGAGCTTTCTTGATCTCCTCCGCTTTCAACAGGTCCGTCATCACCATCCTGTCAGCTGGATGAATGGACATGCAGAGGAAATACAAGTTACGCAATACGTCGTGAGAAGTGTACACGTTGCCATGGCAACATACAAGACAAAGTATGTAGTGTTATGTTTTGAATCACTATATATTATTATTATTATATTATTTCATCAGGTTCATAAATCATTTTTGAAAAAGCATTTACTATAAGTGACTCATTAGCAGCTGTGGCTAACTACTCAAGCATCTTGAGTGGGAAGACGGAAGCCCCCCCCCCCCCCCCCCCGCCCCCCACTATTTACAGAATATGCACCGGCGCTAACAACGGTATATTTAGCGTCCACGCTACGGCCTCGGCATGTGAGGGCGGCCGTGGGCGCATTTTGAAAAAGGAATCCAGCAAGTTGTTGGCTGGTCGGCCTGTTACGCATCCAGCCTCTTATTATGTAATGACACAATAAATCGGATAAGCGACAAACTCTTGCAAATAATAACCATCAATTTGCAACACAAGTTCCAGACCCACACACAGTGAATATAGAAAGACATTTTACTTCTTTTATTTGACTTCTCCAACCCACTTTAATCCGATTTCCAACTTATTAAGACTCTCTTTTCATACACAATGTAAAGATTGAATGGCACCTTCCACAAGTGTCTGAACTTGTATGCGTTGTGTATTTGTGTGTATTTCTCCACATCTTTTCACTTGCAGTGTCACACACAGCGGCAAAACACTGTTTGTCCTTCACTTTGCATCGCATTTGATTCAACGCCAATCGTCAGTCACGACTGAGAAGCCTCACTCACGCATTTAAGCTGAGGTACTAACATCTACTTCTTTCAAAAAAAAATAAAAAAATTGCATCAGTTGCAAACTTAACGTTTCAAATCCACCTGTTCATTAATAAAGTCTAAATTTTGATTACAATAAAAGGTACTGTCTAGGAATAACACCCGTGCCTTGTTTTTGATGAACACTTAGGCCTGCTACGCCACTGTATTTGAATGTGGTGACTGGTGAGTATGGTGTAAAGTCTTTTTTGAGGTGATGTCAAAAATTTTATCACTGGCCAATATGATATACTATGTGTATAATTTTAAGACATTTTCTCCTCATAATAGTAATAATCAGAGTAAAAATAAAATAAGGTCTTGAAGTGATAATAATATTACATAAAGACTTCAAATGGGCAACGTCACATAAAAGTATGCACATCTTGAATGAATCCAAATATTTAATGTATTGCTTTTTTTTTGTATATAAAATTGAGCATCATGTTTTATCTATAGTTCCCTTTTTTTGGTTTGTTTGGAAAGCCCCGTGCAAAACACTTCCTGGTTGCCAGCCCCTCATTTCCTAATGCTGCTTTCCACTTCTCAGTCACACTTTGAAACATTTTGTTTGCTTTCTGACACCTTCGGCCATGTCGCTACCGCAGCAGCTGCGCTACGAGAGGTGAGTTTACAAAAGTGGTTGGGGTAGGCCACGCTTGTGTTATATTTCTTATTTCATCATTTTAAAATGGGGAAACCACATATTTCTTGTTTAATCATTTTAAAATGGGGAAACCACAGCAAACTATAGTTTTGTAAACTATATTTAAAATGGTGTTGGGTTAAATTCTAGAATGGCGGATGGTGACTCCAATATCTGCACCTTACATGAATATATTTGAAACTCTATGAATTAAGTTTATATATTTTATTTATATCATTGATTGTAACACAAAGTGTTTTCTATTTCCTAGTGACTTTGACCAACTGCCTAATAACATCCCCATCAGTGCCACAATTGCGGATATTGAGGAGAAAAAAGGCTTCATCGACTACTTTGTAAGTTTGGAGAAAAAAAAAAGCATGTTAGCATTTCAAAGCAACCAAGGAAACATCTTTGTCTTCCATTCACTGTGCAGAGGTTTGTTGTTGAGGTGAAAACCAAAGGATGGAGCAAGTATCTAATCTACAGGCGCTACAGTGAATTTTTCAGCCTGCACCAGATCTTGGAGTACAGATACTCTCCAGAGGATCCAGACAGACCTGGTCCCAACACCTGCGTGCTGCCCACACTTCCAGGTATCAGTTAAATAATCCCATCTCCGTAACGATTTATTCATTCTGTCATCCAGAAAGTTTTTTTTGTTTTGCTTGTGGGCCTGCTGTGTGCAAAAAGTAGCTTACGAAACAATTTCGGAGTTTGATTGCGAGCTGCTGGAGATGCGGCGCACCTGTTTGTGACACTGGGGCGTCCGTTAATTGCGCCACAGGATGCCGTTAAATGCTTTGTACCCAAAGTACACCAATGAAATCACTACGAATGGAGTTAAACGCAAAACTGTCGGTGTGTCACCGATACTTTTATCGGCAATAATGACTCAAGTCAATCAACTGTTGGGATTTTGCAATAATTGATTCACGATTAGCTCGTAATTTGTTAGTTTGCGAGCTTCGGTGTGTGTAGCATCGATTGCTTTCTTGGTGGTTCTGTCCGATGAAAAATCGACACATTTTGCTTTTTCATTTGATCGCACTTGTTTTTGTTTTTTCCCATTAGACACAAAGTCATTTAACAAAAAAAATCTCAATGTTGACCAATTTATCGTTTCAGACCAGTATTGCATTATCGCATCTTTATGAAATTCAAAAGTAGAAAAATCTTTCAAAATGTGCTGGTTTGAATTTCTGCTTCCTACTCACCATATCTTCTTTTGCGGAAATGGAATACATTATGATTTTAATCAGTCTCACCCACTGAATTGGGAGGTGATGATGAAGGTTCAACTTTTCTCCAAACTTTAGCATCTGCCACAGAGGAATCTGCTGCATGATATTAGAGCTGATGGATTTAATTGCGGAGCTCATCAAGATAGAAAGGGAAACCGAAGGAGAGACATGGGATGATATTATGTCGGGCGGCATGGGCGGAAAAAAATAAAAAAAAGGTCTTTGAGGACACTTTGAAAGAAGTCATCAGATAGCACAATGACTCTCTTTTGCCCACTAATTTTGTTTTAATCCAAAGTGTTTTTTTTCCAGCCATGTGGATTTTTTTCAAATCTAAGATGAAGGATTAGTCAAGACAATTTGATTCGATTCAAACGAACTCCTGTCACAGAGTTTCTGAGTCATTTATTGCTTGGGTGTGAATGAGAGCTTGAGGAGGTGGGAATTGATTGAGTGTGACCTTAACATGACGTAGTGAAATGGCTCTTCCAAGTTCTCAACGTAATTTTGTCTTTTTGGAGCAGTGGCTAACTCTAGATGGCCAATTTTGGGAGTAGAGGTTAACTGCCAACTTTCAACTAGGCTAGTTCAACAATTTCTACAGACCACCTGCAAATTGGCATTTTGCTGTCTTGTTGCCATTTTCTATTTTCCCCCTAACTTGAGTGACCTGCACGGTATTTATCTTGCTTTTTTTTTTTTTCCAAAGTACAATAATAAACTACATTTTCTTTGTCTCCAGGTAAAGTGTTCATCGGCAACAAACGGGAGATTGCGGAGAGTCGAATCCCTGAGCTGAACACGTACATGAAGGTAAACGCAGCGTTTGAATTTTTTTCGCTCCTGCTGCAACTTTACGTAGAAGTGGGCCGAAAGATGCTGTAGTAGGTGGATGGCGTTTACCGGAGCATCAGTTTGCAGATGAAGCTGCACACGTAGGCGTCTCTCTCTCGCTCTCTCTCGCTCTCTCTCTCTCTCTCTCTCTCTCTCTCTTTCTCTCTCTCTTTCTCTCTCTCTCACTCTCTCTCTCGCTCTCGCTCTCTCTTTCTTTCTCTGTCTTTCTCTCTCTCTGTCTCTCTGTCTCTCTGTCTCTCTATCTCTCGCTCTCTATCTCGACTTTTGACACGTTGCGTGCGGCCTAAAAAACAACAACGCGCAAACGAGTCGTCTTCTCCCACTCACTTGCCTGGCTCGTTTGGCCGCAACCTACATGGTTTTACTTTCCATCTTTTCCCGCTTCGCAACCTTCCACCTCCCTCGACTCCCACAACCCAATCCGATTCCTCCTCTCCTCTCATCCGCAGAGGCTGTTGGGCCTGCCGACATGGTTGCTGCTGGATGAGGATCTCAGGATGTTCTTCTACCAGACGGAGCAAGACGGCCAACATCAGCCTCGAGCGCTCAGGCGTCTGCGACCGCCTACCCGCAAAGTGTGAGCCCCTTAGTCCGTGTATGTCATGAAGCATCCCTGATAAAATTGCTAAAGAGTCAAAGAAGCATTCTCAGAATGATAAAACTTATATTGTGCTCAAAGTCATTAATTTAACGCAGGAGACATGAGTCAGGTCAACAACTTGCTCATTTATCTATAAGCCACACAGACATTAGTTTCATTTCAGTGACGGAGCTAGAGGGGGGTCTGCTGGAGCACTGACCTCCCCTGGCAGACCATATAATTCACTTTTTCCGGTAATTGTTTTTTACATTCCAACCCAAAGTCCCGCAGGCAACATATGAAGAATCTTTATCAGCATTTTCTGAAGAATTTCAGGGGCTGTAAAAAACAACAACTGGGTTTTGCATTCGTACTTCGATATTGTAAGGAAAAGCTTACTTCCTTATTTGTGATGACAGCTGTTATATACATAGCGTGTTTCATCAGGTGAACATGTAGTAAGTGGAAACTCTCTTAAGAGGAAATGATGCAAAATTTGACTCTCATTACTTCCTCCTAAATTTCATTTTCTTGACCTCTTAGGAAGACAGTCAAACCCAAACCTGACCTCTTCTCATCACCCAGGGCTGAGGTATATACACGCTTATCAATTGTCTTTATTTGTTATTGTTGCTATGGTTACCATCTCCATGGCCTCCCGCAACGTAACAACTGGACTAAATCCAGCTCGGTAGGGGGCGTAGACGCACAAATTCAAACGACAATATGTAGAAAGTAAACGTGACCAATGGCAACAGGTTCATTGGATCTTCTGCCATCTAATGGAAGAGCAATGGAAGATCATTTTTTCATGGTGTTCAAAAGTGGCCTGAATTCACGTGGTGCTGCTGCTTTTGTTCTAAGCGTACTTTGTGCTCTTGCAGAAACACTTTGCCAAAACTGCTGCCGCATAGAAATGAATGCATTAGAAAAAAAAAAAAATGGAGCATACCAAACCGTCTGCACACTTCAGCAATCTTTTATTGGCCTCTCTATAGTTCACTTGCCTCTCGCTCTCTCCCTCCCTCCCTCACTCTCTCTCCCACACTGGTGTAATCTACCCACAATGCTGCCAACCTACTCAACATTTTATTTCTGCTCCTTCTCTCCCGTGCATTTTCAGCAGCTCTTTGCTTGTCTCCAAACTTTCAGATTCCTCACATCTTATTCAGCATGCCAGAAATGGTGAGGATTCTTAGCTGTAACCATGGAAACATGGCTGACAGTTTCGAATTGGCCTGCAGGTACAGTCGTTAGACAATCCACCTAGTCAAATCTCCATCCAGTAGAGACCTCAGGAAAGATTCCTCTTTTGGCTTTTCTCCTAGGGAACATCAGCTCCCTCCTCACTGCCGCTAATCAAGGAGAGAAAGCTTTTTACAAGCTTGTTAGGGCGGGTAGGCGCGCCACTAATTGCTCAAGATGATTGCTCCTGTGCCCGAGCTCAACCCAGGCGTCATTTACAGTCGTTGCCTGCGCAAACGAATCGCGCCGGCGCAAAAGAGCTCAACTGCTCCATTCTTGCTAACCCTGCATACGTTTTCTTTGTTTTTTGCAAACGTTGATGGACTCCAAGGAAATCAAAGTCATCCCGTATACTGTCTTTTTGTTTTGCACTCTAGTGGCAAGTGATGTCAAATTATCGTTCGCAGTCAAATAATCTCTAACAAAAAAAAAGTCTGGATGGAGTTACTTTTAACAAATGGGAAGAAAAAAAATGCAAAAAGTAAAAATACTGTGCATTTTAAAATGTGTGCCTTTTTTTTACTTGCATATCAGCATTTTTACACAAATGTTGAATATTTAAAAGAATGAAATTAATAACGGAAAAAGCCAACATTTAGGAATTTGTTGGAGCAGAATTATTGTGTTTTTTTTTAACTGATACATTTTTTATACTTTTTTGATTGTGTCAGAATTTTGACACAAAAATTAGAAAATGTTAGTTACAAAAAAATGATTTTTAGAAAATAAAATAAGCAGGTGACAGAAAAATACAAACGTTTCACTTTTTTTGGGACAAACATATTTGTAAGTAAAAAGATAATAATTCAATTTGACGAATTGTGAACGTGTATGTTCAAAGATGAGGTAGTAAATAATAAACAATTTAATTTTAATTCATAACTCATTATTAAAATATCATCATTTTCACACCTAAAAATTAAAAACGCTTAAAAAAGTAAATACATTTAAAACAATATTCAACAAAACCATAAAATAAATGAATCTAATGACTTCAATTTAGATTCTATGTCTTAAATGCTTGTGTAACTGTACTTTCATGCTAAAAAGACAAAAATCCAAATATAATTGGACAAATATTCTGTAAGCATAAATACCTTTCATTTACAAAGTTAGCCATGTAAAAATAAATGAATAAAAAAAAGCAAGTAGCAAGGGTTTTTATGTTTTAGTTTTTTTTTTTGCTTGCGGTCGTCATATGCTACTAAACCAAGCAAATCAAACTCTAGATTTAGTGAAAAAAGGCAATTAAGTGATTTTTGTTGTTGTCCGCAGTATCGCCACCAAAACAAGCACATTACACCCAGAAAGCAACTCGAGGCTACAAGAAAAGTTCTGTGCAAAGACATTCTTACTTCAAGTTCCAATGTGTCTCTTATACTTAGTTTGTGTGTGGGAGTGTTGGTGTCAACACGGTCAAACTAATCTGATAGTTAATCCAGATTTCTCATTCTGTTCACACTGGGATTAAAATCACGCACGCACACACGCACAAAAGTCTTGTTGACCCATCGTGCAACACAACACGACATGATTTAAAGACACAATAAATACTGCAGTATTATTTTTACCTTTTTGAAAACACTTAGAATTATCAATGAATCCCTGATATTGCATAAATGTAACAATTTGAGTCCTTCGATACAGTCGTCAAATTTTTCCTCGGCACGTACAGATCAATATGAAGTATTCATGACCTGTTGAATAATTCAAACAATTCATTTTTATTTTTTTTTACTTTTTTTTTTTCATGCATCACTTTTGACGGTGACGTGTTGCGTTTGGAGTGATCGGAATTTTTACAACTGACTAAAATTAACAGTCACCAATTAAACTGTGTGTGTTGATACGAACGCGCATACACAATAGCATTTTATAATAGTTCCACAGATGATAAAAACGAGACAAAGTCGCTCACCACACATCGTCCCGTGAATTTGATCCCGATCTTCCACACTCGCTGCAAGCCAAGCGGACAGCAAAGGCAGCAGTGATCTGTCAGCCCCTCACCTCTGTTTAAATTTGACTATTCCTACCTCCTCCTCCTCTTCTTCTTCACCTCCCTCCCACTGCTCCGTTTTTTTTTTTCCTTTTGGGGGGGGCAGCTGAGCCACTGCTGTGCGCATCATCTCGTCGCGGCTCCTTCCGTGCTCGCTGCTTGTTTGGCTCGGTGATGCATATATTTAAAAATGTTGGATTGTTTTCCGAGCATGCCTGCTGGTTTGCTTGTATCCTCTAAGATGGTGGCAAATACTTTTACCATTGTGAACTTCAAATATTTTTTTGCAGTTATATATATATATATATATATCGTATATATATATTTTATTTTATATTTTATATTATATATTTATATATACAGGATATATATATATATATATATATATATATATATATATATATATATATATATTTATATTTAATAATATATATTACATAATACACCTACGCACATGTGGAATTGTTAGCTGAGCTAACACGAAACAATTGTAATTATGAAACAAAGTTCAACTTCAACTGTTTCTTCTCTTGCACCAGGCCATGTTTGACTTTTGTGGCAGTAGCAAGGCAGAGTTGAACCTGAAGAGAGGAGACTTGATCTTCCTGCTGCATCGAGTCAACACCGACTGGCTGGAGGTACGTACAGTGCAGTGCCAAATCCTAAAAAAATGTGGATGGCATTTAAGCAAGAAAATGATGATTTGAAGAGTGATGTGACATGACTCCTTCTCGTGACTCGCTTCAAGTAAGCCTTTTGATTAGATTGACGATTCACAAACTTTTTATATCAGGTGTCCCCTTAAAATATCCTTGATGCTCCTTTACCAAAAACATTTAACTGCAGTAACAGTAGGCTTGTTGTTTATTAAAAATGAGGTTGCAGTTGCCACCGTGATATCTCTGTGCTTATGCAGGAAATGAAAAATAATGTTAAATAAAAAATGATATCAAAATAAATTGTTTTTTTTTAAAATGAAGTAAAAAATGTAAATGTATAAATAAAAAATCAAAACTTCAAATAAAAATAATTGAAATTAAATCATAAATAAATAACAAATCAAGTCAATTATCAATTAAATAAAAGAAAGAAAGAAAATGTTAGTTAATAACTAAATTCAGATAAATATTTCTAACGAACAATTCAACAACACAACAAAATCATTTGAATTCAAACGTAACAAATACATAATTTAATTGGAGGGAAAAAGAAACGTTAAAATACGTCATTTAAAATGTGTCACATATGTCAATGTTTAAAGACAAAAGCTTAAAATTCAAATGTATTGTGCCCAAAAGTGAAATATTTTGTATCTGAACAAAGAAGTCGTGCTTAGTGTGCAGACGCCAATAAAAGCTGCTAAAAAGATGAAGTAACAGGAGGTGGGTGCAGTGAGGGGGTGACAAAGCCATTGTGGAGGATGCTCTTATCTTCGTCTTATTTTTACCTTCTGACTGCTCCGCGCACAGATCCAATAATGCTAATGGAAAATGTCATAATATGTTTATTGCGTCATCTCAACATACATTTAGAAAACACAATATTGGAATGTGGTTGACTCGTTTTTTTTCCCGACTTGTTAAGAATATTTGAATATGACTTACAATAACATTATTACATAAAATAATAATATTATTCAAAATCAAATAATAACTGTTCTATTTCTGTAATTTCCTAAGGGAAAAATAGTTTCCATTTCCGTTCACTTGGTAAGTCAAGCAGTGTTTGGAAAAGTGATAATTGCTTTATTTACTTATATAAATATTTATGACTACTCACACACTGAAGCGTAGTTAGCCAGGCTTACATGCTAATTGTCATTTATCGTGCACGAGCTAATTAGTCAGACTAACACGTCTCCGGGTGCAAATTCCTCACATTTGTCTCCGATTGTTATTATTTGCCACAGGGCACGGTCAACAACCAGACGGGTATTTTTCCACAATCCTTTGTGAAGATCATCAAGCCCCTCCCGGAGAGTGAATCGGAGGGCGAAGGAGAAGGCCACACCTACAGCTGCCTGCGATGCTATCTGCTCACCCCTTCTGGAATCCAAACCAGGTACAATTACATCATTTCTATAATATGGTTTCATCTATCCATCCGTCCGTCCTGATGTTTCCACTTTGGCAGCATACCTATTATATATTTATTTATATTTTGCTTACTATTTTTACTACAGTCAAACTTCTACATAGAAATTTAATTCGTTCCGGGACCTACTTGAAACGTGAAATAGTGGTATGTTGGATCAAATATTTCCATAAGAATACACTGCAATTTGTTTAATTCGTTCCACAGCCGAAAAAAAAAACGACGATAGCTTAGCTTAGCTGTTTTTTTTTTGTGTATTTTGTAATGTCTGCGTGTCCACTTGCAGGGACGTGTGCGTTCAAGAGGACCTCAACATCCAGCCAACACACAAGGAGCTGATGTCTCGGATGAGGTAATTGTTGTTCTACGCATTTCCAAAAGATAAAGTGTGAGTTCCATGCAGTCTCTGTCTGCTTCCGCACAGTCAAAGTGTATGGGCCTCTCCCACGCTGTATTTAAATGGAATGAGCTGCTTCCATTAAGTCAGCTGTGTTCACTCCCACTACGGCGCAAACACCTCTTTCTAGTTGCGCCTGTCTATGAAAATATCAAATCTTTAATCGTTCAGCCCTACTTTTAAGTCTGTAAATATTTAGTATATACATTAAAACAACCATCCTTGAAAAAAAAAAAAAACTATGGAAAAATATATCAATCTCACTCGCGTTGATTGAGCTTCTAAGTTGGTGCCTACCAATCGCCGGTGTTAGGGTTGATTATGTTGGAATGTAGACTAGAATTATTAACTTTGTTTAAACCTTTTACCTTTCCTTGACTCTGAAAGGTTTAACCATTCAGTTGTTGAAACTTTCCAAATGGTGTGGAAACATTCTTGCTTAGTTAGTCATCTAAAATGCTCCACTAGTTTCTGTTTCCACCACCATGTAAAACAATGAGCTGGGACCCCTCTGCACTGATTAACCAGTTGCTGAGGTGACCACCAAATCAACTTATTTTCTCACTTTGCAAGAGACCAAAGGCAGACTTTGTTTGAACATCACTGTATGTACAGTGACAAACAATTTCTCCACTTGCAAGTGCTCAAAGGGCATACTGTCTCCCGTGTGGTTCTTGCAAATAAGTTCGAGTGAGCGCCACTCTAAAAGCCGGCGCCCATCAAATGAGCTCTCAAGGGACCTTCTCCACCCTCAAGCTCCTTCGTGGTCTCGTCACGCAGCGACGCAGCAACATGCCCGCACGCAATACAACAGCGTAGTTGCTCGTTAGCTGCTCAGCAGCACTACCGTGATTCTAACACTGGCCAAATTTTATTTTATGAATCTAATTTAATTGTATTATTTGTAATGTTCTTCCACTATTTGTACACTTTTTTAATTTGTATAGTTTTTAATTTTTTTGAATAATTTCTTGCTTGCTACTTCACTTTTAGCACCATTCAGATATGTCCCAAAAATATTTTTTCTATATTTCAGATGTATTTGCCAGTGTGTATGTTAAGGAAAAAAAAAAATCCCCCTCATAAAAAATGGATCTCCAGTCTAAAAATAAAAAGAACGAGGGGAGTAATGTGTTAGCGAGCATCATTAATCCAATGTGAAATGAGTTCATTGTTTTCATCTCCATGGCAACCGCTGCATTGAAGTATGTGTGTGTTCTCAGGGACGTGTTCAAGGTGGGTGACATTGCGCTGAATTACCGCGACTACGAGGGCGACCTCATCCGCATGCTGGATGACGACGACGTGATGCTGATGATTAAGGAGAGTCGAGGTCAGGCGACGGGGGCGGTCCAGAGGCCTTTCAATCAGTTTCCGTGGGAACTGCTCGTCACCATGGCCTCTGACCTCTCCGTTTACAGTGCGGAAGGGTGATGTTTGTACTTTGGATTTTTTAAAATTTTCTTCACCATTTTTTTTTTTTTTTTCAAGACCACAGAATGGAGACTTTTGTCTTTGTATTATGCATTCAAAAGATTTTGTTGAACTTAATTTCTGCGTAATTAATTTGATAATAACATTATTTTTCATGTACGTACAGAAGAATCCTTGAACTCAATGTTCAACATATTTGTTTGACGCAAAATGTTGGGAAAACTTTGCCTCAGCTCTCAAACAAAGCTTCGGAATCTGACCCAACTTATCTTTATACCAGCAATCTTTCAAACCTATTACAACTTCGCAGGACTCAACCAAACAAGCACTGGTGCAGAAACTCTGGAAAATTCTCAGAAATTCTAGGACATTTTTGGAAAATGTTTCAAAATGTCTAGGAAATTTTAGGAAATTCTAATTTCATAGCAAATTCTAATTTATCAGAAACTAACAATTGATCCACCAAAAATAAACTCATTTGTTTCCAACAGTGTTCCCACAATATCCGAAACATGTATTAAGTCATCTCCATTTTTCAGCACACAGAACCCAG
Organism: Syngnathus leptorhynchus; assembly: GCF_054491065.1. Classification (NCBI taxonomy): domain Eukaryota; kingdom Metazoa; phylum Chordata; class Actinopteri; order Syngnathiformes; family Syngnathidae; genus Syngnathus; species Syngnathus leptorhynchus. The sequence goes on along the minus strand of NC_141199.1, from coordinate 15,133,075 downwards.
AAAGCGGAATATTTCCAAAAACGACAACTTTTTGAGGCATAATGACCTGCAAAAGAGCCAAGATTCAAGTACTGTACTTTTCATAACTTCTTTCAGCGATATTTATGCAAAACAGCCACCTTGCAAAATGTGTAAAAAAAAAAAAAAAAGCCTGCTTTGACAGGTGGTTGAAAATGAGATGCTGACAGTCACAAAGCAAAAGTACTATAAACAAACTAAAGAATGAAATTTCGGTAGAAATGTGTGAATGCAAAATCCACTTTTTTACTTTTATATACACGTACATTTTATTTTGCACCTGGAGTCTCCTGGATTGTAGAACGTTTTAATCTAATCCACAGGTGTCAAACTCAAGGCCCAGGGCCAGATACGGCCCGCCACATCATTTTATGTGGCCCGCGAAGACAAATTGTGCATCGAATTCCTGTGTCATTGCTAGAATTGCAACATACAATGGATTTCTACTCTTGATATCTTTTAATCAATCAAAACATGTTTCTTGCTAACTCCTCTAAAGCAGGATCCCAAATAATAATTTGTTGAAGTCCCAAAATAAGGTCCCTGGGTGCATGAAGGCGTAAATCGATGTTTTGTCGCGTGTTAATGGGTTTCATCTTTGCGGAAGAGATGTTTTTTTTTTTTTTTTTAACAGCACACGTGGATGCGCCCGTTGTTTTACTGTCGTTACGATTAATGTGAAAAGTAGCGAAAATCGAGTCTACGTTTAAAGAGCGCAAACACATTGGAAAGCCACGCGGCAACTTGAAGGAGTTTACACGACCCTGCTTTGTGTTCATTCACTTGAAATCCATCCATCCATCCATCCATCCATCCATCCATCCATCCATCCATCCATCCATCCATCCATCCATCCATCCATCCATCCATCCATCCATTTATTTTAATAATCTGAAATGTGTCAATTTTCCCCAGGCTTCTGTGCTCGGTACTTTTATGAATTTTATGAATTTTCAGCATCAACGGTACATTAGCATTTGTGACACAATGTCACTTTCACATTTGTCTGCCATCTCTCCGTAATGAGCGTCGCCCTTCGGTCTAATGAAGCTGCTAATGAATGTCATCAGGTCATGCTTGCTTGTGACCTGCCAAGTACTTATTTACTGTCAAGCACCTGCAAAACATGTTTCCAATGCATAAGTGGGACGATAATTAGGATGTTTTATACAACATGTTGATTTTATGGTTCAGGATTGAAGCGGTTCAGATTCTAATGAATTGCCTCGACCATTTACAATAGGTCAGAGGTGACACGTTATGTTCAAAACTCCCAAAGAATCCCGTATCACATTACATACGCTTAACACTGCCTATTTTTGTCTCGTTGAAATTAGAATTATCCTGAAGAGGCCTAAAATGCTGCATATGACACTATATAAAATAATCAGTTCAAGGAAATACATGAACTGACGCATCTCGTCTAAGAGACAATCTTTGTATGTATGAGAAGCTGATTTAGGTTACGGGTACACTTTTAGGACATTTATCCAAAAAGTCAAATTGTCCGTTTGCTGTTTTATTTAAAGGGCAAATCTAAGATAGGTTTCAAATTATATTTGGTGTTTTGTCCGATGCTCAAAAATGTCAAATTCACATTCTCGTATACTGTAGTTTTGCGAGTACCCCAGCAGGGGCACTGTTGGGTTGAATTCTCACCAGAATGGCAAAGTTGGATCAAATCAAGGCAACACGTGCCTTGAATGGATCTCTGCTGTCTTCACATCCTCCTCTTTTCCACCCTGGCTCTTCTTTAACCTCGCCGCCTTCTCCCTCCCACTTTTCTCTGGCTTTTTTTGGCAGCGCCGAATAATATTCCACCCTCGCTTGCCTAACAACAGCACGCCTTTAAGTGGCGCCACTGCAGATTGAATTCAAAATGCTTTCTGGATGCAGAAGAGGATTACAGTGAGGCATTTTGAGAAAGGTCAATCCCACCGTTACCGTACATTTAAAAATTCATCTTTTTTCATAAGAAGCACAACAGACTTTTGCACCCCCGTCAAGTCAATGTTAACCTCAAAGAAATATTGCCTAGTTCTTTATGTATTAAATTTTCCACAAGATGTTTAGGAGTTTTTGTAATATGAATTTAGAATTTACACATTTCCTCATGAGTGTACATTGCCGTAATTTGACTTGGAAAATTACATTTTAAAAATGTCAACTTTTTCGTTTCAATAACTAGATTTATACCTCTGGAAATTATTTATTAGTTTTTAGGCTTTCTCTGTACTTTCACATATTGAACAAGCGGGGGCGCTGTTGATGCACTTTTGAAATGCGCTCATGAAGTCCGGATTCCATGCTGAACAATTTGTCATTTCACTTTTTTATCTGTTTTCAATAAGTCAATATTATATTATATTATATTATATTATATTATATTATATTATATTATATTATATTATATTATATTATATTACACACACATACTGGGCGCCAGTTCTGAAGATGCGAAGGAGGCACAGACCGCCGACAGTCCGTCGTCTCTTGCTTGACCTGAGACGTTCGTGTGAGGATACTCAGTCAGCACTGTATGGTTGGGACTTCTCCTTTTACTCTCAGTCCAAATCTGCATCCCTTGAACTAAAGACTATTCAAAAGTCCTAAAAATTAGTTTATGGGGATTAGTGTAAAGTGGACAAATACTTTGTGTGTTTGTGTGTGTGGGGGTGCTGAGATTAAAGTGACTTCACTGTGTAGTTTGTAGTAAGGATTTATATGAAAAGAGCTTAGCGATAAAACACACAAAAGTGATTGACGCAGTGTCTTTTCGCTGCCTATTAATAAATAAATAAATAAAAATATATGTATATATACATGTGTGTGTGTATATATATATATATATATATATATATATATATATATATATATATCTCGAAAGTGGGACAAGGCACTCCTGAGATGTTGAAATGATCTCCCTGTCATTGTTAGCATCTGCGGAGCGTCTTCAGTCTCCAACCTGGCGTGACCTTGACGCCTGCCCGATTGGCGAGCGTGCGCGCCGCCCCCTCTGGTTCCGTATCCATCATTTTTTGCTTATCGCTCTTCCGTTTTTTGTTCCACCTTTGTCTGTCTTTGTCTTTCGTCCGCCGTGTTGGATGCACCTTCCCCCCCACCCCCTTCTCCCAAAGCATTCTTTTGCTCGGAACACGGCTTTGTGAATGTTATCTCGCTCGCCGCTTCCCCCTCCAAAGCCTTCTGCTGCGTTGGCATCGGAAAAGAATGAACGCCTTTGAACCTCAGCCACTTTGTTTCTTGGTGGCGCGTAATCAGGGGCTTTGACTGTGCACGCTTCTTCTGCATTTGATGGGGCTGACTTCCTTTCTCCTTTTTGGATTTTTGGATTCTGTCCCAAACTGCCCCCCGAATCACTTCAAAATCTCTTGAACTCATCTTGCCGTTAAAAACAGCTTACACGTCGTTTTCATCCATCTTCCGCTTTTCTGGGGTCAGGTTGTGGTGGCCATCGGTTTAGCAAACCCGAACTTGCTTTCCCTCAGCTACTTCATTCAACCAAGAGACAGTCTCTCCATTTTTCCTGGGTCGCCCTCCAAAATACATCTGAACCAGATTCCCGAGCCGCTCCAGTTGACCCCTCCGAGATCTCGTGGAGGAAACTCATTTCAGCATCTCGTATCTGTGATCTGGCCAAAACCCGCATCTCCCGACAAGAGGCGAGGTAGAGAACTTACAAAGAAATAAAGCCAATCTGAATTTGGTTGCTAACCAAAACGGCAGCACCCGGCAAAGCATCAAAATGATCTTAAGCACTGCATTTTATTGATATCCCATCAACCTCCCAGCTCAAAGATCATCGAGCAGCACCCTCACAGCTACTGTTGCTACAAAACAGTTCTCAAATTGTGAATTTGGCTCACGTGCCAGCTATACATGTCGGACAGCCATTCTGTGTACGTTTGGATTCAGTCCAGTAATAATTTCTCATGGGAGAAACAGCTGGAGAAAGATGATTACGATAGTGTTCTGGTTTCTTTCGCAACGTTTATCCTTCAACCTGCACCGCGGCCTTCTTTTTAAACGCACGTTGAGATGCTGGCGGTCATGTTGATGTAGACACGAGGAAGGCTTTCGTTTTCAAAACATCCTGAGGAGGGAAATAGATACAGTTCTTGTCTGTAGTAGTGTGTGAGTGTGTGTGTGTGTGTGTGTGTGTGTGTGTGTGTGTCTGTCAAAAGTCAAAAGTTCACGGCTCCCCCATGAAAACACGTCGGCAGAAAGATGACGGATGACTTTTTGAGCGTTTGAAAGATGAAGCCACGCAACAATTCCAATCGTTTTGAATTCCACCTAGCGTGAGATAAGCAAGGCAGTTCCATTCTAAGGTTAGAGGGGACGTACAGTAGATATCAAAACGGATTTTTCTGATATAAAACATTTAGACCAACTTACCGTTTTGGCCCGAATATAAGACGACCCCGACTGGAAGACGACCCCCTCTTTGTCAAGACTCAAGTTTGAAAGAAGACTTTGTCTAGACCCTGAATGTAAGACGACCCCCCCCCTTTTTCAATTTTATTTCAATGAAAAAAAAACTCGTCTTATAGTCGGGGCAATACGGTATTTCGTTTCAGAACCCCATGCTCGGGAATACAAGCGATGTGGCCTGTGCATGTTTCTCTGCCACTCTCTGAAGAGCGCTCAGTCTCCTTTTCTTCTGACATCTGGATGGGAGAGAAACAGCTGCGTGTGCAGCAGTCCCCCTCGGAATTTACAATCACATGGACACATTTCCGCACCTAACCCCTCATCTTTTATCTGGCCGTGTCATCCCAAGCTTTCCAACAGCTTGTTCGGAGAGAACGTTCTGTTGCTCTATTACATACTTGACATACAGTTGGGATTCATTTTTGAAAATGCAAAAAAATGTTTACTATTACTCAACAGTCTCAAGTTGTAATAACAATTGTCTCCACTAGATGGCAGACGTATTTCACCAGACTAGATGAGTCTCAACGAAGAAGAGAAAGTGTGTTCTGGCATCTCAGCAGGCCAAGAAAAAGATCAAATCGGAGGTAGAGAATGAAAAAAATAAAGTTTTATTGCCATTCAAGTTTGTGCATGGTGGAGGATGAGAAAGATAGCGAAAGATGGAAGAGCAAAGATGGATGAAGAGGAGAGAGATTGATGGAGGGAGATTGCAGAAGCGGGGAATGGAAGATAGATTGAGGAAGAGGCGAGGAACGAGAAGTACTAATGGATGATGGGGGCAGAAATTAGATTCAGAAAAAGAAATACACTTGGAGAAAGTATGACTGCAGAAATACAATATTATACTTGTATAAAAATATACATTAGGTGGACATATATAAATCTAGATAGACAGCCAAACAGAATCTATTCTCATGCTCTGAACCAATACAATCTATTATTGTGTTAGGCCATTGTTCCAACTCTGGGGCTCTCCCTCCGTCACTCGTGTAAAAGTTGGAATTTGAGGCACTTCCTGTGTTTTGGTCACATTGCTAAGGTAGCACTTCCTGTCTGAGAGGCTGGAAAATACACAAGCCCCAAGCACAGATATGACATCAACAACAAAATCGGTGTTTGCTATTATCATAGAATTATTTGGTGCAAGTAAAATTTGTGGTAGTGTTGTACAAAAAAGGTGACGTCCAAATCGTAAGAGTGAGTAGAACCTGGAGAGATGAGGTCGTGTTAATAAATAAAATTAAAAAAAATAGATTTGCAGGAAATGGGCAAATGGAAAGATTTCCTAACATCCAGCACTTAAATTCAGATTTTTCACCATATCTTGTTGTCACGTTGCTCTCTGATAGCCCCCTCCCCCTTTTTCTTTCTTCTGACAATCATGTCAAGGTCCACAAGTCCACTGTGCCGCCCGTGACAGTACGGAGGGACACACACGCATACAAACACACTCGGAGGGACATTCTTGGAGCATTTGACACTTTGGTCACAGCAGACGCCTTTGTCAATATGGGAGGTGCTGAGTGCTGGGGGGGAGGAATTCAAAGTGGCATTGAAGGGGAAGAGAAAGAAGCTGTCGACTTGCTGTTTATTTACCCATTACAATATAATCGCTAATATCTACCTCACCACCAATCAACTGAACAATTTAGAAAAAAATAATCTGCGTAATTTTTCGTGTGTGTGTGTCGTTTAATTCCATTTAATATAAAATTTAATAAATAAATAAAATGTAATTTTACTACATTTTATATATATATATATATATAATATATATATATTTCTATTGTATATTCTATGAATATCTTTATGAATAAGAAAAACGCTATTGAATCTAATTAAGATGCTGATTAAGGGCAGGCTGGAGCCTCACTATTATGCGTGTGTGTAAATGTGTGTGTGTGTGTGTGTGCGTGCGCGTGTGTAGCAGTAATAAACAAGTACACCTGGCTCCTTACATAAATAAGCTCAAGCCTCCGAGGCTGCAACACACCTCCACTGTCAGACTTTCCACTGCGGTGACATCACACTCTTGATATGCTGACACACAGACACACACACACACGAATGTCTGACATTCCGCTTGTGAATAAGTCGCCCGTGACAACTTTGAATCCTTATCGGAAAGACTGACTCAGTTAATTTTTTGAAACATTGTATATGAAACACATTTCTCCATTATAGGACTTTTTTTTTATTTAGTTTACCGTATTTTCCGCACTATAAGGCACACCGGATTATAAAGCACATCTTCAATGAATGGCCCATTTTAAAACGGTGTTCATATATAAGGCTCACCGGATTATAAGGCGCGCTGTCGGCTTTTGAGAAAATTGGAGGTTTTTAGGTGCGTCTTATAGTGTGGAAAATATGGTAGTTTGAAACTGCAGTTTTACTTGACATGAAATTTAATACATTGACAACGTTTTTACAAAATTGCCTCTGAGTTGAAGTAAAGTCAATTCTATCCAAAAATATCGCAATACCTTAACTGTCTTCGGTGTAATTTTAGTTTGTCGCTTTTGACCTTTTCATCAACTGTGCACGCACTCGAAACCGACAGACACACACGGGTAAAATGGCGCACGATGCGCACACGTAAAAAAAAAAAACGCTATGTATCTTGAGAGCAAGAAGAGTGACAGATCAAAGTCATCGCAGTGCCATGAGCTCACTCACGGCAAACGCTAAAACATGACAAAGGAGTTATTTGCCATCATTGAGTCCCAATTACCCAAACGCAATGTTGAAACCTTTTTTTTTTTTTTTTTTTGAGGATGTGAGCACTATTGTTGCGTTGCGACATCGCCAGCGCATTACGCCACGTTGTCATAGACAAGGGGAGCCATTAGGGAAACACAAACAAAATACCCAAGCTAGTTCCTTTTTCCACAGAGCAGCTTGATGAAAAGAGCGTGACAGGGGAGGGAAGACGGAGAATGGTATCTGCAGCTTTTCATGAATAACAAGGCCACAGAAGCCAGAAGAGAAAAGGATGCACTTCTTGTTTCGCTTCTGTAAAATGTGGAAATGAGCTCATGCCTGGTTACCACAGTGAATGTCTTATAATACTTTTTGTGCTTTCTTGCCGGTTGTTCGTTCTAACTCGGCAGCGTACGTAAATTAATAAAACGACTTCAAATAATTCACCGAGTGAAGATGCGGCCCTTGCGTGCTCAGTGCAATTAATCTTCAATTAAATGTTATTCGCCAATGTTTACATTTTTCAATAAGCATGTTTTTTTTTAATTCTATAAATATATATGTACACCTAAAGCGTATTTGGTTGTATGACATTACTGACGGACTTTTTTTTTGGGGGGGGGGGAGAACTACTTGTTGTTTTGACAAGAGCACAAGTTCCAGGTGTTTTCTAATTGTTGGTGTCAAAAAAGCAAAAGAAAAATCCATCACCCCACACCACGGGAATTGAAACGACATAATTGTAAGGACCAAGGGAATACTTCTAACAAGCCAGGGTATGTTCGAGGGGCCCGAGTGTGACCATTTGTGTGGAAAAGTATATCTTTGCAGACAACAACTTCAATAACTTTGCCTCTTTTTAAATTATCCTGCAACCAAACTATTGTGATAAATATAGAGCATGTGCTAAAAAAAAAAAAAAAAAGTAGATTGTTTTTTGTTGTGTCTTTATGTGAACTTTGGCTGGTTGTCATTGGAAGGACATTTGGGTGGGCGCGTTTCTGTTTTAGCCAGTCTAGAAGTGTAAACTTGACAGATTTTGTGTGTGTCGGCGATCAACTCGCCTACGGGTCGGGACTGCATCCGAGGCACTTTTGCACGTGTGTGTCTGGAGACAGAGACTTGGCCCAAGACAAAGCGTCAAGCCAGGACTGAGCTGAGGTTGATTATGGAGACGCAACTCCCCCTCTGCAAACAACACGCAGACCAAACTATCAAGACTGCTCCATGACAACATTGTGTCGCTGGTTGTGTTGTGTTGTGTGTTTGTGTGGCGTCTTGGCCCGAGTGGTCAGCTTTCTTCAAGTAAATGAAATGCAACCACACAAATATCCACTTCCTTATTGTAATGGATAATTGACAGTCGGTCATGAAAACTAAAATGTCAGGTGGGAGGGGTTTTACGGAAACTCATGTCCTTCTTCCACACTTTCTCGTAAAAGTCACCATTTTTCACCATAAACTTCTCCAGCAAAAAAATAATAATATATCAGATGAGTATTCAACAATTTTTTGTTTACGAGATTTTGTTTACGTTGTAGAGCGGTTTTGAAAATCTCTTCATTTGATGAATGACTTTCTAATTTTCTGCCTTTTTTTTTGCAGGTTAATCATAATTAACCAACACAGCCAGAACAAACCAGAGAACTAAAATACAAGCAAGGACACCAATGGCGGGGAAAGAGCTGATTGGTTAACAGAATGAAACCTGGCTGACAAGAACAGGTGAAAACAAACACACAGTGGAAAAAAAAAAAGAAAACAAGACACAACAAAACTGAACATAAATGAAACCAAATCAAGAAAAACACAGAATTTGATTTTCCATCTTTGGCACGCAATTGGAGGCATTTCCTGATAATCATTTTCATCTGATTCATGGAAGAAAATTGATTACATTTTGGTGTTGAATGCCCTTCGCTTTCTATTTAAGGTCATTCTTTTCCCCGCCACTGATATAAAAGTTCATTCAAGTTCAGGGGAATTTGGTTAGCCGCGTGGAACTTTCGAGTTTTTTTGTTGTTTTTGTTTGCTCGGACGATTTATCCTCTGAGTGTGTGCGTGTGTGTCTGTGTGTGTGTCTTGTCAGCTGTGTGTCACACGTAGGTGGGCCGACCGCGGTGCCACCTCAATGCTCACCGGTGACATTAAGCGGCGCTCGTGCCAGCAGACACACTCTTCCATTTGTTTCACAACACTTTGGCATTCACACACACTTGTCACACACACACACACTGAGGCTTCTTTGGCCTGTGTGAACTTTGGCTCACCCTCAGTTCTTCATCCCACCACACAACCTCACACCTGGATGCCTCTTGGCTGCAGCAGCATGTGGCGAGGTCGCGACCTTCAGCACAAGAAGGAGACGGAGAGGACAACTGAAAGTCAACTTGAGGGGTGAAGAAGTCGAAGTGAATGCGCGCAAGGTTGCGTATATGGACGGACGGACGGACGGACGGATGGATGGATGGATGGATGGATGGATGGATGGATGGATGGATGGATGGATGGATGGATGGATGGATGGATGGATGGATGGATGGATGGATGGATGGATCCTTGTGTTGAAAATGTTATACCTCTTAAGGTTGTGATGTACAATTAATCACAGTTCAATTACATTTATGATTATTACAAGATTTGCATCATCATAAAAATAATAATAATACGCATTAATATCAAATTCACTATGTAAAATGACTTCGATTTATACATTGACATCTTTTTTTCCATTTTAAAATAATTCTATAATGTTATTTATGTATGTTATAAAAACCTGTCGCGTTTCAAAAGAAATGGTGTTATTTTACAAGTGAACATTTTGTTGCCTTGTCATAAAAATAAATGAATAATCGTGATTTCAAAATAATCAAGATTTATATATTTTTTATAATCGAGCATTCTTATCGTTTTTTTATAACCCTTTCCCTATACTACATTCAAATGTAATATTTGCTAGATTTATTAGATTTATATTTGTTTCTATAATCGAGCATTAAATGCTTCTCCTTATCCGACTTGCTTAGGAACATAATGTACCGACGGGATATTTACTTAGGAAAAAAAAAATCCAGGGTCACATTTCAATCATCTTCCCCTTCTCATGCTTCCTCTTTCACGCTTATTGTCAGTGCTGGGTCAACATACTGGAATTATTTATGTTGTGCAGTAGTGTCCAACTCCCTTTTACATAAAGCTACGTTGTAATTCTGTAGGAAATATGGTTTCTTATTATTGTGCCACCATTTCAATTAGACCTGCAGTGATTAATTAAAAAGCATTCATTGAATTGAAATTTTTTTTAGCTGATAAGTAGGTCAAAAATAACCCGGTGAGGGTTTTTTTAATTTATTTTTTTAAGTATCTTTATAATAAAAATATATATTTTTTCATATTCCAGGTATTCCTCCAAAAACGTGTTTTTGACATATTCACATTTCAATTTTGAACTTACCTTTTATACATTTCAAGAAATTATAGTTTTTATATCATGACCCCAAACTTCCATCATGCATTTTCTATAGAATCCAATGGAAACCTTTGGTTAGGTAGGCCATCAACCCTAGAAATCAAACCTAACCCTGACCCTAGTTCGAAACCCTAACCCTAGTTTGAAACCCTAATCCTAGTTTTAAACCCAAACCCTAGTTTGAAACACTAACCCAAGTTTGAAACCCTAATCCTAGTTTTAAACCCAAACCCTAGTTTGAAACACTAACCCTAGTTTGAATCCCTAACCTTAGTTTGAAACCTTGACCCTAGTTTGAAACCCTAACCCTGCATTGAAACCCTAACCCTAGTTTAAAACCCTGAAACTAGTTTTAATCCCTAGTTTGAAACCCTAACCTTAGTTTGAAACCTTGACCCTAGTTTTAACCCTTAGATGATATGTGGGTAAGAAATGACTAAGTGAGGTTGTCTGGTGTGTTGTGTGTGTGTGCGCGCATGTGCGTTTGGGAAAGTACGTGCTGAGTCGCGATTCCTGCGAGACAATCTGCTGAGCGAGCAGTTTGAGTGACTCTTGCTCTGACGGCTTCAAGTGAACATTGCGTATTCTAAGGCCAATTAGCTTGTACTTGATGCTTCATCACATACCTTCACCCTCCTCTTCCTCATTTCTCATGTCACACAGACGCACACACACTCGCATACTTAGATACTCCTCCGCCGCCTCCCTCGTCGCTTTTTCACCATATGATGATATTCCTCTGTTGACATGTCCGCTGGCCTGTTTCCGTGGCGATCGGACATTTCTTATCCCCCCCCCCCCCCCCCCAGTATGTTACTTGACTAATCATCTGATGAGGTTTTTTTTTTATTTTCTATGAAAAATAACATTCATTACAGTTACAGTGTGTACAACCATCAGTTCCTTTGACTTGAAACAGCAATAACAATAAAAGTAACAATAATATTATTAATTACACTTGAGAACTTTCATGTTCTCCATTTTGTTTCTGAATAAATTAAGAACTTAAAAAAAAAAAAGCATTTATACATATGCGGTGTTGGGCTAGTAACTGTCTCACAGCGTTTGTCTTCAAAGCAATGTCTTTAAGACTACTTTGATCATATTGGTCCGTGTAGGATTTTGGAGATCCATGTTCAGGTGGCAGTAGTACAACGTGAGGGGGGGGGTCTGAGAAGTAGGAGAAACCAGTCCTCTCTGTCCAGTCAAGCATTCCTTAAGATCAGTCTATCCAGTGTTTTGGTGTGACAGTTCCTCTGCCATCAAGGAGTTAGTTCACTTTTGCTTTTATGGCCACCCACATCTGTCCTCAACGTCCAGTGTTTGTCCCAGTCCCTCGTTGGTAGCGTCCAGTGTGTCCACCCACTGTCTGAAACTGGTTTTCGGGGCCCCGCAGCCTTTGGTATTACTTCAACAAATCCCTTGAAGCAAAAGAGAAAAGTCTTTAATGATAAAATAACTGAATGAAATATATTTGTTTCTGAAATTAAATTAAAAAATGAAAATGAATGGAAAGTTTTACTCATTTGAAGTTTATAAAAGTCACAAAAACAAAACGTAATTTTTGCAGAAATGTCCTGCGTTTTCATCTTTGTCATCTCAGGTGGCGTCCATTTTGCCACGTGCACATCCCAATTTCTCGGGGCTCAGGCAAAATTACCTTGCGAACATTATTTGACCAAACTGAAAAATCAGAAAAGACCAAGAAGTTCATAGATTGCTGAGCTCACCTGCATCTCAGCTCTACATGATCATGTCTCTCATGGCCGCCTTGCTGATACGCTTGCGGCCTTTCCTTCTACGACGAGGAGAGGCCGGCCTGAAAGCAGCCTGGCGGCTGGAGGGCGAGGCCGGCGTGGCGAGCGCTACGGGGGACACGTAAAAAAAAAAAAATCGTTACAAATTTTAGGTTCTCACTTTGGTCTAGATTGTACTGCAAATGTTTTGCCCCGGTTGCTGTTAGTTAGCCGCAACACAAAGATAACTACCCCCAAGGTTACCTGACGATAACCTTGGAGCTTGTACGAAGAAATCACAAAAACCAAAACAGCAGTTGTTGAGTTGTGTTTTCTGAGGGTGGGGGAAGTTCCTCGTTACCCATCATGCATTGTGTGCAGCAGCCTTAACGTCAAAACCTTTGCAAAAGCTAATTATCGCTAGCTAGCGTACTGCGAGCCGTGTTCCACCTATATGGCTCGTCGTAGCTCGACAAAAGACTTGATGTAGTCTTTACCTGGTTTTGGTCTTTGCTGAGGATGTTGAGGATGAAGATGTGCGGGTCGGTCTAGCTCCCCCTGAACTACCTCCAGAACCTTCTTCCTCCTCTCCTCTTCCGTTAGCTGACCTCCGCCATTGGTCAGTGTCAAGTCCTTAGCCTCGCCCCGATTGGCTGAGTCATTGTCCGTCCTCCCACTCCCTATTGGTTGTTCAACTTGCGTCCCCGGGTACGTCGGCGTCGCCTCCGTGTCGGGCAGGCCGGTGGTCACAGAGTCTTTGCGGTCGATGGAAACGGGCAAAATTGGGGCAGGGCTTGTCTCCGATTGGGACGACGGGGTCAAGCCGAGGGACGGAGCGCCGTCCGACTGGGGGGCGTTCAGTCGATATTGCGTCCTAAGATTCCGATGATCGGAATGTCCATAGTTCTGGGATCGGAACCGCTGCCGATGCAATTCGCCGCCTTCTTCGCGACTGCCCTCGTGTCCGCTCCCCTGGCCAACCTGCGGTGGGTTTCCCATCCGACCCTGCCCGGCCCACGCGTCCGACGGCCAGCTGTTGACCGGCTGGTGCAGCCTGGGCTGTGTCCAGTGCACCAGTTGCGTGTATCCCCCCTGCGGCCACTGCCTCGGCGCCGTCTCCTGCTCCTCGCTGGTGTAGAGCCGCTGGTTGCGCTTCAGGTCGTCGTTGCGGTGCAAGTCGGCTTTGGAGCCTTGGGACTTGGGCGGAGCGGGGTGGGCCGCCCGCGGGAGAGGCGCTTGAGGCTGGGACGGCGGGGTAAGCGGCGGCGGGTTGGGCGAGGAAGGCTGGCACCTGCACGCCAGGTGGTCCTCCACCGAGATGATGGCTTTTTCGTAGTGGGGCTTCCTGTTGATGTACTGGATCTTTATAACCTGCACGTAGAAAATACACTCGTGAGAATGTGTTGTGTAAGTCACATGAAGACATTTCCAGACAAGCGAACAACTCTTGGGAAATGTGGTGGATTCCTGCCAGAATGGATTTTTCAGGGATGTTTGGAAATCGACATTATTTTGCACGCTGGCAGATGCGAATTTCTTTATTGGTGAACCACACACACACACGACTGAACTAATTGTTACGATCTTTACCCGATTGCGCTTGTCTACAATCGTTCCTAATATGACAGCGTCAGATAAAACTCCCGGCCTGGAGGTAACAAAATGTTCCCGCGGCATCTGTTAGCATGCCCTGTCTTGTTTGTATCATCTGAAGAAAAATGAGACGCGGCCAATTTGGTGCGTCGATTGCAACCGTTTGCGATCCCCGTCCATTAAACGAATATGACGACGGCCCCCGAAGTGAAAAGTGCGAGAAGCTTTTACCTGCAGGTATCTGCTGGAAGTAACCGTAGGAACGCACTGCAGCAACCTGGTGTTGCAGCAGCCCGAACATCTCTGCACCTCCACACAGGGCGGCCACGGCATGAAGTTAGCGTTACGGCGGTCCAGCATAGACCTGGTCACCTCCATCACCTCGGTCCGAACTCTGCATGCTGCCTGCTGGGCTATCTCAGCTTCCACTATGGTTTGGAGGAACATTCCTTGGGTCAAGATGAGAAACTAGAACGCGTCGCGGTAGAATTGGACCAGACGAGCCCTACCGATGCTTCTGACGTGTCGGCCGTGCGATTGGTTCATCAGAACGCTGTTATCATCTTCGTCTTCTGGGGCGGAGAAAGGGGAAAAAAAATGGTTACACATAAACAGCGCACTGGCTAGCAGACTTTATTGTTGACTCCAAAACAAAGTTCCTTCCTTCCATTTTCACACTTTGACTGTTTTCTACCACAATTTGTTTCAGGAGAGACGTGAGCTGTAACAGATGTGCGCTCACACACGTATCGCCATTTCATAATTTGCCCCTCGGCTTCCCCGGGTATGCATCAGGGTTATCTTGGGACGTTTGTTGTTTTCCTCTTCTACTAATTTCCTTTTTTTGGTCGTCTTTTCATTTCATTTGCTTAATTGCGTTAAATTTGGAGGCTCGTCGGTATTCACAATCTGACGTGACAAAAGTGAGCAAACTTGCCTCCCTCCTTCCCTTTTTTCAGAAAAGTAGACCTCATTTTTTGATAGTGGCACTTTTGGGATAAATGACTGACGTAGCACAGCCCCCCCCCCCCCCCCCCTCTCCCTCATACTCTGGTGATGTTTGAATTCTTGCATCTCAGTTGTTGCATCTGGATTACCTATTGCGTCTGCCTCTCGCTGCAGCAGTAGCTTCAGTTCGTCCAGCGAGGAGACGGGAGAGTTCCTCACCAGGTCGATCAGCGACTCAGGTAGCGGATCACCCTGCACGCAGACAAAACAAAGCATGTTAACTTGTTTTACAATCGGCCCCTTACGACGATGCACTCGGGATTTTAGCGTGTGTATACATTCTTGGTGTTACCATGTCAACGAGTGCTCCACTTTCACTTCCTCCGAAATAGGAAACAGTGCGCAGACTGTTACTTTCTTCTCATTTCTTATGTTTGTTACTCGCCAACGGACAAACGATCGGTTCCGAACAAATGACATTTGTTTATTTACATTCAAACTCAGCTTAAATGTGAGTCACGTCATTTTTGGGATGATTACTTCTGCTCAACTGTATTTTAAGAATTGATTTTGATATATTTTTTTAAGCCTGCTACTTGGTGCAAAAGGTTTGAGAACTGTAAGCAGTAAATCTCAAGTTGAATTAATTTGAGGGATTCTTGACAGTCAGTGCTGTTGTTTTGGCTAGCAACAGAGTTGGGTTCATCAGTTAACTCTTTGGTGACCCGTGTCTCAGCAATAGTCTGAATGAGCTAAGATAAAATAATCAATTTTTTATTTTTTTTCTAAACGTTACTTCACGTTTGCATTCCTGATTGCTAAAAGGAGATTGAACTTAAAGGAGGCATTTATTCCCGACTAACCGGGTTCACGAAATTGACGAGCACTATTTGATGAAAAGCCTCCTGTCATCACGTAACCCGGCCTGCTGCGTACACGCGAGCAGAAAATTGTTTACACAGCTGCCAGGAGGAATTCTTCAATTCAGAATTGATAAGTCGCTTGTTTGTCAGGTTTTTGTGGAAATGTGATAAGAGCGGTATTCGGCGCGGCTTAGCGGGCTTTTAGGAAGGATGGAAAGCGGGATCAACCAATCAGAATCAAGCATTGCCAGTGGTCTGATCTCGCAAGCTTCTTCCCGTGTTTTAAGATGCGACGGCACAAAACAAAAGTCCACATTGTGCCTCTCAAAGACCTTTAATACCACCACACTGGAAGGAAGTTGTTGTGGGTCCGACTGGCCGCCCCGTCTCCGACTCTTTCACATTAGCGGACACAAGCCTCCATTGTTACACGTCGATACCATCCGTACATTCGTCCATTCATTTTCTAAAACCGATTCTTGTCATTTAGGACCTAATCAGGTGCCCTGAGGGGAACTAAACTCATCCAACTGGGGTGGATCAACGTAACTCGACAAAGCCGTAAAAAAAATAATAAAAAAGCAGCGATTGACGATAATCTCGTTATCGCTCAGTTCTCCTCCTTTTTTTTTTTGATCGTGTTAAACAGCTACTGAAATGATTGCATCCTCTCTGACATTTCTGCTCCAGCTAGTTTTGACCTTCTCATCTTGTCTCCGTCTGCCGCAGGGTAAGCAGCAGCCGAGGACACCTGGATGACTTTCACAAGCCCCTGGCTGACCTAGTTAAGCAAACACACACACACACACACACACACACACACACACACACACACACACACACACATGGAGGAAGGCGCACATAACATTTTGCTTTCCGCCTAATTTGTCCAAACAATCCTCTCCCAAACATAAGATTGAAATAGCACAGCCACACCATGCCTAAACAGGCACAAATAAAATAGTGGCAGCAATGATAACTAATAATACACTTGCTAGTTTGGATGCCCGGGCAAAGTTACTCATTTGCGAGCTACACTTCAAATATTGTCTTTCCTCTGTGGTGTTTTGACTATTACGGCATTTATACAGTGTTGTCTACTCGCAACACACACACACACACACACACACACACACACACACACACACACACACACTGTGCAGTGGGCCTCACACTACAGGAAGCCTGGAAGGCACAGAGATCTTATGGAATGTTTGTGGAGAAAGGTGAGGTGTAATGGAATGTAATTACGGGGCCAGTTGGCGGCGCTTACATGCAAACACACACACACACACACACACTAACTTGCACACATTTCCGTCATGAATATTGTTGATTTAATTGGATGGGATAATCGCTCATTTCAAATGTGCGAAAACTTTTGTTTCCATGACATACTGAGCAGTTAAGTGTGCTTGTGCCTTAATTGGTATTTATTCAGTTATTACTGTTGGTCAAACCTGCACTTTTTAATATAACAGCAAAGTTTTCTTTCAAAAAACAAAAACAAATGTTGAATTCCATGCTTTTGTTTGTCAAGCTGATGCAAATGATCTTTGTTTTGTTTTAAGTTCCGATACGTCTCCTGCCAGGAATGACATACTACGTGAATCAAAATATTGCAACTTAAAACAAAAATCAATTATCAAGCTGAGACAGAATTGTATTGTTGCTAGGCAGAATATCAAACTGCCCTAGGTGCCAATGAAAAAAAAAATTGCAAATTTGAATGACCAACAAATGGAAATGACCTCAAAACCAAAAAAAAAACATTTACCAGGAGTACACATTTTAATATAGATCTTTTGCAATTGACTTGCTGCTCTGTATTCAACACAAAACGCAACATTTGAAGTTCAATAACATCCTATGGTTGCCATGCAACAGCTGCAGCTTTATTCCCCAATGTCCTTGCACAAAAAATGGGCTTAAAAATCAAATAGCCTTTGCGCTTTTTCTGACACGCAACACATCCACAAGAACATATCTCTAGCAACACGCGCGCAGCTGGACATGCATGCATGTGCGCACACACGCACAAAGTCAGTGAAATCCCTGGCAGATTAGTTGCTGTTCTTATGTAAAATGGATCAGCGGCCCCCAATCGCCCAAGCTCAACCTGAGTGGACAATAGTCAGAGGGGAAACCTGTTCAAAAGTGCATTTGGTGTGCTGGAAGAATTCAAATGCATGCTTTTAGCTCAAATTGGATGCGTGGATGGAGGGATGAATTGCTTGATCCTCTCAACGGGCGGCCATTTTTTTGCTGTCCACTGAAAATGACATCACAATTGTTCAGTGCTCAGATAGGGCTCCTATCAAACAGATCACTTGTTTCCTGAGTTTGGTCATGTGACTTGTTACCTGGGCCCTGAGGAACTGTGATGTCACTTTTAGTCGACAGTAGATGGGGAAAATGACAGAAAGAATCAAAAGGTAGATTTTGCTGCTAAATTCATTGTCCACAAACGCAATACTCGTTCGAACACCGTGTTAAGATTTGTGAGGCCGCACAGAACATATAATGGTTGAAAAAAAAAAAAAAAAAAAAAAAGGACTTCATTTTTCATCTAGCCTTTATGTTTCTGCTGACTTTTTCACTTCTTACATTTGAACACGGGCAACTTTCTCCTTCCTTTTTCTGAAAGTAGGCGTGTTACTTTCTTCAACATTTCTTCAACAACTCGGATGACGCGTAAAAAAATCGGAGAATTAAATTGGTTGAAATTTTGATTGACCCCCCCGCCAGCCGTCACCTTATCGTGGTGGAGGAGTTTGTGTCTCTAACCCTAATGATCGTAGAAGTCAAGTTGTGTTTATGGCCCTGGCAGGGTCACCCATGGCAAAGGGGTCCTAGATGAGGAACCAGACAAACCACGGCTCATAGATCCCATCCATCCATCCATCCATCCATCCATCCATCCACTTTCTGTAGCCCTTTGTCTCCACGGGGGTCGCAGGCGTGCTGGAGCCTATCCCAGCAGTCATCAAGTAGTAGGCCGGGGACACCCTGAACTTGTTGCCAGCCAATCGCAGGGCACACAGAGACGAAAAATCATTCACACTCACACCCAGGGCCGGTACAGAAAATGGATGGAGTCTGTAATTCTCCTTAAGTACGGATTGAGCACTTTTGCCTTGATTGCTCTTACCTCAGCGCTGCCGAGCTTCAGGAGCGCCGCCGAGAGCGCGGCCAGGAGTAGCAGCGGAAGCCACGACCTCATGTTGCCGCCCAGCCAGAGGAGCCCTCGCCAACGACCGGCTGGGCATTGAGCACTCTCACTGCCGAGGATCTCCCCCTTTTCTTTTGACGTGAAGGATCCCAAATGTCACCTGTGAGCCGCGCACTGGAAGAATAATGACTCACACTCAGGCTAGACGTATGACTCTGTCCATGGTCGGGCAGGTGCGTGGAAGCTTGTCCACGGTTGAGGGTTGATGAGGAGTCTCCAAAAAATCCAAATGCGTCGATACGCACACCTTCCTCGTTAAAGGGCACAAAAAAGAGTGTTTGCTATTTGAAGCTGCTGTCAAAAAAGGCGCAAGTGTGAATCAAGTCCAGCGTGGCCAACTATCCGCGCGTAAAAGTTGCGCGCGCCCGTGCTGAAAAGCTTTGGGGAAGGTTGCGGTCTATTCCTCCTGGTTTTCCACAGCAGTTGATCCACAAGCAGCCTCCACAAGCTTCCGTGTTTGTGTGTAATAACGGCGCAGATGTGTTTGCTCCGCTTCAACGTCACGGTCACGTCTTTCTCGCTGCAGCGCGCGCGCGCGTCTCCTCGCTGACTGAGTCTGGAAATGCTCCGAGCGTCTTTTAACTCGACTGCTCAAGTTCACGCTGACAATCGCGGCAAGGAAATGGAGCAATTATTTTTTTTCAAAATAAAATCAAATAGTTGAAGCTTCATACACGTTTGTGAATGTATTCAGAAATGTTCTTTATTTTGAAAAGCACTATTTGTGTATTGGTGTATTTTCTCATTTCTACCTTTACATGACTTAGTTTCCTCAAGGGTCTTATTAAGGGAAGAGCTCTTGTCAGAGTCCTCATACTTATATAACACAAAAGTGATACACCTTTAAAAATAGACTGTCAACCGAACTTCAAATATAAATAGTATGAATGAGTTAATGGGAATTTATTGAAAAGACAGAATTCTAAAGATGTGATGACTTATTATCAACCCTTATTTTCAGTAGTGCGAGGAAGGCACTATTGTGAGGAAAGAAAATCTTCTTTTTTTTATATTTAAAATGTAGTTGTGACGCAAATAGTATTTGTTTGAGAATGATATAACCCAATGTTGCAAGAAAAACAGTGCTACTTATCCAACAAAAGAGCATTTTTTAAAGAGCATGGCGAACATAAAAGACCATTTCTGAATCGGGATGAATTTGTCATTTAAGGTATCAAAATATTTAATTTATTCGGAAAAGTGTCTGTGATTCATTGGAAATTAGTTTTTTTTTTTTTATCTATACATTTTACATATTTCTACTCGTGTGTGCTTTGTGAGAAAACAACAAACCAAAATATTGTTGGTGAACCGACTGAAACGACCAATTCTTAATTTTCCCAAAGAGGCCGAGACTGTTTTCCAGGAAGCCCACTGTCTCGTCTCGGGGTCACGGCAAAGATCAAGGTTCATGGTGGATTCTTCCGCCCCGCTAGTCCGGAATGGAGGAAGCAGGCCTCCCTGTGCGGCTATTCCTGGATGACACAAACACACACAAATCTGTATCAGGTGAAGTAAACGCTAACCAGTGTGCACATGCAGTTAGCAACTTTAGCACATTTCAGGTTTGCACGCACTCTCAGCAGGATGCACTGTAGTTGGATATTCCTACAAATTAAGTAGCAACTGGCATAAAATGTATTTTCCTAAAAGGGCCCCTGGAAATGTCAAAAGGACTCCAAAAGGGCTACCGTATTTTCCGCACTATAAGGCGCACCTAAAAACCTCCAATTTTCTCAAAAGCTGACAATGCGCTTTATAATCCGGTGCACCTCATATATATGGACTGATATATGCTGAGCCACTACAGCAAGTGTGTCCAAATATATGGATATGTATGGACAAAGTTTCAAAATGGGCCATTCATTGAAGGTGTGCTTTATAATCCGGTGCGCTTTATATGTGGACAAAGTTTTAAAATGGCCCATTTATTGAAGGTGCGCCTCATAATCCGGTGCGCCTTATAATGTGGAAAATACGGTACTTTTAACAAAGATGGCATTCTTTATTTGTGCCTTTTCACGCCATGGACTTTGGACTTGATTTTTATTTATTTATTTATTTATTTATTTATTTATATTCATGACAAACCCACAAATTCACCAAACAGTAACACAAAGACTATTGCCACTTTATGCGGCTCAAGGCAAAACCAATCGGTGTCAGATGCCATAACGCGCTAAAAGTGGTTTTCACGAGACTGGAGACAAAATGTATTCACGTGTGACTGAGCCAGTGAACTTTAAGTAGGTCTAGACAGTCAGTTGTCAAATCATGAGAGATCTCAGACAAGTCCCATTTAGTTGAAGAGACTCATATTGGGTTTGCTTATCAGCCCTTTGAAGACCACGTCGGGCACGCCACTCATTTTCCCTCTTATTTGATCAACTGCTTTCACCCGTCTTCCCGTGCTCTCTCTCTCTCTCTCTCTCTCTCTCTCTCTCTCTCTCTCTCTCTCTCTCTCTCTCTCTCTCTCTCTCTCTCTCTCTCTCTCTCTCTCTCTCTCTCTCTCTCTCTCTCTCTCATATATTTTCATATATTTTCATATCTTCTCATCCCCCATCCCCATCTTCTCATGCTATCTTTCAACCAGAGAAAGTGTTAATTAACTTCCCGTCCGAAAGCTTGATCTAATTAGCAATTCCAGCGCGTGTCTTTCGGCCTCGCCTTACCGTCGTCTCGTCTGCACAGAGGCGCTGCAGGTCTCAGGAGAGTTCAAACTCGGGTCATGGACTTAACACACCTACGCCGCTCTTTCCGCACTACATTGAGAAATTTTGCTCAGCGGTTTAACACGAACAAGCACAGGTACATATTTGAAGGTGGTGGTGGAAGATGTTTGATTTGGATTTGGACCCTCAAAGATGGTTGATGATGTTACTGACAGTCGAGACACGAAAATGAACTAAAATAAATCATTTGATGATCAAAAAAAATGTACAAGCTCAAAAAAAAAGGAGCAAAATTATAATTTACATCACAAAAGTGACCTTGTATCGATTGCTGTATGTGAGCTAGTGTCAAATCATAAGAGCAAAGTGAAAGAGCAGATAATCGGAGTTATATGGAGAGAAAAGGGAAGCAGGAAGAAGATGCAGTGGGCAGAGGTAGGAGAGGAAGATCTGAATCACGACACATTGTGATTTTTTTCCCAGCATCATCTGCAACGGAAGGGGCACACGCAGCTAAATATACAAAGGTCACAATGAGTTAGCAAATGTGGGACATAAATATGAGTGCAAGTGTGACCATTTGTGAGATTCATACAAAAGTGAACTCATAGGTTTATTTATTTATCTATAATTATTATTTATCTATCTAGCTATGGTGGAAATAGTGAATACGTATTACGATAAATTAGGTAAGAGTCCCCCGTCTTAATAGTGAATCGGTGAGTTCTGTAAAGATCTGCCAAGGAGGTATACAGAATTGATCTTGGGCCCACGAGAAATTCAAATCGAAATGTCTTTTTGACAAAAGTAACAATCAGGGAAGTAGTTAGTCCAAATGTCAAATTGTTAGTTGTTGGCTTTGTACTTTTGATGTCTTGACAAATAAAAGATGTTCTCTGCTGCAAAGGAGGGACCAAGGGACGGTACCCAAACTTTGAACCTTTCTCTTTCTCGATTTCCTGAAATTAATGACTAAGAACCAGAGCCAGTTCAAATATTTAGCTACCTCCGGTTCTGATGTTGAAAAAGCCCCTCTGGGTGTACAGAAAACTTTGTTTCGCTCCAACATTTACCACCGGGCTGGCTAAAAAAGACAAGGTCCTCCCATTCACATTGGTGCGAATGATCAACACACTCAAACATTCACTCACAGTCACGTCAAGCCAATGCAAATAGAGATCACACACACACACACACACTCGCTCGGAGGAAATACATTTGCGTGAGCTGTCCATCCGGGGAAGTTTTTGCTCCTTTTTTTGTGTCTATATGCTCAGTTGCGGTTCAGGAAAAGTCTATACAAGGATGTCAAAATACGTCAGGAGGGGAAAGAAAAACACCCATGACCAACTCATCCATTCATTTATAGCGCGAGCATGTGTGTGTCTGTGTGTGTGTGTGTTATCTAATGTCGTATTGACTTCCATCCCTCCCTTAGCTGTCACATCCAGCGTTCTCACAGCTTCCTGTTGACATGAGAGCACTTCCTTTCAAAATGATAGAAACAAACCTGATCTTCCCGCACTCTGTCCAGATGTGTCGATAAACAATAACAAACTGACATAGATCGGAATCACGAAATAAGTGATCGATTGGAATCTTCAAAATCCCAGATATACGCAAACCAGCGCTTGACTCTCCCGCCACGCAGGTGTGTTTTAATCCCGTAAATCCGATCATTCATATCAATAGCAATCCTGATCTTCAACAGAGCAGCAGATTTATTTGCACTCTGCTATTAGCCACTGTAGCTTGTCCATATACAGTAATCCCCCGCTTTATCACAGTTTCGACAGATTTTTCTATTCAACATGATACATTATTTTTACGATGAATTAGATACACAGTGTGTTTAAAAGTGGTAGGAGAGCTACGTTAAGATTGGTAATGTCATCTGAGGTTACTTTGTCTGCGTGTGAGTCATTTGTAGCTATCAACGTGGGTGACTAATTGTGCTGTCTGTTCAACATAACACTCATTCATTTATACTGAGATTATGCAATCCCTATTTGGATAATCTACTCGGCCCTGAATGTTTTTTTTTTTTTGTCTGTCCACCACCTGAATATTGACACGTCTATATTACGTTCCCGTCTGGTAATCCTTCATTTATAACTAATCCTCAACCTCTACTTAGATTTTTCCATGCTCACTCAGCACAAGAATAAACATAATCCAACAAATCTTGAAAAAAAACTTCTATTTGGCATAAAAAAATCCATTGTATGTGACCCAACTATTTATGTCATTGAAACTTGATGAGATATAAATATATGTCAACCTAGACAGTTTAAATGTATTATTTCATCCGGGAGGAATATTAATATTTCTTAAATATGAATTGCATGATATTTTTTTTGAATTTCAAGTGAGCGTCGGATGTTTCCCAATACATAACTCAACAGTCTGTGTGTCATGTGGCAAAAGGTTTTGTTCACTTCAGTGTGTAGCGTAACAAGTGAAAATCAAAACACAGGCAGCTGACTACCATGGACAAATAGGCACAGACAATATGAAGTCTTATATTTTTGGGGTATAGCGGCACACCACTTGCTTCCTTGGCTTTTATTTTGCCGGGAAATTTTGAGCACCAACGCCATTTTTGTATGAATTGTTACTTAAAACAACAGTTGTTGTTTTTTTGCCATTTTGAAGCAAACAAAAACAAATCATATCTGAATATATATTTTTGGAATCAAACTGTCTTTGGTGTATTTGTTACACGTCTAGCATTCCTCCATAATTTTTTTGTCATTGTATTTGCAGACGGGACGTGTGGTCGGAGCTCCAGACATGAGCTCACGGAGAAACATCATCACTTCGAATGCGTGGCATCTGCAGGTGAAAGCGTCAAGTTGTATAATACTTTAGGAGTAAGTTACTTTTCATTTTAAATTTACTTTGAATTTAAAATGTTTTATATTTGTTATTAGATTTTTTTTTTCCAAGCACTCTGGTTTTAATTCCATTTTTGAAAAAGTTTGATCGATTTCACTATTGTTTTCATTCATTTGGCGGCCTGTAAATGTCAAGTACAGTAAAAACGGGGCTCGATGCACACAGACTGTGCAGGACCTGCACTTTTGTACAGTTCAATAGCCTTTACTGTAGTACACAAGATGATGAATGACTCCTTTTGAAGTTCATGTTGCATTGATGTGATGTGGGTGTGTCCATCACTACAAACACAGCTGCTCTCCCGTACTCTTGAACAGGAAAGTTGGATTATGACGCTCATGGTCAGACAAGGGGCAAAACCACGGTCCTATTTCTCACACTTAGCTTTATCTTGACAGAGAGACAAACGTTGCATGCTGGGGGAAGTTTAGCCTGGGTTGTTACTGAGTCTTTGCTCCATGATTACATAAACTCAAAAAGTGGGTTAGTAATGGTTGCGTTGATAGCAACGCTGGAATGAAGGCGAGACGATGGGCTCTCATCTAGCAGCCGACTCATCGCAGCACAATCGGAGGAAGCTGACTTGAGAAAAAAAAAAAAAAAGTGGGAGCTCTCCTTGTATGGACTCTTTGTAGCCGACTGGCTGAAATTCGGATTGCTTCTCGTGCCTGTGATGTCATCGGCAAAGAATTCCCCCTTTGGCGAGACAGCGCGGGAGACTTTTGTTAATTATTGACGAGGTGCGGCGGAGAGTTTGTAGCAGGCGTTTCAGATCCTCATGCAGAAACTGTGTCATTTACAATGTCTGGATTTCATTGCTGGGTGTCTTGGGCTGGGTTGCTGTTAGTTCAATAGATTTGTCTGTTTATTAATGGGTCACCCAGTTAGTGAGTCCGTTTGTTAGGATATTTGAGCAAATGCTTACTTGAATAGTTTCTTGCTTAATTTGACGAGTTAGTTCGATTGAATGAGTCAGTTGATGTTTCATTGCTTGTTTAGTGGCTTACTTTGTTTGTTTAATAGCTTGTTAAAATTATTTTTTTGTACATATACTGGTGATAATTCTGGAAGAAAAGAAAATATATTCTATACTGATACCATTCCATGAGAGATGTCCTGGCTGGTTCACTAATATATCACCATTGATGTCAATCATTTGAGAGCCACTCCCTGTAACAAGCAGCATTTCAAAGATGTTATTGTCTATTTTTACAGAGTGCTGTTTTGAAGATGGATAACACTCAAGCAACCTTTGTCAAGCTTGTGACCCAGCGCACGTCTCTTACCATAAGACTCCCTCCCTCCCTCCCTCGCCTCGGGCGATTCAAGTGACTCACTGCCATGACATCAGCGCGGTGAGCTCACGGTCTCGATGGGATTAAATCCGCCGTCGCCGCCGCCGTTGCTGCTGTCACACTGGTCACCAAAGAGTTTAGGATTGACCACCAGGGGCTCAACAGATTAAGACGCAGGTCACGCTGTTGCTGTCACTCAATTGAACTCTGGCCGCGACCCAGATTGTGTCAGTCGACAAAACAACAGACCATGACGTGATTTATCCTTCTTGATTGAAAGATGGATTAACAGTTCAAGCATACGGTAAAAGCGTTGGGTCGCTATGGACAGTAGAAACAAAATGAATAAATGATAAATACATTGATTTTCATAGGTAAAATCTCTTTGTTCATGGACAAATATTAGTCAAATCAGGGGCATCGTTTCATTTAACTCTTATTAAAATTAAATTGAGTAAATAATGACAGATGTCACATTCCCTCCACCCATTTTTGGGAGCCATCATAATGGGATCCTGTTGATGCACTTTCCACAACTTAAAAAAAGGTCATAGTCATCTTCCACATAGGGACCAAAAAAAGACTCAAGGCTGGAAATGCCCCTCTTCGGCTTCTTTGTTTTCTGCTCAGTGACTGCACTTTCTACGTGGGGGAGGGGCGGTGGAGTGCATCTGCTGCCATAGCAACCCTATCAACAATTGACTGGGAGTATTCTTTATTAGGGGAAAGCCCTGAGTCTCAGCAACAGTGTAATATTTGTTATCTGGTGAACATTTACTCCTTCATACCAGACTGATATTCTTCTTAAAATGTATCCAAAAAATGGGATCATTCGCATAATTCGCACACTAAAATCTCAGGTGATAATTGGCCATGCATGGATGCCATCACAGGTCACATCTAAATTTAAGATTCTTACCAGATGTACACTATGAAATATTTAGTCAATGTGACCTAGAAGAACAAATGGGACAAAGCCAGCATGTTAGATGGCTGACATTTGAGTGCTTTGCCGCAACGTACTGAAATTTACTGGTTGGTCAACATGTTTTTGAAGAAATCTAGCTGATTGCTACTCATCAATATTGTGGATGTTTGAGAGCTAAGATATAGCCGTTGTTTGCCCCTTTTCAACTTGATCTCCTTTCCCCTCCTTTGGTCTGTATGACACATATTTTGATTACATTCCAACTGATAGGTCAGAATCGGGACTGTCGGCATGCGTGTGTATTTGTGCACGGACGGCGGTTGTGTCTAGGCCAGTCGCCCGACAGATAAGCAGAGTGGGAGAGGTCGCATGTTTGCTCGGGTGTTGTCTGCATATGAGCAAAAAGAGAAGTTGAACTACACAAAACACACACACATGGGAGTGATGAGCCTGTTGGGCCTTCTCATTGTTGAGAAGCCAATGATGAAGTTGCGTTGCCTTCTGGCTCGGGCCAGACAGAGGAAACTCCTGCATCATGATAACAAGACATAACACAATGGCTTCATACGAGCGTAAAGACGGGAGTGTGTGTGTGTGTATACACGTGACATTGGGTTGCGGGGGTCGGGCTCTATGTTGTCAATCATCTTGCAACGTTTTGCAAGTATGGACATAGCAGCCACATTTTGGATCTTTTGAAAAGGAGGAATTTAGGGCCGTCACACCATCCCCTGCCTGATGTTGATAAGACACCTTGGGTTTATTCTGGGCTGGTCAGATTGTTTGCTTAGGATATAGAACTAAAGTAGTATGTAAACATTAAAGGTTGCATCAAAATACTATGTTTAAAGATTGAACAGTTTCTTCTTTTTGCCTCCTCAATGCTTCACAAGTTGCAAGTACAAGGTGACCGATGGGTCAATTGCGACTCCGTGTGGCGAATAGTAGAACTGTTTGTGTTGTTATACACGCGGACAGAATGCGTCAAGTTCCCCTCCTGTCTGTCGTGCACCGGAAATGATGTCACACGTTTATGACACTGAGCACGTTAAATGGCCTTGTTTGATTGTATTAAATGATGACGTTGTGTAAACATCATTTAACTGTAGAGTTGTTTGGTAATAATATGTTCTTTTAACGTTACTGTCCGGGGAAAATAATTCTGAAGTTTTGCTCGTTTTATTTTGGTGCCAATCACCGGAAATTGCTATCTGTCTTTGCCTTATCGTAACTCGAGTGTTGTCAAAATTCTTATTTGAAATTTGGACAAGACCAAACCGCTGGTGAGGCAAAACACACGCGTACATTAAATTATTATTTTATTTTATTTTATAACTTAAATGGCCGAAAATGCACATGTTTGTCCTGTCTGCGTTTTGCTTGCTGGTAACGGAGCGAGTTTGATCAAGAGTCATTCGGTCAGGTCGTCGCTGTTTTAAGTGTTTTATTATACTGCTTAGGGACAGGTCGTTTTAATAACGTGCATTAAATAATACGTTTTAAAATATTATGTGCATTAAATCATTGTTAAAATCTTACGTTTTCGGTGACAAGGCAGATGTCAACAGGCTGGTCATTTAAAGACAGGTGTATCAAAAGTTGAGGGAAAAGTTGTATTTATCAGCGGAGACTTTTGGAGTTAAAAAAATGTGTTTTCAATATTAAAGTCCTAATATTATGAATATAAGTGCGAAGTCCCCAGCCTTCACAGAACTAGAATATTTTCGAGAATTTTGCGTATTTTTAGTAAATTATTTTTTTTGAGAAAAACGTTAGGTGTACACAAGAAAATCCTGTATTTTTTAATATATTTTGTATATTTTTCTGAACAGTAGTAGTATATTTATTATAAGGGAAAGGGGCATTTAAAAGATTAAAATCACATTATTAAAATCAAGATGAGTATTTTCGAGATATTTCTAATTAAATGGGCATTTTAGATTTTCATTTACCAGAATAAAATTATATTCTTCCAAGAAAAGCTGAGGTGCTGGATCATAAACAAAGAATTGCTTAGCTTGAGTTATTCACCAAATGCCATTTCAAGTATGAAAGAGGATTTGTGGGAATTATATCCTGCTGCCCCTACTCTGGCCTTCTTTTGTGCTCTTGAAATGTATTTTGGACAAGTTATTGTGTGATATATTTATTTATACATTTGGGCGTCTCTTAGCGAGCTGACTTTTTACTGTGACTCGTCATTGTTGTTTTGTATTGTAGCCCTCATTTTGACTCGTGTTTTTGGAGTTGGTCTTTCACACAGACTTCCTGCGCCAATTTTTTGAGCGCGGGTTCGCCACCGCAACTTCCTTTCGTCACATCTTCTGCTGCTCATTTTTGACATGCGACTTCCGTACCCTCTTAGCAAGGACCCATTACGTGAAAGGCACACAAATTGATTTTAGGCTTTACATGATCAAGATTTTGCAGCCAATCAGTAAGTTACCCACGTTGTAGCTAGTGGGTGACTCGTCTACCTCACAAAGGGGTTACCCAAAACTTCCACTTTCTCTTTCTCTCAGTCATGTCTCGCAGGAGCTGTCGCCTGGCGTCCACGGGCTACTACAACTCAGATGACGAGTCCGACTCGAGTAGCGTGACTAACATTTCGTATCGAGAGAACCCCGTCAAGTGAGAAACAGTGGCGCAAAATATTTTGAGACATTTGTTTCGACTGTGTCTATAGTTCCTGAAACGTGCTTTCTTTTTCCCCGCAGGGTTTTCAAGAAGAAAGCAGGGACCCGCAAGGCTGTGTCTCGTGCCTCCACCAGTTCCAGCAGCTTCCAGTCACCTTCCACTAAAGGTGGGCGTGACTTTAAGGTTCCACTGTAAAAGGAAGGCACGATGACACTGATCCCGTATTGACGTTTAAAATGTCTTCCTCGAAGGTCGCAGGCCTTCCCTGAGCACCCAGACGGACCTGACCATGGGGAGCGTGTCCTACACCAGGGTCACGCCCCGGGCCCCCCTGATCCCGGCGTCGTCAACCACGAATCAGACCACCACCCGTTGCCCACCGCCTCCTCCAGAGAAGATCCGCGGTAGCGGCCAGGCCGTCGTCTACCTCCGACCGGACCAGGAGAAGAGCTGCATTGACAGCTCGGGCTATTCCTCCTCTGAGGGTGTCAACCTGAAATCTCCAACAGCGAGCACCACCGCCAAGTCCAGTGCCAGCACCAGCACCAGCACCAGCACCAGCAAAGACAAAAGTAACGACCTGGCTCCCCCTGCCGAATGCAGACGGCAAATCAACAGCGCCCTCTGTCGTGTGAAGGGTGGGTGCACATGTTTGGCATGTTTGCCTTTAAATTGTCAAGTCGCATCAAAGGTGTGTGTGTGTGTGTGTGTTTTCAGAGACACTATCAACATTGACTGCCAAGATAAACCATCTGACCACTTTGGGTAAGAAGTGTGCTTTGACTGCATCACAAAGCCTCGCACAGCTATTTAGCATGAATTTAAAATGTGTCCACAGGTGCTCAAGTTTGGTCGCAGACGCTGGTGTACTTTCAATGGCTTTATCCAACAAACGGTAACCAAACAGCACGTTCGCGTACGAGCATTGGGACTAAGAATCAATGTTAGAGCGGTGCAGCACTTGCAAGTGGAGAAACTGTTTGTCACTGTACATACAGTGATGTTCAAACATCTGCCTTTGGTCTCTTGGCAAGAGCATATTTATTGAGAACAAGCAGGGCGAGGGTGACATTGGACATGTTTGGTGGTCATCTCAGCAACTGGTTAATCAGTGCGGAGGGTCCCAGCTCATTGTTTTACGAGGTGGTGGAAACACAAACTAGTAGAGCATTTTTGATGACTAACTAAGCAAAAAATGTTTCCACACCATTTGGAAAGTTTCAACAACTGAATGGTTCAACTTTTCAGAGGTTGAAACAAAGTTAATCATTCTAGTCTACATTCCAACATAATCATACCATCAAGATTATTTGTCAACCCTAACAATCAAGATACAATAGCCCAAGCCAGAATTGATTTAATGCATGCAGAAACACCCATAAAATGAACTTTCCTCCTGTCCTACAGCAAACAGACACTTCATAAATGCCCAAACTAAGACAACTTGCATTGCCCTCATCCTCCTCTTTCTTGTGGCTGCCTGTGAGTGACACGCCGCCGTCCGTCCCTTTCATGGTTAAAAGACACTCCATGTTCTTCTATTTGAATTGTTTGCTCCTCTCGCTCTTCTCAGTTGTGTGGTTCCTTCCTCCCTTGTTGACGCCTTTCTACACCCTCGCCGAATTCATCAAGGCCCAATCTCCGCACGCCAAAGTCACGCAGCCCCCCGTTCTATCGAACAGACCTTCTCCGCTCGACAACGCGCAGTACGCAACTGCAACGGTGCGCTCGAGGGAGATTTCTAATATTCGAACCCATTTCTTTGCATGGGTGCTTTTAATTCCTTGTCCTAACCCAACGTGCTGGGATTCAATAACAACGATCAATAAGTTCTATCGGTTTGCGTGCTCTGGTCATTCCAGCTAATAACGATCATTTTTCTCTCATTCCATTCTGCAGGACTCTGGCACACTGGCTACTGATATAGAAGCTAAGGTCCAGCATCTTCAGGTAACAAGCAGATGATCTGTTTGGAAAAAATAAAAAACAATAGCCAGTGCATATATATATATATATTGTTCTTTGCTTTTGCAGGAAGCTCTGCAGCAGAAGCAGGAGCTCCTCGATAAGGTAAATGTTTGCACAAGCTTCTACTTTTGCCTCAGTTGAGTCATGCTCCCCCCCCCATTTCAGATGAGGGCGCAATTTGAGGCGGACGTGCAGAATATATGGGACCACGTGAAAGGGGTGGAGTCCAGTAGTGCGCAGAATCTGGATCACGAGGTCAACGTACTGATTAAGAGGATAGATGATCATAAGGAACATGTTCAGTCCATCTCCAGACTCAACGGCAGAATGAAAGCTTTAGAGACCAAGATTGTCGAGGTAATGGATGTTTTGAAGAACAAATGGAAAAAAACGGTCAACACAAATAACATTGTGATTGCAGTTGTCCAGGGATTTGCTGTCCTCCCAATCACAACCTGGGCTGCCTTGTCCTGACATCTCCAGTCAAAAACAGCTCACGCCAGAGCTTCAGCAGGCCATGGAGAAGTGGCTCACTGACCGCATCCAGGTGGGTTTGGGGGGGGGGCACAAAAAGTCAACGCTAAATTGTCTGACGTCTTACTTGCTTCTCGCACAGGCGCACAACGCCGTCAACCTGGAGGACAAAGGAATCTCCGCGTGCGCGCAGCCCATGGCTAACAAAATGGCCGACTTTGCGCTTGAGACTCAAGGTGGGACTCTCCACACACATGAATGTATTTGGAATATTAGCATCTACTTATCCCCCCCCTCTTCACCTGTTGTGGACCACCCATCTCATGACTTGTTTAGGTGCCAGCGTGATCAGCACCCGTTGTTCTGAAACGTATCGCACCCACTCGGCCTGTCTGAGCTTGTTTGGATTTCCATTGTGGTACCCGACGGAGAGCCCCCGCACTGTCATTCGGGTAATTATTTTCTCCTTCTT
The DNA here is from genome assembly GCF_054491065.1 of Syngnathus leptorhynchus. Taxonomy (NCBI): domain Eukaryota; kingdom Metazoa; phylum Chordata; class Actinopteri; order Syngnathiformes; family Syngnathidae; genus Syngnathus; species Syngnathus leptorhynchus. The sequence goes on along the minus strand of NC_141199.1, from coordinate 15,100,714 downwards.
TGTCGTTTTTTTTTTGTTACCTTCTTCATATTCCCTTCTCAGGGCGAGCCAATGCTGCTCCCGGGCAAATGTTGGGCCTTTCACGGTGGCCACGGGACCCTGGTCATCGCCCTGTCTCACCCCATAAGGATAACCCATGTGACGCTGGATCACGTGCCACGCCATAGTACCCCCACCGGCCGAATCGACTCCGCACCCAAGGACTTTGAGGTCTATGTAAGTCATCCGAAAACATTTTTACCCCTTGTGACTTTTTTTTGTTGTTGTCTTTTTTAACTGTATTTTCTCAGGGCTTGGAGGACGAGGTGGACGAAGGAACGCTCCTGGGAACGTTCACGTACAACGAGGACGGCGAACCCACCCAGACGTTTGAGCTGCCCGTGAGTTTTAGTCCACAAATGCACAATTGCAAATACAATTCCGACAATCGTTCCCTGACGGTGACATCACCTTTTGCAGCCCAGCAACGTGATCTACAGCGTGGTCGAGCTCCGCGTCCTCAGCAACTGGGGTCACATGGAGTACACGTGCCTCTACCGCTTCCGAGTGCACGGTACCTTGGCGACGGCCACATGATGGCGGCTCGACCCCCCGCCCGCTGGTTAGAGTGGTGAGTCCCACTTGAAAGGCGCACTGAAATCTATGCCAATACACTTTTACCATAGCAAAGCTGGTTCTCAGGCTCACTTTAATTGCTTGTATTATGTTGAAGGACGTAAAAAAAAAAAAAAGTTCATGTTGTCCCTGTTACTTGAATACTTGAATTTACTTTTTCTTTTAATCCTACTATTAGATCCATGACGCCTGTCTTTATCGAACTGGTGAAAAGTACTTGAAACTTCTATGAAAGCAAAGTCAGGCAGGATGAAAATGTATGTTTTTGTGAGAGAGTATATTTTAGAAAAAGTATCCCTTTGTGTTCCACTATCGTTCAGGGAACGGAGTGCTTGTGGCAAAAAAGAAACAAATTATTTAAAACAACAAAATAGTAATGTCAGAAAAAAAATCATCCCAAAATTTTGACCAAACCCTTTCATACATAAAAATTTAAGAATATATTTTTCTAAGAAAAATGAGATCTTAGAAAATGAGTGTAATTGCTAAATTATGCATTTTTGTCTCATTATATTGCAACTTTATTTTCACGCAATTGTTTACAGTCAAATTATTAGTTTCGCTGAAAATGTAGTCTCTTAAAAATTGTAACAAACTGCAGTTTGTTTCTTAAGTTGCACCGCAACAGTTTCCTCGCAATAATAAGGGTTTATTCTCCTAAAATCGATTTGTATTTCTTTTTACGCAAACTATTCTCATTATTCTCAAAATTGTCTGGCTGAATTTTCTTTATTTTCTATTTATAGTGTGACAGAAATAGTTTTTTTTTTTTTTGATGCTCCCAATGAACTTTGTTGCAGCTTTATGAAATGAATACGTACCGTTCTTGAACATGTCGAACAAGGCAGTTTTTTGGCTCATAAAAAGTTTCAATGTCACTTTTATGCAGTTTGCAAAGTGGTTTGATTGTGTGACTCGCAGGGGTGTCAAACTCAAATTTTTGTCGCGGGCCACATTGTCGTCAGTTTCCTTCGGAGGGCCATTATGACTCTCAACCCAAATAAACTTACTCTTTTTCAAATTAGACGAGTAAAAAGTGTTCAAATATTTTAAAAAGATGATTTGTAAAAGTCAAAACAATTTGCAGTTTTAGTAACAACATGAATTTGATGCACAATTTGTCTTGACGGGCCACATACAATGATGTGGCGGGCCGTATCTGGGGCCCCGGGCCTTGAGTTTGACACCAATGGTCAATATGCTATAAAGAGTTTGATAGAATTATTTTTGACTGGAAGTGACGTATTGTATTTGAAAGGATATTTATAACTGCTTTGGTTATTGTACATAAATGATGCTCTTTCCTTTTTGGATGTATACACTGAATAAATTCATCTTTGTTTAACTTCATGTGTTTAGCCATCATATTGTAGAGCATATAAAAATCATGTAAAAAGGTATCATGAAAACAAAATTGTAGGTTAAAAAAATGGAAATTGTTTGTGTCCGCTGGAGTTATCAGTTCCTGGAGATGAATTGCATCATGGCTTGACCATTTGCCTCAAGACAAACATGATCCAACAAAGGCAATAAGCATCCTCATTTTTCAAATTCTCCTTCTGCTATTCGATACTTAAGTTGCCACGACACATGCCTTGCTCAAGGGTGCCATGAAGTGGGTAGCAAGGGAAGCTGCTGAAATGGCATGAACTGGGATGACCAAAACTGACAGAATAAAAAGTGAAAATAAGAACAAATATGAAGCAATTGAAAAAAAATAGATAAGAAAATGTATAAATTGACATGTTATCGTGCTTAAATATGTATTTACACATTTATTGTTAATTTTTTTTTACTTTTGGAATATTTTTATATAGAATATACAAAGATGTACAAATGTAAAAAAATATTGAAAAAGTGATTTTTTTTTTCTCAAATTTCAACAAAGCAAAAAAATTGGGGACAAGCGCCACAGAAAATGGATGGATGGAAATTATTCTCAATCATAGTTTGAGCCTCCACTTTTTTTCTCCTTTGTGTTCTCATTCCATGGCGAATGTTGACAGGCCTGCAAATTGAGGCATCTCGTTGCCTGTTCGTGTTTAACAACAATCAATCTGATTGATTACTGTATTGCTCCGGTCGATCTCTGAGGTAAAATATTGATTGGCCTGTTTACGTCACCAGCCCCTCCCTCCCTCTTCCTCCTCTCTCTTCCTCCCTCCACCACCATTGTCCATCCTCAGCTCTCCATCCTCTTCCAACTCCTCCTCCCCTTTTTTATCGGCGCTCCGTGCGCCTCAGCGCGGCCATGGTAGACTCCGAACCGGGCGAAGCTCCGACATCGACCAGGAAACCCTTTTCGGTCCTGGAGATTCCCCCTCTGGACCAGTTCGACTTCGCCCGCGCCAAGATCCGCGCCAACGTGCGTTGGCTACTGTGCAAGTCGTACGGCTGTGCAGGTAAGAGCGGTGTGGGGGGGGGGGCACCATCACTACATGCTTGGGTGGGGCGGTTCCGTGGATAACCCGGCCGGCTTTTGCTTGCGTCTGTACTCTCCCTTTCAATCGTCCATCATTGGTGCGGCAGCTTTTCGTGATCCAACGATCGCTTATTTTATATCGAAGGTAGTCTTCTCACGCGTGGGTTGAGTCGATGCTGCAGAATTTGCTGTCACTCGCTTTGCATTATTATTGTTGGGGAATAAAAGACGCCCGGAAAAAAACAAAAAACAAAACTAACGTTGCCCCATGCTTTATTTGTCCAACGTAATGTTTGAGTGGGTGACGTCATCCTTACGCATCGTGTATTTAATGCAAACACACACTTATATATGCTAACTGGTTAGCCATTCTCTGATCTCATGCTTTTGCTACTTGTCCTTTTTTTTTTGCTGTTTCCATTGTTTGTTTTCTGTGCTGTTTATTCCATCCACCCATTTTTTGCACCGCTTTGTCCACACGGGGGCGTGCTGGAGTAAGCGGGGGACACCCTGAATTGCTAACCAGCCAATCGCAGGGTACACTCACGTCTGTGCTAGCAAGTATGTTTTTGTGACGTGGGAGGAAAACCCACACAGGCACGGGGAGAACATGCAAACTCCACACAAGGAGGGCCGGAGGTGGGAATCAAACCCGCACCCTTTGAACTGTGAGGCGAACGTGCTAACCAGTGCTTACCGTGCCATTCCGAATAATAATATTCCAAATATTAAGAAGCTTCCTAACTAGTGACGACATTCCCATTTCCCATAATCGGGTTGATCGTGCTCATTTGGTGGGGGTATATAAGAAAAGAAGACTGGCCTCCAGTCACGGCTGAATGTGGGTCAGTGTTTCGGTGCCGTCTCATTCGTGTTGCCGATTTGTGTGAATGGCGTGACCCGGTTCTCATTTTGATACCGCCAGCCCAGCTGAGCGTCTCGCAGGACATGACGGAATATTCACAGAGGAATGTTTTTGCTTGTCATTCTGACTTTGCGTTCAGTGCTTAGAACAATTCTACTTATCCATTATTTTTTTTGTCTCCGTCATCACAGTAATAGTTATGAATTGAGGCTTTCTCCAATATCTAAAAGAATTTTAAAAAAAATATTGCTTTGAGGACTGAAATTAAATGATGATGAATTGAGCAGCCCTAATCTGCAGAGAATGTGCCAGTGGAGATGCGGGAGCCATTCTACAAGGACCAGTATGACCAAGAGCACCTCAAGCCGGCCATCTCCGACCTCCTCCTCTCCCCGGAGATCTACTGCAGAGCTCAAGCCCTGCTGCTCCAGGCCCCTGGGAGCCCCCCCGCCTCGGCCTCGCAGAACTCGCCCTCTGACCACTGCGCCCTGCTTCACTTCCTCACGAAGAAAGGTGTGGCACCGCAGGTTCAGGATGTGGACGTCACAGAGGACGACCTCAGATGCACCCCCATCAAGATGGTAGGACTTCTGCTCAATGTTTTAAAGACGCATGATTAGGTACACCAGTGCAATCTGATGACAGCTATCAAATATAACACAACCATGCATTAAAAAAAACAAAACTAAACTATAGAGATTGTCCCCTAGGGCTTGGACAAACAATTACATTTGGAATCAATATTACCGTATTGGCCTGAATATAAGATGAGTTTTTTTTCATTGAAATAAAATTGAAAAAGTAGAAGTCATCTTACATTCGGGGTCTAGGCCTTTTTCAAACTTGAGTCTTGAAAAAGAGAGGGTCGTCCTACAATCGAGGTCGTCCTATATCCGGGACAATACGGTAATTGTTTTCTTGTTGTTTAAGAAAAGAAAAAAAAAGAAAAACAAAGGAAGAATGTCCCTCATGTTTAATGCTACGATCCCCAATGTCGTATTCTTTTCCATTTTGGTTACTGATGGGTGCAGAAAGCCCACCTGGCCTTGATGGACTCCATGATGTCACTGGCCGCCCGGGAGATCGTGGACAGGGTCAAAATGCCAGCCGGGGCTGAACAGATGGGCGTCGGAGCTCCTTGGGAGAACGCCTTGCTCTTCTGGGTCAACAGAGTGAGTCTGCCTTTCCTTACAAATCTGGAGTATAAAGAAAGTTCTTCTCACACTGCTCTCGCTTCACACATCACGGAATTGCGCCTCCGTTCCGAGATGTTGTCCACCAGGAATTAAAACCAGCTTTATTTCCAGTTGAACCAGAAGCTGAAGGAAAGCACCGAGGAAGAAGAGACACCCCAGCGCTCGCAGCAGAACGCCGATGTCCAGGCCTCTCAGGAAACGGTACACTACTGTACAATGTGTGACTTCCTTCACGCAGGTGTGTCAGTCCCCTTTTCTAACATGGTCATCCTCATTGCGGCTTTCTGTTCCCCACCTCCCCCACCCCGCCTTCTGGCTCATGCGTGTTATGGCACCTTGCTTTCCAGCAGGGACCGCCAACTCGTTGGTACTGGAAGCTTGTCCCTGTAAGTTTGCGTTCTTCTGCATCTCCTCTCACAACGTGCCTTTGTGTGTGTTGGTGGATACTCTCGCCGAGGCTAACGCCGCCGTGCCTGCTCAAAACGCCTCGTTTTGAATATTTATATATTATAGTATGTGTGTGTGTGTCTTTTTTTTTTTTTAGCTGCCCGTCATGTTTTTTTATTTGTGCCTGTTCATGTTCGTACAAGTGCATGTTGACTTCCGGTTCGTCTTGATGATTGTTTTTACAAATAAACAAAAAACGACCCGACGGACAGACTTGATTTAATGACGGACAGACGCACCTACCGACAAGATGACGGGGAAGAGGGAGGTTAAACCACATCCATCTTGTTTGTCCCCCCCCCACCCCCGCCTCTCCTCCTATTCGTCCCCCGCCTCCCCTCCCTCCCCCCTGTGTGCTGCAGTGTGCAGATTTTTTTTTTCAGGCGGAACTCCTTTGTCATTTTTATGCTTGTGTCCCTCTCTCTGCCATGCCACCGTCTAGCATGCTATCGCTTTTTGTTTGAAGGAGTCGGGGAACAAACCTCCAGTGGTAATGTATAACAGCTCGCCTTTGCGGTTAACCATCACTACCACCACTACCACCACCCTAACCCACCTCTAACTTTGAGCTCCCACAACAAACCTGCTGGAATGAGCCTTTTGGCAGTTAGTCAGTGTCTATGCTTTTGCTACAACATTCACTTTTTTTTTTTTTTTTTCCCGCTTCTTCATGTTTTAGTGATACCGATTTTTCTTTCTTTCTCCACCTTGTGTTTGATGTGCGCTTATTTTGTCACGCTTTCTGACCTCAACATTAGGCACACTTGTACAATGTCAAATTTTGATTTTATTTTTAATCACAAGCTCCCAAATTTGGACACAACTCTTGAATGAATTGAGATTGTGCAGGTGTACCTAATAAAGTGGCTGTTTCTTTCTTTTACTGTGAGCTTTTTCTTGCCGTGGCTTTGCAGCTTGATTTCTTTCTTTGGTTTTTAATCACACGATCCCCCTCACTGCTTCTAAGTCCTAACATGCTAATGTGGATGTCTTTGGTCTCTGCTCCTCCATTAGATTCGCTACAGAAAAGACAAAGTGCAGTCTAAGATGACTCCCACCTTCCCCTTGGTCAGCGCGGTCAAAGATCTGTCTAATGGTTGCGCAATAGCTGCTGTGCTGCATTTCTATTGCCCCGAGCTGCTGCCTCTAGAGGGTACACACACACACACACACACGCATCATCAATATATACCTCCCGGCACATCGATAATAAAGCAGAAGTATCAATATTATTTCTCTCTCAGATGTATGTCTGAAGGACACCATGTCTGTGGCCGACAGTCTTTACAACCTTCACCTGATTAAAGAGCTTTGTGAGAGCAGGTTACAGAGCTGCTGCCTTCTTTCCCCGGAAGATCTTCTCTATGCTCCACCTCTTTTGCATGTAAGCTCCACCCTCTTTTAACTCTACTTTTTGGGAAAACAGGACAAACCAAAAAAAAAAATGGAGGAAAGGAATGTTGTACAGGAGAAAATGTGTTTTGCCCTGGAATGGACCGGCCAGACGGGAGTTTTTCTTTTTTTTTGAAACTCCTAGAAATCATCCTTTTTGATTAATGGGACACAGATCTGCATAGGAATGAAAGGATATACTCTCGAAGTGACCTAGGATTGAATCCGAATTGCCATGACAATGAGAAAGCTCCTTATTACCAGCTAACGTTACATGGAGACTGTTTTGAAAGCGCAATTCTGTGATGGTAAATATAATTCATTGTTTTTGTTCTCCTCAGCTGAACATCATGAGCTTTGTAGCTGAGCTGCTGGAATGGTTTGAGGTCAAGAAACCTGATTTTGTGCAACCCATACAAAGCATTGACCTGACCGGTGAGTTTTATAGGCTATCAGTTGTGTGTGTGTGTGTTTTTGTTTTTTTTAAATCACCCTCCATCTCGATTTGTAAGTTGCACCTCTTCCGTGTCTTTCAGATGTCTCCAGTTTAGCGTTCTGTACCAGTCCAGTTAGTGGAAACAGCAACAGGTAGAAAACAATGTTGGTTCAGTGCAGAATCCCATCAGCTATGTTCTCGCCAACATTTTTTTTTATCCAATTTTATTCCAGCGGGTCTCCTTCGTACATCTTCAAACACCCTTTTGTGAGCGTCCCTTCTCCAGTATCACCTGGTAAGACACGCAAAAATTGGGATAAATTATATTATAAATTAAAAAAATATTTTTTTTGTGTGTGTGGAATGCGTCCATCTGGTACTTCTTACCTGCTGTATTGTGCAAGTTTGAGGTTTTTAGAAATATTTGTACAAGTTATTTATTGTATACTTACTTTTTGTAATGCCGCACACTCGCTATTTATTGAACGCTAAAAAAACTGCGAAAGACTAAAACACAACCGGCACAAACTGCTGTCGACCACAGCTCACGCCCAGATGTTCACACACAGATTGAACCATGTCACCACCCAGCACTGCTCGCAATTTTTACTTTGACTATGTTTGTGTTTAAAAAGTGTCTTCACCATGCTTCTTACATATTGCTTCTCTTGCCTCCTTCCAGAAAACAAAACCTGGACAAAGAAACAAATAAGGTACACACTTGCTGGATGTCTTTTATTTCTTTTTTTTTATAAGTCACTGTGCTATTGTGTTCATACTTTGCCTTCATTTTCTATAACCGTCTTACTTTGGCTTCTGTGGTCTCACTGCATTCACCGCATCTTCAAAACACCCCGCCCCCTTGCAGTCATCCTCTGTCCGCAGCGACTTTCAGCATCCCATTTGGGCTGGACAGTGATGTTGATATTGTCATGGGCAACCCGATAGATTCTGTCTTTCGCTCTGTCAGCACGGACAGCCTGGGCACCGGCATCCCCGCAACGACCGCTCGCATACCGTACAGCCCCCCGGAAGGCCTCAGCCACCTGGTTAGCGCTTCAGTGCCGTCGCAGCGGTCTTCTTGGGGGCCTTATGTCCACCCGGCGCCCCTGGGAGAGCTGCCCACTGTCGAGGAAGCGTTACAGGTGCCTCCTGGCGTGAAAGATCGGAACAATAGAAGGACTCCAGTGAAAGATATTTTGACAGCGAGACCGGAACCGAGATTATGTCCCGAGGGCGCCCCTGCAGTTTTTTTCCTGCACTCCCCGTTGGAGGACAATTCTCAGCTCAGTCATTCCGCCCCCTGCCGCTCGGGAGTTATTTATCGTCCGGTTTGTGGAGAGGCGAGTAGAGGTGAGAGGAAGGCGAGGCAAACAAATGGCGCGGCACGTGACGATGACTCGGTCTTACGGGACGGCAGCGTTGAGTCATCAGAAGCGTCTGATGACACCCCCAGAAATGCCCCCGGTAATATGCGACCCAGTAGAAATCATCAGGGAGACTACAGCCCACGCATGACAAGCTTTGCAGAGCAACGGGACGGCAAAAGAAGACATCCCGTAGCTTCCGGAGAAGGCTTTGCCACCACCCCGACAGTAACGACGCCCGGAACGCCGCACACTCCCAGCACACCGGCGGGACCTCAGAGTCAGGAGGACAACCCGGGCTTCAAAGTTCCCGAGACGGGTTCCGAGGCCTGGGAACTGGGAGCTCGTCTGGAGGAAAAACGCAAAAGCATCGAAGCTCAAAAGAGACGAATCGAGGCCATCTTTAGCAAGCACAGACAGAGGCTCGGAAAAACAGCTTTCCTCAAAATGAAACGAGAACAAGGTGAGGGTGGGGGAGAGGGAGCGGATGAGGATAACGTCTCTCTGGAGGAGCGCCTCGCTCGCATTGAGGAGCAGCTGAAAAGGGAGGAAGAGAAGGAAAAGACAGAAAGGGAGATCGAGAAGGAGAAAGCCAAGCCGGCCGTCTCGAACGCTCCACGGCTGGAGAAGCAGGTCACGTTCTCTATGGACAGCAAAAAAGGACAAGAGCAAGAAAAGGGACCAGAGAAAGTAGGCGGCGGCATGTTGGTGGAGTATAACGAAATCGTCCAGAAACTGAGCGAAGCTTTGCAATCACTGCAGAAGGACATGCATAAACTAACTGAACAGCAGCAGCAGCTTCTGGGAAACCAAAGACCAAGAAGCTCCCAAAAAGTCACCGCAAAGTCAAGACCCAAAAGTAACACCAAAACCCCTCCTGCCACACCCACAAAGACACCCCCAAGAACCCCTACCAAGAGCACCAGCAAAGCCTGGATGATTCCAAACGGCTCCAAAACCTCTTCTGTGTCTCCATCGTCTCGACGGACGAACCCTCTCTCTGCAGCTACTTCGCCAAAAACAATGGTCTCCTCCTCCTGTCCTGCCCCCCGCACCAAGATCCACATCTCTTCCACCCCTCGTAGTCCCAAGCACCACCCAAGACCGCAAGCCCATCCACGACCCTCGGAGCTCAAGTTCCCCCCTCTCAATCGTGTTTTGACTCCAACTCGCACTGTGGATACCCTCCCCCACTTGCGAAGAGTGTCGCCCAGCAAGTGTCAAGTGCAGACAACGTCGTCCTTCCGCATCGGCGGACATCCGGAAATTTCTCGGCCTGCGCCGCAACCCCACCGTAGCACTTCGGACACCGCGTCTTGCGAGACACCGACCCAGTTTAACCTGGAGCTGGAGCAGGACGATGCCGAGGCAACCGTTGTGCCCGTGCCTCCTCACCCGAGGGCCACCAGTGGCAGTAGCTCCGGTGCTCCTTCCGAATGTTCTTTTGAGAGCGAGACTTTATCCATTTCTGCCGCATACAGCGCCGAACGAGACGGTGCCAAAGCTGCCGAGACGCAACGCGGTATAATTGAGGTGTCGCTGTCCTCCCTCGGAGAAGCGGAGGGAGGCGCTGATGAACCTACAGATGAAGGGCAGGATTTTACTTCCGACTCCATGAGTGACCAACTAGAATCTGCGGCGGAGCCTGGCGTTGTCATCGGTTCCGACAGCCCGGAGCAGTTGGATTCAGCCACGGAAGCTGGGAACGCTGCAGAACCACTCGGAGAAAATGAGCTCGGAGCTCGAGGAGGGATCGGATTCTACTTTAAGGTGAGTGCTCACAAATGAAGACCGAGAAGAAACTCTGCAAAACTTTTTTGTATTCAATTTTGAAGATGATCAATATTACATTAAAGTCTGTACCTCTGGTCGCCATGGTTCTCATTTGTCTCTTCTGCAGGAGGATGTGAACAACAAGGACGGAATGTCCCAGCGGAAGGCTCTGCTTTTGGAGAGGCAGCAAAGGAGAGCTGAGGAGCTGAAGAGGAGGCGACAAGAGCAAGAACGTGAAAAAAAGTGAGGATCGATCCAAAGCAATGTCAGATGAAAAGCTAATATTGTTTTCCACAGAATGGAATCCTCCAACCAGACTGCTTCCTCTCCCTCCAACACACCCCGTGTCGGAAAAATCTCGCCCTGTACCACTTCTCCGGCCACTCCGGCCCGGCGTGGAGATTTCACGCGAGCCGAATACGCCCGCCGTCAGCAGCTCCGGATTATGGACGACCTGGATAAGATGCTGCAGCAGAAGTCCACCAACCTGGGACGATCGCCTGTCAAGAAGACAAGACCAGCACGGCCTCGCAGCGTCACCAGGGAGGAAACCCAGCTGTCCCTGAGCCCCGCCAAGAAAGCCACTGGTAAAGAAATACCAGCAATGTCAGTAAGATAGTGGCAAAGGATTGGTTGACTACTGCTTTTGTCCGTACAGTCCCCAAGTTGACCAAATCTCACTCGTCCCTCAACCTGGCAGCAGGAGACAATGACGGGGATAAGGAAAGGTGCTCATTGTGCATTTGCGATTACATCAGATGAGATCTTTCCGATCAGTTGATTGATTGGAAACTAAAGACGGCATCCACTGTGTCTGACAGGCGACCGGATTTGCCTGCCGGATGCGCCACGCCAAGCGGACTTGCCAACCAGAACGGAGACTGGGATGTCGGTTCCAATGGAACCTCACCAGCCCTGGAACACACAGGTATGGAGCACCGTGGGCAAACCTCTGTGAACATACCCATAGTTTTTCCAACAACTTTTATGGTTGCCTGGTCAGGTCTGAAGCTCTTCAAAGAGCCAAGCTTCAAGTCCAATAAATTCATCATCCACAACGCTCTGTCTCGTTGCTGCTTGGCCGGGAAGGTCAACGAGTCCCAAAAGAACAAGATTGTCGAGGTATGGAGCACATCAATTAATGGCGTTTCAATGAGAATGGTTGTCCACCATTTTGATCAGCTCTCCCTCTACCGCAGGAGATGGAGAAGAGCCCCGCCAACCACTTCCTCATCCTCTTCCGGGACGCCAGCTGCCAGTTCCGCGGCGTCTACACGGCCAACCCCGATTCAGCGGAGCTTGTGCGCTTGACCGGCGTGGGCCCAAGAACGATAAGCTCCACCCAAGTGGAGTCCATGTACAAGTACAGCTCAGACCGGAAGCAGTTCAGCGCCATCCCCTCAAAGACCTTGGGCATGAGCGTGGACGCGTTCACCATCCCTGGACACCTGTGGCACGGTGGAGGGGCAGCCGCTACGGGCGGGGGAGGAGGAAGCAGCAGACGAGCGAGCTTGGCAAAGGCGCTCGTTTCGAAGTGACCGATTCTCAAGCTGCTGTTTATGCTTTCAAAAAAATAAGACAGAAAACTTATGAAGGTGATTTTGTACTTTGAAATGATGGGCTTTAGCACACTTTTAGCATGCACTTGAATTAAGTGGTGACTTCCATGCGTGAAATGACAAATTAAATTCTTCTCAATCAAGAAAGCTGATCGGCACATGATTTGTTCAATCAGAAAAGGGAACGATTGAATTAAGTCATGACGTTATAGCATAGTCAAGTATGCCCCCTGCCTGCTGAGATGATAATTTATATAATAATGAAATTGACCTTCCATTTGCATGCTCATAAATCCGAATGACAATGAATAAGAAGTATTTGGGCGATAGGTGGGGTACGCCCTGAAATCAGAGAATAAATATAGTAGAAATTGTTTTGCAAAAATTCATCAACATTGTTGTTTTGTATTGTTTTAATCATATTTATGAACTCTTTTAATAACTGTTGTAAAAATAATCTTTTCACGTTTGAGTGTGTGAATTCCTGAAGCCAAGAATGCACCACGGGGCAGGGCTCAAATCCATTCATCCATAAACTCAACTGCTTAGCCTGCATTTCTGAACCGTTCCGCTTGCTTTCAAAACTAACATCAATAAAATAAAATTCTAGTTCTCGGATAAATAATGATGCAATGAGCCCTGTAGGATTTTCACCACTCTGTATTGCACCTTTTTCTGACCACCCCAAATGTTGCTGACTATTTGTCTCATTGCATTTTATAATAATAAAAAAAAAAGACCATGGCTTTTATTAATAATAAAAGAAAGAAAGAAAAAAAGGACCATGGGAAAGTTCATTTTCTACACAAACTACACAAAGTTCAACTCACAAATTGTAATATGAACTGAATCTTTAAAATCCGTTCACTCAAAAGATTTGTTCAAAAGAATCGTTCACCGAATCGTTCGCTACACTTTATTTTATTTTTTACCTCGTGTAGTGTACCTATTGAAGTGTCCATGAGGTGTACCTAATCACAGGCCACTTTATTAGGGTAAAAGCTTAACTGAAAGTGAAAAGTGCCACACCTGCCCTCACCCCCACTTTCTGATTGGCTATTTGATCTGTGACGTCACTCGGACACTCTATTAGGTACACCGCCATTTTCAGGTGTACCTAATCACAGGCCACTTCATTAGGGAAAAATCATGGTCAAAATTTAAATGAAAGTGAAAAGTGCCACACCCAAACAACCCCCCACTTTCTGATTGGCTGGTTGATCTGTGACGTCACACGGACACAGGTGTACCTAATCACTTCATTAGGGAAAAAGTTTAAGTGAAAGTGAAAAGTGCCACACCCGCCCTCACCCCCACTTTCTGATTGGCTATTTGATCTGTGACGTCACTCGGACACTCCATTAGGTACACCGCCATTTTCAGGTGTACCTAATCACAGGCCACTTCATTAGGGAAAAATCATGGTCAAATTTAAATGAAAGTGAAAAGTGCCACACCCAAACAACCCCCCACTTTCTGATTGGCTGGTTGATCTGTGACGTCACACGGACACAGGTGTACCTAATCACTTCATTAGGGAAAAAGTTTAAGTGAAAGTGAAAAGTGCCACACCCGCCCTCACCCCCACTTTCTGATTGGCTATTTGATCTGTGACGTCACTCGGACACTCCATTAGGTACACCGCCATTTTCAGGTGTACCTAATCACAGGCCACTTCATTAGGGAAAAATCATGGTCAAAATTTAAATGAAAGTGAAAAGTGCCACACCCAAACAACCCCCCACTTTCTGATTGGCTGGTTGATCTGTGACGTCACACGGACACAGGTGTACCTAATCACTTCATTAGGGAAAAAGTTTAAGTGAAAGTGAAAAGTGCCACACCCGCCCTCACCCCCACTTTCTGATTGGCTATTTGATCTGTGACGTCACTCGGACACTCCATTAGGTACACCGCCATTTTCAGGTGTACCTAATCACAGGCCACTTCATTAGGGAAAAATCATGGTCAAATTTAAATGAAAGTGAAAAGTGCCACACCCAAACAACCCCCCACTTTCTGATTGGCTGGTTGATCTGTGACGTCACACGGACACAGGTGTACCTAATCACTTCATTAGGGAAAAAGTTTAAGTGAAAGTGAAAAGTGCCACACCCGCCCTCACCCCCACTTTCTGATTGGCTATTTGATCTGTGACGTCACTCGGACACTCCATTAGGTACACCGCCATTTTCAGGTGTACCTAATCACAGGCCACTTCATTAGGGAAAAATCATGGTCAAAATTTAAATGAAAGTGAAAAGTGCCACACCCAAACAACCCCCCACTTTCTGATTGGCTGTTTGATCTGTGACGTCATTTGGACACTCTATTAGGTACACCGCCATTTTCGGGTTTGTTCGCAAAGATTCACGAGTGAGTGACAGACAGCGTTGCTGCTATGCCAGCCGACTCATATTATGTCGACATTTTAATTTTGTATTTGTTGGATCGTAGTTGATGGTGTTATTATACCGAATGTGTTTGTGTTTGAATAAAAGGTTTAAAAAAATCCGTTATGCCGACATTTATTTTGGGGGACACCAATTCATAACAACGTAAAACACATACATATTGTCATATAAAGCAGTTAACCAAATGTCAGATTTTTTATGTTTTAATTGGCGAATATAAAAACAAGGAATAAAACACCAGACAAGTTTTCACACAAATGTTTATGACAATAATAATAATGATAATAATAACAATAAAAGTACATTTCAAACCAGCAATCTAATGTGACGTTGCAGTAGATATATTGGATAACAATATTTATTTATATGCATACACGTTATTTAAAAACTACTATAAGTGTTATCAAATAAAGATTACCCAAAGAGAAGCATAATCTCCGTTTTTGGATAACGGTGCATCCCTTCATGCAATAAAGTTAGCCTTTAGCTTGGAAAAAACGTGCATAAAAGAAGTGGTGATTCAGTGAGTGGTGCTTTCTTTCCTTGGCAAATCGTAAATCGACATTCTGACACGCAACACGTTCACTGACTGATCCGTTGATGCACGGGAAGGAAGGCAGTTCATCCATTGGCTCGTTCCCTCACTGATCCGTTCTCGCGATGAACTGGAAATGTAAATCACTCACTGACTCGTTCACTCACAGATCCGTTCAGATGGTGAACGGGAAATGCAATTGACGACTCGTTCGTGAACGTGAAGTTACGTCATTTTCTTTGTTTTATTTCACAGCGAGGTGGCACCAGCTTCAATGCGCATTACCGACACCTACTGGTTGAAGTCATATGAACTGAAAAAAGATCGAAACACTTCCTCAAGTGATTCGTTCACTGAAAAGAGTCGTTCTTTTGAACGAATCGTTCACTCACGAGCCAACACGAGAGTGGCCCTCAAACCAAATCTGTGAATAGGTGAGTCAACAAAGCTGTTTTTTTTTTAAAGTGCAAAATACATTTCTCTTCAGAATTGAAACAGCGACTTATACAATGCCGATTCCTGTTTTTAGCGTTACCTTCTACCCAACTCAGCGGCTAATTACTGTCATTTTGTGATGCATACGTGAGTGACTAGTGAAGCACAAGGAGTTAACATAGTGGATGTAGTAGCGCAACGACATATTTCCACTTAGACGCCATCTTGTTGGGCGTTGGCCAAAACTGGCATGGTGTTGTTCGCCAGGTTGGTGTCCCCCTTGGGTTCCAGTGAGGTGGCTACGGAGGCGAACCCAGTAGCGTTGGGCAACACGTCTGTCAGGACCTGAGCCGAGGTAGGGGCGGGGCTTAGGTTGATCAAGAGGCGGGAAGAAGAGGGGCTCGGGGGCGTGTCCAAAGGTGTGTCAGTAGGCGTGTCTGAGGTGTTGGATGATTTCAGGATGGCGGTCGTGAGGGAGGGGGAGTCTGCGAGACGATCTAATGGGAGTTCGGCAGGAGGGCTCGGTGGCGTCCTGGGGGTGTGAGCAGGGGTGGGCTCTTCTGGATCTGAGCACACTGGCGACCCCTTGGAGACGTACCACACCTCGTTGTGCCTGTTGAGAAGCTTTAAGGGACTACACGCACGCACGAGCACAAACACACACAGTGAAACTTCATGAGAATATTTACATAATAATTAAAAATTGTAAAATCATCTTTCTCCATTGAAATGAATGAAAATGCCATTCATCTGTTTTACAAACTTTTTTTTAACGAACAACAAAAAACGCGATAAAATTGAAAAAGATCGAATGACTTATCGTGACACTGACGCATTAACTGAATAGCCATTTTACTGCTTTGCATTTTATTGCCACCTGGGGGCAATATAAAGCAGACTGCGCACGGAACTCTGCACAGTATAGAGATCTCGGCTCTTCACAGAGGATAAAGAATGGATGAGTGTATTTCTTATATTGCTTGTCAACGGTGTGTTGTTTAACGGCTAGCATTTTGGAAAAACTCGTAAATCGTGTATCGAGGCATCCAGCCAGTTCCCCCTCAACAATTTCTCGCGAAAACATTAGCATTTATTTCACACTCCTCAGACTAACGCTATGTAACGTACGCACCTGTCGTAGCCGACACCATAATGGTAGGTATGATTGTAAGACGCCCGTACTCTCTCCAACTCTTTCGTCAACAGGTGCGCATGAAGTCTGGACGTCACCGACAACATCCAACCTCCGTAGCTGCGCACGTAGACGTCCATCCCGGGCATCTCGGTGAAATACAACTAGCGGGACAGGGGTGAAATTTGACACGGTAAGCAGAGCTGCATTGAGTTTTATTGGCTACACACACACATATCAGCGGCGACCTTGTGACATCTATTTCCAGACGCACACACACAGGACCCCTCACCTTGTCATTGGTCGGTGCGGGGGGTTTGTCTTGATAGGCTTGCGGCAGCGGGAAGTTGAGCGTGTAGACAGCCGGTTCCCACATTTTGGTTTCTTCCGGGATTTTAACCAGCACGGGCGCCGTCATCTCCATCTGTATACCTGCCGGCAAACACACAGACTCTCACGGTCATGGAGGGGCGGCCAACATTTTCTCCATCAAAACAGTTGTCACCTGCTTCATTGGCACCGGTGATGTACTGAAAAAGTCTCCTGAAGGCCATAGCAGCACCCACACCCATGAAGTAGGCCTCGGCGTCTGTGGACACCCAGCGAGTGGGGCTGTAGTGTCGCACCTACACAAAATCACAGTCAGCACTTTTGACCTTTAACCCTTCGATGTGCAAGTCTTCCATAAGTGGGTTAAAAATGTCATGGAATAAAAATGAACCAATGGAAATCATAGAATACTTTGGATGGGTTTAATGTGCTGTAATACTAGTACTAATACTCAATTTGGGCGAGTTTAATGTGCTGTAATACTCAATTTATTGACATTGATCATAACAAAGGTGTCATCACTTACTTCATATTCATCGGTTTTGCAGACCAGCTCAAACTCCAGACATTCTTTTGATTCTGTGCAAAAGCTGTCATTGGTGCTCGGGCTGCAACCGGTACAAACAGTAACAGTTGTATTTTTTTATCGTTAGAACGAACGGGTCGTTCGGAATCTTCTGGATGGCCACCATGTTTTGCTAGCGTGCAACTTACCCAACACTTGCTTCAGTGGTAACCACAAGAGCCAACACTGCTAATACTGACAGGAAAATCCTGGAAAGACGCAAACATTGTATATTTGGAGGACAAGTTTTTTTTTTTCAAATAAAAAAAATTGACGTATTTTCAGTGTAAGTGGATGTTGATTCAAAAAATGTATCTTCAAAAGTATGTAGGCGTCACAGTGACACACTGGTTGGAAAATCCGGCTCACAATTCGGAGGGTGTGGGTTCGACTCCACCTTCAGCCCTCCCTGTGTGGAGTTTGCATGTTCTCCCCATGCTCAAGCAAAACCCAGAAAATGCAATTATGGATTTACCCTGTTACTATTCCAAAGCATATTTTGAAACTGAGATTATGTGTGTACGGGAGCGTGCAAACTGCGTGTGGTGCATTGTCACTGCAGCAAGAAGGAAAAAGCGTGGTGTTACTGCTGCATCATGATCCCCCCCCACGTTCTCCTCTGTTCCCACGAGCAAAGACATTGGGAGGTCAAGTGAAAGATCGGCAAGCAAAAATACTTTCAAAATTCCCATCAAGCTTCAATAGATACAACTCTTTATAATTTATTACAATATTCGTAGCAATGACGTAAACTTGATCGTGACGCAGCAAGAGGGGGGGGGGGGGTCGCAGAAAATTCATAAAAACTGATGTTAGTGTGTGTTTGTGTGTCACTTACATGGTCCCGCGTGTGTGTCCTTCCCGCAGAAGATGAAGGCGCCGTGATGTTGAAGGTGGAGGAGGAAAGAAGAGTACTGCACTATGACGCACCAGAAATCTCCAGCACGGCACCTCAGCGCGCCAGGGGGAGGAGTGAGAAGAGCATTGCATTAATATTGAACATTTTACAGCACGACCGGTTTAAATTGTCTTAAGTTTTAAAGCTTTACTTAGAATTGGCTTTTTAGTAAAATATTTTTATTATATATAATGTTCGATGACACACTAGTTTTATAACACATCATTCTGGTTAATATTATTCTGTGGGAATTGAAAAAGGGTGGCGGGGTGGGGCACTGGTCTGCCTCACAGTTGGGAAGGTCCGGGTTCAATTCCACTTCTGGACCTCTCTATATGAAGTTTGCATGTTCTCCCCGTGCATGCGTGGGTGTTCCTCCCACATCAGATAATAGATGGATTGATATCGATTCATATTCCACAACTGCAATATTAATCAGATTGCCATGTTTCCAGTCATGGTGCTGCATGCATCTTCATAAGACAAAGATGAGAGGAGCGACACCCAGAACACCAGCTTTATTATAGAGGTCACATCCATTTAAAAAAAAAAAAAAAAAAAGCAAACTTCAATTAAGTTTATTCATATTTCACCAATAGAGTCCTCAAACACAGCAGGCACGCATGCACTTGAGCATGTCAGTAGAACTGGCTTGCCCCCTCACACTATTTCCAAATAACTGCAAGCACTCGCAAGTCTTTCTGCTGGAAGGGGTTGCCGAGGGCTCTGTGTCTCACATTATTTACACTCACTACACTTTAATACCAACAATCCATTCCAATAATTTGTCAATAAAATAGGTCTTATACCCATAGTAGACTAAAACCAAAAAAAGCAGACAAAACAGAAGGAGATGGTCATGTTTCAGAGCGGCACCAAATAGAGGCGGTTGGGTTGGTGATCAATCATTTGACTTTACCTTGAGAACCTAATACTGAAATATTCCGGAAAACATGTCCGAAAATTAACATGCCTTGAATGTCGCGATTGGCCGAGGAGGAAGGAACCTGAGCGTGTGTGTGGCTGGCGGGGAAGAAGAAGAGGGGGGGGGGGGGATTCTTGTGTTCTAAGGACCTGCACGCGCACTATCGAGAAAAGCTTGATGCGCTCGTGCCGTGTTAAATAGAAACACACACATGAAGAGCTAAAATGTTCTTTGGAGACAGCGAGGTCAGGCCTCTCGTTAGTCCGTCCGTCCGTCCATCCGTCCGTTTGTGTCTGTCGTGAGAGACAATGAAGTCTGTTTGCATAGGCAGGAAGTGGGAAGGAGCATCCGAAAAAAGGGGAGCCTGTGGCAGTGGTTGGTGAAGAAGCCTTGGTCCATGTGTGTGCGTGCCACTCCCCCCCCCAAAAAACGAAGGCCCCCCGCACTCAAACGCCCTGCTCACAAGGTGGCCTCCTTCTGCCGCTCGCGTCCGTTCGACGTCTTTTTAACTTTGGAGATGCCCTCCAGAGCACCCGACTCCGTTACGCTGCACATACGGAAACAAATAAAATAAAATCAATCCAGTGAATGCTCATATGTCGCTGACATTTCAAATGGAGTAAAAAGGGGCTTACATTTCATCCATCTCCTCATCTTCTTCATCCTGGGGCAGCTGGAGATAAGGATTGTTGGAGGCAGGCCGGAATTTGTAGCCCGTCAACACAAAGAAGATCAGAGTGGATACTTCCACAAGAAACTGAGGAGGGCAGTGGCGAGACAAACGTTAATATCAATATTAATTTGACTGTGTTTGACTTCAATGGTACCTCATAGCACCACTGCCACTGGAAGGGCATGGTGACCTTCAACAGAATGGCGATGATCCGTGTGAAGTAGATGTAACACACAATCTGAAGGAAAGAAAAGAGCAATCAGGTCACCGGGTCAATAGACGAGCAACGTGAACGAGTCGATGGCCGAATCCCACCATGACGTAGTAGTGACGGAAGAGCTTGAGCTTCTCTAAATTCATGGCAGCTGGAGGTGAAAAAACAAAATCAAATCCATCGCTCATATGATTGCATTCCATTTGATATTTGGGGGAAACTCACCTTTTCCATCCGTGCTCGAAGCCTCTTGGAGGTGACGGATGGACCTGCAAAACACATTAGACAATTAAAAAAAAACAAAAAAACAATGCTATTCTCTAGCACTGAGTTCTTTCAAATGCAAAACACTGACAACTGACCAGACGACCGGGAACAAGATGGCGCCGCAGCAAATGAGGTCCACCAAGAAGAGGATCTCCTTCCACAGGGGGTACTCGCTGGAACCTTCTTCTGTAGACTCGATGATAATGTAGGCCACGTTGGCCAGGCACTGCAGCCGTAAACACGCAAGCGCGTCAACGACGACAACAAAAATCACTTCGGGGCCTCGCGCGACAAGTTTCACCTGCAAGGGGATGACGATCATAAAGATTTTCTTCTCCTTATCGGACAGGATGTACTTGACAAAAGCCCAGCCGGTGCCGATCAGTGCCAGCGTGATGAACAGCAGCGCCCCCTTGAGCCTGGGAGGGAGCGTTAGGAGTCACACACAAAGCAGATTTTTGTACAAAAAAATGTAAGGGTCGCCAGCCTCACAGGTGAGTGATGTAATACATGACGGCCCAGCCTTCGATGGGATGACCCTCGGTGTTGATGAAGTGATAGTTGATCTGAAAAACAACAAGAAAGCCTTTGAATGATTTCCCCTCCTCCATAATATTTTACTACTAAATCATATCCAGGATGCACTTAATTATTCATGCGCTGTGGTTTGGACTCACGCTGTGGAAAACCAGCGAGGTGGACTTGGTGAAGGCCAGTGCCGCCATAAGCCAGTGGATCTTAAAGACGCTGTACCTGCAGACACAAGACATTGGTGATCTCTCCAGATCGTCTTTCAAGTGAGGGACCTGCACCCAGTTAATTGCTTTACCTGTGCTTCATCAACGTGTACACCCACACCATTGCGGCGACGAAGAAGACTCCGGCCATACCGATGTAGAGGCGGGAGAGCGGGATCTCGGCCGCCGACAGGAAGCCACCGGGATTCTTCTCGGTCATCTCCAGCTACGAAGGACACGCTGAGGTTGAATTGAGTGTGTGGGGTTGTGGTGGTGGGTTTGCACGAGACCACAGTCAACTCACGGTGAAGGAGTATGGCCGGTTGATGCCAGGCACCATGTTCTGGCAGTAGTAGAAGTTCAAGTTGTACAGGCCTTCGGCCAGCAGGCCCAAAAGCAGATGAAACTGTGGAAGAGGAGGAGGGGGGGGAGAAGGAGGAGGTCAGGACCAATCAAATGCCTGCATCTCGCGGTGAGAGAGTTAAAAGTGCTCTTACGTTGAACGCGTAGGTGTCATTCACTTTCTCCAAAGCTAGCGTCAGCTGTTTGGTGGACGCCAACTAAATGCAAACACGTCAGGTCATTTGGACTTTCACATCACGGACGCAGGAGGAGACTATCGAGTCACCTGGAATTCAGTTGTCATCTTTTCTGCCGTCTTAGCTTCCTTTGTCTGATCCAAGGCCTCTGCGTTTGTTTCCACCTTGGCCTCTGCGTTTGTTTCCACCTTGGCCTGAACTGTCGTTTTGTCAGACGGCTTATTGTCGTCTTGGGCCTGCTCCGCCGGCTTAGCTGGAGTCTCAGCAGGAGACTCCCTGCTGGACCTCTGACCTGAAGCACACAAAGATCTCAATTTGGAACTTCAGTTTAAGGCCGACAATATAACACTTTTTCTATTCAGCTAGCAATCAGCAATAAAGCCAACCCCTTCCTCTTACATTGATCGCGTTAAAATAGAATTGACGGTGGAAATAACACAGACCTTTCTCTTTGGTCTGCACATTGGCCTTCGGTTTGCCGGTCAATATGTTGTCTTGATCACCGAGGACACGCACGTTGACGCTACACAGCGAGAGCACGGGAGAACATTGAGAACATTCTGACAACGTCAACACACGGACACAAACACCCACCTGAGATCGCTGATGTCAATAAGAAAGAGAATGAGCGGTTCATTGTTGGTTACTTTAGTGAGTGTGAGAGGGCACGTCTCAGTCTCTTCGGCCTGAGGAAAAAAAAAAGTTGTATTATTATTGCTGTCTCATGATAATTATGTTGTCATATTCCATGCTTTTTCCAGAACCATGGGCAATTTAAATGGGACATATCACATAGCACAAAAAAAAGCCAGCACATTTGTAACTCCTTTTTTACGGACATCAAATGACCAAATGCAGAAAACAGGAGAATGGTGACGAGTTGCAAAATGGACCAAAAAAAAGGTGGATTTTCCTGCTTAATTCCTTTTCGACAAACACAATGTTCTCCAGAATAATAGAAATAAAAATTCACCCAATACCAAAAATATGACCCAAATTTCCTCTCACATGATCCGATTGTGGCAAATACTCACTGTGTAAGATAAGACGCCGCTCACACGTGCCCTGGAGAGGCTAAACCCAACCTGAAATCAGACAAATAGAAAGAGCAAATATGTCAAGAATGACACGATGACGATAGATGTGATTTTTTTTGCCCACCCCCCCTCAGCACAAGAGAACACGTTGACCAAAACAGCCAGTTGTTGCAGACAGCTCAACGTAAAGCTTCTTACTGGGTATGCACTATAGTTGACAAGCTGCTGTGGGATGCGGAGAGAGTGGAGGTTCACATCCAGAGTCCCGTTAGCATAAAAGCCAAAAGTATTGAGGTGGACGAAGAAGCGAGTTTCATTCTGGAAAAACAAGACCAATTCATAAGGAACACACAAACAACTCCATATCAATTAATAAGTGCGTGCTGAATAAGGTTTGTGTGTGTGTGTGTGTGTGTGTGTGTGTGTGTGTGTGTGTGTGTGTGTGTGTGTATTGTGTCACGAAAACGTACAAACACAAAATATTTGCTACAGTAAAGACTCGCAGTGGAAATACAACCACATTGTAGTTTACACGTACATATCTGAATAAAGCGAACGAACCGGCTCTAGAGGCGTGCTAGTTGCCCGAGCTAATAAGACCCACAGTCCACTGTGGTTCACGGCTTTCTGACTTACCTTCAGGATGAGTTTGTGTATCCTTGCCTTACTAGCATCCAGAAGAAAGACGAGAACTAATGCGGCCACGACGCCAGCTCGGTGCGCCACAGCCATGTTTCCCAAATGAAAAGCTATGCTACCGAGCCAAAACGATGGACGGAGCGGCCGCTCACGGTCTCACAACAGCACACCAGGGGAAACGTAGTGAGAAGATAGCCGTCGAAATTTAAGTAGAATCACGTCGTATTGTCAAAAAAACATGAGTGGTCTGATATGGTGTGCTTTCATCGCAACGGTAACATACGGAACTTAGCATTTAGCTATTAGCTCATTTCGCTTCCTGGTGTTTCGACTCGTATGACAATTGCCAAACATTCAACAAGGACCAGGCGACGTCATCAGTCCTCGTCACGTTTGTGACGTAACGAAGCGACCAAATAACAAATGCGCTGTTAAATAGGCAGTTGTATCATCGACAATCAATGATTTTTGTTTTCTAACGCGCGGATTGTTTTTTTTTGTTTTATTTTACAACATTTAAAATTCAATTCAATTCTAATATGAGTCACGTGACTCGCAATGTTAAACTGACAGCAACTTCCGGCTCCACGTCTCCCGGGTCGCGATGATAACGTCACAAGTCTGACACGTGGAATGTTGCACCCGCGGGTTGTTTTGCAAATACTATTCTTTAATACATTTTATTATACATTTAAATAGTACAATTTTTTCTTCAAAATACTTAAAGCCTTGAGAACTATAGAAACGTCATCACAAAGAATTAATCAAACCTGACCCCCTAGCAAGTTAGAAAACATACTCTTCTTTCTTTCTATCGCTTTCTTCTGTTGTATTGCATTTTTGTGCATTTGACAGACATAGTTAACTATTGCGTTGTATATTTTTGTCATATTTTATAACTTGTTTCAATAAAAACAAAAAAACACAAAAAAAATGGGTCAACCTTGGATGGAGAACTAGTGATCATTTTTCATCCATCCATTTTCTGTAGTGCTTGTGCCCACTGGGGTGACGGGCGTGCTGGAGCTTATCCCTGGCAGTAGGCGGGGGACACCCTGAACACTTTTTGGAATTGGAATTTTTCACACACACACGCACACACACTCTGGAGCTCAATGCCTTCTTGCCCAGTGTGCTGCTGCACTCCACACCATTATTCTTGACCCTCCCTTCCTTCCTCCCCCGATATACCAACAAAAAACGCCCATGGTGCCTTTGAGGGGCCACAGCAAAGGAATTGCCTGATCATCAGCTACACACACACACATACGGTCCCATAAAAGCCTGAAGCCCCTCCAAAGTCTCACAGTGAGGTGTTGCCGCCTGGTAAAGTTACATGCTGTATTTCTGCTTCTGCTCGAGATCATCACTGGAGATACAGAAAGTACGTGAAGGATGTGTACCCCAAGTTCACTCAAGGTGACTTTGGTGCTTCACCTGTTTTGCTCAGGTAAGTAATATCCAAAACGGGCGGGGCCAAAATGACGAGATCAAAACTATAGAATGCATTGTGCTACAATACACAAAGACAATAACAACAAAGACTATGGAAGTGACTGGGCAAAAAATTTGAACTGTATATAATTGTAGGACATTAGAAAATGATTGCTCATTTGCCAGTTCAAATAAACCCGGCTAAATATTTACAGCATGACAGTATGAATCACATGGCAAAATCCTTGGAAATTGTTTACAATGTATTTTCAGAACATCTATAAATTTTGGACAGGACATTACATGATTTTCTCTGCTTTACCAAAATTTTAACAAAAATATAAGATACAATGGAAGTAAAACACTTGTAAATTGCTTATGTCATTTAAAAATTTATTGTAAATTATTATAGGATGTTTCGAGGTATTTTGGACTTCAATGAGTTATCAGGAATTACAACCAAATAATGACACAGCATATTTGTATTGTACAGGGGAAAGAAATGCCATGTAATTCAAAAATAATTACAACATATGTTTGTGTGACATTAGAACACTTTTGTAAACAATAATGGTCAAAAAATCTCAATAGTGTAGTTTAATTTGAAAATAAATAGTCTTGTGTACTGGATTTAGCAAAACTGCTCCAAAACATAAGCGAGCCATATTTTTGTTTAGTAGGTGGAACATTATGTTAAAGAATTTAAAAACACAATCATCACTGAAACAACTTGATGGGATGAGACAAACATTTGCTGAAGTGGATGTTGACAGTCCTCAATGCTTGCGGGACAAATTTCTTGTGATGAGTTTGGTTGTCGGACTTTGCTTACCAGGAGTGGTTCAAAATACTTGCGAAGACAAAACTTTCATTGATAGTTACAGATATTAGATTGTAGTTTTGCCAAGAATACATTCAGGATTGATCTCTTTCAATAACATGGGGGCATTCATTTGAATTCATCTGTATTGTGCCAGCCAACACTTTTCAGCACAGCAGCACCTGACAAATTGATATTTTCAAAGTGAAAAAACAAAAACAAAAGAGTCCTTGTATATTTTCTCATATGATTTATGTTCTCCTGAGTCATAGGAAAACTTGAGGAACGCACAAAATCTCATGCACAAGCAGAATCATGCGGGAGGAGAAGGTGCTTTGGGGTCCAGTGGAACAATGGTAGTAGAAAAGAGGAGCCAGTTCTTTGGAGTTGGGCAGGGTGTCCTTCCTTCCTTAGAGGAACACATTGGGCGTATTCAGCCAGCAATAAAACAATGGTACACAATAGATCATCTAAAAACAGTCTGATTTCACGAGATGGCAAAATTCAATTGACCTTTGTCTGCTTTGCGTAATCATGACTCATGTCCATTTGAAATACAAAATGAATGTTTAAACTTAAAAAAGAAATAAATAAAAGTCCGGTGGTGAAATACAAACAGACTGCTTCAGCTCCTTGTGTAAAATGAAGAATACAAGACTGTCAATATTAGCATTAGCTGGTGTGTTCAGTTTCAAATAGATATTGTAAATATTTACAAGTTGTCCATGACCCAACCAAAACTCTGTAGTTAGGAATGACAGGATTAAAAAGTTAGCTAAGAGTCAGATATTTACAGCAAAATACAATTTTAGGTTGAATTTGAAATTGTGGGAACAGTCGAGTCACTCTTTTTTTTTTTTTTTTTAAAAGACATTTTCAAATATTTGCAAAAGTGCTACTTATTGTTAAGTGTGTCAAGTTCACTGCCGTCAAACACCGCTTGTGTCTCAAGTCTACGCTTGCAAGTAAATCACCCAAGCCTGGCAAAATGTACAATTTGGGGCATCACTAAACATCCTAACCACTTTTTTTTTTTTTGGTCTTCCTCCTTTTGACAGCTACCTCATCTCCACTTTCCACACGAACACCTGCTTGCCTTCTCCCCTCCAAAATATCTCCTCCCTTTGCCAAAATGCTTCCATCCCAGCCACCTCCCTCACTCAGCAAAGCTCAGGTGGGTTCAGTGGAAAGAGCCCGATGCCCTCTCACCTTGTCCCCCTCCAGCCTGGTGGTCAGGTAGGACTCGATTCCCAATTCTACACAATACGCAGCTTAATCCGGTAGTGCAAATGATCAATCATTAGAGTCCTTTAGGTTTGAAGATCCAGTCCAAGTCAACTGTTCTGTGCCGATGAAGGGCTTTTCTCTGCTGGGATGGGAGGTCCCATTGGTGAGAGCCATCAGCATTCGTTTTGTGATCTACACAATTTGTAGTTGAACAGCTTTAAGTATCAAAGTGATGGGATTCCAGCTAGCTCCAGAGCCCACCATGAAGAGCTTCCTGGTGTGGAGAGTGGAACACATGACTGAGTGGAGTATTTCCCCAATGTGCTATGCAGTCTCAGACCTGGAAGGACCCTGTCACCTTCATCTCCCAGTGCTTGTTTACAGTAAGTTCTAAACAAATTCAGGAGGTGGGCAAGTGTAGAATGACACCTTGGGGGAGGTCTGGGGTCTAGATTTTGACTGACTCTTCCATCTTTTGCTCCTGCTTTGTGCAGAGCCTCCAGATAGCGTGTCCCTCAGCTTCGTGAACCACACGGGATCATTGTTAGAGCATAGTCACTACACTCTCCGATGCATCGTCCACAATGTCGCCCCTGCCGGGAATCTCCTCGTGACCTTCTACCGAAACCAAACTCAACTGGCGAAACAACATTCAAACGTGACGGAGAAGACACCGGTGACCGAGGTCTTCTCGCTAGACATTGTGGCCAAAAGAGAAGACGATGGCGCAGACTACTGGTGTGAGGCTGAACTACAACTGCACCCAACAGGTCAACAGCAGCGTGTGGCGGTTACGTCGGAAAAAGTGAGAACCACTGTGCTGTGTAAGTAATCATTTTAAAAAAAAAAAAAGTTCAGTCTGAAATAAATGCCTCCAGTGTCGTCGGCTGCTGAGGCCTCAATGTCAATACGCAATTTGAAACGGAGTTTAAAAGGCGAATTATACGATGATCTCGTCTCGGATATCGTTTTGGAGGGATTTCTGCTGCTGAAGCACAAGCTCTCTTCTCCCCAGTTGGCCCGCAACTGCTTTGTCCTGCAAAGCTCCAAGTAAAGATGGGCGAAAGCTTGCACTGCGACGTGCGAGGAAACCCCGAACCCTCGGTCATCTGGCTCAAAGATGGCCGCCTGGTGATCCCGCCCACCCATTCGACGAGAGCACACGCGGGAAAATACACCGTCTTGGCCACGGGACTTTTTGGACAGACAAATGTGACAGTGGAGGTAGAGGTGGTCACTAGCAGAGGTATATTTTGGTTTTGGTACTTTTCAATTGAGCGTCACGTGTTTAAGATATCTTCCCCTTCGTAGGAATCACGAGCACCCGGAGAAGTCACTTCCTGCTGGCTACCCTGCTTGCGCTGATATTGAATTTGCTTTAAACACTTAAAAATAACTGTGATTCAAGTCTGACTGCTGTCGGCACAAACGGGAGGATTATTTGTCAGGGAGTTTTGCTTTCATTTTGTTATTTTTTAGCCTATTCCAATGAATGATTTGTTTCACTCAAGAGAACTACTGAGCAGGTACTTCCTCAATCCCATTTCGTAAGTATTAATAGTTGTCCCCCCCCCCCCCCCCACATGAAAAAAGAACAAGTGCCAATAAATGATTTGTTCTGAACTTTTTTATTGTATATACACTAGCACTCTTATTTCCAGTGAGCCCCCCCCACCCCCACCTCAAGATGGTTTTATCAATTGTTTGAGAGTTACTATAGTTGAATGTTCCGTGAAAACAATGTGAAATCTTTTAGTACTAAAAAAAACAAGCATGTACCAAAAAAGGCTTTCAATTATTTTTGGGTTGTGACTGCAGCTAGTGAC
The DNA here is from genome assembly GCF_054491065.1 of Syngnathus leptorhynchus. Taxonomy (NCBI): domain Eukaryota; kingdom Metazoa; phylum Chordata; class Actinopteri; order Syngnathiformes; family Syngnathidae; genus Syngnathus; species Syngnathus leptorhynchus. The sequence continues at coordinate 15,071,995 of NC_141199.1, read as the reverse complement.
CACCACCATGGAAACACTCATCTAGGGGGAATTTATAAAAAAAAAAAAAAAAAAAGAAGTTAAGTGACATCAAATATGAACAATTAAAAGGATAAAAATCTTGACTTACTTTCATCAAGCAGGACATGGGAGAGAGTTCATACAATGACATCTGAGCCTCTCTGTAGATCTGGTCCCAAATCTGTAGGGGTATCCAATAAATCTTGCAATTTTGGCAGGGCCACGTGACACAGGCCTCCTTCGGGAAAGTCGACTGGGCTGCATTGAGGAGGCGGCGGTGGAAGTGGGGAGCTGCCGTTTGCCGCACTCAAGTTCCAGTACTGAAAGGAACTTTTGTATTTGGTGATAGCGGCCGCAAAGAGCTCACTGGGTGTTGCCTGTGAACCCATGTGAACCGGAGCCTGCTCGCAGAGACTCAGGTCATCACTGGGCGTTGGTGACGAGTCCGAATCCAAGACGATCACTTCGATATCTTTAGTCGTCACGCGGGACGCACTTGAAGCTTGTTCGACGACTGAACTTTCCTCATAAGGAAGTTCTTGTTTAAGTGGTAGCGGTCTTGTGTTTTGATCAGACACTGACGGCGCAGTGATTGACAGCTGCTTTTTTTCTGATCTGGATCTCTTTCTGTTCCCATATAAGGGGAAAGTTTCAGAATTAGCAATGAATTTTTTTTTTTTTTTTAACTCCTTGTAAATTAAACAGAATGACTCACGGTAACATTAGCTGGAGGCCCAATATCTTCCTGCTCTCACTCAGTAACACCCTGAAGGAATAAGTATTTTTTTTAAATGCAACAATGATGATGAACGTAAGAAAGCATACCTGGACTGCATCCAGCCTTTGGGCCAGAGAGGTTTGACATCCTTGACCAACAGGGTCTTGAGGTACTCCTCGCGCTGTTGCCTCCCATCACTTTTGTTTTGAAATACTGAAAGTTTTTCTCTCAGGACATGATGCAGAACATCCCTGTGGACACAATGATCACAGTTAATTCAGCTAGGTTTAAAATAGACCGCATATATTATTAAAGAGAGTCTTTGCATGAAGTTTTAGATCTGAAGTTATTCGCATTTATTTAAAAATAATAATAATTTGGTTGGAAACGCTTATGCAGGGTTTTAATGGCTATCATAGGCTTGACAGACCTGGAGGTTGAACAACTTCAGAGTTTTTTATTTTTATTTTTTAAGTTGACGGTTTATTAAAAAAAAAAAAGATTATGATACATTTACAGACTGTACTTGGAATACAAATACTGAACACACAGATTAGATCAAACTATTTTTATGGTAGTGTAGTGACATTTAATAAATATTCACTTGACACATTATTATAATCAAAAATAGTCGTACTTAAAAACAGGTCTCACGTGTGAGCAAATTGCATTTCATCACCTGATCTCCTCGTTCCATTTGAAAAGCTTCTTTGGGCCGCCTCCTCTTTTTGTCCCCTTCTCTTCCAAATTGTTGCCTTGTCCACCTTGCCTGACGTCACTCCCGTCCTCCATTGTCCTGACGACAAACATAACCTTGTGTGTCAGAAGTAAGTGGGGTATTAAAAATAAAAAAAAAGGAGACTTGTCTCAAAACAAACTCACCTCAGGGTTTTGACTTTCTCATATTCTTGACAATGTTGGTTGAAAAGTGTAATCTGCTCGGGCATGGCTCTGGCGATGGCATCCTTCAGCTTCTGCATGGGATCCTCCACGTTTGATAAACCTTCCTTGGTGTCAGCGGGGACAAAATAAACAAAAACAAAGCCTCAGTTAAAAAAATAAAAACTTGAGTTCCATCCAACTACTCACTGCAAGCTTGAGTTTCTTGACACGTTTGAGGAGAGTCTCCTTGCTACAGGGCAGGAAGAACGACAAGTGCGTGTAGACCCGGGAGCGCAACTGGCCGCCGTGCTCGCGACACTTGCGCTCTATACTGAAGATCAACATAGGTAACGAGTCAAAAAAGTACACACTTTGTCACTTCTAGGTTGTTTTGAGAGAGTACTTTTTTTTTGCCATTTGTGCGTGTGACTCACTCCAGCAGCACAGCGTTGATTTCCGGGGTGAAGAACTTGAGTTTGGACTCTCCCTCCGAAGTCTTGGCAGCCTGTCCAAATTGAAAAACGTTCAAGTAAGCATTTGTGGAACAGTACTGAGAACATCCATCATGGTGATTGTGAACCAATGGTGCATTTTACCAGCATCAGTTTCTTGATGCTGTCCTCCAGGGCTGGTGGGAGTCCGTCAGGCAGGGCGATGCACTGATATGAGGATGCGACCTCTGGATGAGGTTTTTGTGGTTGGGTCATCTTTCTGCTTGGAGACAGTGTTGCATCATAGGAAGCTTCAGGTAGGTGGCGATGTTCTGCTCTTTGCTGCTCCGGAAGGGGCGGCTCCATTAAAGGAGTCGCTATCTCGTCTCCGACATCCAACAAACAGTCCAAGTCGATGTCAAATTCCACCGTGCTGGCCGCCTGGAGAAGTGCCTGCTCATCTGCGGATCCGATCAAACTGAGCAACGGGTCGGCCAATCCGGAGCAGACGCCGCCCGTATCGGCTGGGAACTCTGTTGTCACGGGAGTTAGCGGCGTCCTCGCCATACGCTGATGACTTCGCTCCATTTTTTTCCGCTCAAGCTCCTTTTCTCGACGGAACTTCTTCAGCATGCTGGTGACGCTCAGAGTTCCGGAATGCTTTTTCTTCTTTTTCTTCATCAGCTCGTCTGATGCCACGCTGCGAAAGACCAACAGCACGTATCACGCTTGCCCAATTTTAAGGCTTAGAAAAATCTCACCTGGAATTTGCATCCACGCCATTTTTATCTGGTTCAACGTTTCGACGCCTTTTCTTCTTTGGCATTTCTTGTCCATCTTTAAGTTGACGTTTCTGTACGTTAAGAGCGTCTCTTAGCACACGCATACTTTGGTGAAGAGATTGTTGGCCTACCTTGACGGTCGCTGGTGTTATCACTCCTGTGGTCCCATCGTCAGTTTCAGTGTCAGAAATCTGGCGGAAGTGCAAGACGCCAGAGTTGACGTAGAAGCCTCCAAATTTGGTGGTGATGGAGGACGGCACAAACTCGTCATACTGTGGAAAGGACGTAGGTCAAGTTGGGACACAGAGACAGTGTTGCATCACTGTCTGTGGGCATATGATGAAAGCGTGGTCAAATAAAAAAAATAATATAGTAATAATAAAATAAAAATAAATAAAATAAAAATAAATAGTAACGAAACAAGCTATTTTTTTACAAAGCTATAATTTTTTTTTTATAAATGGCACATTTTAATTCCCGAAATACTTGAGCATTAAAAAAAAAAATAATGCTATATATATATATATATATATATATATATATATATATATATATATTTTTTTTTTTTTTTTATTGTATCTGACCAATATGCAAACTATTAGAAACAAACCTGCAGTACAAAGACATTCATACCTTATTGACGGTGCCAATTAATAATAATAATAATAATAATAATAAAGAACTTTTTTTCTTTTTAAAGGCAGACTTAATGATAGTCATCGTTATACTTTTGAGATGTTAGCAAAACATTACTTACAGCTTCTGAGTTGTCAATGAAGGAATCCTCATCGTCGTAACCATAACCGATATCGATCAAGTCCTGAACGCGATCCCGCTTTTTTTTGACCGTCTGCAATGAGGACAAACATTTTTTTTTGCATGTCCACGTCAGCTCAAAAGACTTCTTGGAGGATACGACAATGTCAAAGAGGAGATAACAGCTACTCACATATTTCTTCTCCAAGTTCCTCATAAGTGAAGACATATGCTGCTTCTCGCTCTGGTCCCCCACCTCAAATCTGGACCTAGTCTCGACTTCATCTTTTTCGTTGTGCCACTACAAAAAGGTTATCAGTGTAATAATCGACAACTCTTACAATCTCAACTCACATTAGTTGAAAAGAAAATCCCTTCACAAAATTATAACAGATATCCCCCCCCCCCCCCACACAACAAAAACGGAATAGAATTTACTTAATCCAACTATATTTTAATAATGTGCACAGAAAATTTAATTATTGAATCACATCCAATTCACAAGAATCCCTGTATATAATGATTAATAAAAAAATATCACACAAACTAATTCTTTAAAATAGAAACTCAAAGCTTTACATTTTCACCATCAAATCTTCATTTTAAAAGTTTACCTTGTTATCCAACAGCTGAGTGTAACTAAACTCGGCAAAGCTGCGCTCATCCGGCTCAAACAACGAGACGACGAGGCGAATAACACCCGACCCAGTACCACCGCGTTCTGGCTGCGATTTCGGAGCGAGGACGGCTCCATTCACTGAACACGACTGGACATCTGTGGGCAAAGAGGTGAGCTGCACTCGGCGGGCCTGCGCCATTACCTGTGGAGAAGACACGGAGTGACGAAGGCGGCAGGTGACTGCTCGTTAAATATTCCTCAGGTGTGCAGTTACCTGCACAACATGGCGGGGATCAATTAATTCCTCACATAGCACACAAAAATGGTTAATTAACCAATTAACCAATTAATTAACGAATTAACTTTCGGTAGGCAAATGCCCTCCGTTTTTTTCTTCTTCTTCAAATAGATGTCAGTGGCGAGTCAGAAAGAAAATTGGACAGCATTACAAAGCAACACATCACGACACATCATGGCAGCACCCCACAATTATCAAGAAGATGACACGTAAAGTGATACGATTGGACGCCTTTTGTAATTGCTGTGACCTACCCAGGACATCATGCGTGAGGTCACGGTTGCATCGTTACCAAGTTGCCTCAAACAAACTGTGGAAGGATTTGGAACATTCATTGAACGATTTATTTTTTATAGCATTTATCATTAAAGTGGCTGGTTACCTGGATCCTGCACTACACTCTTCTAACACAGTGGGGCAGTAGAGACAAATGAATAGAAGGACAATAGGTTCACTTTTCTACACGATATCCTCATACAGAGTTGAACAATAAAAAAAAAACTAAGAATATGGAGCGGAGTAGTTTTACAATAGTTACTGCAAATAAACATAGTTGAAAATATAAGTTAAATAAGCAAAAAGAAATGATGAAACTTATGGATGGATGGATGGATGCTGGAAAAAAGTTGCCTATGCAATATTACCTGTATTTGTCTTCATGACACTTGTAACCCACTTGCAGGAGAAGATTTGGTTTTCGGCGTGCAAATCAACCTGTGCTTGTTGATTTTAAATGGGAGTGATGAGCAGAATGTTTCCTTAATCGGGAATTAAAAACGTGCCCGATCTCACCAGGTGTTGGCGTAACTGCTTCACATATGTTCATTTGACATAAACAATTAAATTTAATCACATTGGCTTTTCCATGTTTTGTCAATTGAGTCATTGGGCACGTCATCCATTCAAACATCTCAAATCGATGCCTGCCTTTTCCCCATTAGATTTTTTTTTTCCAAATTAGCATTTTTAAGCATGTTAAAACCAAATTTGCTGAGAACTCCTCTGTTAAAACTGATATGTATGATTGAGTTATTTGGTTTGATCATGTTTTTTTTTAAAAACTATGCTTGTTTTCAATTTAGCAATTTTAATGTTAAAAAATAACCCAACATAGCTGGTGGGTTGAAAATAATATTTCCAATGTTTAACCCATATTGGATTTCAAAAATAAAATAAAAATTGTATCCCATTTTGGGTTATTATTTAAAGCCAGCAGTTTTAAGGGGTGTATTACCCAAGCCAATAATGGTCTTTAAAAAAATACTACAATCAACAAGTATTTAAATCAACATAGAATCAAATAAATATAACTTGAAGAATCTCAAAGGGATCACTGTAATCTAAAAAAAAAAATGTTTTTACAAATAAAGGCCACTCCCTCTAATTGATGCCAGTCCTCATCTGCAGTTAAATAAATAAATGCCCCAGGCCACTATTTCCGGAAATGGGGTATTTATCTAATTTCCCAACGTATTAAAGAGCTCAGCATAAGCACTGCTTCCCTCCACGGTAGTCCGATGCAGTCAGCCTGCACTGAATTGACTTTGACAATTACAATAACGGGATAATTGCAATCTGTCACCATATATTCCGTGTTAGCATATCACAAAATAACCAATTCTGAGCATGATTGGCTCCACACATGTTCACCATTTGCATAACACACACACGCACACACACGTTCTCCACCAGCCCCTTTTTTTTTTGTAATTATACATGAATTTCACGGTGCAAGGCTTTTAATGCAAATAATATGGATCCCCTTTCTTTCGCCTCCACCTCCTCATCTGACCAAAATACGTGAGTGTGTGTGTATATGTATGTGTGTGTGTGTGAGGGGGATCAGATTGCAGCCAATTTTGGTTTGTCAAATCCCCCTCCCTCTCCTCCCCTTTCCTTCTTCAACGTGTTAATGGGATGGAAGTTATTTGAGCTGATGACATGGGTTGGAACAGCGGCTCTGCATTAAGACAATAAACACTCAGGAGACAATGAACCAAAACACACCCGCTCTGGCTAAAGATGGACAGGACAGATGGACTCACTCGGGGGGGGGGGGAGGCCTTACTCTTTTTGTGTGCGTGCATAGCGGTCTGCTCGGTGACACGGGTCCCTCCGGTGCAGGTTTAGGATGGTGAAATTGGAGGACAATGCTGGGATGGAGGAAGCGGGAAGGGGGTGGGGGCGGTCATTCAATCTGAACAGAGAGGCGTCGTCCCAGAGGTGCATAATTCACTCATTCATTAACTCAAGCAAACAGGAGCCAATATTAATTAAGTCCTTCTTCTGCACTGAGGCTTTTGTTGTCAAATGGCCTCTCGGAAGAGAAGGAGTTAAATCAAAGCGGAGGACAGAGTGGGTACTGTTTTCGGCTAATAGGGACGCCCATCATCATCAATGGACGGAAATGTTCTGTTCGAGGATTCCCCCCCCCCCACTAAAGATCAAGCTTGCTTTCTGTTTACATCAGGATCATACTTTGGTTTGAAGAGATGATGTACTGCAGGGGTTCTTAGACTTTTTCCACACCCAGTAGTTAATAATTTTGCATTTAGATGAGTTTTTTTTTTTTACAGCTTTCAGTATTTCAGTAAAAAAATGCATGGGCTATTTGTACATGCAGTGTCAGATGAAACAAAATACAAGGTCACAATAATTTTTGTAGTGTAATAAAGTAACGTTCCCAAATGATTGTTTGACTTGAAAACAATGGATGTTTTTGTTGTAATTATATTTACAGTCGTTTTAGTAGTTTGTAAATCTAATTGTATTTTGCAGTTTGTTGGGTCAATGTTTTTAAAAGTGCTTTGTTTTCACTTCAGTTTTTTGCAAAAAAATATTTTCACTTCTTGTGTTTTAGCGATTCAACCTAGGAAGCACTGAACTAAATATTGAGCCCTGCAAGTACCAAGAGTTAATAAAGTTATTTATTTACTGATACCTTCAAAAAGTAGATTCATAATAGGCCCAAACAAACAACCACTCACACCTACGTGCAATTTGAAGCGACCAATCTGCCTAGTATGCATGTTGTTTGAATGTGGAAGGACGTAGCAGGAGGAAACTCACCCAGGCACGGGGAGAACATGCAAACACCACACAGGAAGGCCGGAGCTGGAATCAAACACGGCACCTCTGAACTGTGAGGCGGCCGTGCTAACCAATGCCCCACTGTGCCATAATAAAAACACTACACACTGTAGTGTGGCATGGTGACCATGTAAGTATTTTGAATGATTAAATTATTGTTCTTATATTATTTTAGCAACGTTTGTGGCAGTCTTAGGCTTAAGGTTAGATGGGGTTGAGATTTTGGCCCATAACTTCCACTATGACGCACTGGAGGGCGCTCTTTGCTGCCCCCTGCTCTGCTGTCAGGCCCCGCTAGCTTTGATTAAGGTTTAAATTGGCTGAATTTAATGAACGCTGCCTAATTAAGCTGGATAGTAGCTTTAATTGATAAGTAATTATCTGCCACCATTTTTAAAATTAATTTCCCTAGCTTTGTCTTACAGTGTGCAAGGCCCTCAATATTCAACCCCCCCCCCCACAACTCCCCCACTTAGTGTTTATGTAAACAAGCTGTGGTAAACAATTAGGCACATGTTAGAACGACTTATTGTCATGCTACAATTGGTGTGCTGTCAACTGAGAAGAGTGACCAGCTGAGTTCTTTTGGCATATTTGGCTATTATTGTGTCATTGTTATTGTCTACAAAAACACACACAATTATATATATATATATATATTTATAAAATATTAAATCTTTATATATATATATATATATATATATATATATATATATATATATATTATTATATATATATTTTTTTGGGCTGTTTGCTTTGATTTTGAAAAGGCCATCACGTTTAATCCCTCCGAACAAGAGGAAGTAGATTCAAGGAATAGTAAACAAGCACTATTTGCATATTCGGTCACAAGTGCAATTAGGCTCATAATTAGAAGCGAGCACGTTTCTAATTGCTCGCACAGAAGGAGCTGCAAATGGGCTCTTTACTTCTCCAAATGATCAAAGCTGCCATTATGTGCAGAAAACACAAGATCAATACTTGCAATCCTTTTACTTGTAATTGGAATTGCTTCCACTCACACTCGTTTTAGAGCATGTGCGCGATCAAAACGCGCCCAGCAATTAATTTAGATTAAATACTTCATTATCAAGTGATTGGTTAAATAATGAGCGATAGTTAAAATTAACTTATACACGCAGCAATGGACTAATTAAGGCTCCTCTTCATCACCTTGCTTTGGCTAATTAAAAATTAAATGTGACTTGATTCCTTCTCTTGAGAGGCAAGTGGAGGCTTGAAGTCTTCTAAGAAAGACTGTTTGCTAACCTGCAGGGTGACACGTCTGATCTTCATGTGGTTGTTTTTTTTTAAAACCATGGTGTGGTTGGAAATACTCACAGATACTACAATAAGAGTACATGCAAAAAAGTATTTGTGCTACTCAGTGGTAAATTACTTTTTTGTATAAAGCGGAATCTCAGCTACATTTGACATACCGTATTTTCCGGAGTGTAAGTCGCACCAGCCATAAAATGCATAATAAAGACAAAAAAGACATATATATAAATCGCACCGGAGTATAAGTCGGATTTCTTGGAGGAAATTTATAAAGAAATCAAATTTATAAACAACTCCACAGCGCTTCCTCTTCTACGTGGCTTACGTCAGACTCATCGTCAGTTGCAGTTATTCTACAGACCTAGAGCGCCCTCATGCGGTCTAGTATGAGAATAACATGTGAAATGATATAAATTGAAAACTAATTGCTTGTTTTCTCTTTAAATTACTCTTAGTTTTTAACTACAGTACTTCGACTGTGTAGACAATCGTTCCACTTTTCCATTTATGGATTTATTGTTTTATGCGTTTTTTTAAACTGAGTGACTGGCTATTATTCCCTTTTGTCGTGTAGGAGGATATTACAGGGTGGGCCTAATTGTGTCTCCTCTGAGCCGTACATTGGAAATATATCTGCAAGCCGATTGGCTCAGGCAGTAGAATACATTCTGCACTCACTATTTCCATATTGATTTCGTGAAGTTGATGCATGTAGGCCTCCGCTGAAAGCTGCTAATAATGAGTCTCTGTGAGCGTGCTGCAAATTTATTCAGGCGTAAGACATAAGGACAAGATGTTAATTATAGATATCTCATGTATTAAGACGCAAATACTCAGTCGCAATGATTTTTTTTCTTCTTTTTTTGGGGCGGGCTCATTGGATATGTTGATGAATGTGAGGGTCCAGAATGTCAAATGTCAACATGTCACAAGCTATGTCATCAAAATGGACGTCCTAAATAAAGAGAGGTGGTTTTAATTTATTATTTGGGTTAAATTCATTATGTTGAGAACATATGCAAATGGTACTGTGATATGCAAATATAGTGTTCACTTTTTTTGGGGGAGGGCTCAAGTCGTGCTAGGCATTACGGTGTTACGTAACTAAAGTGTAATTGAATAAAAGTGAGACAACAAGAATGGTGCGACTCACTAGAAAGTTGTTTGAAGGCAAGGCAGCTGATGGAAAGTGTTGTGTGACGTATTGATGGTTTCACATCTTGTGTTTGGAGTCATCCGAATAAAATGCAGTGAGAGGAGAGATCATGTTTTGTTTTTTTGTTTTGCGAGTGTAGCTGCAGTTCTCTGCCTGCTTGTTGAAGTGGGGAGGGTGATATAAAGCTGCTGGCTAAAGCCTTGTCCGTGAATTGCCCATCTTATTATCAAGTTAATTAAAGCTAGCATCTGACAATGTCACCCGTGCTCGGCAAATGAAAAAAAAAAAAAAAAAAATGGGAGGAGGAAGGAAGAAAGGCGAATTTAAATGGTGCGCTCTCGTGGGACCTCATGTCAAGGGCTGCTTTTCAACCAGCGCCGCGTGCGTTTGGCTCGCACCGCCGCCGGCAGAGTGGAAGAAGGTGGGGTGTGTGTGTGTGTGTGTGGGGGGGGGGGGGTGGCCTTTGTGAGAGAAGGGGCCTTTCTAAGCAAATGACAAGAAAGCGATGGATTCTGATGTGGAAAATAAATAGGCATCAGAGGGAGCAGCGGGGAAATAAAGAAAGAGATGGAGTGACATCAAAAGCGCCTGTTAAGTGCTCAAAGTTGCACTAAGATTGCAGCGAGAGCTTTAGAAGGCGACATTAAAGAGGCCATTTAAAACTGGCGTACATTGAAATGCAGAGAGCCCGCTCGTCGGCTGACTCGCGGGGGTCAAGTGACGGAGGGGGGATTATATGCTTCTTCATAATAATATTAATTAAACAATTTACATGCTAATAAGGTAACAATTATCGGAGCTTCTGGTGAAAGATTCAGGTTATTACAACACGCCAATCCCAGGGCTGCAGGGTCACATGCGGAACAGCGGAGAGAAATCTCAACTCAAATTAACATTCTGTCAGCTCCAGAAATTGGATAAATAAAGTCGAATTAATTCACAGTATAATGGAAGAGGGAGGGAGGGGGCACTTATTCAAGCAGCTCTGATTACCATTCAGTATTCACCAGCACGCCGGTGTCCCTCTGTCAAGAAATTTAACACAAAATGAAGCAGTCACCGCCTCGGGCAAGATTTGGCCCCTGCGACACCGTTTACAATTTATATGTATAATCTTTTTCCCTCCCCAACACTTCCTTGTCTACCCCCCCCCCCCCTCCCCCCACCACCACCACCACCCTCCTCCTCAAAGATGTGGACCTGCACAGCCAGTTGCTGCTCTCATGACTGAAAATTTCGACACCTTTCCTTTTCCAAAGCACGCTTCAAGTCGAGGGCCATTAGACAAGTCCTCAACTGGATAATTAGTTTATTCAAAGCGTACGCACGACACGTTAACGCTCAGAACGCTTAAAAAACATCATTCATTAGGAAAAACAAACACAATACAGAGAAACCAAGAATTTTTTCTCATTTAAAGAGTAAAACCAAATTCCCATATTGTAAATTAACTTGTAGGCAACATTTTAAGTAACAAGCAAAGAAGAAAAAACATTGATGTTTCTTCAAAAGAAAAAATGTCAACAAGCCCTGAAGGAATCAAAAGATGAGAGCGCTCTTATTTATCTTAGGAAATAAAACTATGGAAACATCCCAGCCCATATTGTTCGTTTACATCTAATATTATGAGCGTTGACTTGACATTCTCCACCAAAAAAATTAAGATACTCGATAGTCGACTTCTCGTTTTAATGACTGCATGTGAAGAGGAATAAAGGTCATTTTAATCCAGCCCATATATAATTTGAAATCCAATCAAAAACCTTGAGAACATCCAATTTTGTACTTAAGAAGGGGAATAGAATTGTGGTGGTTGAATATTCACTTTAGCTCTGATGACACACATTATAAAATAAGATTTTTTTTTTAAACTGAAAAAGTATCAGCTATATGTATAAATAAAATTATTGGGCAGTAGGAGGGGGACACCCCGAATCGGTTGCCAGCCAATCACAGGGCACACAGACAAACATTCACACTCACACCTTCGGCCATTTTGGAGCGATCAATCGGTCCACCGTGCATGATTTTGAAATTTGGGAGGAAACCAGAGCACTTTGAGAAACCTATCGCAGGCACGGGGAGAACATGCAAACTCCTCACAGGTAGGTGGAAACAAACCCTTTCATGATGTCATTAATGTGCTTTTTTTTTTTTTTTGGGAGGGAGAAGAAGCTCATGTCCCCTTTGGACAAGTTGTAGAGGAAAAGAAAATTGTGGCAGCGGTTATGTATTTTGCATAATGGATATGCCAGAGTAATTTGAATTACAAACTTGATAACCGAATTTATTTTTGGTGTTTTATTTATCAATTTAGTTATTTAGTTTATTTATTTCTGCACCCATGTCATGTTAGGGGCTCTGCAGCATAAAAACGCAATCCACTTTATTTATTTATTTTTCTTCCATTACATTATTGTAGCCACACTACAACTACTGTCCCCACAATGTCGTTTTTTAGTGCCCTTTAAGTGGGAGGAAAAAGTTTGACAAGCGAGTGTCTTTCGTGTTTAGACATGCTAAGTGAACGGCAGTGACCCAAGGTGTGAATTAAAAAAATTAAAATAAAATAGAAAGAAAACCCTCACGACGCTCAGCCTCTTCTGAGCTCGGTGACGTCACATAGCCATTAAGGCTTGTGATTGGCTCCGCCCGCAGATGGGGAGTCCTAATGAGCTGGCTCCAGGAGGGGGAAGCGAGCTTGACATCTCGGTCTGGACCACAACACGTCGCTGCCGGCTTTATCACAACGCTCATCCGTGGGCCGTGGGAGACGGACACATCGGCACGAAGCCTTCCTCCCTTTTTAAAACAACATTTTGCATCCTTTGCTGACTGCATGTTCAGCCACACACTGCCACCCCCCGCGCATCCTCACTTCGGCCCCGCCGCATGTAGCCCGGGCGAGCATGGACAGTCGCGTCCTCGAGCATCACCCTCACGCCCACTTCGGGGGCTCCTTGGGCGGGCTGGTGGGCTTCCCGTATCCGCTCGCTGCTCACCATCATCATCATCACCACCAGCAGCACCATCATCATCAGCAACAGCAGCACCAGCATCATTACGAGCTCGCCAGCGCGCACCAGCTGCAGTCGGCGGCCGCCGTCCCCTTCACCATAGACGGATTACTAAACGCCTCTTGCTCGGCCTCGATTGTCAGCTCCAGCGCGCTCTTGTCGCCCGACGGCCAGTACAAACTCTCAGGTAATTCCCGCTCCCTTTAAATACGATTCCAAGCCTGTTTGGTGTGGATAAACTGAAGAATATCCCATTTGAGGACAAATAAGTATGAACGTTTGTTATCTTCATTTGTGTTTGCTGAGATGCCAAATTGTGTTCGGGTGTGTTTTTTAAACTTCCCTTTAAGCTGTCGTCACAGTGGATATTTAAAATAAATTTAAAAAAATGTGTCTGCAAGCAAGAAGATTTGTTTAGAGTCCCTTTCCTCATTTTTATTTGCATTTCTTTTAAGAGGATTTGTTGAGTAAAAAGGTTGTTTGGAGTCCCCTTTCTCATTTGTATTATAATTGGCATTTATTTTGAAAGGATTTGTTCTCTTGTATTTAATTTTAAAACGTTGTGGTTCTCTTTGGAGCTCCAGGGGGGAAAAAAATGAGACCATTGCAAAAATGATCAATTTGTGAACACATCTTCATTAAGACGTGTTAATTTGCGTGTTAATAGTTGTGATGACACAAGCGCAGCTCCAATGCAAGTCTTATTTTTATTTTGCTCGTAAAATCTTACATCGGTCTTCTGATTTCAATCGAAAACACTGTATGACTATTTGTGACAAAAGCTATATAAAGACAATTTACAAAGCAATAGTGAGTAAATTCCATCCTCTGTATTGATTTTCTCTTGGGGGGTAAAAAAAAAAATTATGATTTAAAATTATTTACTGAACTTGCAGCATATAACAGGACGCTTCTCTTAATTGGACAAGTTGTCAATCAATCAATAATGAGATAATAACGATTTATAACAATAAAAACAGATTCCGGGGACCCAGACAAAGAGAGTCCCGGTTGTAAACGGAGAAGAACCAGAACCAACTTCACTGGCTGGCAGCTGGAGGAGCTGGAGAAGGCCTTCAACGAGAGCCACTATCCGGATGTGTTCATGCGGGAGGCGCTCGCCCTCAGACTGGACCTGGTCGAATCCAGGGTTCAGGTAAGTGCTGGGACACTTTGATTTGGATTGAGTTGCAAATGACCCTTTTTTGGATACGACTAAATCTCAACCTCGCCACCAAACATGTCAGGGGGGCTGTTTGTTCAGGAGATGGCCCGTGAAGGCCCAACCCCACATTGAGGGCGGCAATTTGTCAATTAAATCTTTAATAAAGGCTCACCCTTTGAATTATGCATAGACACAACCTATTGATTTATAGGTTACGATAAAAAAGGGGGGAAAACAAGGCTTGTTACTGAGCCGACAAAGGGGGGGGGGGTGTATTTGAGCCAGTTCCTCAAAGTGATCTTTATTTGGATTTTTAATTAATTTAGATCGTTTGGAACAATGGAGGCAGTATATAAGCAGATGAAGTTATTCTTATTATATTTCACATGGAAATGGATTTTATTATATTGTATTTATTATTGTAATTCTAATTCATGATTTAAAAAATATTTGTTGTTGAAATATTGCATATACATATTGAAATGACATGAATTGAAGCTTCCGAGCTTTTAATAGTAAGTACAAAAACGCTTGAATATGGATTTAAATATAGCATTTCTCACACTAATTAGGAACTGTTAATTTATGAAATGATTGCCCATTACTAAATTAAAAGATGACTATGATAACTGTTAATGATTTCTTGTTTTTCCAATATGGCAGAATTTGTAACTTCAATAAAAACATGAGTGAAAATACTTACATTTTTAATTTGATTCCAGTTCAACTCTTTGGCATTTTAGAATCCCACCTTAAACAAAACAGCTGTAAACAACACAGTAAGATCATTTTCTGCATCAAAGTTTCCAATACCTCACAAATTCTACTATGCAAAAAAAAAAGAAGAAAATATACACAGTATCAGAGCAAACATATCTTTCCACATCACTGATAAAACTGAAAACATTCTTAAAACTTTAATCATGTGTATCTGTGGAAAAACAAATCCAACGAGAAAAAATAATTGTCTTAAAAATGAAAAAATGAAAAAAGCACATTCTGCTCAAACAAGCATCACAACTGGATGACGTTTTATGTTTCTGGGGTGGATTTCTGTTCCTAAACCTCAGCTTATTCAGCCTTCCAGCTGCTTAAACGCTTCTTTATCGCAGGTTTCGGAAAGGGGAGGGGTGGAGGCTGGGGGTAATACGCGATAGAAGCGACATCAACAATCCCAACATTGTCGCGCTCCGTGTCCGCGCCTCGCCCCCATTATCCGCGCCTCGCGCCTTATCAGCGGCCAACACGCGGCCCTCAGCGAGACCAGAGGCCGCCCCGGAGACTTCCCAGCCGGGCGTGGGGGACGGGCGGGGAAAAAATGTGTGTGTGTGCGTGGGGGGGGGCAACTCGTTCGACTAAGAGAAAGGCAGCCGAGTTGTGGTGTGATGTGGTCTTAAAATGAAATGCTCCCAATTAGTGAGGCTGCAATTAGATTTAATTGGCAGAGTTGGTCATTAAGCCAAACTCATTTGGTGATTAAAACAATGAGGCTGTGACTTCCTGCAAGACCACTTTATAATCAACAATGCCTCCGATTTGATATGTCGTAGATTTTGATGGGAGACTAAACTGTCAAGACAATAATGTATCTAAAATATGCTAAATAGTTGCTTGAAAGCAGCTCAAAATCGTGCATCACATAGGCAATGTTCAACTTTTGATTTGGTTCATGCATATCAAGAGTTTCAAATGCTCAAAATTTGACCACATGCACAATTTGGGAAACGTGTGAGTCACTTAGCAAAAGGTGAGGACGTTCATATGTAGAAGATAAGTGGAGTGATAATTGCACCTGGACAACAGGAGTGATCATTTGGTTGGTATGGATTTTTTTTTAGCGCTGTTTAAAGAATAATTTTTGCATCGAAAATTGATATATGGATGGATGGTTTGGGTTTTGCTGCTATTTTGTTAAATAACTCAATTGCATGGTAGTATTTCTCTAAGAATGTACCTTTTCTGATGTGAACATTAAAATGTGAAGGGGAATTTTCATAAGGCTATTTTGGTTGCTTGTTTCCATTTTGTCCCAATGATTTACAGTGAGCACACTTTGCTCCTAAAAAAAAACATGGATACAGTATGCGCACATTAAATAAACATCTGCTGAGGCCATTTTTTTTTTACTGTTGCATGACAAATTGTCAATAAGGCAAAAAATACTATCCTATCCAGTCTGTCCTTGTATCTATTTTAAATGACTGACTTAATTGATTATTGATGTTGATTAATTGGCATACAGTCAGCTCATTTAATCACAGCAGGAAGTTAAAGTGTGTGTTTTGTTTTCCTGACATGTAAACAAAGAAGTCAATAAGTTTGTCGGGCCATTCTCAAGGTGGATCATAAAATGCTTAATAAATACATTGATATGATATATGTACCTCCCCCATCCCCATAAAAAGCAAATATAACATCAAACAATCAAGTCACGGTGGAGTGAATTGAATGACAGAGATTTTGCATTTGAAAAATGTCACTCATCAAAGTACAATCGACAGTTGCAAGGCACCTCTTCACCTTAAGGTTTTGATATTGCGTAATGGACAGTAAATACAAGACAGTTGCCAGATTGCAGTGAGCGAGCAAGAGAATAAAATGAGAACTACGGCGGAGCCTGAAAATTGAGGGCAGTAGACAAGCGGTTTTATTTATTTATTTATTTATTTATTTATTTATTCATTTATTTATTTATTCATTTATTCATTTATTTTTATTATATTTATTTATCATACCTTTTTGAATGTAATTGAACGCAGCCCCTGCCGATGTTGTGCGATGTTTTTAAATGAATGGTGACTGGATGTGTTGTTTTGCAGTTGCAAAACAAATTGCCCCCCCCAGGGAGGAAAATAAAGTCTCTGAAGTCTGAAGGATATTAAGAAAAAACATGGAATTCTGAACAATTTGGAGATTTTTTGGAGGTAAACTACTTTTGTGTCTGTTGGCCCAGGTTTGGTTCCAGAACCGACGTGCTAAGTGGAGGAAGAAGGAGAACACAAAGAAAGGGCCCGGCCGGCCCGCGCACAACTCCCACCCGACCACGTGCAGTGGCGAGCCCATGGACCCCGAGGAGATTGCGCGGCGAGAGCACGAGCGCGCCGAAAAGAAGAAACGCAAGCAGGAGAGAAAGCTACTCAAGTCGCAGAGCAAACTTCTGCACGGCGACAGCTTCCACACGCCGGGCGGCTCAGAGAGCGACAGCGGCGTGTCGCAGTTCACAGACAGCGAGCAGCAGCCTTCTTCGGGCTCAAACGGGAATATTTATGTGGAGCTTCCCCTGACGTCCGGGGGCGCCCAAGGACACCAAACCGAATCCAGCTGTGACCAAACCCGACACGACTTTGACCACCAAAACCAAAGACGAGAAGCGGAGCAGGTTTCTCCGGGCAGCACGCACAGCTCTGGCAGCCCCTCGGGTCCGAGGTCCTCGGCGTTACAGAAGCGCAACCCCTTCAGCGTGGAGAGCCTCCTCTCGGACGCCACGCCTCGATGGAAGCCTCCTCTGGACTTTCTCTCACTGCCCACTCAGAGGACTCTGGTGGGTAAAGGCCATTTTTTGCTTTACCCCATTACTCACCAGCCTCTCGGCTTTCTCGTACCCCAAACGGCCCTGAAGGCGGCGTCGCCGTGTCAAGACGGCGCCGACAGGCTCCACCTCGGAGAAAACCTCGAACAGTCGTGCGCTCCCACTGACCTCTCGTGCGCTCTCGCTAAGCCTTTAAGCGCAGATCATAAAACAAACGACCATCACAGTCCCGTTAGCAATAGAGTCGACGTGGAGGAGGAGCGCGCCGGGGATAGTCCCGCGCTCGCCAAGTCTCAGGCATCCCCGCCGTCGGTCCATTCCGGCGAGGCGGGGAGAGTCCACGCCGAGGCGTTGACTGACGGCTGCCGAGCCGAGGAGCGCTGTGCGAAGGAGGAGCGAGCGTCCCCGAGCCTCACCGAAGATCTCGGCACAAACGCAGACTGTGGGGAAGCCCCCGGAACAGATGGCGAAGACGTGGATATGGACTAACACATACGAAGCGGCACCGCTTAGATGCTGTCAGAAAAAACAGACGAAAGTAGGAGTCCGTTTTTTGGTCCTTCAAGATTCAATAACGTTCCCCTGATTAGCAAATCGCCAGGTATGTTTCCGAGCTGTCAAAGCGTCCATGGATACAAAACATGTCTCAGAGTGACGCGGCCTTGTACCCCTTAAGCTACATTTTTGAGAGTGGACTGTTGAAACATTCCCAAAGCTCTGCATAGATGCTTGCAAACATATCAGGAATCAGGAGGGTTTAGCCACATTTCCACCAAGCAACACGGTTCACTTCAGCTCCAGGTTGGAACGGGAAACCCTGATCTGGCAGCTTTCAATTGTCATCGTAGCGGTGCGACAAAGATTGTTTGACTGTGCAAAATCGCTCCGTCTTAGCAGAAAGGAGGTCATTTTCACAATCACGGAAGAAAAAGCGTCCGGGAATCATTGCTGGAGATGATTTTCCGTTGCGTAAAGCCATGGACGGAGAATTCGGCCTCTTCCATTCTGTTGCCGTCATTGACGCACCCTTATTTATGTTTCTTCGTATCGCTGCTGTGCCTGTTTTTTTTTTTTTCCCCACCTTGAAAGACTCCAAGATCTCCAAATCTTGGACAGATACACCAGTTTTAAAAGTAGGACGTCGGGGTTCCCTGATCGACGGGGTGCCCATCTCCTTAATTTTCAGGGATTGGTGATCGGCCACTCTCTTCAAATAAAAGCGAGTTTGTGCACCGATGTCATTTCAAAAAAAGGGGGTCTCAAAACGTCAGTCGCTGTCCTCATCGACTTTTTATTTTTCAAAAATGTATGACATGGAGTATATCAAGCATATTTTTGTTCTTTGTGGCATAACAGTCACACGGAAGTGACAATTGTCTATCTTGTGTTTAGCTCCACCCATTGCCAGGTGACAACATTTTAATCCGTTTTTGTGGTTTTCTTGCAGAATGGCAAAAAAAAAAAAATTCTAAATCATGCATTTGGTAACATTTAAAGTTGATGTGAACTGTGCTGCTTGGTGGGAAAGGAAAGCTTTAATCCTCACCTATTTTTTAATCATCCTGAACGCTGAGGTAATCTCTCTCTTCTCTCTTTTTTTGGTGACCAAAATCTGTATAAAAAAAATAAATACAAAAAAAAACACCTCTTACTTGCAACGAAAATCCTCAGATATTGTAAGAAGGAGAAAAGGATATTTATATGTAAACATTTTGATAAATAAAAACTATTGTTTAAAAGTGAGCACTGTCTTTGCGGGGGTGGAGGGGGGGGGGGGGTGACGCTGGTGGACCGTTGTGGGCGTTAGAGCAGATAAATCCCCCCCGCTCTCTCACTACCGTCTAGCTGTTTGTATTTATTGCTTTAACAAATTTATTCATTTAAAAAGGCCGGCCGAGAATGAGGTTAGTGGCCGCCGGCTATAGGACCCTGCGCCTCCTGCTGAGTTTTGATATGAAAGTAATTATTTTCCCACTGGCTGCTGCAGGGTCTCCAGGCAGCTCCCCTTCCTCTTTCTACCCCCTCCCCTCCTCAGCCCAAAGGGTTATTAGACATTAGTGATTTCTAGTGATATGGAATCACATAAACTTCCCACAATAATAGAATTAGCATGAAAGGCAGGGGTGTCAAATTGAAATGGGGGGGGGGGGGGGGGATAATAGCCAGCTGCACGGCGCTCGTGAACGCGCCTGGCAGCCTGCATGCGTGTGTGTGCATAGACTATTGAGCGTATGAAGGAGGGGTTGGTGGGGGGGGGGGGGGCGTGATTCGTGGGGCGGAATTTTCATGAGCTGGCGCGCTTGTCAGGCAGCCCTTGTAGCCGGCTATATTAAGATAGATGTTCGATGATATCCCTCATTGTTCTGTCGCTTATATTGATGTCGCTGCCTTATCGCCCTATTGATCATGTGTCGCACATAATAGGACAGGCGTGCTGCCTGCGTACCCCCCCCCCCCCCCCCCCCCCTGCCCCTACATCACCCCCTCCCCATCGCCCATACTCACAAAAGGCGGCGGAGCCCCCCTCGTCATTTGTTGTTATTGTGGGGTCCTACGGGATTGAACCAGATAAAGATTCAGGGAACAGGGGAGAATAGAGTGAGGGCTCACATTAATTATTTTTGGGGAGGCTGAAATGAAAAAAAAAAAGATGCTTGAGCCAGATTTATGCTTTCAACCAGATTGTATACGCTTTAACTAGATAGTGCCTTTATTTCAGAGAGCTAACACAAACCGGGCCTTGTGAAGCAACATTTTGGATAATCGAAAGAACAATCATTTAGAGTTGTTTTCAAATGTGATGTTTTACACCACGAATTTGTCTCATATCATTTTTGTTACAACTTGATTTGCCTTCTTTATTAATTAAAGGGCTGAAACGCAGACATTTCTTTGGCCCTTATTAAAAAAAAAAAAAAGTAAAACCAAATTGTGCAAAAACTAGGGTATATGTAAATTGAGGTATTGCGGTATATCATATTTGATCATTTTCAGGGTGCTTGAGTTTCCCTAAAATTGTGTAATACAGAGATATTATCGTATAAACTGTAATTTAATTAGCTAGCTCTTAAGCTTAGCGAGCTAACGCAAGCTAAGGGTTGCGAGCTCACATTTTCAACAACAAACTAGGGTATATGTAAATTGAGGTATCGCTGTATATCATATTTGATAGTTTTCAGGGTACTTGAGTTTCCCTAAAATTGTGTAAAACAGAAACGTTATCGTATAAACTGTAATTTAATAAGCTAGCTCGTACGCTTAGTGAGCTAATGCAAGCTAAGGATTGCTAGCTCCCATTTTCAACAACTTAAAGTTAGCATTTGACTAATTTCACAACCTCAAACTTGATTCCCCTTTTGATACGCACATCTTTGTTGTTGTTGTTTTTTAAGGACGTTAATTGTTGTCCGTAAATTATAGGACGATGCAAAAGTCGTAACAACAACTTGAGTATCGCTAAAATGGGTCAAAGGTCCATGAGGATCAGATAGAAAACTGCCGTGTGTATAGGGGGGGAATCATGTTAAGATTATGCTTTTATAAATGCCACCTCAGTCCCCTGGAAAGTGAAATCCCAATTATTAAAAGCATTAATTCTGGCCGGCGTGCGCGCATAGGAGCCATGTTGACAGGCCGCCTAAATATCCCTGATCCCTCCCGGTCAGATCGCCCGCTTTATTTGCAAATAAATTGACGCAGGATCCGAGGGACGGGAGGCTTTGCTCCACGGAGCCCGAGCTAAAAATGAATTTCCGCGCCCGAGTCCCTTTAATAATATTTACATAATTTTTGCCCAGCGAGTGCGCTGTTTGCGCTGCAGGAAGCAGGGCGGCTTAGAGGAAAATAATTAGACATGAGGAAGAGAAGGAGGATGAGGATGGAGGAGGAGGATGGGTTAAGACCCCAGCTCAACACTAAATTCCCAGACAGCTAAAATCAATGAAAGTAATAACCCTATTATTTAATTCATAAGGACATTATTTTCCCATAAGGCCTCGGGAAACGTCCCCTTCGACCGAATCAATCACGTTAAATCGTTCGTTCCGGTGAAATCTGCGCTTTTATTTGCTTTAATCGGTTAGTTTCAAGAGGACGATTAATTGGAAAGTGTAGGTTTTGATTTGGCTTTATAGCAAAAACGACTTTGTAGTGATTAAAAAAAATACTCTAGCATGTATTTTTGAAGAGACATGGCATAGGCTATGTATGATCTTATATGCTTTTAAATAAGTATTAGAACAAAGACGCCAAGTAAACTCTTCAAGGGTTTGTCAGTTTAGGGGAAATTAGGTCTTTTAAAATCGATTTAAAAAAAAGAAAATTGTGACTTGTGAACTACTGTAAAACTTAACAGTACATAATAAAAAGAACTGCGTTAACTTAAAACCGTAAAACAGTTGGAAGCTCCACGCCCCCCCCCCCCCCTAGTAAAAAACCCGAACCAAACTCAAAGATTAATTTTAGGAGTTGTACATCAGTTGTTATGAATACAATAAACATTTTGGAGCATAAATGATCAACGAATCCTTGCAATTCTTTTCCCCAAGTTTCAGCTAGTTTGTCTGCTGACTACCTAAATACGTACCTAGTAAGATATTTACGATATTTAAACCAGGAATAAACCTCTTGCTCCCTCCCTCATGCATCACCTTTTTATGAATTCAATTTCAACCTGGGAGAAATTTTCAATTTGAGCACGCTGTCATTACAGTGTTGAAGGAGGAGGATGAAGTCGGGGGGGGGGGGGGTTATGGCGTAAATTGTTTTTGCTCTATTGTGCATTCGGACGCCATCATTTTTCTTTCTAATTACCGAGGTGTCAGCGCGGTCTGTCACCCGTGTGCTGATTTTCAATTTAACTGATCATCATACATTCATTTTCCCATTTGATAAATCTGCAATCCAGACGCAAACCACCATGCCCGGAATATTAAGCGACGCCCGGGCCGTCGTAATAGGGGGATGTGTATGCGGCAATGAGCGCCGATCAGCCAGCTAATTTAGCGCCTTCCTCCGTGAAGACCACCCCCCCTCCCTCGTCCCCCACCCCTGCACACATTTCCAAACCTCAAGAGGAAGCAGGAGAGGGAGAGAGTGAGTCCAGTGACTGCCAAGAACCACGACTACAATGTCATTTGGACCTCCCGTCTAGCCAGTTAGACCTATAATTGAGTTGTTGTTTTGCTTATTCAATACAGACACATTTGCACTTGAAGTATCATAGCCAATCTGAGCTCTCCGGCTCTTCATCACCCCCCTCCACCCACAGTAGAGGAGTCAATTAAGGCCCAAAGTGATCCAGCCTGGTTCCACTTGTGTTTAACAGCAGCGGCAAAACACTAAGCCTCACACTGGCCTATATATATGTAGTATATATATATATATGTTCTTTTCTTGATCCGCGAATCGCAACAAAGCAATAGAAATAAAAGAAAAGACTTGAGAAAGGTTTGGTCCAAAATCTGTTGACTACTTTTAACTACCATATTTTCCGCACTATAAGGCGCACCGGATTATAAGGCGCACCTTTAATGAATGGCCCATTTTAAAACCTTGTCCATATATAAGGCGCACCGGATTAAAAGGTGCATAGAATAAATAACTCAACGTTGCTCAAAGGTTAATGCAATCACAATATAGTAACACTCGAAATAGTGAAAACAATAACAATATATCAATAACTCAATGTTGCTCAAATGTTAATATCACACAACACACAAAATAAACACGTAAAGCTTACTTGAATAAATTAGTCCTCATCCACGAATCCATATTGGTCCATATATAAGGCATACCGGATTATAAAGCGCACTGTCGGCTTTTGAGAGGTTTTTAGGTGCGCCTTATAATGCGGAAAATACGGTACTTTTGTTGACTAAGTTTACAGGGTATTTCAGAATATAAGGCGCACTTATCTTTTTAATTTTTAAAAGCGATGCCTTGGTGTGAACCAAGAAAACCCAATGCCATATCGTAAACGTGGCCCCCATTGGGGTTCAACCTTATTCTCCGATTTCCTTCCCTGCTTTCGGTGTTTCGATAATTGACAAAATCAAAGTTGTCGTCATAGCCTACCTTACCTTAAAGCTTGTTTAAATGTCACTACAGTAGGAAGACTGTATATTTAAAAACGCGAGTGTGTGGGGAAAAGGGGGAAGGCTGTAAAATGTTTACTGGCACAAAGCAGCTTTGGGTTTGTCGTTGCCTTTGTTTCATGAGCCCGCTGGTTGTAATAAATGCCAACGAGCCAACGGGATGGATTTTAATTAAGTCAGTGAAAGATGAGTGGAGTGGCACGGGACGAGATGGCGGAGGTTGGTTGGTTGGGTGAGTGTGGGCTGAAGGGGGGGGGGGTCGTTTTTCAATAAATCGGTTGGCTCAGGGGTTAGTCGGTGATTTCCTCAGCAAAGTGTTTGGGCCGAGCAGGACTCGCAGTAATTTGCTTGATAAATCAGCAACGTTAGGGGCACGAAGCCAACTGCTCGACCGCTCGGTTCTCCGTGTGATTTATGTCTTTCCTGGGGGTCGTGCGCAAGCTCGTGACAGTCCGCGATGAATTAGCCAAGAGGCGGCGTGCTCCTAATGAGCAGGTATTATTACGTACGCCTCTCTTAAAAGAAGCGTGAAGAATGAAGTTGGCAGACGAGACCCCCCCCCCCCCCCCCCCGTCCCCCCCCCCTCTACGCGGGCCCGCCGTGCCACCCCCGAGATAGCCCATCGATTCGCCGTCACGGACTTCCAGGCATATTGTGAACGCAGGTGTTCCGCTGAGGTCCGTCACCATCTGATTGAGGTTAACGGAGGCAAAGAGGTGTCAGACACACCCCACCCGCCGAGCCGCCCGCCAAGGAATCAAACGCACGGCACAAGTAACAAATAAAAACAAAGTGTGACACAAGACACTCAGCAAGTGATTAGCAGCCAAGAATCCCTTCAGATTGTTCCATCCTCCAATATCAATAGCGCTCGTCCCCATTAGGGAGCTGAAGGCTATCTCAGCCAATCACAGTTCAGGTTATACATCACCTTTGACCCCAATATTTCATCTCCATATGTCCACACATTTGATTCAGAGTGTTTGATTCACATACATTTATGAACAAAACACAATGACATCTACCACATATACATAAATCACATTACACCACCCGCGCCACAATTTAGACCTGGTTTCACCTGGTCTAAAGTTGAGTCCACTATTTCCAAACTAACATGTGTGACAAGGGGATGTAAAAAATTTTTGGGGAAATATCCCTGTGTGATAAATAACGATTTACTCTCCTGCGTCAATCAAACATATTTGAAAAGAAGGGAACAGACTCACTGATGATTGTGAGGAAGCTTCCGCCGACATATTATGCGTGCTAATATTGCGCAAACGACACAGACTAACGTCAACAAATAAAAGCCCTTGCGTGAACACAGTGTTGACATGGCGTGGAAACATCAAGTGTCTCTTGTGCTTTAGTGCCTGCTGGAAAAAAAAAAAAAAAACATGCACTCCACAACAATGGCTGTGCTCATTTCACGTAAAAGCCATTATGGAGCTAATTAGGAAGGAGTGGCATTTAATAGGTCCTGCTGGTGGAATCAAAGGAACACCAATACAATGATTAATAGCGGTTTAGAATTCTATAGGTAGACAAATTATAAGTGACCGTACAGGCTTATTATTATTATAAGCTTGGGTAATTTTGTTATTGATTTAAAAAAAGAAAAAAAGTGTTGTTTGCACACCCAAAAGTGTTGACATAATTGCTGTCATTAATTGTGGACACATTTTGAAGGCAATTGACAGAAATGTTACTCAAACGAGATCTCTGTGCTCATTTATACCCCGCATATTCTTTCTGTCAATGAGAATAACATGTTACAAAATCCCAGAGGGGCAGATTAGTTCTTATTTTACAGCCACAACAGTTGAAAACTTGACTTGTAAAAGTCATGACTAGAAAAAGAAAAAAACGGAATCCCCATATTTACAAAATGTTTTGAATGAAACATTTCCAGTGCCAACACTTGATTACAAAGGAAAATGAAATGTTTTCTTCCCGAACTCCACTCCTACAAGAATTCTCTTGGTATTTATTCAATAAAGCTTGCCCAAAAATGCTAACGTTGTGTGTCGAGACTTAATGGGAAAGGCCCCGACTGTTAAATCGTAAAATTTGAATTAGGGAAGATGGCGCGTAATGCACGGCAAAGCTTTTATTAAAGGCACGGCGAATAATTGAATTGTTCTGCTGCTCGGATTTGTTTAAATGAAAGCCTTTTTGGGTGTCAAACAACAACATGAGGATTTTCGACAAATTCTATTAAGGACACAGGTTTCTTGTTGTATATGTGCAATCACCGGTGAGCTTTCCCTTCATTTCTTGCTTTGGTATCGGAGCGTTTGCTCTGTCACGTCTTATCTTCGATCCAACCCCTTGGCGAGGGGCTTTCAGCCACTGTGACATGCAATGAAAGGCTGTCATTCCTCCCTTTGCCAAAAATGATTGCAATCGGCGGAGGAACTCTGACCGGGGGTCGGGAGAGAAAAAAAAAAAAAGTATCTGGTGAAAGTTAATCAAATTTGTGATTGGGAAATGTACAATAAGACGAACGCGTCATCTGACAGGAAATGCGGGAAAATATTGGGGTTGCTCGCATTTAATGGGGCCATTATTAAGTAGTGAGTCTAATGCCGCACACACACACACACACACACACACACACACACACACACACACACACACACACACACACAAACACACACAGGCAATGTACAACCAGAGGGGAACTTTGTATTTTAGTAAACAAAATTTCACACATTGACAGGAGGTGTCCTTGCTTTTCTTCTGGTGTAATTATCACTCTGGGAAAAGTGTTTCATTATGGAAAAGCCCCACTTTCAGACACTTTAGTCACACTGGGCTGGACACACACGCACACACACACATAACTGCATGTACGGACAGACACACACACACAGACAGACACGGGCGCACCCACACCATCCAGTATTTAATTCATCACCCCTCATCCTTGTCTGCTTTTCTTGGTTGTCTTCACACCTTCATCATTTTTGCCTCATGGTGTTCAATCAGTGAGACAACGATAATAATCGAACCATTATCTGGCCTTCCTTTTCCCGAAACCCATCATCCGTACCCCCCCCCCCCCCCCATCCTTTCCGTGCCCCCTCGCTAGCTCGGGGAGGTCTGCAGGTTAATGAGTCATGAAGTGTGAAAACTTCCTGAGACTCAAGCAGAACTAAATGCACTTTCCAGATGTGAGTCCAGCGACGTGTGGACGGGTGCTTAAGCATGGAGCTATGGGGGTTCAAAGGGGTTGAAAGAGAAGACCATGAGGGTCATGAGATAACGTCAGACTTTTGACCGTTTGTTTACTTGCCGACTGCAATGTATCTAAACCGCTGGTGTAAAAACATTGAAGTGAATTTAAGTCTGTTAAACATTCTGACTTTGGGAAGAAGGCAGTGAGGGGGGGGGGGGGGGGGCACACAAAGCTAAACAATCAGCCACACACACAATTGGAACAATTTGGAGCGGGAAAATGGCCTGGAAAAATCCCTTAATATTAGGAACAAACCTCTGAATTGAAAGATATCTCAGTGGGTCCGCAAAACAACATTTTTACAAGCCGCCCAAAGATTCAATTTATCTTCCCCCTCAGGGATGGGTGGAAATGTGGAGAGAAAAAAAAATACCAGAAAATATGACATTGGAAAACACCCATAGGTAAATTATCTGGTCTGGAACGTGCGGTGCCCCTGTGACCCACCAGTACGAGGTCCACCACTAGTTCAGGATTCAAATACTTCCTTAAACAATTGTCAGTAACCACAGAATATTTGAGTTGAAGATTTTGACCAGTGGAATATTGACGAGATAGCCACATTCCAGTTAGCGGTAGCAAATACTGCTGTTGGGTATTCCAAAATGTCAATTAGCAGCATCGAGTACTTTGTTGCTTTATTAATGCCTACACTTTTTGGACAATCATCATCGGAGAGGCTTCAAATGAAAGCAATCAAAACGTTTTTGACCCCAGCGCCGCTCGACCCAAAAAAAAACCAAGACAATAGAATCGCGGCCTGAGTGCCAGTCATTCGAGTCATCGACGCAAATTGTCAACAAACGGCATTAACGACGACACTAAGCCGTGTTTGCGCTCTCGCTTTGCGTACGCTGGTAATTTAAGAGGCTCTCCTCGCTCGCTCGCTCGCTCGCCGGCCGCCGAGTGCCATCGAGCGACGAGTCGTTATGAGAGAAGAAGTTGAAAACGGGACGGAATCGATAGCGTTTAGCCAGCAGCTGTGCTGGTGAGGATGCATTTAACGCGTCAAGCTGTGGAAAAACAACCAATTGCCTCCCGACGCACATTTTATTGACCACACACACACACACACACACACACACACACACACACACACACACACACACACACACACACACACACACACACACACACACACACACACACACACACACACACACACACACACACTGCAGGCGTATTGACTGGTTTAAGGCAATTAGAGGAGTGTACTTTCTCCCACAAACCTGCTATGATGCTTTGTGCAACCCGCTAAAGAGTGACAAACATCGCGTTGCTGCAATAACACGATTCCTATGAAAACAATTGATCTCATTAACAGTTCAAAACTTCATTTCAGTCCAGTAGTGCTTTGAGATAACTGGATTTTTAACTAGAGAAGATGCACAGAGAGAACCGCAGCTAGTTTCTGTGACAAACTAGATGATCCTGAATCAATCCAATTCACTCACAAATGTTTACGAGTGTAATCCTATCAGATGAGGCCGGCCGCATTAACGTCTTGCCGGAGGTGGAAAAAATAAAGTCTGCATGTGAAGAATATTTAGTTCAGATACAGATCATGTAATATGGTCATACGGCAAAGTGTGGGCTCACTCTCATTACTCGTTGTGTGTGTGTGTGTGTGTGTGTGTGTGTGTGTGTGTGTGTGTGTGTGTGTGTGTGTGTGTGTGTGTGTGTGTGTCGAACGGGTTCCAGTGGGAGCGCTTGGTTCACTTTTGTGTTTTCTAAACATTTGACAACAAGCACAAGCTCCCATGCGGAGGCGACTCCCGGTGTCCTCGGCGTGACTCTCTCGACGACTCTATATCAACACTGAGCAAACAACACTCGCGCACGAACACACACACACACACACACACACACACACAACGAACCTGCAAGACGTCAGGGATAAAAAAAAAAAAAAGCCAACTGAGACTTGGAAGTGCTGGAAAACATTTCCATCACGTTGTTTGGTATCACACGCACACACGCTGTTCATATGAACTCCACCGGGAGATTCCATTTTTATTTCGAAGGCTTACGCACAAGTTACGTAATTCAATCAATGTGGATCAATCATCAGTTGGTTCACTAATATTACATGAATACTAATCTATTACAGAATATCAATGACAAATTTGTTCATATGGGACTCGAGTATACAAAATATGACGTAAGCGCTCATCTTTCTTTGTAGAGTCTCCCTTCACTTGTTCCCTCCCTTCCTGCCTCCTCGACTTAATACCCCCCCCCCCCAAGGTGTCTAAGCTGTGAAACATTTAATCGCCGCGGTAACGGTTTCATATCTAGACCAGAAATCAAATAATGCTGGCTGATTTACTCCCCCTAGCAACCAGGGTGCACAGCCCTAGCAACCGACCCAGTCGGCAGGCCAGACCTATATCAGGTTGAAAAGATTTCAATTATTGTGCTGATTCTAGGGAGTGTGTGTGTGTGTGTGTGTGTGTGTGTGTGTGTTTGCAAATGATATCAGCAGCTATTGATGTGAGCGAGGCTTCGAGGAAAAGACAAGATGTGCGATGAGTCAGTGAAGTGAGGCTGATGGAGTCATCAGGAAACAACAACAACACATGGTCAGCCTGGACACCATTCGGAGACAGTTGGCACCATCACGACGTGTTTGTGCGCGTGCGTCTTTTTGGACCAACCACGTCCACACATATATTTGAAACGTGTGAGTGAAATTACCGTATTTCCTTAGAGCGCCTTCCATTTGTTGCCTTGCGTGTCAAGCAGCATACGGAACTTTTCACACAAACCAAGCCTGTGATGATATAAAACAGAAAATAGAAATCACTTAAGAACATACAGAATGGTCTTAAGTCCAAACAAAAAATGTCATATTAGCCCTCACATTGGTTACAAAAAGATTTTCTAATGCCATGGTGGCCATTCAGTTGTATTTAACTTTTTTTTAAACCTCTGTCTGATTTTCACTTGGGCAACCACTATGCTACTGTATTCTTAATGTTGGTGAGCTCAGTATTTTTATTTTTTTTTGGAGATGGTAGTTAAAAAGTAAGTTAGCACCGATTGATCTGATTGACTGTATATCGATCAATGCGTTTGAAATATAGAAAGAGCTTCGGGAACGAGTGACCTATTTATCTGATGGTGTGACATCAAGTTTGGAAAATACTTGAGGGAAAAAAAAAAGCCAACGGTCCATCATGGTGTATCCATTAGTGGAAGTAAGCAGCTTGCCGACTCAATCAATAACTGAGTGCATTAACATAATAATAAAAAGACATGACAACATAAGAAAAAGAAGGGACACTTACACAGTTGTCAAACTCAAACGCTGTGCTTGGAATTGCGCCCGCATTTAGGAACTTGGGTGACACGTGAAGTGAATCTTAATATAGTAACTGGGAGGGAGAGAAAAAAAAGAAAAAAAAAAGCAACAAAACAGTCAAATAGAAGCAGGAAATGATGTCAGAATTAAGGCAAATTTAGACTTGTTGATGTCACAATAAAGTGCCTTTGGAGTCTTTATCAGAACCATCATAAAACATCGCAGGATAATGAAACGCCAATCACATGGAAAAAAAACAAACATTTGCTCCATTCGATATATTGTATATATTATTTCTGGAATTTGCCCACACGTTACTCTGCTAATTTGTGCCGTAAATGGTTGAATGAGATCAAATCCAAATCAATGAGTCATTTTCATAATCCTATTGAAACCTTTGCACGTGTTTTGGGGTAGTTGCTACTTTAAAAAACTTTCTAGCGCTTGACCAAGAATCTTCTCTTTGTGGATGTTTGTCAATATTTACATTTGTGTTGCTGAGTAAAATTTCAACAAGTGCTTATTAAATGATACGATGTCACCAAACTCACTTTATACATTTATATTGCTTATTTTTGGTTAATTAATGAAAACAAAATAGTTAGTGGGAGCCAGACAATGGCATAACATCGACTTCATAAGATCAATATAATGTTTATTGTGTTTGTGTGCACTTTATACAAGGCGAGTAGGCTTTGTTGTCAGTGACGATCGGAGGTGTTTGTGGTTTCACACTTATTTTATTTTGACAGTTTGAAGCAGCCTTTCAATCTCTGAGAAGCTTGTTGGCAACAAAACTGAAGAGCTAGCCTCTAAAAAAAATCACTGGCTATTGTTGAAAATGTCAATTGGTTCTCTACGTCTTTCACATTCGTCACAGCTGCCACTAGAAGCTGCAATTCTGGAATTTTCTGTAAATCTTTTGCTTTGCTGGAAATAAATCAATTCAAATTCCATTTTTTTGGGACTTTTCAAATACAGCAAAAATTGACTTTAGTGCAAATGTGCTAAGGAGACCACACGAGTTGCAATGATTGAAGAAAACAGAAAAAATACGCCCCGAGAAGGGACGCTTCCAAAAAGGTGAGCTAAGACACTAAAAAGTCCATGCGAAAACGGAAAACCTGCCCCCCCCCCCCCCCCCCCCGAAAATCAAACTTTTCCAATTTGCCCATTCACATTATAAAGCACAAGCAGCTAAAGTTATTTTAGTGTGTGCGCGTGTCAGTTGGAAGGGCAGCTAGGCGTAAAATTGAGTGCGGATTCATTAGGTTGCGTGAGCTGAGCTGCAGTCGCTTTAAGTGATACATTTCCTCTGCGAGTGGAGGTGTGGGTGGGTGGGCATGGGGGGGGGCTGACTGAGAGGAGTTGGGGGGGTCAGCGTGTCTGTCTGTCGGTCTCACTCGGGCGCGCACACACAATTTCGAAAGCTTCTTCTATCCGCCCTCCTCTGTCTAAACGCAGAGTGACACTGTAAATCTGAGCCAATTTCCTCCTCTAATCATCATTAAAAAGCGCAAATGACTCCACTCGCCATTAAACACTCCCACGTGCGCGCCGCCATTAGCGGCGCTTCCACAGAGCCAGCCGTCCGCCCGCCCGGCCGCCGCGGCCTTCTGTTTTGCCTCGTCCGACCTCCGCCATTTTGTTTTGTTCAAGCTCGTGAACCGATTTTGAAAATAAACGGGATGGAAATAACAGCGCAGCGTCCCGCAAAAAGTATTTTCATTCAGCTGGTATTTGTAATTTTTTTCTATTGTAGCATCTTTATACCATTTACAATTATTAAAAATATTGACTTAGCACTGACATTGCAACAAAGCACAACTTTTTTTTAAAGTCAGTGATCCCCCAAACTTTTTTGTGCCACTGACATTTTAGCCGACCTGCAAAGAAACAAATTAAAGATGAACCATACGTATATTGCTCACAATTATAAAGAATAATATTGAAAAAAATGGTAACTCTATTCCTGCTCATTTTAGAATATGGCTAGCATGGACTTTTTTTTTTGTACGCCCCGGAGTGTTGCATGTGCCTGTCAATTTTCATATCTCTAAGTCAACTGAAAAATAAAGAGAAGGAATTTCTGCAGAAACATTAGGAACCCTTTCCACTCCACAAATGTTTCCCTCACTTTTAAGCGGGCACACACACGAGGATGACGGGATTTCATCAATGACTATTGTTTGTGCCACAGTCTCATTTTCCGCCTGCGGCCTGTAATATTCTCACCCACAAAATTAATTTCAGTCTGACATTTCGGCCCCATATGTAACCTCGGGATTTTATTGTGGCGGGCAAACTGAAATACTATTACCATTGCAAAGGTTGAATGAAGTGTTTACTTCCAAACATTTTTAGAGAAGCAGTGCAGAATGTCATTTTATGAAATTTTAAGTCTAATTGTGCTCATCTTTTTAAAAAAAAAAACATTCTTAACCTCATAATATTATTGCCCGAATCATTTCTGCGTGTTTTTATTCACTTTTTTTTTGTCTTTCCACTCGCAAATTGATATTATTCTTTTATTTGTGCCGGTAAATTACAAACGACTTTGGGCAAATATGCTTTTAGGCTAAGACCAATAAAGCATATTAACCTTGAAATGCATTCTCAGCTTGATGCATGTAAGTGGCAACGATGGCAGATGGAGACTTGACTTCAGCCATATTGGGTTCAAGTGTTAAAGACGCACCTTTGCTCACTTAGTGCTGAATGAAGTCCGTAAGGCAAAGTCATAAAGACGCCTTTTAGTCCTAATGGAGAGAACCCTGCCGAGCCAGCGCGGTCGGTGCAGCTGTGCTATCATTAGCTTGCGTTTGTTTTCACACTTTGTTTGTTTATTGCTTTGTTTTTGCACCTGCGACATGGCCGCAGAGGGTCGTGAGAAAAAAAGGATCCTGCTTTCAGGAGAGTCCAATCAAGTTGCCTCTGTCCACACCCACAACGGGTAGATTTTGACCGGGCCTTGTCTACTCCAAAGGAAGACGAACTGAGTCTTCCATTCAGATTGTAGGAGAAATAAATTTGACATCATTTGCTTTGCTAATTAAAATAGCCTCTAATAGAGGAGCTTAACTTCATTACAGGTGGTTTTCTTCCTTTTCACTATGTGTGTGTGTGTTTGTGTGTGAGTTCCCACATCAGATGATGCAACTTGCCCCCCCCCCCACCAAACTCTACCCCCTCCTTCGTCTTTGTCCTCCCCTAATCACTCCCCTCGGAATTCTCCGCCTGATATAATTGAGTAGCAACTCCAAAACACACGTGCACACGCACACTTTCCACCTCCTCCTCTTGCGCCAACAATGCCCCTCCTGGCGGGAATACAAAATGAGATATGACATTTCATTTGGGTTTCTTCGCACTCGCTTGTGTTTGCTTGGGGGGGAAATAAATAAATATTTCATTAGTAGGCTAGCGGGGACATAAAGCCGTACCCTGTTATGGATTTAAAAACAGGTGGATTTTGTCGCTTTCTTTTTTATCCCACAATGGCGGCGCATTGAAAATATGACGATATAACTCGGAAATGACTGAACTGATTGATGACGACAGAACATTTCCCAAACCTCGTTGAGGTTTTGTCGTATTTGCTAGCGAGGCAGTCCGGATAAGTCAATCAAGTGTGTCCCTCCACAGCACCTATCATCTCGCCTCTCTCGTTAAAGCTCTTTATCAAGCTGCCCTCTTCCGCCCGCCGGCCTCGCTGCCATCTCTCTCCGGGCTCACCCGGAGACCGGCGGCTTTATTGTCTTAATTAAAACAGAGCCTGTTTAATTATTTTAATCCTCACGACCGTACGGCAGGGAATGTTGAGAGAGGAGAGGAAAGGGGGTGTGTGTGTGTGGGGGGGGGGACAAGAGCAGGAAGGTGAGGAAGAGGAGGAAGAGGAGTAGCCCTGACATTTCAAATTAAGCTCTTCAAGTTCAAAAGCAGGAGTTCTTATCACTTTTCCCTTCTCGTTCATTTTCCAATTTGTGGCCTCTTCTTTTGCTCTGTTCCTTCTCTCACTCGTCCTCTTTTCCCGCTCCCTTCCTTTCCTTCTCCCTCTTTACCACCTTTGTCAGATTAGCAGTTTGAAGAACAGCCCCCGCTGAGAACTTCATTCAAGTGCAGACATCAAAAGAATCTGTGATTGCTACAATAGCACGCCGAGTCATGTGTGCATCGAGGAAAAACATCTTTTCCGATCCCCCCCCCCCCCTCGACCCACCCTGCCGCCAAACAGCCTTCAGAGTGACACGACGGAGACGGACTTTCAATCTACGTGGATGATTTGAGTTAAAGCGGCCATTTTGAATGTAGTCCATCCATCCATCCGGCATCACATTGTCTTGTTAGCTTACCTTTCACCCTGCCGACCCCCCCCCCCCCCCCCCTCCCCATACCATGTTATCCCACCCCCACCTCTGGATCCATTTCATCCGGGGGAGTCTAAACTCTCCAGATTTCCCCGTTTGCCTCCTGATTAAGGAGTGAACGGAGTGCTCCCGCCGCCTCCGTCTCCATCCCTCATTCATGTGCTGCCGCGGTAACTGGCCTATTATCTGACAGTTCCACTCCACTGACCTGTCCAATAACAGCTTCCACATCCCTGTAAATGCCCTGGAGAGAGACCGAGCGGGAGGGGAAGACATTGAAAATAAAAGGGGGGGGGGGGGGGGTGGAGTGTGTGACTGGATGTGCATTGATGGATAAACCCTGGAGATTGGCCTCGTGTTATAAACATTTACGCCGGGCTAACAGATCATCTCCGAGATCGGGGATTGATGTGAGACACCCCCCACCCCCTCCACCCCGCCCTCACCCTTTCTCCCAGCCCCCCACCCCCCCTTCCTCCGGCAAAATGAAAGGCCAAGATTAGAGAGATGATAGCTTTTCAGATTGGAGAGGAGATACTAAAATGAGTTTGTGGAGGTGAGACTCGAGCAGTTAGGCAGCAGATAAATGGATGTCTCTCTCTCTCTCCCTCTCTCTCACACACTCTCTGATTCTCCTTCTCTCGCTGATTCTCTCTGGCACTCTCTTTGACTCGCTCTTTGACTCTCTCTGACTCTCTCTCTCTCTTTCTCTGACTCTCGCTCTCTCTCTCTCACTCAACATCCTCCCCAACGGCGTTGCGGCAAAATCTATTAAACACCAACGATCTGTTTTTGTCGTGCTCGAAAGGAGAAAGGAGGCGCCCACGCTTATGACAAGTTTAAAATAGGATACTGGAAAGTTTATTCATACTTTATTAAGACTTGATGACTGGTACCATTTGACAAGAAATGGTCTATTGACTAATAAAGGCTTTATAAATCCTTAAGCTTTTCTAGTCCATTTCCAGAAACAAATGACTTTTATTTTGTCATAAGAATCAACTAAAAGTCGACCAAAATCGTCACAATGACTTTCTACAACGTGTGTGTGTGTGCAGAAGAAACTAGGTGGAGGAGAAGAGCACCGAGCGCAAGGTCTGGGATGTTTTTGAGACGCTCCGAGATGAAAAAGGTGAGAAGGGCCACAGGAAGCTTTTCCCATGATCCCGTTTGACCTGAGTCCTAGTTTGCTCTGGCTAAAGGCCGTAAACAGCAGGCGGAGGTTTGACAGCACTCGCTCACGCACATTACATGAACATGTTAACATAAAGAAGCTGAAATCTGATTGGACAAAATCTTGACTGTCAGAAACAAATACCATTTCATCCTATCGTGTAATTGTGTGTGTTCCTCAATATGACCTTTTTGCTTTTGTCCCGTTTACTTTGCTATTTCCTCCCCACGTCTTAACACCATCCACTTCATCAATATCCCACACGTTCCAATAATTGATCCGTTAAAAGCCGTCTTTCCCCTTAAAGAGTCCCAGATTCTCTCGGGCCCCCTCCCCCTCCTTTCCTCCCTTTCGCTCTCTTCGGGGGGAGTCATTGAGTGTGTAATCACTTGGTTACGCTGTGTCAGTCTGCGTCTGAACCCGCCATCTGTCCTCTGGGCTTCCGTCTGGGACGATACGCACTACACACACGTGCACACACACACACACACTCACACTAGAAGACAAACACAAACATATAGACGTGAAGAGTCGAGCCAAGCTCATTCACACCGCGACATGATGACAGCTGTATCAGCAGCCTATTGACATGAGCTGTCAGAAGGGCAGTGACTAACATGACACATCATGACATGTTCCCATCTTCCGAAACCCACGCAAACACACACACACACACACACACACACACACACACACACACACAGAACCCGTACGTACCGTCCACAGCTCATGCAATCGCCAACTTATGAGTAATGAAGTCATTTTAGTCTACGTATGAGTTTAAAAAGTACAGCTGGAACAAATGTTGCCTTTTAGCGTAGATCGTACGAGCGTTCGAAAAGAAGATAGAAGTGAACTGACAGTTTTGCGTGATAAAAGAACAAAAGAAAAAGCCGAGGTAATAAAATTGTGCGCGCTTCGCGGCCGGGCAAGACGACAACTAAGAGCATAACAAACCGATTGTACCTCGTCGACGCCGTGCGGGAGTGGAGCGGCATCGGTGCATGAAATAGTCTATTATGATAAGAATTAAGCAGGTTTATCAAGATGAGATCAAGAACGAGAAAAGGCGTGATAAGAAACTAAAACAGCGGCAGCGTGAACGCGCCGCACCATCGCACGGCCAAATACGTCCGACAAGTTTCGCGTCGCTGCCGATGTTTGAGAGTGTTTGTACGGAAGAAGTTTTTTTTTTTTTTTTTTTTCTTTGTACGAGTGCAAAGTTTTTTCATTGTATCGAATTCTGCCTTCACGAAGACAATGGTGCACAGTCTTGATTGACAGTGTCAGGTTCTAATTATATATATATATATATATATATATATATATATATATATATATATATATATATATATATATATATATATATATATATATATATATATGGAGCAAAGGGCACTATTTGAGAAAATACGATTTCAGTATTTTTGGGGGTGTCATGTTTACTGTTTGTCCAAGTGTGTGAGCGAGAGAGAGAGAGAGAGAGAGAGAGAGAGAGAGAGAGAGAGCGAGCGAGTGAGAGAGAGAGATTGAACTCAAACAGGCAAAACCTGCTGTTTACCGAGGGGGGGGGGCAACCCTGTAAATCTGACATGATGGGCTGTTGACGGGAGAACCTGTTGTTATCATAACCCGCAAGAACTTACAGGAAACACACGCGCACACAACAAATACAGTCTGGAGTGTTTTCCATGACGGAAATATAACGTTACACACACACACACACACACACACACACACACACACACACACACACACACACACACACACACACACATATCAGAGGACATTTTGACACACATACACAGGTATCTGGCGATAACGTGGATTTATGGTACGACGCAGTTCTGTGTGTGTGTGTGCGTGCGTGACACTGTCAGCAAGTGGGATGTGATCGAGTGAACTGATGAGTGTGGGAAACCACGCGATGAGCGGGTCACAGGAAACAAGATATCATACCTGACCCTCTTTAATCCGCACCGTGAAATGATCTCTACACGCACGCACGCACACACGTACATGCACGTATGTGAGCATGCTGCACAAATATTATTCTTTCAGTATTCATTTGGATGTTTTTAAACAAACACGCTCACAGTGTCTGGGTGTTCCAAGCAGTAATGGTGAGGCCCCATTAGCGTTCATGGATGAGTGGCAAAGACTCACATGAAGGATGTGCAAGGGGGTCAAAAAGGTACCGGCAGCGAAACGAGACGAAGAAAAAAAAAAAAAAAAAAAACATCGGGGACGGCAATGAGGAGACAAGATGGTAGCAGAGCAGGATATTATTTCACGCGGCTATAATGAGGAGTCCGAAGTAACAAAAGCCCGTGATGGATGGTATGCAAATGTATTCAAATGCACTGCTTGTATGTCATTTGTAAGGGAAAGTGTCGAAAAAATGCCTTAACACCGAGGAATGATGGTTTCGAAAGTAGTAATACGTTCTATTTAAGAAGAAATGAATGGGATCCAATCATTTTGTGTTTTATTCATTGGGTTGCTGGGCAGGGAAAGAGTACATGAGCTGATTTGATTGATTTACAATGTTAGAAAGCAATTATTGGGGTCATCTTAACGCAAAAACAACTTTTGTTGTTCTGAAGCTATCGACGTATAGCAATGAGGAAACCAACAGATTTCAAATCAACCCCAAACGCTTATGTACAATATTAACAGCGTTGGAATTTAAATGGCAACAGATCTCGCTTCCATAACAAAGCTTGTCCTGAAATATTTAAATCACCTGTACGTCTTGCTGAGCAAGTGCGTCGTGGCGTCGGCGCCGGCTTTTCAGGTGACCTTTTGTGTTGTAGCGGCGGCTGCATGAAGGCAAGTGGCACACAAAGAGTTCTATTAAGTCGAGAACCAGATATCATGGGGGGGGGGGTAAGAACTGTCAGTAACAGTCGTGAGTTAAAACAACACACACGTGGAGGGATAGAACCACACCAGGCCCGAGTTATTAATTCTCTCTGTGAAATACGAAATATTCTCCGTGCATATTTCTCCAGTCAGGATGGGAATCATTGTTGTGTGTAATTATGAAGACAATGTTCAGAGGGATTATCAAAGAAGTGAGGGGGAGATAAGGAAGCGGCAGATGAAGAGGGTGCGGGCACGAGAAGAAAGGCAGCGAAGAAAGAGGCGAGGGGGAGGGAGGGAGGGCGAGGAAGGCCGAGGAAAAGAGAGAGGAGAGTAAAGATTACCTCGTCTCTATTTGCGGAGCTATCGTTCCCTTTCTCCCGCCTCCTTGCTTCCGTCTCTGGCTGTATTAGCATGATAAAGATGTGGCGGAATAGGGCAGCCGCTAGGTCTTTTTGGACACGCAGACAATGCTATCGCCCGAGCAGACGTGTGGAGAGCAGCTACCGTGGGACCCTGCCAGGCACATAAACGCCATCACGCATGTAGGCGCCGATACAAAGCCCGGCAAACATGTCAACACGCACGCGGAGCAGAGCGCCGACGGATTAGAGTGCCCGCCAGGATTTGCGCTGAAAGAAAACTCGCTATGTTTACATCTTTGGACTTTGATCAAGGTTGTCAAATCAGGTGCTTGATACTAGTACGACCTTTCGTGCATAGGTGTCAAACTCGAGGCCGGATACGGCTCGTCACTTCAAATCGTGGATGGACTTCGTGTGTCCATACTAAAATTGTCTACCGTTTTTAAAAACGATAGATATTGCTAGCAATTTCTATGATTATCTTTTTAAAATATTAGATTTTTACTAGTCTCTGATTTCAAAGTGAATTAATCCATCAGTTTGTTGTGTAGTTTATACGATATAGAATATAAAGCGTCGTGAGTCATAACGGCCCTCCGAAGGAAAGTTATCAATTCATTAAAGTGTTAAAATCCGAGTCCCCCCCCCCCCCCCCACTTTCTCAGCTGACTATCTTGCTCTGGGAAGATCATTAAGTCTCTTGCCGGCTAATCAGTGACACCGTTCACAAACGGATGGAGCTTCTTCAGAGATCTGGAACATTCTCCGGGGTTAGGCTTGGAGCCACGGGCCCTGTGGGACGCCGGGCCACCCCACTGCTTGAGTGTCGGGGCCCGGGGCATGTCTCCAGACTGCAGGCTCGTGACGAGCACGCACACACTCTAGCGGGGGGCCCGTGTGTAAACATACTGTACGCACCATCATGGATGACAGCGAGCGCATGAGCCCGTGACGGCCGTCCGAGCGTAACACATACACTCTGTGAAAACACATGGAACTGTACAAACAGCCGAGCACCAGAGACTTCCATCTCACCATGACAAAAGCTTCATTCAAAAAAAGTAACATGCTAACAAATGTGTCAAAATGGTGGAAATGTTCAACTCTTGCGCTTGTCAAAGAACGTTTCCTGATCATCACACACTGGTAGAAGATTATCCCTTTCTGATAGGTTGCCGCGTCACCACAACAAGTGTGTCAGATACACAAACATCCGAGTGGAACGCGAGAGCCGAGTCTCGAGGAGACATTACAGCTGTCATTATCGCACGTAAATGGAGCTTTCCATTCTATGGCTCACGTTTGCGACCGAGGCTCGAGACGGTGAGGAGCGTCAAAGCTGTTGCGACAAATAAAAGTTGCGCATCTCCCAGCTTAGCGTTAAAGGCGTGCAGGCGTCACGAACGCGGCGCTACTGCCAATCTGAGGCGCAACCTTAATCCATCTTTTATCCTTCCGTGCATCTTCTGCTGCTGTCAACCCCCCCCCCCCAAAAAAATGTCATCCATCTCGTCAATCCCCCCCTACTAACAATCAGGGTTTTGTCAACGGGTTTTTCCAAAGATGACATTATTGTGTCAGTGTTGCAGTGAAAGCGACCGCACGTCTCACCTCCGCAAAATGGCGGGAGGAAAAAGGTCAGAGAAATACACTTGGATCCAGAAATGGAAAAGTGTAGTTTTCTATCAATTTCATTGACTCTTCTTTTTTGCTTTTTATGTGGAGGATGAAAAGTATGGCTGATTTATTGTGTTCCTGTGGTGGATGTTTTAATGGAAATTGGCAGACATCTTTGTCCGTGTGTGAAAAGTTGTAGTGAGTGGAGGAAGGAGAAAGAAACAGCTGTTGTTTGATGTCCCACTGGACACACCATTACTTGTGTTCACCTGGGACGGATTGAGGGAGGTATCTTTAAAAAAATAATAATAAAATACAATATACTTTACAAAAAAAAAAAAAACATTTTGTTGAAAAATGATAAGCTTGTAATGGATCAAAATGTTTGTCACACTAAATCTACAACAAAAAGGGTCGCAAAAAGAGACAAAAAAAATGATTATTTAGATTTCCAAGTACAAGCGATGATATAATGTACGTGCATACATTTTTTTTCCTCACTGGTCATTTGACATAAATATATTATTTTGCCACCCAAAGCACAATTTCATTCTCAAATTTTATACAGGAACTGATTGAATATACTGTAAATCCGGCCAATTTAAATAGGTCACAGGTGAATGCTCACCTGGATTTTAGAATCTTGGGAGGCGATACAATGTTCATCACATATGCACACCTCGGCGTAAAGTGAGCATGTGTGTGTGTGGGGGGGGGAACTAATTGTTTCTAGACAAGGCGACCTGAGAGGCACCGGAAGGGAGGACGGGAGCAAATGAGCGAAGGAGACGGGGAGGAAAGCGAGGGGCTATAAATTAAGGAGTTGCCGGATATTCGCTTTCCACATGGCTTTCGCTTCACAGACAACCACGGATACTTTATCTCTGATGAGACCACACACACACACATATGAAATGATAGCACCTTGACGAGGCCCTCTGCAAAACAAACCACTCAATAACCGGCAGATAATGGAGGCTGCAGGTCAGGCTTCAACATAAACGCGTGCACACGCACACAGACACACTCACGCCATTGTCTGGCCACTAGTTATTAGCGCCCCGTGCTAAGAGAGTTTATCCATAAGTGACCTTAATTAAGTGGCTAGCGCCATTAGCCACGCGGCTAAGAGGCTAAGAGGCACCAATCTGCATGTGAATGTGTGTGTTTTTATGCTAATGGCTTCTCAGAGGTATGCGGTGGAATACTAAACGAGGAGCTCCGCGCAAAGCTGCCCGGGCGAGACAGTTTAGATAAGTTACTCATGAGGGACAAAGACAAAAAAATTCAGCGTAGGGCTAGAGGGGCTACTTCAAATTCAACCGAGGGCCTCCATTTACAT
This sequence comes from Syngnathus leptorhynchus, assembly GCF_054491065.1. Classification (NCBI taxonomy): domain Eukaryota; kingdom Metazoa; phylum Chordata; class Actinopteri; order Syngnathiformes; family Syngnathidae; genus Syngnathus; species Syngnathus leptorhynchus. Next base: position 15,029,898 of record NC_141199.1, on the reverse strand, counting down.
GCATTGGTGCGCTAACACTACCCGTTAGAGGGGACACATGATGTTTTTTGTCATTAGCTATGAAAATAAACATTTATTCTGATCACATTTGTAGATTAAAAAAAAAAAGTTTGTATATTATGCTCAGTAAAACAAATCCTTTTGAATCATATAATTTTATCCAGTTGGGTCATTGAGCTAATTAGAAACGTTTTTCTCTCTCTCTTGTTCTTCTTTATAAAGATTGGGACACTACTTTTAAGTCCAATGTTTTTTTTTTTTTTTTTAAATACAGGTTAACAGTTTGCAAAGGTTTTCTAACGTCTGATTGAATTGAATTTTTTTTCACATCTATCCAGCCTCAACAAACAATATTTTGGCCTACTCAGCTCAAGGCATTACGTCTCAAGTTGGTTGCACAAATGACCCAGAAGGTAACGACTGACTTGCAGGTTCTTTCTCGCTTGTTCTTTTTAGACCTTTAAATTTTACTGCACTGGGGGACTGTTGGGGGGGGGGGAAAAAAACCAAAACATGATGGGCCAAGTCCATATTTCCCACCATGTTCCTTGCAGGGTTGAACTGATATTTTTTTAAGTATAGTTTTGATAGGTAGTTGTGTCATTAGCCAATACAACAAAAAATCATTAATGCTTAATGACTTGGCTTCACCTGTCCAGAGGTCCCTGTGTTTTTGTTGTTGCTGTAGCTAATGGATTCTCACCATACTGCCTCATAAAAGCTGGGGTCGCTGGTTCAAAGGTCGCCGCTCCCCCTTTGATGTGACCCGGACATCCTGGGAGGAAGAGGAAGCAGAGGAAGAGGATTCTTCATGGATTAGTTGTAAAACACACACGCGGTCTCATTGAGTGTCAACGTGTTTATATAATCAATCACAGCCATTGCTCACAATAACCTGCAATTCTTAGAAAAAAAAATTGGGGTACAAATATTGCCATTTGGGCCTATGGCAGCTCACGAAGGTCGAGAGGCAAGGTGCACTCTGGTGACCAGACAAATGACCAAATGCATCCAGGAATAATTTAGAGCAAAATAGGTTCAAACCCAAAAGTGCTGAACATATTCCAATACTCAAGGGTTGAGGTTGTACATGTAGAAAATTAGCAAACAATATTTGGAGTATTATCTGTACTGTAAGCCACGCTAACATTCTGCATTAACATTAACTTTGAGATAGGAAAATAAAATTCTGCATTGAATGTTTCCAATCACATATATTGCACATATTTTTTGGTTTTTACAAACATTAATTCAAGACTAAATGTAAATATATTTGAATTGAAAGTTCGCTTTTCGACTACAAAGTTAAATACAACTGAACTGTGCTTAAGCAGAGATTGTTCCGAATAGCACTAGAGGGAGCTCTATCACAATCATCGAACTAGCCCATTAGGAGTCGACCTTGAAACGTCGTAAACCGAGGACCCCGACAGGCATGTGGGGGTCATTTGTCGGTCAGAAATATGAAGACTTTCTCAGCTGTCAGCGCTTTTAGGGCAACAGCCACAAACGCCGACTTCGACATGATGTCCAGTCTTCTTCCATGATCTTTTTACCTCCTACACTCAAACCACCTGACTAGCATGAACTCCCTTCGCTTCTGTCTTTCGCTCCTTCTTGTTCTTAACTCGTTGGTCCGCTCTCCACGCGTTGAGCCAAATAGATTTTCAATTACGTGCTGAGTGCCTGGAAGCTTTTGTATTTTCCAACCTGACCCCGATACAGCTCACACTTCCAGCCTAATGGAGTGGCGGCAAGGGGAGCAAATGTCTTCTGTCTTCACTCCATTTGCAGTGCTTAACAACTTTATTAGTCCACAACTCATTTTAGAAAAAAATATCTTCTACATCGTAATTTATTAATTGTAATACAAATATATTTTTAAATGATTTTGCTTATTAGCAATGTTGTTCTTTTACGACAACGGTAGTCCAAACCACACATTTCCAATCAATAACAAATATTATAAAAGATATCATATATTATATTATTCTATTATACAAATATAATTTCTGGCTTAAAATGCGGTTGCATTCTAAACTATCTGACAGCTATGAAAGTGGTTCTCCAAACCTGATTGATTTGACAAAAAATATTTTGAAATTGCTTTTGTATTTACTGAGGCTGTCTTTGTGCGATATCATCATCCAAAACCTAGTGATGCAAAACACCAGATATAAAAATAAATAAATAAAATGGGCTAAAGACTTTTTAATGTCACTTCAACCTCAAAAGGGTTCGTAAAGTTTTCACTCACTTTCGGCTTGACTTGAAATTGATGAACAACGCCACCGCTTTCGTCATCTCCACGCATTCACAACGACCATTTGCAATTATGTTCATGAAGTCCTCAAACACGGCCTGCCTGCCTGCCTGCTTGCCGGCGCGTGCTTGTTCCTGTTAAGCGGAGCCAGGGGTCAGAGGTCAATGGCCTAATGCCTTATCGCGAATGCACCGTAGGCAACCTTATTATGGCGAGCTTAGACAACACACACACACACACACAAACACACACACACACACACACACACACACACGTGAATACGTTTATCGTCTGCATGCACGGCCGGGCCGCCGGGTTTTGTTTGGAGCTTTCTTGTTTGCGGCCTCGGGGGCCTGTCGGGCGCACGCACACACAGACACACACAGAATCAGTATAAAGGGAGAAAGGGAGAAGGCCTGAGTGCTGCAAAGAGCCTATTAAAACAGATTGTTACCCCCCCAATGAAGTCATGACCTCGTCCCATGCAAGCTGGCAAAAAAAAAAAAGAAAAAAAAATCCCCCTCTCTATCTGAGCAACTGTGTGCATAATTGTTTTCGTACAGGCTATGAATAGAATTAGAAGACAACTTGAAGTAAAATGGTACTCAACAGGGAGCAAGCCCGAGCAACCCTGATCTGTACATCATGGATTTCAAAGTTAAAGTCTGCTTTATTTTATTTTTTTTAAAGTCATCTTTACGGCATTAAGGTAGCGCCATTTGCTTGTGACTCCCAATTTGGTGATTCCTTTCGGACTATTTTGTACAAAAACATTACAGAATATATTTCTTCATGATTTGAAAAAAAAGGAAAAATAATAGCAACATTTGGATTCGCGTTGTGTGTTGGGTTTGGACGTTTTTGTTTTTATACACTAAAAATGTTTTTTTTTGTTCCAGGTTTTTACTCAACTTTAAAGGATGCTGACGTGGGATGACGATTGTCTGTATTCAAGATACTCCAGCATCTTCACTGTCCATTTTTTTTTTTCCCCCAACGCATTTTAGATAAAAGAAAACCATTTGTGCTTTTGACGGACATGGTCACCAAAATACAAATGCTCCTATTTGAAGTTAATGTGTGAGAACAGATGGCTGATCGGGAGCGCACTGGCGAGAACAACTCGGCCTTCAAAGGAGGGGAAGAGCACCAAACTAAATAATTGCCTCCAAAATTGTTTTCCAATTAGCCTCATGAATCAAACCTCTGCCCTTTTTTGTGCGTTGCGTGTGTGTGTAGGCGTGGCGTGGCTTTGTTAAGGCCTGAATGAGTCCTTGATGGGCGCAGCAGCTTGGGTCTCTGAGGGGAGGAGGTGAGGTGGTGGTGGTGGGGGGGGCGTCGATGGGGGGGGTTTGTAAGTTGATAATTGCAAGGGAACTTCATTCTATCCATGCCACTCCTCACACCAACACAGTAGCGTTGAGAGGCGGTCGCTTAAACAAAGTGTACCAACCCACCTCCCATAATTCCCATCTCTTTGTCTGTCTCTGACGCTCCACTTTGCCTTTCTGCCAGAGTGTGTGTGTGTGTGTGTGTGTGTGTGTGTGTGTGTGTGTGTGTGTGTGTGTGTGTTTGTGTGCAGTAGGTGGTGTTACAATCTAGCCTCAGCTGCTGCTGTGTGCGAGGGTGAATTACACGCCGTAGTGGAGTGTTGACAGGAGCAGCTGGACATCAGTGAGCCATAGGGCGTGTGTGTGTGTGCGTGTGTGTGTGTGTGTGTGTGTGTGTGTGTGTGTGTGTGTGGCGCCCCCCTCTGGTGCAAAACCAGACTGCAAATGCAAGCTGGATGGACTGGAGCGCAAGAAAGACTGTGGTGAGTCAGGGCCAGCACAGCAAGGCGCTGACCTACATTTAGAATATTTCCGACTACATTTTTATTTATTTTATGCACACACACACACACACACACACACACACACACACACACACACACACACACACACACACACACACACACACACACACACACTTCTTCGTTCTTTACCGATCAACACTTTCGATATTTGCAATGACTCATTGCCTTCTCGGCTTCTTGACTTTGTTGCTTTCTACTGGCGTCCTTCCCTGAGATTCCCTACACACATCTTTCTTGGCACTCGAAGAGTTCATTTGTGTGTTTGACCTATCAGAGAGCCAAAGCGTGCCAAAAGAGAGGCCTCATAAAGACATCGCCATTCTCACGGCTGAGTGCGGTCAGAAAAAGGAAGAACAGTGATGATGCATGCACCAAAGTATAAAACAAAAACGTCATCCAGAATGTTAATCACATGGTTGCCATCTTTGACCCTTTCACCGCCCTCCATTTTTGTCTTCCAATCCTCATACTCCATCAACAGCAAACTCCACGTCAACATCTTTAAGTCGTGCCAAACCCGAGCTCCAGTCATAAATCTGACGGCGGCTCGTCCCGCAAACACGTGAGTTATACGTCCCGATTCTCTGGCGCAACTCACGAGCGTTAACCCTCCGCCTCGTCCTACATAAATATCCTTTTGTGATGTCACCGGCCTGTCACTGCGGTTTGGAAGAAAAACTCGATGATTTGGGTTTTGAACAAGCACGTTGGTGAAGCCACTTGAACATCTGTCAAAACAGAAGCTTCAATTTGCTGTAGTTCGCCTTTTTACAACATCCCACAAACATCACCCGTTCTATGAAATGAATTTAACGCCGGATGTAAAAAATCATATATTTCATCGAATCCGTATTGATGTACAGGAGGTAATCAAAACTTGATTCGGTGAGAAACTACCAATAGCCAAAAAAAATCAATGAAGCTTGTAAATAAAGTGGCCATTGTGCCCGCTCATTGTAGAGATAAACTGTCCGATAGCAGCGACGGCATATGATTTGGCAGGTGGGAGGCGACAGAGAGGTGTTGAGGGGATTGCGGGGTAGGGCCGAGGGGCGAGGGAGGGGGGGGGCTTTCAGCGAGGGACGTGGCGCATATACATCACTTCATCTTTAATTAGCTGTCATCAGCTTCTCTCCACAGAGGAAGCGGCCACTGATAATTAACCATCAAACTCGCTCTCGCCCCGTGTGGCAGAAAGAGGAGATAAGGACGCGTTTGGCTAAAGCGTCATAATAATCAAATGTGACTGGATTAAAGGCGGCGAGGGATCTTGGCGATTAAATAAACGACTCGGTGAGAAGTAACGGGAAGAGTTGGCGAATGATGCAGCCGATGGTTTCCAAGGTAACCCGCACGTACTGCCCTCGACATGATTATTGCTTGTTTAGTGTGAAAAGAGCCTCTTTGTTATTAGTGCACCCAGCCAGGATGTAAAAGTGACCTTTGCACTGCCTGACTTTTTATTTCCTACAGGAGGAAGAAGGAAAAAAACATGAAAACCCAGGGCTGTAGACAAGAGCAGCTAATTAGAGAGAAAACAGCGTAAGTGGACATATGCGCACCGAGAGACGCGTGGGCCAACACGCGACGGGACGGCGCCGTGGGGGTGCGGGCCGGCGGGCCGCTACGGACGCATGTTGTGGTTTGAACGCCGCACGCCGCTGGCACCGACGAGCCGGAGGCCCCGCGTGGAGCGGCGAGGAAGGGGAGGAGGCCGTCGGGCCCGCCGCAACCTGTCCTCTGCGTGGTGTTTGTGTAGTGAGCTGCTCTCGAGTGCTTTAATTGGATTACGCTTCATGAGGAAACAAGCTCATGAGAGCAACGGCACAATAGAAAACCAAAGAAGCCAGTTCGCCGGTTGAGAGGCAAAAATTCCGTCTGGTTGAAACACATGCTATAGCAGAAATGAACAAACACGGATTTTTTCACGCTACCAAAATCTGGGCTGGATGTACGCACTTTATTTCATCTTGTACGTGCAAGCGCCTTTTAAGCCAGCTACTAGCTAGTATTGAGTTTTGGCCAGCGACTGTTGTGGCTAAATGCTACATAGTGGCTCCTCCGTCAATAATGATTACTTCCATGATTGCGAATGAGCGCAAATTACGAGTCTCGTTCTCACGAAGGAACAACGAGGAGTAATGCGGAGAAGTCACGCTAATTGCGACGGTAATGGAAGATTTACGAAAGATCAGAATGAAGTGCTTGAGTAATCCAGTACACTTTTGTCTGTTTGGAACTGAAGTGGAGCGTTTCCAACTTTGAACAGCAAAATAGCAAGAAATTGAATTACATGAATTCATTTGAAAGTGTCTAGAGACACATTGTACGGTATGCCTAGCTATAGCGTATGCTAACCGTTGATCTGGTGTGCGCAACATTACATATTTAGTTTGTACTAAATGTAAACACACCCTTAAATGGTTGCTTTCATGTTTGTAATGGATCTTCAATTGCCGCCTTTACAATGACGAGAGGGGTTAAAATAATCAATCTCCTGGGAGGAGGTGGAGAGCAAAAAAAATAAATAAACAAACAGAGAATCTTTTGAAATGACACCTGTGAAAATATTAGAACATCCATCGTCGCTGACGACACAGATGCTCAAGCTATCTCCGTCTGTCGCTGCGGCGGGAGAGGAGTGGAGGATGAGGAGCGAGGAGGTGAAGACCACAAAGTAAGACCTTCAATGAAAAAAGGAGGCCAGAAAAATATTTCGCAGACTCCAATTTAACCGTCTACTTTTTGAATAAGCTACTTTTGTTTTGCAAATATCTTCAGCTCTTCTGTTTGTGAATTTTTTTTTGGGATGTTGTGCTTTTGGGTTACATCTGAAATGTTCTGCATTAATAAAGGCACAAAACTGTTGATGGAAAAATAAATGACAGCAGAGAAATGTTATGGAAAGAAATAGAGGAGAAGTAGAAAAGTGATTACAGGATCAGTTCGGTTTGGTCCATTAGCTGCGTTTTGGACAGAAAAAAAAAATCCATGGAGTAAAATGGGAGCCAAATCATTTCATCAGCTCCTCTGCCCTAATTGCAGCCATATGCAATTTTAAAGGCCTCTCTTCCTTTCTAATGGCTCCCTCGAGGAACTCAGGCTTAATTGCTGCAGCTGGCCACGAGACTTGTCTTTTTTCTCTCATCCTTCGCTCCTCTTCTCCTTCTCCTCCTCCTCCTTCCCCCTATGGGACTCACTGTCCAATTGACAAGTTGACATGGGGAAAATCCAAGAAACTCTACAAGCTCTTAGAAGGGACGTGGCTCCAAAATTCAGGTCATTTCATTTGCTGTGATGCTTATCAGGAAGTAGCTAACAAGATAACTCACATGCATATAGTGGCATTGATAAGCTTGAATCAAATGAACTCGTTAAAAAATATTCGGCAATTACTTTTCCTAAAAACGTACACCTCGTGTATTTACGGAAAACCAAAAAGGAAGCAGGATGAACAAAAGTCACACATTACGAGTTGGCAAAAGGTGGACCTCCAAAAAAAAAGGATGAAAAGCAGCACGGGAGGGACGGCACAGATGGACAGACGGCGAGCAGGAAGTGGAGAACTCAACCTGCCTCGGCTGTGAGGGGCACCTGCTTCGCGGCGGGACCTCCTCTCCCAGTCATGTCCTAATCAAATTTACTACTACCCCCCCCCCTCCCCATTCCCCGACCACAAGAAGAATCCGAACAAGAGTCCCACTGAGTGTAACATTCAAATAATAGTCACCTACAGCCACACTCACAGTATGGGGTGTTCACAAAGGTGTGCTAAATCTTCACACACAAAAATACACACACTCACTCACACATTAGTACACACAAACAAACGCTCTCACACGTCAGCCACGAGTGATTGTCGGTGCAAAACAACCAATGGCACTGCAGCTATTTACTCCGTTTATGCATGGAAGCTCAAAATAATGATGATCACACGTATGATAGAACCCGCCCCCAAACAATACCTCAAGATCGGTGGGTGACGGGCCTGCTCCCTAAAACATAGGCTTCCCTTTTGTCATCACTTCAATAAAGCAATGTTTACCAAGAGTGTTTCGTTCCTTCAAAAATTTTCATTGGCTACGTCTCCATCCCGTCTGTAATTCATATTCCCTCCGACGGCCTGTTAGAAGAGAACGAGGTGTCACTTTCAGTGAAACAGCTTAATTCCGATGTCAATGAATTAATTAGATGTGTTAATGAGCTAGCGACAGCTCACCCAAATTAAATTAATACCGTAATGGCCTCAGACAGCGAGAATTAGCTTACCCATTTCAGTAAACGCTTTCTGGAGTGCGTCTGCACACACACTCACACGCTCACACACTCAAACAACAGCCAACCCCGCAAGCAAATCAGCATCCAGATGTAATTAAGTGACTAATTAGAGAAGCCTTCAGTGTCTCGCCCTCCCCTTCGCTGGGTCGTTCCTATGAACATCATGCGAGTTCATTTTCAAACTCATAATTATGACACAGTGATTTCCTAAAGTTCAACAGCTTGGATGGAATTCCAACCTAATGTCGATATTTGGTCCAAAGGTCCAATATGACCTAGAAGTTCACAATTATGATCCCAACATTGTTTGGGTTGCAATGTGCTCGCTCGGGTTGTTTCCCTTTCCTAGCGTGTGCGTGTGAGAGAGAGAGCGAGCGAGCGAGCGAGCGAGCGAGAGAGCGTGGACTCTGCAGGGATGGAGCTTTTCACACAAACACCATCTGTTAACAACAGGCTCACCTGCTAGCAAACATTTAGCTCAGGATCCATCTCACCTGCTCTACATCTCTCTCTCTCACACACACATATACAAACACACACAATTCAGCAATGTCAAAGCAGAGGATAAACTAATTTCCCACTTAGTCAACTTGACAATATCACCTGCTTTGTAACCTAGCAGATCTCCAGAGAATTCTTGCAATGTGTTTGCATACCCTACCCAAAAATAAAAAATAAATGACTTCAAAAACGTAGACATAGAAAGAAAACACAACATTTGACACCTTGGAGAAACTTGAAAATTATCGAGTGGGAGAAACCAATGAGGGGAGGGAAGGAAGTGAGACAAGAGGGAGATGGAGACTATTACCAGAGGTGTATGACTAAATTAACTTCTCATCAACACTAATTAGCCCCTTGTTCCTTTCTTTCCTCCAGGTAATACGATGAGCTGTGCACTTGTGTGTGCGTGTGTGTGTGTGTGTCTGTATGTGTGTGTGCGTGCGTGCAACAGTAACCGCACGAGAATTGTTGACCAATTTCCAGTGTACTTTATTTCCATTGCTGTATTTAACTAAGAACCAATTTCATTAAGATTGCTTTTACTTTGAAATCGATGATCAACATTTTTGCCAGTTCTCTGAAATGATATCCTGTTGATCATAAATTAAAGGCGTTTTTAATTAAACAACAAAATGATATTAAAAGATTTTTATAAAATTATACATGACAAAAAAAACATGATCAAATCAATAACAATTACTTTTATAGTAAACTCTTTAGGAATAAATCATGCTAACAACGTAGCAGCTGCAGCTAACATTGGCTTTTTCGCCCAAAAGCTTGATGCTAACGCTGCTATTTTTTTGAAGCTCTCTGCGACTATGAGAAATACGCCCTTCCATAATCGCATGCCGTATGAAACGGTTGTTTGAGCATCGGCCTTTGTACCGTACCTCACTATATATAAAAAAATATATACAAAAATATCACCCCTCTCCTTAGAGAAAAGACTAGCACCCGCTCCTAGCATACACACATTAGCTGTAAGAGCTGCATAAGCGCTGTGAGGTAAACAGCCGAAGACTCATTGCTCTTTTTTCCAAATGCCAAATGTGTAGCATAATCAGATGATTCAAAGAGATGCTAATTAGAACTGTCTTCCCTCCAAAAGATGCTTTTATGGAAAGGATGAAACGAAAACGAGGCTGACTTTTGTTTCCCTTATTCTTTTGTCTTCCGTTGGTGTTGGTACAAAGATATAATTTAAGAGAGAACAACGGCTATGGGTGAATAAACTGATATAATACATATTCATGCTTCTTGAGATCCAACAAAGGTGACTTAGCGTGCGTCTTATATCCTCTGTTCCCAATCCCTCTTGCAGTAGCCCGCTCTTCCTTAATTATCCTCCTCTCCTTTAAATCTTTGTCCACCTCCCAAACAAGGCGACGTTGTTTTCCGCTAATCCCGCCTTTTTTTTTTTTTTGCTTTCGACGCAAACACCCATTTACCTGAGTTAAGCGTACGTGAGCTGAAAATAAACTGAGGGCTCTTAAAGCACAATGCCAGTTTCGACGTCACCTGGAACAATTCTAATTACAATAACATTGTCTGTTAATCCTTTAAATGGGAGCCAAGCGCTAAATCAGTTTGATGACGCTCCGCTTAGCTACGTTTCGCCGGTTGGAGCGGTAATCCTCGAAACCAAAACACTAATCTCTTCTCCGCGTCTCGCGTCCGAGCCGGGCGAACGGGAAGCACAAAGTTGCAGAAGAGATGCAAAGTTTCTGCTCTTTTTTTTTTTTTTTTTTTTTTCTTTACAAGCGGCTCACGCAGAATTACATGCTAGCATCCGTGACCGTGTTTGTGCGTTCGTGGTAAATCTCGCATTCTGCCGCGTCTAGCTTGTGAAACATTCAAATCTTGTGTTGAACAAAAAGGATCGACGGAGGCCAGTTTGTCTTGAGACGCCGGGCCAAGAAAATAATTGTGAGCCATGGTAACATTATTCACACTTTGAACATCACAACAGCAAGTGAGCAACTGAGAAAAGAAGTGAATGCTAATAGTTAGCCAACATTAGCTCATCTTAGTGTTGACAAAACCTGCTATGACACCGTCTATAATGACTATAGATACATAAATTGATATCAGTACTGAGAATGTTAGCATTTGCTAACTTAGCTATAATTTGACACAAGACACCATATCACCTTTATCAACTCAGTTTCAACCACCTTCATTTCACACTCGACTGTTTACCGGCTCTCTTTAAACTAACTTTGACCATCCACTGTTTACACATGATTTCTAAGTCAATTAACTTCCCTAAAAAAAAAAACAAATAAATACCCTTCTGACAGGTAATAATACAAAAATAATGAGTTAACCTCGTCTCCCGTTTCTTCCTAATTATTCAAAGTGAGCGCTCTGATTCGTCGGTTCTCTTCAATTAGCGTGGTGTTAATTAAAGAGCATCATCATCATCATCATCACGTTCTCGTCAGTAATTAAACGCCTGAGTGTGATTACTTAACACAGCAGGGCTCCTGATGATTCATTCGCCGTCTGGTCCTTTTTTATGAGTGTGTGCGTGTGCATATAACATTTTGTGATGCCAGAGCAAAAGGAACAGATTCTCCCAGTCACACTGCATATTAAATACTGCAATAAACGCTGCATATGCAAAGACGCATGAATGTGTGTGTCCGTGTGTGTGTGTGTGTTGCTCAGTGGCTGATGAGGTGTCAGGAGGAAGTAAATTGCCTATCAAGAGAGCTCTGGCTATTATTATTTGCGTGCGTGTGTCAGAGGCCTTTGCGTGCTCGTCTGGCTAATTAGCAATCACAAGACTGCTTTGGTACACACCCATGTGTGATGACCTGGGAAAACCGCAACAAGACACGCTAACAACATGGAGAGGAGAACCACCGTCCCGAGTTTTACTCCTTGATGCCTTTGAATGAATGAAGGCTGCAGCAAGGTGGAGACTATGGAGTATCGTGTTCGGTGCGGAGTGATTGAGTCGTGCAAAATTAAAACATCTCTGTTGGACGCACGCTAATTGAATGCACGCACATATGTGGATGTGTGTGCGTGGGTGTGAGTTGAGAAAGCCCGTTTGTTAACCTAGCGGCTTACGATGTATATTAAAGCGGCAAACACACACGTACTTACGTACACACGCACACACACACACACACACACACACACACACACACACGGGTGCACTCAGCAGGTGAGCATAGCTGAGTTGACACTTTGTCAGCACTGTGTAATTTGACATAATGAATGCAAGCATCGTTACTGCTGTTAATTGGCCATACTAATTATACTCGGAGGATGTCATTAGATGGAAACTGATGCCAACCGTGTGTGTCTATGCGTGTCTGTCTATGCGTGTGTGTTTTAGTGCAGTGTGGGTTAGTGCAGGTGTGTATATGTGTGTGTGTTTGTGTTAAAAAAAAATGTCTTAAAAAGAGCTGAGCAGTAATCTAATTCACATTCTTGTAAAAAAAAAAAAAAAAATCTGCATAGTCATCGATGCCGGGTTGTAAATGACTTGATCAATTACAAAACCAATTCATGACAAAAGAAAAAAAAAAAAAAAAGATGGCCACACTAAAATAAAGAATCACAAATAAACACCTTATGGGCGTTTCCGGGTACCGATAGCATTAGCTAACATACTAGCCTAAACAAGAGCTAGCGCGCACACTATTAGCGCCCATAATCAAATTCTTGGCTATGGTCTTGCAAATCCACTCATGACAGCCCACTTATGTTGAACACGAGCAGAGATGCAGCCTTTTAGTTTGGCCTCTCCGAAGAAGCGCGTAAAAGCTTCATCACGGGCCGCGCTGATGAAATTAGCGCCTATTAGCGCCCCCTCGCCCCATCACTCGCCCAACCCTTCCTGCCCCTTTTGCTCGGCCCACTCCCACTTCCTCGCCGCGCTCTCACTTGGAAGTAGTGTGTAGATTTAATTTGCCGCCACGACTCAGGAGCCACTTAGCAATATCTCACTGTGTGCGCGAATTGATTGATTAGGCCTTATCTTGTTATCTGGCTCTGTGGTCGTTTGATAGGCCTGTTTGTTCTCTCATGCCTTTTCTCTGTATCTCTTTGCCTCATGTAATTTCACGCCCCTGTGTAGGCGTGTCGGCCTCCAGCTTCTACTTTCTCCCTGTAAATGTGGGAATCGGACACTGATTAGGAAGGATAGCCTTGCAAGATCAGAATTAGGAAATGACGTTGTTGCGGACCACCACCCCCACTTTATCCTCACGCATGCCTCTCCTGCAACAAAGACAATATTGTAACTGAGAATGTGCTTGAATTGCTTTGTTCCTGATGGCTGACTCAGTCTGTCTCCAGTTGATGATGTTTCTGCTCAAGGGAGTTGGTACTTAAACAACACGACTCAATTTATTCCTAAATACTTTCGAAGCATTAGCAGAGCAGACATAAACGGCCGTCATAGAGCCCAGCAAAGTCAAATTCTGACTTAAAAACCACAAGAAATAATCAAAATCCAAAATTTGCCAGCGCCAAATGCATGCTTGAATAAATCGCCGTGACTTTTAGGTTCAATGTATTTTAATATGCAGAAAGAGATGGAAGGTGGAAAAGGGCACACAGAAGTGAAGACTAAAGATAGTTTTTCCAACGTGCGCCGTGACAGACGGCAGCGAGCAGGCAACACATGACTCCCGGCAGAGACCAGCGAGCCCCCCCCCCCCCCCCCCAACATCATTAACACCCCCCGCCGTGCTCCGCCGGGGCCTCAACCGAGCGAAGACGAAGGAAAACGCTCGAAATGCTATGCGATGTGCTATTTCCCCAACTGATCCTCACTTATTTGCAAATGAGTCAAGAGCAATTAAGTGTGCCTGACGGTAAACAAAATACAGCTTAAACATGGTGGACATCCGGCAGAAGAACGTCAAGACAAGAAGGGCAACACAAAAGCCGGGAAAGAGAGATGAGGAGGAACAAGAAGAAGGTAATCATCAAGTCCCAGCAGACAGATCGAAGCTGAGTGGATTCTATCGTACAGCATCTCTCATTTGTATGCTAATTTACGCTATTAACACACACACAGAGCAGGAGCTCAGGGCGTGGCTTAATAAATACTCTCTGATTGCTGTTTGTTCTAGAGATGATGCTTTGTATTGTGGTCTGTGTGTATGAAATCCAACTGAAGAATTTTATTGTGTGTGAAATCACAAATGAAATTTGCATCACGTCGGATCCAATTCTGCACACACTACACTTTGTATGAAATTTGACCGAACTGGTTCATAAATGAAATCTTCTAAAGCCGTTGTATTTATTTTTAAATGTAATACTAAACATGCTATCTTGTATGAAACATAATTGTATCAAATATTTCATTTTATTTTGAAAAACAACCCAAAGTCAAAGTGACTTTTTGAAAATTACGTTTTGGCATAATCTGAAAGAATACTCTCGACTCCTCAGTACGGCAGTAATATTACTCGCTCTCTGCAGAGGATAAAGATGATGTCTGTGATGAAGTGATGAATAATTAAAAAACAAAACAGATTAAGGTTTGGTTTACTGACAAAGACAAACCTGTTTAGTGTAGATGTGCATTCACTCTTTAATTTGTGTCTAAAATTTAATGTTTACTGAAGCATGTTAGTCAGCTCGAAACTATTGTGATTAAGTTTGAGGCCTGAGAAATGTTGGCGATTCACATCACTCGCATAGCTACAAAGGAAAAGAAAAAAAAAAAAAAACAGCGATTCTTTAAGAAGCTTAAAAGTGTGTACACGCAATGCTCACATTTTGACACACACTAATCATCACTTGACTGCCTGGTGTCACACACACTTAGAGAAACACAAAGACTAAGATGTCGAGCGAAATTCTCAAAGGATTGTCTCGCTGTCGACGTGTGTGTATGTACAGACCTCATGCGAAGGGTTGCCACGGGCGATATCCACAGGTCCATGTGGACTTTTTTCGGCCGTAATGGTTTTTCCAGGGCTGGCGTGTTGAGACAAACTGGGGGGTAAAAAAATAATGAAAAAAATTGTTAACTTAACTTGTTAACCCTAATCTTCTCCCCCCCCCCCCCCCCCCAAAAAAAGTGATTTACTAACCAGTGTGCCGTGGCAAATTGGCGTCCTCCAATTTCTCTGGTCGAAAAAGTCTTTCTAGTGGTGCCTTTACAACAAACGGGGCAGTTTGGTTAGGGAACATATCTCAAAGTAAATTACTCGACACAAAACAGAGATTACACTTTTTGTATCTAAAAAAAAAAACAACAACAAAAATGGCTTAATTTAAAATTCCATAATACAGTCTACCAAAGTTGCATCTACTCTACGTGGCAGTAACAACGCTTTTAACAAATGTACAGACAATACTCAGGCATATATATATATATATATATATATATATATATATATATATATATATATATATATATCATTTGGGACAAACGACAACTATATTGCAGATTACAGTGGCAAACAGCTCACACAATAAGAAGCCACAATTAATCACAATTGGCTGTTTAATTCCTTAAGCACGAAACCGATCAGGAGACACTGACGTCTTTAAAAGCACTTATGTGAAAATGAAGGTTTTACAGATTTGTGATTCAAACGCCAGATACAAAAAAAAATATGAAAATCATGTCACAGTTGGAAGTGATTTGGTTTTCTTACCTTAATGCCTCGAAAATTTTGAGAAGGCCCAGTGGACAGCTCCATGACGGAAGTCCAAAAAAGAACCAAAACAATTGGCTGCTGCTGCACTCAAAATGACACCACTTTTTTTTTTCTTAATTAAAATCGATTGAGAATTCTATTAATTGATTTAGGTCATAAACTTCTTTGTGGTGCAAACAAAACACCCTTGTTGCTAGGCTAACGGTGAGACCGTAATTATGTTGTGTTACGTCATTCATATCACCTGTGTATTTTTTTTTTCAGGTATTAAAACAATGCCGCATCACGTGGTGCGGTACTGTTTCAATGTAAAATCTATTCCTTGGCTCAAAAGGTTGGAAAATATTTCTCTAAAATGAATGCATGAAAAAAAGTATTGTTTAATACAGGATGAATTATTTGCTGTCTGTTGCTTTGAAAATAAGCAGTCGGCTAATGAATGACTCATTGTCGTTAACAGGCATGGATGAAAAGGCACATGCTGTCCTCTAGTGGCAGAAAACGTCATTGCAACATGTTCACTTAGCAATAAAATAATAATGTGATTGTGTGGAAATATTTCATGTTCATTATTGAGGTCGTAATTTATAGTTGTGCAGAATCAACTACAACTAAGCAAGGTTTTCCTCTCATCGTTTTTATTTTACCAATACCCGATCCAAGCACCAGCCAGGACAGAAACATAACTATTATTTCAATATAAATCATAGCACATTACAAATACAGGTCAGTTAACCATATAATGATAAAAACCTATTCAAGTTACATCTTAATATTATCATCCCCAATCCTATTAAACAGGTAAATATACAATAAATACCATGTTTAACTACAACTTGGGAAAATGTTGCATCAGAGCCTATGCACATTTTAAATTATTTCAGATCCAATATGGATCACATCAGCTAGCCCATATCTGATTTGACAAAGCGGAATTTGTTTTTGTCAAGTTAAAAATAATAAAAATAATAAGTCTGTGGTAAAAAGATGTTCAAAGATCTATCTATCTATCTATCTATCTATCTATCTATCTATCTATCTATCTATCTATCTATCTATCTGTGTGTTAAGTAGATTAAGAGTGTAAGCGGATTAAAATGAACTGAAGCCATCAACACAAGTATGTCATTAACTTCTCATGCTGAGAAAGACCCCCCCCCCCACACACACACACAAACATGCGTGCGCACAAGTTGTCCATTGAGTCAGTGGTAGGGAGGAGTAACACTGAAAGTACCACAAGAGGGCAGCAAAGGACTTTACTGCCAGGCGTCAGGCCTCCTTCTTGCTCCCCCAGGTGAACAGTTTGGATATGGAAGACTTTTTCTTTGTTTTGTCTTTTTTTACACCTGGGAGAGGACATTTTGACACATTTAACAACAACACACTGAAAAGCAACATTTAGTGTAACCATTTGTCACTACTTGTGAATCTGAAGTTCTAAAATCTCATCAAATACTTACTAAAATTCTCCATCAATTTGTTCAGCTCCTGGTCCTCCTCTTCCTCTCTGATAGAAGACAACCGAGAAAAACAAAAGTTGTGATTTAAGCTCTGTCAACAACATTGTGTTTGTTTGCAAGCTTACCTAAGCCTGTCTTCGTCCAGACCTTCTACAATGGCATTGCGGCCGTTGACGATCTCCACCAACTTGCTCATCAGCTCTTCTTCTCGCTTGCGTTCAAACGACGTTTTCAGATGCTCTGTGAAACATTTTTCAGTCTTGAGTCACAGCTGGAGTTAAAAAAAAAAAAAGTGAAAGGTGTTTGGTTCCTCACCTGGTTTTTCGATAAGCTTCCGGAGCTCCTGCTCAACACTTGGCTGCTGTTCCTCCAGGTCTTGGGTTTTACCGCTATACAAATACACTTAATAGTCAAGTACGGAGACCTTCTGGCCAAAAATCTGTCAGACTAATCATTCGACTCGCCGGCGTCTCACATGTAGACGAGCTCAGACTCCCGCCGCATGGCCACCTGCTTGTTCCTGATCAACGTGAACCATTCCACCATCAGCTCGTCCATGAGGGAGTCATCCTCGCCTTCTGAAACGCAAACGGCTAGTCAGTCGGGAGTATAAAAAGTCCGCACACCCCGACGCAACATTTTGTGATATAAAATACATAACTAGACCAAATTTGACAATTGATTATGGAAACAAACCGTCTTCGCTGTGCCGGAGTTTGGCCTCCAGCTCCACCCCTCTCTTCTCCAGCTGGTTGAGATTATCTTCGATCTCCATCAGCTCCTTCATGATGGCCTCTTTGGGAATATAGTCGGGTTTCATCTGCACATGAGGGCATTCAGATGGAGGTGAAGCAAATGAAACGACTAACGACATGAGTCTGATGACTTCAACTTGATCAAGGTTTGTAATATTTTATATGTGCAGCTCCAGACCACAAGAGATGCTGTTTGACATTTTTTTTATGATGTGTCCTCCACATAAAGAAACACAAAGTGACACTATTGGTGATTATGGTAACTCCATCAAGAACTCAATTTTCCCTTTAAGATACCTTCAAGACTTTTGATCCCGACGATGTTGTCGTGTTTATGGGGTGACCATTACGGATGCCTAAGAAAGCAAAACAAAATAAATGAGAAAATACTATGCAGGGACTTTATGATAGAGTAACAGGAGGACCCCGAGCTGCAATATAGCATCTGCTGATTTGGACCTTGGGATGAAGGAGGGTTCACGGCTCTTAGAGACACCTCGGACAACTGTGAGACTCCGGCGTTCTTAGACGGTACTTCAGTGGAGGACTGAGCTGTGTCATCTGATCTGTAGCAAAATAAATATAAAAAAGCAAACATTATCTATCAATTTAATGACAGAAAGGAATATGTATAAAAAAAAAAGTAAAATAAATATAAAAAAAACGTTTTAAAAATGTAAATAAAAAAAAAATAAAAACATCAAGAGTCACTAAAAAGGCTTACTTTGTTTCTTTAGGGACAGGTTTGAGCATGGACCTCCAGTCGGTGGGCATCTCCGTCTCTGTTGACCAAGAACATATTTGTGTCAAATGATATGAAAGTAATCATCACTAAATATATTTTAATGTCAGTACGGTCATGTTAAAACCTGAAGTGTTGGGTGGTGCTGGTTTCGAGCCCCCGAGGCTTCTTTCTGGAGTTCTGGTTCGGAGCGGGCTCGTGTCGGAACCTTGCGGCTGCAAGTCGGACAGGATGGACGGGTTGACTTTGAGCTTCACCCTCCCCCTCCTCGTCTCCGTCTCCTTGGTTCCAGTCTGGCCCCGAGTTGTGCTTAAGAAAGGGGTTGAAAGGAGTGTTAAGATCTTCTCCGGTGGAAATCAACAGCATCAAGTATCAGTTGGGGTCCTTACGCTGAATCACTTTTCTTGGTCGGGTCTGCCTTTGGCATTTGCTTACTATTGTTGTTCTTTTCCTCTTTTGAGAGTTTCTTGGCGGTGTCGGCCGCTTTTGCTTTAGCATCCTCACCGACTCCAGGTTTCTTTTGACCTCCTTTGCCCTCATCAAAATGTTCCTTTAATCGACTTTTGCCCGTATTGGCAATATTTCCAATTGGGACATTACTACCCTGATTTTCATCCTGTTTCTTTACACCTGCTTTGTCGTTGTTCATGTCCACCTTGGTCTGAATTATAACAACCTTGGCGACATTTCTCGGCACGGATTGATCTCCTTGGGCTTTCTTAACGGGATCGACAGACTTGAACTCTTTCGGGGCGATATCTGCAGTCTTGGTTGCAGGTTTGTTGTCGTCGCTCTCTGCCTCAAAGAACCTCATTTTGGACTGGATGGTCTTGGCCGCGGTGGCGGACGTCCGAGGTGCTGCGACGGGCTTGGTGGTGATGGCAGCGGGTG
Organism: Syngnathus leptorhynchus; assembly: GCF_054491065.1. NCBI lineage: Eukaryota > Metazoa > Chordata > Actinopteri > Syngnathiformes > Syngnathidae > Syngnathus > Syngnathus leptorhynchus. Next base: position 15,010,503 of record NC_141199.1, on the reverse strand, counting down.
TAGTGACAGTAGTGTCGGGAATAGTGACTGGAGAAGTCGGACTCTGCGTAGCAGCCATGATGAGGTTCAAAGCAGCTCTATGTGGAGATGAAGTTCTGCCAGAGATGCTGGAAGGGGGGCTTGGTTTGTGGGGGTTTGAAGCAGGCCTATTAGGAGATGAAGTTCTGCCAGAGATGCTGGGAGGGGGGCTTGGTTTGTGGGGGTTCAAAGCAGGCCTATTAGGAGATGAAGTTCTGCCAGAGATGCTGGGAGGGGGGCTTGGTTTGTGGGGGTTTGAAGCAGGCCTATTAGGAGATGAGGTTCTGCCGAAGATGCTGGAAAGAGGGCTGGGTTTATGGGGGTTTGAAGCAGGCCTATTAGGAGATGAAGTTCTGCCGGAAATGCTAGATGGGGGGCTTGGTTTCTGGGAGTTTGAAGCTGGCCTATTAGGAGATGAAGTTCTACCGGAGATACTGGAAGGGGGGCTTGGTTTGTGGGAGTTTGAAGCCGACCTATTAGGAGATGAAGCTCTGCCGAAGATGCTGGAAAGAGGGCTGGGTTTCTGGGGGGTTGAGGCAGGCCTATTAGGAGAAGAGGTTCTGCCGGAAATGCTGGAAGGGGGGCTTGGTTTTTGGGGGTTTGAAGCAGGCCTATTAGGAGATGAAGTTCTGCCGGAAATGCTAGATGGGGGGCTTGGTTTCTGGGAGTTTGAAGCTGGCCTATTAGGAGATGAAGTTTTACCGGAGATACTGGAAGGGGGGCTTGGTTTGTGGGAGTTTGAAGCTGGCCTATTAGGAGATGAAGTTCTACCGGAGATACTGGAAGGGGGGCTTAGTTTGTGGGAGTTTGAAGCCGGCCTATTAGGAGATGAAGTTCTGCCGAAGATGCTGGAAAGAGGGCTGGGTTTCTGAGGGTTTGAAGCAGGCCTATTAGGAGATGAAGTTCTGCCGGAAATGCTGGGTGGGGGGCTTGGTTTCTGGGGCTTTGAAGCAGGCCTATTAGGAGATGAAGTTCTGCCAGAGATGCTGGATAGCGGGCTGGGTTTCTGGACTTGCGATGAGGATCCCAGTCTGGGTGGCGCCGTAGGCGTCACCGTCATTATGTTGCTTTTGGTGAGGCCTGTCGAAGGAGGAACACTCGAAGGAGCATCCCTTAGGTGTGAACTGATGATTGGAGGGGCCAGTAACCTAGAGGGTTTTAGAAGACAGAAACAGGAAGCAATATCAGGAACACCTGCACAGGCGAATGTGTGATAACAGAAAAAAAACATCCCATCTATTTGACTCTATTTATCATAACCCTTATCATAGTCTACTGATGCAGTAATGAACCAATCCTCACATTTGATACTATAGCCTCTATGACTTTGAGTGTGTGTGGCTATAGAAGGCGGGGCTCGGCCTGGTGATTGACATTGAAACGATAAATAAGTCTTACCTTGCGCAGTTCCTGTGGTAGAGCTTCCCGTCAATTAGCTGTCGTTGCACCAGATGAACGTGTTTGTTGCAGGACACACACTTGTTACTCAGAGTTCCTACTTCGTTGGATTTCTCAGCAGAAACGTCCTGAGAAAGGTTAAGAGATGCTTGTATACATTTGTGTGACATTTTCAATAGCCAGACTTTTTGGTATCGGTTGTACCTGTCTGGGTTGTCTCGGGCGGGGGAGAGGTGGTGTGATGTTCGCTAAAGAAGGTGGTGGATTGTTCTCCTTGGCAGGTTTGGATGAAGGGAACACCTTCGACATCACCGGCGCGTTCTTTTTCCCGGACGGCCCATCGGCGAGTGGCTCGGCGGGACGCTTTACCGCCGCCGCACCACCAACTGGAAATACGCAGACGTGATGATGAAAGATGATGGGAAGAGAACTAGAGATAGGCGGTGATACTCACTTGGGGAGCGTCCGTGGAAGTAGTTGTAGTACTGCGAGACGTACGTGAGCATACTGAGGCGGTCCGGAACTTTGAGCGCCACCATGTCTTCCGCGTCCAAGAGAGCAGGAATTCCGAGCTGCTCCTCGGCGACCCGAAAAGCCTGCATAGATCAGCGGCAGATTTAGCAGCAGACTTAAAAATGTTCAATTCCAGTCAGTTTCTAATTTACAGGCAAGAATGTGACCATTATATGATTTTGTGACATGTATTGATTATATTTTTACCATGAAACTATTTTTTTTTTTTATGAACGTTTGCATGGGGCTGCCAGATGTTGTAGGGTGGTGCATGGGTTTGGAAAAGCTGTTCAAAATGTTACAAATGAAGAAAGTCAAGCACCAGCAACTGTCATAAATCATTAACCAAGAACATTAAGAACATGTTGTAAAAACTGATTAAGTTTTCTTTGACAGATGGAACACTGTCCACACTTACGCAATGAACACAAGAGAAATGTTACTATCCCACAGTCCGGAGAGAGCCGAAGCGAAATAGCAGGAATGCACCTGTGCAGCCAAAGCGTTTACACTTTTTTTTTTTTCTTCCTCCAAACATGTTTAAACACTTGAAATCTCTTGAAGCGCTCCCAACCTTTTATATTCCTCCGGATAATAAATGAAAGCACCCCTACTAAGTAATGTCATTTGAAAATGACAGAATGACTGGTTGGAGTTCCTCAAGGTTCTGCGCTTGAACCAATGTCATTTTAAAAGTAAAAGCGAAAAGATGGGATGTGTGTCGAATTTGACTGATGACGTGAGCTTTGTTTTTACTCTAAGTATTCTAATTGTAAATTAACTTTACTTAGGAAATGGGACATTTTAGATTCAAGTTCTTATATAGTGGGGAGAGGGGCGACTTATGCTAGAGGTTGGTAAACTCTTACCAGGTTGTTGTTCTCGTAGACGTTTTCTTTCTTTAATGAGTTGAAATCGCTGCAAGAGGGGGAAAGATAATTATTAGGTAACAAATGCCAACTTCCTCATCTATTCATTCGAAAGATGAATCTGCCGCCTTCTTGAGTCATGCTCAAGCACCTCATGACTGACTTTAAACACAGTTAAATCCTTAGTCGTGGATTATCGTAACATTTTGCGTGAGATCACTGAAGCAAGGCAATGTTTTGTAGTCCGCGACACAAACAGGTTTGAGGGAGATGTTGGGACAAGCCCTAGATATCTGGAGAAAAAAAATAAAATGAAAACAAGGAGCACATCTTTCTACAAACACGAACAAAAGCACAATTCATTAAAAGTGAAACACCTTGACCCAAAGACACATTTTATTCCTTCTTTCCTATTCAACACAATCAAGTTTCAACAAGTTGGTTTCATTTTGTGAAAAACAAAAGCACCAACCCACGTGGCGGTCCCCAGGGTTCTGTACTTTGCCCAATGCTTTTGCTATTACAGTAATCCCTCCTACTTCGCGGCTTCAACTATCGCGGCTTCGCTGTATCGCGGGTTTTCAAAAATGCGTAAATTAATTATTTTATCGCAGAAATTTCATCATTTCACGAGGTTTCGCGGCCACTTGAGTTTCTTCATTTTCCTTTAATAATGATAGCTTACGTTTAAAAGTCGTTTTCTTGTTTTGAAATGAATAAATTAAAGAGTCAGTACAGTATACTTTATCGTCACATGTGACTTCAGGGCGTTCTCTCTGTTGTATATTTTGGACTAACTCATGTTCCGTAGTGGGAAAACCCCGGATGTGGGAGGGGGAGCTTCGGGGACGTTCAGTGTTGCGATGTACGGCCAGTGAACTGACTGTGATGAAAGGAATAAAGCAGTATCCATCACGTCGTTGTCCGAACCATGCTTGCTACATCAGAACCTGGAAAATAGTAAAGATATAACACTCTCCACCGGCGGTGGCCTTCATCTGGACATAGCAATACACTGTTAGTCTCGTCGCTAAGGCATGAATGCGGAGCGCACAGTCCATTGATATGAAAGTCCCCTAGCAGCGAGCTGGTTGATGTCAGCGATAAAAATAGAATATCTTCCAAGAATAGCTCAAAAAAATCTAGTTTCTATTTCGCGGAAATTCCCATTTCGCGGGTGGGTCTGGAACGTAACCCCCGCGAAGTAGGAGGGATTACTGTATAACAATTCTAAAACGATCTAAAACAAGACTTGTTTGAAAAACAAAAATGCCTTTACAGTGAAAACTAGAATGCCATAAATGCCGACATAAAACAAGGAGCTCTGCCAAGGCTAAACAATGTGACTCATCATCACCAGGTTGATACTCCTCCATTCCAGACCAATAGGTATCGGTATTGTGTATAAGTGGGTGTGAACTTGAATGTTGTTTTTTTCTTCTTCCCTTTACATTTTCTCTCTCCATTTGAAATAGATATATGCACTTTCTACTCATAACTTTACATAAATGAGGTTGTTAAAACAATAGAGGGAAGGGAAAGTCAATCACAGATAAGATTTAGAATTATTGACTGATAGATATCTAGGGAAGTTAAACTAGGATGTGAACCACTGAGCATTAACACTGATAATATAACAGACTTGAAATACAGTATTCCAGCTAGTTATATATATTTTCCGTGTTATCATCGGGTAATTTGACTTTTTTTTTTTTTTTTAATCATCACTATGCTAGCAAAGCTATTTTTTGACGGCATGAAAGCCTGAGCCAATCGTCCTGATTTGCAAAGATTGTGGAACTACTTTGTATGCAAGTGTTGTCCATTGTGTCGTTACCAAAACAAGTACTGCATATAATTACAATTTTACTTTCTCCCAAATGACGTTGCGGAGTCCGTTTTTGTTCCTAATATATCCAGTTAGACCCCACTTCTACATTGACCATACATAGTAATTCTACTTAATTACACAAAGTTAGTACTCTTCAAAAGTTTATAGGTAGCCCAGCCAGTTGAGCTTCTTCCTCACTTTGAAGTAGCAACGATCCCAAAGTTAGTCGACTTCACTGCTCTCATGTTTTATGTCGTACTCACATGAGATCCGGTCTGTGTTTGTGAATGATGGCACAGAAAGCCAGGCCGTCGCGGAACGATGTGGTCATGTTAGTGACAGTCACATCCCGGTAGCCATCACACTGGACCCGGCACCACTGCTGGAGAGCCTTTACCGCCGACATCCCGCAGATCTCGGTGGCAGCTCCGCCGCGGATTCCCTCTCCGCGGTGGTGGATTCCCTCCCCCGACTTCCCCTGCTAAAACCCGCAGGGCTTGCCTACGTCCAAAGTGGAATACACTCGTGAAACTTTTTTTCCTCCACGTCCACGTTGGAGCATGAGGGTTCCTGAGTCTGGACGATGTGATGCCCTCGAGAGTCAACACAGATATCGACCAGACGGCGGACACCTGTGGAAGGTTGTTCGTGACGTCCATGTGGGCGTGGCTTAATATGCGCATGCGCATACGAATTTACCGTAAAAAGTTTTTTTTTTCCCGACTAAAAAAAAATAAACAAGTTCGTAAAGCAAACTTGTGTGGTTAAAAACACGACATCTTTGTATTGAGTTTAATTTGACTGTAAACTTAAAAAAAGGACTAACAATAAACAATTTTTATGAGGACTTATTTATTATGTGCCAAACTGCTGCCTGTTGTTAAATTCTCTGCTCATAATCAACATTTTTTGCTTGCAATTTCTATGTTAGTAAACAAGGCATGATTTTTACTTGGTGCACAATCAGCCTGTCCTATCCTGTTTGCTGGGTGTGTCAGTTTCACACACATGCATAATTCTTTGGCCTGTGATAAAGCAGGGAGGTGCTAGATACCTACTAGTCATCTTCACGCCTACATATATATGGTATAGTGTGACTAATAAACCAGCCATGGAGATTTCACACTGATATGGTGCTTATTATGTTCATAAAAAAAAAAGTATTGGGCCCATTAAAGGGGAGATGGAGCATTTACAAAAATACAGGAGGGAGTCAAGAAAAAAAATCTTGAACATTTTATGTAGCCGGTTTAACAAACTTAAGAATTACCTAACAATTTTATAAACCATTTAGCAGTTAATTGTCAGTTAACTGGTGAGATTTCTCTTACCCCAGTCTTTATAATTATAAATAATATTAATAATATTATTAATAATAATATTTTTCTACCATTGTAATCAATGATAGCATAAAGATTGGATTTTATTATTTTTTTTAAGCGCATTCAATATGCCTTCCTCATGCAACGAGCAGATAGACAGAAAGTATGTGCGCATGGTTATTATGTTTGTGTCAAATCTGAAGACCGCAAAGCGCCACGTTTTGAAAGAAAAGCATTCCACGACAGACACGAAAAGAGGAAATCTGTTTTTAGGCCACTTTTATGACACGCTCCCAAAATGTCTCATGCCTATTTTTTGGGGGGGAATTTATGCTAATCTACCCCCCCCCCCCCTTTTAATGTAACACTATGCAAGAATACAGTGATTGTAGGCCAAAGCCCGCCCGCACAAATAACTCATCCTCCCAAATCCACACAGGAAATGCCCTTGTCAGAGGAAAATGCTTTTGGACAGACCCCCGCTGCTCTTTTCGCTCTCTCTTTGGCCCCACCCCCTCTATGACCAACGAATGAGTGATTTACGAATCATCTGGAAATAGTTAGCATGTGAATGGACTGGCTTGTGTACAGCCTTTTAGCATGGGGACTTATATCCAGTGGTTGACTTTGATTCAAGAAGCTTACTTATTTAGTTTTTTGGGAAGACCAACATCGACATGGACAGCCACATCGGTGTTTTTGTCTGACAATACGGTGAAACGGCAAGAAGTGAATTGTAATATGTAATAAAATGTTTCTGGAATGTTCCCTTAGATTTAAAGGTTAAAACAACAAATGTTGATGTTGAGGTGGGGGAGTGACTATAACAACTGAAAATGGCCATTTCTGTCATTCAAATACTTCAAAACCAAATTTTATTGCTGCACCACGCTACGCAAACAAAACCGGCCAAAATGACATTTTTTTCAGGCAGCAAACAGCAACTTTGCAGGACAATGCAAAAGAAATCACAGGGTACCAGTGTTCATCTCATAAATTTGTGCAAAATTAGCAGTGCTAACAGTTGTCTCTGGATTACTGCACAATGCTGCTGTGGAGGAATCTCAAAGACGTTCGTACATTAAATCCAAATTAACCGATGTATTTTTGTGCAATTATGTGCACTGACAAATGTGTTTGGACATTTATGAAAACCTTGCCAGGAATGCACCAGCAATGAAAACAAACCCCTTGAGTGAAGTTATAGGGCGCTTTGGTAAAACCATTCGCAATCCAGTCACTGAAATAGTCAGTAAAAAAATAAAAATAAAAAAATAAAATGTTGGCTGGATTTTTGCTGCATTGAATGTCTATTTTTGTTTTTCTGTAAGTCAGTCAGTCAGTCCTTCAGGCTTACTTGGAGAGCCACCAGCAGCAACAGTAGAACAAAGGTCGGTCACAGGGCTCACAGCCAGCTGATGGTGAAGGTCTGATTGAGGTTAAGGTCGAGATCTGCAACCGTTAAAACCTGCCAGGATGCAGAGACAGCGAAGATCAACAAGTGCTACTAAAGCTGGACTGCATTCTCAGGCAATAGTGGAAGAGAATTGCAAACTTGTGTATGAATAAAAGCATCTCCTCCACCTCACCTGGTTGCTCCTGTATGCAAAGGCAGCATCTTTGGAGTTGACCAGCACCTTGCTGGGCTTCTGCTTCACGCCGTAGAAAGACGCCGACTGCACCGTGATGTGCGAGGCCTCCGAGTGGGTGCGGACCACCTGTGAGCTCATCGTTTGCTACGGAACCAAGGGAGGAATCAGAAAGTCAGTTGCCATTTTTATTAGATATACCTTTATAGTCTCCTCAAATAAATTTGCTCTTAGACAATGCCCCACCCCTCACTTCAACAAAGCTCCTTTACACCAGGAAGTAGGCCTTCATTTTTAATACAGCTTCTTTTTCTTTTTGTCTGGTGGGTGTGTACAATGTTCTGACAATTGACCCGGTTCTGCAAGTTTCTGCACGTGTGCGTACAGTACCTGAGCCACGCTGAAGACCATGTAGGCGTACTGGTTGTTCTCAAAGGTGTCCAGGCTCTCTCCGTCGTCCCAGAACAGATCGCCACGGGCGGTGCCGTTCTCCGATAACGCGGTGACTAGATGAAGAGGCTGCCCTCTGCTCACCCACAAAGTCAAGTTGGGAGTCTGTCAATTGCAATCGCATCCACTCAAAAATAAGCAATCTACCATTGGCGTATTAAGATACATTTAAATCCAGATTGAGGTTTCACTCACTGATTGGAATAAAAAAAAAAAAAAGACACCATTGTGATTACCTGCGTCGGAATAATAGATCCTTCCCTCAAATGCAGGTTGATCTTATCGAGGGGAGCAGAAAGTCGAACTTCTTCCCCTGTGCTGTTTATCGAGTCGCCCTGGACGGGAGGCGCGCCGGCGGACGTGTAAGAACTCCACGGCACAGAGGCAAGAGCTCAGAGTGGTCGTCACTTACCGTGTAGTAGTCGTACCACAGACCCTCTGGGAAGTAACCCTCCACAAAGTCGAATCCGGCGTCTAACACTGGAGTCACCAGTAGACTCCTCCCCCAGAGGAACTGCTTATCAATACTGTACGTTCTCACGTCCTTTGGGAATCTATTGAAAGCATTGTGGTGGTTATAAAAGAAAATATCATCTCAAAAATAATCATTTCAATTTGAAAGCGAACTTTCACAAATCTGCGAGCAGGAAATGTGAATTGAAGAGCAGTGGCACATGAATTTAAGTGAAGGGTTGATTTGACAAATGTTTACATGAAATATATCTTAGCTACTGTGTTGGCACAACGTAAAAACGATGATGATGCAATACGGGTCCACTTAAAATCTCTTTGCCTATGTTTTTTTCCCTCCTTTTACTTACTCAAACATGAGCGGCCGAGCAACGGTGTGTCCTTTTGCGTGCGCGTGATGAAAGAGGGTGTAGAGGAGCGGGAAGAGAGAATAGCGTAGCAGCAGAGCTTGCTGCATGGCGACCCTGGCGAACGGGGTGAACGCCGTCGGGTCTTGTGGCTGGAAGCGGAAAAAGAAATAACGATTCAGTCCAAGAGAAACAATCGTAAATCAATTAGCCGCGATATAACACGGCCCGGTCGTTAGCGACGATGCTTTGTGTTTTCGGGGGGGGGGCCCACCATCATGTTGATGGCGTTGTGGTTGCGAGCAAACGGATAGAAAGCGCCCAATTGTGTCCAGCGGATGCACAGCTCCTCCTGCGGCTCCTCGCTGAAGCCGCAGATGTCTGCTCCCACCAACGGAATGCCCAGGAGGTTAAAAGTCAAGACGCCTGAAAGGACGTGAAACAGACGGAAGCTAAAATGGCATTTCCTGGAAGCGCCATTCTAAATGTCAGTTCAAGAAGGAACTTCAAGTATGGCTTTGTGGCTTTCTTGCTGACCCGCTATGGAGGAATAAAGGTCCTGCCATTGGCTCCTGTTGTCTCCCAGCCAATGGCCAGTGTACATGCCCTGACTGGGGAAGGTGGAGCGAGAGATCACAAAAGGTCTCTTGGCCAAGATCCTCTTCAGAGCGCTGGGAACGTGACAAGACGACGGATCAGAAAGCAGAACAAGACATGTGACTTGTTTCCTCAAACTGTACCGACTTTGCAGATGCTTTGCCTTCCATGAGTCCATACAGGCTATGGAGGTTGTAGTGAGTCGATTGGTTCTGTAATGCGGAGGCGCACACCGTTTTGGCCTTCAGAACACCTTGGAGCACACCTAAAAGGTGTAGCGAACGTCATGTGACTTGGAACAACATGACTTTGGGGTGATTCAACTTCTCCCACCTGGTGTGTACGGAGGATTATCCAGATTGTTTGACGGGCAGCCGTTAGTGGATCCATCTACGAAATTTGATGGTTCGTTCATGTCCTAAACAAAATGACAGAGGAGGTTGGGTTAAACAAAGCCTTGAAACAACAGGAGGAACATTTGTACACACCCAAAAAAAAAAAAAAAAAAAAAAAAAAAAAATCGCTAGTTCATCCTTTTATGGTTGACAAAATTATTTGGAAATCAGAATCAGCTTTATTGACCAAGTTTGTGATACTTACAATCCATAATCCATCAAATGGCACCTGCTCATGGAACCTCTTAAGATTCTCGTACCACCATTCGTGGGTGACATCGTTGGAGAAATCGGGAAATGCCGTCAGGCCCGGCCACACCTGGAAAAAGAGACCCAGTTTTTCTTTTCTTTGTACCCCGTAAGACGTATTTGAAAGCATCCTCACCTTCCCAATGAGTGTTTCGCTTTTCGCGTCTTTGATGAAAACTCCATTCTTGAGTCCTTCGTCGTACGGCCAGTAGGATCCTTCAGGCTGAACGCTGCTGATACCGACATCCTGAAGGCAAAGACCATCAGACTCTACCACAAAACGAGAAGAGAGTACTGGAGGTCTGTCGCGCTTACAATGATCGGCACGTAGCGCTGGTTGTGATGGTGTAGGTCCTTCACCATATCGGGGAGCGTTGAAAAGTTAGTCCCGTCAAAAGTGAAGTCCAAAAGCCGGTCCATGTAATCGATATCATTCCATTGGACATCCTTGAAACCAAAGACAGGAAGAATGTTTTGATTTGTTTTAAACGTCTTCACGGTTTACGACAGACTATGCTAATTCCACACTACCTGAGGTATCCCATTGCTCCTCATGCGCTTGACCATCTCCCAGGTGGAGTTGCTGGAGTTATAACCCCAGCGACACAAGTGGTAACCCAAAGCCCAGTAGATGGGCATCGCCGGACGACCTAAGGACACCGATCATTGATTGAAATGAAACTCATGTAAGGTACACATAATAAAAAATCAATAGCAGTATATTTACCCCTAAAAAAGGTATCAAGCACCAAAATGTATGACTCGGTGTCATTTTAGCAACACCCCCGCCAAGTTACCTATTACGTCCAGATACTGTTCAATTACAGATCCGGGATCGGGACCGAGGAAGACGTAAAAGTCGAGGATCCCACCGATTGTGCGCCAGGTGAGGGCCGGGGCAGGCTGCAGGACAACATCTGAAGAAATAGAAAATGGAAGTCAACGGAAACCAAAAGTGGCCTCTGCTCTAATGCCTGCAGTGTCTCAGTTAAAATCGATCGGCGCCATATCCAATATGAATATGAATCCAATTACATTCAGAGTAAGTCGAGATCCGTGCCTAACAGCGAGTTTGGAAACACACTGACCCATTGCATTGCTGTTCAGAAGGAAGAACCCATGCGCATTGCTCTCCTTCTCCATTCCAAGGTAAAAGGGATGAACTCCATACAGGTTTGTTTTTACCTGGAAAGAAAGGGACATTGTAGAGCGTCATCTACATCAGAAGCACATCTGCTAGGAATGAGGAAGATCCCATCACCATAGGAGGAACATCCCTGGCCCACATGGTGAGCGTGTTCCACTGGACGTCATGCAGGAAGCTCGAGCGGTGCTCCCCCAAGCCGTAGATGTGTTCGCTGGGCAGGGAGGTGGAGAACTGCAGGAACTGATCGGCGTAAAGGAGAGGAGCCACGGTGGTGTTCAGGCTGAAAGAAAACAAATAGGAGAGATTAGAAACTGGATGGATGCGAAAAGTGGGAGACCGGATTGTACTTTTGTATAACTCACAGGACAGCTCCTGTCGAGATCCTCCTCACGACGAGACCGAATGGCTTCTTGGAGAGCTCCACGCTGTAGTCGGGAGCGTCTGCCTTCTTGGCGACAGCGGGAACGGCAATGGGAACTTCGTAGCGTGGACTCGAAGGGTCTGTGATCTAGTCGGAGGAAATGAGCTCCGCATTAAGAATGGGCGAGGCATCAATGGAGTCAAAACAATAGCATGGCAAAAGCGCTTCACTTACCCTGACCCGGAGTCTCGTCTCCGTCTCGTAGCGGACATCCAATTCCAGAGTCATAACGTCTGCCGGGTAGTAAGTCTTCACGTCTTTGACAAGTGTAGCTCTCATCCCCAAGCTTGTGTTCTTCATGGACTCGATGGAGTAGGAGGGGAATTCCGGGGAATAGAAACACCAAGGAACACCGTTGCTTCCCGAGGGCTGAGCTTTAGAAGAAGCGGGGATGAAGCAACAGTTCCTCACTTCACACATCGCTCTGGTCACCACCACGTCTCTCTCCGGGTAACAGTCAAATCGCCACGCCTCCTCCGGGATGAGCCCGCAAGTTTCCCGGGCCTCGGTGGCGTTGGCTTTGGCCGGCGGCGGGTGTTTGTGAGGCAGCAGGCTCGAGGGGCGGTGAAGCCAGAACATGGTGCCCAACAGCCAGCCGCCGCAGAGGAGAAGAAGCAGGCAGCCAATCACCAGGAGCCCCGTGGTGGCCGAGCACGGCATACGACGGGGGAGCAGAGAGGCGAATTCCGAGCGTGACGCCTTCGAAGGCAGAGAACATCGTCGTTACTGAATAAATAATTTTATATTCCAATGACAACATCTCACGACGCATGGAGGTGTCTGTTATTTGGCCGTTGGGGAAGGGAATAAACAAAACAAGCTTTACAGCTTAGTAAAATGGAGCAATATTAGTTTTATTTAAAATAAGACACCTGGGAACCGTTTAAAATGGGGGAGGGGGTACAGTTGGGTTTTTTCTTCTCAAGGGGAAAACACATTTGACTTTTTAAAGGCCGGTAACAGACTTAATAATAACTTATTAACTCACTGGATTTTCGTCCTCTTCGACAAGGTGATTGACTTCAGATAGCTGGACATCTTCAGGTTTGAGGAGCTGATATGACACCATGACGCTCCTGCGTGTGGATCTGAGATAACCGGCAGGACAAAGTGCAATAAGAATGGAATTTCTCTTTTTGTACGTAGTAAGAAAGTTTTTTTTTTTTTGTTGAAACAATAAACCCTAACTCCCAAAAAAAAGAATGTGTACGTAAGGACTACAAGGAAGTAAAATTTTAATCCATTTTCTCCACCATTACTTGAATAATAATCCATGATAAAGGAAAACATTACATAGCAACATAAGCCCAAAGCGACACACAATCACATGCAACATAAGACATCCGATCTTGAAACTTTATTTACAAAGTTTCTTCTTTATAACATTATATTAATGATCTAATTTCATAGTATCTGAATGATCTGAATAACTTGCCCTCACGAGGGTCGTGAGCGTGCTGAATCAAATGTCATGACCGTTCCAGCCATCTTTGCAATCAACACAACGCTCTTACCTTCGCATATTCCACATTGACGACTTTAAACGTTTCCCAAAAATCCAACTAAAGCGGTTACGTCGTAGAATTGTAATTCTGCCTAATTGTAAATAATAATTACGATTTCAGCGGATAGTCGCTAGCTAGCTAACTCGATTAGCAACAGCGGCAGCGGTTAGCGTGATGAAGTATCAAACTAAATGAAAGTTGTCTTAACCTGCTCTTACCTGAGAGATAATGAACACCCAAATTAAGGCATGGGCATGAAGAAAAACATGTTTAACACTGACTTGGCAACGGCAGACACGGTCCAAGGTGTGTTCTTTAAACGCTGACGCAGTGTGCGTCTGTTTATTTGTGTGCTGCATTTAAAGGCATCGAAATTTTGACATTCAACTCGAGAAACCAAACCAATTCGCCCTAGTTGGATTTAAAATGGCTCTTGCTCATTGTCAACCCTAATCGAGAAACTTTACTGGGTTTAAATTCTGTAGCTATAAAGACATTTTACGAATTCATTAAAGTTCGGTGGCGTTTGGATTTGTCCTTCTTTGACCCCTGTGTTGCGTTCAGGAGTCGCTTCGGAATTTATTAAAACAAGTATTTTAAGTCATCGCTGCATTTAGAACATGAGAAATCAGTAATTGATTTATTTTGAACGCAAAGAGGGCAGTCAGGTACTTGTTTAGTAATACCTGAAATAAATAATTGCCAAAATAATTACAGATTTGTCCTACACTTAAAAATATTGATTAAAAAGTAAAAGCTAATTAGAATGGGCTGTACTTCATAAATATAAAAGTAAAAATAACCACAAATTAAATTTGGTTGGAAAAAATTTGTGTGACCATGATTTTTATTCTGACAATGAAATTGATTTTAATATTAGCATAAGGTGAGACTGGCCCCAAGGCTGCTTCAGCGCACACTTGTTGCCAACATTGCTTTGCTCTTCTTCAATGCCGCTTTTCTTCTACGTAAAATGGCCAAGCTGTAGTTGGTGCCTACATGAGGAGCCTTCAAAGAACCCAGCTTGCAAAGAATCTTCGTAATCGTAGCCTACGAATTTGGACACAGCTTTTGAGACAGACAAAGCCACAGGGGGAAAGAAATTGCACACTTTCATTCTATTTCCAGAGCGTTTTTTTTTAGATTTCAAATTCTAGTACAACTTTCTGGAGAAGCGCAACGCAGGCCAAGCACATTTGTAAGTACAAGACTGTCATAAGAATAATAAAAAACAAAACAATATACAAAAAGGCAAAATGTTTTTTGGCCGACATAGGATGAATATGATCATGTTGCACTTTCCCTTTTTTTCTTTGCTTCCATTTATAGCACTTGCTACTGTCCTAAAACTTTAGTTGACATCACGCACCTTTAAAATCGTTTAAAGACCATAAATAGCATTCTGAAAAGATGTATGTAATATTTGGATAAGGGTATAAGTCACGGACTCAGAATATCCGTCGCTCGACTTGTGTCGGAGAAAAGCGAAAACTGCATCACTCGCATGCGTGTTATTTAATTAAGCTGCGAGTTAAATATTTTTTTCCTTAAGAATTAAAACCATCATGTTAATGCTATGGACCTCAACTCAAGGCCCGTGGGTCAGGTCTGGCCCGCTACTTGATTTTTATGGAGCCAATTGGTTCAAATTGGCAACAGACAAACCATATAAAATGAAAACATTTGGGAAAAATAACATTTTGCCTCGTATAACCTTTCAACACTTACACATACATTATGTTTAAAATTATTTTTAGGGCAAGTGACACCATTTTAGTCAGTTATTTTGACGTGTCAAGTTGGGGAAGTATCAGTCCATTAGTGGACAGCAAGTGGCCGCCTCCTAAGACGACAAAAAAAAAAAAAAAAAAAAAAAAAAAAAAAAAAAAAGGCATTTTGGTGCTTGGTCCATAGTCCACAAAAGCAATATTAATCAGAAAACTGTGTAAGCGCATATAATGATCAATCTTGACTTGACTTAAATAATATACGTTATTCATGATTTTTCTATTCTGTGGATTTTCATCTTCTACGACGTGGCCCGCAGCAAAATGCAAGCTCGGCACTCCTGCTTTACAGTCTAAAGCGACTCCTCTCGAAAGCACACCTCTATCTAGGTGTGCTTTCTCGAAATAAATCCTCTTCACATTTGACAGTTTGATGACACGCACCGATCCGCGACTTATCGTCCAAGATGTCTTCGTCTCCTACGCTGAAGCAGGAGTCCTCCTCAGCCTGCAGCATCTGGTGCTTCCGCTTATGGAGCCTGAGGCTCTGCGAACGGCTGAAGCCCCGACCGCACACGTCGCAGTTGTACGGCCTCTCGCCCGTGTGGAGCCTCAAGTGATTCTTGAGGCTGGAGGAACGCGTGAACGTCTTGTCGCACTCGGGGCAGTTCAGCTTGTCGCCGAAATGAGTTTTCTCGTGTTCCCGCAAGCGCCCCGACTGGTTGAAGCTGCGCTCGCACATGGAGCAGTGATAGGGTTTCTCGCCCGTGTGCGTAAGCCGATGTCGGTTCATGGCGCCCGAGTGGGCGAAGCACTTGCCGCACTCGGGGCAGGCAAAGGGTTTCTCCCCCGTGTGGACCTTCTGGTGGCCTTTGAGCTGACCCTTCTGGGTGAACTGCTTTCCGCACAGGGCGCACTGGTAAGGTTTCTCGCCCGAGTGGATGCGCATGTGGATTTGCAGCGCCGACATCTTGTGGCAGTCTCGGCCGCATAAGCCGCAGCAGTACGAGCTCGTGATCCCTTTGTTCTTAGGCTGGTCCTTCACCTGGGAGGTCGGCGAGATGATTCTGTCGCCGCTTGATACATCCTCATCGTCCCTTGGAGGTGCTGCGGAAAAAAAACAAGGAAGGGACGCTTAGGCTTACGATGCACTTTGTTAGTCATGTTAACGGGTTTCATAGGTGAGACGATTAATTGACAACAGTACACAACAAAAAATGACTTGACTTTCGTTTTCTAAAACAAACCCGAGAGAATCTTTGAAGAAATGCACTCACAGTTGATAACATCATCATCTTCTTCTATTTCCTCCTTCAGGGAAGGTGCATTTCTGTCCACGGCAGGACATTCTGTAGCCAGCGCTTCATCTAGTCAAAAGAGGAAAAACAAACAAAACTTAGTTGAAATCATCCACATATTATCTGGAAAAGTAACGTGTCATGTTAAAGTACCGCACAAGGGTTCCTCCTCTTCCTCCTCTTTCACGACTACGCTCATGTGCGGGCTGGAAACTTCCTTCGCCTCATCGGAGTTATTTTCAACCTCGGCCGCTTGGTCACAGTTGACCTCTTCTGAGGAGGAGGAAGAAGAGGAAGAGGAGGACGACGAGAAGGTGGCGGAGGCCTGAATGCTTGGTGCGGTTTGAATGACAGACACCTAAAACAAAATGTCGTCACTTAAAAAGACTGATAATAATAATAATAATAATCAACTGACTGAACTTCAACTGCTCACATCAGTGCTGACGCCGTCGACCTCCAGGTCTCGCTCGGATGACTCTCTCGCTGCAGTTTCAACTGCAGGCGCACCATATTTAATCGTGCAAGACTTCCTGTGGTTCCTTAGGGTTCCCGCCAACGAGAAGTGTCTCCCGCAGTCGCCGCACATGTACGGCTTCTCCCCCGTGTGTATCCGAGTGTGCCTCCTGAGCTCGCCGGGCGCCACGAACGATTTGTCGCACTGCGTGCAGCTGTACGGCTTTTCGCCCCTGTGCGTACGCATGTGGGTGGTCAGCGTCCACTGTTGCGCAAAGGTCTTGCCGCAGTCCAAGCAGTGGTAGGGCGTGATTCCGGTATGGAGTCGCTCGTGGCGAACCAGCGTACCCGACAAGGCGAACCTCTTATCGCAGAAAGAACACTGATAGGGCCGCTCGCCCGTGTGAGTCCTCTGATGATCCCGCAGCTCGGCGGCGGAGTTGCAGCTCTTGTCGCAATCCGAGCACGGGAACTTTTTTCTGATGAAGCCGGCGACCACCTCGGAGTGCATGGCGTCCAGGTGCGTTTTGAGGTGCCAGTGGCGAGAGAAGCTCTTCAAGCAGATGGAGCAGTGGTACGGTCTCTCGCCCGTGTGCGTCCTCCGGTGGAGTCGCAGCTCACCCTGGCTGGCAAAGCGTTTCTCGCAGAAAGTGCACGGAAAGGGCTTTTCTCCCGTGTGGACCCGCTCGTGTATCATAAGCAGCCCCTTTTCGGGGAATCTCTTGTCGCACATGGAGCACGGGAAAGGTCTCTCTCCCGAGTGCGTGCGTAAGTGGCGCTGGAGTTTGGAGGCGTAAGGAAAGTCTTTCCCGCATACGGAACAGGTGTGGAACGAGGCCGGCTTTTCATTCTCGCTCGGATGGAACGCCGTGGAGGGGGGTTCTGTGGCTCCGCTGCCCGGGCTGCCACTCTCTCCTGGGTGGGGGAAAAAAAAAAAAGACTTAACTGTGAAAACTACACGAAAAAAATGTGGCAGTGCTCTAACTTACAAGTTTTTCATGTTCCATCTATGTTTTGCTTTGTACTGCATGGCAAATTTTGAGTTAAGTCATACGTGAGTTTCAGATGAAAGCAAAGTGGTGAAAAAAAAAATGAATTACTTATTAAACTTGAATCATAAGCCATTGGCCGACTCCCAATATAAAAGCGATCCAACTTACGGAGATCAGACAAATCCACTTCTTCACCGTCAGAGTTGATCAGGCAACCGATATCTTGCTGCTGCTGTTCCTCTTCGGTCATTGTGATCACGGAGCGTCCAAAGCAATCAGGACTCTCCGAGCCCATCTATGTCTATGACAGATCCCAGTGTTCAACAGTTGATTTATTTATGCTAATTCTAATCAAATCAAATTTAAAAATGACATTGGATTCGCCTTTCGGAAATGGATGGATGCGATTTTTAACTTGTGTGTAATGTTTAAAATTCTGATATGCATGTTTACATTTTTACACAGGAGTGCACTGGTCTGACTAACACTGATTTCTAAACAATACTTGACATAAAGTCTAATGGTTTACATTTATGGACGGGAACAAAAAGTGTTTCGTTTACATTTTTTGCACAAAATGCGACAAAACATACATCTTGGCAGGCCTATTCTCAACCACTGCCTCCTTGCTGGAAGTCATCCATTGTGAAGCTCAAGGACACCTCAAAAGGGAGGATGCTTTGTTCGAAAGGGAGTGTGAATCTAGCCGGGACGTCACACAAAACGACAATCTAGCTTTAAGTGATGGAATTAACACGACAAACGAGTAAATACGAATTAGCGTGTAATTATTTAACGTTCCGTTCAATCCAAATGGATGCTTTTCCTATGCCACTTCACTGAGTTACCAAGCTAGCTTAGCAGCATTAGCTTACTGGGACTGTTTATTTCGCCAGCACTCGTCTTGATAACATTTTAATCACAAACAATTCTCATTAACACACACTCACTCAATTAAACGCATATCAAATGTCACTTTAATTGTTGTTGGTCACTGCTGGGTCTCAGGGTTCACTCGGTAAATTAGCAATTAACGTTACGATTCGCTAGAAAGAACCCCTCGATTAAACACAATTGAGACATTGAACGGAGATGAGGGAAAAAAAATTAAGTTTGTTTCGCCTGTCTAACAAAGACATGGACACTAACCTGAGCGTAAATGTCTTCCCCCCCGGGTTACAAAAAAAGTAGTCCTCCGCAAAAAAGGTTTCATTGAATATGCCACACAATTCTTCTACTTTTAACCGGCATTTTCTCCATTTCAAGTATTAAAATAATTCCAACGTGTCCAATTGGGTATTTATACAAATGGAATTGCTCAACCTAATAAAAATTGGTGTTGAGATCTTTTCGGCTCTTGTCCGTTTACTTAGCCCGAGAGATAGCACCGCGAGAACTTCCGGTTTATATTTTCGCCACATTGCACAATAAAATCCAAACTAAGTCAAGATTCTTGTTGTTGTTGATTATACGGTCAAGTTAATCAACACGACTGGATAAATGTGTCAGGAAAAAAAATATATATTTATTTAACGTAGGCGAGCGGAGTTTACAAGTAACATTGAAACTTCCGGTTTGAAATCACAATAAAGGTCAAACTTTTGTTGCTTTCCAATGACATCTGCTAGCCAGAAGCTCATCTGTAGTGCTTTGAACGGGTTAGATGTGCAGCCAGCTGGCAAGGCCTCATCTATCCCCTAAATGTGTTCAATTTATTTATTTAATTATCTCATTTCAGATCAGATCAGTGATAGTCAATATGTAAACGTGGACACGTCGAAAATTCCATTCCACTACACTGCGATGTTAATTTATATTCCATTAAAAATAAAAAAAACAATAATTTGCCTAATCCCATCTGTGTACAGTGTGTGATGGTCAGATCAAAATATATCATCAAAACTTGTGTGGCAATTGAATTAGATCCCAAAAAGTGCAGACGTTTAATCCTTACATTTATTCTGTTCACATCTGTACATGAATGCATCGTCATAGCAGAAAAACAAAACCTCGAGACCCGACCGACTGTGCCACAGCTTTCACAACACATTCAGCCATAAATGTACAGATTTAATCAGCTAGCCTCTGATCCATAACCAATATTCGCATATATCTGTCTCTCAAATATATATTTGGATCTTTTTCTGAAGGGCATAAAAATACAGGTGGGCTCTTTATTGGGGGACTCCACCTGTGGAAATTGGGAGTTTAGAGGGAAGGGGCGGGGCAGCAAAGATGACTTCTAACAGCTTAAAGAAGCTTCTCAATGGTCGTATACTTAAACCTACGAGCATCTTCTAACACGGATACACTGGGAGATTCATGAGGGATCATTCGAGTGAAAAAGTAGGCAAACGACAACAGAAGAAAGCATGAAAGAACGCTACCAAGGCACAGAGAGATGCAGAGTAAATAAATAATTGACACTGGGTTGAAGGTGGGGCAGAGGCAGTTTTACTAAACGACAACAGAGGGCGCTCTAGCAGCTCAAACACCCCCAATGTTTATTATGAACGATGCTGGATGTACCTTCTAAAGTTTTGAAATATAACATTATCTTTTCAAAACACCGTAGCAGGCCGAGAGGGTTTACACCTTGTGCTTGTATGCGTTGTTGCATAATATTTCCATTTCGAGCAAAACACACCACCAAAACAACCAGCAAGATGAAAATGGGAAATGAGTGTATATTGATTTGGGTTTTGCAGAGGTGGGAGTAAATCATACATGTCTCGAGACTTAAGTCCGATCTTACTGAGCAAAGGCAAAGTTTTTTGTTGTTGTTGTTGCTGTTTTTAACTGACAGAGTTTATATACCATAAGAGTCAAGTCAAGTTCATTAATATCAAGTCAACATCAAGTCAAGTGAGTCCCAGTCCTCCACCTCTGATGTTTTGGTGCCCGCCCTGGGATTCCTGAACACACATAGTTGAGATCACTGGCATAAAAAGAGTGCGAATTATCGGGCGGGGAGAGGGGGGGGGGGGAAATAAGGACATTTGGTTATAGGGTGACACGCGCTCAGAACTGGACGACGACAACAGCAACGACGACATCAACAGAGAAACACATGATACGCACACGCATACACGAGTTGGGAGCTTCAGTGGACCACCCTCCTTCATCCACACATAAGAGAAGCAGGACAACTGCATTCTCTGAAGAAAAGTACACACATGTCCTATTTTGCATGTTTTTTTTTTTTTTTTAAACCCTCAACTGTCTGCTTCCTGTCTGTCTTCCTTTCCCCTTCGAGTCAGTCCATGTGCTTTTATTTTCTTTTTGTTTGAAGAGATGAGATTGATTGTGCTTCTCAGTCAGCTCGGAGCATCATAGGCCATGTACTGTGAAGTGTGTGTGTGTGTGTGTGTGTGCGTGTGTGTGTGTGTGTGTGTGAGCTCGGTGGGCATCATCGCCCATCAAGTGAAGAACACCTTCTTAGACCCACGGATGCAAACACACACTTTTGCATCCTCCATAGCGGTTTCTCAACACTACCCGGCGAAGGACGGATAAGAGGACTCAAAATCCTGGAGCTCAGTCGAGCATGGCGTCCAGTTGGTCGGCCAAGTCGTCAAACATGCTGCCGATGTCATCCAATATGGACACGGTTGTCTTTTTGCTGGAAAGAGGAGAAGGCAGAGTGGAGACCATTTGTGCTCGAGTCTGTGACGTTGCTTTTCAATAAACTGCAAAGTGCTGGAGCCTCAATGGCCGCTGATCAAATTTAAAGGCCAGAGGCGCTAATTAAAGCTGTGCTCATTTCAGAACACTTGTAAAATCGTGCTGCCCTACTTGTTCAATTCATTTACTAATGAAATAGTTTTTTATGAAGCCCCCCCACCCCGCAAGATGAAGCCAGGCGACTTTTTGGGTAAGTACTTACTCATTTTGTGCATCGTCTTCTTGTATTTTGTGCTCGGCAGCCTGTAAAGCTGCCGCCAAAGATGCGCCGGTCTCCTCCAAACCATGTTGCGCCCCCTCCTCTTCCTCATTTTCCTCCTTGTGCTTCTTCTGCTCCCTCTCCTTCCTTCTCTCCTCCTCCTCCTGCATTCCCACCAAGTCGATGGAGAGTCCAGCGATGGAGGAGCGTGGCGGTTTGACGGGGTGAGGAGAAGGCGTGGAGGGACTCTGGGCGGGCGAGGGAGACGTAAGGGGGAGCCCCGGTGACAGGGACGGGGCGGAGGGGGTGTCGGGTGCGGGAATGGGGGAGGCCGAGGATGGCGGGAAGGTTTTGGGAGTCGGCGAGGGGGTGGCGGCGGCGGCCGGGCTGGTTGCTGCGGGGCTCACGGCGGTGGAGGCTACGCCAGCTTTTCCTGGCTTGGGTGCTGTTGGAGGGCCGCGAGGTTTGGGCGACACGGGAGGGGGAACAAGTTTTGTCTCTGCCGTAAAAATAATAATAAATACAAACCATTTAGATCATGAATAATTAGCACGAGATATCAAAATCTTCACATTGATGTCTCTCTCACCAGGACTGTTTGTCGTGTCAGCGCTATCAGGACCGGGTATAGGAACCCGTCGGGTCGGGGTTGGAGGGTCAGCTTGCGTCTTTCTCAGCGTCACTGAGGAAGGTTTGGGCGAGACCGGTGGCTTTAGGGACTTCCTGGCTTCCATCCACTCGCAGCTCTCCCGACTCTTCTCCGTCCCGTCTGATGCTTCCGACACGGGCCTCCGCCTCAGAACCACGCCGCCGTTCTGCTGCTGGCAGCCGTCGCCCGGACTTTTAGAAGAATCTGATTGATTATTGCTTATTTGGCCTTCTGATTGCTCAGCCGCTCGATGCCTCCTGCGTATTGTGTCGGAGCCGGTTGTCATGGTGACGACGGTGGGAGACACGGGCGCGACGGGGTCCGTCGGAGAAGGGCGTGGTTTTCTCCGAAGTGTCGCCGAGCCGTCTGAGATCTCGGCGGTGGAGGAGACGATAGTTGAGCGGGGCCGCGGTTCTGGACGTTGCTGGGCCGGTACCGGAGGGGCCTCCTCGTTGCTTTCTGGTCCACTGATGGTCCTGCGTCGATTCAGGACGTCGTCATCTTCTGATCCGAGGCCGCCTGAGCCGGTCTGGCGACGGAGTGTCGGGGGGCTCACCTGTAAATTACACTCCCGTTAAGATAAATGTGCACACACACACACACACACACACACACACACACACACACACACACACACACACACACACACACACACACACACACACACACACACACACACACTTATATTTATGTATGTAACTTTAAGGAGCGGGGGAACAATATACGTATGTACTTTTTGTTTTTGAGGAATTTTTGTGAGTTTTGGTGAACTTATTTTGACATCGGTGGAGGCAAACGGAGTACGTGACTTGGCAGCCTCTTGATCCACTTCTACCAAATCTGAAGCAAACTAGAGCTTGGTGGAAACGCGGTGAAACACGTGACAAAGACACACAAACACCTGCAGGTAGTTGGGGCTGCTTCCCAGATTCCTCGGTAGGGTTTTGGCTCCGCTCACAATGGACGTCTCGAGCATGGCGGCCAGGCTGCGCACGCTCCCGGAAGCCCCCTCTGACCTCTCCAGGCCCGCCGACTCCTGAGCTCTTAAAGCCGAGCCCAGGCCGCCGCAGTCGCTGGCTCGCCTCTCTCTAAAAGTTGGCAGTCCGAGGAGCCCCTCCACTGGTCCTTCTCCTTCCCCGTCAGGCCCAGTGATGGAAGAACAGGACCGCTTGGGCGGCGTCGGCGGCCGACCTTTCCGGCGAGGGCGGAGTGTGACTGACGACTGGCTGCGGTTAACGGTGACGTCGTTGGCGACCGCGGGGTTGCGGGCGGAACTGCTGCGGCACACGGTGGCGTAGCGCGAGTCTGTTTCGGGGCCAATCAGACTGTGAGTTCTACGTCGCTCCTCCTCCTCCTCCTCGCTGGGTAGCCGGAGCGTCGGCACAGGCGAATCCGCCGCCGTTGCCTGCCGGGTGGAAGGTCGCGGACGAGCCCTCGGAGAGGCCTGCTGGTTTTGAGCGTGCGTAGGGGTTTGCGGCGGAGTTTGCGTGGGGGAATTTTGAGAGACACTCGGGCGTGGTTTCGCTAACGGGCTAGAACGACCCTCCCGCTGTTTCCTCGCCTCTGTGCGGGGCTCCGAGACGTTGCCGCCGCCGCCTGGGCTGGATGGAGGTGTGGACGGACTCTGCCGGGCCTCCGGACTGATGGTTCCTCTCTGTAAGTCCTTCAGTCTCCTCACTCCTAACATCAGCTTCTTCTGGTGGCCTGAGTGAAGACCAGCGGAAGGAGCGTAGTATGTCAAGAAAACATTTTCAAATATCCCAAATTGACTCAGTGGCACCTCACCAAGTTTGGAAATACCGATCTCCTGAAGATCCTCCAGGCTGATGTCGGAGATGAAGTCGATGTTTTCATAACCGTTCTGCACCAGGACTTGGTAGTACTGACTGAGAGTCAAGTGAGAAAGGAAATCTGCCAAATTGCCCTACAAAACACACACACGGGCACAGTGAGACGCAAAAAGCTCATTTGTGTCAATCGGCTTTTGAATGCGGAGCTGCCAAAACTCCAGCGATCCCGCTCGTTTGTAATTTGCGCAGGACACGTGAGAACCTTACGGGTTTGCGGTCTGGCAGCCAATCCGCCGAGGGCAACTTGCTGATCTCCGACATTAACTTCTTCCGATGTCCTGGCTTCATCACCCCGATGGCCGTCATGTCCTTTGACGCAAACAAAAAGGTCAGAAATTTACCACAATCTTAACATGTCGTCCAGATTTGCGCAATATTATGTCTTGATAATCGTTAGTGAGTGTCCCCTGCCCTTGAGGGGTTTACATCATACTGCCGCGTCAGCTTTAATGCGCGTGACGGGTGGAGCCTTGACAAACAAATGGGGCGGTACATATCTTGACCTTACCTCGGGGGTCATGCGGCTAACGGTCTCTAGATCATATCCCGCCGTGAGAAAATGGGTGGTGTAGAACTGCAGCTGAAACTCGCCCAACCATGCCACCACTGCCTGCTTCTAGAGCACAAAACACTTTTGCATGAACCTAGTGCAGAGACACAACTCACTACTAGCACAGAAACTCATCATTTAGGCCAGATATGTTTAGCAGAGCAGAAAAAAAAAGGGCTCTGCATATCTAGATTTTCTAAGTAGGGTGAACTGACCCTTTAAATAGCTTTTTTGGCACACGCTGAATGATGTCCGCGGTCGTGTCCGAGATAATTCCCTCATTTAGGGCTCCCTGCTCGATTCGGGATGTAATGGGCGAGCTGGCTCAGCGAAGTGAAAAGAAATGACTTTTCATTTACCCCACCAACAAGGTACTTGAAAGCGTTACCTCGCTCAGTGCATGCATTTCTCGTGCCGCGATCACGTCAACAAATCGCCACTCGGCCTGTCTTGATTGAGGAGTTGATTGAGTCGAACACGGTCAACTTTTTCCGTGACTAAAAGACTTCCTTATTATTTTTCAACTTCAAATTTAATCCATTGTGTGGAGAGCAGAACTATAAGCAAAGGAGAGAGAAAATAGGCCCAAAACTCACTTTCCCATCGTCTTCCTCGGTCTTGCGCTCGAATGGCCGCTGCTCGTGAACATTGGAAGTCGAAGAGCCTTTGAGTCAAAGAGGGGGGGGGGGGGAGACAAACAGAAAAGAGATAAATATGAATGTCAAAGCAGACGTTTGGATAACTGGATGATTAGAACAGACAGGTGGCCTTTAGAGAGATCAAATGATGACAAACCCCATCCACATCACATTACGATATTCTATTTCAGAACGTGTTTTATTTGTGACAAATGTCCTGACTCTTCTGAATGGTTGTGTCGAATCACATCAGATGTTAAGAATTCACCATTTGTCAGAACTGACTTTGAACAACAACAAAAAAAGTCGTGTTGTATTTTCCCAATATTTGAGCTCTTACTCGTTGATTGCTCGATGGACTGCGACTGCTCCAAGAGATGCTCCTTGGCTTTTACCGACTGGGACAGGACGGTGGCCAGGAGCTAAAAAAAAAAAAAACCACACAAACACTTTTGCTCCATATAAACACACATAAGCAAAGCCACTCAAAATAAGTGCACCAAAGTCATAAACAAGCGTAGGCGGCATCCCGACATGGAGTACATCGAAGCCCGGTGAGTGACGTGGGTGTCAGTGAATGAGCGTGTAGAGTTGGCTAGTTGTTAAGTGGCTAACTGCTTAGCTAATCTGTGTGTCGAGTGTGACACACATAGATCATCTTGTACCTTGACTCCCTCAGCTTGCGCATTCAGGCCCGGAGCGTTAAGGCCATGCGTGTTGACCCCAGGCGTCGGTGCCGGATGAGGGCTGGGTGCGGGCGTGGTCAATACGTGCGTGTTCCCCGAGCCCTGCAGGCTACTGGACGACCTGGCGCTTCCGAGGCTGCCCACGCTTCCGCTGCGTTCTCCCCCTAGAGGCCGGAGATGGCAAAAAGCAGCGTCATTTGTAAAGTTAAAAATCAAGCGCACACACACACACTGTTTACCTGCTAGCGGTTTGCGCAACACCCAGATGTCCTCACTCGTGCTGCTCTGCTGGCCCAAAGTAGGAGAACCCTGAGGACTCAGCTCTGTGGTCCGTGAACCTGCCACGCACGCAAAAGGACAAACACTTATGACCAAACATTTTTTTTTTTTCTTCCTACGATACACAAGCAAGAAAAACCATGTGTACCCGTTGGAATGGCATTTCTGATTAAATAAAAAGTGATCGATATGCATTGGAAATATTGACATTGTGGGGAATTTCATTTCATTTACATGTAAAATGTACAACTATTGCTACCGCAACTAAAAATTGTTTGCATATTATGAAGCCATGGGGAAGATTTCAAAATCTGAACTCTCAGATGACTAATATTGTATTTTTCCCTCTCTGCCCGTTCCAAAAAACTGACCTGAATATCAACTGTCTCTTATTGCCTAAGAATACATCTTAAAAGGTTACTATGAAGTGTTCTACTGTATGTACCTGTCTGACTTTGCTGCTCCTGAGAAGTGGAGAGAGGAGCAGACAGAGGAGGAGGCGGAGGAGGAGGAGTGGAGAGAGAAGGCGGAGAGATGGGAAGAGGCACGTACCCGAACGAGGAGAAGCGAGGGAGGGATTGCCCGGTGGGGTTAGGGGTAGGAGGGGAGGGCAGGTGCAAAGGGAGGACCTTGGAGGGGGGGTACGAGTGTCCGTTGAGCGAGCCAACGGGACAGGGGTTGGGCCTGCGCAGCAGCAGCGTGTGGCACTGCTGGGAGGGGGACAGGCCTGGGCTCGGGCCAGGAGGAGGATGATGAGGAGGGTTAGGGAGGAGGAAGACGAACAAGAAATGCAAAAACAAAAACAACAACACAACACGACAACTCATCAGCCCACTTAAAAAAAAAAATAAGAAAGTAAGAATCATCAGAAGAGAATGTATGAGAGAAAAAAAAATGTACTTGTGTCACCGCAGCAAGAGGAAAAGCATCTATCTCCAAATTGCGTGACTTTCCATTTGAGGGTCATTTCCTGTATGTGAGGTTTCCAATTAAGGTTGTTTTTTTTGTCAGTCATTATCAATAGTCCAGCAATGTGAAAAATAATCTGACATTTTTGCACTTTTGCAACATTCCTTGGAAATCACAATGTCCTAGCCGCAAACAATGATTAAGGGCTCTACAATATACAATGTATATATTTACAGTGGACTTTTTTTTTTAATAGAAATGGGAGTGTACACTTATAGAGATAGATGCTTTTTTTTTTTTTTGTGTGTGCCGTATGAAGAAGCAGCACAAGCATGCACCACAGTAGCCTTCATCACCAAGCATTCTTCCACATGTGAGCACACGGGTCACATGATCACAAGATCAAGAATAGACTTTTCGTTTGACATGCGATGAAGCCGCGAGGAGCAATTGTGTCAGTAAATCTTTGCACACAAAACACACCGGAACCTTCACCAAATGTGCTTGATTTGCAAATACCAACACCAACATTATCTGCCAATGTCAACCATTGACAAGCGACTCAACGTTTTGCTTTAACTTGCAAATGAAAAAAAAAAAAAGTCAGCCATTACATGGCGGCAGTAAACGTAACGTTTGTTGGCCATCTCTGTTGAACTTAACTGTAAAACTCAACAGAACACAACAAATCTTACAAAAGCCTACTAACTTAAAGCTAAGGGGCTAACAAAAGTAGCATATTTAAACTTTGTGATTCAGGCCACTGTCGAATTTTCAAGTTCATAGACTGTATCGTATATCTGGACAGTATGAATACATCGACCAGTTTTATTGGCGAGGGAGCTTAGATTTAGGACTATTACTATCACCAGTCAAAAAATTTGAGAGCTTTGGACACCACTTTTGTTCAGTGTTATCGTTCACACAATGTCCAGTGGCGATTTACAGTCTATGGTTGCGTTCATTAGGTAGGATGGAATAATAGGAGAAATATATATGGAAAGGAAAAAGATGGGTTGAAGTCATGTTTTGGGTGGGAAAAGCTATGAGTTACATGTTAAAATGGAGCTTGTAAGCTGTCTAACTAATGATTAGCTAGAGCTACGTAAAAAGGCCGCTGAGCACGCAGGCGCGCACACACACACACACACACACACACACACACACACACACACACACACACACACACACACACAGACACACAAACACACAGAGCTGTGGTGCGGGTGTTCACCTGCCCTCTTGATGACTTCCACCATGTTGGACGGGAAGTAGCCCACACGGTCATTTCCCGTGCGGTTATCGTGAATGCATCCCTTCCACCGTCCGTCCGAGTGCTGCTCTAAAACCTGCCGACGCAAACAAAGTCACACTAGAAGCGAGAATTGATCAATTAGCTAATGATTTGACACGTGATGATTTGAGACACACATATACTGCAGTTTTGGGTTTGGTTTTTTTGTACCGTAATAATGTCTCCCGCTTTGATGTTGAGGCTGGTGAGGTCGTAGTTGTTGCAGTAGTCCTTCAGCGCTCGCACCTGCATGGCAGCAGAAGCATCTACAAAGCACAAGCCGAGCGGAGAAGGTGAAGGTGAGGTGAAGCGGATTTGCAATCTCACATCAAAGCGAAAGAAGACTATCATTTTTGTCCAAAACAAGCAAATATGAAAAAAAAAGACTTGGTGCATCCTGTGTAATGGTCAAATTTGACTTGGAGTCATTTGTTAGTTACTCGTGTTGAATTTGCACTCACCTCTGAGGAGTTGCTTGATCTCACGGCTAGCCTGAGTGGTGGTGAACTGGTTCACAATGTCCAGTGCGGTTTGGCTCAGAGTGTTCCTCACTCCGGCACTGATCCCACTCTGAGTGAATAAACAGGAATGCACGATTACATTTTCAGTACAATTTCGAATCAAACTGAGAACAAATGAAAAAAAAAAAATAACCCTCAAGTCCTGCCATTCTATTTATTTTACAACACTAAGAATTTTATTCTTTCTTCCAGTCTTTCTGCTCGCTTGCCTGCATCCTTCTCTTTCGATTGTGGAATGTTCTTCCGGTCTCACTTTTACTCAATGAGTCAGTGCGGCCTCGCATCATCATCCAAGAAGACTGACAAAAAAAAAGCCCGGCAATGACATTTTGCGGCTAAAATTTCACCATCTCTCAAGCATGACCAACTTGTTTGCTACTCAGACCCGTTTTGCACGGAGACAGACAAAAGTACAGTAACAAATGAAAAGAAATCACAAACATTTTTAGCATATAATCCCCATTATATTATTTAATAAGTTGTACAGGTGAAGCAACTCCTTTCGACACAGACTTACTTCAAGCAGGAGACGCACTACCTCTGTCTTCCCACAGAGGGCAGCCTGATGCAGAGCTGTACCAGACTCGGACTGTCTGTTGATATCAATGCCGGCCTGAATCAGCAATCTGCAACGCCGATTGGGATCGAGCAGTATCGCATTGAATTGTCTTTTTGCCCACAATGGAGACTAAAAGTGTTTGATATCATTTTCAGACCGTATGACGTCCATGTGTCCGTTCTTGGCGGCGAGATGAAGAGGCGACACCCCGTTGGGGTCGGAGGGTTTGGGCTCCAGCATGGCGGCACACATGTTGCTGCTGAGCAGGAGCTGAACCACCTAACACAAATATACCATATGAAATGAAAAAGATGGATGACATCACGCATTTTGCGCCACTTTGTTCAGAAATAGCAATTATGGGTCTTAAATTCACAATTGTTTCTGAATAGGCTTCAAACTGCACAAAAGAGTAATCAGGGACGAGGCACGCAATTAAGTGCTCATTGTCGTTTTGAATTGAATGTCCTCTAATGCTGCATGGGAGCGGTTTTACAAATTTAATTAAAAAAACAAGTTGTGATTTTTGCTTGGAACAGATCAAATGGTTGATAGAAAACCATCGGGACCTCCTAAAAATGTTTATTTATGTCAGTGGTGCTTGGGCCTTCAGCGGGGATTTACCCAACTTAATCCACCTCTTAATACCAATCCCAGCGAAAAACAAAACAAAACATAATACTCCCCATAGATGCTGATTATTAAATGTAATAATGTGTCCAGATCGCTTCAGACATGTTTTGCTCGGTCAACTTGCATGTAACTCTGCTCCGACGAACCAGTAAATTTGAAATCAAATTGGTCCCATTGCTAATATAGTTTGTATTATGTCATGTAGCACTTCTGATTCTGAAAGTCTTGGGCAGTTCTTCCCGTGTCAGAGTAACGAGTAAATTTGTAGATTTTCTTTAAAAATAATGACTGATTGTTGAATATTTGTTGTTGCTAACTTTGTGTAATGACACCATCTAGTGGCTATAAAATAATTACACCTCATGACGTTATGAAAAGCTGAAACAAAAAATCCACGTCCTCTCAAAGGAACAGTCGTTAAAACGTGAGATGACTCTACAGCCTGCAAACGACGTGCCCTCATGTCCTCCGAATAAGTGGCGCAAAGAGCTTGTGAACAATGCGAGCGGGCTAATGTGGCTAGCTGTATTTTTGTTTTTCGAGAAGAACATCAATGAGGTATATAAGCAGAAAAGGCCTTGCTGACCCTGACCACTCACCGGCAATTTCCTCATGGCATATTTTTATTTTGCTTTCATACTCACTGCGACGCGTCCAAATTCACAGGCTAGGTCCAGCGGCGTTTTTCCCGCGGTGTCCGAGATACA
The DNA here is from genome assembly GCF_054491065.1 of Syngnathus leptorhynchus. NCBI lineage: Eukaryota > Metazoa > Chordata > Actinopteri > Syngnathiformes > Syngnathidae > Syngnathus > Syngnathus leptorhynchus. Next base: position 14,979,750 of record NC_141199.1, on the reverse strand, counting down.
CGTGTTGGACTGGTGTTGCAGCAACATCTCTGACTGCAAAAACACGTAGCTTGTGAATGTCAACCTTCATCACAAAAAAAGAAAAAACATGCACGATACAGAAAAGTGTTACCCCGTCATAGTGTCCGTGCTGAGCAGACAGGTGGAGAGGGATCTGTCCTTCGTCCGATTGTCCGTTGACGGACGAGCCCGCCTTCAGCAGCATTTTCAGTGGTTCAGTCTTGCCTTGCCAAGCGGCGTAGTGCAGTGGACGCATCCCTACATAAACACAGGTGAGACACCCTTAAGCAAACAGATGTCAAGAATATGAAGTCAGGGAATTTCTGATTCCAAAGGAAAAAAAAATGGGACCACTACCAAATCACATTATTCATTTAAAAACTGCTGTTTATTGTGACTGTGGCTCTTTTTTTTTTTTTTTTTTTTCATATATCTGTCCTTCCTGACCTTTCATACCCCCGTATTGTAATTCAACAGTCATAGGAAAAAGGATTGTAATGAAAAGGCAACTTCCTTGGCGGAGGTAATAAAGATCTTCAGTGAGTAATTTATTGCGGTGTTTGCTGTGAGGAGCATCAGATGATGTCTCCCTCGGGAATTGCCGTCAAATTACTCGTTCCACACTCCGTGACCCCGTTATTACAGCGCAGGAGTGTCAATGCTTCTGGGAGCTCCAAGACAAACTGCTTCCAAGCAATGAGGCCTGTAGAAGAGTTTGTGAATGAAGAAAAAAAAAAAAAAAAAAAGCCTGTTTGAACCAATTTGGCTTATTTTAGAATGCACCCTTTAACACTTGGGAAAACATGGCTGTTAGTGTACACTACACTGCTTTGAATCTCTGCTGCTATATTTAGAAAAGGAAGGATGTTGGCCCAGCTGATTGGTCACCTTCCAGGTCGTCCTTTTTGGGCCACCTTATCTTGGCATCTTAAGCGGCATTTTATCCAACACGGAGAAGGCTAAACGCTTTCCACTGAAGGTGAGGTCTCATTCACTTCCTGTTTATGAAACATGTAAACGACACTTGAGTTTGCTCCTGGTTTGGTTGGTATTGTCTAAGCTCAGCGATCAGTGCTTATAATTCCTTAAAAATGTAAACCTGGAAGTAAGTCGACTGTGTTGACTCCCACAACGGTTGCCATTTCTCGTCATCTTTTGATTCATTGTAGAATTCAAAAATGCTTTGGACCAATAAGAAACATGTTACCAGTTCCCGAGACAGACTGGAAAAGGGTCTATGAATTTATAAATACAACAAGGACGTGCACAAAGCCTCCTATATCACTTCAGGAATGCAATGAAGAAATAATTGATGGCTTTCTCGCAACATCCTCTGTGGTGAGCGACTCCAGGAGGTACAGCACAATGGAGGGGGGTGGGAATGAGGAGGGGGGGGGGGGGGGTCTGCGTCCATTTAGAGACGCACCATGTATGATGGCAGACTTGGGAAAAGGCAGTCCTCCATCCTGGATGGAGGATTTATGTCTCCCATCTGCCCTGAGACTTCTGTCTTCTCATGTTCTGCCAGACTGCGATGGATGAAGATATTAGAGGATGGCAGTGGGGGGGGGGGCTTGAGATAAAAAAAAAAAATTGAAAATCTGGGCTGCTCTCCTTCCTCTTGGCTCTCGCTCTCACTTCTGCTCTCTTGTTTGCTGTGCACACAAATCTGTCGTTTTGTACAAATATTATTTCAGTGCTCAAAAAGTTCACCCGTTTTATTACGTAACAGGGGGCTTGTTTTTCCTCTGTATTTATTACCACATCTGCTTTTCACAAACAGCATCTCCAATAGCGGGCACCTTTTGGGGGAGCAGCAATAAAAACGTTTTAGATCTGGTGAAATAATATTTCTATTTGTTTTTATTGTGTTACAGTAACCCGACTTGACCACAAATCACAACCACAAATTTGTCAGTTTTTATTCTTGTAAAATGACAACTCTTTTTTTTATTTTTATTTTTTTTTATTCTGAGGCTGGAGTAAGTCCTCCTTGGCAGTAGTTGGCGCTATGCTACAACAATTTGACGCCTCAGCAAAAAATCATCAGCTCCAGAAAGGAATTTTTTTTTTTTTCTTCACCATTGGCACAGTGATGTATTTGTTTGTCACAATGACATGCAATATGCAAATACCATTTTTTTTGCTTACCTTTATTGTCTTTAATATCCACGGCTGCCTGAGCCTCCAGCAGCAGAGAGATCATCTCCTTATTGCCACTCAGAGCAGCATGATGCAGAGGCGACAACCTTCACACATACACAGATGATGTGAACACGTTACACCTTAATCCACACGTATGTGTAAAATCATAACTTGAAGCCGAGTTAATCTTTGGCGCAGAACAGCTCCACCCCTCGGCTCAGTGAAAGAGCGATGTCGGTGGGGGGGTGGGTGCAAATGACCTACTTCCATTAATAAGCAATTGCTCTGCCCTAGAGCCTGGCATACACTCGTGTGTGTGTCTGTGTGTGCCAGTGTGTGTGTGAGTGTCTAATGGATCCCCCGTGAATATAAAAGCCGGGCCCTGGAGCTGAATCGACCAATCATCAGTCATTAAACATGCAGTGGGGACCAATGATGCGATTCCAATCAGCGTGTTAAAAAATCCCAAACCAAATGGAACACAATGACAAACCAAGCATACGCGCACATAAAGATCATCCAATCACAAAGTCTAAAAATAGCCTGAACTCAAGAGTTGTGGATTGTAGGGAACAAAAAAATGTCCACTCATTTAGCTAGAGGTGGGAAGAAGTGAGGAACACAATAAATTTACTCTGTAACGTGGATGGAACTTTTGAGATGAATTGCAGTGGCCGGAGTTGTTTAAATGCTACATTGAGTATTTTTTTCGAAAAAAATGATTGTTTAGACATATTTGACCTCACTTTCGGTTGACAGGAAGTGACAAAATGGCCGCCATTTGAGAAATTCAGGTCAATTTGACTGCTTGATTCTTATTCCACAAACACAATACAATCAGAACATCGTGTTTGAACTAGTAAAGGCACCTAGGATATATTGTAAGGAAAATATCTGACAATTTCAGGCCTGTTCTTCTGTCCAAACTTTCACATTAGCGATCAGAAAATAGTACTGGGGAAGCGTTATGTGAATGAAGAAGAGGTTTCTCCTTACCCATCTGCATCCTGAATGTTGACGTTCACCCTCTTGGCTGCTCCGAGGAGCTCTGAAACGCAAGGAGAATTGTTATAGAAATAGTCGACATTTCGATATATGAAAAAATAATCATATATTAGGGATTCATGTATTCTCGGCTTTACATATTCATTTATTCCCTGCAGGTTTCCGGAACGCCGCAGAATTTTTATGCCCTTTGAGCGCCGCAAAAAATATAACAGCGGTTCTTCCGGAAAGGAGTGAGCTCAGAGCAACTGACCGATTGAATGGAAGCATAAAGTCACAGTGAGGCTGTGAAGGAGCCTGCGGGGGTCAATGCGGCTTGTGAATGACAACTAGTTGCTGTAAAGGCTAAAAATTCAAGTTTGAGGGAAAAATCTTAGAGCAACTATTTTGTCCTTACCAGCAGAAGTCAAGAAGTGCAAATGAGATTTTCAGGTTATATTAAGTGTGAGATTTTTTTAATTTTTTTAATATTATAGTTCATTTTTGTTTTGTTTTGACTTTTTAGTTAAATTGTCTTATCATATCCTAAAGTCAAGGATGGAAAAACAAAAATGTTTTTCAATTTGCTGCTGGCAGATGTGGGTTTATCTTTGGAAAAAAAAAAAAAGGCGCAGCGTGACTGTGTGAGATATTTTGTATTTGTTTTTGTTTTTTTACCACATATATATTCCTGATGTTTGGGTGAGTGTGGATGGAAGTGATGGAAGTGTGCGTGTGGCAATAACCTTGATCTTTGAAAGCACATAAGAAGGATGAAGACACCAAACTGCAGCAAGGAATGCTCACACACACACACACACACACACACACACACACACACACACACACACACACACACACACTCAAAGTGCTGGTTTGGTTCTCTGCGTCTACTTTTTTTTTTTTTGGTCAAACCCTCATAATCCATGCACCAGGGCATAATCTGTGTCTGTTGTGTAATCTGGGCAAAAGCTTTTCCCCTTCTCTCCACATCCCTATCTGCACTTCATCCCTTCATCCTGCTCTCACACTCTAATTTCCCCTGTAATTTGCTAAAGAGTGGCAGCTGATTGGTGGTTGTGCAGTTCTGTTTACACTCTGCAGCTGACAAGGGTGTGTGTGTATGTGTGTGTGTTTGCCCTCTCTACTGCCATCACTCTTGGATTAACTGTAAAAAAAAAAAAAAAAGCACCATCCCTTCCCCCCAGTTGGACTAGCAGCGGAATCAATGAGCACAGATATCTGTGTCAACGTCAGACTGTCAGTCACAGAAGCAAAGCAGCCTGCATAAAAAAAAAAAGGGTAAATATGATTTTTACAAATGTAATGAATAACAATATTTGTAAAATAAACCATTGTATATATTTATTTTTGTTAAGTGATTGCTTTTGGGATTGGGAATATTAACATCGATGAATAGTAAAAAATAAACAAATTTATGTGTAAAATTTAAATATAGACATATATTTAAATATAAAAAATATATGAGTGACATTTTCAGTATTTAAAAAATACATCATTAATTTTGTATTTATCCAGTTTTCATTTATTATCTCATTAAAAAAAAGGTGTGGTTTTATATTTAAGTAAAAATAAATATTAGGAAAATAAACCATTTTGCATTATTTACTGGTTACAATTAATTGTATGTAATATTTGCTAATAATTATCAATACTTTTTTTCTCAACAAATATTTTGAGCAAACGTTTTCCCACCCCAGCATTAAATGATAAACTGGCCGCTGAGTGGTACATGATTGAGCATTTTACGCAATTAATTTTCTCATAATCAGAGTGTTGAACGTGGAGTTCAAAATCCCTATATGTTAATTTTAGCCATGACGCTGCAACGGAGACTCTGTTACCGTGGCAACCGCTCGACGTGCCATTGCATATGCAAGTCGCATAGCGTCGGCCGCTTGGTTATGATCTGATATTCCCGCAACAAACTGGTCTCGCGTGACAATGCGCTAGAAATTGCCCCGACATAATTCGCATTCAAGGCCAGTGAGCTAGCTTGCTGGCGGGCAACTTTTAGGAAGAGACTCTCAGTCTCAAGACCCCTTCTTGAGATAGGAAGTGGTGGGTAGTGAGCTTCTCCTGGGTCTTCATTACCAGGATTTCTCGAGTCCTGTTTCACCTCTGTCTGCACATTTGCACACATGTGTAAAAGCGAGCTGAGGCTCACACGAGGTGTTATTCAACGTTATTTACGGGAGACTTAGATGGGAAAGTCTTGCCAAAAAATGCGAGTCTAAACATGATATTGATTAATATTGTGTTTGTGGAATCTGAATTAAGCAGCAAATTGCACCTGCTCCTATCCAGCCCAGGAGGCGGCCATTTTGCCACTTCTGGTCGATTGAAAATGACATCATGGTTGCTCAGGGCTCAGCTTGCAAATGTAACATGATTTGGGCTTCTCACAATCATGAAAACATCTTAAACGCTCTTTGACGGATATAGTAACATTTAAAATTACAGGCGGGTTGTCATTTCAATGAAATTGAATTCAAAATGGCCGGGTTGAATATTTTGTGGATAATTACTTACTGACTCAAACGGAGCATTGAAATAAACTCAATAGTGAATCGAATGATAACACAACCCGAAGAATCAAAATCAAACTGTAAAGAATAAAAACCGAATAAAAAAAAAACCTAACTCAAATCGTGAGGTTCGTAACTCGTTCGCTCCCAAAGCCAGATTTGTTTTCGGATGACATTAAATCGAGGTTAAAGGGTCTGAAAAAGGGATCTGGCACTGAATTCAACCCGATTCATCGAAATGCAAGTAACAACTCTCGAACCAATCTTAATATTCCTGACTGCACAACCTCTCCAATGAATTGCAGTGATCCTCCAGCAGTGAGGCCTGTTTAATTATTCAGACGTAAATCCGCTCTCCTGTCGCGTCGCACACCTTCCATCACTCACCCTTTAACCTCTCATCGTGACTTCCTCTTTTTACCTTTTCTCCTTGCAGCCTCCCAGCTTACTCGCCCTTCCTTTCCTCCCTCTCTCTCTCCCTCTTTTCGTTCTCTCTCTGTCAGCACACACAGTGGACTGAACACTCAGAGCTGATTTGCTCTGGCATTTGAGGAGAAGCATTTTTCTTCGCCGTGGCACTGCCGGCTGAGACGAGCGCAGAGGAGAAAGGGGACAGTGGGGCCCGGGCGAAAGGAAGCGAAATATAACAGAAAGGAGATACAACTAAAAGCCAGGCAACCGGGAGGGGGGAAACGAGTTGAGGAGGAGGTGAAACAGGCGAGGCGGGCGGCGTAAGGCTGTAATTGAAATCTAATTATCACCTCCAGCCTCAGATGACACCCCGTCAACAACTCTCGGGCACGTGCACGCCGGCGTCGTCACGTGCGCTCTCGTCATCATCACACTATTACCATTAACATCTGGCGTCTTTACACACCAATAATCCCCCTGTCCCGAGAGCAGTGGGAGGACCTTGATGCACTTGCATCTCACACACACACACACACACACACACACACACACACACACACACACACACACACACACACACACACACACACACACACACACACCCTATGTGTGCAATTTGTCCAGAAATCCCAGAAAATATATTTGCACGCGTCATCACTATGATACTGACGTCACAACATACATCCAGGTATCCTCCCCATCCCCTCGTTCCTCTCAAACAACACGCACAACACATCCTCTGTGTATGAGACTACTTATGCGTAAATATAAAAAATCATTCAAGAGCAGTTGATGTCCATTTCAATGATCTCAGTTGCAACGTCACACACAAATCATAAACGTATACTTGGCGCGCGCGCGTGTGTGCCAAAGAGGTTATCGGGCATCTACTCACTGGCTTTCCCGGGCCGAGGTCTCTGCAGGAGGCGCTGAACTGTCAGCAAGTCCTCGGTCTTGACGGCCTGGAGAAGCTCCTGGTCCTTCCCCATGTCCTTCACTCCACGTCCCGCCGCTCTCCTCCGCCGTTAATCCGTGCTACATCCCGCCGCCGCTCGTGGCCTCCCTCTGGAGCAGAGGCGCGCGAGGGAACGAGGTGTAGCCCGGGGGACAGAGATGCTCCAATTTGGGGGCCCAAGCGGTCCGCCACCGATTCCGCTCCGCGACTCTGCCGTCCCTTTCGGCAATTCTACCCGCGTGTGTGTGTGTGAGTGCGTGCGTGGATTTCACCGGCTGTACGCGGCGGTAGAGCTCTCGAGCGCCCTCCTCCCAGCTCACGTGTCACGCACGCGCAGGGGGCGCGCGCTCCCCCCCTGGCGCCAAAATGATGGACAGGCACGCGCACGACAGGAACACGCGTGGCCACGCCAGTTGCTGTCATCACCTGACCTGAGTGCCTGCAAAAAAAAAAATACAGCTGGTGGTTCGGAGTTCGAGTCTTTCTGTAAACACGTTCGTAACTCAAACAATCGTATTGACATGAATGAAAACCTTCCCAGAAATATTTTTCAAATATGTTGATGATTTTTAAAGACCCAGTTTGGTTGCTACGCTATTTTGGGGGACGAAGGGAAATAATATTCACATAATTACTAGTTTGTGACATTATTATCTCAAGAAATAAAAATAACAGTACATACAGAGGAAAATACTCCTTTAACACATATTAACAATATTGGGTTCCAGTAACCTTATTGCTACCCCCCCAACCATTTCTATGCACAGCACATCGACTAAAAATTATGTTTTTCTGCCCCCTAGTGGACAAAACGGCTGCAATAGAGCAGAGGTTTTGATTGCGTGTATACAAATGAGTTGGGTCTCCGGAGTGCCTTCCCACCCATCGAGTGTGAAATTCAACAGACAAATCAAACTTTGATCTGCCCTTTTCTAAAAATGTGTAAATAAGTGAGCCGTTCTGCACTAATTTTCATCAAAAGCAACTTCTCAATGCAAAATGAGGTGGCAATTTATGCTTGGTGATGTGTCGATGTGCCACATACTTTGTAATCTGCAGTTTTTCCATCCATTTGGACAAAAGCATATCACAACACGTTATTTAGTCACCGGGAAACTGTAATAAATGATTAAAAAGTATTTTCGACAATCCTTTACTCCTTGAATTGGTTGTCTTCATATGTCTTCATATAATTCAAAAGTGCACATAATGTACAAATAAACATATGACCTGAGTTGAAATTATCCCTAAATTGGTAATATCACCAAGATGTGAAGAGGAAGGAGTGTGACCGTATTGAGAGTAATTTCTCCCAAAACAATTGATCAAATCAAAAATGCAAGCTCATATCATTGTATCATTTTCCTGATCCAAAAAATACATTGAGAGATTTTGGGTGAAAAATGAGACTGTCGCTTTAAATAAAATTTTCAGCTGAAAGCCCAAAGAGAGGCAGTAAATTTCATGATCGACTTACCTGAGCCGTATGTGGACGGTTTAAAAGTGGGGCTTCCTTCTCACTGATCGGTACGCAAACAATTTTTGACCAGCATGCTTTGTACTTTTTTTAAAAAATATTTTGCTGTTGTTTTTATTCATAAATAAATTACAAGCTGTCAGGAATGAAATGCATGTACCGTATTGGGTTTTTTTTGCATTGAAATAAAACTTAAAAAGGGGGGGGGGCGTCTTCTTTTTCCAAACTTGAGTCTTGAAAAAGAGGTGGTCGTCTTATATTCGGGCCAATACGGTAAATTCTTATTTCAATCAAAAGACTTTTTTTTTTTTTTCACACTGAGGACAAAAAGGTCCCTCCAATATACATTTACCTTATGTTACATTCTCACTATATGGCGTAAGGATATGCATGAACATAGTCTTTCACCTCACAACTGAGTCCTGCTAAGTTTCTTATGTTCTCTGCCCCGTACGTCTGCACCAGAGCCCTCCTGCAGATCTGCTTGAGGCACTCGGGCCGCTGCCGGCGATACGGTGTGGTCAGTTTGCAAGACGGGCCCATGTAGTAAGCCAGCAGATCAAAAAGGGAGTCGAAAGTCTTTTGGCTCCCGCAGAGTCCGAAGAGCAGCTTTCTGAGCACCACACGGACGCTGGTTGGCCCGTCGTCGCTGTGGTAGCTCAAGGTGAAGAAGACGTCTGGCTGCCCGCTGTCTCTGGAAAGACAACATTCCGTCATTTGTATGTTGTTCTTGTGGCTTTGTCCTGTCAGGCAAAGAACTGGCAAATTTTACACCAGATGCCTTTTCTTTACAATGTTTATTAGTTTTTGTATTTTTTTAAAAATATAGTAATGGAGTTCCTCAGCAGGGGCGGCACTAAGTCTTATGGATAAAGGGGCTTAGCCTCCTGGGGCTGCAAGGGATGTAAGCAAGTACAGATTCAATTGACTGCTCTGAAATACTTTTGAAGTCACTGAGATGATATTTTGGAACATTTGAAGACCAACATGACTCAATGATGTTGAAATCAAATCATATGTAGCATCTCTTTCATCATTATCTTTTAGCTAATTATTGTCCAGACTTGAGTTACCTGATGAGGAAAGTGCCCGGTGAGGCCAGCCAGAGGATTTTGTGTGCCTCTTCCATGTTCATCGATCCCCAGTAGTAGGAACTGTGCTGGAGCTGCTGGTAAGTATGCTTCACCAGTTTGTACTCTTTCCAGCTGTTGAATGGACGCTGGTGAGTTGGTAAGTTGGCGTCGGCCTCTCCACTCTGCAGAGTACATATTTTGTGTCTGGTAAATAATTTTTACACATACAGGGCAGACTTTATTTTTGGGAGTAGAGGATAAAGAATATATGCCGGTGAGTATTATATGATCTATTATCTATCACTGCATAAAGTACGGCGATTGGTGATTTCATCTTCACGGCAACGTTTACAAACCGAAACTTCCTACGACGCTCCAAATAGTATCCGGTGTCGTGTTTACGTGACATTTAAAAGCGAAACTAAAATATTTTCAGATCACCGCCCTGCTTTTGTTCGGGTTTAGCAACGTGAGCCAAGTATGTACCTGACACCAGGTTTCAAGTTGATCGTCTGAGAGGTGGAGATTGTGCAAGTGGCTCCAGTCCAACATCTCCGGTGGCATCTCTGCAACATCCTGCTTCTCGTGTTCCGCATCGGGGACTTGTTGAGATGTCACAGGCTTGTCCGGAGCTTGATTCAGCTTTTTTTGTTTTGAATTCTTTTTCTTTCTAACTGTTCTCTTAGGCTTATCTCTAACCATCCTATTGCGTAGGGAAACCTCCACTGGATGACTGCTGGGTTCATCATTTTCTCCTCCGTTGGCCGCCAGCTGAATCTCGGTTCTGGGCGCCATCAACTGCTCGGTCCATTTTGTGGCACCATGGTGCTTCTAGTCCATGTATAAAGAGGAGCGCTGGCAGCTTCCTGATGTCATCCCTTGGTTGACTGGAGTTGAGAAAGCACTGAAACACAGATGAGACAGATCATTTATACATGCGGGAATATTTTTGACAGTCCAAATAAAAACAGAACATAATGAAAATAAATGTATTGTTTTGCCTTTTTAGATTTACAATTCTAAATAGCTGAGGATATTTTTGTGTTAAATCACAATAAGAAAATTCCTTTTACTTTGGAAAACAATGAGCAACTTTTTTGCCTATTCTATGTCCTGTATTGGGACAAACCAGGAAAAAAAAAAAATAATTCTGTATTTTTTGTTTTAAATGTTGTGAGGGTTTTTTTCAATAAGGGGATGGAAGTCACAGTATGTTATAAAATTCGATTCATTGACTACTTGACAGTTATGGAAACAGTTAATTGCAGCCCTAATGGTTGTTTTGGGCCATGTAATTTTCAATATTTTACACAGCAACATTTCTTTCATCAGTTTGCCAACTTGTTTTACAAGCCCTGAAACTCTGCAGTACGTCAGTTAAGCATGTCATTAATGCACTTACAAAGAAATGCTGTAACCAATACACAAAGTAAGACGAAGGGTTGACTTTCAGTTTTGAATTGTCGAGTTCCATGCATGCTCTTTTCAAGTTATTGTAAAAGCACTTTGAATTGCAATGCTTCACCAATTAAAAACAGCAATTAAGAAAAACATACGACAGACCCCCCCACATATTGTTTAGCACCTCACCTATGCATGGATCTCTTGTTTTCAATATTTTAATTAAAAACTTTTTTTTTAATGTTTTTATTTTGAGAGATGAGCGGCGGTCAACCCCGCCCCCCCCTTTTTTTTTTTAAAATGGAAAACACATTTCAGTGTTTTTTGTGATGTCAAAAATAAATAGATATTCATTTAAAGACATTTACAATCATTGTATTCTCTACGCAATTTTTTTGCTCTTCGCAATCCTTGTATGTAAAATCTTGATAAACAATGTCACTGGCAAATTAAGTTGTATAGCCCCCGTGGAGACAAAGCGGTTCAGAAAATGGATGGATGGATAACTTAAGAGTTATTCAACATAACATCAAGACAACAAGATATAAACAAACGTTTTGAAATGAAAGAAACCTCCAGGACTAGCCCATCGCCGCTACAATATATTAAAATAAACATAAAGAACAACATGATTGTACTTACTCTGTTGGAGCAGGTTGGAACTCGACCCCACTGGAATCATGGTTTACTTTCGCTTTAAGTCTTGGAGGAGTAGCAGAACCAGGATGAAGAGGAGGTGTGGCACAGCTCTCGTTCGGGTTATGCTAAATCACGTGACTTCAAATCAGATAATACGGGAGAGCGTTGACTTTTGCTTTCGTCGAGCTACTTACCAAGAAATTCATAGTCGATAAAAAAAAAAAAAAACACTAGTTAGTAGTTACCCATTTTCTTTAAATGACATTATGTTTGTACTGATAATAATAATAATAATACAGCAATCTAAACTAATTACCAAAACAAATGACTGTGTACAGATATGCCCCCAAAAAAGATAAGATAGCAAATGATAATTCTTATAATATTGTAATTTCCTTGTTATTTCTTTTTTTTTTTTAGATTCACCCCAGTTTTTAGTTTTTTTTAAGTACAAACTAAAAAGTATGGAAGCCTATTTCTGCTGGTGAATGTTTTGAACTCTTAGGAGTTTCACATTTCTGTTGAAAAAAACAACAACAACCTTTATTCTTTTAATCCATGTTGTTTTATGAACTGTTACATACCAGATTGGTGGGCGGACATGACATTTTTTGCAGTGATTGTTTATTATTATTACTACTATAGGGTGACGTAGACCGCATACCAAGTGGTACGGGGGGAAAAAACACGTCTAGCTGTGCCCTATTGTGCCTTTTTATATGGTCTCTTTGTTTCTTTCACATAATGTCATCACATTGATAAATAATGAATCACAAACTTAACTATGATTTTTTTTTTTTTTCAGGCAGTGGAGTCCTTCACAGCTTGTTTTTTGTCTTGCCTGTGTATGAAATAGGCCGTCGCCGTTACCAGCAAGATACCATAAGTAGCCAAGACGCACTGAAAGAAAGCAGATAGAGATTTTCTTCACTTCCGGTTGGATGACAATGAAGATAAAAATGTCTTCATGTACAAGAAATCCTCACTGTACGGCGGTCTCGAGATACACATTGAAATAATTTGCGTCACATACATTTCGGCGCCCCTGCAGCGTGTAGCCGTTGAAGTATTTTCTCAAACCGGTCAGCTCCGCCGGTTCTGGCGCCTTAATGCCAAATAGTTGTTTCTGAAATGCCACATGAAAAAAAAAGAGAGAAATTCGCTGCAACTTTTTGACCACGATGCTGCTTCCGCACTCAAGTTGGTCATTAGTGAGGCATTGCTTGAGCACATCCAATTGGTAGTGGACATTTTGGTCCTCTTTCCTGTAACAATGATTTCGGCTAAAACAATAGGAGGTTCTTCCTTGTGGAATGATAAGGGTTATCTAAAAAGAGAGCAAACTTCTTATCATAGTGAAAGTGAAGCAATCTAGCGCCTATGTGTTATGAGTAGGACTAGACTTTCGAATTACGATTCAATTCAAAGATACGGTTCAGTTAGAGAAAATATGTCGCATTGAATTTCTTGTTGTCATTTTATATACATGTGAATGAAATTGTCAGTAATGTCAATGAGGTATTTTTTTTTAAGTGCTCCTCTCCAATAAAGAATAATTAAATAAATATTTCAATCAATTTTAAATTGTCACTATCCGGTTTGATGCAGTTGCATCTTTTAAGCCCAAACCGATATTCCGATTCAAATCATTTTCCCAAAATTGAAGCGTTTGGGATTTGGAAATTGTTTAATTGTTTAATTTAATTGTTTGAAGCCCAAGTATAAAGAGTTAAGTTGTATAAAATGTGACTTAAAGGATATGGTTTAATGATTTTTTTTTTTACACAGTGCAGTGCTGTTTGAATGCACAATTCGTAGAGGTTAAGTTTAAATTACTTTACCTTGACCAAAGTAGATCATTTTGACATAAAACATTGGCAGAGTACAGCAAAAATGTTGCTTACCTTCACCTCTGTTATCAAGTGGCCAAAACTAGTGAGGGGAATGCGCGTTTTAACTGGAGACGTCGGCATGATTGAATTGATATACTTGTTGAACTTGGTTTAAAAACAAGACTTTATTAGAATAACTCACGTTATAAAAATCTATTTATTGTCTCTCAGCACGGAACAGAGGACACTTACACAATTTGCAGCACAAGTACAATGTGTTCCGGGTTGCTCTGACGACACTAGATTTCAGCCAATCACAAGGTGTCTTAAATCTCACTTAAACCAATAGACACTTGGCTTTGTGGGCGCTTGTCACTGCATTTCGATACACGCATGACATGTATGTTCCGAGTTTCACCACAGGAGGGAGACATATTCACCATTATCACCCCGCATGACTGCAGATTTTGAGACAAATTAAAAGCGTCCATCTAGTTTGACATTATAGTTCTACGATATATTTAAAGGACAACAGGTATAGTTCTGGATTTAATGTAATGACAAGATACAAGATTTGGAATATTAATTATACTTCCGATGTGTAGTTTGCAAACTATTTGATTCTTAGAAACTAAAATCTTATAATCTTGATTGTGATTTGTTTTGCTTGTGTAAAATCACATGGGATTGGTCTAGAATTTACACACTAACCACAAAGGGTGAAATTAGAGAGAAGCAGCACATCATTTTGTAATTAAGAAAACCACATGATTTATACTTTTCACTTTGATCATCAGCCATTGTGGTATTTCCTACAGTGAATAGGGTAGAAAAGAGCATTTGCACAAAAGTGGAAAACGTGGAACCAACCGATTTTGTATCATATTTTAATCGGCCTTCTTTTGCGGTGTGCAATCCCGCCACTAGAGGTCAGTATAATACAACCAATTGGGTTTGATAAAGTAACATGATTAGACGGACGCAACTAATTGTCATATTCCCACAGAGAGGATAAAGAACATGTTTATGAGACTCATATTGCCTCTCCACATGTGTTGCTGCAGGTTCTTTCTGTAAATATCCATCGCTTAAAGTTTTAGCTACCACAGCATCAATGCTAGTTTAATCCATAGGCTTTTGTATTGTATAGACGCATTAAACAAGCAGCAATATAAGTTTGATGAATTACAAAATGTGCAATTATTTGTTTAGTTTTACAGAATTTCAAATGTGTGTACTGCTTCTTACTGACAAATGAAAATTGAATGTAAATATGACTTTCCTGTCATGCAACTAGACAATCTGGTCGGTGAGATTTTACTATACGCCATTAGAAAATATATTTGTAAATGGCACGGAGAAACTAGTGGGATCAACTTTAAATATTGTATGATTTGGATTGTTTGAACCACACAGCACTCACATTTTGTTTGACAGATGACTGAAAAGTAATTAACATCATCTGATTTGTTAAAGGTTTGTTGATTTATTTGGAGTTGTAAGCATGACAACAGCCACTGTGTTTGCTTTTCTTGTTCGACCACTGCTAATTCCTTAGAATCGACACAAATGCTGCACAGCCACATTCAGTCTTGACACGATTGTTGCGAAATATGGGGAAGGGAGGGGGGCGCAGGAAAAGTCCATTTGATCCGCGTGCAATTCGAATTACAATCATGGTCAAGGTGAAAAAAGTTCATCGCGAGCCGTTCGTATATTAGCATCGTCGTATATCGGGACCGTCGTAGATAGCGACAAAAAAGGAAGCGAGCAAGCAGAAACACTGACAGTATCAACAGGGAAGCAAGGCGACGGAGGGCACGCCGGAAGAAGCAACAGCGAGCACACAACTCGTCGGAACCGGCCCAAAAATCGACAGGAGGGGCGGACGGACGGGGAAAAGCGACGATTTGGACGACGACGAGGGGCGGAGGAGAAGAAGAAAAGGACACCTGCACGCCTGCACTGAGTCGCTCACCCCCCCGCTGCGCCTCCTCCCTCCGGAGCCCCCCCCTCCTCTCATTCCTCTCCCTCGGACCACCACCGCCGCTGCCTCCACCATCATCATCATCACCACCACCTCCGTCGCTTCCTCGTTAAGATGGCTGACCCCGGCAGCGACGGAGAGGTGGCGGAGGGCGCGCGCGGTTTCGCCCGTCAGGGAGCCTTACGCCAGAAAAACGTCCACGAGGTGAAGAACCACAAGTTCATCGCGCGCTTCTTCAAGCAGCCCACCTTCTGCAGCCACTGCACCGACTTCATCTGGTGAGGATTGCATGTGTGTGTATGGACACAGGTGATTCACTTGATGCAGCAGCAGCAGTGTTTCCCGAAATCCGATAATAGCGACAGTTGCACCGCGGACGTCCGCGGCTTGGCTTCTTTCTTTTTTCTTTTTTTTTTTTTTGCCGCATCGCCACGCAGCCCCATGCGCAGGCACGCGGGGGCCTGCTGCATGCCCATGTGTGTCATTGAATGCGTCATGAGTAATTCACATTATTGGGCGAAGACTGAACGTGTGCAATGATCATTACGACAAAAAAATGCTTCATCTACATAATGCACAACCTATTATAGATTTTTTTTTTTTTAGTCTTTCCACATTTCTCAAATGATTCAAACCATTCCATCTTGAAAATGGTCACCAAATTCAGGATCCTGTAGCTTCGTATTTTTCCACCTTTCCCCACCGTTTTTATGAATCCACCATATTATAGATGATAATTGGCAGACATTTTACACACTAATCATTTCTCAACCTCCATTTTTTCAATAATCCACATTGTCCATGAAAAAAATGACAGTAAATGCACCTGGTAAACATATTCCATCAATCAGACTATTCTAACTTCAACATGTGAACAGTTTATGCTGGAGATCTTGGCTTCTATTCTTACGTGACTATTTTTTGCTATATGTTAGCATACCTACTGCTAGCATTTGAACAGTAAATAATCGGTGAAAATATGCAATCCTCATCAGCCCTATTGAGTTTCTCACTCTGAATGTTTTTGTAAGTGTCACATTCTCCATTTCCCACGTCAAGTCTTATCGCTCTTGTGTCCACAGGGGCTTCGGCAAGCAGGGATTCCAATGCCAAGGTAAGGAAACTGCTTGCAGATGGCTGTGAGTTTTCGGGTTTGTTGTCTTAAGTGGGCCTCAGGTCTGCTTTTTGTCACCGGCTGAGCTCTCACTGTCCTGGTGTTGGCAAGTGTTTACGCACAGAGAGATGAATGAGCAGGATCAAACGAGAAACCCCCCCCCACTTTCTTCTCGAGACATGGTGGGTTTGGAGTGCCGGTGGGCGGATGGATGGTTGGCAACCTGCGCAGTCATGGACCGGTCGGGTCAAGGTTCACGTCGTCGCCACAGCGACCATTACTCACACTAGGCCATTGAAAGGGTGAGGGACTTTAGTGTGGTTCCCTCCCCCGTAGCCCAGGCGGCCTTCACTGAGGTGTCATCACTTCATCAGTGAAAGGAGAATTAGTCTTCAGTGACATGGATATTACCTGTGCATGACCAAGCACGTTCCTTTTGATGCTTCCTTGTTTGTTTTTCATCACGCAAGAAGAACTATCGCGTTAATTATACAACACTTGTATATCTATGACCTTGCGTGCCTCAGGTTTTTTTTTTTTTTGAAGCTGTGGATTATTCTAGTTCTTCTGTTCCTTTTTTCCCCCCTCACCCAAGAATAACTGGTGAAAGCTTTGAAAGCAACCGTGTTGTCTCTCGTTATGTTCCCTAACCCATCGGCAGATCAGAAGCAATTAACCCCGCAGGTTATAGCGGGGTTTGCTTGTGATGTTAATATTGATCATCTTCTGTGTTGCTCCATTGAGCAAACAGTAGATCAGCCTCTTTTTTTTTTTTTGTGACAGACAATCGACAGGTTTGTCCGTCAGAGGGAGTAAAGGTTGACGAATTGACTGTATCTTAATGAAAATACAGAGCGTGCCATTGCTTTTGGCGAGTCCATTATGACAGACACGATCCATCTAAAGCTGTATTAGCTTTTTTTTTAAATCATAATCAGTGTGGCACAACCACAGGAATAAACATTGATGTTGGCTCCTCAATGAACGGCTTCTGTGACAGTGCCGATGAAAATCCGAGCTGTGTTTTGGGGTCTTAACTAGAACCGGCAGGTGTGTCGAATGTCGTGGCTTCATTTACCCCCCCCCCCCCCCCCCTCCCCTCTCGGAAGCAGCTCAGAACGAGAGGAGCGTGTGCAGTGCGCTATCGTGATAGGAGGAGCGCCAGCCCGGGAGGAATGTCAGACATGTGGTGTAGACGTGCTCTTACCTGTGTGTGTGTGACAAAGGTGTCTCCTGTGCCTTCTGGGTGTGTTTCCGTACTGGTTCTGCAGGTGAAGACACCTCTTTTTGATCCTTCCTTCATTTCGTTTCATGCAGTGTTTGTTTCCTCGCAGACTCCCACGATCACTATAAGGAAGTCACATTCATTTCCTGTGGAAGTGTCTCAGCGTTATGACCTCAAATGGTCTGGATGTCTCTCACACATTTTTGTAGCGTTTATTTTTCTTTGGCTTACGCACAGAACTAATTTAAATCATTAAATGTGCGGTGATGTCATCATCTGGGACGGCAACAATGGCGTCCAACACTAAAGAGCTAAAAGCGAGGTTAAAAGAAATGAGGACAATTGGAAGTTCCCCATTGCGGGTTAGATGACACGTCCGTCGCATTTCTAAAAAAATTCTCCCGGCTAACATCGCTGTTGACAAACTTGCAACCTTGACGTCGCCTCATAGAATTGGCGTTCTTCAAATGTCATCCTTGAGAAGAGTTTGCCTCATAAGGTGTATTTCTTTTTCCAAGCAGGCCAGAAATGACTTCATTGATTTGTTTATCTGCAATCATTCATGTCAGCACAAGTGCATCTCCTTCATTACAAGGAGAAGTTTTCATCAGCAAGGAAAGAGTCAGTGAATATCT
Organism: Syngnathus leptorhynchus; assembly: GCF_054491065.1. NCBI lineage: Eukaryota > Metazoa > Chordata > Actinopteri > Syngnathiformes > Syngnathidae > Syngnathus > Syngnathus leptorhynchus. Next base: position 14,961,323 of record NC_141199.1, on the reverse strand, counting down.
AATCAGGTCTACTCGACTAACAGGCGCATTGAGATTTGGCATCATTTGGAGTCCAGACTCTCATCCATAATTATTGTGCTGCCATCAATCCCCAAAAAGTTAACTTGAGGCGCCGAATTTCATTCTCACTTGGCACTCCACTGTCATTTGCAACAGATTTCATTTGCTTTCTGGCAGTAACGACGAGGAGGCTTGCGCGACAAAACTTGTCACCATCGCTCTTTGCGATCGTTTGAATTGATTGAACGGTCCAAGTCATTGATCGTCAGGTTTGTGTTACAGCTCGATTTGTCGTTGTCGTCGAAAACAGACTGCGCCGCGTTGGGGTGAGCAAGCATGCTTCCGCACGTCTTTTAATGAATTGTTTCTACTCTGACGGCACTCGGTCCTTTGGAATTGTATTTTGAGCGAATTCTTTCGAAAGACTTGGCTATTTTTTGAAACACACGTCGCTTCACAGTTCCCGACCAATTAGAATTTCCCGAAAACTTCCTCTTGGCGGATGTTTGCAGGAATGTTTGTCAAAATGTTTTGATTTGCCGTTAACGCCGCCAGTCACTCGGAAAGGGGCGGCGTCGCTAGGTTGGACTGTCAGGCTCAGCTTGGTTGCTAGGCAACAGAGCGAAGACCTCCACGGCGGGTCACTCGGCCTGTCTTTCTGTTGCATGCCTGAGTGTGTGTGTGTGTATGTGTGTGTGAAGATTTCTGAGCAGAAGGCTAGAGTGTGACTGTTTTGCTGGTGTGTCGTTTCTCTGTTTCTGCTTTTCTGACACACTGCAAAAACACAAATGAATTCTTCGCCCAGATGGACACAACCTGATTTTGGCAAACATTCAAGGTTGGAGTGTCTCATCTCCCACAGGTGTCTGAAAAGCAGATGTGTGATGCTTTTGGAGTGGAAAAAGCTAGTCATGAATGAAGACGGATGAGGCCATTCATATGCGGACCGATAAAATAATACCGATTGAAGAAATGTTGTGCCGTGAAGCACGTTTTGGTCAGACTGTCACCGAATGAAACTCGGCAGCTTGGAGAGCGGCTGTTCATTATCGAGCGGTCGTTCTGAAATACAGCGAGGTTGCAAACGTTGAGGGCAGAAGAAAATGCCATTTTCTATTTTTCAGCCGATTCATCGTTTCAAATCATTCATATTGGTGGGGCTCTCTGCTTTTTTTTTTTTTTTTTTTTTTTTTAAAACTTCACACTCCTGCCTTTTTTTTTTTTTAGGGTTGCGATCAATTTGCGAGCTTGGCCATCGAATGACTTTTTAATTTGTACAGCGCTCCCTTTTTATAGCTGCATGAATAGTTATTGTGCAATTGACTTGATAGCAAGTGGCCGGAATAAACTGTATTTAATGTTCAGTGTTTATTAATCACTTAGAGTAGTCTCCATGGTAACAAAGGGTCAGACCTAGTTCGACCTCCTTTATAAAGCAATTGCCATCCGGATTTGTAAGAATTTGTCCTCTGGCCGATGGGCTGAGTTGAGGAAGTTGATCTGATCTGATCTATCTATCTATCTATCTATCTATCTATCTATCTATCTATCTATCTATCTATCTATCTATCTATCTATCTATCTATCTATCTATCTATCTATCTATCTATCTATCTATCTATCTATCTATCTATCTATCTATCTATCTATCTATCTATCTATCTATCTATCTATCTATCTATGATTTATTATTTCATTAAATCGTAGCTGGCTAGCAAGCATTTGTGTTGTGATTCCAATGAAGAAAAAAAATGAACATATTAGCATCTCTACAATGTAACAAAACTTGAATGTTAGCTTGGTCAAACTTTTTCTAATTGATCAAATCTTAACAGTGACTAGTCACTAAAATGATGCTCAGTTGTGTTACCGGCAATGAGCCAACGGCATTCGCTGCTTCCTTCTACTCAACTTCTCCAAAAGATATTTTGCAAGCTTTCGTAGCTGTCCATCCAAATGGCGTTTTGCAATATACCCGCTATGATCTCATCTCAGAACAAAACGCCAAAACAAATCAACAGGCTTGTTTGACAAGGGTGACGTTAGCTATTGTAGCTTTGCTGAGTTGATTTCGATTCGTTCCTCCATGCTGTGATGGAATTAAATAGAGGGATTGGTGGGAAGGGAAGCTGGAACAGCTAAAAAACTATTGTGAAATGACTAATGGCGCATAATTGACATATTGATGCATCTCTTTTTAATTTTCGCTTGGTATCGGATTGCAAGTGACACTTTTTTTTTTTCCTTTCTTTCTTTTCACAGTGTGCTGTTTTGTGGTCCACAAGCGCTGTCATGAATTTGTCACCTTTTCCTGTCCGGGTGCCGACAAAGGGCCCGCCTCCGACGTAAGTCAATTAAATGGACACTAAATGCATATTTTGATGGTATCTCGACCAATGAGAAGCGTCAGACCAATACTTAAGAATTTTGAATTAAAAGTTGTCACAGTCATTTTATTTTTTATTGATTTATTTAATTTATTTATTTTAGCTTCGCCACAAGTTTCGAATAGCGGGGTAGGGAATCAAATTATTTCCTCCATTGTACATCAGTACGTTTACCCAACCGGATAATTCAATTCTAAGCCACCGACTTGTGGAGGAAAATGTATTTGGCTAAAGCACATTCCCATCTGCAACGCTAGGTAGCAATATAGCCGTTTTCAGCTTGTTTTTCCTCTTGACCTCTCGTGTCACATCAAATCAAGTTAGCTTTGGGTAGCTCGTAGCAAACCGGTACAATGCCACGCCGTCAAATGGATAACCGCTTGCTTCGAAAAATGCTCATTTATCACTTTTCCTTTTTCTCTCACATTTTTATACGCTATCCACGTATAATATGTTGTGACGTAAGCGATGCTGCTTCTTTGAATAACATTGTTTTGTCCGCCGAAGAAAAAAAGCCACCTCACCACACACGCGCTCCTAATGAAACATTTGGTGCTCGTTGAACTGAGATTCTCATCGAACGCCGTGATTTAGATTCAAATCAAGAGTTACGGCCTCAGGTTGCATTCGAACGAAACGTTCACATTAACGTGCTGAGTGAGATGGAGTTAAAAAGATTATTAATGGAATTAGCCATGTCGGCACTTTACGCTCGCACGCCGTACTCGCTGCCCATTTCCTGTCAACGAGTTGACTCCAAATTACATTTGGACGCGCTGTTAAAAGGGGAAAATGTGCTGCGTGGCTGCTTCCAGTTAATGGGCCCAATAGCTCAAACCAGTCACGCATCCTTCACTTTAGAGTGTCGTCCGGCCGTGACCGTTTCATTCTAAATTGCTTCTGTTATGTGTCTCAGCAGGACCCTCGTAGTAAACACAAGTTTAAGGTGCACACGTACTCCAGTCCGACCTTCTGTGACCACTGCGGCTCGCTCCTCTACGGCCTGATACACCAGGGCATGAAATGTGATCGTAAGTAAAGAATGTGTGTGTGTGTGTGTGTGTGTGTGTGTGTGTGTGTGTGTGTGTGTGTGTGTGTGTTTACATCAGCGTGTCCTGACATCTAGTGGACACCTTGAAACATTACAGCTGGCTAGAAACTATCCAAGTTCTATTTAGTACCAAAAATCCACAACTTCAAATCAATTTGACCTCCACCTGATTTGTTTTCTACAGAGATATTAGATTTGTGATTATATTGATCAAATTTGATGATAATAGACATTATTACAGAAAGAACCCAAATCATTTTGAGACAGAAAATAGTGAATTGCTTGGATGCGTGTGTGCGCTAACCATGTAGACTGCATGATGAACATCCACAAGCGCTGCGTGGCCAACGTGCCGAGCCTTTGCGGGACGGATCACACCGAGAGGAGAGGGCGTATCCAGATCTCGGCTCGGATCACAGACGACACTCTGACCGTCACCAGTAAGTGCTCTCCTACGGAAACACTCACAATAAGGAGGTGGACAGATAAATAGAAAAGCCCCTCCTCAACTTTAAAAGAGAGAGAGACCAAAACTGGAAAGTCCATTAGCTGATCAATAATGCAACGATCGGCCCACATGGCCTGTTGGACATTTGTCCATGTGCCAGCTTTGTCTCTCGCAGACAGTTCTGCATTGATTATGGAGCGTAAGCTAAACTGTCGCTAAGTGTTGACAAATGCAGCCGGGGAGCAAAGCGTTGAGGATCGGGCAAATGGTGAGCATCTTAAAGACCGCACACGAAAAACAGTATTTGGTCTTACTCTGTCCCGTCCAGTCAAAGAGGCCAAGAACTTGGTCCCGATGGATCCCAACGGCCTGTCAGACCCTTACGTGAAGCTCAAGTTGATCCCTGACCCCAAGAGTGAGAGCAAGCAGAAGACCAAGACCATGAAATGTTGCCTAAACCCCACCTGGAACGAGACCTTCACTTTGTGAGACATCTTTTTTTTAACTGTACAACTAAAGAGTGCAATTTTTATTTTTTACGTTCTTTTGCCAAGTGTCAAATGTATCAGATGCCTTCCTTACCTTTGCTTTTATATCTTCGCCTCCCTCAGTAACCTGAAAGAAAGCGACAAGGACCGCCGTCTGTCGGTGGAGATCTGGGATTGGGACCTGACCAGCAGGAACGACTTCATGGGTTCTCTGTCCTTCGGGATTTCGGAGCTGCAGAAACAAGGCGTCGACGGGTGGTAAGACGGGAACACGCGTCAGCTCGTTAAGTTGTGTTGACAAAGCTGAGCTGACAAGTATCTGACCTCGGCCCAAGGTTTAAGCTTCTGTCCCAGGAGGAAGGAGAATATTTTAACGTCCCCGTCCAGCCCGAAGATGAAGATGGCAACGAGGAGCTTCGAAAAAAGTTTGAAGTGAGTGACTCGTGTACAACTGGACTCTTGTTGATTGTGCGATCTTTAACTCGGTCGATGCCAGCCCGGTACAAAGTCTGACGTTCATCTCAAGATTTGCAACTTTTTTTTTTTTCTTCCTTTGTAGAGGGCAAAAGTCGGTCCGGGAAAAACGTCAGACTCTTCCTCCTCCTCGTCCGTCAGCAAGTATGACAGCAACGGCAACCAGGATCGTATCAAGCTCTCAGACTTCAACTTCATCATGGTTCTGGGAAAGGGCAGCTTTGGCAAGGTGCAGTACGTATTTCTCCTAAACTGAAGGAAAACTTCCTTTTGAAACATTTCCCCATCGTCCGGCTGGCCGTAGGTGATGCTGGCCGAGAGGAAAGGTACCGACGAGTTGTACGCCGTGAAAATCCTGAAGAAAGACGTGGTGATCCAGGATGACGACGTGGAGTGCACCATGGTTGAGAAGCGGGTCCTCGCTCTTTCCGGAAAGCCGCCTTTTCTCACACAACTCCATTCCTGTTTCCAAACTATGGTAGGACACAAAAGTAAGATCAAAGACGTCCGTCGTGAGTAACCCATCTTCTCTCGAATCTCCAGGACCGATTGTATTTTGTGATGGAGTATATTAATGGAGGGGACCTAATGTACCAGATCCAACAGGTCGGAAAGTTTAAGGAGCCTCATGCAGTGTGAGTAAAGCAATACAAAACGTTTTTGAATATGAAGTAAATTTTCGTCATTTAACGCACGCATACGATGGTACGGTATCAACAGAAAATCAAAAAGCCTTTCGGTTTTTCCAGGTTCTATGCAGCCGAGATCGCCACAGGCCTCTTCTTCCTCCACTCCAAAGGAATTGTGTATCGGTGAGTGTGTTTGTCACCTGAGAACGTCGCGTTTGTTCACAATCCTCCTCGAACCGTAGTATGTACTTATCACCTGCAAGTGTGTCCGTAGGGATCTGAAGCTGGACAACGTGATGCTCGACTCGGAAGGTCACATCAAAATCGCAGACTTCGGCATGTGCAAAGAGAATATGGCCGACGGCGTTACCACTAAGACGTTTTGCGGAACACCGGACTATATCGCCCCTGAGGTTTGTTTATTCTTCGTTTTATTTATTTTTTTGGAACCTCTTTGAATGAGACTCAACTTCTTTGGTGTGTACATTCCAGATCATAGCCTACCAGCCTTATGGAAAGTCTGTAGATTGGTGGGCCTTTGGCGTGCTGCTTTATGAAATGCTTGCGGGGCAGGTTGGTCTTGCGTTTGCTCCACAAAAAAAAAAAAAAAAAAGCACAAAATAGTGACCGGAACACTTACGAAGTTGTCGCTTCCGTGTCCAGCCGCCTTTTGACGGGGAGGATGAAGATGAGTTGTTCCAGTCCATCATGGAACATCACGTCTCCTACCCGAAATCTATGTCCAAAGAAGCCGTCGCCATCTGCAAGGGGGTGAGACACACAACTGAACTTTCAATACGGATTTGAGGCTTTAATGATACACACATAAAAAATAAAATTAAAAAAATGACACACACCTTTGATTAGATTTTGATCTTTGTGATGTCTAGCTGATGACCAAGCACCCGGGTAAGCGTCTAGGCTGCGGTCCCGAAGGCGAGAGGGACATTAAGGAGCACGCCTTCTTCCGTTACATCGATTGGGAAAAACTGGAGAACAAAGAGGTCCAACCGCCTTTCAAGCCAAAATCTGTGAGTATGACACAAGCGCACGTTTAATGCCGTGGGAACGATTCACACACGACACAACCGTAAGCGAGTGAGCAAATCAGGTAAGTCGGTTCATCCCTTGCACGCAACCATCACCCGTTACTACGCCCGCACTTTGTCATTGTGGTGACGACTCAGCAATATAGACCAATGGAAATCCGCAGTCCACGAGCTGTGCGATTTTATTGGTCGATGCCATGTTTGCCTTGCCTTTTTTTGGCTGGGGGGTTGCAGCCTGGGTTATAATAGTTTTAGATTTTTTTGTTTTATTATTTCATTTTGAATTTTGTTTTAGTTCATTCAGATGGAATTATTTATGACAGCAGGCTTTGTTTTTTTATTTATTTATTTGTTTGTTTTCGTTTAGTTTTATATATATATATATATATATATATATATATATATATATATATATATATATATATATATATATATATATATAATAAGAATGAAAGTAATGAACCTCCAAAATGAAGAAGAAAAAAAAATGTTTTTATTTTATTTTGTTGGATTTTTTTTCCACTTTTGGTTATTTTGTCTTTTTTTTTTTTTTAACTATAATAACCTGGGCGGCATCCCTAATCATGCTCACTCCCATCCCTCCATTTTCTCTCTCTCTCTCTTCTCTCCCCTCTTCCACGGCAGTGCGGGCGTGACGCCGAGAACTTTGACCGCTTTTTCACACGCCACCCCCCAGAGCTGACCCCCCCAGATAAGGAGCTAATAGCCAACTTGGACCAGGAAGAATTCCAAGGCTTCACATTTGTTAACCCGGAGTACCATCACGCTACTCACTGACCTCGCTGCACACACACACACACACACACACACACATGCATCAGTGCAATAGTGAGCCAGAAATCGCCATCATGAGGATATGCCGGCAAAAAAAAAAGTCTCACCATTCCTTTAACATGGTAAATATAAGCGCACGCAAGAAAAGAGAAATATCAAATTTGTAATATCAACTCTACTGTCTCGATTCCGATCAACAGTGCAAGTTGAACTAAAATAGCCTTCTCAGTTTATCTTATCAGATTCATCCTACTAATGAGGAAAATTGTTTCCTGAGTATAAAAACCCCAAACGGCCCTCCTAGGATTGTTTGAATGCTGACCGGTGTACCCCAAGCCAAATAATTATTTTCTCAGAGTATAGGAAATGTTTTGCTAAAAAAAAAAAAAGAAAAAAAAAAAGTCTCATCCACGCTGCTCAAAACAAAAATGTTTTTTGAAGCATAAGTTCTAAACATTCGTCCATTTTAGACACACACACCAAAATAATCAAAGGTCAAAGATGTGATAATCGAACAATTTATTATCATCGTTTGCACTGCATCAGGTGTTGTTATCGTCTTAGTTAAGACCAAATATTGTTTACAGCTCTTGTGTTTGATCCGGGGCTGCTAAAGTGCCAACTGGAAAAAGTGCAGCCAAGCAATGTTTCACCCAACATCCCCTCTCAAAAAAAAAAAAAAAAGACCCGTGCGTGCCAATTTAGTTGAAGTCATCCATTTTAGACTGCACATTAGAACAAATAACCTCCTAAAAAAACAATTAAAAAAAATCATCGTGACGAGATGTGCGTTGAACAAAGTATTGGTCACGTGTCGTCACGCCAGTGAAAACGTTTGCGCACTTAAAGCAATGACGGACGACAAAAAAAAAATGTCATGAATATATCAACTGTCATTGTTGTGGGTGAAAGAAAAAACTTCTATGAATTGTTGTTGTTGTTCTGTATGACTGGAAAGTAAGAATATACTCACTGGTGCCTACCAGGACACTTGTGCTGCGTCCGCCTTCTTATTCCACATGTCCAACTGAAAGAAAATAGAAAAAACATTTAGAATGGATTCATTTATGATCGACTTGTGCTTTAGCTAACGGTTCATGCCGTGCGTCACACTAGCTGAGTAGGAGAAGCGATTTTTCTTCCTCAGTTCAGCCGGCCGCCGAGACACGTGACAAAGGGAGGTAGGCAATGTCAACATTCTTCTTTCATGTGCTCAGCTCATGGCTTCACCTCCTATCCTCTTGTGGAATCTGTTTTATGGATCCTCGTTTGTACTGGAATGTTTCTCTCTGCCGCGCAGGTGTTTGTCTCGGGTTTGTACTGTGACGTCAGCAGGTCTTTCCCGTTTTTGTTGTCGTGTTTCCGGGTTTGTTCGCACTGTGTGTGCTTCTGTTTTTGTCACACTGGGGATCCAAAAGCTCCTGAAACAGAATCAATAGTTTAGACTTGATCTTCATAAGTGAATATGATAATAGTAATGAAGTGGAACCTATAAAAGGTCAAATGTCACAGAACCAGCCCTCGAGGACTGGAGTTTGACACCTGTGGAAAATTGAGACGCAATTTGTTCTGGGATGCTGGTTAGAATAAATCGGTACTAAATTATCACCATTATAAAAAAAAATTTTAAATAGAAGGACGTCGGTTAAACTTGGATGAAGATTAAAAAGTTTCGTTCAGTGTCTCACCCCTGCAAATCACCGATCGAAATGTCTTTGTGTCTTTGGACTTGCCTTTCTTTTCCCCCTCATCACTGTGCTTTAATGGAACTTTTTTTCTGCTTCCTGTTTTGTCTCGTTAGTAACGAGTGATGGGAAAATGAAGCTTCAAATTTGCTTCATGAACTATTTTTTTTTTTTTTTTACTCCGCTCGATAACAGTGACTTGTCATTTCTTCAACCCTTTCTTTGAGCCAAATTTGAAGTTTCATTTTTCCATCACTATTCATTATACCTTTTTAAAATTTGCCCCAAATGTTTCTTTTTGACTTGATTTGATTTTTTTCCTGTCAGAAATCCCGCCGCGACGTGGGCAACTTTGACAAGGAGTTCACTAAGATGGCCGTTGAGCTGACGCCGACGGACAAACTCTTCATCATGAATCTGGACCAGAACGAATTTCAAGGCTTCTCCTACACCAACCCCGAGTTTGTTATACAAGTGTAAAAGGGGAGGATGAAAAATGCCAAAACCTGAACAGACCTGCAGTGTCTTTCCATCATCTTGTCACGTTGCATCCAATCGTAAAGCGGACTACACACCCACCAATGCACGATGTGAGACTGCACAAGTGAGGGCTGCTTACAGCGGGACTGATCTTCAATTCTCTTACACGGTAGCCAAAAAAAAAAAAAAGAGTCTCTCATAGTGTGAAGACCTCCGCCAAGGCTCAACTGTTGACAAAAGTGAAGGAAGGAAAAAAACATTTCTATGGCTTCTGATTTCAGAGCTAATAATCCAACAATTTGTGTATAGAGCATAATTCATTGTGGCCCATGACAAAATATAACATCAGGTTTTCATCATAACAAAAATAGAATAATGCAGTTATATTTCAGCAACAGATTTCATTTTGTTTCTAAAAATGTCATAGCTCAAAATGACGCATGGGAAAATCCTTATTGCGCAAGCTTTTATAGGTCAAACTTAAAAATATGACGTGCTAAAGAAATAAAGTACTCTTTATATCTATCAGCGTAAAAAAAAGCATGTCGGCATAAAGCCAATTCTGATTAAAATTTGGTGTTGACCAGTATTTGGATCGACTTGGGCCTATGTTTTGGGTTATTCATTGAACTCGAAACTTTGGCTCATATCAAAACTCATAAAAGAACTTTTTATGTTGTCTCCTGGAAAATAATCCCCCCAAAAAATATTTAGCCTACAATTTTGTTCAAATTAGTCACAAGATTTTTTGCGTCATCCTGAAAAACCCCTTTTAATGGCAATCAAAACAAAAGCGGTCTTTTTTTGTGCTTGGCGGAGGTCAACAATAGTTAAAATTGTGCTCAGTGTCAGCATGTCAATGCGGAGCGCAGCAACAAACAATGTGGCAGCGTGTGTATTGATCCACAAGCAGCAGGCATGTTTGTTGTTTATTTCCTTCTCATCTGTCATGAACATTCCATGATCAATATGTCATGTACGTATGTTATGTGCTCACACACACACGTATGCAAGCATGCACGTATCTGTGCAGGGTGTAGTAGCGGATGGGATGGTCGGGATTTTGTCCCGAGCTAGCACGTTTTGTCTTCCAAACGAGTCCGTTTTTGCAACCTACGCTCTTACTCCACGCCGTACTTTCCGATTAAATTCCGTTCATGTGCAATAATTAGCAATTCAAGTCAAAGATTACTTTCCGATTCATCGTTACACCTGGAGTTATTCAACCGAATTTGTAATCACTCTTTGGACAAAAGTATTGGGACACAGTTTTGGTGATCTTTGCCCTAGAGTGTAATTGAACCCTTTGAAGGTTTTCGGGTGTTTTTCCCGTAAGGAAAAGTGGGCTGACGGGTGAGAGCAGAGGTGATTGGTCAATTTCATGCAAAAATGGCTCACAAATGCAAAAGCAACTCTTCCCCAAAAATGATATTGAAGGAACATCATCTCTTGTCTCCTTTCTGGTGCCATGTATGCGCTCACCTATAGTGCTATATGTACTGTCTTTGTGGTGCAGCTCCTCCTATGCATGCCATAACTGTATTTGTCGCCTTTGTTTTTTTTTAATTCTTAAACACAAAATGACTAGAGCTCACGAGGTCACGTGCAATGAACATTTAATAGTTGTACTTGTTCTTATTCTGTATATGTTTCGATGTATGTGTAAATAGGAAGGGACTCCAAATAGTTTTGATGAGTTTCGTCATATCACCTATCATGCTTTTTATTGATTCATTTGTTTATTTTTTATTTATTTTTTTAAATTAGAGCTCCAAGTGATGCTTTTTGAGCATTTTTTTTGGGACATATTCAAAGTGTGAAGGTCACTGAAAGGATTTGGAGGTGCAACGGCTCATTCGTCAACGCTTGCAGCCCTAATTGATTTTTTTAGGTCGGTTTGGAGTTCAACACTTCCATTTGTGACCGTTTTGAGCAGAAAAAAAAAAAAGAGGGGGACATGGATGTCTACTATGCAAAAGGCAAGCAAAAGAAGAGGAAGATTTGAAAGACTTTTGTATAAATCAACCTGTGTAACAATTACTACTCTCATGTTGCATGCGCCGTCATTACCTGCGCGTGAGGCATCAACATTAAAGTATGAATAGTTCTCTGCCTCGGATTCTTGTTCTCTCAACCATCCAGTTTATTTCTAGAGTTCTTCTTCATTGCTGCAAAGATTAGAATAGTGACAGAATGATATAGAAGTGATTAAAAGTGAAAATTAAAATATATATATATTGTACATGAAAAAAAATACACAATTTGCAGGTATTGCAAAACAATATGGTTTATTTTGTATTAAAAAAAACAACGCCTAAAATTTGGAGAAAAAAAATTGGATTAACCAAAATTGGTTTATTTTTGACCCAATTCTTCATCCATGTGCTTATCAAATTTTATCCATAACATTTTGCTCCGACCAAGCAAGCGCTAATGTCAACGAGGGCTGGAGCTCTGTAGCCCGATGACAAATTTGAAATATGATTGGTTGGAGAAAAAGTCTCAATAATATGATGGCTCAAATTGCTAAAGATTGTTAAAGCCCGAGGCAGATTATATGGATTAACATGTCAAACACAGAGAGGCTGGATTCTGATTGGACACACACACACACACACACACACACACAGTGGTGGGGGACATTGTGCAATGAGTGTCAAGCCGCATCTCCATCCCAGTAGACCCTGTTGCACATACTGCCAGGTTGTTGTACTTACCTTTTGTCTCATTTGCTGCTCTCAAAGAATTCCTTCAAGTTTTTGTCCACTTTCATACAAAAGGATTCCTAAAGAAAGAAAAAAAAAATAAGCACAATGTTTACTTTCAAAAGACGACCAGCAAAGTCAATTGGAATTCAAGCAAGTGAATCTAAACAGAGATAAAAGGCATCTTTTTTTTTTTTTTTTTTGGGGGAGGCATGAGGCTGTGCAACCGGGGTGTGATGATGCTGATGACCACGGCGGGGGCTTTCTGCGCTTTCAGCCTTATGACCATCGCGGTGGGGACAGACTACTGGCTGTACTCGCGCGGGATGTGCCGCTCCAAGAACCTGGGCGACAACGAGACGGTCCGCAAGAATGAGGAGGTGCTCACCCACTCGGGTTTGTGGAGGACATGCTGCACCGAAGGTACATGACAGTTTTTAATGGAATATTAGAGTTAAAATTATTGTATTATTGCTTGTTTATTAATATTGCTATTATCTCATATTCCTTATTTGCTGTCACTATAGCGGCAAAAAGGAATACAGCATCATTTTAATTGTTGCAATGGAATCTTGGTTATATCTTAACAGTCCGACTTTGCAGAGTCATGACACAAGTTGGCACACTATTTGGCAAGCAATACATATGCGAAGCTCATTTTTTTAAATCAAATTCTTTTGACTGTATTAATGAAGGGTTTCTAACATCGAGTCTTCTATTCACCAACCAGCAGTGACTATTTGGATAATGATGTTGCCATTGGTTTATAGTTTCAAAACAGTGTTATGTATTGGGTATATTCTGTTATTTTCTTAAAATAAATAAATATAATTTTCTTGAAATAAATGTATTTTTAGGATAAAAAAAACTGTGTTTATTTTGTCAGGTTTTACAAAATATTTTGTACTGCCTGACTGGTGCTTGTCTACCTTTTTTCACAATAAGTTTGGTTTTGGTTACCATGGTGATGGTCCCACATCAATACTGCGCATCAGGACATATTCATCAATATATCCCATGTGATGCATGCATGGGGGTCAGAAAGCATTGCGAGCAGCACGCAAAGTTTGAATTTCGAGTGCGCACTTGACAAAACAAAAACAACAATGAATGAACTCTAACCTCATATGAAACCTTATCAAAGTTCGCACACCACCAAGTTCAGAGCAGAACTGATGCCAAGCCAGAGCCAGAGCAGGGAGATCAATACCGAAGTCCATCAGATGATGCACACATCCCATTAAGCATTATGCAACTCCCTCTTTTCAAGAGCATACAAAGTGGACTGGGTCAAACAGACAGAGTTAGTCATGCTATAAAATAACAGCGCAAAGATAAAGTTACAAAAAACCTTTACAGTCATGTTTGCTTCTCTTTAGGAACATTTCGAGGCGTTTGCAAAGACATCGATCACTTTGCAGAGGATGCCGACTACGAGCAGGACGCCGCGGAATATTTGCTACGTGAGTTGCTGCTGTGATGTACAGCGTGTTTGGAAAAGTCACTCAAATTGTTTATGGGATGGAATTTATTGCCATTGCACATGCGCAATAGCAACGGAAATAAGACGCAATGACCAACAGAGGGAGACAAAGCAGAGAAGGTTTCTTAAATGAGAAAGAAAAACATAAGCAAGATGCAAGCTTGGCTCAACGTAACTCGGCATTTCTTCCTTTCAGGGGCGGTGCGAGCGTCCAGCCTCTTCCCGATCCTCAGTGTGGGCTTGTTATTCCTCGGAGGTGTGTGCGTGGCGGCCAGCGAGTTCTACAAGTCACGCTACAACGTCATCCTGACAGCGGGCATTCTCTTTGTCTCTGCAGGTGTGCAACACGCGGACAACTAAGGCACAAATCCTGGTTTTGAACTAAATCTGCAAAGGCCCAATTATTGGATGACTGGGAAAAATTATGAACCAGACAGTCATAGTTTGAGACTGGAATCCTGACGTCACAGTGAACATTCATCATTTACTCTCGATAGAGAATGGAAGCAAAAGTGAAAAAAAAAATTCCCGGGAAAATAAAAATAAAAAATACTCCAAATGCCAATTATCTGACCTGGCTGGCATATTTCGAGGGGTGTCACCTTGGCACCCCCTCTAGCTCCGCCCATGTTCTGATTGTCAATAAGTGTTGACCGCGCTTTTGGCTTTTTTTTTTTTTTGACTCTTCACTTGTCACTCTTCAGGTTTGAGTAACATCATCGGCATCATCGTGTACATATCGGCCAACTCTGGAGACCCCAGCCAAAGCGACAACAAGAAAAGCTACTCCTACGGCTGGTCCTTCTACTTCGGGGCGTTGTCTTTCGTCCTGGCCGAGATGGTGGGCGTTTTGGCGGTGCACGTGTTTATCGAGAAGCACCGGCAGCTCCGTACCAACGGCCGACCCTCCCTGGTCAAACCGCCCGTTTCGCGTGGCTCGTCCAACTATCGCAACCGCTACTACAGCAACCGCCCTCAAAGGCACAGCAGTAGAAGTAACCACAGCGGCACCGTCGACTTCGTCCCCGACTCACTGCGAACGTCCCTGGTGCGGGAAGCGTCGCTCTCATCGGAGGCCAAGATGGCCGCCTTGCCGGGGTTGCCCCCTCCGGTTACCTCGGAGTACATGCTTTACGCGCTGAAGGACGCCGACGTGTTGTTGGACAGTTTAACGGCCGCGCCTCGGGATGATGATGAAGACATACTGCCTGGAATGTGTGCCAACAGTAAGAGAACCACTCCGGTCTGACGCGAGACGTGATGGACGCATGACCTCTTGTTTAAGAAGAGCACAGAGACTCTGATGACACAGAAACAATTACAAGAAGTGGTTCTGAAATTTTTTGATACCCTAAAAACACACTTAACCCGACAAGTTCCATCATTAACTAAAATGGAATTAGCATCCCATCACTAAAAGGGGGGGGGGGGGCAATAGAGGGCTGCACCCACCCACCAAGATGCTTATTCCCAGGCATGACTCTAAATAAATTGTGATTTTTATTTTATTATAACTACATACTTTTGAAACAACAACGCTAACAAAACCTTTCTTTCTAAAGTAGAAGAATCGCTGACTTGTCTAAATGCCGTAGTAAAGCGTCAACTACTGAGACGGAGGACTTACGTCATGTCAAATTTTGTCCGCCTCAAGTGTAGGATCATCAAAAATATGCAGTAAAAATAATAATTGCTGTTCATGTAGACCCCTCAACTCTCGATTCGGGTGATGGGTCGAGCTTAGTTTAGTAGGCCAGTGGAAGAAAAAAAAATCTTACCACATCTGTGCAGTTATACAAAGTGTGGATTCAAATTCTTTTGTGTCCCATTATTTTTGACTTGTACACTGAATAAAGATTTCTTGGAAACTTATCATTTCAGTGCCTTGTGGTACCTCTCGCCTGTGTGTCGAGAGCCAGATGGGAACACGTATTTTCCCGTAAAAGCGTACGTGGGGGGTTTCACAGAAGGAATGCGATGATAAAGGGAAGCTGGCGTCCTGCCAGCCAGCGGGAAAGCACTTCAAATTCCAAAGTAAATATAGGATTTATGACACAATAAGTTTTGCGTTGCTCTGTGAGTGGGTGGACGTTGATTTCATTCATGACTGTGAGTCTTCCTGTGCTGAGGATAAGGCGAATTTCCCAAAAGGACAAACTTGTCCAGAATTCTCTCACTCTCTCTCTCTGGCATCATGTGACTGCAGTGACCCACTGATGCCCTTTTTTTTTTTTTTTAGTTCCAATGCTGCTCTCTCGCTCACTCACATCGAAGGGCTGTCGGGAAGACCATCACTCTTACTTTCACTTTGCACCTCCTACATCAGTTTTTCACAAGGGCAAGGCACCGCGCACTTTTTGTTACCAGTTGAACTCGGAAGAATGTTTTGCGGCTACTTCTTTTGGACTGTTCTTTCACTGTCTGTCTTTTTAAGCAACTTCCATGTATACGGCTGTGGTAAGTTTAAACGCTTTGGCTTCATTCTTCGATCAAATTAGTAGTAATTATATCAAATGATTTTGTTTCGTGAATTAAAATGCCATTGGGTCCAATTGTTTGTTGTTAGAAAACTTTTGGTCTTTACTGTAGGCAGAGTTTGAAACGTATTTTTGACTTTAAAAAAAAAAAAAAGAAGAAATTCGGACTCAACTTTGACAACATGTGACAAACGGGAAGTGGGCTGAGAAACACTTGCCAAAGATGACACCGTATAACTGTCAAACAAGTGTAACAAGAAGTTAACTGCGGTGACCTCAGAGATTCCACTGCATGATTCAAATTCATGAAATTTCTTGCTTGATAATTTACCTAGGGAATTCCCTTTTAATTTTCAGATTACAACTGCACGGATAAGCCAGTGTTCACTCCGTCCAAACTGGTGGTACAGTTTGGCATGCCGGCGTCTGCCAGCTGCTCCGCTTGCCGACACGCTTGCCAGAACAAATCGGTCGGTTTGGAAAAGTCAATCGGCGAAGAGCAAAGAAACGGGACAAACCTTTTATGGACGGTGGACGAAATGAATGCGTACCCTAAGTTTGTCACGTGCTACTACAATAAAGGCAACGGCTCCCATTGCTGCAGCAAGCTGCCCATCACCGTCTTCCGTAAGACCCTCCAGTGACTTGTTCAAAATATCGAAATTTTGAAAATAACTGACCCCACACTGTCATCAAAAAAAAAAAAAAATCACAAAAGGAAGTGGTTGTTTATCTTACCGACTCTTCATTTTGTGCTCTCGCAGAGTATCCTAAAAAGGTCGAGTTGAACCTCCATGATCATGAGGGGCCGATGCTGGAAGGTCAAAGATACTTTCTGTACTGTCGTGTGGTTGAAGCCGCTCCCATCAGAAACCTTATCGTGATCTTCTACCAAGACGGCACCGAAGTGAACCGCAACCACCTAAAGAACAGCATGGAAAAGAAACCGGTCAACGTAACCTTTACGACCTTCGTTAATGCCACCAAAGAAAAGAATGGCGCTCGATATGAGTGCATTGCCCAGCTGGACGTGGAACCTGATAAACCACCGTACGAGATACGATCTAATATCTTCACCACATTTGTTCTCTGTGAGTCTGTTACCATAAGAACAATAGATCTGTAGAAATTCCTACTTTTTGTATCTCTGCCTTTCTCAAAAATCAATCTCACCAATGTATTTCTGTCACAATCAACACGCAGATAAGCCTCAATTTGACGGACCTGTCGATAGATCGATCAGCCTGACGGTGGGGGATCCCCTTCATCTCAACTGCTCCGCCGAGGGCAACCCGAGACCCTCGGTCACGTGGGAACTCCCGTCGGCCGGCGCTTTCGAAGGCGATGTCTTCTCGGTGGACTCTGTCACCACGGAACACATAGGAGAATACAAGTGTTCCATTAACAACAGCATGGGGAGGATCTCGGGTGTGTTTCATGTGGCTGTACGAGGTGAGTTGATGAATTTGACCTTAACGTACTGGAAAAATCTACGGAAATACTTCCAAGTAAAAGTGACCTAAATATTTTCAAATCTACCTAATACGGCAAAAATACCAAAATCCTACCTATAAGCTACCCAAATCTAAAAAATAAATTAATATGAAACACATAAATAAAAAATTATATATACACAACTAAAAATAAATATCAGAGTCATCTAAATAAATCTTAAATCTCCCGAAAATATCAATCAACGCAGCTGTTTTAGTCATTGACTTCACTTATACCGATGCTAACTTTGTCACCCTTTTGTTTTCTGTCTTTGCAGTCAACTACATGAATATGACTTTAGCCGTAGTAGCGGCGGTCGTTACTCTCGTGGCCATTGTCATCATCGCGGCGTGCGTCCATTGCTACAGACTCAGTCGGACTGGAAAGTACAACCTGAAGGACGTGTTTCATTTTCGCACCCCGCAGATCGGGCTACCTGCAGAGGAGCTTTGAGGGGGGGGGAGCGGTATGAGAATCAAGGTGCCGTCATCTGTATAAATGTGTGCATATTTCTGCAACTAATTTTGCCAAAGTCAATCTGAGGCACAAAGCTGCTGCTGGGTATAGGAGGTCCACATTGGTCTTTCTTGTGTAACACTGACAATGAGTCCCAAAGGTATTAAAGCATCTGCAGGAAGTCCTTTTCCTTTCCTGTTTGGAGTAACGGTAACGCCCGCCTATTCTTCCATTGTTGTAATAAGAAAGTTCAACTTCATAAATGAATCATGGATTATATTGTAATACGTTTTCAGTCCCAGACGCAAATGGACTGATGAACATTGTTTAACAAGGCTTGCTGAATTTAATTTGCTGCTGTCTCAAGGTCAACATAATATATATGTGTGTATATATATATATATATATATATATATATATATATATATATATATATATATATATATGTGTGTGTGTGTGTGCGGACACACACATACACTTTTTTTTTTTTACATTTAATATTTTTAACATGACATCAGTGACGTACCGAACATGTTCTCATTGTGAATACGAGGCTGGAAACAACTGCACATCCTGCCCTTGAGAATGTCTGCCCTGTCTGTGTTTTTTTTTTTTTTTTTTTTTTTTTTTGGGAGTCCTATGTTGCGTGTAATGTATGTACAGTGTGTATTTTGGGGGTTGTGACATTGCATCAAATTGAAACTGCACAGCTGGAATAAAAATAATGATACTATCGCAGATGCTTCCATTGTGGCATTTGATGAATAATTTAATGAACAAAAACATATTTTAAGTCACTAATGGTGTAGTGGTTCACTAGCCTGGATAAGTGACAGGTGCCCTCCATGCACAGTTTACCAAATGTATGCCTTAAATGTTTATTTAGCATAAAACGTTTGTCATCAAAAATGAACAAGCGACCTATTTTAAGTACTTGACAATCTACCTGAATCTGATTGGCTCGCTAAAGACCGAACCCAGACCTTCACCTATCAGGCATCAGATAACACTGCGACAGTGCCAAGTAAAAGCCAAAAATAGGATTTGTGTAAACAGCTTGTGGCTAACTAAGAGGATCAAAGTAGGCGTTTAGCTTGTGTTTAGCTTAGTTTGTAGTCAGCAAGTTGTTAGAACATCGCCGCTGGACACACTTGGACTGAAGGATGAGTGGGACCGGGGTAGCTATCGACTACAGTGCCTGGGATCACATCGATATTTCGGACGACGATGACGTCACCAACCCTTACGTCGACACGCCGAGCTTGTTTCGGATGAGACACCGGGTGAGGAGTAATAGACATTTTGATATTAACTGAAATTTGTTGGACTGCTAAACTGCTCTCACTTATCTACAATAAGGTTTCTCCTTCATGATCCACAACAATCAGCAAAATTCTTGATTTTTTTTTTTATTTTTTTATGAACTTACAATTCTCAGGCACGTCTGGAGAAGATGGCCGCGTTCCAGCAAAGTGGAGAAGACCTGGAGAGCAACCTGGCAGAATGCGGCAGGCTTCTGGAGGAGGCCGAGCGTCGACTCCGAGCCATGGAGGAAAAGAAGACTGAAGCGGAGGAGCCCGACTTGACCAATGTCCGGGCGGAGGTGAAGAAACTAAAAAAGGACAAAAGATCATTCGAGAAGATGAGGGAGGAACACAAGCGTGAGGAGAAAAAGCTACCCTGGAACGTAGACACCATCAGCAAAGATGGCTTCAGCAGGGTAAGACAAGAACATTCCTCCAAATGCCACCAGCATCTTACAAATATGTCTTGTAGAGTATTTTCAACATGAAACCGAAAGAAGAGACACAGGAGGAAGGCGTGGAGAAGTACACCGAGAAAATCAAACACTTTGGTAAGACAAAGTCGTTTGATTTTACGCAACCAACAAATGACAAAAGAACAATCCTAAAAATATTCTAGATCTTCCATAGAGCGAGTTTCACCTTCACTCTGTCACTAAGTGCTTTGCTCTTAGAGGGTTCTGTTGATTTTCTGAAATGTAAACATATAAGGAGTGTGGTTCGAGACCTCTGGTGTGTTTAATAAAACAAACAGACTTGATTTAAAGTGCGCCTCACTAGTCGGTTGTAAAAATAGTTCAACGCCGATGGGGACATTGTGATTTCTTAGGCATGGAAAAGATCTTTTGAAAATCACTTTGGATTTCTAGCAATGTTGTTGATAAAGCTTTTGTTGCTTTTGCATTAATTAGTACCAAAAGACGTGTTTATGTACATTACACTAGGAATGTTGCGGCGCTACGACGACAGTCAGAAATATCTGTCGGACAATCCGCATCTTGTGTGTGAGGAGACGGCAAACCGCCTTGTGGTCATCTGTATTGAGTATGCGATCGATGAGGTGAGAAAATTGGCTCCGTCTGGATCATAAAACAGAATTATTTAAAAAAATAATAAGAATAATAATCTACCTTTTCCGATTTAGAAGCACGCCTTGATGGAGCAGGTGGCCCACCAGGCCATGGTCATGCACTCCATCTTGGATTTGAGCCGAGCATTAAAGGTGGACCCGCGAGGCTGCTTCAGGCAGTTCTTCTCAAGCATGAAGGTCAGTAGAAGTCCAAACTGGGTTCTTGTGTTTTAGTCTCGTTGTCCTCACGCGTGTGTGTCGCAGAATGCGGAGCAGTTGAACCGGGAGGCTTTCCAGCGTGAGTTGGAACTGCTGAAAGAACGTGTACGGAGCTGCGCACGGATGCGTATGGAGGAAGCCAAGGAGGAGCTGGAAGAGGAGGAGAAACAAAAAAGATTGGGCCCCGGTGGTCTAGATCCCGTCGAGGTCTACGAGTCACTGCCCAAGGTAAATGTTCCGCTTAAGCACTCGACGGCGATCAAATGACTCCAACCGTGAGTCCCTTGTGAGAGTTTCCCGTTTCACTTTGTTTGCACACAAACATACGGCCTATTGATCTCGTCGGGCAGCACAGACGACTCGAAATGATGAAGTTCTGACCTGCTGTTGTCTCTCTGTAAGGACATGCAGAGGAGCTTTGATGAGAAGAACATTGAAATGCTGCACGAAGCTATAGGCAAATTGGACCTTGAGGTGAGCGGATGGATGGTTGATGATGATGATGTGATGATGACGTGGTGGTGGTCTTCACAGGAGGGTAAATATCACCTGGCAAGGTGCATCGACTCTGGACTGTGGGTGCCTGAGTCTGGAGAGAATGAAGACTATGGAGAAGATGAGGAAGAGGATTAAACTGTGTTTGGAATGACATAAAAATATTTGGATGTTTTTGAATAAAAACTGATAAGTAGCAGCTCATAGAGCTTTTTATCATGGAGAGTTTTTTGTTGTTGTGTGTTTTACATGTGCGGACACATTTAGTTCAAAAATATAAAATTATTATTTCTTATTTAAGTGTGTTAAGGCCATTGTAATATTTACAAGAGCAGATTTACAGATCTATAAATTGCTAACCATCAAGCTGTTGGCCTGAGTGGTACCCAGAAAATATTTTTTTTTTGTAGGGGAGGGGGGGCAAAAATAATTTATAATAATTTAATAATAATAAATACAAATAACAATAAATACATATTTAATAAATATAATTATCTATATTTTTTTATTTTTAGAGGGAGTGCATGGGGTACTGAGGATGAGATTATTATTGGCCAATGCATGTGGTAATAAAGGAGCGGGGTGGGGATGTAAAGGGCTTCTCCATGAAGATGGTAGGGGGGGTGAGGACAATGTGTTTGCTATCTGGCTGGTTGGTTGGATCAAGAAAACGAGGAGGAGGAGAAAGAGAGAGGAGATCCGAGGAGGGTGGGGGAGCTGCTATTCATGAAGACGCAGAGCGCTTGTGACACATGCACGGCTCGTCTGCAGGCAGCCAGCACGGACAGCGACCAGGAGGAGGAGGAGGAGGAGGTGGAGGAGGAGAAGGAGGAGGCAGGAGGAGAGGAAGAGGAGGCGGAGGACCGGCCCGCCTTCATCTGGACGCCATCAAGGTGAGTGTGTTGTTTTAGAAAATGCTGCAGCCTGTGTGCGTTTGAGAGGGGGATCCCTCATGCTGCGTCTTCATATCTGCCTCCTGCATGTATGTCACTGTGTCACCATCCACCTCCTCCCCCCCCCCCCCCCCCTCCCGACGTGTATTTGTACGCATGCAGACTAGTTGACCCTACGTGTGTGCGGATATAATGCCAGGTGATCAGAAAGCACAGCGGGACAGCCACAGCCTCCCAAAAAAAACCAAAAAAACGGAAATGGGTCATCGTCGGAGGGCTCCGAGTAATTATATAATGGGAGGGAGATTCGGTATGTTGCAGTACGCTCTCGGAATTAGCTCCCGCAAGGCCATCGCAATGACACCGTGTTTATGTTGTGCTAGCGTCGTGTTCCTCAAAATGACAAGAGGTGCTTCTGTGATTTTGATTCATTTTTTTGATGTGTGTGTGTGTGTAAAAGTATGGAAAGGGGAAATTCGGGCAATAGTGGTTTGTTGCGCACTCACCGGTTTGGAAGTGTTTGGATTTCAGATGAAGTGCTTTTAAAGTGGTTCCAATTTGAAGCGTTTCCTCGTCGAAATGGCTTTCTGGTTGCATCAAAGGAAAAAACGAGAGAGAGTTTGTAACGGTCATGTTTTGATCACGATTTGTCATCATCAATAAAGTCGTGAAGTCATGTTTACAAGAGGAAGGTTTGTTGTGATCAAGTCTCAATAGGACAAAAATAAAGTTGTAACGTTTTGACGATGAAGTTGTATTTTCTAAAACATCAGAATGTTGCAAGGAAAATATTCTGTAATATTATACACATACACACACAAACACACACACACAGTGTAGATCTCTTACAATAATTGTTGACCTTGAATACTTCTTATTGTGCTTCACAGGAAGAAGTGAAGAGCCACTCAAACTTGTGACCTTCCAAGATGACTTCCAAGCGGTGATGCTCGTCATTCCGAAAGGTCACCGCAAAACACGCCGCTCTTGGATTTTTGTATTGCACCGAGGACAGATTTTTACGTGGTTGGAACTATGCGAGGAAGAGTCCGTGTTGGATTAGTGGATCTGGAGATATGTTTTTTTCCAACAGTCTCCCAGCCGCGAACCCTAACTGGGGTGTGTTGTTGCCTCGCCTGGCCCAAGCAGGACCAAATTCTGGTGGAGCTTCACGGCAGACATTCTAACATGGAGTAAGCTCTGTGAAGTGTATCAATATATTCAGTAGTATATAAAAAAAAAAAAAAAAGTTAGTCAAAACCAAACAAAAACGACGGCGACCCAGAGGGGGGACCGAGGGGTCCTGTTTGATCCACCTGAACCCCGAGGTGTCAGGAAAGCCCAATGGACGCAGACGGCGACCCGGTTTAAGGCTCATAAACGACCTCCTGACCCCCAAGCACCTTCTACCTGGGTTTAACCTTGGAGTGACCTGCCACCTCTCCGGTCCTGGCTCTCCACCTGCTCTGCTGCCTGGGTTCCGGAACGCTCCGCCCTGGGGCCCAGAACGAGCCAATCAGGATGAAGAAGAGCCGCAGCGTGCTGTCGGTAACTGGAGAAGAGGTGAGGTGGAAAAACAAAGTATCAAGATCAATGTTGAGAATTGAATTTTTATTTTTTTGTGTGATTTCATAGAGCAATCTAATTGATTGTGCTGCTCCTTCAGGTGTACTCAACTTGGCCACCAGGAGGCAGTATACTATAGTTCAGTCAAGTTGACACAAACAAAAGAACAATAGTTTACATTGCCCTGGTAATGTTCATCAAACTCGAGTTATAATCAATACAGCAGCGATATTTGAACAGGCCCTTCGGTCAAAAAGGTTCACGTGCGCTTGTATAAACAAACAAATAAAATGTATTTGGGTCTACTGCCGAGAAAGATTCGCACACCTGGTGATTTTCACACATTTTGACCTTCCTTTGTGCTTTTTGTGAAGTGAAGGAATCCACTTAGATGATGCCAGGTTGCTTTCATCCACAACGAAGTACATGAGAGCATGCATTATTCAAAGAGGCTTTTATTGATCGAACTCGGCAAGTAGCTTTTTGGAAATGACAATATATTTAGATGCATCCTTCCACATCTGCTCGGGATGACAACATGAAGCGCAGCATGGGAGTAACACGGCACGGTTGCCTAGCAACTGCTATCGTCCGCCCCCCCCCCCCCCCACGAGTGTTTTGTTGCTACGTTGCTGCAGTGCAGATCAGCATCCAAGAGTGCCGTCTGTAACGGCCTTATCTCTCGCGCACACACACGCACACACACACACACACACACACACACACACACACACACACACACACACACACACACACACACACACACACACGCATTTTTTAAGCTTTTTAAGAATCCAATCAAGTACTTGATAGTGGTTGAGACATAACGCTGGTCTCCTCGTTGTTTTATAGGGTGAAGACGTTCAAATAACGGTTGGCGCAGGGGAAAAGCCAGAGTCGCCGCGCTACAGTCGATCCTACACGTCCGGGGCCACGCTGGGGGCGGAGCTACGCAGGGGTAGGAGCAGGAGACTCTCATCTAGTCTACAGGTAGTCAACGTACAGTACGGGGCCACCCGCTTTGGTCTGGCAGCCAAGAGATTTTTTTTTTTTTTTTCTATTTTGCTCGGCACAGGTTCCCTGCTGGCTGCGCCCTCGCGACCGCACTCGCTCGCCAGAGGTCCTTAGCAACGTGGCGCGTCCCACAACGCTGCCACTCCGAATCCCGCCACGCATCTCCATTACGCAAGCTGACCCCGACAGGTTTGCACAGCCTGAGAAGTCCACGTTTCCACTTGAGTTTTCTCCAACGCATCTCCTCAAACACTGTTTTTTTGTAGTTATGAAGGAGAAAATGGCGTCTCCCCCGCTCACACGCCACTGGGCTCGCACAGTCCAGGACTCACAATCAACACATCTTTCCCCCAAAGCCAGAGGAGGGAATCTTTCCTCTACCGCTCGGATTCAGATTATGACATGTCGCCAAAGACGGTGTCGCGAAACTCGTCCCTGGCGAGCGAAGGGTGAGCGCATTCATCATGTACTGCTTGGACCTCGGGTGTGAGGCCAAATAATTAACTTTTGAGCACCGTATTTTCCGGACTATAAGGCGCACATAAAAACCCCAAAATTTCTCAAAAGCCGACAGTGCGCCTTATAGTCCGGTACACCTTATATATGGTCCAAATACCTAAATTTAAACTGGCCAGAAGCATTGTGTCATAAAATCAATCATAAGTGGCCCGCTGAAGACTATGAATCATAAAGACTATGGATGATTATTTTGAGATTATACAGTAATTTGTTGCGTCTGAAGTCGAAATAAAAAAGATAAAATGGAGAACGATTTGGATTAAAAATCTGACATGATGCATTAATGGTGCGCCTTATAGTCCAGTGCGCCTTATATAAATCCAAAGTTTCAAAATAGGCCATTCATTGAAGGTGCGCCGTATAGTCCGGTGTGCCTTATAGTACGGAAAATACGGTATTTTTCTGAATATCCTTTGCTTTTTCTAAGTAAGGTATGAGCAAGTTACTTGATTGTTAACATGTGTTTGTCATCTTTTAGTCACACAGGGGAGGACTTCATCGTCACTCCTTTTGCTCAGGTGAGTGGAGCTCGGTCCGGGACAGCGTTCTATCATTACTGTAAAGGTGTTTCGGCTAAGCTGCAGTTTAGTTTGGAGTATTAAATTTCCATTGCAGGGTGTGTAGTGCATGTGTAAATTGACTTGGTATGGAAGTTGCCTGTGAATGTGTTTTTGCAATGTGTGTGTATTGTGTTTAAGGTTCTGGCTAGTCTGCGATCGGTGCGGAGCAATTTTACCATCCTCGCCAACGTCTCCACGCCGACAGTCAAGTCAGTCATTGGCGTAACTGATGTGTCATTTATTTTTATGTGTCGTTTATTAACATATTTAATTTTATGAATGAATTACGACTGTTTGGTCTCATTCTAGTATATTTTATGGCTGTTATTGTATTTGTTTTACACGACCACATATTGTACTGCACCTTTTATTCTCAGGAGATCTCCGCTGGGTGGGGTGTGCGTGAGTCCCAGGGCCACGCTGTGTGACCAGCAATACCAGCAGCTCGCCTTGGACACGCTAGAAGAACTGGACTGGTGTTTGGACCAGCTGGAAACCATCCAGACGCACCGCTCTGTCAGTGAGATGGCATCCAATAAGGTAAAAGATAAATCATTTAAAATATAGGAAATGATTAAACAGTCATCCCTTGCATATTTCTAATTCTTGACATACCACTAGAGGGAGCCCGTTTTGAGACACTATTGGGCAATTGGGGAAAAAAAAATGCTGAATTTTAGCGGCGTCATGTTACTTGACCTCTGGCGGCTGGCACACTTTGTGACCTTTGTGTTACTTTGTGTTATGACAGTTCAAGAGGATGCTTAACAGAGAGTTGTCCCACCTATCCGAGATGAGTCGCTCCGGTAACCAGGTGTCAGAGTACATCTCCAGCACCTTCCTTGGTGAGTGGAGCCATATTCCTATCACAGCAGAACAACATCAGCAATTAAACTGTGTGTGTGTGTGTGTGTGTGTGTGTGTGTGTGTGTGTCTGTCTGTGTCTGTGTGAAGACAAGCAGAACGAAGTGGACATCCCGTCACCAAATCTAAAAGACAAACCGATGAGTCAAATCAGCGGCGTGCGGAAACTGTCGCACAGCTCCAGCCTCTCGAGCGCCTCCATGCCTCGCTTCGGGGTCAACACCGAGCATGAGGACGAGCTCGCCAAGGTCTCGCCAAATTCATTTTTATGGCCTACTCGATTGACAACTTGATGTCATTTTCCATCGCCAATTCACTACTTGTGTCTCTGACAAAGCAGAATTAGCATTAGCCATATCTGAGATCATCTGCGTGAGTTTTATTGAACAAGGTTGTCCATATTGCATGTCTGTGTTTGTATACTTTTGAAGCAGGAGTTGGAGGATTTAGACAAGTGGAGCTTCAACATATTTCAAGTTGCTGACGTCTCCAACAACAGGCCACTCAGCTGCATCATGTACACCATATTTCAGGTAAAAAAAAAAAAAAAATGTTGTTGAGGGAGGAGATGCTATCCATTAGCTCTTTTATGGCTCTTCACATTGTTAGTTAGCATTAAGCTAAGAAGACTTCCTTGAGGTAAAACTATTTTGTGATAGTTTTAAATACACGGTGGGTATTTTTTTTTTTGTTTTACAGCAAAATAATCAACAACTGGTTGAATCTCCAAAATGCAAACGTAAGCCACCTCAATTCTCAAGACACCACTGTGCTTTTAATTTTGATCTTCCCAGGAGCGAGAGCTGCTGAAGAACTTCCGCATCCCGGCTGACACCTTTGTCACTTACGTGATGACACTGGAAGACCATTACCACGGCAACGTAGCGTACCACAACAGCCTCCACGCTGCCGATGTCACCCAGTCCACACACGTGCTCCTCTCCACTCCGGCCCTCGACGTATGTCACAAGAGAAAAAAAAGAAAGGGAACAAGAGCGGTGATCCTACTTCAAAAAATTTCAATGTTCCTGATTTGGGTCTTTCCCCTCAAGGCTGTCTTCACTGACCTGGAGATCCTTGCTGCCCTCTTTGCCGCCGCCATTCATGATGTTGATCATCCTGGAGTTTCCAATCAGTTCCTCATTAACACCAGTGAGTCCCATATATAAGACGAAGAGATTCAAATGACATGGAGTTCCAAAGTTCATTTAAGATGGTGCTGTAAGAATAGACAGAATGCAGATAATGATCATGGTGGTGTGCTGTTTGAACACTGCAATTAACGGAACTACAGCTCCTGCTAATTATGGTGTAAAGAGAAATGAGAAACTGTTAACTTGAACAAAATACGTGAGAGAAGACAATTGAGTTGGTAGCGACTTTGAGAACTTGTTCCTCATCAAAATGAAGTGTTCGGTTGGAAGAGTTATAATGACACCCAGTAGAATCCATTTTAAATCTCGAAGTAACTGCGGCTGCGATGTGTCCAGACTCGGAGCTGGCACTGATGTACAACGACGAATCGGTCCTGGAGAACCACCACCTGGCTGTCGGCTTTAAGCTCCTACACCAGGACAACTGTGACATCTTCCAGAACCTCACCAAGCGGCAGCGGCAGAGCCTTCGCAAGCTCGTCATCGATATCGTTAGTGCCTCATTGATATAACGTAATTGTGGTTGCAATGAAAATCTGAAATTGTGGGATTTTTTTTTTTTCGGGGCGGCGGGGTTCATCCTCAGGTATTGGCCACAGACATGTCCAAACACATGACATTGCTGGCAGACCTGAAGACCATGGTGGAGACAAAGAAGGTGACCAGCTCTGGCGTACTCCTGCTAGATCATTACAATGAGCGCATTCAGGTGGGTTGCCAGATTGGATTTTGGTTTAATGGCAGGAGATCCACTTGCTAGAGTTATGGAGTAAAAATGAAACTACGTCAATAGATTGTAAATGTAGGTCACTGTTGCAGGTCCTGAAGAACATGGTACACTGCGCTGACCTGAGCAACCCGACCAGGCCCTTACCTTTGTACCGGCAGTGGACAGAGAGGATCATGGAGGAGTTTTTTCGCCAGGGCGACAAGGAGAGGGAGCGCGGCATGGAGATCAGCGCCATGTGTGACAAACACACCGCCTCTGTGGAGAAGAGCCAGGTGTGGATTTGCTCTTTCCACACGATTTTTACAGTTGTCAGAAACAAAAGCATATTTAAGTCCTCTTGCTCTTCAGGTGGGTTTCATCGACTACATCGTCCATCCGTTGTGGGAGACGTGGGCCGACCTGGTACACCCTGACGCCCAGGAGCTTCTGGACACACTGGAGGAGAACCGCGAGTGGTACTTGACCACCATGCCTCAGTCTCCGTCGCCTCCGCCAGACAGACACTTGCAGCATGATCGCTTTCAGTTCGAGCTCACGCTGGAGGACTTGGAGCACAACAACCACAACCATGTTCACACGAGGACCGGCAACGGCGGCGGAGAGAGAGCTCCTTGCCCTGACGGCCAAGGTGAGACTGAGGACGAGAGGAACCACAACCGGGAGCAGAACGGCGTGAGTGATGAGGATGAACAGACTGGGGATAAGGAGGAAGAAGAACACCACCCTGCAGAGGAGCAGATGGAAGATGAGATGGGTGAAAAGGAAGAGGAAGCAGAGGATGGGGAGAATAAACAAGGAGAAGATGAAGATGTAGACGGAGGGGAAATGAATGAGGACGAAGGAGTCGAGAATGTGGAGGAGGAAGAGCAGGCAGAAGGAAACGTGGAGGAGGAGGAAGGCGCAGAGGGAAATGTTGACGAGGAGGAAGATGAATCAGTGGTGAATGAGGAAGAGGAGAAACAAGAGGAAGATGTTGAAGAGGTGGAGGAAAATGATGTGGAAGAGGAAGCGAATGCTGAGAACGAAGTCGATACTGTGGAGAAAGAAGAGCAGGAAGAAGTCGAAGAGAAAGATGGGGAAGAAAACGAGGAAGAAGTCGAAGAGAAAGATGAGGAAGAAAATGAGGAAGTTGAAGAGAAAGATGGGGAAGAAAACGAGGAAGAAGTCGAAGAGAAAGATGAGGAAGAAAACGAGGAAGTTGAAGAGAAAGATGGGGAAGAAAACGAGGAAGAAGTTGAAGAGAAAGATGAGGAAGAAAACGAGGAAGTTGAAGAGAAAGATGGGGAAGAAAACGAGGAAGAAGTCGAAGAGAAAGATGGGGAAGAAAACGAGGAAGAAGTTGAGAAGGATGGGGAAGAAAACAAGGAAGAAGAGGAGAGTTAGTGGTGCCGACAAAGCAAAC
This sequence comes from Syngnathus leptorhynchus, assembly GCF_054491065.1. Classification (NCBI taxonomy): domain Eukaryota; kingdom Metazoa; phylum Chordata; class Actinopteri; order Syngnathiformes; family Syngnathidae; genus Syngnathus; species Syngnathus leptorhynchus. The sequence goes on along the minus strand of NC_141199.1, from coordinate 14,931,433 downwards.
CGGTTCGGTGAGAAGATGAAAACGCGCATTAGGTGAGAGGCAGCCCGTCACTCACGCGCTGTCCACTTGGAAATGTCCGAGCTGAGACGTCGTGGGCAGAAGCTCTGTGGGAGGCGGCGGCGGTGGCGCCAATGCAAGCCGTTCTTAAGGACCTTCGAACAAGGCTCAGAAAAATGACACATTACATGCAAATAAGTTTGTGCCTGTTCTCTCGAGATCACAGATCGCCATTGTCTTCTGTGTCGTCCACGACCATGATCCCAACCACTCCTGACTTGTTTGTCCTAAAAGGAAAAAAAAAAAAAAAGTGCAGAAAGTGAAGTCTGTGGTTTTGTTTTCACACTTGTAAAGTGTGGCAGTACTGTACTGTCAAGAAGTCATCACTAATGATTTGCAGGCAACAACACCCGGTATACTCACTGACTTAGTCAAACGCCAGCCAAAAGAAGAGCTGGCTCGTCATCTATGAATTAAGAGATTGTGGGTCCGGGCTCAAGGGTGTGACGGTCTTCCGTAAATCAACTTTTTGTTTGTCTTTTGTAAAAAAAAAAAAAAATGTAAAAAAAAAAAGAAAACAAGAAAGGGAGGGGGGAAGAAAAAAAGACATTTTTGGCACTTTATCACATGTTACATATATGTACATAACAAACGTGTATTTTAATCTTCTGATGTCATCTAATAAATATGATGGATCAAGTGGAACTATTTTTACCTTTTTGCCAGTGAAAAAAAAAATTAAGAAGCAGTTCCAGGCAATTGTATTTTTGGTTGTTGTTGTTAGGGTCATCTAATCGAATGCAATAAAAAAAATAACTGAAAAGAAAGTACATGAATACTTTTGAAAATATGCACTTAAGAACAGAGACAGTATGAAAGGTGTCCTGGCTTGGCCAAACACATCAGCCCACAGACAAAGATAAAAAAAAAAAAAAAACCACAATCAACATGATTTTGCATTTGTTATTTTAAAGTGAAATTAATGCAAAAATTGTCACAATAATTCATCGATTTGAGTCTTGATTGCATTTTTTGGTTGTTTGATTTACAAACATTGCTTTTCTGATTCAGCAAATAAATTACTGTATCATTATTTATCAAATGAACAGATTAAACCGTTTCAGAAGGGTAACACTGATCTGGTCTTGTTTTATTCACTGTAAGTGATGAATAGAGTCAGATAGGACTTCAGATACAAAATAAAGAATTGGCAACAATGGAGGTCCAATGATTCCAATTGCAGAAACAAAAAAAAAGTCTACAAAAAAAACAAACTAAATCCTTTAGAAAAAAAACAAAAAGCATCTGCTGTGTCAAGAGTAATCCCAAAACAAATCTAATAATATGCTCGGAAATGTTGCAAATGTATCAAAAGCAAAGACAGTTTCACTAACTGACCTAAAGAACTAACAACTGACCTAAATAGGAAGGAAAAGTCCAAAGATTGTGATGCATATAAGACTTCATTGTCATTTTGAGTCTCTTGAGTGAAACGAAAGAGTGCCCGTGTGATAAAGAAAAGTGTGCGGCGTTTTCAGCAGCCAATCAGAGACGTCCACTCCGGCAAGTTTTGGATCTCTCCGTGCTCGTTCAACTGTTGGTGTCCGTGTGTCAGAGTGAGCTTGTAGCGCAGACGCATTTTACACTGAGGAAGCAAAAGAAATCCAGACATGAAATGAGTCAGGCAGAGTCCAGGATGCCGCAAAGTCAAACAGTGCCTGAACTGAATGGTAGTAGTAGGTTTTAAGTATCCAGTCAACTAAGAAATGCAAAAAAGAAATATATGACTAATACTCTTTTATCGCCTATCTACATGAGATGCTGCACTAATTGTATTCAATGCATTGCTTCAAGGATTATTGCACCAAAACAGGAGGCTTTTTAGCATTAGCATTAAGATAGCTGACAGAAAGCCTAAGCTATCCACATTTTCATAAAAAAAACATGAGATCTGATCTGATTCACCTTGTGTGGATTAGCTAACAGGATGACCTGGGCAATGGCAGGCGGGGGCTGGATGGGGTTGTAAGGAGGCAAGTGTGTAGTCGACGCAGGTTCAAGTTTTACCGACATGGTCTGGCAGACAAAAAATAATAATTACAAAGTTAACAGTAACTCAACTTCACCCAATTTCGATGTTTGAGGTGTTTTTACTTTAGGGACAGCAACTTGAAACATGAAATCTTTCACTCCTAGAGGGGAAGTGTTCACTGTGGAGATGACCACTACGGCAACGTCAGGATGACCGGGTGGCGAGTCCCTGGTGAAATGAAGTGTGACGTGGACGCCGCAGTGGTCGTAGATGGTGATGGGCTCCAGCTGACCTGCAAAAGGGATTCAACATGTCAGGAAGGGGAAAAAAAAAAAAGACTCAAACACAAATGTGGCCCTTCAGCACTTAAGTTTGCCCAGCCCAATAATAAATTCTGTACTAGACTTGATGGTCTCCATGGGAACAAAGATATTTTTCAGCCCCTGTTGCGGACATGCCCAGTCTTCCGAAGGTGCTGGTGGTTGAGGGTGACTTGAACAAGATCCTAAATTCGTTGACTGTTGATCTTGTGACCTGAGAGGGGGCAAAAAAAAAGTAGCAATGGCACACAAAATTCAACTTGTCATGTACGTGAAAATGTCACGTTGGTTGGGTTTGGCAAGGTCATCATCACCATATGTTAATTTCCTTTGGTGCAGAGACATTTGTCCCGCATCCGCGGGCTCTCAGCAAGGGGCCCTTCTCCTCGTTCGTTGGCTCGACTGCTCCATTGAGCTGTGGGAAATATTGATGTGCATATACATTTAAGTTACAATGAAATCACATTCAAGAATTGAACTTCCCGTTGAGTGAAGTCTCACCTGCATTAGCTCGTCAAAATACGACTTTGGAGACAGAAGGAGTAAATCTGGAATCATAGTTACACATGTATCAGTGGTGAAGCAGACCGATTTAAAGTTTATAAAGAATATTAATTGAATCAACTATATTAAGGATAATTGTGGCGCTGGGGTCTCAATACTGAAAGGGTTCCTGATGTCACGATGCCTATAAATAGGGAATTTGCGCCCTCTTGTGGACATATATATTTAAGTGATCTTATAGAAAGAGTGTTATTCAATTTGTCGAATATCTTTTTTCCAATCGGCTTAACAGCAGTTCTCGAGAAGAAAATAAAAATAGCAGTGCCTGATTGCGGAGGGTTCTGTTCAACCGCAGAGTTGTTGTCGTAATCCAGACAAGAGGAGAAGAGCGGTGAGGAATTAACGGACGAAAGCGAGTCTGCTTTTCTGTCTGTCTGAGGCGAGTCGAAGGCAGACAGGTCAATGAGGTGGTAGCTCTTGATCTCACGGGGACTTGCGGAAGCTACGGTAACAACACTCGGTCATACAAACGAAAGAATACATCAGCGGGTCACTAATGTGTGCGCTCTCACTATTGCTTATGTCTGTCACTGCTTCTTCACTTTGACTTTTTCTGTTACATTCTCGCCTGCCGGTTCGCTCCTTGTAGGCATTGATGACCAGGGTGAGTTCGTCGTTGGCCGCCAGGATCTGCGCCAGAGCCTCGTCGTCATCCACCGTGTCGCTAGCCAGACGAAAAAGGCTCGGCCTCAGGCGCTCGCAGCTCTCATACAGGTCCTAATATAGAATTCTAGCGTTACATTTTGCAAGGGTATGTGAATAATAGTAACGTTACCTTCAATTCATCCATGGGCAGGAAAGATACTTCCTTGTGCTCGTCCAACATCTCTCTGAGCTGCTTGGTGCTACTCTCCACCGCCTTCAGAGTCATTTCACGCTTTGAGGCTTTCTCTGCCTTCTCCTGCTCCTAAACAACACACACACACACACACACACACACACACACACACACACACACACACACACACACACACACACACACACACACACACACACACACACAACAAAACAATTGCTGGACTATTTTTCTAAGATGACACTATGGCGTGTTTCATAAGAGGGCTCTCACCTCTTTCATCGTGCTTTTAATGAGCCTGTTAGCAGTCTCCAAGTCTTCAGGACGCCCACTTTTTAATAGTCTGGATAGGAGCTGGAGGAAATAAAATAATTGTAGTGATGGAGCGAACCTCACACACCACACAAAGGTTCACAAACACACCGTCGCTTTGTCTCCTTGGTCAAAAACGGAGTCTGTGGCTCTCTGTGGTGGAGGGGCCATTATGACTTTATCTGGTAATTTAGGATCCTTTTTTATGATCCCTAAATTAAGCACATTGCATGAAGGATATACAAAAGAAAAATATTAATATTGATAATAATGTGAACACGTGAGACAACTTAACCGTACCTTGTTTCTTGAGCATGGAGTAGGCCTCCTGGATTTTTGTTTCCTCTTTGAGCCAGAGTGTCCAACCATAAAGAACCTGAATCAGCTTATCTTTGACCGATGGGGCAGTCCAGGAACCCAAGAACTGCGCAGAGGAAGTTGACCGAGTCAGAACGAAACTAACAGAACCATGTTAAATGACCAGAAGTCATATGTATAGTTCATTCTTGATTCTTACCTTTGGCGACAATACTTTGATGAGCTCGTTGAGGAATCGGAACTTAGCTGCTTCGCTGCGGAACCTCTTGCCGCAGTTGTTCATGCACGCCTCGAGAACCTAGGAACAAAGGAGCAGCGACAGCTCACCACCGAATGAAGGCAACGTGCTAACCTTACGTCCTCTTGGCTGAATCCGACTGCGAGGACAACTGTGTCGCCGGATGTCACATGAGGGGTCAGAAGATACGTTTTGGATCCATCGTGAAATCCATCATGTTCAGGCAATCATGTGATAAAAGTTAGTCACACGTTTATGTGCTATTAACTGGGGTTTCCAGACGATTTAATGAAATACAACGCATGTTCTTTTACATTGAGAAGAAATGGGGGAAACCTTGAGAAGCCACCCCAAGCTAGACCAATTTTCATGATAATTTTAATGAACTTGCTTAAGTACTGAGATTTTAATTACTTACAGTCAGAGCTTGAAGAGCCTCTTTTTCTTGGGGAGACTGAATTTTATGAGCAAGAAGACTGAGAGCAACCTGTGGACTGACACAAACAAAAGAAGTCAAATGTAGCAGATATGTTGACAGTATTAAAAGCAGCATGAAACTTTCCCCCAAATCAGATTAAAGCGCTATTTGAGTGCCGTTCGGATCAAATTTTAAGTCCTTTCAAGCATTCGACAACTCTGGAAAATCTCATATTAGCTGTTTTGGTGTTGCTCCACACACTTGGATGAGATGCCGTAATGTATGTCAACATGGATGTGAGGCAACATTGTTGTTTTTCAACCGTAAACATAAATTCATTCTGGACATGTAAAACATTAAACATCAACAGAGGTTTGGATCTCATTTGAACACTGCTCACCCATCAGTCTCCTTGTTGACCAATTGAGAGAAGGCCTGGATGCAGTCCCACATGTCTTCCTGGTTGTTCGGGTCCGTGGCTTGGTCTGGACAATTGAAAATGTTAGTGTTAAAACAGAATGACACACAACTGCATCAAAAAAGTATTACTTACTACACATTTCAAAGACTGAGATTATTAATATGGGATTTTATAACACTGAAAGACCCCTTTAAAGTGCCTTCACCATTCTGTCGAATTCTGTTTCTATTAATAATTCATTGTAGAAAATGTTTGTCTTAAATACATACCAACATTAGGACGTTGTCTACAATAACTTTGGGAAATACTGTGACTATTATTCCAGTGTACGTATGTAAAATACAATTTTCCAATTTAGTATTCTTATGAAAAAGAGATTTCGAATTGCTCCTCACAAAGAGTCAACCAACACATTAAAAAAATATAATTCACAACATTTGAGTCACCAAGCATTGCTCTCACTTTAGATATAGCTTTAGTTTAAGTGATGGGTGATTTCATAATATTACCGCAGTATTATATTTTAAGTATTTGAAACATTAGTTGGATGATTGCCTTTGTAAACATGACGAAATTGGCCGCCCCAAAATAAATATCATGAACGTTCGGATTTATCATTAGCAAGACGTGTACGCGCATAGGCTCGTCTAAACGAACCAACTTCCTGTGACAAGCGTCTCCTGTTTGCCCCCATATTTCCACTTCAAAACGCGTCTTGTTGATAAACGCGAGAAAAAACAACAACTTATTTTGAAGTTAGTCGCAATTTCTTGGTCAAAAGAAAACAAGAACTTCCAGACATGTCACGAGTCTTTCACGGTGCGTTCAATGACATTGAGTCCAAACTTAAATCCAAAACGCAGAAACCAAACCAAGTCAACCGAACCGATATGCATCTACTCACTGAGCCATAAGTCCAAAGTTGGACGGCTGTCGCCGTTCGCCATGGCCGCTTTTCTGCCGCAGCACGTCGAGAGGCTTGTTGTCGACGTCTGTGAAAAGTGTCACTTGGGGGAAGCGAAGATGTCAAACTGGCTTGCCCGCGACAACACGTGACACTCATACCGCACTCGCTCGTCACACTGTTTACACTAGTTGCCTTACTTAACAACTCAATCTTTTGTGCACAATTAAATCAAAAAATATAGATGGATACATTAAGAAGGGTCAGAAAGGAGGCAGGGAGGAGGACAGGAACAACGCTAGAAGAAAGGAGGGTCGGGAAAGAGGAAATACAGTTTGATGTAGAAAAGGAAGGAAGGTTGGATGGAAGAATTAAGGATGCGAGGTAGGGAGGAGGAAACCAAGGCTATATGAAAGAAACAAAAAAGTGGAAGAAAGGAGGACGCAACTAAAGGTAGAAAAGTCGAAGGAAGACTCTGGAAGCTAAGTTGGCTGAATGGGCGATAAAATCTTTCAATGGTGGCCAGAAGTACAGAAAGATGGTGAGAAGGAAGAATATGAAGATAATGTGAAAAGAAAGTTTGTCATTACACTTGCTGGTATGAAAGGAAGGGAGCCACTTCACCAAGCTCTTCTGAGGGATCCTAAGGTGTTCCCAGACCAACCGGGACACAAGACAGTCCTCTCCGGTGTGTCCTCGCTGAGGTACATACCTGGGGAAAAAACCTTGGCAGGGAGGTGTCGGAGATGCCCGAGCCACCTCATCTGGCTCTACTCCTTCTTCACACAACCATCATAATCCCTTTTTGAGTGCTGTGCCTTTGTCTGAATAGAGCAATGCATGCCCGATTGTCTATTCCGGCGACACTGCAATTTTAATCACATGCACCAATTACTTCATCACGCTTACGCTAATCGCACCGGTCACACTTTTTTTACTGTATAGCGAGGAGGCTAAATACAATCGTCCGCAGCAAATTGCAAAGACAGTAGTTCACTGTTGTACACGTGAATAATTCCAACTTTGTTACTTCAATCAGTAGTTCGTTTTGTTTGCGTCAATAAATGTCCCACAAAAACTCCGTCCAAAGAAAGAAAAAAAAAAAAGTCTCATCCTGGACTTCCGAGATGGCTAGCTGGGCTCGTCAAGCAGGAGAAGCTTCTGGAGTCGATGGATGGACTCCACGGGCCCCAAAGCCACCATCATCTCCGCCACGCTGGGTCCTTGCTAGAAGGGGAAATGAAACCAAACACAAGCAATCCAAAATCTGCTTCCTCTTTGCATTTTGCTACTACTACGGGAGATGAGTCGGCGTCGGAATTCTATTACTGGCATCGTAGATGCGCTATTTAAAGAAGACCTATTCTGAACTTTGAATACGTGTAAACTGGGAAGCCCCGCCGTTTCTTCCCACAGTCTAAAATGCTCTTTTTTTTTTTTTTGTCAATTTACCTGCAGTCCACTTAGAGTCAGACGTAAGAGCATCATCACATCTCTGTATTTGGTGCCTTTGGTTTGCTTGGCCAGGGTCTTCAAATCTTTGTTGATTTCATCCACGGCCGCCGCCTCTCCTCGTTTTTCTGTTAATCTGCAAAGCAAAGACATTCGCATCACATTGTCGGAACGGTGTGACTCGTAGGTGAGCTCAAGCTGCATACTTGAGCGCCAGTGTGGCGACGTGCCGGGCCTCTGAGGAGAGTGCTGCCACCTGTTGACTGGAGAAGGAAGGACGCACCCACAGGTACGAGTAAGCGGGACTCACCAGCTCCCGCAAAGTCGATATGTGGCCCTGCAGACAGAGAGAGAATCATTTCAATATGACTGGCAAAGAAACAACAAAATACAAATTGGATTTTTTGTAGTTATTATTTTTTGCAGTCACCAGTGGTGGTGGCCACTTCCAGGCCAGCAAGACTGCAGAGGAAGAACAAACTATTTACCTTGCGCAAGTGCAGAACCCGCCTGATATAATCCTCATGCAAGACATCTTCATCCTGAATCTCGCTCATGTAGGCCTCACGGATTTGTCCCTGCAGATCCGTTATCAGAGAGTTGCACAGCTTCTCATCTTCAATACGATCCTGCAAGTGGATTCTGGGGTGGAGGGGAAAAAAGGGACGAGAAAAAAAACCCTGTTTTATGGAATCAAAGGGGACATTTTATGGGATGGATCAAAATGTAACATAAAATATACAATTAAAAATACTGAATAATTCCAATTTCAAGTTTGTTTTAAATTATGGAGGGGAAAAAAAACATAGCAACATTTTTCTGCTGTTAAAAGGGGAAAAAAATATAATTAATAGACTAAAATGTGACAGCAGCAAAAACTCACTTGTTGAACTCTGGAAGTTTTTCGAGATCAAGCAGTGCAGAGTGCGTGGTGATCTTGGAAGGATTAAACTCGGAGATCAACTCATCTAACCTTCGTCCCACTCGATTGGCTACCGATTCAAATTCATCGTTACCAGATGACCAGGACTTGAAATGCCACACGAGCACACGTCACAATGAACATTTTACCACTCACAGCTGAATCCCGAGCCGCAGTTGGTGATGATGTCCAGCAGAGCCTCCGGCAGGATGCCATCTTGCTGAAATTTTTGGATGAATATGTCCCCTTGCCTCTTGGATAGTTTGCTGCCGTCCTTGTTGGTCAACAGCGGCAGATGTCCGAAGTCGGGCGGCTGCCATCCGAGGGCGCGGTACATAAGGAGGTGCTTGGAAGTAGAGATCAGCCACTCTGAGCCCCGAAGTACGTGGCTGATCTTCATGTGGTGGTCGTCCACTATGTTAGCCAGGTGGTAGGTGGGGAAACCGTCTGCTTTTATAACCACGGGGTCACCTTCCACCTGGCGGGAAGGACGGAGGGAAAACGGGAAACAAACCTGAACATGATCCCTCAAAAGTTTCCACCAAGAGGAAGTCAAGACATTTTTTTTTTTCACTTTCTTGACAATAATATGGTTCCTGCAGCTCCACTAATCTAAACACGTCATTCTGGCTAATATTTGTGGCCTATGAATTAAGCGTCAAAATCTTCCTCTACCTGCGCCACCTCGTGCCGATTCCACCCAAAGATGAGATCCTGAAAAGGCTCCACTCCCTCCTCCAGACGGAACCTGATGACGTGGGGCGCTCCCTGGGCCAGCTTCTCCTGGACCTGCTCGCCCCGAAGGTGTCGACACCGGTTGTCATATCTGAGAAAGGCGATGACAAAAACTTGAATGCCAAATAAACATTGTCTTGTCTGAGCGGGTCAGGATCACGTAATGGAGATATAACCTGGGAGTCTGTCCGATCCTAAGAGATTCTTTTTTGAGCAGCTCCAGCCTCTGGGGGGTGCAGAAACAGTGATAGGCGTGGCCGTTGTCCAGTAGCTGTGACGCCGCCTGTCTGTACAGGTCAAGTCTTTCTGACTGCTGGTACGGACCAAGTGGCCCGCCTCGACCTGGACTCTCATCTGGCGGTATACCTGGATGACAAAATAAGCCTTTTTTAGATCTTTAATGTCTGGATTATATCACAGTTTTGTTTTACCTGCCCACTCTAGCATGTCCTCTATGGCCTTAGCCGCCCCTGGTACCAGCCTGCTTTGATCCGTGTCCTCCAGGCGCAGGATGAAGGAGCCACCGTACTTCTTGGCAAAGATGTAATTGTAGAGAGCCGTGCGGAGACCTCCGAGGTGCAAAAAACCTGCCAAAAAAGTTTATCAGGATAAAAACAATGGAAGGGCATCCACCTGTGCTTAATGAATCATGCAAGTGACTCCCTCATGGGAGAAGCTGAAAGTTACGCAGGCACGGGGAGAACATGCAAACTCCACAAGGAAGGCCACAGCCAGATTCCATCTCTGAACTCTGAGGCGGACATGCTAACCAGTGCTCTACTGTGTCACCAAAAACTGAAATTGACTGGATTTAAACAACAAAAGTCAAAGACTTTTGAAAAACGACCTTGACACAGATAAACACAGTTGTACATGAATTCTACTTGGAAAAATTACCCTGACACAGTTAAACACAGAGTTGAACCAGCACTTTTACTTTTAGAGGAAAATTCTATCCACTGAAATATCTGTGAATCAAATCAATAAAACAAAAAAAGCTACTGCAACTACAGATTTTCTAGTTTTTACCTGCGACCTTACCTGTCGGGCTTGGGGCGAACCTGACCCGTACATCGCCTGGTGCCGAGGTGGTGCATCGTCTGCTGAAGGAGAAGTCGAGCTGGCGTTGAGTTCGTAGTCTTGACGCCGGAGCGGGGAAATGAAATCCATGAAGAGTAACCACCCGGTTAAAATAGCAGCGACAAGTTAGGAACCACGACCAGGACATGTTGACTTCAGTAGGTTCTGTGGGTCACAACGAAAACAAAACGACCCAATTTAGGTTGTTTAACGTCGCTATCCAAACAATTAAAATCTCCATGACATGGACGTTTTTTTAAAATACACATTAAATATAACGTTAAGTCATTTCAAATACGATTAATTTCCACTCTTTTAGGGCAGCGGATACGTTGACCAAACTTTGGAACGCAATTGGCTGATTTTCTTCTTCGGTAATACAAATTTGATTGTCATTGTTTCGTTACTGCTACCTAGCGGTGAAAACAATCACTTCACTCAATTTATATTCTCAATTAATATTCTCAAGAAACTAATGGAGTAACCCCAAAAAGAATTTCTTTTAATGTAGGAATGTCAGATTTGAGTGATGTTACGTCACAATTTGAGCTGTTATTTGAGCCAAAGCTAATGTAAGTGTAGTTGGTTTCGTTTTCTGACTAAATGGTAGAAATTAACCTCTATTTTAATCCATCCATCCATTTTCTATACGGGGAGAACATGTAAACGCCACATGGGGCAGAGCCTATATTTAATAATTGTGAATTCTTATCTCTACACTTCACCGGTTTGAAGCTTCTTCCAAACCAGTTTGACCAGATTCGTTGGCGTACACATTAATGGAAAGTATTTGTCACACCCTGTAACATACTTCCTTCATGACCGTTATTCATTATTTATAATACATCACTGTTAAATAAAATATTGGTGAATAATTAGCACTGAAAAAAAAGGTCAATTATATGATTAGAATTATGGGGTCACTCAACTCCCTTTAAGTTCCTTACCAACAAAGAGAGAGTCTATAAAACATATAAATACATAATATAAAAATACAAATAATAGGAATAAAGTCAATAAATGAATAAATAACAATAAATAACACTATGAGGTGTAGTGTAGAGAATATAAGAGGTGAATGAAATTAATAAAAAAATAAAATAAAATCACAACTTCCATGAAGAACTTAAACACTACGGAAATAGAAGGGAAAAAAATGTCAACACACCCATCGCCCCTCCCTGCAGTTTAGGGGTGACACCTTCCGTGTGATTCTACCTGGAGCTCACTGGTACACCTGCTTCTCAGGTGTCAACACACGGACGGATGCTGAAAGAACGACATCATTCGGTAAGACATTCGGCTTTTGTTTTAAATATTATTGTTCCTTCAAGGCAACCGCTTCTATTTTCAATATGAGCAGCATATCTTCTTACATCCAAAACTTGATTGTGTGTTAAGTACCTTATTGTTAGCAGCACCTGGCTGAAAAAAAAGATTAACATTAACTGGAAATGAATATTTACAGTCAACCTGATCAATCTTATGTTGTGTATACCTGGCAACAACGTGCCAAAGACATAGAAACAATAAATTCATGAACCTTTTTTAAATTAAGGGTTCATTTTTGTATTAGAATTTGTTTGATTAAAAACTTGATTTTTATTTGAAATTTTAATTGAAACATAACGCTGTCATAGGTCTACATACTTTGTTGATGCTGTATGTTATTTTATTTCTTCATGTTTTTTCAGTCATTGTTTAATTTCTATGAATGAAAATGAATGGATGGCCTGACAAAATGTTGACTTATTTGTATATATTAGAAAATATATTAGGCCGGCCTACATTATTTATGTAGTGTCCGCTGTATGTGTAAATACTACATATATCTATGCATATATATTAATCTGATTTATGAGTTACTGTTATGAGTTATATTAATGTCACAATTGAGTTGAATTTATAAAGTTGTCACAGCGAACGCTTGAAAGACCGCAAGTGTTTCGTAAGTTTATAACACTTAGCAGTAGAGAAATAGATCGATAAAATAAATAAATACATTTTGTACTCAACCATTTCAAATAACAAAAACATGCGGGTGAGATTTGAAAGGAGGAAATACATTTCTACAAATGTTTCAAAAGCACTTTGGGAATAATTAGTCAACGAACAGGAATTCCTGACAGTAAGAGAGTGAAAGTAAATGAAGAGGAAACCCTGTCGACCAATTATTTTCATACTTTGATTGTCTCTCGGACTGCCGATTAATTGTCTTGTTTGGCTGATCAGTTCGACAAAGAAGAGGCTGTAAATTTCCATAATTTTAGTTTCTTAAAGAGGAACTGAACCCAAAATATATATTTTTAAATGTGCATATTATTTTCTGTCTGCGTGTCTGCCGATGATTGTTGTCCCCCTCCCCATTTTTGTATTGTTTACTTAAAAATAGAGCATCATGAGCTCTTTGGGTTTATTGTTCAGATGACAACAGTGTTGAATTTCAGCATTCTTCTCTCTGGTGCAGAGCGACAATGTGTTGCAAGAATGATGAAGGTCATGGGTAATACTGACAAGTATCTTGTAGCCACTCCCTGATTTCTATCATCGGCTCACATTGTAGCATTTATCGATTTCATAGAGCTCCCAAAATATCAACATTTTATGAAGAATAAAAATGTCCTGTAACTGTTATGATCCTAGAATGTACATTTTGTCACCATGGTGTCGAATGTGCTTCCTTCCCCAGCGAGCACAAAACTATACTCATCCCCATGAGACCTGCGGCATCATGAGATCAAGCTACATTTTCCTGCTACTTTACCTCATCTGGGGTTGCTTTGGTAAGAGCAGAAGAATTCAATTCAAATTAGAAAAAAATTATAATATTATATATATATATATATACGTAATTTATATGTACATCATTATATATAATTATATATTCCAGAGTATCATTTTTCACAGCTTTCAAATTTAAATTATATATCTAGTTTATACATCATTGTATATAATTATATATTCTATAGTTTTATTTTTCACAGCTTTAATGAAACTGGTTTGGTGAGGAAGTATTACAAAGGCAACTACGCTTAGTTGGTTCTGCTCTTTCACCTGGATTATTTCACAATGGGAAAGAGAAGGTGTTGCGTAAATATGTGGGCCGCTCCGTGTTCAATTTAACATCTCATAATACATTTGTTTATTTTTAAATATTTCTATTTCTATTTGTGTATTCTTATGTTGTATTCTTTTTTTTCTATGCCTTGTCCTCAAGTCGATAAATAACACGGACGAGTTTTGGTTTTCTGTCAGATGAAGCCTTTTGCTTCAATCTAAAATCTTCATGATGACAAAGTATTCAGATGAAATATTATTTTCACTCGCAATCAATCACTAAAGACCCCCCCCCCTCACTCAATAGGGTCATCTAGTCAACAAGGGTAAGTTACCGACGGAAGTTTTTTGAAACATTTCTATTCCCAAAATGATGACTGATTTATTTTGGTTTCGCATGACCGATGAAGAGAGCTAACCTGCAACATGACCGGCCAGGTGAGTGAAGAAACGATCTTTGCATAAATGGCAAATGAATCAGCAAAAGGAATTTTGCTTGTTATTATTATTTATTTCTTTTCACTCAATTTATGATTCGAATCAAAATACCAAAAAAACCTGACTGGACACTTTATGATTATTATTTTTTTTTTTTACTTTTCTAAAGAAACCAGATGCAGCATCATGCTTCTTCCAGTGTGTTGGCTCGCCTGCATCAAACACCGGAAGAGATCACATGCGGAATCTGAAAGCAATGCTGGAAGCTGCTACGGATGTTTATACCTTCATGGTAGGCTTGGTCGAAGATTACACCATGATGGAATCATTTTCTAAAGCTTGAGGAATATTGTCACAAATCTAAAACTTTCAAAAATCCAGCCGTGCATTCTGGATAGAAATAGTGCCCCCAGTGGCAACTGAGACCAAGATAACTGAGAACTTACCTGGTTCCTTATCCATAATGTGTCATTCTTTCCCCTCGCAAACAGAGATCCAGCGCAAGAGGAGCTGACCTCAGCCTGGAGGGAGCCATCTTTTTAGATCCCAATGCGGAGCCTCTCCACAATGAAGCCCTGGTAGAGATGTGGATGGAGGTCAATGTGAGACCGCTTTTGACGTCCATCAACAGACACGTCCTGGCCTGCCTCAGCACCAAGAACTTCAGCTGTTCCACCTACCAGACAATGTACATCTGTCGGCTCGTGAACAAACACCTTCTGCTTATCGGCGGCTTTTCGAATGCTCTGTTCTCTTCTCGCAGGGTGAAGGAGCTCAGCCAACATTTCTCTGAGATGATTCCTTCCAGACAAAAATGGATCTACTCATTCTTTATGTATCCCTTCCTGTCAAGAGATGGAATCAATGGTAACCATCATCGTGGATTTGTCATTAAAGTGATTTTAAGAGGTTTCACCCCCCCAAAAAAATTTTGTTTGCCTCTGTACAGGTTGCGTAAATCCAAACGAAAGTAGTGAAGACTGGCTGATGAAGAATTTCGGTGCGTTCAGTGTCATCGCTAGAATTTACGACTTACCGGCGCTCAACATGGTTTTCAGTGGGGTGAGTCCCACTCAAGGGCCATATTTAATAGGAAAAATGTGTTTATTCTATTCATAAATTCATTACTCTATGCTAATTGTAACCAAAGATTATGAATAAACTGTTTCAACTAAAATATGTTGCCTACCTCTTTGTGTATCTTCTCAACACAGCTGGAAGTTCTTCACCTGCTGTCTCCGGCTCAGAAGGCTGAGCTGCTGATGAGGCCCGAAGTGGCGGGCTTGAACGACGACTCCCTCTCGCTGATCTTTCACAGTTTGATGACAGATGGTCCACCACCCAACACCATCCATTACGGAAGGAACCCCAACTGGACCGAGCCTGGATACCCCCAACATCAAGACAGGCCGCATTTACCTTCGTCCCCTCACATCACCTTCAGAGAGGTATTTTAACTTTGGCTGTGTGCACAAAAAAATCTTCATACAATTAATCCCTGCCTCACTTTCAGGTAATCCAAGGAATCACGATGACTTTTAAACCCATCACAAGCTTCGTCCATGACTTTGTCGCCTTCACCAAAGAGGTACAAAAATTCTCTTATGGTCCAGGCACATACTGACTCTCTACGGGACCGGCGGTATCTCAATATAGATGTCACGTTTCAATTTCCCAGAGAGACGTGTCAGAAATCAGAAGCAGCACACTGATGCAGTTCCTGCTTAATTGGACTCTGGCAGAGGTGGCGAGTCAATACAGCCCGTATTCGGTACCCGTCACCCCAGAGGTGCTGGAATTGGACAAAATGGAGGACTGGTACCGACGTGTTGTCCTGCCCATACTACGGAGGTTCTCTGACGACGAACAAGCCCTAATGAGTGATCATCTCGTGCTCACCTTTCATCATGTGTTGTATGTTCCACTAATACTTGAGTAAATATTTATCCATCCACCCTAGCTAGCTAGCTAGCTATCCTAACTGGCTAGCTATGGCTACCCGGGTATGGCTTTGCTAAGGCGGCTAGCTTAATTGCCACATAAGTGGGATAGAAAATGGAAGGATTCATTTAGGCCCATTAGCTAGCAGCAGGTCTTTTAATGAAGTGTCACATTATGTTTTGCAGTAACTTGGATCACAATGTGGACAACGGAATGGCCGACATCCAAGATGTTTGCAGCGTCACTCTTGATGGCAATCCTTGTGGGGTAAAACAAAAAAACAAAAAATAAGAAAGGTTTTTAATTTCTGTTTATCAAAAATTCTTCCTGGTCATCAACCCCCTCCAGTTGACTGACGCCGTTGAAAAGATGGCGCGTATCATGCACTGTGCAGCTCGAAGCAACCTGACTATGTCTGAGGGGAACATCATGAGACTGATTTTGGAGCTGACGGAACGTCTCAATTTACTAATCCAGGAGTTTGCTACAGCCGTGAGTTCATAAGCCCTTCTTCTACTCAAACTCGTATGTTTTTGTACGTGATGACATCTTCCGTGTTTGCAGAACTTCACAGAGGTGGCATCCGACTTCCAGGAGATCTTTAGCGAGGCCGACTCCCACGCTCTTACTCAGGAAAACCTCCAGGACCCGGAATTCATCACTATGTGGTTCCACATCAAACTGTCACCCCTCCTTCCCGACATCCCCATCAGCTTGCTCTCCTGCCTGAGTACCAACAACTTCTCCTGTCCAGCCTATCAAACTCTGTGAGTTTACCACCCGTTTCCTCCCACTGGCAAAGTTTTTCGGAGAAATAATAGTCACCGTTTGTCGCGGTGCAGTGTTGCTCTCCTCAGCAAGCACATCAGCTACTTTGATCCGCATCCAGTCAACCACCAAAACATTTACACGCACTTCATCTACGTCTTCCTGAACACGTCCAGTGAGTTCCAATGACAAAAATATGCTTTTCATGAATTGTATTTGATAAAGTCTTATGTGTATGTTCCAGAGTTGTGTTTCTCAGGTAACAGCAAAGAATGGCTGAGGAAAAATTTCGGGTCCTTCTCAAAAGTCGCTAACATCACCGACTTCTATGACCTCAACCCAAACTTCTCAAGCGTGAGTGACACACATCAGAAGTCAGCAAAGCGATAGCTGGACCGCATGTTTTTTTTTTCTTTCCTCAGCTGGAGGTTCTGGAGGAACTGTCTCCAAGGCAGACAGCCCAGCTGATGCTGGTGCCTCTCCCAACTCCTCCCGAGAAGGACGTCGTCATCCGTGAAGTGTTTGATTTCCTGCTGGAGTCTCCCAGAGAGAGGAAGCTTCTAGAGGTTTTGCATCATCTGCTGCTTCTTGTTCCTGAGGTGACTGCTCTTATGGGCCTGATGGTGATGACTCACCAATATTTCGCAATCAGGAAAGTGAGCTAAAACGTTAACTTTGCAGGTCCAACCTTCTTGCGCAGTCTTCAAAACCATGTGAGTATTTTTCGAAATGACTGTGTATATCGTTAAAATAACTTTTCATGATTTGTGTTCTGCTTTTTTTTTCCAGTCTTGAACAGCTCCAAAGAGTCATCGTGTCCGTGCCGCCTGATATGGAGATACATATTCGGGAAAAACTGGACCAACTCATCCAATCCACGCCTGAAGGTAGAGAAGAATGCCTTAGGCACATACATTGCATTTAAATATCGTTGTGTAAATTGTACTGGACATTTTTTTTTCTCTCCTAGACTGTCTGCCTGACAACATCCAGGTAACCCTTTTCTCTAACAACATTTTCTATTCTATTTCAGACACTTTAACTCACTTTTTGTTCTTCCACAGTGCTTGGTGATTCCGATCAATGGTAAGAAGTGCTTTCAAAATTCACGAATCTGACATCCACAGTTAATAATTCTGATTCTGGACAATTTTACAGCAACTGGCGTCTGCGAGAGAATCGACAGGTATGTCGTAAACTAAATACCATACGTCGCCACGCTGCGTGCTTTGACATCGTAATTTGCTTACGTGCTAATCGTGCAGCTCTGACCTTCATTTGACCTTGAGTACATCTATGGACGTCCCTTGCAACTTTACCCTGGACGAATATGCGTGTGGACAGGTAGCGTTTTATTTTTTACGTTGGGGCCGGGTTGTTTCTTTTAAATTGGTAACACTGGATTTCTTTACGGTTGCTGGTCAAAGCAAAATATATAACTTACTGTATATACTTGATCCATGTCCTATATCCAGCTGCAGAACTTCACGGCCAATCACCTGGCGTCTCTTCTGTCGTGTAATCTCACCGGAGACAGCAAACGGTCTGTCGTGCTATGGAAGATCCTGCTCAATAATCTTTCCACCATCTTGGATCCAGCTTTGGACATTCTGGCCAGCATGGTTTGTGAAAGACGGAAGAAAGGAAGTCACCATTAAAAATAAATGAGGGAGCGACGATTCAGATACGATTTTTACTTCTTTTTTTTTTGGCATAGCCCGAAAATACAATCGGGCCATCTGCGCCTGAGATTCTGGACGTGATCGGTGAGATCCGCGTGGCAGTGCTGAGCGATGAACAGCTGAGGAACAGCAGCGTCATCGCCAAATGGTTCTCAAGGCGCCTTAAAGGCTTCCTGCCGTCAGCATCCAACAATTTCCTGCGATGTCTGAGCCACAGGAACCTCAGTTGTCAATCTTACCAGCAAATGTAAGAAACCCAAAGAAACAAAAGCATATAAAGGTTTTGAAATGAAATATATAAGCGTAAAAGATGAAAACCAAAATAATAAATAAATAAATAAATAATACTGCTCATCTTACTCTTGATAGCTAGCAATGTTCTCAAGATGCTAAGTGACTCATTTTTGACGACAAGCTAATTAAGCTAAAAGTTAGCTGTAAAAGGCTTTGGCTCACGAAATCATTTTGTATTGTGTGCGTAACCAAGATAAAAGCAAATTTTAACCTTTGACATTGTATTATTAAACTAAACTAATAATTTCGTGTGAAACTGTCATGCTACATGTCCACATGAAAAGATGCTAAGTTACACCAACCAGTTTTTCTTTGTATTTTTTCTTCAACTGGAGACTACAGGACAAATATTTACTTCAGCCTCCCTTCTTCCATAACTAGAGTCTCATGAAGATAACGAAGCGCTTCTCGATGCTTTTTTTCCCAATATCAGCCTGGACGTTTTCAAGCAACTCTATGACGAGATCAACGACAAGGAGCGGATCTTGCAGGAGTTCATCCTTAAGTTCCTGTCTCGGCCGGTCTCAGGTCAGCTCATCCCGCCCTCACTTATTTCTAATCTTCACAATGATTGAATAATGAATGAACACACAACTTCTTGACTATGTGCAGGCCCAGGCTGCCTATCGGGGTTCAACAGCAGCACAGAGTGGCTGATGGTGAACGTGGGTCAATTTTCAGAGTTCTTGACCCTCGAAGAGATTCTGCGGCTCAACCCGGAGTTCAACCCTGTGAGATTTCACTCTTAACAGACAACTGACCATCGTTGCCTAAGCAAGATCAAAATCAATGCCTCGTTTTAGCTGGAGGCCCTGCCTCTGCTGTCTTTACGCCAACGGCTGGACTTGCTGTTGACTCCGCCTTCCGGTCTCCCGGAGACAGACGTCATCATCAATGCGCTATTTGATCAACTGACCGACTCACCCGAGGAACGCTTGAAAATTCCAGAATTTCTCAAACAGCTTGTCGGATCCCTTCAACCGGTGAGGAACAATCAGTGGAGGGGGTTGAACGAGAAAGTGATTTTAATTTGTTTTTCTTTTCTTCTCTTTTCAGCCATCCAAAGCTAACCTTTCCTGTTCCTCCTACGAGACACTGTGAGATCACACCTAAAATGTCTTTGAAAGATGACAAATTGTATTATTTTTTTTTCCTCACAAAGGCTTTTGACCTTCTTCAGTCAAAATACATAGAGCATACCAAATTACTGCACACTTAACACATACTTGTCACACTCTGGTTCAAATCACAACGCTTGTGAGGGGTTCCTTGAAAATCAAATATTTTCATAAACGAAATGTAACCTTATTACTGCTGTCGTGTTCCAGTTTCACAAGACTGGACTTGGCCGTGCCAATTGTTCCTCTCCATGTGGCGTCGTCCATCTCTTCAAGCAAGCTGGAGCTGGCCGAGCTCCTTCCACCGGGTGAGAGGATAGGCAGGAAGGCTTAATAATTATCATGAATAATAATTAACCTTTGAAAATTAAATTATTTGTTTTAAAAATATCAAATAATTAATTTGATCAATTAAAACAATAATAATTGAAAAAAACTCACTAATACTTTTTTATATCTGTCCTAAAAATATGATGATTTATTTAGAGTATTTCATAGTAAAATTTATAGTAAATCTTTTCTTTGACAGGTTGCATCCTATACAGCGGAGAGGTGACGATGCACAAAACCACTTTTTCCTCAGCTTTAATATTTGTAGAAATACTGTTGAACTATATTCCATCTTTTTCTCAATCTTCAGTGCACAGTAACCCCAATTAACGGTAAGTCATTTTCTTACTTGATTGGTGACATACTGTTTCACTGTCACTCACTCATGTCATGTTTTTCACAGACACAGCGATATGTACGGCGATCAACAGGTGAGTTCAGGTCACCCACTGGCGGGAAAAACATGCCAGATGATTGACAGACGGGCATGCGTACTGTGTGTAAGAAACGGCAAAGCCAAACAATTCTAAATTATACAGCACGGCACTCCAGCTCCTACTGGACAACGGAACCCATGAAGAACATCTCTGCGACTTTTCCGTGGAGCAAGTTGCGTGTGCATCGGTAAATGTCACGCCTCTTGTGATAATAGCGATTTAATGTGGCTTTTCGGTCATTAATTCAGCTCTGTTATTTCACGCCGCAGCTAGCGGCGCTAACGGCTCAGGATCTGGCCATGATCTTTACGTGCAACCATTCGGGCATCTCCAGCGGCAGCTTACCCGTCTGGAAGCTCCTCCTCACCAAATCCTCTCACTTGTTGAATGCTTCTCTAGACCTCCTCGCCAACATGGTAGGGAAAGCTGCAAACAATTCTAAAGTTCATTGATTCGAGACTTGGGAAACACATGACTCAAGCAGTCACTGCATATTTTGCAGACATTTAACCCCGGGAATTCCTCGGCCTCTGTGATTTTGGACGCTATCCGAGAAGTACAATTGGACACCTTCCCGGGATCCTACGTGAACGATCCCGACCTCATCGACCTCTGGTTCAACCACAGGCTACGGCCGTTTCTCCACGCAGTCTCGCCGGATTTCCTCTCATGTCTTACCACCAAGGATTTGAACTGCACTAGCTACCAACAAATGTAAGAGATATGAGCGCGGTCAGGGAAACAAAACGAACTCGTATCTCAAGGCACCACTGTAATTACATCCACTTTGTCGCGGCGACAAGTTTGCAGGCGCTGAGTCACGTCCAGCCAAACATGAGCATCGCCGTAGAGACGTCTGTTTCAACACATTTCATCAAGACCTTCCTGACTCGCAATGACACAGACGGTGAGTTTTGCCGTCATAAAACAACCGAATTGAATCGCGAAAAAGTGGTTTTCATTTTCAATCGACATGAGCATATTGAATCAAAGTTATTTTTTGGGGTTCTCCGTGATTTTGGGTGTCCAGATCCCGGCTGCATCGCCCAAAGCAACAACAGCGGCGAATGGCTGCAGTTGCACTTAGCCGCCTTCTCTCACCTGCTGCTCCTCAGTGAGATTCAAATGCTCCACAGCAATTTCTCAGCGGTACCTTCTTACACCTCTCCGCCCTTTAGTTCTCATTCCCGAAATCTAATTTGAACGTTCCTGTGTGTGTAGTTTGAGGCCTTGCCACAATTAACGCTGAGACAGCTCGCTGAATTGTCCTCCACTCCGGGGGCACTCACCAGCCGTGCCCAGGTCGCCATGGTGATGATGCATGTTCCCAACCGGTTCCTGTCCACCTTCTATGACGATTTCTCCCCATCTATCGAGGTTGGCGCGAATTTAGAGCAAAGGGTCAGGCCACATTTGGTTTGACCATCTTTCATATTCTGCAGGGTCAAGAACACCTATTCCCTGTCCCAGTGAGGTCCGCCATGTTGGAAGTTGTGTTCGATCGTGCGAATCTCTCCGATCCATCCGTCAGCGACGCCGCGGTGTCCGTGTGGCTCCGGAAACGACTACCTCCTTTGCTGTTCCAACTTTCTCCGGAACACGTTTCGCCCTTTTTCGAAATACTGTCCGCAAAGAATTGCAGCGTCGAGCGGCAGGGGTACGAGAAATAAACGGGTTCAATTTCGAATTACGTTTCTAATAAATGTCTACCCGGTGTTTACTTGTTCCTACTTTGTATAATCCTCAGAGTTCAGGAGCTCAATCTCACCATTTCAAGTCTCAGTGAACCAACACAGACAGAAATACACGAACACATCGTTCAGTCTCATAAAGGTAATGACACCGTTGAAGGATAAACAAAAAATTCATACCTCCTCCAAGGAGAATGAAGTTTTAGATTGACTAATCAAAACTTGACATCATCCTATCTTTTTTTAATTTATTTTTTTATCTGATGACATCATTTTCCATTGCAGAACCAGAACCGCTACGTTGCTATGCCAACAACCAAAGTTACTACCGCTTCCTGCAGAATTCCTTCCTGGGCTTCCAGCTACCCAATCTGACCACCTTCCTGTCGCTCATTCCTCACGACAGGCGGAATCAGGTTTGTGTGTGTTCACAAGTAAGACATACTTGTAAGGAAAAAACACGATGACAATAATCGCCTTGGTGTTGATTTAGTTGGTGAGCTCCATGGCTCCATCGGAACTCAGCAGCTACCTCCGCCTGCCTGACGTGGTTGACGACGTTTCTGAACTTTGCACCATCTTTGACAACTACCGCGAGACACCCTTTTTCTTGGAGACGGTGTGTAGTGGGGATTCTGTTTTTGAGATTTTCATGAAACAGTTGTGTTTGGGATATTATTTACATGGCCGGACTGGAATACATTACTCCCATTGAAATTTTTATTTAGGAATGATTTCACACGACGTTACTCTCATCTCCTCACTGCAGGAAACGCTCCCGGCAGCGGTGAGGAAGCCTACGCTACCCTGCGTGTGGCCTTTGGCTCTCAGCAGTTCCACCAGATCGGAGGTGAATGCTTGGTTCGATCGACGCCTCGCCGACTACTTGAATTTCCTCACAAAGGATCTCATCGGAAACGTCACCACATCCAACACCTCCTGTTTGGCCTTTCAGAAAGTGTATGTCCTCTCATTCCGAGGTGTTTTCGTTTGTTCAAATGATGCAAACCAACTTTATGTTGCTAACCAAAACAGCAGGACATACAAACAGAACAGTGGTTCAGATCAATTCAAGCGCTGACTTGTAAAAGTTCAGTTCGGCAAATAATAACAAATAAAGAAACAGATAAAGGTCTTTTCACGCAATGTGTTCTTTTTTTTCGTTTCAGTGTCTCTGTTCTCGGCCCGTTCAACTTTTCTGCCGCGAATTTTGTGAGGCGAGATGTGTTTGATACCATCACAACCTATCTCAACTCAGGTGGGTTCAAGAAGTTCAAAGGTTGTATGAAAAATACATATTTATGGTATTTTAACCTTGACCATGTTTTTGGTGTCTTTAATGTTAAAGCAAATTTGGTCACATTGTCAATGAATCTGGATTGAATTTATGATTTTTTTTTTCTTTTTAAGTGTCTGAGCCAAAGTGTTACAACGCAAGTGACCCAGAACTCAACTCAACTGCATGGTTTGCGGAATATATTGGACCTTTCATTGAATTTGTCACGCTGGAGGATTTTCTCCGATTTGGATCCCCAGAGGTACTTCTAGGGAATAGTTTGTCGGGTCATTTACAATGTTTTGCAGATGACATATGATAATTTGTGCGTTTAAACAAAAACCCTGCTTCTTGTAGGTTCTCCAGGTGTTCACTGTGGACCTCCAGAACATCGCCATCTTCAACCAAAGCGTCCACCCTGTAAATGTCAGCAGCCACTACACAGAGCTGCTATACAAACAGGGCAGCAATTTTAACCCCATACTGTGAGTGTGCCCCTATTACATCAATCACTTCAAAATTCCAAGATCCATGCCAGTGTAAGCGATGTCAGAATTAACCGATTAATCGACAATAAATGGATTATCAAATTGTCTTCTGATTTCAGGCTCTCAAAGGAATTAATTCTCTGATTTCTGAGGACCATCTGATGTGTGATATTAAAACTGTATCAGATTATTCGATGGACTCAGATAGAATAATTGATTTTTAAATTGACTCTGCCTCAGACTCAACACTAGAAAACGAATATGCTGTCGGTTTATTTTGAGTGAATCCTTTGATAAATCTTTGCAGCCTTCCTCTGCGATTTCGTTGCTTCGCGCCAGGGATGGCGTTCAGCCAGTTATCGGCAAATGAAAGCATGATAATTCTGCGCAACCTAACCACCCTGTGCACTGACCTGAATCCACAGGTGAGCTCCTTCGCATCATTTATTACAACTCCTGCCTCACGAAATAAATCTTGCCTGTGTTACAATCTCAAAAGGGTACAAATGATCAGGTCAATTTGGTCACTTCATTTACTGTGTCGTTATATACACAATAAGAGACTGAAACAATCCTGAGTCAGGTGTTTTGCCAACAGGTGGGCGCTGCTTTGGCGTCTAACTTTGGAGACAAGATTACCTCCGCAATAATCGTGGCCCTTGGCTCAGAAAGCACTGGTATGTCAATGGGCCAGATTAAAACTATCGACCCTGAGGATCTCTTCGCGGCCCTGGGCACACTTAGCAACGCGACGGGCTGGCGTCGAGGCCAAGCCAAGGCCATTGTCCTGGCTCTTATATCCTCGGGTCTCATTCAGGTATTGGCCAGCTTCCACTTTGTTTTTTGTTTTTTAAAAATGATGCTGTGTTTTATAAGTCATTTCTCTGTTTATGCTTTATTTTCTATGTAATAAATGTGTTCGGCAGATCAACGACTCGTCGTCACTCATGGCGCTGGGTTCTCTCATCATCGGTGTGCCCGCAAATATTTTCAGGAACATTGACGGGTTTCAGCTAATCATGCCATCGAATAACGAAACATTCCTGACGAACTTTGTCACCGCACCACCGATTATCCACCGAGTTTTTGTGTCCCAGGTAGGAAATTCACACTCGCCTCGTGATTAGCATTTTAACACACGATTGTTAGCGCGGTCTTCAAAGCTTAATTTGGCAGCGTTTAGTTTTGAGAAACTACAAACGTCAAGAGCAAATTTTTTAAAACATAAGCCGGTTCAAAAGATTTTACCTTGTCCGCTTAGATCATCTCAGTAGATAGCAGCAGTGACGTGATCATGGAGAATGTTCCAGACGATTTGGCGACGGAGATTCCCGGCGCTCTGCTTTTGGGCGTGAGCAGCAATGAGAATGTTCTCAGAAACCTCAACAATAAGAAATGGAAACGCAAGCAGGTGGGACAAAACATTTCCGAATCCGTTCTATATAAACATGTGCTGTCAGTACGATATATATATATATTTTTTTTTTGTTGTTGTTGTTGCGTAGGCTGAGTTGTTCTTCGAGGTCGTCGCTGCGGAAACGGCCACGACGCTGCTGGGAAGCGCGAACAAGTGAGATTTATTTTTGCATTCAGACTCAAATGACCTTTTTTTTTCTTTCTTACATTATTGAGTGTGTTGGTTTGTCGGCAGTTTGTCGTCGTCTGTTCTACAAGGCTTCACGTGTACTTCAGTGAGGACCTTTGAAAAGTCGCAAGTCAAAAGGCTGGTCCGAGCGTGCCGGAGGAGAGGCAGGAACAGGGTCAAGCTGGCGGAGACTCAGGTGAGTTGTTTAGCGCATGCGCATTGAGGGCAACTGACAAAATAGAAATAGTGTTTGGCAAAAAGAAATAAGAAACCCTGACATGTATTTTTTATAGTTCGGCTGTTTTTGTTTTGACAGCTAACTTGCATGTACAACAACATCAGGGACGAGTCGGACGTCACCAACTTTGACCTTTACCCTCCGGATGTGTTGCTGTATTACAAGTAAGTTCATCATCAGTCTGCTCTCTTCGCCATAACGGAAATGTAAAAGCGGAACTTTGCTTCGGTGTCCCACCACAGTTACTCGCTGGTGCCTCAAGCCAACTGCAGGTCTTACTTTGAAGAACTGGCAGAAGCCGACTTCTCCGTCTTTTCTCCGGTGCTCAGCGGCATACCGAACGTTTTGTTTGAGAATGCGAGGAGCTGCCTGGTGAGTTCATAAAATAAATATTTTGTCAGTGCGTTTTGCTTAATTAATCGGTTATTGGAATGGTTATCCTGCCTAATATCGGAAATGGCGTCGGCCTCAAAGAATATCTATCAATTGAGCCCTGGTAAAAAAAAAAAAAATGTCACTCCCTGAAGATACTTTTGACTCTTTCCAAGGGTATCACGAGCCAAAGCTTGACGGAGAACGACATATCCGTGTTAGGAAACATGTGTTGCACTTTGGACGGCTCCTATATCAGTAACTCGGACGAATCCATCCTGAGAAGCCTACAAAACTGCCCAGAGCTCAATGAGGTCCAAGTCGCCGCAGTGGAAGCTCTCCTGGAGAGCGGCAACACAACATACGGGTACAAATCTTTTAATATTTAGATCAGAAAGTTACGGATACCACAAGATGGCGCCAATGCCCTTGAGAATATGAAATTAGAAAGTTGGATACAATTGGACTGCTTAAAAGCTTTGTATGGTAGAGAGAAGCTCAAATTAGTTTGGGTTGTTAGTGGAAATTGCGGAGAGTCTTTGTATGTGTTTTTTTTTTGCTCTTCTGATCTCAAATTATTTGTAAGCGATGTATTTTTAAGGGTCTATCTATTCTATCGACGTTACCGCAATGTAATGGCTGCCATTTTTGTGCTTGTGTTGTTGCTATCCAGCCCTCCTTCAAATTGGACCATAGCAACCTTGGAGGCTCTTGGGATTTTACCTCTTTTTTTGACGTCCAACTTCTACGACAACTTCGACAGAGTATGCACACTGTTTGAGAATCGCGAGATTAATCCGTCCGCGTGACTCTGATACTCACAGTCGTTGCTTTTAAGGAAACAAAGCGGAGTTTCTTGAAGGACTTCTTGAAGGTTCTCAAGGAAAACGGCGTCGACAAACAGAAGCGGAGGCGCCTGAGGAAAGAAATCAAAAAGTCCATTCGAAATAAAGTCAAGCGATCACTCGGTTTGTTCTCAGCAAGTTTGCACCTCCCCAAAGCAGCTCCCCCCCCCCGTTGACCCACCATCTTTGATTTTGTAGAAAGCGAGTGCACGGTAGGACACATCACACAGGTGAGCATCAGCGACGAGCTCTTCCCCTTCGATTACTTCGACGTCAACCAGTTCAACTGCTGCCTCAACGCCACCACCGTCAGAGACAACTTGGGCGCCATCACGGAGAAGGTAGACCAGGACGACTACCTCGAGATCGTTCTGGAAAAGCTGCGAGAGGTGAAATTTGATGGATTATGGAATCAGCGGTTCTCAAACTGGGTGATATTATTTTCAATGATGATAAAAACAAATTGCTTTGAAGGCATATGCAAGCCAATCAGGGATCCCGGAGGATCAGGTAGAACTTCTGGGACTGGCGTCACGTCAAGCCACCGGTGACTACATCGACTTGTGGAACATCACATTGGTGGACACGCTCTCGGCTCTTATGGATCCATCCAACGGGCCCTGGAATTCAACTCTGGTACGTGAGCAAATGATTTCACACTGGAAACAATCCGCTAGTTCTCACAAAGGTCACGTTGGGCTCTCTATTCAGGCCAAGCAGATCATCACCAAATATCTGAGTCACGACGGGAACGGGCTCGAGAGCGCAGAGCTCAGCGCTATCGGAGGAGACAACTTGTGTTCCCTAGATGTCAATGTCCTACAAACTATTTTGCCACAAAGTCTCAGGTATTGTCATCATCGTGGTGTTTTGAAGACTTTTTTGCACATTTCACAACAAAGTGTGTCTCCCGCAGAAACGCCAGCGTCTTGAATGTGTCCGTTTGTGTTCTGGAGAAAAAGAAAGCTCTTTTCACCATCGCTTTAGAAGCTTTTGGTGGAACCACACGCTCAAGAGTCTCCGCTGTGGAGTACCAGCTCATAGAGCCCTTTTTGGGTAGGCCAACACACACGACGTCAACTTCATTTAATGATACCAGTATTTAGTTGACGAGATTACCATTTTAATTTTCCTGATTTTTTTTGAGGACATGACTAAAGCGGAGCCTAATTAAAACAATGTTCTTTTCATTTTTTTTCCCTCTCAATTATTCCAATTCGGATTAACACTTTTCTTTGTGGTGTCAAATTGACCAAATAAATGCTCCCAGGGAACAAAATTTCGCCTAAAATAATGGCTTGATATTAACTCGTCTTTTCTACTGCAGGGGGTTCATCGCTGGAATACGTGAGAACGTTGGTGAACAACAACATGAACCTGGAAACCTTCGTCTCGCTGGATCCAGCTGTTGTTTTGGTCCGTATGGTCCTTTCAATAAATAACCTTTGTGTCTAGTTGACTTATCGATATCTTTTCACTCCTCCCAGGCCTTGAGCGTAGACGAAGTTCGTGATCTTTTGGGCACCAACTTGCCGAACTTAAAACTTTACGAAAACCACCGACTGGTGAAAGAATGGATCCAAAACCAAAGGCAATCTGAGCTCGATACATTGGGAGTGGGGCTCCAAGGAGGTTTAGCTGACACGGAAACCACAAATAGTCCCACAAATGGTCCCACAAATGCTCCTGCAGGCTCCACAGTCAACTCAAACCAGCCATCGGCCACACCTACTGCAAGCTCCGGTGGTGAGTACCGAATAATAAAAATGGTGGTGTCAAATCATCCTTCTGTTTGTCTCCATCTAAAAAACTTCCTTTATCAGGTACCCGCGTAAGAGAAGAGGTCGGTGTGCTCTTCCTCCTCATCCTCCTCTTCACATCTACTGTATGACTGACAGACTGAAGAATTAAAAAAAAAAAAAAGAGTAACCTCTTTATATAACCTAGAGATTCCCAACAGTTGATCATTAGGTGTGCTGCTGGATATCCTCCAATTTCATTTGATTGCTTTAACAATATCCATTTTATTTTTTATTATAAATATTGTCTATTTATGCCAACAATGTTTCATGATAGTCAGAACAATTAGATTCTCTTCTACCAGGATGGTCCAATTATTCTGTCATTTGCGCAATAGAATAATAGAGTTCAATTAAATGGGTTCAGATTTAATAGATTTTGATGTTGTGTAATTCTTTTTTTTTTCCCGACGTAAAAATAATCTACTTTGGCTCAATAAAGGTTGTGAAACATTGTCATAATCTGAGATTTTGAAACTTCAAAATGTGCAATGACTTTCTACTTTCATGCTACCGGTGATTAAAATTCTCAAATAAAATATTGTAAGTTTTGTCAAAAGTGGTAGTTCATTATTGAGTGTTTTTGTAATGTTTCAAATATTTGAGGGTTCCACTAGCATGCGATTTAAAAAAACCAAACACAATAGCAAAGACAAAAAGAAATTTAATTAGTAAAAATATGTCACACATACACGATTGCAGCATCTCATTACCTGAATTGTTAAATTGAAATAACAGTTCAGTGATTCAAAGTGTAAAAATAGATCCACTGGATCACCTTTAGAACACTCATGTGTTCAAATTTAAGTCATGTGCACTTGTAAGAAAGATGTCGTTGGCACTTCAATCCAAAACTTAATATACTTTGCAATATTCTTGCCTACGACCCACCACCGAGGACTTCTGATTTGTCACTGTGGTTTTGTGTCGCCACACACAAAACGAAAACAAACAAAAAAAAAAGTGCAAAATTCTGAAATTAATTGGTCTACAAAATCAAATGTTTTGTTTTTTTTTACAATTTTGCCAAACTTCTGATTGTAAAATTAGAAGTGTTGAACACAAATTACAATTTTACAACAACTGAATTAAATTGAAATACCATTATTAGCTCAACCGCCCCCCCCCCCCCCAAATAATACTTTTTTGATGTGGTTTAACAAAAAACTGCATCGCATCAAACATAATAAATTAAATGAACACTATAAAGAAATAAACAGTTTGTATAAAGTGTAATAACTCAGATTTTACCCCATAAAGAATTTAAAATGAAAATGTGGCATTTTGGTACTTTGTTGAAGTGAGTGAAAGAGCTTCAGTTAGACAAAAGTAGTGCTTTACTGCAATGTAGTAGCAAAATGGAAAGCTTTTCCGGGGGGGGGGGCAGATATCAGAGAGGCAATATTTGAAAATAATTATCTGATTATATGATTATGTATTAAAAATAAAATATCGGAAAAAAAAAAAGATAGGCCAATTTTTGCCGATTTAATCGGTCGGGCCCTACCTGTGAGTGGAGGTACCACTGTCCTAGCAATTTTCACGGCATTGGCTTCACAGACTGCCGATTGATCCCTTCACATCCGGGTGCTCGAGTGCCCCGTAGCAACCGTCAGGAGGCCAAGTGGCTCGGCGCCTGCTTCTCTTCCTCCGCAACTTCAGCCTCTGCAGTTTCCTTCAAGGACTTGAGCATCATCTTGAGCATGATGTTTTGATTGAGCAAGTTCTCCGAGGCATCGGTCAGCTCCCGCAGCCGCCGCAGTGCCTCGGCCAGTTGTCGGTCCTTCTCCCGCCGCTGTTCCTCCAGGTGTTGTTGCTCCTCCCTCAACTGGGCGTTCTGAACTTCCAGTCCACGAGCGTCCAAGCGCAGCTGTCGGTTGTCCCGCCAAAGCTGCGCCAGCTGCTGGGAAAGCAACTCTCGGGCTTGATGCAACATCCGTACCTCGTCCTGGAGGGCTTCCAACTCTACGAGGAGGAGGGCGCCGTTGGGTCCCGACGCGTCCGATGAC
Organism: Syngnathus leptorhynchus; assembly: GCF_054491065.1. NCBI lineage: Eukaryota > Metazoa > Chordata > Actinopteri > Syngnathiformes > Syngnathidae > Syngnathus > Syngnathus leptorhynchus. The sequence goes on along the minus strand of NC_141199.1, from coordinate 14,900,556 downwards.
GGGGATTCCTCCCGGTACGGGGTTGAGCCGGAATGCTTGAGGATGAACCGAAGGAGGTGTGGAAGAGTGATGGGAAGATCATCGGGAAATTTCACGCTCAGCTCTTTTCTTAAAAAAAAAAAAAAACGTACAACGATGAAAAACGACATCGTCTTCTTCTTCTTTTGGGCTTGAATCGGTCGTGGATTTTTTTTCTTTCTATGATGTACGCTGAAAAACGTATACTCGTCCAATCGGATTCTTCTTACCTGTATCGTGGGAAGAAAAGAATGGCGGGAACACGATCCACCATGAACTCCCACGGGAGGTCGTTACGTGCAACATTCACCCTGCGTACAGCAAATCACAAAAATCAACATGATCAATCAAATCTCGTTTTTTTTTTTCTTTCTCTAGCACACCAGGTTGTAATCGTTTTTATTCGGTGTCTTTTGTATAAGACAAACTAAACCCCAGTTTATCGGAACAAATCAAATTCCCGCGTCGAGTCGCGGCTACTTCGTACCTAGCGATAACGACGCTGGTGTCGCGCTGCAGCATTCGAGCTAGCTGGATGAAGACGTGGTTGAGAGCAGAGCAGAAGCCGCACCACTGAGTGTAGTAGAAAAGCAGCACATCCTACAACAAACCACAACGGAAGATCTTGTTGAAACCCGAGCCGAGGTCAGGGGGAAGGTCGAAGGTACCTTCTCAGCATCCATGACGCAGGACAGGAAGGACGACGTGGTTAGCTCGGAAATGAGCGGCCGCTCAGGCTGCTGCTGGGATTCGTTGTGAGTCCACACTGGCCGTTCGCTGGGTTGCTCGCCCACCAAGTGTCTGCGTAGGAGGCTGTAGGGGGCGCTGAAGTTCATGATGAAGGCCTCTGGAAGAAACGTGAAAACCCCAAACCGCTTACTCTTGGGAAACTCGTGACTACTAGTACCGACCACTGCAAGTTTTTGTTAGTCTTACCGAGCGACTCGGTGAGTGTGGCGGCGGGGCTTCGCTGTAGCACGTAATGCACCTCGTCCTTCAGGTTCACGATGGTCGCAAAGGAGTCGTCGCCCCGCTCGCCGGCTCCTCGATGGCGCCACGAAGAGACGTTTATGTTTCCCGGCGCCCCGAGCCTCACCGCCAGTGGCCAGTTGAGCTCCATGTCCAACACGTAGAACCTGAGCGTCTTGTTGGTCTGACAGCCAAGTCCCTTGAGGGCGTCGGACGAAGAGTTTTGCAGATGGGACGCCTCTTTGGTTTTTGAGCTTTCGCTAAATTGAGGATGGACTTTCCCGCAGCAGGCGCTGTATCGGCTCAGCGGGCTGTAGCCCAGCACGAAGCTGCGACAGTCGAGGTGAAGGCAGCGAGGCTTACGTCCGGACTCCGGCGTGGAGGGGAACGAGCAACCCGCCGGAGACGTCGGGCACACCTCGCAACGCGCCTTGGAGTCCAGGCCGAGGGCGGAGTGGCAACATGTCGACGGTTTGTTCTGCGTGGCGCAGGAGTGATAGCGCAAAGCCACATCTGCAATCTAGGACGGAAAAGGTTCTGTTGAAGAGCTGAACTGAATTCCGGCGGAGTCCATTGAATGATTGAAAAAATCTACCGAGATAGGATTCAACAGTTTTGTCACACTTCAATGTAGTTTGCGGTTCAATCTGCTGTGCGTGATTTGGCCACTAGAGGGCAGTATAAGTATATGCAATGCTAATAAATGACTAGTTTAATGAACGTACTCCATTTTCTTATCAAAACATGAAATTTAAAAGTGAGTTCTTTTTTCAGAGGGTAGAAAAGTGGGCAGAATAATCGGGAAAAAAAAATTCAAGCAGAATTCAGTATGTTTGATTGCGTGCTCACCTGCCGCAGGAGGCCGTTGGGCTCGGAGACGAGGGGATCGTGCGGAAGGAAAAGCAACAGCGCTGCCCCTTTGCTCAGTTCCTTCTCCAGTAGCCGAGACTTGGTGCCCGGCGGTTGCAGCCACTGCAGAACGCTCTCGTGGTTTTCAAACACCCAGCCGCATACGGCGTGCGATGTGAAGTTGCGTTCCCATCGAGGGAAAATCTGACAAGCGACGCGACAAGGGCATAAATCTTGCATTTCAATTTTTTCATTCCTTTCTTTTCTCACCAAAGAAGTGTTAAATCTTCTGTGGAGGTAAACGCTTGCATCCTCTTTGAGGGAGATGACATCTGCCACCTGTCTGGCGGTGACCACCCCGAACCGGACCACGCCCCGAAAATCTGGACGTGACGCTTGGACTGAATACTTAAATACTACAAAGGGGGGTACTCAAGTTGATCTCTTTACCTCTTTTCAAGGCCTGCAGTGCAGAGGCGAGGAATGTGATATAGCCAGGGGGCTGAGGCGACGAGTTGAATTGGAAGAAGCCCACCACTCGCGGCTGGGAAGGAGACAGTCGGTTAAGATCCAAAATAGATGTAAAAAAAAAAAAAAAAAAGATGCTATCAGTACCTCATGACAAGAAAGGAAGTCCCGCAGCGCATCTCTTGACGGGAGGTATGTGAGCGGCGTGATCACTTTGAGGATAAAATTTTCCACGTAAGCCGCCACGAACGGACCCTTGTACTCGATAGGCCCGAACCTGATGTCAGGTGACAAAGTCAGAGATTTTTCTTGACTTCCAGTGTGTAGTTTAGTTGGACTTTTTTTTTTTTTTTTAATCATTCAATAAGGTTGATAATGATGATGATGTGACTATTTGGGTGATCTGATGAGAAGCAAAAAAAACTAAAAGTTTCTCCTGACCGTTGGTAAAAGAGGTGGATGGTGGGATACTTGTAGAAATGGTTGAGCCTCCTGCACTTGCCTTGACTCCACCAGCAGTTTATGGCTACAAACTGCACCTGCGGGTTGGATAAAAATGCTTTGAGTCACCTTGTCTTAATTTTTAAACACCAAATTGATTGACGATCATCCATCCATGGCATCCACGGGTATTGGTCCTTTGTTGCTTGGTACCTGTTTTGCTAGTTTCTTTGCTACCAGTTGAACTTCATGTCTGGCGGCCATGGAGTGCGCGCACCACGGTGCGTAGAAGAAGACAAAAGACACCTCGGCCACACTTCTGAGACGTTCCACCTAGTGTGGGGGGGGAATCGTGAACAAATGACGGTACTGCCAGGTCACACACCCGAGATTCTCCGAATCATGCACAGCTTGAACATTTTAGTCTTACCTGATCGAGCTGACCCAAGTAGAGGTCCACGACTGGAGATTCAGGGGAGAAAAAGCGCAGCGGCGGTCGAGCAGCAGCCACCACGTTCTTTGCACGACTGCAGAAAAGCACAAAGTCAATTCTGAGTTTACAGGGGGAGGAAAAAAACATATCTGTGTCAGTTTTTTTGAGGTGGTAGTGCAAAAAGGTTGAGATCCACTTCTTCTGTATTCCATCATCAAATCTCAAAGTCAAAGTCCGCTTTATTGTCAATTTCTTTCAATTGTCCATTGAATGATCACTATTTACTCATTCTTTACTCTATATGACTTATAAAGTACATCAAGTTTGTTTAATTTAACTTTATAACATACTTTGTAGGTGTTTTGAAAAGCTGGGACGGATTATTGCATCACTATTCATTTCAGTGGGGAATGATGTTTTGGCAGACGAGTGTTCTGAGATACGAGTGCTGTCAGGATTTCAACTCGTAAAATAAGGCACCCCAGTAATCAGATATGAAGAAACTAATTCGCAGAAGAATTCTGCCTCATTTTAGCTCAATAGCGAGCAGGTTGTCTGTCGGCGCGTACCTGCATGTGAACTTGACGGCCAGTACGAGCAGAACTCCGAGTACGATGGCCCCACACAGGAGAGCCGGTCTCCGAGCCATCAGACTCAGCACCTGCCGAAGACCCAACCACGCGCGCCGCAGCATTACAGCCCGTCGGCGGCTCCTCCTTGACCCATTTTGTTTTGTATGGCCCGGCGGCGGCTCGGACCATCCATTTGGCCGATGTCGGTTGGGTAGGGTGAGCAGGTAGCTATGTTGGATTGGACATAATCGTGGACTCCGCGAAAACTACTCAAACACGGTGACCAACCTTTCTTCCACACGTAGGCTTTTCACTTCCGCAACAATGACGTCAGGGACCATCTTAGAAAAGCTCTCGGGGGATTACAACTCTGGCGGTGACATAAAAATGGATTGAAACAAGTGTATTCACTTTGAAAAAAAATATTTGGTGTATAAAATGTTTACATTAAATCAAAAGACTTACTCATAATGTGCTCTTGTAAAATTTGCGTGTTGGGTTTTACTTTGTGTTGACATACAGTCCCTATGTTGCAGTGACGTCATCGTTTGACTCATTTGAAGGCTTGATGCCGCTAGAGGGCGCTGATGGCTCAATTTCTTTTTAACAAGAATTTAATAATTTAATTTAAAAGTTAAAAATTAAAAAATCTAGAACAAAGGCACACGATTCCATCGTCCTAAACCTTTTACAGTCTTTCTTTATTTTCATTAAAAAAAAATGCTAAAAATAAAGTCAAAGTCACAGTGTTGAACATAAAAAGTGCAAATAAACACAAAATTAAGTTGTCTTTCAGAAAGGCTTTAGTGAAAGCAGGTTTACGCATTCTTCTGGATTTATTAAAAAAAAAAAAAGTGCAATGCCTCATTTATTAGCAGTAAAAAGCAAATCAATTCTGGAATGTTCTACCTAAACATGGAGTACTCTCTCTGTAGTCTTGCTGTCGTCGTGTTGAAACGAACTCCACAAATTTCACTAAACGATACATTGCAAAAATTCTAACGTTAAATTAATTGCACTTAAGGTAAATGAATGAAAATAAGTTTAAAAAAAAAACAATGATAACACAAGTAAACACATTTGTTCATCTTCAAGATCAACTTTGACTAGAGCACACTTAAGACGATCTTGACCGTTGGCATACGAATCAAGAAAGGTGTGTTCACAGGCTCGTCCGTGTCACCGACAAACAGTTCTGTCGTCATCGTTTTATGTCCCTCTCGTCCAATATCGTCCGACTCCAGCAGACACACTTTCGGGATAAACTAAAACTTCACGCAGCAAATGAACAGGCTGCAAGTACTATTACTAAAAAAAAAAAAAAAGTGATGATCCAACAGCCGTTGCTGCATTTGGCCTGCATTAATGCGCCGCCGTTGCCGGGTGTCGAAGTTGCCTCACCAATAGCTCAATGTTCAAGAGGGGGTTGATGTAGAGGGCCCAGTAGAAAAGACAGTTGCAGACAAGTTGGGGCACCAGAGGCCACATGAGGCCAAAAGCCAGTCCCTGGGATAACATCGCCCAGACGTGATTCCACATCATACCGGGAAGTGTCCTAAGAACAAGGAAACCAAAAAAAAAAATACGACCAAATTTGGATTCCATGTTCTATCCAAATAATCGGACAGACTTTGAGCAGCTTTCCTGGTCCAAACCCTGATCCTACCTGATTCTAGCCGTGGTGCAGAGTCTCCACAACGAGCAGCACTCCAACATCGACAGCAGTACGGCATTGACGATGACGAAGCAAGAGGTCCAATAATGGACGGAAAGCCAATCCCAGGCAAACTCTGCTATCAGATGATATGGGAGGAGAAAGTACTTGACCATGAACTCACTCCACTGTTGCCAGTTGGGTTCCGTCTAAAAGAGCGAGAACAGCGTCAAGTTGTGTATGTCAAAAAAAAACAAAAAAACGTCCAGTTTGGGAATATGTGACCTGTGCGTTGAAGGGCCGGCTCTCCAACGATTGACTGGCGAGCGCGATGGACGGGCAGCAGGTTTTCAGGAAGGGCAGGAAACTTTCCGAGTAGTCAAATAAGTACAAGTAGAAAAGCGTCAGACGAGGGGAACGCTTCATGGCGTAAAGCAGGAACAGAGACTTCCCTGAATGGGCTGCCTAGTCCAAAGAGAAAAAAAAAAAACACCTTGACTCATTGACAGTTGGTTGGTTCCAATGTTGGAGAGAAATGAGTTCTTGCCTTGTATTCCCACAGGTTCTGAGGTCTGCTGTCTTGAGCTTGAAGTCTGTACAGTTCATTCAGGACGGCGTGTCGGTACCCCTGATTCTGGACGTGGTAAAGCGGCAAGGACTTCTCCTCCAGCAATGTCTGTAATCTAAAAGTCAGAGAAGTTATAACGCAGACTTGCAAAACACTGCTAAGAAAACAAGCCAGCGTGTTTGCTTAGGTCCAAATCTGCTGCAAATGAAACTTAATAATGATGCGGCATAAAAAAAATAAAAGTTGTGTGGTCATATAAAAGTCATTACTTATAAGATGACTTTTTCTATTGTCATTCTTTAAATCACAGGTGTCAAATTCAAGGACTGAGGGCCAGACATGATTTCTTGTTGCCCGTCAAGGCAAATCACGTTTTTTGGCTAATTATCTTTACTTTGAACAACAGTGAGAACCATCAATTTTTGCAAGCATAACCAATCGATCGTAAAACCCTTGCTTTAATTAAAAAATATATATATATATTTTGATAATTGAGTGTGCTGTCACTTAATCTTCTTGTACCTGTTACTGGAACTATCCGGGTGAAAGAACTTGCTGGATGATTCGGGTCCCAAGCTCTCCAGCCAGAGGATCATTTCCTCTGGCGTCCATGGCAACACTGATTGACGAACTAACAGGTCCTCTTGCTCCACTTCACGGCTGTTGCTCCACTGACACAACAGCAACGCCGCCTGCATTTACGTGGGGTTACAATAATCATTTGAAGTAGCAATTGTTGACATATACTATCGCTGGCAGTGACCTTCAACACTCCTCTTCTAGCAGATAGGATCTGAAATATCAAGTCAAATAAATGGATCCACCTACCGCCACACCCAAGAGAAGGGCAACGACTGCCGAGAAGATGAAGCCCGCTACTTTGTGCTGCTTGGTCCTTGATTTGCCCAGATTGTCGCCATACCTGAAGATTAAAAAAAAAAAAAACAAGCGCTTCATAAAGGTGGGCCTCTGTTCCCAACATGACATCACGAGGAGACTTTCTCACCTCTCGAAAGCCAGTAGACTTCGAGAAATTTTGGGATTGTCTTGGATCTCGGCTCGCCTCCGTTGCACAACATCGCTGAAGAGCTTATCGGTTGCCTCTCTGATAATTATATGAAGCAAGCCGTGTATGAGGCCCGAATCAAACATTCACCGATGTAGTCTCCTTGTGAAAAATCCTACCTCAGGAGTATGTTGACTTTAGGAAAGCCCGCCCACGTCTGGCGGCACTCTGGACACTCGTTTTTGCGAGAGGATTCCCACCACAGGGCCAGACAATGGCGGCAGTAGTTGTGGCCGCAGGTCAAGGTGGTGGGATTTACCAGAACATCGAAGCAGCAGTGGCAGGAAAAATCTTGCTCGGAGATTCCTTTGCTCTTGGAAGGCTGTGTGGGTGAGGGATCTTCTTCTTCGCATGCTTCCACAGTGCCAGGTAGACAATTCCCTCCATGCATCTGGGGCAGGAATTCAAAAATATAGATGTGAAATGATGTCACCGGTTAGAGAAATGAACCCACTGCGTAAAAGATAGAAGTCGCAGTTGCCTTTGCTCGTTCATTGAACGGGATAAATATTCAAAAATAAAAATGGAGCTGCTGTAAGCCACAATTCATGCCCTGATGCTCACACACAGACTCACTGGCATGTATCAACATAGCTACTATTCCCATTACAGCAATGTAATGCATTACTTCTACAAACATAAAACTATTTGTATATTTTAAGCTCATTTTGATGAATTCTGGAAGAACATCTTCAAGTTGTTCTTCTATTTTCCCAATAATATGCTGTGGGTTAAAATAGTACAGCGTAAAGTTTCGTTGATCTGTGACGTATTGTCATTCATGAAAACAACGAAGTGAAACTTTGAAGGTACTTGATGAATATGTTAAAGCTTTTGCCTTGGCTTGCGAGCTACGTCCACAAAACACATTCTCGGCATTGTTGTCAATAGCTTGACTTAATCAATGTTAGTCCGCCGTCAAAAAAAGCACGAATAGCCAAGTTCATAACAGAGCTAGCCACGTACCTTAGGCGAGTCCCAGTCGCTGACGACCGGTGACGTCATGGTCTAACTCAGTTTGCAGCTTGTATTTGTTCCACTAGTGAATTGAAATCGAATCTAATCTCTGAAAGAGAGCAATGACGTCGTCATAAATACGCTCTGTACTCACTCAAGTGCACGTAGACGCCAGCGTGTCATCTTCCTCTTCCTCAATCTTCCTCGACGTGCGTGGGCGTCAAAACACCTCAACGTGGAGAACGCCAAGCATAAGTGACAACAATCACTACTGCGCTCACTCCGTAGGTTACTTTATCACATTATTGATCATCTTTTGCCCATCATAATTTAACATTCATTTATCTTCCCAGTCACTTGTGTCCCATAAAGTGAAAGTGTCTTGTTGATTTTTTTTATTTATTCGTTGGGTTTAAACTCATCTTGATACTTGGCATTATTTTAGTGTTTTATTGTTGTTTCTAATTTATTGTTTCAATGTTGTTTTCACGTCTTATTTTTATTTTATGCAAAGTATGTAAATGTGGTTCTTTTTAAAGTGCTCTATATATAAAGTTGAGTTAAATTTTCTGAGTTTTGGGGTAAAAAAAATAAATAAAAAACTACCTGAATATTCCCGGGTGGCAGAAAATGTAATTTGTGATCGTCACTTCCGCTTCCGGTTGGGTTTTTCCAACCATATTTCTATTTCCGCTTCCTCTCTCTTTCCTTCCCTGCTGCGATGGACAAGCACGTTGCCGTGCATTCACTTACCTCTCAGATAATTTCTTTAATAACAAATAATGGAAAAGATAATCCCAATAGTTTCTTGTTTGCGTTCAAAATTTGTACGCTACAGAAAAAGAAAACATGAGGTTTTTTTTGTTTCTTGACACGTTTCCACGCTCGACAACGTGTGGCCTTTAGACATGTGCGCGAAAAAGAGCCAAGTTGTATCAAAATCGCTTAAACAATTTTTAAGCTATTTTATACAACACGTCATGAAGTAAAAGTTTGGTCTGAGTGAGGACGCATTTCTGGCTTGATGCGAAACACGGTGAGGTTTTAATTTGTACAGTTTATGGATTCTTCAGCCGATGATGACAAATCAATAATCTTTTCTGACACCTACTATGACAGCTGAACTTCAGCTTGTGATTCTAAATTTTCATCCTGAGGCTTCATTACCATTGTTGATCATTAAAATGTGGTTTTTTTTTTAGTAGTAGTCACCATATTTCTGTTTTTCTTACACAAGGTTGAGACTGGCCTGAGTTGAGGACGCATTTCACTTGATAGCATGAGAGAGCTGGTGAGTTTTTAATTTAACTGTCAGTGGGCCCCTTATCAGCCAGTGATGACCAATATTATTTTTCTGACACCTACTATGACAGCTGCGTTTCAGCTTATGATTCTAAAATTTTGAACTGAGGCTTCTAAACTTGATGTTGTAGAATAGCATTAGTTAAAATAACGGTACTAATTTCTTTTTTTTTTTTCCCCTCCCATCTTGAACCACAGGTGGCAGCGCTCTCCACTGCTGAATGTTGGAAAAGAAAACTAGCATTGGGCTCCCACACTTCTGCCACTTATTATTGGTGTGGAGAATATTTGAGTATTTCTAAAAAACGCCTGTGCAAGTTTTATGTCATTGCAAACGTGTTGACTCGTTCACTGTTAAAACAAATAAAAAAGCTGAGCCTGGGAGCAACAGAACAAAGTGTGATTTTGGATATGTATTTAAAAATTCATTGTCAAAGATATAATCAAATGTTTTAAATGCCTTTTTGTTTCCCTGTATTGATATCGTCAATAAAATCAAACCTCACAGAACGACCTGATTCACTGTCCTCATTTGCGTGCGCGCGCCGCACGTTTGCATGTAGGTGCGCGCGCACGCTTTGCCTGGCAAAGCAGGCGGCCGCCACGCCCCTAAAATCCTCCCGCATCCAGTCGCGCAATCGCCGCATCCTCTTCATCCACATCTTCGCTGTTAGCAGGACTATATATAAGCAGGGCGACGTCGGAGCTCATTACCGACCACACAGCGTCATCCTTCGCCCGCCATCGGCTCTTGATCAACCCGGCGGACTTTCCGGTAGGCCCCGATGCGCGAATGCTTTTTCCTTCAACAACCACCCGTGTCACTTTTCAAGCAAAATGTTGAGCCGATCTCGAATAAATTGACATCGGAATCTCTTTTTTGGTGAAGCGCTAACCGGGGCGGATGCTGACGGAGGACGACAGTCGACCTACTTACGAGATCCATTAAACAGATGAGGGGGGGGGGGGATGTGTTTGTGGGAAAGAGAGCCGTGATCGACGGAATCCTCAGCGGGGGTCTCAAGCGTCCTCTTCCGGCTTTATGAGCAGCATCTTGGCAGGGCGGGGCACACAAGAACAGAGGCGTTATATGAAGATTTAATGATGTATAACATTAAGATCACTATAATATTTGATTCTTTGGTAGAACCCAAACGTTCAATGACCTGGTATTGGACATTGAGCAGAGACGGAATAACCAATTGGGAACTCTACGTACCTGACCCATGTATAATCAGTTGAATAAAAAATATTAAAATTAAGAATTTGAATTAATAATAAAAAATAAAAATAAAAAGACCATGTAGTACTTGAAGACTGGATCTATTTGAAGAATGGCAGCTTCGATAACACTTTCCATTTTCTTGTTCTTGTAGTATCACTAATATCGACTATGGACGATTTAGACGTTCCCCAGATGCGGAGGGAAGTGGAATCGCTTCAGTATCAGCTCGCCATCAACAGGGAGAAGTCTTCCATCACAGTCACTGAGTGAGTTTGAGTTGTTTTTAAAAGGTGGTAGTAATTTAAAAGGATTGAAAATGATCATCTGAGGAAATGAATTTTTTTTTTTCTCAAGTGCCCATTTATGCTACTACTTTAAAAACAACTGATGGTCAAATAAAAGGAGTAATAGAGTTGCCCACCCATGTTCTTGATCATCAAGTGCGTCTTCTTCTTCTTCAGGTTGGTGAAGTGGATCGAGAGTTGCGTGTGCGAAGACCCTTTTCTGAACCCGGAGCTGATGAGAGCCAATCCTTGGGTGGAGAAGGGGAAGTGCGTGATCCTCTGATGATGGCATCGAAATACATCTCCACAGTCAATGCACGGATGCACCACGTATAATGTGCGCGCACACCCACACACACTGCACTAAAAACACACACAGAGCACACACACTCACTCAACTCACACTATGACTATTTATTTATTTGGATTTTTTTTTCATGCTCTTGTGTAAGAACTGCCGTGTGTGTGTGTGGTGAATGTGTGCGTACGTGCATGCACAGCAGCGGGTAGCTTTTAGATGTTTGTTTTTATTGTCTCTTTACACTGTCAATCAAAAATAAAGACTGTTTAGAATTTAACAAAACAAAACCGTTTTTTTTTTTGGGTGGTGGTGGTTGAGAGGAGGGAGCTGTGCTACAAAAGTTCCCGGATGTAAACGTTCCGACGCACGGCGTTGGACATTCCCTCGTTGAAGCGGAACCACACGTCGCTGTTGCCTACCGCCTTGCCCATGGCGAGCACGATACACTTCTGGCCTGCGGAGAGAGAATAAAATTTCAAGAGCACGATCGAAGAAAGGATGGAAATTTTAAAATTTCACATCATGATTTTTTTTATCAGATGTCAGTAAAATGATCGCCACTGTTTTATTTTCTGAGGAACGACAAATTTGTTGGAGGTACCTGTGTCTGAGGCGGTCGTCGCGGTCGTCTGTTTGGGTGCGACAGGGCGGCCGAAAAAGTCCGTCGCTTGCTATCAGGACGCAAAAGCATTGAGAGGTTCAAGGGGAACTTTGCAATTTCAAACCACTTTTTTGCCATATTTGTTTCGACTGACTCGAGGACGCACTGAAAACTAACTAGCAGTTGCTAAATCAGTCTCAAATCCAAAATGACCTAAATGAAGGTCAATAAATGCTTGATGTGTCACCATCCCAATTTAAGTTCCAACATGAGGGACTAAATCCCGGTTGGGTCCAATTGTCCTCATTTCTATTTAAAACGACAAGCAATGCTACTCACTAGCACCACCTAAAGGCAGCCGCTGAAATCTACACATAAAATAAAATAGCATCTCACCCTGGGCTCTACTGAAGTCTGCTTGACAATGTTTTCCAGCCTCTGATGATGGTTCCTGCTTGGTTTGGGAGCAGCACTTGCTTTCTCCAACTCTTTCTGCATGCCACACACAAAATATAAATAGTAACTAACTTGTTATAAAGGAGTAAAAATAGAAGAACAATGAATCATCTGGCCAATTTAATCATCCAATATTGGTTTTTTTTTGGGTGGGACTGATTCAGAGGCAAAAAATCTAATAATAATAATTATTAAAAAGTATCACCACTGTGGGGTTCCGCTGTAACATCAGCTGCTCAGCCCTCCTCATCTTCTCCTGCTCCATCTCCCTGCTGATGGTTTGCTTGGCCTGATAGGTCAACTGGCGACGCAGAGGCAGGCCCGAGAACCTCGCCACATCTTCCACACGCCTGCCGACGCAAGCAGCCACAGTAAGAGCAACTCGTTTACAGTCTTGAGGGGACAAACGAGTCTTCACATTTCATGGGTTATGCAGTACGTCTAAAACCAAACCTGCATTTAATCATTTTTTTGAAACCACAATCCTCTTAGCATTTTCTCTCGAACCCCCCCCCCCCCCCCCCAATCTCCATGCACTCAAATCATTCCTGCTTCGAGCTTATAATTATCACATTCATTTCTGTAATGGTGTGTTATCTATCGCATGTTTTCATCAATGTTGTTGTCCTGCCGCGTAACTCACTACTACTTCACTCCAAAATACCAAGTGACCCGTTTTCATCTTACAATATATAAAAAAAATACAACTAATATTAAAAACAAATACATTAAAAAAAAAAGCATTTCAGAAAAATCAAAACTATGCAAGCCAAATGTAAATAGATAGATAGATAGATAGATAGATAGATAGATAGATAGATAGATAGATAGATAGATAGATAGATAGATAGATAGATAGATAGATAGATAGATAGATAGATAGATAGATAGATAGATAGATAGATAGATAGATAGATAGATAGATAGATCTCAAAACTAACCAAAATTAAAAATAAATTCAAAGCAGCAAAAAAACAAACTACAATGAAAATTGTATTGTAACCCCGGCGCGTGTACTCACGGCTCCAGGATGTACGTGTACTGCCCCTCGGGGGTACGGTCCTGCCGGTACGAGAGGTTGTACGCCAACATGGTGTCGATCAGCTCGCTCATCTGCTCCTTTTCTCTGCAACTGAACAGCTGCGGGTTGACCTGGACGACATGCCAGATTTTATTGATCTATATCTTGTCATGGGGGTCATGACTTAAGAAGAGCTTGAGGGTATTTCTACGAACGGGGCGAAGCTTGGGACAGATGATACCGAGTAGCAGCGTGAGAATGTCCAGGGTGAGATTGAGATGGCCGATCCTGGTCTTGATGCGAGCCGGAACGTCGGACAACATGGTGGACAGAGCGTTCCTGCAACTCTGGAGAAGAGTGCTCGCCTGCGGAAAACAAAACACCGATTCACCGGTTCTCAGTCATCAATACAGTAGTCTACTAGGCCCGAGTGTTCCAAGCAGATCTTTGTACGCGTGTATTCAAGAGTTGCGATTCACCTCCTGGTGGCTATGTGGATAGCTGATGCGCGGCACGTGAGGGTGCGCAAACAGGAAGTGATAAGCCACGGACAGGAAGGGGAGATACTTCATGAGAGTGAAATTCTGCCCGTGCAGGATGACTCGATTGAGCCCGTCGAAAAAAACCATCCAGTCCAGAGCCTCGCACACATTCTGCAAGTTGGGATCGCGGACTCTCATGGATAGGAAGTTGTCGTATAAACCCTGAGGGAAGATACGGTGATCTCGGGATGCTACCGCTGCAGGAAAATGTTGCGTAATATGGCAAGGTTTATTACCTGAGAAACTTTTTCATACTCTCCACTAGATGTGGCCAAGTCAAGAATGTGCTGGAACCTCTGACTGCCGCCTCCTGAACCAGGGACTTCTTCGAAGCGCTCACCGATACGTTTTCTGAAGAAATAGGTCCGTTCTGTTAAGTCCGCAATTTGGGCGGTGTCGGGCAACTGAAATACATTTTGATTAAGATCCATACAAGGGATCAGATTTGAGAACATTTCAATTCCGTTTCATATTAATGGTATGTTTTTCATTTTTATTTTGGATTGGTGTGGTGCACTGCTCATAGTTTGAATGGAGCTACTGTACCGTTTAGCACGTGGCAACTGGAAGATCTCCTGCCACAGATAGAACAATCCTTTATTTTGGTCCTTCTGGCCCACAGACACACTCTGGACGATCCTGCTGTTGAGCTGCTTGTGGCCACGGCCGAAAAGGAACTGGGAAAAAAAGCAAAAAACAAAACAGTGGTGTCTTGGTTTACAAGTTGAATTTCTTCTATAACCACGCTTACATCTCAAATCATCTTTTGCCATTCAAATAAAACCAAAAATGTCATTAAATCGGTTTTACTACACAATAATATTTGTAACATGTTTTTTTTTTTTTTTTCCACAACAGGAAAACACGACAGTACCGAACTTTAAAATACAGCATTAATATTCCTTCAAAGCTCAGCAATGAGACGTTTGGCCTCTTTACCTGAAGTGTGTTAATGCAAGACCTGATGTCGTTGTCTGTTTTCTCACACAGTAGCATCAGCGTGCCCGTGTCAACTTTCATCCCTTGCCGGAGTGAGATCTGCAAAAAACATACGTTTGAGGCTTTTTATGCGTGAAGCAACTTGACATGTGCGTATGGCGTGTACCTCGGCCAGTCTCTGAGCTAGACGGGAAGTTTGAGTCTGGGGGAACGACAGTAGAAAGGCCTGCTGCCTCAGCAATCTGAGAGCTGGAACGTAACTGACACACAGAAAAAAAAAAAAAGTAGATATAATCAAAACATGCTTCTGGCTTCATGCTGCTGTTTCAATGTAAGAGAATTATAAAAAAAATTTTACAGGTCGTTACAGATGCAGATAATAGGCCGTAGCAGAATGGACTCTTTCTTTTTTTTCTTCTTGGTAGAATCGGCGCCGGCCTCACCGCTGTGTCCGTCTTTCCGATTCAGGGTTGCTAACAGAACGTTGATGGCAGCCTGCGCAGAAAACCCGCCCCAAAATATCCATCGTTGTTTTTTTTTTTTTGTGAATCATTGAATATGTTTTTTTAGTAGGGCGGTAGTCGAACACGTACTGCCGGGGCGCCGTCAATTTCGTCGATGATGAGGCAGTTTGGCCTCTCGCTCGCTCCTAAAACGGACTTCATCTGCGTCGCCGAGTCGATGCGTTTCTGGAACACCTCTGCGCTGCGATCGTCACTGCACGACAGCAAAGTCAGCGCTTTGAGTACTCGAAAGGTTGGCCTTGTCGCTGACTCTCTAACCTGGCGTTGATTTCCACAACATTGTAGCCAGCATGCTTTGCGATAACATGAGCCAAGGTGGTCTTCCCCAAACCCGGCGGACCGGACAACAATGCCACCTAGAGAGAGTTATTGGAATTGATGACTTCTTGAAATTCACCTTATTGTAGTGTCTCGATAACCTTAAATTTGGGCCGTTTGTACTGGTCCAATTCAGCCTCCAGAATCTCCTCTGTCATCTCCATCTTGCTCTTAAATCGATTTGGATTCTGATTGGCTTGATTGGTTTTGAACAAAGTTTGCACGGGGGCTTGTCTGTCGGACCTCGCCGGGCGAGACACTCTCTCTTTTCCGAAAACCACGGTGTCCCACAGCTTCAGCCACTTCAGCAGACAACGGTTGGTAAACTGTAAAAAAAATAAAAATAAATATATATAACATACAGTCACTCATAGTCTGAGAGTTTCCATTGTATGTCGTACATCATCACTAAGCAGCTCGGTGTAGTGCCGGGGAGAAAATCTATCAACCCAGAGTCGGAAGCGTCGACCCTCAGAGTCTTCCGGATCAACCTCTTTGTTCTCTTCCTCCTCAACCGAAACATCGTTCGCACTGCTGGAATACGATACAACATTCAAATCAAACGCAGAGAATCAAGCATGTGGAAAAGGAAGCAAGGTTTATATAAAAAAAAAAAAAAAAAAAAAAAAAGTACCTGGCTAGCAGCTCCGTGAGGCGCTGTGTCTCCTCCACAACCTGCTGGTGGCGCTGTAGTTTAAAAAGTAGAGTCATGTCAATTTTTTCCCCCCCTAATGTGTGGACAATGCAAATGGATAAGAGGGAAAAAAATTCTGTGCATCGAAACGTTTTGTTTCTCATCATCATAACGCCAAAATCAATGGGTAATCTACTCACTCGGTCTGCCGCTTGCTCTCTCAGCACACTAATTGGCACAGCGAGTAGCCCCAAAGAACCCTGAGAGTCTGGTACCAGTCTGGAGTCTGCCACCTTGAACCCAAACAACCTCATTTACTAAACTGGAGTAAATTACGATTTATATTTTGTAGTCCTGCTTCAGCTCACTTTCTCTGCTTCGGTGTCCTTCTGGCGAAGATAGACGCGTGTCCCCGACGAGTCGGTGACGGTGATGTACTCGCCTTCCAGTGGGGGTCTTCTATGCACATATGACCGCGTTGCCAAGGCAACAGGTTGCCTGGGAGAGACTGGGATAGTTTCGAATCCACTGATATCCAGAGCAGCATCCGAGGAAGACCTGGAAGGCAAAAAGTTTGATTTTTTGATCTTTAATTGCTCACAGTGAGCTGGGAAATGCGCCAGCTCATCTCTGACGCTAACGTCTACAGAAATGGATGCATGAATATGATTTTTAGATTAAGAGTGAATGATTTTAGTTCTCCTACGCGGCTGTGTGAGATTGTTCATAGTGTTCCGGAGAAGACGGCGGTGTGATGCCATCGCACTGCGCAGAGTTAAAAAGCCGCTTCACCACACCGGTGTCCTGTTTGTGACACTTGGAATTTGGAGCTTGTGGAAGGCAGGGGGAGGAAAAAAAAAGAAGAAAAATACAAAGGTCAAAGTGTAAATGTGCCATCTGGAACAGAATTAAACAGTCATCGTGCAATGGAAACTCACTGATTTGCTGACCAGTCAATTTCTGGTAATTGATGTGAGAGACGTCATCATTTGATCTTCGTCTCTGACGCTTTGCAGGCTTGGGGGATTCCTCTAAAAAGGCAAAAAAAATTATTAGAGTGGAGTAGAATACAAAGCTCTGTGCAAAATAACTAGATAACCAATTAGGTATTTATACGGATAGACTGGTTGCTTTATTAATTTTTTGGAAATAATATAAAATGTCGAAAGGTGCTACAAAACAAACTGACAAAGTGAAAATGCAGCTGACAGTGGAAGAACAAGAAAAAGAGTAAGGTTATATGTGACATGAAAGTAGAACAAAAAAATGACTTTACTTTAATGAAAACAATTTGAGTTTTCAAAAATTTGACAGTATACAAGCCTTGTTTATGTCCTCACTTTCCAACTGAGCCAACGCATCCAGTTCGTCGGCGAACTGCTCCTCAAAGTGGTCCTCAATCTCAAACATTTCGTCATATTCATCCATGACTGCTTCGGTACAAAATATAAGAAATATGTGTTTAATTTTAGGGGGGAAAGTATACAACATCAAGATCAGCCCCGACGAAAATGTTTTCCCGGCATTTTTAAGTTGTGGTGCTCCGTTTCCGGGTAGGTGAAGCTATCAGGCCTCTGATTGGTTGTCCTCTTTTCTTTTCCGGGTTATTGTGCAAGAGAGATTAACTGACCAACAGAGGGCGCTCTTCTCAAGAAAAACTGTCCATTTTATGGAACGTTGCATTGAAAATCCATTGAAGTTCTATCAAAATACAATAAATGAATTAAAAAGCCACTTTTCACAAAATAGAAATAAAATTTGGAGTTAGTTTCACAGAGAGCTCAGCCTGCCAACACTCTCCAGACTTTGCTTGTGGGAAAATAAAATAAAATAAAAAATCAAATAGAAACATTGAGATTCACCCAGCACGTTGGGTTAATATTTTACCTAAGAAAAATACAAATCTACACATACTGAAGAATTAAAATCAAAACTTTGCCCTGTCAGGGGAATCGATCATCACTTTCTACACTTTGTTGCTCCATGTGTGTGTAAAAGAGATTAATGATGATGGCGCACCTGTCACCGCCATCTGCTCCTCGGTTCGGAAAAACAGGCCAGGGAGGGGTTGTGATGCAGAGTTAATATCACATCATTGATCTGGATGCAAGGTCTTACACTCGTGTTGACTCTGGTGCCAAGCTTCCCTTTGGATTTGCATTCATAATTACAATCGAAAATATTTCAGTTTTACTGGGCAAATGAACACTGTTCCAGCATCCTTTTTTATAAGTATCGATGGCTGGTATCTGCAGCCTTAATGAGTACCCGATACACTGACATAAGGCCGTCATTTGATACCTGGTCTAACTCCACTTGACACTTAACAGCACATGTTTGTGTGTTTAGACACTAATGATTCGCTAATGATTCACACAGCCAATGATTGACTATCAGTGTGTGTGTGTGTGTGTGTGTGTGTGTGTGTGTGTGTGTGTGTGTGTGTGTGTGTGTGTGTGTGTGTGTGTGTGTAGACTACAGTCCACATTGACATCTGCTTTACTCCACACTCATTTAGAATACACTCCATTACCTAAGTGTGTATGCACGCAACATTAAGGTGATGTGTTTAATCCCTTTACGTGTGTGTGTGTGGGGGGGGGGGGGGGGCTCTCTTTACACATTATACACAGATATACAGACACACACACACACGTGGTCACACATTTTGACTTTCCGCCTTACTTTGCTGTAGATGTCTCAACTGAGGAGTCTGTAACTGATGCCTTCTTCAAGGACTTACGAAAAAGAGGGTGTGAGGTCTTAATGGGGGATGCAAGTGTCCTTCTAGGTTGACTTTGAGATATTCTACAAGTGTGTAAGGATGTCCAATTCTACCACCAACTTTTACGCGCTGTCTCAATCCTTCAGTTTCTCTGACATCATCGTCATCGTTACCTATTTCCTTCTCAACCTGGCCGTAGGAATCTGGGTAAGTCGCAAAGATGCTTTCAGATACAAAAAAAATGATTGTGTGTGTTTTATGTGTGTGTGTGTGTGTGTGTGTGTGTGTGTGTGTGTGTGCATGTCAGTCATCATGCAGGGTGAGCAGAAATACGTTGAGTGGCTACTTCTTGGCAGGGCGAGATATGGCCTGGTGGCCGGTGAGTTCTCCTAAATCATTTTTCACATAATTGTTGCTAAAGGTCTGAATTCAAAAACAATATTTGCAATGACGATTTAACGATGAAGTTATACTAAATTGTAGTAACAAAGTTTGGAGTATAATAATGTTGATTTTTTTCAAAAGCATATTTTAAAATGAAGTCATAATCGTTTTGGGTTACCATTATATTGTATTGTACAAAGTACTTCTATAGCATGATTTAATGTGATTGGGGGAAATAATAATTCTGCTGAACTACAATCCAACTGTGATTAAACTATATATATGTTTATTGTAAAAGAAAATATCGTAATATAATATAGTATAATATAATATAGTATAATATAATATAATATAATAATCTAAATATCTAGTCTTTTCTGGAGTTAAAATTGCATTAGACTGGTGAAGTATTATTTCAAACAATTATTATTATCATTTTCAGGTCCTATAATGAACTCCAATTGACTTTGATTATAAAATTGTCTTGTCATGAACTACAATCGTTTACAGCAGTCAAATTTTCCAGATTGGGGCTTCGCTGTTTGCCAGCTCAGAGGGCTCGGGTCTTTTTATCGGTCTGGCCGGGACGGGAGCTGCTGGGGGCATCGCTGTCGCAGGCTTTGAATGGAATGTGAGTAGACATGCTCATCCGTGCATAAACCAAAGCAGAAATTGTGCTGTTAGTATTTACAAAACATCTTACATAATGTGTGACTGGAAAAAATAATTTGACAATGATGATCCACTTTCAGTCAACACATTTCACTGCTAATATAAATCTCATTTACATCACATATAATTATATATTATTTGTGTCATATATGTTGAACTCCGCTCTGCTTCTCCCTTTTTCTCAGGCCACTTATGTGTTGCTGGCTCTGGCCTGGGTGTTTGTTCCTGTCTACATCTCCTCAGGGGTTAGCTTGCACACAGACACACACACACACACACACACACACACACACACACACACACACACACACACACACACACACACACACACACACACACACACACACACAGCTCTGCTTGTCACGGCTGGTTCAGCAGGTATTTTAAGGTACCAAAAGAGTCATTGTCTTTACACGCATTCCCCGCCTTGAAAATTCCCCAGCAGGGTGCCACACGACTCCACTACGCATCATTCAGCGTCATAATTAATTTCAGAAGAGAAGGAAACGCCAATGACACATTTATGTCCATCAGCATGTCACACAAATGTGTTTCTTCAGATCGTGACAATGCCCGAGTATCTGGGTCGACGTTTTGGAGGCGAGAGGATTCGAACCTACCTGGCTGTCCTCTCACTGCTTCTATCCGTCTTCACAAAGATATCAGTACGACACACACAAAAAAAAAAGACACACAATGACCCAGTTGGCAAAAAAGTGATACTTATTCATTCCCTTGCAACTAGACTGACCTCTACTCGGGAGCCCTCTTTGTCCAAGTGTGTCTAGGATGGAATCTCTACCTGTCCACTGTCCTCATGCTGGTGGTGACAGCGCTTTACACTATCGCCGGTACGCAAAACGGGTCGAAATTACATTCACAGACACACGCGGAAACTACGCTGACTGATGACGGTCATTACTTTGCTCTAACCGGGGCCAAGTCGGTCATATAAACACACTAGAGTAAAGATGGATGCTTTTTACAGATGGTTGTAAATTATACTGGGGGTTAGAATGAAAATGTGCTGTGACACTTCATTTGGTACAATCTAATGAAGTCTAATGCATCAACTCAAGATGGCTAATGTCATTGCTAGCTTTTCTCTTTCACAGCGGTTCTGCTTCGGACCAAAATTCCAACAAAACAACAGATAACTTTTACTTAACAACATAGAGATACAATTGAAAAATCCAAATAAAAAGATATTTTCACGATAACATTTAGGTTCCTAGCTCTGTTTAGCCGTGTTGCCCTGACCAATATGGCGGCTCATGCTAACTTCCTCACAGGTGGTCTTGCGGCTGTCATCTACACTGACACTCTGCAAACACTGGTGATGATCGTAGGAGCGATTATTCTCACCATCATGGGTACGTGTATCCCAGACGGTCACGGGAATATATTCGAATAATCAACACGTGGTCGTCGTCCACAGCGTTCAACAAGATCGGCGGCTACAGTAACCTGGAGAAAGTGTACAGCATGGCGGTACCGAGTAAGATCATACCCAACAGTACCTGCCACCTGCCTCGACAGGACGCCATGCATCTGTTCCGGGACGCCGTTACCGGAGACCTGCCCTGGCCTGGCATGACGCTGGGGCTCACCATTCTGGCGACCTGGTACTGGTGCACTGATCAGGTACTGAAGATAAACTTCAAACTTTAATCAACCTAGTAAGCTTTTTTTTTTTTTTTTTTTTCGAGATGCGACAAAAGGCAAAATTTTAGCACGAATCGGTTTTATTCACAGCATTCACTTTTGGTCCCACATCAGATTAAACACCGCAGTATATCTGTACAAGGCAAATGTTGTCAACAACAAGCCCCGCCCCTTACATGTCAGTGACCAATCCCAGTGATTTCAGCATAGGAACCCGAAAGTTCGTAGACTTGACTCGCGACACAAATGATTGAGTTCGGTAAGTAAAAAGATGGACAGTGCAAAAATCTGAAGGTGTCAAGGGGCTCAAGTAAAATGAAGGTCATTTGTCAAACTTGTTAAGTATTAATCCAGTCAAAGATATCCTAGCATACATTTACACTTCATCTCGAGTGTAATTTGGTTCGCTCGCGATATGTAAATCTACAGATGGTCTGAGTCGGACGATTAAAACGAGATTTCTATTATTACAGTAAGCACCGCCCACGTTAAAAGCACCTCAAGCATTCCTGGCTATCATTTCTACCTGGAGGCCTTGTTGCTGCTGTTTTGAGACATTTTCTTCTGTGAGGTTCCACCTCGTACCTTTAAATGTTTCAAATTGTTCAGCTTGGACAGAGGTGCGATTCCTCCAGTAGGATTGGCTGCCCGCAGTGGCGAGGAAGTGTTAGCCCCCTTCCTGTAGCCCGGGCTGTGGCGGCGCGGCGAGCGGCTGGATCGTGTTTCGCCTCGCACGAGGGCGGCGTCCGGCTGTAGCGTTTGTCCGTGCCAGTAGCGATGACCTCCGATCACGGGGTTGATGGCTCGCTGAGGGCGATGGAAGCTCCCCGGTTTGGCGATGACGACTTTTGTGCCTCTCAGCCTCCCATCGCGACCGGGAGATCTCGATGAGGAGAACAACTACGCAAAGATAGGAAGGCCGTGTTAGCGACAGCCGTCATCCGGCGCATCACCTGGTGTACCACCTGGACTAATACTTGGTCCCATAATACTTTCATTCTCTGACATTCAAGTCAGGTTTGAGGTTCTGGCTTTGAATCTCACCCTGTGTATGCGTTTCTGCTGCTGAGTGAACAGTCCAGAAAAATAATAACGTTCATATTTGTCGGCGTTCGCAGGTGATTGTCCAACGATCCCTTTCCGCCAAAAACATGAGCCACGTGAAGGGAGCGTCCATTCTGGCTGCCTATCTGAAGATGCTGCCCTTCATCTTCATCGTCCTCCCGGGCATGATCAGCCGCGCTCTCTACCCAGGTTAGCGCAGACATCCCTATTCTTCACTTCAGTAGCACTTTCCATTCCTTTCAATCAATGAAAACAACCCGTATAACGTCTGCTGTATTGTAAAAAAAAAAAAAAAAAAACGTGAGACACCGATGACTAAAGGTACAAATTCGGTACGTGATGTAATTTTGGGAATCCTACCATATGTCATGTGACCGCGCGTAGCTAACGTAGCCGTGTGGCGAACAAACCCTCGTTGGAGGCAAATTGTAGGAAGGGGAAATCGTCTCACCTGTCCTAAGCGCCGGTGAGGTGATCCGTAGCCCTTCCTGCGGAGCTCCTGCGACTGGCGGATGAGCGCGGCGCTGTCCTCCGTCTGGGTTGGGGGCTCCCGCAGGTCCAGCATGCTCTGAGAGAGGCGGGCCATCACGTTGACGCCGTTTATTATCCGGTGGCCACGGCCGGACCCCGTGCTCACCCTGTCGGCCAGCGGGTCGGCGGGCCGCTGCTGCTGGGAGCAGTCGTAATACTCTTCCTCGGACACGGTGGAAGCGCTGGACGGGGCTTCGGCGCCCGCTCGGTCGCACATGACCTTGGTGCTGTCCTGGCTGCCGTTGTCGTTGCTGCCCGAGTCGGCTCCCTCTTCCTTGGAGGCGGCCAGGCCGGGCGGGGCGATGGCCGTGTCGTCGATTTTAACAAGAGTGACCTGTGTTTCGATGGGCTGGTTTGAGGGGGAGGGGTCTATGACTAAGTGCAGCGTTCGGCGTTTAGGGACGGGAGCTCCCGCTGCCGGCGCCTCTGGAGTTTCTGCCGAGTTGTCCGTCGGTTGAGGTTCTGCAGAGGCGGCGTTTGTTTGTTGTGTCTCGGGTTGCTGCTGCGAGGCCCCTCTGGAATCTGTTTCCTCCTCACCGTCTTTATTTGGAGTTACGTCTTCCCGCGGCTCCTTGTTGGGCGCATTCTTAGGAGCCGAGGCGTCACCGGTCGCAGGTTGCGCGTCGCACTTCGTCTCCTGACCGGAAACTTCGGTAGGACTCGGCTGAGTCAGCGAAGAGCTGAACCGAATGGCCTGACTGACCGCAAAGCGCTCGGATCTCTGCAAGTGAACCTGATGAGCAAGTTTCTCGTCCCTGATGTTGATGAAACCTATCACGTCGCTCGGCGGGTCCGGGTCCGGCCAGGTGGGGAGGTATGGGATCAGGTAGGCTTTCTCCATGTTGACCAACGCCGGATGTATCTGCGGCTCCTCGGAAAGCCCCTTCAGACGTCCCTTACGGATTTTTAACCCGACGGGGACTTGTGAGTTCTTGTTGCTGGAGTTCTGGTCTGAAGACGTGGTACTTGTGTGCGTTCCCGTGGCAACCAAGGCGTACTTGGGGTTGATGAGTTTCTTAGCAATGGTGGCTGACACCACAGCAGGGGCGGCCTGAGGGAGCGGGTCGGGAACGGGTTCGTCCACCATGGGAACCTTGTTGAGAGACACGCTCCGCGACAGGAGGAACAGTTCCCGAAACTGGAAGTCAAAGGTCTCCATGGCTTGTCCAGTGATCACTGTGATGAGGTTACGGTCCAAGCGGGACGAGGACCACGTGAAGCTGGAACGGTCAGAAAAACAGCCAGAAACACCAAATTAACTTGAAAGACTTTGCCCGAGTAAGATTTATTGATTCGAAAATGGTTAAGTCGAGCTCACCTGTATGAACCGGAGATGGCTCTGTCTCCATCTACCAGGAGGAACCTCTGGCTCAGGGAGCCACGAACCTTTTGAGCTGAGCGCGTGAAGAACTCCACGCCGCCGCAGCAGCGCACGCGAAGATTCTAAACACAATTTTCACGTGGAAAAAAATGATTGAGACGAAAGAGACACCAAAGAGTTTTTCGACTTAGCCGACTCGCCATTGACAACGTTGTGTTTACCGTGTTATCCTCGGTCGACACACCCTGTTGTGTTTGTCTTTTGATTTAATAAAAGGGCGCGGTGCGAGTCGCTACCTACCTCGTGGGTGATTGTTGCGGGCGGAATATCACAAAGAGCACAACGACAGTTAAGTTTGAAAAGAGAAGTGGGCAGATGGTTTGTCAATGGAAATTCATAGAAAGTATATTTTGATATTATTTTTTTTACCTTTCCAGTCTGCCATACAAAGACGTTTTCTGTTACTGCCTCAACTAGTTTCACTTGGAGAAGCCATGAATCGGGACAAAACGTAGCCTAGGGGTGACTGACAGGTCGCTGCTTGTTCATCACGGCATTCACGTGAAGACACGTTTCGGTTCGCTCTCTTACTTAACGACATTTGGATTGGAACTATGCGAGGTCGATGTCGGACTTTTAACAGCCGAAATGAGATTTCTGATTCGGATTGCCTCGTAGCCATGTTGATTAGGGCAAGCAGAAATACTTTCCATTCAGTCCTGCTTGAAAATATTCTTATCAAGAGGAGCCATCTGTTTCACCAGCTTTTATGAAAACATCATCATACATGTCATATGTATGTTTATAGGCGTGTTACCTTTAGATGACCCCGATGCATATCGGCTCGGCCACACATGGAAAGAAACGGGGACACCGCTGCCGTGTCGATGATTATGTAGACGGGAACCTTCCGTCTGTAAGCGGCGTCCAGCAGGTCTCGGAATATGTCCACGTCAGTGAAGGCGTCCATCACCACGGCTATCACCTGCACACAGACGGACATAAATCACATTAGCAAATATTTATTACAATGGATAAAAATTAGGATTTTTTTTTTGTATCGGTTTCGGAAACTTGAGTTTCCATTTTGTAGTCACAGTGGTTAAAACCAGTCTTTAATTAAAGAAGAACAAGCTTCTTTTGTTAATCCCGGCTAAAGGCTGACTTTTCATTGACGCATTTCCTTTCAGGGCTTCTATCATGTGATATGATGTCATGTGTTTTTTAATTTTTTTTATTTTTTTTTTTTTAAATGCGCTCAGGCATGATCTAGCCAGTCTTGTTTTTTGAATGCTTTGGCACGAGTTCATGTGCGAAAGCAACACGTGTGCGAGAACCAAAGTATCAGCTCTGCAGATGACAAGGCACGATGACCCAGTTAGCACTGACAATTAAAAAAAAATAAAAAAATGCTGAGTATGTCAAATCTCTCCTGGATATCAATTTTAGAGGTTTGACAATCCAGTAAGAAAACAAATATCAATTAAACATGAGTCAGCAGAAATTAGGATGAGTTGCAACTCCTGAGGGGATAAAAGGAAATGTCAGAACACTTTAAAAAAAATTGAAAACTATCCACAAGTTTATTGATTTCCCACCATTGATGAACTGAATTCTACCTTATGTGCTGAAGCGATGCTCTTGCGGACGACCTCCTTGATGTGCGATTGACCGTCAGCGGGGGGTTGCGTGTACACGCTCACGCGTGTCACCCCACGGTACGAGATCGCTTCAGGCCAACCGAGGTCCAACTCCGCCACCGAGGCCTCGGACCGGTCCGGCCAGTATTGAAGCGAGACTTGCCCGTCTAATGCTCCATCTTCTCCAGATCCCGGGGTTGTATTCCCCGTGTGTCCACCGGGGGTCTCAGGTTTTAGATAATACTCATGCCCGGGCCGGTAAAGTTCTGCCGTGTGGGTGATCCGCTCCAACTCGTGTTCTGATAGGAAATCCCGCACGTTTTTCTCACGGAGGTAGTCCGTGAACGCACCACGGCCCTGGGTGATGAGCTTCTCCAAAGCCAACCGCTGGTCTTCACTATAGAAGAACTCCGGTTTGCTTTGGGAAACACGCCAGTTGACGTGATGGTCGTCTAAACATTGGATTTGAGACAACGCCATTGCCTCGATGAAATAATAAATACTTCAAAACGCGGCGACCCGGTTTAAACTTCCCAAGTTATCCCGCTTTCATTCCGGATCTGTCGTGAGCCACACCGGGAAGATGGAAACATAAGCCGTACTCCTCCGTCGTGGATCTTCTCATTTGAGAAGAAATTAAAAGTCCAAAGAAAAAAGGGGATAAACAAACACGTTTTTTCGACGACTTTCTCCTAACGCCAACTCAAGGTGTTGTAAGCGTAAAAATTGCCCCCGCCCAAAACCACGCCTTACACCTGCCCGAGGGGAGTCGAGACGGGACCGGTAGATCGTTTCACCCTAACCCGGCGAACATGGGGGAGGCAGGACCGAGAGGCGGGTTGATGAATGAGTCAGATTAGAACGCAACACTCCGGAAAAGAATATAAACCCCCCTCTTTTGCATTGGAGTGTTGAAATAAATCGAGTGACTCAGTGTGACGAGACACCTTTTGTTCACTCCGGAGGCCCAGCCGAGGGTGACGGCTCCCACAGACCTCCTTGAAAGCGCCCCCTTCAAAAAAAAATTTTTTTTTAATGTCTACGTGGCACGTACGAACCTCATCTGCAAAAAAACAACAATAATCACTTCAATTAATCCAGTTTGCGTCAAAGTAGCAAAAAAAGTTATCCGATGTCCGCGAAGAGAGAACGTGGAGGTGCCGGTTGCGTGAGAAACTCGAATCCGGCAACGGAAGCTTGGATACCGGGGGACCGAGAGAGGCGGAGTGTCCGGTTGTCCGTTGGAGCACAAACTCCACCCTCTTTCTAGGAAGGGGAAAGATAGACTTGTTTTCACCCGTTAAACCATGCAACTGGGTAATCTAGAACAAATATGACGTTTAAAAAAAAAATGTGGTGCAAGTGGTGGTTTTAACCTATTACGGTAAAAGTTACTCTTATCTAACTGTTGGGTAAATGATGTAACATGCTGTCATCCTCACAGTGTGTTATCAGTGCAAAGCCAACAGAGTTTAGATTGCTAGGCCACAATAAAAAAAAAATAATAAAAACTTGTGGAGTGGATCAAATGCCATGTTTAGGATTCTTGATTTAATCATTGAATCATTTCCAATGGCTGCTTTTTACTAGATTTCCTTGAGTGCTTATCTTCATTCATGCAAGCCTGTTACATCCCAGGTTATTAATCGTATTTGTCATTATAGTTAGTTTTTAAATAACGGAGCATGTAAAAAAAAAAAAATCTCACATTCAAATCTATGAATCGATAAAAGGGATGTGAGAGAACATTCACACATCGAGAATAATCATTCAAACGCTGAACACCAGAAGAATGAGACAAAGATGACTTTTTATCACAAACAATTAATTTCACGTTGCATTACTAGTTACCTATCGTTGGTTTTGGTTCTTGCTGGAGCTTTATAATGTCAGTGTTAGTTGACACCAGCTGCGTTATCTTTAAGTACCATTTACTAACAATTTGAGTACCGTCTCAAGAGAAAGCGAAATAAGAGCAAAGGTACATGAATTGTGAATGAGAAGAATATTTGGTTACCACGTTCCACGTCTTTGTGTGTGAATGACCCCTGGATGGTCGACCTCCTCCTATTTCAGACACAGTGGGATGCGTCGACCCCGAGGAGTGTGTACGAGTGTGTGGCGCCGAAGTGGGATGCTCCAACATTGCCTTCCCCAAACTTGTCATTGAGCTGATGCCAAGCGGTAAAAAAAAAAAAAAAAAAACACCTCAAATGGAGAGTTGCACGGCCTTTACGTTTTAATTGAAATTATTTGTCCGACATAGGCCTACGTGGTCTTATGATATCGGTGATTATGGCCGCTCTGATGTCATCGCTGACGTCCATCTTCAACAGTAGCTCCACGTTGTTCACCATGGACATCTGGAAGAAGCACCGGCCGCGAGCCTCAGAGAGAGAGTTGCTACTGGTGGGCAGGTATAAAATGATTCAAAATGAGGAGCAAGAAGAAGAAAAAAAAAAATCACAATTGTTACTCACATCTTACTAAATTGTCATTTCTCCACTCAGGATCGTGACAGTGATCTTAGTGGTGGTTAGCGTGGTGTGGATTCCCATTTTGCAGTCTGCCAACAGTGGCCAACTATACGTTTATATTCAATCGGTAACCAGCTACCTAGCGCCGCCTGTCACGGCTGTCTTCACCCTGGCTGTCTTCTGGAAGAGGACCAATGAGCAGGTGATACCAAAAAGATGCTTCCAGTTTGCTCTGTTCCTAAAATAATCCAATTGACCCAGTACCAGGCTCCAACTGGCAATTACGTCCATCCAGAAGGTGTCAATCCTCCATATTGTAGCCGATGACTTTAAAAACCTAACAAGTGTAAAGACACGTGGAAAAAGAATTTGCTGTAACAAGGAACACACACAATTGCATAACGTGCACTTATATGGGCATCGTATCAAAGTTCATTACAAACTTAATCCCTATCTAAAGCGGACTTCTTTGTCGCGCATTCTGGAGTGTTCCCTTCCTGTACTTTTATTAGCCTCATATGGGATACAGCCCAGTGCTAACATTCCTCAATCATCTGTGTGTGTGTGTGTGTGTGTGTGTGTGTGTGTGTGTGTGTGTGTGTGTGTGTGTGTGTGTGTGTGTGTGTGTGTGTGTGTGCACACTCAAGCATATTGTTTTCATTCCTGGTGTCGGAATGGACAGAGGCTAATTTAATGCAGTCTCCCGTGCAAATGAAAGTGAGTGTTCACGTCTGATAACAGTGTCAGAGTGCAATTTTATTACCGTGAGATGAAAAAATAAAATAAAAAAAAGATTATAGGGTTGCACCGTCGTACAGGAAAGATAAAAGAGGTGCCGTGCACTCGGGGAAGTAAACAGTAAATGCTCGTAAAGACCGGCTCGACTCGAGCTCGAGAGTCAGTGGATGTTTTTGTAAAGCAACTTGAGGGTGTGTCGGCTTTTTTTTTTTTTTTTTTGCTGACAGACTGATTTCTTTTTTTCTCCTCGACTCCCTTAGTGTGTTTCTTGTAATCACAAAAGAGCACATAACAATCAAAGTGTCTGCAGAACTAGCCAAGTCTCCAAATTCCTTTGCCTCCTCTCCAATGTTTTGCTCGTCGCATTGCATGTTTAATTTCAAGCCGAGCCCATATCTCGGGTTTTTTTTTTTTTTTTTGGGCTTTAGCTCCTGGCTGTAAAAGGTCAGACGTGAGCAAACAAGCAATCACATGCTGCTGTGCAGCAAACAGAGAGAGAGAACAAAGAAGAGAACAAACAAGATCTGGCAATTATTTTTCTCGCTTGTACATGGGAATATTACACTCTTAACTCAATTTTATTCACAGAGCGCTTTAAGAAAGCTAAAGCAAAATACTGTACTGAAACACAAACTCAAAAATCAAGTAATGTATTAAATGATTTTTTTTAAAAATTGTTAAATGTAATTATTTTGTATGAAACCTTCTTCATGTATTTCCAAACCGATTTACAGTAATTATCTCGTGACCAACTCAATAATAATTAATAGCGCGCTTAAAATAAATAAATAAATAAATAAATAAATAAATAAATAAATACATATTTTTTTGCCCAACCCTATTTAAAAAAAACTTGTTTTTTTTTTTTAAGCTACACAGGTGCTGCTCTTAATGTTTGTTTTCATGGCCCCATAACTGATTGAAACCACACCGATGACATTCTTTGCAGGCTTAAGACAGCCAAAGTAACCGGTGTCATTGCACATGTGAAAACGTAGGTTGAGAACTTAGACAATAGTGACAGGAGTTGCATGGTGAGAAAGAAAACACACACCCAAAGTGTAACCTACTCCTGCTCTTGGCACACTATCCACTTTTTTGAAACACTTACCTCAATGAAACAAGTTTGAACCACCGCCATTCATGATGTCACAAAAAAGTCTTAAGTGTTATCCCACAAAATGCAATCAAATTTAGAATCTTGTAATAAAAATAAAAGATATTCTTGACTTATTTTCTGCTTTAGAGATTCATCCAATGGTACCCGAATGTGTTTGTGTTGTTAGGGTGCATTCTGGGGCCTTATGGTGGGTTTGGTGGTGGGAGTGTGCCGGATGGTGCTAGAGTTCGCCTTCCCCCCTGCCAGGTGTGGCGTGGTGGACTCGGCGCCAGCGGTTCTACGCCGCGTCCATTACCTCCACTTCGCCATCTTACTCTGCGGGCTCAGCGCCGTCGTTGTCATTGTGGTTTCGTTGCTAACGCCGCCGCCCAGCCACGAGCAGGTACACCAAACGGGAGACATATTTGATGTGATTGACCGCCAGCTCATATGTTGTTGATCTGTTTCTATCTAAATCTAAAAATCAACGAGTCATGCAAACGGCTTCCCGGTACAGTTGAACTTTTGTCACCTCATGGATGCCTGCGATCTGCTGACTTGACTGTCCTGAATGTGAACACGACTCACGCAATGACTCTTCCTTTTAAGCTGATACAAACATGGGAGAGGTTTTAAAACATCTCCAATATACAAAAGCTGCAACCAGTGAATTAAGTTTGAACAAAACAAAGTACCATTTAGAATGTGATTTAGCAAAAAAAAAAAAAAAAGGCTTTAGTCTCCTTCGTACAATTGCTTCTAAAGCAACAAGTGAGTATTCACATGCATTTTTATTCATGAAGGAGCCCAGAAACTTACTTGGCCACAGCAAATACATTCTTTGGGTCACTAGCCAAAAAACTGTTGACCAGGCTTGAGAACTGGAATGCAATTCGAGTGGTCATCTCCGGTTTTGCTGTCAGTCTTTGCTTTAAAGAAACAAGTCGTAGAAATTAGACCCTGCAATAACATCACGGTTGAAAGGAAAAAGTGGCTTCTTTGTCATTGCTATGGTGTTTTGAAATTTCAGATGCTGTCTCGAAAAAGTAGGTCACAGTCAAAAGTCATTGTGAATAATGCAATCTTTTATCTTTACTATTGACATTGCTTATACATGTTTACATTGGAGCAAATCCAGAGTATTCCTAAATATTTCCCTTCTCTGATCTTCAGTTGAGGAACCTGACCTGGTGGACTCTGACCGAGGAGTCTCCCAGAGAAATCCCTCTACAGAAAATGTCCACAGTCAGCCATCGTAGTTCCCAAGGTGCCTCCAAATCATCACGTACAAATACAGTAATCCTTCGTTTATAGCAGATAATTGGTTCGAAAAACCACCCGCGATAAGTGAAATCCGCGAAGTACGGTGACCAACAAGGGCAGGCTAACGAGTTAGCGGAAAGAAGCTAATCCGCGAAAACGGACTTCTAAAAGAATGTAAACGAACATTTGGAGCAATACTACATTGTCTTAAAGGTTAGACACATGTTTCCTCAATTTAAAAGTTTTAGTATGACTTTTAAATGTTTTTTTTTAATTTGGAAAAAAAAATCCGCGATGTAGTGAAGCTGCAATAAACGAACCGCGAAGTAGCGAGGGCTCATTGTATTTTCATTGCGATATGTCTCATTTCCTGTTTTATTGTGATCGTCCTATTTTAATGATGCTAATAAGTGTTCTTATCAAAACTATTCCTCTAATTTTAAGGCTCCATTGGAAAGAACGCATCCATCCATACCAAATGATGACGCAACTTCCTGTTGTGTGTGTCTGTGTGTGTACGTGTGTGTTCAGACTCTGAGCCAGCTCGTCAGCTGACTTGCGCTAACGGCCTGAGATTGTGCACCGCTGCATTCCGCCGCGTGCAGGAGACTCCCAGAGTTCCCAGCGTCCGCGAGAGCACCTTCTGGTCTAGGTTTTGCTGTGCGAACGCGCTCCTGCTGGTCAGCGTTAATATTTTCCTCTATGCATACTTTGCGTGAGATTTAGGGCGAATACATCCTGCCTCGCCCCGATGTCGTTGAGCGCCAGCCAATATCTACAACAGGAACCGCAAACGGGGAGAAGGGGTTTGTTCATGTTATTCCTAGTAAGGGAAATAAATTAGTGGGATTTAAATATTTTAAAATATTACACCCCAAAAGACACATCGGGAACTTTTTGTGAGTTGTGTAATATCAAATACTAATACAACACTTTGTTTTTAACTTTTAGCTTAAATTGTTTTTTTTTGTGTGTGTCTTGATAAGTAACTATGAAGATAATTCAAGATAATTAAAAAAAAAGCCTTGTCTGTCATTGTCATGCCTTTGGAAAAATACATCCAATGTGTCTTCTTTTTTTAAATAAGATTTTAATATGCAATTTCCATAATTTGTTTTGACTTTTTATGTTTTGTCATCTGATTGAGGACTTTTTTGTGTTCCTCTCAAATTGTTTTTTTGTGTGTGAATATTGAGAATCATTGTTGCTCTGTGTGTACAGAGTAAGAAACTGGAATTAAATGTCAGGCAAATTAGAATTTGTTGGTCTTAATTTTGAGCAGTGGCTAGCAGTTAGCACTTCAGACTAGCGGTTAGCACATGTAATTGTCTCACAGTTCTGAGGTTTAATGTTCCAATCTCTGGATTCTCGCCTGTGTAGTTTGTATGCTCTCCAGACAAGCAGAGGACAAGCGCTACAGAAAATGGTGTTGTTTTTAACATATAACAACGGTAGGAACTCCTTTTTTTTTTTTTAGCTTTTATTTATATGAACTTTATTCAGCTTCTCTGACGTTTGCAGGAGCGGTATCAATACAGCAATCTTAAAATACCAATTATATTTTTAGTACAAGCTTGATAAAAGGGTTGTAGGAGGAAAAACAGACAGGCATGATATTTACGGTCATTATAAATCATCATTTCAAAAGTTGAAACGTGCAAATGTTGAGAATATTTTGCTAGGAAATTGAAATTGCAGGACAATGATTAAAGTTCAGGTTAAGTGTGATTTGTATAGAAAGTGAAATCTGTTTGTGAGATAAAATGCTGACACAGGTCAGTGGCCAGTTTCCGATAAGTTTTTTTTGTCAGTGGTACAACGGCTGGACGTATTGCGGCGGAAAGACCCCGACCCGTCCGCGACAGCGGCCCCTCCAGCACCTTGAATTGGAGCAGTCCAGCAGGTCGATAAGGTCACCGCGCAGGAAGTGCAGGTGGGTGGTGTGTGGCGGGAAGTAGTCGCACAAGGCGTGAGCCAGACGAGGTTTCTGCATACACAAGTAGCAGGTCCGTTCATGAACGTTTGATCTGGCCCACCGTGTTCAGAGTTACTCTCATAACCCCCCCCCCCCCCCCCCCCCCAAAAAAATGCTTGGTACACATTTTTTCAACCCCCCCAACTTGTGTTAATCAAACACTCATACCCCTAAAATCTGTTCCAGCAGCTGCATGGAGGACGACTCTCTCAAGGGATGAGGGCCATGGAGACGAGCTGAAGGAAGGGACTCCAGAGAGGTGCTCTTGTAAGGGTTGGGATAAGGGTTACGACCAGTGTGGGAGCTCTGGCGGTGGGACATGTCCAAGGGAGGGTCTCGGAGGCAGACCACCTTCTCCACAGCGATGCTGTGAGTCCTGTAGAAGTCCACCAGCCGGTTAAGGGAGTTGAAGGACTCGTCCCAGATGCAGTACTGACCGCCCCCCTCCAGCACTCGGAAATGCTCCACCCTGTTACCATAGCTGCCGGAAAAAAATGCGTGACAAAGTGAGGACAGAGCATGTTTTCTTCTTTGCAGGCAATTTACATGAGCAATGGAAAAACATGCATGGTAGGCCAAGCCAAAATATAAAATAAAATAAAAAAAGGGCTCAAACCATAATAGGATTAATTTTCTTTTTTAGACACAATGCATTTAAATAAAAAATATAATTTAACAAAAATATTAAGTGCATCTGTAATGTCCAAAATATCATTCATATTTGACCCTAATTCCTTTTTTTAAGTTAGTTTCCCTAGATATTAAATTTTCACTGATCTGCATGATAGCCAGATTTTGTGCCGGTATATTACCGCCCTCTATTGACCGTTCTGAGTATTGCGCAGCGTGGTGGCATGACAGCGTTTGTATATTAATACAGCTCGCACGTGACCTCATAGGCCAGGCAGACGTTCTGTTGCGACATTCATACGTGCACGTCATGTAGGCATAGCACATGTGTCAATTGCATAACATACAACATGCATTTCATAAATAATATGCTCTTATGTAACGGCCCTGATTATTGAACCCATTGCCATGATTAAAATGAGCCCATTGTCACTTTGGCTGACCCAAATTGCAGCTTCGCGTGCAGAAATTGTCCGTGAGGAGGTGATATTTTTAGTCAAAATAGGTTCTTGCCCAACATATTTAGCCTGACATACGCACGCTCACAGACACGTGGATAGTGCAAGTTGCTAATGTGCTCACTGGGATGGAAAACAAACTGGGGAAAAAAAAAAAAAGCTTACATGTGTATAGACGCTATTTGAAATATAGCTTCTGTAATAACACGGTAATTACATTGAAATAACATCATATATTTGGTACCTGAAGCATCTACTTGACCTAATCCACCTTTTAATATCACTACTAAAATCTTGCAATTATAGGGAGATGTTCAGAATCAATATGATCGAATACTTTAACACAATAAAAATAAACACATCACACTGATCAGACATGTTACTTATTAAATACATTTTGAAATCCACTATATTCCATGGCTAATGAACGCCACACCAAAATGAAAGCACTACTTTTGTCTAAATGATGCTCTTCCAGTCAAACCGTAGTAATAACATAGTAATAACAGACAACGGGTCTGCTTTACCTAACGGAGAGGGAGAACTCTCCAGGAGCTGACTCACTCTCCCTAACCACAAACATGCCGCTGTCCCTCCGGTGAAGCCGGCGCTCCGCCTCCAATCTCGAAACCCGGCCTGCGAACCACCTGCAAATACCAGCGACGACACACAAGGCAGGCGAGAGAGAAAGAGAGAGTTACAAAGATGGACTCATGTAATAATCCATTTCAATTCAATAAAATCCAATACTTCTGCAAAATATCCCTGTTTTATTCAAATAATTTCTCCTTATGTAATATCTGGTCCTTAATTATTAAGAAGAGCTGTCCCTATATTTTTTATGCAGCTCTTGTATTGAATGGCTTTGTACTTATGTAAGAAAAAAACTACTACTACTACTACTACTAGTGCTGCAAATAAAAACAAAAATTAAAGATAATAATTTGGTCAAAATCTAAATATTACTACGTAAAATACAATTTAAAACAGAAAAAAATGAATGAGTAAATACAAAAACATTTGTATTTAGAGTATTTATGTGTTGTGAGGATAATTAGCGCCTTTATTTATGCGACTAACATTTTTGTGAGCTCAAATGACGTGTTAAAAGATTTATATACAATCTAACCTATACTTTACAGAAATACTTGAAAAGCAAACATATTATAATAATAATCTAATATAGTAAACTCCAAGGGGTTTGGTTCTACGTACGGCGTTATAGTCAGGGAATGAGGGCATCACACAAGCGACTTTAAAACATTTCTTACGGATGAGGCAGAAGAGAAATGTAGTTCTCCGGCACGTAGCCCCTTTTTCCTCCGATCTCTGCTGCCAACCAGCAAGAATCCTCCTCCATTTCAGTCACCTACGGAACAACGCATGCGTTATTACGCCTCGACGGTTTCAACTGGTTCACATTTACCTTGACCATGTCCCCTTTCTGGAAGCTGAGCTCGTCCGCTTCGGATGCGGCGAAGGAGAAAAGTGCCACAGCCTCCATGCTTTGGTGTCAGGAGAGGAAAAAGAGGAAGCCACCAGCAAGCACGCTTCACTTCATCAATGAGGAGAGATGACAAGAGTGAGATATGAAGATAAGCGGCGGGGATATGTGTGTTGTCACTCATTAGTTAATGAGGAGAGCTTCTCTACCCGTGTGTCCCTCTGTTCCTCCATGTGACTGAGTTTCTGTGTGTTTGCGTGTGTGTGTGTGTGTGTGGGGGGGGGGGGTCACGTGAACGCCACGAATGCCTGCTGTGGCTTCAACTCATGTCCGCACACATTACGCATACAGTTGAAGGCAGTGGGGCTTAAAAAAAAAATTACATAATCAAATAAAAAAATTGTAATACAACTAAAATAACAATAAAAAAAAAATAGATACATATAAAGGGTCATTCACAGTAATAATAATAAAGACAAATTTAATTTGGATTTTTTTTTTTTTTTTTCCTGCCTAAGTCAAATATGATGTACATTGTTATTCTCCATAACTTGGAAAATGCAGACAATTAAATTTGCCACTCATCCTGAAACGTCACCCGAAAAAACTTTTTGTGATGAGTGAAAATGTGAGTCAATAACAGTCCACTATGACTTCTTGACCTCCGTCCTTTCTGGGGTCTCTGAGAGCACCTCCTGCGCTCAGGATGTCCTGCAGCAGAGACTGCAAGGAGTTGTGAACGTGATCACTGCTCTGGCTCAGAAGACCCCGCCGCTCATCTAAATCCAACAACGTCAACGCCTCGCACACGTTTACGTGGTGGCCCGCGTCTCCCTCGTTCTTCAGCGACGCCCTGATCTCCCTCCCCCAACCGTATTCAGGCAGTTCGAAGGACACGTCCGTCGTCGAGGCGCTCGCCGGGGAGATTGCATCTCTGATTGTAATGAGGAGTTCACAAGCCTTCAGCGCAACGGGTCGGTCATAGTCCACCAGGCTGCTCAGCAACGCAGAGAAGACTCCTTGATTTACTAAAGTTCTCAATGTCGACTCTAAAACGGCATCTGCGTCCTTGGCCTGTCCATTCATGTCCGTGTAAAATGTTGCATAAGGGTGATTCTCTGCACCGGTGCGCCTCTTGTAATCCAAAAAGGCAGAGTCCAGTAAAAGCTCAGCCAAATCCAGCATGTTCACCTTCACCTCCCAGTCCAAATCCAAGCTGCCGCGCGAGAAGACCGCACGCACTGACTCCAAAAGAAGTGAGGGTGGTGATGAAGGAGGGCGGGAGCAAACGAAGAACCAGGTCTTGAAGTAGTGGACCACAGCCCGTCTAGCAAAACCCTCCGTGTCCTTGTGGAGTATGTCCAACAGTTGTCTCACTGTGTCAGTCTGGAAATAGAAGATGATCAAAAACAGATCATTCACTAAAAGGAGGTAGTGGTAATGCAGATGATTTTTTT
Organism: Syngnathus leptorhynchus; assembly: GCF_054491065.1. NCBI lineage: Eukaryota > Metazoa > Chordata > Actinopteri > Syngnathiformes > Syngnathidae > Syngnathus > Syngnathus leptorhynchus. The sequence continues at coordinate 14,862,870 of NC_141199.1, read as the reverse complement.
TTTTTAAATTTGGAACAAGGTTAATCTCTCACAAACTAAGATAAATCCTTGCAAAAATGTCCTTCCTTCTCATCTTTGTCAATATCAATTAGCTAATTGAAATTCACTGTATTTAAAAACCCTAAACTAAAATTGAAAACAAAGTACCCAAAAAAAAAACTATAAAATAAAAAATAAAAACTACAAACATTGGCCCATCTCTAAATTCACCAACCTGTTCCTGAGGTAACTCAGTTTCTTGTTGCCAGCAGGGCACCAGACCCCGTGCCAGTGCCGTGACGGCACTGGCCCTCACGTAGCTCTCCGGATCCTGCAGCGCCTCCCGGAGCAGCGGGGCGGTACTACGATTGCTCAACAAGGAGCCGTCATCCGATTCCAGGGAAGGGATGCACTGCAGCTGGCCCAAAAACTCAATGGTGGAGTCTCTCACCTCCCAACGTGGATCGCAGGCACGCTTCTTTACTGTCATTAGAAGATCTAAATGCAAAGTTGTCATTTTAAGTCGGAATCGAACCCGCACCTGTGAAATGTGAAGCGGACATGCTAACCAATGCATCCTAGTTGCCAATTTATGTTTGACCGATTCAAATTTCCCAAATAAGATGATACTTGTCAAATGTTGTATGAGGTGGCACTTTGTTTACCAATAATAATATTATTAATAATAATATGATTGTGGAAAACTACCTTCTCCGAATTGCTGCGGAATGGACGACAGGTCCGTCCAAAGACTCATCCACTGTAATAAGGCCTCGTAGGATTTTTTTAGGACCTAAGAAGACAAAAACTGGACTTCCTCAAAACTTTTAAAGACTTCCTGATACAATTATAATCATAAAGTGACTACCACGCCATTTAAAATGCAAATCGTACTTACAGTGGGGTCTGAATCGGGTTTACACAAATAATGTACCAGAATTTCAGAGACTTGCTTCGTTGTGCTGTTAGCTCCTGAAAGACAAAAATCAGCACATTTTGAAATGTGTACATCCGTCGAGTGATGTGAAAGACTCTCCCGTTTTTTTCAATTGAGGTATTTTCTCACCTGGGCTAGCGCTGAGTGAAGCCAAAGCATTCAAAGCGGATATCTGAACTCTGCCGCTGCTGACGATACGGCGGAAATCCTCATTTCTGCGGCCGTTGAGCGAAGGCGACGAGGAGGTCAAAGTGTCGCCGCTGCACATTCGTAGCAAAGCGACGACAGAGAGGACGATTATAGCCGGCGCGCACGGGAGAACGTCGAGAGGCTAAAGAAAAAGAGAGAGTTATATTCATGTTAGTCTGTTTTGAGCCACACACATCGAAAATTTTGATTCGTCACATTTAGTCTCACCATAAGTGCCACCTCGGGCGCTTTTCTCAGACAGGAACAGATCATGGAGATGAAGGCTTTTTTATTCTTCAGCTGCGCCGCCATTGTAACGTTGTCCACTACGGGGCCTGAAGATAGTTTGACGTAACAAATACAAATTGTGCTTTTCGATGCGTACTTCATACCTGTTCCGAGCAAGGGCTGCCCAGTGACAAAATGGAGGGGCAGCAGGAGGATTCTCACTGCCCGGCTTATGTTGACAGCATCTCTCGATGCGCATGAATGACTTCGGTAGAGAAACCAAGCCGCGGCTTGGACCAGCTCAAAGGGTTCGTTGATATTCAACATAGAGGACAACAAACGCTTGGTCACGTCGTCACTCTCGGTGCTGGAAAAATTCGGATAAGATACGAGAGATGGAGATTTTAGTGTCTATTGAAATAAAATATATCGAAATAATTATAGTAGAAATGAAAAAATTGCGTTCTACTAAATTGTAATGTTGATATAAAAGTGTACCTATATCCGGCCATAACGACATCCATTAGAGGAGATGTGATCCGACTGTCTCCCGCCTCAGCCAGTTCTTCTAGGGAGGCATCAAGCGCCTTGAGCAGCTGTTCCCGCAGAGGGCGGCGAGCCTGTTTCAGGATCAGTGCCAGCAGACTGAGGAACCGCGCACTACCACTTGCCAGCTTGCCTTCTTTGAGGGACTCCTTTATGTGATCAGAGGTTTGCAGGACAACAGCACTGTGGTCTTCACTGGCTTTGATATTTGCATGAGCTTCTTCTGGTTGAGTGGCGAGCAGGATGTGGACCAGCAAGTGCTTGGCGGCCGAAGCAACAAATATGCTTGGATCTGACTGGAGCTCTAAGAGTGGTTTGAGGAAACCTAGGCGGAAGTAAAACCATTTTATTGCTAAAAACAGTGGTGTGGGATTTGAAATTTTTTTTTTTTGAAATTTACTGTTCAACTAAACATAAATTAAAGATAATTATGCATGTATTTCAACAATTAGAAAGCACTGCCTTCCAGGAATCACTTTAGCTTAATGCTATCATATATGCTAATCTAAGCATTGATCGTAACACATTCGGACAGATCAGAACAAACGTTACTCACTCTTGATCTTCTAGGAAAAATAACTATTATATTACATTTTCCTGAATCTCTCACAGTCATATTAGAAGAATATCGTTGTTTGTTTGCTATATTATACTGTACTGCCTCCCAGTGGTCAAGGCGGCCATAGCGTTTATAATTGGATTGAAGCAATAAATGATGTTCATTTTTCTTCCGTATTCTATTATTCTATCTTTTAAACAAGCACTATCATTGAGTGCTGTCTTTCTTAATAAGAAGCATAAACATTTTTGTTTTGCTTTTGGAGAGGTTGATGGATTCATGTCATTTCCATACTTTCAATGGGAAAATTGATTCGACGGGAATGTTTTGAGCACAGGAACGGTCGAGGCACCGTTGTATTCTCAACGACAGCAAAGAGAAAAGACGACAGACCTGACTGCACGAAGAAAGTGAACGCCTTCGGGTGCAGTAGCATTCTGTCAAATCCATAAAGCCAGCCAATACGGATGCAGGGGTCATCCCAGAGCTTGGTGTCCTTCCAGTGCTTAACGCTAAACATCATCTCCAGAACCGAGCGCTCCTGTTTGGAAAAGCAGACAGAAATTGAACCCATTGATCATTTTTCATGACTAATGTGCTGACAGGGGTTCACAAAAGTTCCCCCAACATGCTTGTGGGCTGCAGAAAGCATTTACATCGTTTGATACCTCTATATACATATAAATATACAGATTCACTGTCTACCTGTAAAACTCTGTAGCCATCCTCGGTGGCCGCCATCAGGCCGCTGAGTTTGAGAGTGAAGGAGAGGATGCTGGGATCGGAAGAGGAGTTGGAGGCCATGGTAGAAATAAAGTCTAGAAGACACGGGCAACTCTCTGGAAGTGATACACCTGCAATGAGAGACAAGGCACTAGAGACCTTCTTAAGTATAAACACTCCTAAATTGGGTTGAATGAAATTGATTTGTTACCGTATTGGCCCGAATATAAGACGACCTCCTATTTTTATTTCAATGCAAAAAAAAAAACCTCGTCTTATATTCGGGCCAATACGGTAGGTTGTTTAAGTTCACGATTAAGAAGCTAATTTTGCCCCATATAAAATAGTGATTCATTTATTTTCACATTTGTATGTAGGTGAGTTTAGGCGGTTTGTGTAGCTTCTGACAATTGTGGCTAACATTTTTACGTTTCGAGCTACAGGTAACACAAACCTGCTTCGGAGAGTTCGGTGAACCGGTCCAGTAGTTTCTCCAGGCTGGTGTCATCGGGCAGAGGCTTACCGGAGTCCGCCAAGAGCGCGCACACGCCGGGCAATAGTGACGCACTCTCCCGATCCATGCTTGTGTGTGGATGTAATACGACAAATATCAGATTTACGAGGTCAAAAAATGATAAGTACTTTATAACACACACATAAAAAGAAATATGCTAACTTTCCCATTAGCTCGCGGGAAATCGCTTTATAGCTACCGGTGAACTGCTTCCGTTTTCTTCCTTCCCTGAACTTTCGTAACCGACTTCACTAATTTACAACAGCACGGATGCACTGCAGCTATTGCAGTCGCAATTGAAACAGACCGTCCAGATGTTATACAAATCTACCACATTTCAGCTTCACTTCCTGGTTTGAGAACTGCTTCCTGTGCCACATTTCCGTCACGTCGTCCATTTTCACTGATACCGCACATGGTGTCGCGCCGGTCGAAGACTGTCATTCTCTCGTTTTCTCTCTCCGATAACTTCGTGGTCACGCGCAAACACGTCCCGTTAACCGTATTAAATGCAAGAAACGGTGGATATGGTGGATGACCCAGAGTATGAGGAAGAAGAGCAGTCCTTTAGTGACCCGGAGGACTTCGAGGATGACATCGACGAGGAGGGTAAGTAGAGGCAGGAAAATCGCCGGCTTTACGGCCTGTTAGCATTATTAGCCGCACTCTCAAGGCGGAGTATCCAGCGTGTTATGTCATATACTCTTTGTCATGGTTAAAAAAAAAAAAATACTTGAGCTCGAATCAAATATTTTGTGATGAAAAATTCACGTTTAAAATATGACGTCTAGGTTCCATTGAAACAGCTGTATTATAATACCGCAATTACTTCCTCGATTCCCTTAATGGTAAAATCGTTGCATTCAAGAACTTAAAGCATTAAACTTTAAAAGAGGTTTCTGGTCATTGTTATGATGACGATGTGAGGTCCGTGAGCGTGGACCAGGACCACAGTCAAGGTCTGACATTACTGGTGACCACCAACCCACATTGGTTGGGATTTACTTTTCTACAGGACCACTGTGTTGTTGTATTTCTATACGATTACCTCCAACAAGTGCAATATGAATGATCACAAATGTATGCACAGTGGATGCTCAATGAGCTTTTGAACATGTTCTCATTCATCTTTCCCTACAGAGCTGCTGGGCGACATCCTGAAGAAGAAACCCCTGGAGGCTGACGGCATCGACTCCGTGGTGGTGGTGGACAACGTCCCGCAGGTTGGCCCAGAGCGTTTAGAAAAGCTGAAAAATGTCATCCATAAGATCTTCTCCAAGTTTGGAAAGATCGCCACCGAGTTCTACCCGGAGACCGATGGCACGACCAAAGGGTAGGATGACTTCTTTTTCTGATGACAGAAGAAGAGATGTATAACCAATGTATTGTTTCTTCCAGTTACATCTTTTTGGAGTACTCTTCGCCCAACCAGGCTCTGGAGGCGGTGAAAAACGCAGACGGCTACAAACTGGACAAGCAGCATACATTTAGGGTCAACCTCTTCACCGACTTTGACAAGTATGTTGCTAAATCCAATAAAAATGGAAGCTGTGACGTATTTAATGTAAATTAATCTATTTTTTGTGTGTGTTAAAGGTACATGATCATTAATGATGAATGGGAAACTCCGGAAAAGCAGCCTTTTAAAGACTTTGTAAGTGTAGGGATTAATTACTGTCCTTTATTGTCTCCTTCTTTATTCAGTGGGGTCCAATTGAAGGACTCAACTTGAGTTTCACGAGTCCAATAAGTGTGAATCGCAACAGTTTTGCGTTGCAGCTTAACGCTTTGTATGTTCAGGGTAACATGCGGCATTGGATCGAAGACCCTGACTGCCGGGACCAGTACAGTGTGATCTACGAAGCCGGTGAGCGGACGGCCATTTTCGCCAATGATGCTAAAGAGCCCATCGTCTCTGAAGAAAGGGCGGTATGTGATTAGATCTCAGTACGTTATATGGCGGGGGGGGGCAAAATCACGAACCCACTTCTGCGTTTGGATGCAGCGCTGGACCGAGACGTACGTGCGCTGGTCTCCCAAAGGCACCTACTTGGCCACCTTCCACCAAAGGGGCATCGCCTTGTGGGGCGGCGAGAAGTTCAAGCAGATTCAGAGGTTCAGCCATCAGGGCGTGTCCCTCATCGATTTCTCGCCTTGTGAGAGGTGAAAAAGTGGCGCAAGGCTACCACGTTTTGATTTACTGCCGAATATTGCCAAACATTTCCTTCGATGGTTTGTGTTTCTGGTGTCACGCAGGTACGTCGTGACCTTTAGCCCGCTGATGGACACCAAAGAGGACCCGCAGGCCATCATCATTTGGGACATTCTGACAGGCCAGAAGAAGAGAGGTTTCCACTGCGAGAGCGCCGCGCACTGGCCCATATTCAAGTGAGCGTTCGCCGACGCTTCCCAATAAGCCTCGAACGCTTCTCGCTCCGAGTTCAAACGGCTTGCTTGTTTTCAGATGGAGCCACGATGGAAAGTTCTTTGCCAGGATGACTCCAGACACACTGAGCATCTATGAGACTCCAGTAAGAAGATAAAATAGAAGAGTTTGAGTTATGTTAAATGTTACGTTAAAAAAAAACACTCCCTGTGTCACTTTCAGTCAATGGGCCTGCTCGACAAGAAGAGCCTTAAGATCAGCGGAATCAAGTAAGGTTTTTTTTCCTCCGCATGCTTTCGTGGCTACTTTTAAGCGTTGTCAAAATTCAATGTTTGTACGTCTGAACACACAGGGACTTCTCGTGGTCTCCGGGCAACAACATCCTCGCGTTCTGGGTGCCCGAGGACAAGGACATCCCGGCCAGGGTGACTCTGATGCAGGTGCCTTCCCGCCAGGAGATCCGAGTGCGCATCCTCTTCAACATGGTGGACTGCAAGCTGCACTGGCAGAGGAATGGAGACTACCTGTGCGTGAAAGTGGACAGGACTCCCAAAGGGACACAGGTACATGCAGCGAAAGGGAACGAAACAAACCAAACATGAGGGGGGGTTGCTTTTTTCCCCCCGATCGATGATCAATCGGATGAAATTTTTGTTTGCATCGGTAAAAGAAACTTCCCCAATTACTGTTTGATAATGACCATTGTTTTTCAAAGTAAAAAGCGTGTTTTGAAATCTTTGGTTTGGATGAAATACAAAAAATACATCAATCTGCTTTCTCGAAAGATTGGCGAAATCTTGACAATGATGACTTGCTTGCTGTATGTCAGTTGAAATGGCTTTTGTTTTTTTTGGGTCCGATCCAGGGCGTGGTGACAAACTTTGAAATCTTCCGTATGAGAGAGAAACAAGTTCCCGTTGATGTGGTGGAGATGAAAGGTAGAAGTCGACGGGAACGACGTCTACGGGGGGTAACAAAAAAAAAAAAAGAAGCACGCAGTGATTTAACACCTCTTTCTTGAACAGAGAGCATCATCGCCTTTGCGTGGGAGCCCAACGGCAGCAAGTTTGCAGTGCTCCACGGCGAGTCTCCCAGGATCAACGTCTCCTTCTACCACGTCAAAACCAACGGCAAGATCGAGCTCATAAGTATGTCGACCACAGCACCCGGCCGGCACGGAGAAAGCGCTCGCACGTGTGTAACTAAGCGCAATTGTTTTGGCTTCTGCAGAGATGTTTGATAAGCAGCAAGCTAATAGCATCTTCTGGAGCCCCCAGGGACAGTTCTTGGTTCTGGCTGGACTCAGGAGGTCAGTTGAGTTGGTTTTTGTGTTTGAAAAAAACAAAACAAAACAAAAAAACAACCCCAAAAAGCCCTGATGATTGTGCTCTATTGGTACGGCACCTCATTTAATATTTGGCTTTGCTCTTTTTCTCCGGCAGTATGAACGGCGCGCTGGCCTTTGTGGACACATCCGACTGCACTTTGATGAACATAGCAGAGCACTACTCGGCCTCCGATGTGGAGTGGGACCCCACCGGACGCTACGTGGTCACCTCTCTCTCCTACTGGAGCCACAAGGTGCCGGGACACCTTCCGCTGCCTGTCGGAAAGGCCCCGCCATTCCTTTATCTTTAAATTCCCCCTCCTCGTCTCGTAGGTGGACAACGCTTACTGGCTGTGGACATTCCAGGGTCGCCTGCTTCAAAAGAACGCCATGGATCGCTTCTGCCAATTGCTGTGGAGACCTCGACCCCCGAGCCTGCTCAGTGCAGACCAAATCAAGGTCGGACTTTTTGTTGTCTTTTGTGACAGTACAAAGGAGTCCTGGGTTTATGACAGCGTTACGATCCTGTGGCAGCAAACAAAGAAAGACATCACAGTTCTGATGAGAAATCCAATGGATTGAAACAATTATTTGGTCAGATATTTGTCGAGAAAAAAGAAAAAGATGCCGTTGGCATTTTTGGGAAAATGGTCGAGAGAAAAAAAAATTAAATTGAAGACTAGACTCGTTTTTCTGCTTTCTGATCATGAAAAATAATCTCCATTGTCATGTCTCTTGAAGTTGATCAAGAAGGATCTGAAGAAATACTCCAAAATCTTTGAGCAGAAGGATCGTTTGAGCCAGTCCAAGGCTTCAAAGGTTTGTTTGTTTTTTTGAAACCTTTTGTCGAGACAACTCTCATTTCCGCGGCGACAATTCTGACGCAAGTTTGCAACTCCTAGAATTACACTGCACGTCAATGTTTATGTCTGTGTGAGTAGGACTTGGTGGACAAGCGAAGGGCCATGATGGACGAGTACCGTCGCTACAGGGAGCAGGCACTGCAGACCTATCGGGAGCAGAAAGAGGCCCGGATGGAGCTCCGAGGAGGTGGGCTGCAATTCCAATCTCTCCATTATGGACGACCTTCTCGCTCTGCTAACTTGCGTCTTCTCACGCTTGTTCCAGGAGTTGACACCGACGAGCCGGACAGCAACGTGGACGACTGGGAGGAGGAGACCATTGAATTTTTTATCAACGAAGAAATCATTCCCATCGGAGATCTGTAGTCCCCTACGCAGGTAGCGACGAGAGCAAAATTAGGTTTGAAGTCGTAGAATTGAAAGCGTGAGTGCAAGTCAAATGGATGACTTTAAAAAAAAAAAAAAAATGTCGATTTGATCTATGATTTGATGACTTCATCATTTTGTGCTACCATTCATACATACCTTTACACACTCAACCTTTCTTTTTTCTCCGGCCGGCACAGTCCATCCGTTTTTGTGTGGAAGAGAAAAGCGGCGTCATTGACTGGAGAAGGACGACGACGACCACCACCACCACGCTGTGAATTTTGGGCTTCGGCGTCCCGAGTCTCAACATTCACCTTCTAGTGACATCATCAGAGCACGCTTGGCGGATCATCGGCCACATAAAGGGACTCCTCCTCCTCACCTGCTAACCCCCCCACCCCACCCCAGTTTTCTTGCCCTTGGTGGAACTTGCCATTTACTAATAGCGCCCCCTGTTGTTTAATTGGAGTCGGGAGCGGTTCCAGAAATGGCCTCTGTCATCACGCTGACGTTTTGTCGGCGTGCGGCGCAGAGTGCCTTAGCAGGGGGTTGTGGAGGCGCTAAACATATTGCCTTGTTAGTGAATGTGCCGATGTGGCGCTATAGTGGTTTGTATCCTCCTCCTTTCAGACTCGCCTTTCACACAGGGAAGGAGGGGGTGTGCGCAGCGGGAATAACTTTCAATAAACAGTCGGACGAGATGGCGTTGTCTTTTTTATTGCCTTTGTCAGTGGAACTTTTAGGATCACCACTTGATATTTGGATTTCATTTGCAGGGGAATAAAAATGAGAACTATTGCCGGGATGGCAATTTGGGTGCAGCTTCGACTATTAGAATGCGCTCATTTATTTCTGTCGTTGTGAAAATGGAACTCCGTAATCGTTCGTGACTTTATATTGTCAGAATAAACAGGCTTTGTGTTTGTGGGCCCTTGAAGCACTGTTAGGAAAGGAATGCTGGCTCGAATCGCGTAAATGCGGTCGGCAGACAATTTGGTCCCAATTCCGCGTATTAGGTAAATAAATGTTTGGTCCAAACTTTACTGATTTATAAATCAAGTCCTGTGTATACTGACTTGTACTGTTCTTTTCCAAATACCCACCCAATTTCTGTAGCGCTTCTGACTTTAAAGTCGGAATTCTTGCAAGAGAATAAAAATGAAATGTATTATTATTAAGAGAACACAACGCAATACTCCGCCCCGCGTTACTTTCCCCCCTACGTAAATATTGACATCTCTAAAAGTAAGTATATGTGTGTTCGCCTGGAATTAATTGCGTGCGCGTCGCGTTCGAGGGTTAGATCTCGCGAGAAGAACATCTTGTGGCGCTCACACCGCCTCGGTTCCGAATGTACCATCCAGTAAAGCAAGCAGCTCTCCTCACCGGGCTGAAGGGCGGCCACACATCGCTGACAGTCGACCGAGCCGGCCGACCGGCCACCATGGAGCTCATCTGTCGGGTAAGTCAAAACTCAAAAGCTCCCCTCGATTCGATTAGGGGGTTTGTATTGAATTGATTGGTAGACGTCATGTTAAAGGAGGTTTAATAGCCGCCACGATGCTCCCGGTGTGAAGGGAGTGAAGGGAACAGAAGCGGTCTTTCTTCCCTCTCTCAATGGGGAGCTGGATGAAAGGATTCACGGGGAGAGTTGAGGTTTTTTTTTTTTTTTCGGCGGTTGCCGCTGGATGTGATGGAGGGAGAGCGCCAAAGTGTTTTTACGCATGAAAGGTCACATTGTAGCCCGTTTAGTGGTCGCGAAATAAGCGTAGAAAAGAAAAGGGGGGGGGGGGGGGAGGATGACAAGAATAAGATATCGTGGTTCGTCACGATGCGCGTGCAATGTGACACTTTGGGGTTGTTCTTCAAATAGAAGTGTTTGGAATTGGAAAGAAACCACAAGCAAGGGGAACAAAAACAAGTTCCTCTCTTTTTCAGGAGCTGGCTTGCGTGCGTGCGTCCTCTGCGTCTTACCAGTAAAACCAGGCGTTCCACCAAGCAGATATTTTTCTTGCTTCCAAATACGATAATAATTTCCAAACAATTCCTACACTCGCCCTTCAGAAACTTTTACAAGTACAACCTAAAAAACATGGCTCATCTGTGACTGGTTTTAATCTTCAAATGTCCTTATTGTTTTTAGAATTGACTTTTTTTTTTTTTTTGGTTACACACAGATTGAACATGAACATTGTGCTCGAATGAAAGGAAATAAAAAGACAAATTCACAGCAGTTTGAAAAAAAAAAATAGCTTCAAAAATCCCAAACTTTTATCACCCTGAAAGATGAATAAAATAGGATCGGACCAAAATAAATGTACAGCGCCCTCTAGAAAGGTTTCAGTCTTGACTCTAAACTGTCACATTGGGTTAAATCTCGTATTCTGCCCCCCCCCCCCCCCCTGAAATATTGATTTTGGCTTGTTTTACTGCTACTCCTCCATTTTTGGTTTGTTTATTTGTTTGATTTGGGTGGTGATATTTTAAATGTGAATGATGTGCCTCGGCCCAATAGAAATTTGGAAAACACCGGTCTAGACTGACTCCAGTGAAGGTGATCCACCCCCTCGCCTCCGTTTGTTCACAACTCCGTGACAGCTGAGGGCCCACAGTAGGCCCACTGTACTTCCCACAGCCCCTCGGGTCATTTCCACCCTCCCTTCCTACAAAAATAGACAAAAAGAGCTCTAATGTAGAGCGTGGTGTAATTATCTAACGCTGTCACTGTTTTAATCATGCTTTGTTTCCATGCAAGGCATATGGAGACTTTGGCGAGCCCATTTTGTCCTTAGTTCTGCAGAGGACGTCGGTTCGTCCGACACAGTATTACGTACGCATGCAGGGCACATACAACCCAATCCGAAATGAAGTCGTTCCGTTTACGATAGAGATAACAGTGACAGATAGAAAGAGGGCACAGTGGGAATATTGCGGATTACACGAGATCAGACGGTGTCCTACTTTAACATCTTTCTATGTGGATCCTTGTGCAATGGGACATTTTTAAATGTACTACTATAAAAAAAAAAGGGTGGTGGATTCTCAACTGTTGCAAAATTGTATGCTATTTGATATATAGTTGTTCCAGTCTTGCTGTTTTTCCAGATTTATTTTTGGTGCAGTTGATAACTCCAGTTTTAGGTCATGCTCCTATGGATTAGTGTAATTCCACTCTTGACCAGTAGAAGGCAGTCTACTTATTTTGATGGTGTAAATTGTGAAAGAACAAAACTAGTTTGGGCAAAACACACATGAATATTTGAATTGTCCCCCCCCCTTATGCATTTCAATGTGCATCAATCACGTAGATTTTCTCGATTTGCAGGCAAAAGTAAATGATGTGCAACAGCTTCATGTTTCTTGCTAAAAAAAAATCGCACAATGTTGAGATAATGCGAGCATTTTTTTCTTCATCTTCTTGAAATGCTCAGCCCTACGAAGGCTACAACATCAACATCTTATGAAAATTTATGACAGAAAAAGATTTGTTGTTTCACTGAAACTGCCATCACTCACTCACTCACTCACTCACTCACTCACTCACTCACTCACTCACTCACTCACTCACTCACTCACTCACTCACTCACTCACTCACTCACTCACTCACTCACTCACTCACTCACTCACTCACTCACTCACTCACTCACTCACTCACTCACTCACTCACTCACTCACTCACTCAATACTTGGGCTTGAGCAGTTTCACTTTGTTGATATTACGAAAAAGCCAAAACGTAAATCACATTTCCTGCTTGTGTCAGTTGCAGTTGCTGAGCAGGAAGCGTCTCCTTCCGTGATAGACGTCCTGCGCCATGGAGCTCAGATAACCTCTTCCTCTTTTCTGCACCAATCTCGGCACCCCCCCCCCTCCCTCCCGCACTTTAACCATGGGAACGTGGCACAGCCTGCGCGTGGCGTTCATCCTGGGCTCTCTCTTCGTGATCCTGCTCATCATCGCCTACTGGGACGACGTGGGTGGCTTCAACCTCTACCCTCTGCGGGACCGCAAACACGAGCGTTGCCCTAAGACCGCCACGGTCCGCTCGCACCAGCCCCCCACCCTCCCATCATCCTTTGCGGGAATATCCAGCACCACCTGGGCCAACGGAAGCGTGCTGCAACCGGGAAGAGAAGATGAGAATGAGGAAGAGGAAAACGTTCGGGATTCGGACGGAAGCCTAGAGCAGATCGCGAGGAAGCGGAGGATCTCCGATGTGTGTTCGGGGACGGACTTTCCCGGAAGGACCCGTGCATTTGAGCAAATCCCAAACAGGGAGTTGGACCACCTGATAGTCGATGACACGCATCAAATCATCTACTGCTATGTTCCCAAGGTAGCTAATATGATCGATCACATGTGTTTCTGCGAGTGAAAAAATATCGGGTGGTGAATGTCTGCTCAGGTGGCGTGCACCAATTGGAAGCGGGTGATGGTGGTGCTGTCCCAGTCTTTGGTCTCGCCCGTCTCAGGAAAGCCTTACACTGACCCGGAGTTGGTTCCTCCGGACGTCGTACACAATTCCTCGCTTCACCTCACTTTTGCCAAGTATGACTGACACATGCGTGATTGATTACCTCAACCGGGTCGGTCCAAATATTGGATGAGCGCTTTCTTTGTGCAATTGGTAGAAAATATTTTTCGGATTTGTCTATTAAATGTTGTTTTATAATTATGCTGTAACCTTGAAAATAATGATATTAAAATCACCCAAGCCACTACGACTTTGTTCCTTGATGCCACAAGATGGCGCCAAAGCAGTATTTTCGTATTAGAGCCGGCTATGGTCTGAGCACAAAAGCAGAACCTCAATGCCCCCCCGGGATGAATAATAGGAGGACAAAAAAAATGGTGAACAATAATACAAAAAAATGTAAACCGTCCATGTGTCCACCAGGTTCTGGCGCCATTATGGTTCTCTGTCCCGCCACCTGATGGCGCTCAAGCTCCAGCACTACACTAAGTTCCTGTTTGTACGAGACCCCTTCGTCCGCCTTATTTCAGCTTTCAGGAACAAGTTTGGAAGGTGCGACAACCAAAGTCATACTGGGTCACATGACTCACTCAACTCATTTTCTGTTTTGACCATCAGGCCCAATGAGGACTTCTACCGCCAGTTTGGCTCTGTCATTCTGCGTCGCTACGGCAACCTATCAGGGAGTTTGCCGGAAACGGCAGCTGAGGCTTTTGCGTCTGGGATCAAACCCACCTTCCAGCAGTTTGTCTCGTACCTGCTGGATGAGGAGACGGAGAAGGAGAGCGTCTTTAACGAACACTGGCGCCAGGTAGTGATACAGTACGAGACATCGCATTTCCTGAGTGCAACTTGCAAAATCTAAAATGTGCGCTAAGAAACTAATATTTGAACAGTAACGGTGCAGCCTCAAGTAGGTGAGCAAAAAACATGACTCACATTCTTTCTATTATTGTTTGTGTAGTTCTTCTTTGTGTGTCTGTTGACATCATACTGCCCTCTTGTGGCCATGATGTGCACAACATGGTGATTGATTAATTGATATCTTTATTTCGAACACATCCGAGCAAGATTGAAGCAAAAAAAATGTGGGGTGAAAAGGGGGACCACACTGTAAAAGTTAAAAGTTGTCAAAATAAATACTCAGGTAAAGTGTACCAGTGACCTCACGCATACGTTTACATTCTACTATTTTATATTGCTGCCATAAAGTGCACAGTGTGCTAATGTCAACTTTATTTTGGCAGGTGTGTTACTTCTAATAAATGCACCTTTTTACACAGTTTCGCTTCAACAATGACACACTTGTGAGATTGCAGCCAACTTTGAATACCTCACTTAGCAAATACGGCTGTAAATCTTTTTGTAAACATAGTGCAAAGACAACAATGCCTAGTTTTGATCGACATAGAAGACTTTCAAAACTTTATAGGCTCCGGGTTGAGTCTATGATCCTCACGAGTGATGGTTATATGGTTTGTTCCTCTAAGTTGTATGGTTTGTTTTTCTAGGGAAGTGGTTCTCAAAATTTTTTACGGCAAACCTAATGAGGCAGTCTACTCAATAAAATGAATGCTTGTGTATTTATTTTAGGTTTACCGTCTCTGCCATCCATGCCAGGTGAAGTACGACTTCATCGGACGACTGGAAACGCTGGAGACGGACGCCGAGCATCTTTTGAAGCTTTTGCAAGTGGATCACCTGCTGCGGTTCCCCTCTGGGGCGAGAAACCGAACGGCGGCCAGCTGGGAACGGGATTGGTTTGCCCAAATTCCTGTTTCAATGAGGACAGAGCTGTACAAGCTTTACCAACCAGACTTTGAGCTGTTTGGTTACCCCAAACCTGACAGCGTGCTACACCACCAGTAGGGCCAAGCCCCCCCCCCCCCCCCCCCCCCGATAAAAAAAAAAAAAGCCTTCCAAGACATGTCTGCAATGCTGTTAGAGCAAATACCTCATGAGATGACAAGTGCCTGCCAGTATTATTTTTGTATTTTCGTCTCAGCTGTCACTTCAAAGCTACTCTTACGCTTCATTTGCCCATGTTAAAAGCACTTTGGTGTTTTTTTTTTTAATAAATTATGGGCCGGTTAGGGTTTTATTGATTGATTGATTGATTGATTGATTGATAAAACTTTATTTATCCCACAGTGGGGACATTTTCTTGTCACAGCAGCGTACAAGAAACAAGTGCCAAATGTAAAAAATGGATAAATAGAATAAGATTTTAGGATAAGATATAAGAATTTATTTTGCTGGGTAATAAAAATCTGATTGCAAGAATTTAAATCTTGGATACATGTTTGCAACAAGTGAATCTAGACACAAGAGAATAAAGAACAAAGACAATAGTATGCACAAATAACATACACTATCTTAAATATACAGATAAATCATATTTATCAATTAATAGATTTTCCAGCCCGCCAAATCCTGGTCATTTAAAATATATATATAAAATAGTTTCTCCCTTTAGCCCCGGGAGAGAAAAACATTCTGGAGCAATGTCTAAAACAAAAGTACCACCTGTGCATCCATTTTAACAGATCTTTCCATTCCCTGCCTTTTTTTTACCGTGCCAAATTGTTGTGAAATAATGTGCATGGGTCAATGAGAGTTCACAAAGTGAAGAATGAACGCCTCCACCACTTTCCATAGCACAAAACCGCGCTCTATGACGTCGTCAACTGCCTTGCTGTCTTTTTCCACGTGTTCCAGACGCTTCCCTCAAACCCCGCCCCCCTTTTGCGCTTTATCGCTGCTCCCATTGGTCGCGAGCACCATGTCCTCAAAACAAAAAGCAGTCCCTCCCACTTTTGCTATGACGTCACGCGTGGTCCCCAAACACGGAAATGCGTAACTACTGTTGCATTGCCGTTAAGATGAGTTGAAAAATGATAGCTCTCTAAAACAGCGACATGTCCGCCTCTTGTAATGTTAAAACCGACGTTTGGAAACGATGCGGACGTGTGGAATCCCATTCTGAGATTTCAGGGGGCAGTTCGACCTTTGGTTTTGAGTTCGGTCCGTAGCCCCTTGGTGGAGGTGGGTGTCATGGGGGCTTTGGGGCGCCTGCTGTTGTGCCTTCTGATTCTCTCCGGGGAAGTCACAATAACTCAGGTGAACTTTCTCTTTATGTTTACATTCTTTAATGGGATTGTCACGCATATTTATGTGATGGGGTAAATTATATGGACATCATTTGTTTGACATGCTTTGGTTCCATTTAGTCCGGGGGTCGCCACAGCGAGTCACTTAGATAAGAACCAGCACCAGTTTTACGCCGACAGAAAAAAAAAAAAAAAGTTAAAACACTTTGTGCTCCTGCTAGACTGTGTGCTTTGACCATCAAAATATACACAGAAACAAAGACTTTTGTTTTTTTACAAAGGATAAAAAAAATGTTTACAAAATGAGCTGATTGATTTAATTTTTTTGGGTCCTTTTTCGTCATTTGGCCTCGTTGGGTTCCTGCACTGCTCAATTGTGTAGATGACACTTGTGACCCAGTTGTAGGCAAACATGGGAGGGGTGGATAAACCCTCATGAAGGTGTTTGTCTGGATATCCGTCTAAATACGGAACTCAGAATCTTTTATGGATTAGAAGACTTGACACCCGCCCCCACTCATTGTGCTTTTTATGGCCATCAGGTGGAGGGGGTCAAGGTGGTCACCTGCCCAGAATCCCTTCTGTTTGTCTCCACGCTGGATGGAAATCTGCATGCTGTCTCCAAAAAGACGGGAGACATCAAATGGACTCTAAGAGAAGGTTGGTTTATATAACAAGGGGTTTTCCATTTGATATTATATTTCCAACTGGTTTCTTATATAAACATGCCTTTTTTTAATTGACAGATCCTGTTATACTAGTGCCCATCAACGTCACAGAGTGAGTAATACACACTCAGGCGAACGTGCAACATGTTGTGTTGTTTTTGTTTTTGTTTTTTTTTCCTCCCAGGCCAAGTTTTCTCCCGGACCCCAACGATGGCAGCTTATACATACTCGGCGGCAAGCACAAAGAAGGCCTAATGGTGAGCAATAGAGTGCTAAACTGTGTTTGTTCAATTCATAACGTGGTCTCATCGACGTGTTCTCCAGAAACTTCCGTTCACCATTCCGGAGCTGGTTCAGTCGGCTCCCTGCAGAAGCTCCGATGGTATCCTCTATACAGGTGAGATGCATTCGAAATAAATCTGAGAAAAAAAAACAAAAAAAAACAAGACAACCTGCCAACAATGTCTATATTAATCTGCCAGGTAAAAAGCAGGATGTGTGGTTTGTCGTGGATCCCGAAACGGGAGCCAAACAAACCATTCTGACAACGTCCTCGTCTGATTCCCTGTGTGTCAACGCTTCTCTGCTCTACATTGGACGCACAGGTAGAACGCGTCAAGATTTAAAGCGTATATGCGTTCCCCTTTGAGTAATAGCCGCGTTTACCTCTCCGCAGAATACGTGGTCACTATGTTTGATACCACAAAGCAGAAGCTGCAATGGAGCATCACGTACAACGACTATTCCGCTCTGCCGTACGATGGCGAACAAGATTATCGTAAGTGTTCATTGAGCAGGGGGGGGGTCGCCGGCAACCTTTGATACTGAAACGGGTCGGCTTATAAAGAAACAAAAACAGATGTCATAAAAAAGTTCATATTATTTTGACCAATATGTATTAAAAAAAAACCGAATTGCATTAAGAAATGAAAGATGTGTATTAAAAAAAACCTAATTGCGTTAAGAAATGAAAGATGTGTATATATGTAAATTTGTTTTTTTTTAATAAAAAAAAAAAGTGTTCTATGTCTAATAGACATGAAAGCTAATTATGTTTCTTTGTCCATCACATGGACCGTAAAAGTCGGCATCCATTTTAGTTTTTTTTTTTTTTTTTTAATGTATGTATTGTATTGTATTTTTGTATTGGCTTTCCCTCCAGGGATGGCTCATCTTGTGTCCAGTGGTAATGGCCTTGTGGTTACCGTTGACAGGGAGTCAGGTAAGGATTTCTTTTTGGGAAACGGAGCTCCTCCCTAAGTGAGATCCCAAATTGGTCTTCCCGTCCAGGTGACGTGCTATGGAGTCAAGATTACGGCTCGCCCGTGGTCAGGGTCTACCTGTACTCGGGTGATTCGCTCAGACACACACCCCACCTGTCGCTGGCCGTTGAGACGTTGCGCTTCCTCACCTTCTCCTCCGTCGCCGACGAGCGGACGGCAGCCCACTCCGTTTTGAAATGGCGCTATCAGTTTGTGAAGGAGGAAGCCAACGCACAAACGCCACTTGTGTAAGTCACGCTCGGCACGCACGTCGTAGTAGAAGTGCAGTTAGCATTCACTTGTCTTAGTCTGTTTCAAATCACTTTTATTTTTTTAGATTTTGTCTCAGAACAGCTGTTGTTACCACATTGTCGCAAGTCGCGCTCGCAACAAAGCGAGCGACTTCTCCGTAACACTTCATGACCGTTTTTCAAAAGAAGCGAGTGGTAATAAATTCAGCAACTTTTTGGCGGCATTCCTCCGCTTCCAGACTGCATCGAATGCGGCTTGCTCATCGACGTGTTTTAAGAACAAGTCATACAAGAAAAGATTGGCTTGACTGTTTAATTATACGCTTGCTGGGCCAGTCGCTCCCGAGACCCAACAATTTTGGGCGTATCCCTCAAAGCAGAAATTCCCATGGAAAGTGTAGTGGGGAAAAAAAACATGGAGCACAATCTTCAATTCTTTCATTTTCAGGGACTCCTTTTTTTCCCCCCATCTTTTCAAAACCGTGGCTTCTGTCTCTTTCAGGCCTACACTGTACGTTGGGAAACTGGACTCCCACCTCTATGCTTTGCCTTCCTTCGTTCACCAAGGATTCTCCTTAGTGGTGAGTTGAGTTTCCAAATGTATTTTCCGTGCTCATCCCAGCCAAGTTAACCACGGTAATACGATATCGCATGTGTCGCACGTGTTGCGGCGAGACCATTCACCGGCCACTTCTTGTTCCCACGACAGCCTCGGGGTCTGACCCTGGGGCGGATTGAAGGTCCCGAGACGGCCGGTGTGACGCTCAGCGAGCAAGGGGAGTGCTTGATCATCCCGTCCACCGACGTGCGCTATCCTCCTGGGAGCAGCAACAGCCCTCAAAACCACTGGTTGTTAATAGGTACTCCCACACACCGAGCCCCAACTGGACCGAACCAAGTGGTGGAGGGGAAATGATTGACATTCATATGAAGTATTTAGATGAGCTCAATCGGAACAATTGGTGTTTCACGTGCCGCAGGCCACCACGAGATCCCGCCAGTAGCACATACCACCATGTTAAGGGAATCGCGGCTCAGCTCGCCGTTTCCCAGTGAAGCCGTCATCCCCCCTCGACCTTCTGCCTCGCCATCCTCGCGCACCTCCAGCTACAACCAAAACGTGAGTCCTTTCAAGTCTTTAGGCGAGATCTTCCATCTCCCTCGTTTCACGTCGCTGTCATCCTCCAGTTTTGGTTGGTAGGCCATAGCAAAGATGGCGAAGGAGCATTCAACGAGAGAGAATCGGCGGGGGCTCAGAAGTCTGTCGGCGTGCGTTCCGTCTACATGACGCACGACTGCTTGGCTCTGAGTGTGTTGATCGTGCTGCTGATAGGCTGGTTGGCATTCGCCTTCACATACACGGTGAGTCGAGAACGCTGGGCTGCGTATTCATTTTATTAAGGACATCGCGAAGGTGATATTTGTGTTTCTCACTAGCGAGCGGCCAAGAAGCTAAAAGCTCTGCAGCAGCAGCTAGAGGAGGCCTTTGAATCTTGCGTCCAGTCCACACAGACCACCAACACGCCGACACCGACTTTCAGCTCCTCCGACTCGGAACTTTCTATCAACACGAGCGTCTCGACCGGTTGGTTCATTTTGTCACCGTAGCATATTTTTTTGAATAAAACTTAAAGGTCGCTCGTTGGCTTCTGTCCAGGTTCCCGGCATGCATCAGAAGATCTTTTAATGCCTTCCCTTGACAGCAGCACAACCTCAAGTACGGATGAACTTTATTTTCCTTTCCATCCCGCGAATAAACGTGATTTATCGCTGCTGGTTTTCTGTCTACAGAAAACAGCGAGGAGGTGCACTTGGGTAAAATCTCCTTCACCACATCCGAGGCCCTCGGGCGCGGCAGCTCGGGAACATTCGTCTTCAGGTAGGTATAAAAGTTGCGTGCGCCCACCGAGACGTGGAGGTCATCACGATTTGACCTGGAACCGGACGCAGGGGCAACTTTGACGGACGGCGTGCGGCGGTGAAGCGAATCCTCCCCGAGTGTTTCGATGTGGCAGAGCGGGAAGTGCAGCTCCTCCGACAGTCCGACACGCATCCCAACGTCATCAGGTACTTCTGCACGGAGAGGGACAACCTCTTTAAGTACATCGCCATCGAGCTGTGCGCCGCCACCGTGCAGCAGGTCAGTGATTTCTTTTTTTTTCTGCTAGCTGTCACTTTAAATTTAAAATAAAAAAAAATGGTATAGCTGACGTGTATCTTTTTCAATGTTATTGTTTTGTCTGCAGTATGTGGAGGATCCATCCGATTTTCCCACTCTGAGTCCGATTATGTTGTTGGAGCAGACCATGTGTGGCCTCTCACACCTCCACTCGCTCAATATAGGTCTCAAATATAAATAATTTATTCCGATTGCATTCAAAAGACGGTTTGAATACGAAGTGAGCAAAACAATCGTTTCTCTCCCTTTTCTTCATCCAGTACATCGAGACCTGAAGCCTCGAAATATCCTCCTCTCATTTCCCTGCGCTTCGGGTAAAGTCCGAGCTCTCATTTCCGACTTTGGGCTGTGCAAAAAGATCCAAGATGGTCAGAACAGCTTCTCGCTGCGTTCGGGCGTGTTGGGCACGGAAGGCTGGATTGCTCCCGAGTTACTGGAAAACATTCCCGGCAGCAAGCCGGTGAGTCCTCGCGCGTTAGCTGCGTTGACTTTTCTTCGGCTGACTCGGCGCCGTCGCTTCTCTTTAGACCGCCGCTGTGGATATCTTCTCAGCCGGCTGCGTCTTCTACTACGTGGTCAGCGGGGGTAAACACCCGTTTGGAGAGACTCTGATGCGGCAAATGAACATTGTGTCTGGAGACTATTCACTTTCGCAATTCATGGATACCATACACGGTGAGAGGATGGATGCCGTGAGCGTGTTTATGTTGCTTTTTGGGAAATCTAGTCTAAAATTGGTTTTATGACGACCTGTGGTCAACAGTGGAATTACACCATTATAAAAAATCGAATTATTACTTGTACAAAAAAAAAAAAAGATAGAACAGTGTTGCATTTAGCATTTATTTGAATGTTTATTTTTTTTGAAGTAACGTCAAATGTTGTGAAGGTCATTGAACAATGATGCCATTCCATTGACTCAACGTTGTGCCTCATCAGAAGACGTTGTGGCTGAGGACCTGATTAAGCAGATGATCAGCGCGGAGGCGGAGTCTCGTCCCTCGTCCGAGCGCGTGCTCAAGCATCCGTTCTTCTGGAGCCCTGAGAAACAGCTGCTCTTCTTCCAAGTCAGTTGCCTCGCCCACCCCCCTTGCTCACTCACTCTTTGTGTTGAGTCATGTCTGAAAACTAAAAGCATTTGGAAACTGGCAACCGGCTTTTTGTTTTTGCATAAAAACCTGCTCACCAAAAAAAAAAAAAAATCTCTCCAGACAGTTTTGCAAAACAAGTCACTTTGTTTCCAGTCCACAGGCAAGCAGTTCATTTATTTTGAATGTTCTTGTTTACTCTTTGTCGATTGCTCTGTCGGCTGCAATTAGTGTCCTCACCCAAGAATTTAAAAAGTACATCAAAATCCAGAAGTCCTCTGGAAGCAAATTTTCAAACGTCATTTCCTCAATGATTTTATTTCAGTTGCTGCGCGTGTGTATTATTTTTTTTTGTCCTAGGATGTAAGCGACCGCATTGAGAACGAACCAGTCGACAGCGAGATCGTGGGGAACCTTGAAAGTGAGTGCCGAGTCGTGGTGCGGAGCAACTGGAGGCTGCACATTTCTACACCTCTGCAGACTGGTAAGGAGGATGCACAATGAAAGCGCACACACATTCATGTCATTCATAAATGCCCCCCCCCCCCCCCCCCCCCATTTCCCTATACAGATTTGAGGCGGTTCAGGACGTACAAAGGCAGCTCGGTGCGAGACCTGCTGAGGGCCATGAGGAATAAGGTCAGCCTGCGTTATCGCGACGCATTCTGCTTTGTGATTGTTTTTTTGTTTTTTTTAAATCTATTTATTTGAATTATATTCATTCATGGTTCCACAGAAGGCTCACTACCACCAGCTGCCGCCCGAAGTGCAGCACAGTCTCGGCGAGCTACCCGACGGCTTTGTGCGCTACTTCACCAACCGCTTCCCAAAGTTGTTGATGCACACACACACTTCGCTACAGGCCTACGCCAACGAGAAACTCTTTCACCCCTACTACATGCCCCCTGGCGCCAAGTAGCAAACTCACAGCCATCTCACTCCTTATTGCTTTTGTAAAGCTGTCACTGTTTTTAGATACACCTTAAGATATATCTTGGTTTGATTTGTGTATTTATTATTTTTTGACAGACTTGAGAAAAGACGTTCCCAAGCGCTTCTGATAAAGGCTTTTATGGAAGAAAAAGTTCATGCACTCCCTGAAGGTAGCGACACTGACTGGTAACGCACAAAGTCAAATATTGATAACTACTGTATTCTACATGACATATTTATACTCTTATCTTTATTGATTTGATCTACTGTAGAACCGATGTTGAGAGATTTCCTGATTTTATCTAAATTAAATTTCTACTTTGATTGTGCCTTAGAATGAAGTTTTTTTTTTTGTCCTTTTGTAAATATTAATAATTTTATATGATCATTTTTGTAACATTGAGCGTTGAAGCATCAAACTTACTGTTAAAATGATCTTATTTGTATTCTGTCTTTTTAAAAATGTGGTCACCATTAAGCCAACGGGTGGTGCAGCCTTCTCTTTGGGTCATTCGACAACAGTCTGCTTTACATGGTTTCTATTCACATGGAAAAAGTTCATGGGAATGTCTCCAGACGTCCTTCTAAACAAATGAAGTCATTCGGTGAGCAGTAAACAGGCAGTCAATTTTCTTCAATAAGTATTTTCACTAACTACGTCACTAAACCCAGATCATCATACAAGTATAACCCCCCCCCCCCCCTCACCCCCCACCGATTATTTTTACCACAGCTCATAGAGACATTTTAAAGAACATTTTAAAGTTTTCTTAGGGTCCGGTTGAGTAACATGTTGCACTACTTCATTTTGACCAGCAGAGGGCAACGTCTCACTTGTTAATAAAAAAAAAAACAAAAAAAAACGAGAGTCATCCGGGAGCATTTCATGGCCTAATTGTCCACTAATGGACGGTCGAATTGTTATTTTTTATACAATTGTGTGGGTCGCCCTTTACTTTGTGTGTGTGTGTAGTGTGTGTATGGACTAATGTGTGTATGGACTAATTAGAGAGTTCAACAGTGGCTCCATTCAAAAAGTCTCATGGGGAACCATCTTAACCGCGGTAAGAAGGTAAGCCACACGCACAGACACACCATCAAAAATGCACTGGCTTGGCATCTTGCTGCAATAGTTCTTCAGTTAACTATTATCTAAATAAGAAGTTATGAAGAATTGACATTTTTTACATCAATAAGATGGATAACTAATATGAAGTGAATGTATTTCTGTGTGTTGCTCTACTGTTGCTTTCTGCGTTTATTAGCTTGTTTGTTAGCATTAGGCGAAGCAGACTTTCCCTGAAGCAAAGAAAGTTATGTTGTTTTAAAGTGTTATTCTCTCAGTTTTATATTTATTTTTGCTGGGATTTAACAGCTTGAAACCTCCTTTCACTTTTTTTTTTTTTTAACTGTTCACATACTGTCTCATTGTCACTATAGCTACAGGGCTGAATATATTTTTAATTGCACTTGATTATGCAATTTAAATCAGTATTTGATTCACTTTTAACAAGTGACCTTTTTGCTTCCAATGTAAACACATCACAGATGCTGTTGTCTGCGCCCTTTTATTTTCCTAGTTAAAATTGCTGATTTGATGTTCGTATGAGTTCAATGTGCCCGAAATTCTGTGAACAATCAAAGAACACAATGTCCTCCCTCAGTGAACGTCCTTCCTTTTGTTTTGCACACCACTGTGGATTTCAGTAAATGTTGCTTTATTTTTTTTTGCACTCGCCTTCTTTCGTAGAACACTGCAGGAGGTCGCTTTTGTGTGTGTGCGTGTTACTCTATTTGAGCAACAGGACAGGAAGTGGGCTCCGCAGAGGAAACTTGACCCGCTTCCATACAAGCCCCCCCACCCCCGTCCTCTCCCTCGTGGTACTTTTACTTGTCTTCCTCCCTTTGTAACCTTCACCCCCGCCCCTCCATCTCTTCATTTCCATTTTTCTTTCTTTCCAGCAGACTTGATTCCAGTCTGCCATCGTATTACTTACTTCTCACTTCCTTTAGAAATCAATGTGATTCATATTTATGCTACTCCAGAAACAATGACACAGTTTTTGCTGCTGCCTGTTCTTTCAGGTGTTAAAATCTTTCCAGTAACCAGTAATATCATTTGTTCCATGCAGAGGATAAAGAATATATATATATATATATATATATATATATTTTTTTTTGTTTTTTTGTTTTTTTGTTTGCTACACTGCGTTCAATCTGTTGTACAAAAGGTTAAATAACGGCAACATAGATGCTAATTAACATCAAGCTAGCAGACTGAAATGCTAATATGTTTCACATAACCAATATGTAATTCTCCTAGAGCAGTACTGAACTGGAAGATCTTCCTTTTTTCTATTAATTACTGCATTTAACACTTTAACATTTGGCAGACATCTCTTCTCTGCCAAGTAAAACAAAGATTTTTGTGGAATTCTTCATCATGCATTGTAAAAACTAGTCAGTAATTCCCCTTGGTGCTAAACTTCTTTTGCTGGCACACAAATAAATAGACTCAAACAGCTTCTGGGCAAAAGGCAGTGTATTTCACCCAGAGCAACAAACACAGAGCCAATAAGGCACCCAAAAATCAAAACAAAAGCAGAAGGTCAAAATGAGGGAACATACTCCATCATGTCCTCTGTCCTGTTTTCCATCCTTTTTCTTTCACTCCACGGTTTGTCCTTGTTGTCTCAGCATATATCCAGTGCTGTGACAACATCTATTTACATGATTTCAAAATAAAAAAACAAAACGCTGTGCCATGTGGGTTAGTTGTACATTTACAGTGCTGCTGTTACAGAGCTGTATATATATTTTTTTTTTAACGCACGCACACACACAGTGGCAGACACACTTTATACAGGAAGTATGAGCAGGAACAAAAAGAGCATCGGGGTCAATTCAAAACAAACATAAATTAATTCATTTTTTATCATGTGTAATACTTATCACAATTATCTCTCTACTCTGGAGTCCCCCCCCCCCACTACGTGACTTTTGACATGCACTAATATGACATATGTTGGCATAATAGTCTGGCAACTACGTGTTACTAGTGAGGCAAAACTTCAGTACTTGCTGTCCAATTTGATGTCTTTTGTATGGCGCGCAGATGGAACGAACAAATACAAGCGAGAAGACAGTCCGACGCTAGATCATTATCATCGTCTCTACCCCTCGCTGCAAGTTCACTGACTTGTACAAGTTCAATCACATCACCCAGCATATGACCACCGAGGCCCAAACGTTGGGTCATGTGGAGTCCCCCCCCCGCCTTTCCCCTTCCTACTCCCTCCCGCTCCGCCTCCTGACTTGATTTAGTGACTGTGTTGTCATAAGTCTTTAAGACGTCCAGAACAACCAAACACTTTGAGCGCTTGTGTTGTTCAAATCCAATTGTGTGTCTTGTTGGGTTGTATGAAATGGGTTGGATCACAGCTCCACAGGTTGTCTTCGAACCACATTAGTGCGTCCGCTCAACTGCTCCACAGGTCTCGATACCACAGCACCGTTAGGCTTCCCCGTTTTTTTTTTGGTTTCCTTTTTCTCCAAGAGTCAAGAATGTTTTTGAGTGTTACTGCAACATGATGTCCTTGAGGTTCTCTTGTAGGATGGTGTCCTTGACTGCGTGGAAGACGAAGCGGATGTTTTCGGTGTCCACCGCCGTGGTGAAGTGGTGGAACAGCGGCTTGCCTCGGTTTCTCCTTTTGCGGCTGAACGACTGCACCAGAAACGCCTGTGGGCACAAGATGGCGCAAACAGTGAGTGTGTCTCTTTTGATTGGACTACGTTATCTGCTTGTTTACAAACACAGTGATGCCTTGAGATGCGATGTTTCGAAATGCGCTTGAACTCCTGGGGGCCCTATTTTTCCGACTGGCTGAATACGGCGCAACACGTGATGTTGTGAGGTGTGAACTGGCGTATTTAAAAGAGGGAAATCTGCACTGCGCTGTGTGTAATAATTATAATATAATTAAAATATATATGATCAAATGAAAATATATATTATAAATATTTTTTGAGAGAGAAAGTTTGTTTTCTTATAAGGAAAAATATCACTCTAAAAGATCTAATAGAATTTCAAGGATTGAACAGGTTGCCAATATGGATCCGTTGAAAAAGATTCAAGAAGAATTTTATAATAATAATAATAAGTCATAAGCAACGATTGCCCATCATGGACAACTCTTCGCACTTGGCGGAGGGTCAGCACCTGCACATCCTCCAGCCGGCGCGGATCTCCCCTGAACTCTGGGAAGTTCTTGCGGATGTCGGCGGTCCGGATCTTGTCCACCAGTAGGTCGGTCTTGTTGAGGAAGAGGATGATGGAGACGTTGAGGAAGAGTTTGTTGTTGACGATGGTCTCAAAGATGTTCATGCTTTCCACCAGCCGGTTGGTGCGACGGTCCTCCATCAAGACCTGGAAATGACACGCACGTGTTTCAGCTACAGACTTAATTCACCGTGACGCCACGATCGCAAAAGGTGAAGCCTTCCACGACGGCACATTGTCTTGTACAATTCAAGAATGAAGATGAAACTGTAGCCTTCAGAAATGGCGGTGGTCGACTTTACAGCAATCAAAAAAAAAAAATCAGTCATATGACCGCTTATTGGAAAAGGAGCCAGCGCCGAGGCAACAGTCGCGTTTGTTCAAGGCGAGCACAAAGAGAGCTTTGTCTCTTGTCCATTTTGCGGTTTTTGGAAAAGGACACGCGGCTGGAGAAAGAAGCCACTGTCTGCCTCGTTTGTGACCTCGCCGTCCCGTACCTGATCGTACTCGGACGAAGACACCATGAAGAGGATGGAGGTGATTCCGTCGAAGCACTGGAACCACTTTTGCCTCTGCGACCGCTGCCCGCCCACGTCGACCATCTTGAAGGGAATCTTCTTGATGACAAAGTCGTGCTCCACGATGCCCTTGGTGGCTTTGCGAGCAAACAGAATGTCCTGCCGGCTCGGGATGTAGCTCTGAAGGGAAAACAAGGACGACGGGATTACACCAAAACTAGATTGATTCAGTTTACAGGCCAACTTTGGGTCCATCCACAAAGACCACGTGACTCACCAGCTGACCGATCCGTTCCAAGTTATCCAGGAAGTATTTGACCGACTCACTCTGCGGACAAATGGAAGGGGGGGGGAAATGCGTTACAGCCGTAAAATGGAATTTAGGAATTGATATTAATATTGTAATAAACATTGATAAAAACATGGGAAGTGGACTTTAAAAAAGACATTTAACGCAATTAACAAGCAGCTTGAAGGTCAAAAAACCGGGAGCGTGCGTCAAAACGTTTCCCGGTGAACATTGCGAAATGAGATAAGCCAAGTGGACGACTAGATAAAATGTCAGCCGGGACTCGCTGACCCACTTTTTTCTCAATCCATGTTGTGTTGTAAATTCCAGCAAAATGAACAAAGAGAACAATTTATTTTCATAAAATAACTTCCATTCTCACATAAACCGTAAATGACAAACGGACAATAATACAAACGTCGAACTTTCGTTCTTAATCGCACACACGTGAAAGGAAACAGCTGTGTGTGTGAAGACGGTGACGGGGAGGGAGGAAGCCCGACAATCGAGACACAAAGTCACTCAACATAGCGCTTCTTCATCTTCCAAACTTCCTGTCTCGATGAAGGAACAGATTCATTCAACTAGCCTTTCAAAAGAATCCGTGTCAGTGGCCCGCACATGTCGAGCATCAACCCGGAGGGGCTAGGACCCCCCCCCCCCGTCACCCCCCTGCTGACCTGCAATGTCACACTAGAAGAAAACACACAAAGCCGTAAAGCTCCCATTGGCTAAGCGGGACATGGAGGGGAATTCCCGGAGATGAAGGGATGTGCAAACACGCACACACACACACTCACACTTCCACAGTCACTTTGACTTCCGTCAGCATTAATTGCACCATGTCGTGGAGACACTAAAAGCAAAATATCATTTTGAATCTAGTTGATAAAGTGTAATATGAAGCTTTGCTGCAGAGTTTTAGATGGAAATGAAAATATGGTGTGTGTGGTTGAGTAGAGCGAGTGGAATGTCTCTATGGCACGTATGCAAAGATTAGTGGCTTTATTACGACAACCTCAACGGGCTCACTGTGTGTGTGTGTGTATACACAAAAGTCACATGACTGTGTGTGTGTGTGTGTGTGTGTGTGTGTGTGTGTGTGTGTGTGTGTGTGTGTGTGTGTGTGTGTGTGTGTGAGAGAGAGAGAAAGAAAGAGACTGGCCGTGCCACTATTGTTTGACGGAAAAGCTGCTTGACCCCAATGGTGACGTATTAACTCCGAGTTGAACCGGGCCAACAAAAGAGTTCTTGCGCATTCTCATACGAGATCGCCATCTTTATTTTCGGCATTGTTTTTGAGAAATTGAGAGATTTCTTTTGTTTTTTTTACGAGGAATGGGCAGATTAATTGATCAAATTAACAATGCTGATTAAACCGTAGCGTGCGAGAAGCCCGAATGGATGAAACCAATACCCGCCTCTCAGATGCACCTTTTTTGTGTTTAATACAAAATGGTTTTCACCCTCGATTAATCGATAGAGCCTTCCACGCAGATATCGTATCGGATTTCATCGACATTTGGATGATAACTGATTCCTGTGTGACTTTCCCTCTTTTCACGTTATCCTCCCCAAAGATCCAAACTGTCCCACTAGAACCACGTCGCATAAATCCAAAGTCTTTTTTGTACTTGCGTGTTCTCTCCACGTGTGTGTGTGTGTGTGTGTGTGAAGTACAGTCCGAATTTTGCCACATCCACTTTCCCAGCGGCCAAACCCATTCTGTCTTCCCATGTTGATTTCAAAGTTTGCCTTGTGTCGGCGGGACAGGATGCAGTGACACCGCAGCAGTAAACCATTATGTGTGTGTGTGTGTGTACAGTAGACGACGGCCTTTGGACGTACATCTGTTGAAGGCTCTCACACACTTACACAACGCTTACCACAAAAAAAAAAAACAACAACATATATTTGGAGTCCCAACAAGACTTGTGTCGATGGCCCTATCCAAGCAGGGTGTTATCAGGGTGTGCCTGCGAGTAAACAAAATGCCTGCACGGGTTTGCCCCCCCCCCTCCTCCTCCTCCTCCCCCAACCTCTCCCTTGCCTTCTTTCCTAAGTTCCCTTCTTTCTTCCTTCCCTCTCTGCGGCGTCTGCCTGTGGCTCGGATCCAGCCGAGCCTGGGAAAAGCTGACCGAAAAAAGCCTCTGCGGGAGAGGAGCTAGAGAGAAGCAGGGTAGGGAAAGGGGGAGAGGGAGGGGGGGGGGAATCTAACCCTTGGCGTACACTCATTCCGACTTTCGAAATGGCTTGCAGACAGCATTGTGAATTCATTGCGTCAGGAAGCGGAGACAAACGACAAAGTTGAAAGCCGGCGAAAAACATGCACCGACGTGAGGTGACCCCCCCCCCCCTCCTCGCCAGATCCCGTTTAAAAATCTGGAGGATTCTCGCACCGAAAATGCTAAATTGTCCGTTTCGTGAGAAATTTCTGTCGAAGGATATTATTGATCAAATTGAAAGAGGTAGCGCGTTCTGTGATTCCAAGAGACATTGCCATCTACTGGCCTGGCATGAATGTGGAACATAAGTGTTTTTTTTTCTTTAATCTGTCGTTATTTTTAAAATGACCCCGCCGGCCGGACAGGTCAGCGGCCAGCAGTGAGCAAAAAATAACCCCTTAGCTTGTGGACAGATATATCTAAAGAGGATGTGGCAATGGACCATCCTCACCCAGCTTCCCCCAGACTGGGATGTCCTTGAGCATGACGCCGATTCTCAAAACAGTTCCTCGAAGCCAAAAAAAAAAGTGTGCCAGACACAAATGTGCACCTCTTTGTGTGTAAACGCAGGAGACTAATTTCATAAATATGCAAAAATTCACAACAAAGGTGATTAGAGCCAAATCGACGACGGTTAGCAAGCTAGTGGGCTAACAGTGCTAGCGGGCTTCGCTAACCCACAGGTCAGCGTCAGAATTATCCGATAAGTCAGCGTCACACTTGAGGGAAAGTCAACTGTTTATTAACACGGCCATTGATGGATATAGATGCTAAATATGTAATTAGGCAGTGAATGAATTTAAAATGGCGGCACAGCACATGCGACGGCTGAGAGGAGGCTATCTTGTTTTATTCACTTAGCAAATTCATTCTTTCTGTTAACGCTTTTCTCTCTGGTCTATCATATGTATAAAACATTTAATTTCACCGTACAGGGACTTTACATTAGCTGGTTCAAAAAAAAAAAAAAAAAAGTGCAGCTTTAGCATAGTGCCCATATCAGCGCGAGCCTCCAGATAAAGCTAGCCGGCGTGACATAAAGCTGTTGGCGGACGTCTCGCGCACGTTGGCGAGACGGAAGTGCTGCCTGACTCTAGATTGTTTTGTCACTGATAGTAAAAGCGTAAGAAGGTAGAAGTTGGAGCTTTTTCGGCCGACCGCTTTGCTTCCGTGTCAGAAAAAGACAGAGACGCGGGGGGAAATAAAAAGTGCAACGGCAGCTAAAACTGGCTGGTGGAGCTGAGAGAACAATACAGTCTGTGATACCTCCGTGAAACTCAACCTTCTGCTTGCCATGAAGCATCTGTCTGCTCCATCACGGAGGATTTGTTGGCACTGACGTGACGTTATTTGCTGAGCAAAGTGCTTCTCCAGCTCTTCTACAACTCCCCTTTTTTTTTTTTTCCACCAGAACATAAAACGGCAATTTTAGGAGTCTCCTCTTTTTTTTTTCTCTCTCTCTCCTCAGACATGAGAGGGTGGGAGACACTTGGAGAAATGATTATCTGACTGGAAAAAAAAAAAAAACAGACAGCTTTTAAGTACACCCTTGGTTCCTCTATTCTCTCCTTTGGTCAGTTGTGTGCTTCCAACTTTGTAGGGGGTGGGAGGGGGAAGACCCTTTTCTGTTCCAGCACGGCTCAAATCAAATCCTCCAAAGACCTTCTTGGATGAGTTTGATCGGTAGTGTGAAATTGTTGATTGTCTGGAAATCAGAGTCTCAACTTTTTTTGCGTGGCGCCACTCACCAGCTGGAACTCGGAGCGCCTAGCGTAGGCCTGCTGGATGCCGGCGTCCGCCCACAGGGCGCTGAGCGCCATCACGTACAGCTGGAACTCGCCGGGCTCGACGCCCACCGCGCCTGCTCGGCCCTCCCACGACATCACCAGCATGCCTTGCTTTTCGTTCTCGCAGCTTTGCCAGCTGATGCCAAGTTTGTCACGGGCGTCCACCAACACGCGCATTCCCTGCGGAGGGGGGGGGCACAAAAAGTAATCAAATCAGGACTAGAGGCGTAATCAATGAATCTATTCTCAAACACTGATGCCTTTTTTTTTTTTTGGTGGGAGGTCTCCTCGGGATCAAACAAACCCCACAAACCTTTGGTGTGGTTGTCTTATCGTTAACAAGCAACCTTTTAATGAAGATCATTTTGGGCGTTACACTGCCTTGTAATCAAGAAAACAGTGTGTCTCTTGTTGCCACGGCAACATCAAATCGCCCACTTTAATGGTCTATATATAATACAAGGGAAGCAGCCAAAAAGTTACTGTTGATAGTCGTGCCCAACGATCAAATGTTTATTTCGAGTCATTCTAAGTTTTGCAATCGATCACAGTGAATTTTGAATCCATTTATTTAGGTTTCATCTCTCGTACGCAAACAAGCCACTTCAACGTGACTTCTGCGATTGTCTTTTTTTATTTTCTGCTGATTCATCAATCCAGCCGAAAACATGACCAAACAAAGACTCATTAGGTAATAAATTCCGATTTATTTCCGAGATGCAGTTGGCAGGAATTCTCGGATTGACCCTCGGTGACCTCTGTGACTAAGTAGTGTGTCTAAGATGGACAAAAACCTAAACAAACACAGACGCCCCGCAGCTGAACTGGTGTTTACCACAAAGACAGCCGTGTCTAACACTTTGTATGACACACAGCGAGCAGAAACATTAAAAAAAAAAAAACTTTCATAACTATGAGTGAGCTTTGACTCACATCCCTTGTTCGGCATGGAATAAAACTTGCACCACATGTTTCGGATTTGTTCCTCAATGTTAAGCCATTTACTGTTTGACAAAAAAAAAAAAAAAAAAAAGATTTGCTTTGCGGTTTTAAAAGCTGCCGGTGGCAAAACATTCAAATGCAAAGCAACACATTCCAGTTATTTCACTGGTGTAAATGTTATTTAGTATTTTATTGGATGTTTTACATGGCGGGAGGAAAAGCAGCTTGTCAACCTCACTATGCTATTTTCTTTTTTTTTTCTACACGTCTCTCTTTTTTTTTGTTTTAATTGCCTGCTTTGCGGAGACAGACGGGGGGGGGGCTGTATTTGCTTTGGACGCGTCTCTGTTTTCTATCTCTGACAGCAACGAGGTATTCCGCTAGCTCATAATCTCTCTTCGGGACCAGATAACATTCTAAAAATCTACTTCGGCATCAGGTTTCTTCTTGCCAAATATATAAAGACTTTTTATTTTTTTTAATGGCACTTAAATCTTTGTCAAATATACCAAATATGGAGTTTGGTTTCTTTCCAAAAGGGTCTAGACATAGATTGACACATTTTGGAAGTGACATTAGCTGTAAAAAAAAAATAATGCAGGATGTCTGCTGGAAAGGAAACGGACGCCATCTTTTTTTTTGTTAACGCAATATCCAGCAAAAGAAGAACTGAAAGTGAAAGATTCCACCTCAAGGCTAACCAGATGTCTGGATGACTTTTCGCGCTTGAGATTTGAACCGCCAAAGGAAAAAAAAACTCAACTGTAGCTACTATACTTGCTTTTCTCAATGATACAAAAACAAATTCAAGTCCCTCATGTTCCGACCACGAGATGCCGTTCCGATGAGCTCACAGACGGTAAACCCTGATCTGCTTTTTTTTAATGGTAAAAGAAATGACAACGATTTCCAACCATCGTGACTTCCGCTATGACATCGATTAGTGATCCACTCAGGCACATTGGGAATTGGGTACAAATAAGTTACGTCCCAAACCAGGGGACGTTGGAGTCTCATTGTATTGGTTTTTTATTTTTTTGGTCAAACTGGAGCCTTTCTTTTCCCAGTATGAGGCTGAGCGGATGTTCTCATCCCTCAGGAATAGTCTGGTATTGTTAGCTAGTGAAGGAGGCCCGACTATGGCAGCAAACAAAAGGACATTTACACACATGGACACACACACATGGACACACACACACACACACACACATGGACACACACACACACACACAGGATAAAAATATGCATTGTGTCAACAAACCACTCTACAGTGGGGAGGATGATGTCAGTTGTAGGACAAACAATTATTCTTTTAAAAACTTTTATAGATAAGCTCAATGAATACATTGGGGTCTTTTCTTCAATCTACTTTGTGCAAAAAAAAGAGCTGTGATTGTCACATATTGAGTAATTTACATTTCAATGACTTTTTTTTAAGTGACTTACCTTCAGTATATTTTCATAAATAGTGTCCCTGAAGTCCAGCAGTGCTTTCTTGTCAAACTCTTGTCCGTTAATGATGCGCATCTGCTTAAGAAAAGTCGACTTTCCGCTCTCTCCGGCGCCGAGCAGCAGGATTTTTACCAGCCGTCTCACGGCTCTTCTCTCCCGTGCGAGCATAGCGTCGATCTCCCGGCTTCTCCGACGAGCCTCCCGCTCCTGCGCGGCGTCCTTTCCCCGGCTGCTCTGCTTGCTGCCCGCGTCCCGGCTCGCCTCAGCCGGCAGGAGACAGCGGCTGAGGGTGCGGACCACTCCCGACATAATTTGCTTCAATAAATCCTCAGCGGACAAATATTCATCATAACCACCCTCCCCCCGATTCTCCTTGTTAGGCCTACATTTAATTGAAAGTGTCTTTTTGGGGTTGAGATGTCTAATTTCAACAGTCAAAGCGAGCGAGCGGGTAACGTTGTCGTCTGGTCGGTTACCGGGAGACAAGACGAGTCTTGCTTGGAGCACGCCATGTAAACTTAAAGAAAAATGCAACCCGCTTGAAAAAAAAGTTTTAATCTCGACAAAATGTCCAGTTAAATCCACTTCGTATCCTCCAACTTTAAATAACAAGGCAG
Organism: Syngnathus leptorhynchus; assembly: GCF_054491065.1. Lineage (NCBI taxonomy): Eukaryota > Metazoa > Chordata > Actinopteri > Syngnathiformes > Syngnathidae > Syngnathus > Syngnathus leptorhynchus. The sequence continues at coordinate 14,828,177 of NC_141199.1, read as the reverse complement.
TGTAACGTCCAAGGCGAGAGCGCGTCCAAACTTTCACCAACACTGCAGCCGACCAGCGGTGGTGAACTTGGGTAGCGGCCGGGAGGGTGCGACTCCTCAAAGGGAGGGAGGGGAGGGGAGGGGACGGTGGTGGGACGGCCCAAGCGGAGGTCGGGGAGAGTGTTACCACAAGAGGGCGCCCGCACTCATTTATACAGCTCATAAGCGCCAAAGACCAGCATGACTGTCGCGATCCGACACCCGCGCATTTCCCCATTATTTCTTTCTTTATTTATTTGTTTGTTTGTTTGTTTGTTTATTTATTGGATATTTGTTTTTTTTTCCCAGATTTTTTTTTCCAAATTCATTTCAATTAGAGTCAATTATACGGCACTTCTTGTTATATGCCATTACCATTTTGTCCATGAATATAAAGTAATTAATTTATTGGTTCTTTTTGAGGCATTTAAATTTCAAGGGGCATACAATAAGTTACAAAACAGTGCTGAGTTGTACTTTATTGCTTTATTACATTATTTCAAATGTGCTTTTCTTTTTTTTGAATGTAAATCACATGAAGTCATGCAGAATAGATTAGAATGTCTTTGTAAAGGTCTCACGGAGTGTCTTTTGACAGAAATGCAAAATAGGCTGTTCTTGAATCCTGGACAAAGACACAAGCGCCGTATCAAAGACATTCATATTGAATATTTGAAGGTGCTCACAATAACACTGACTTCTTTTGATTATCATTCAGCTGATGGCATACCTTTGAAATATAGTACTCAATTAATTTCAGCTATCACAGTTTTTATTGTTATTATTTATACCTCAGTGTTTCCCTCTCAATGACATGGCTAAAATTTTTCTTAAAAAGAGATGTAATGCTAAAAAAATTATTGGAAAAAAATGCAAAAAGAAATATATATTACAAGATAAAACCACAATGAAACAACCTTCCCATAGTGTCAAGGCCTGATTTTAATAGAGTTGGAACTAAATAAATGTGAAAGGACACCCTTGCTGTATTGTCCCCCACTGAGGCCTTCAACAAAATCTGCAATTAAATGTAAAAACGTTTTGCAAGCAAAAGGTCACTGTAGTTTTTTTTTATGAGCGTGGGACAAATGCTTCTGATGTTTACGTGCGATATGTCCTCAGTCAAGGTCCGTGTGATTTTGTGTGCAAAGTTTGTTCATTGTCAAATGTCTTTGCTTCAACTTTACAAGTGTCTCGACACATTGTTTACTTGTACAACAAACTGACGAGTACTGGGCATCTATTCGCTTTATTAGGGAAGGAGGGCTTTTTTATTTCTCTAAATATTTATAATAATAATCAATGTGATGTACTCAAGACTGAAATTGTAAAAACAAAGGAACAAACAATAAATATTATGGCCCAATCTGCTGTCAAGACATGGGTGTTATTCCACTTAATGCCACAAAGGACGCTGTTGGCTAAGATTTGAAAAGTTGAAAGCACCGTCCCTTCTGACTCTTCTAAAATTCTTGGAAGAGCACAGTGGGATCACTAATTGACCAGGATAAGTGGAGACCCAAAGAACACCACGTTCTTTACACACCCAAATGCCAGCATTGCCTCTTTTTTTGGAGCAGTGTGAATCGAACTGAGCTCCAAAGTAATATCGCTCAAATATCGTCACCCTCTTCCTCTTTGTGTAATTAGTCTAAAAGCATTCTCATCAGGCATGCGACAACACACACACACACACACACACACACACACACACACACACACACACACACACACACACACACACACACACACACACACACACACAACTTTGTCTCTTCCTGTCTGAATGCCTCGGCTGTGTTTGCGTGAGTCATTTATATGCTAATGAACGTCGAAGGCCTTGTCGAGAAGTGAGAAGGCTTATGTCAGAGTAGAAGAAGAAGAGAAGCGAGAAGTCGCAGATAAGACAGGAGAACCTTAAAGACATTCCTCGGCTTCCTTTCCTTCCAAAAAGTCATCACAACGCATCTTACGGCTCGGTGTGAACTATGTTTATCCCGCTCGACCTCCTCCTGCACCTTTTCTGTGCTGAAATATTGTTATTGTCTGACTGAAGGTATTCCGACACCAAACAGCTCCCCCTTCTACCGTACCTGACTAAAATGCCAAAGTGACTTGAGTGACAGGCCCACACTCCACTAAGCACCACGTGCCTCGACCTGTTTGCTGCCTCCACTGAGAAACATCAGACGGATCAGAACCAGCGGGTGACTGGAAGCAGATATCTTTCATGTCCTTAACCTTTATTGGTTTTTTATTTTTTTTTTACATAGTGGCTTTGACAATTTCAAAATAGAAATTGGACTCTTTGGTAATTCATATGACATCTCAACAAAGTAAAGAGGCATTTAAGATTGATAGGCTAGGCTAGGCTAGGCTAAGCTAGGCCAGAACAAAACAGTTTAGATTTTGTTGAAAATGATGTCATTCACTGTAATCCCGTTTTTTTTATGCCTACAGAAAGCTGGTTGATTTTATAATGTACATCATTGGTTACGATTATTGGTGTATTGAATTGTTTGGGAAAATGGGATTTATTTAGTGTAAACACAGGGATTGGTACACTTCGCAATTACCCAAAGGCTACTTTTGTCAATAATCCGCCCCAAACGACTGGAACGCTTATTTTTACGTGAGTGTTAGAGATCGATGGAATTCCTTAATCCTTTTTTTTCTTAGACCTCTGCGTAAACAAAGGAGATTTTCTTTTGCCGGACATAATTTACCGGAGCTGTCGGCTAGTGAAACAAACAGAGCCCGAAAGAGTGGAGCCTGCGAAATACGAGCATGCCGTTAACGATGACAAACAATCTTAAATTGTGCAAGTCATAAATGGGTTACTGTCGCTCGGCCCCCCAGTAGAGGTGGCGACTAGAGTTTAGAAGCGATAAAAGCAAGAACTGACTTCAAACTTGTTAAACACCAAACCCTTTTCACACTGCACTTATGGAAATCATGACAGTCGTAATTTCAATTCATGCAATCATTCTACTACCGCACACATTCCAATCGTACCACTTGAAATCCAAGAAAAACAAAAATCTATATTGTGTCACGTGAGCCCTGTAGTGTAAATCCAGGTGTAATGAAAAGCCAGTTTCCATTCCTTCCTTCCTGTTTTATTTTATTTTTTGGGGGGGAATGTTTTTGCTCTTTTTCCAAACAGTTTCTCTCCAGCGACTGGACTTACGATGTCCGAGGTCAATAGCGGGCCATATAAGATGTGTCGACTATGTACAGTATTGATGTGGAGGCTCTGACCTCACTTCCAGCCACTCCAAAGCTTAACAGTGAAAAATTGGCAGCGACAATAATAACTTAGCCTGGGGGTACAATAGACTGTGGGCTCTCAGGTGGATGCTGAGGTGGACCATTTCAAAATGGGATATCAATGGTAGCGGTGAGGCGGCCAGAAGGGCAGTCGCGACCTCAGAGCTTCGCCATTATTCAAAGTGTTTTCTGGCTATAACTCGCACGGAAAAACATCCAAAATGTCCAAGCTCACTTTTGGCCCATGATTGCTTTGAGTAATAGCTGCTGAAATTTAGAAAGGGAAGAAGCTCTGGCCATCTGTTATATAGGAGAGCAAGCAAGAGTGAGCATGAAAACAGAAGAACTTTCCATGTGTAGCGTTATGGGAATGAAGCTACATTTTTTAGCATGTAGTCCAAATTTGATGGAGATGCAAAAAAAGGTACACTCAGTATTTCTATCAATATATTTTGACGGCAATTCAATGTGACTTCTGGAGACGAGTTCCGAAATGAGCGGCTTCACCTTGAGAAGCATTTCATTTTGGTAACAAAATCTGCTTCTATTCCTATGCTTTTATGTCTGCCATCCTTGAAAAGATATTTCATTAAAAAAAAAAAAACGGGACGTGTAGCCGGCGATGGTCAAACGGGGCGTGACATCACAAATTCGACGGATGGAGTGATGTCCTTTTTATCCTAAACAAAACAAAAAGATTTTTTATTTTTGGAAGATTTGATTACTTTTTGGCTGGCATTTTCTTTTTTTTATTTGCTTGCTTGAAATAACCCTAAATATAAGTATTAGACTAAAATAAATGAACTGTACACAAAAAAATCTGGAAAATACTTTACTGTGTTCTTTTTTTAAGATGTATTACGTACCGTGAAAAATCGAACACCCGGAGGTTTTTTTTTTGCGACTCATACCACCACAACGGCATTCTACCGTTCGGGGAAATAAGGCGGCAGCTCCTAATAATGTTAGATTACAACACCAACTAAATTATGTGGGATTGGCGTGGCGGTCATTGTGTGTGAGTTTGATTAGTACTTCTGTTCTGTGGGACATTTATATCCTGAGATCAACTGTGTGTGTGTGTGTGTGTGTGTGTGTGTCACTCCATTCACATGGCCATCTGTGTGTGTATTTGTGTGTGTTTGTTTCGCCCTATCTAAAATGGCATCTTTGTTGTTTTACCATCCATTACTCACTCTTTATTTGCGCGTGTGTGTGTGTGTGTGTGTGTGTGAGGAAAACCATTTGGGAAAGCCAATTACCTCAGGTAAATAGCATAAGCTGGCGCTCTTAGATTTAGCCAAATAGTGAATTTGGAAAATAGGAAAGGCGATGGGATAAAAATGACCCACCTCACCCCCCCTCCCAAATACATCTACCTCCCCCCCATGCTTCATAAAAACCTAAAAGTTCACATCTATGAAATATTACCCTATAAAAGATCTTTCAAATCATCCCCCAGAATTCCTTTATAAAGAAGCATTATTATGATTCTGAGCCTACCACATAAAATGTGAGAAAATTAGGAAAGGGGGAAGGAAAAGTTCTAATTAAAATAATGCAAGAGGAACGTGGGGGAGGGCGGTAAAAAAAAAGTGGCCTCAGTAATGGCGGCAAGGAGGAGAGGAGAGGTGGGGGATTATCTTGTTTTTCCAGAAACGTTCTCATTTTAAATCTTCATTAGTCCCTCACTCACTCCTCCATCACAACAGTTGAAGTCTTGATTATTTTACTTGGGTTCTTGCAGAGGGCATCCATCTTTTCCTTTATATTTGTCAAGCTGCTCTCTGCTGGCCCTCTTTAAATGTAGCCTCTCTCTCTCTCTCTCTCTCTCTCTCTCTCTCTCTCTCTCTCTCTCTCTCTCTCTCTCTCTCTCTCTCTCTCTCTCTCTCTCTCTATTTTTTTTTTTCTTTTTCTTGGCTGTATTTAATTCAACAATATGACAAAAATAAAAACTCTGGAAGCCAGGCATGTCTTTTGGTAATATAATAAGCAAGCTTGGAGAGGATAAATAAAAGGAACAAAATAATTGAAAATAATTTCAAATGACATTTCTGCAATTTTTGATGTTGTGCAGATGGAAAATGTTGATCTGACAAAGGCGGAAACATAATAGAAGCAAACCAAGTTCTACGCAGTCCAACCAAGATTAAAAATAGACATAAAAAAAAATGCTCCTGCATCTTTTTCTCCTTTTTTGACCTTCACTAAAATGTGTCCAGTTTAGGAGGAGGTGGTGGGTCAAGCATGTCTCTGGACGACAAACACTTCAGCTGACAGCTCTGTACGCGGAGGAGCCGTCATGGCCGCCGGCACAATCTCAAGTCCCTACTTAGGTAAGCATGCAGCCATCTATGACAAAATTGTTCAAATCATTTCATTTTTTTGGATATTCGAAACATTATCCAGATGTGCCTGTTCAACACCACCTCAAGGCTTTCATCTTCAAATACCTTTAATCGTTTGACACACACGCTTGGTGTGGAGATCTTAATCGGACTAATCCTGGATTACTAGGCTATTATCACAAATTGTGGTTTTTTTTTTTTTTCAATGAAAACTAGATGTGTGCATTCGCAGGTGTGTGTGCGTCATAAATCCAATTTAAGTGGCGTATTTGAAACAAATAGTTTGGTGCAGGTTTTCCGATACTCAATAAAGTCGTAAATGCTTGCTGGGAAATTCAGCTCCTACGATTTTGACATTGTTTGTTATTTCTGCCGCGAATATTCTGTGAGTGACAGCCATGTAATGGCAACGTAACTGCATTTTTCTAAGCGTAACGGTGTGACACCAACACACACACACACACACACACACACACACACACACACACACACACACACAGACACACACACACACACACACACACACACACACGCTTGACCTCTTTCACCCGTCCACTACACTAAGGCCAAGGCTTTCCTGCATGAGTGAACACACACAATTCACACGTCTGAGTAGCCACCAGCTAGAAGAACACGCGCCCTCGCTGACCCACATGCCCGCAACGGGCTTCACATCACACATTAAAAATGACGTCAGTAACATTTTACACAAAATGTATTTTGCAACAAAATGACTCCCTTTCTGTGCCATCCACTGTCACAGATGCTCTTTTCAGGTGTTTGTTGAACGCCCGCGAGAACGCTAAAACACAAATGCAATCAGCATACTCACGCCCAAGCTGCTGTCGGCCACAGCTTACGCTCAAACACTCACGCGCGGATTCAAATTGAATTTGTGCGTGTGTTTGTGTGAAGTGTATTCATCTGTTTATGTTTTCAGTAATTAGAGAGGCGGGATTATGACGCACACATACGCACACGCACACATACGCACACACACACACACACACACACACACACACACACACGCACACACGCACACACGCGGGTGTCAAATGAATATCTGTCGGAAAAATATGAACAAAAGCAGGACAAGAGCCGAGCGACAGCACAGCAATGTCCTCAAAGATGACTTCTAAGAGAATTAAGAATGAGTCAGAAAAAAAGCGAGCTGGTGAAAGCTGAAAAACAACTCTGTGTGCGTAGGTACAAAAGTGTGAGAACATGTAAAAGTTTATGTGCATGAGCGGGAAAGCTTGTGAGAGATCCTGTGCATATATGAGAGCGTGTAAGTGTTTGCTAGCATCCCCTACATCAGCAGTAAATAGCAGCAAGCTCATTTCAGGGTCGTGTGATCAGCCAATTCATTATTAAAGCAGTGTGAGCTCTCCAAGATGAAGAAGCACTTAAGATTTTTTTGGTTTGTGCACGTAATTAAAGCTTCCACGCGATTGCTTTTGTTCCTCGCCGCTGTGTCGTTTTAAAAAAAAAGCAACAATTCCATTCGTGAAAGACAATTTTGTTCTTGAGGCACTTTGTGTTGCAGGGAGAAATCATTGTCAAATACTTTATTAAACACTCCCAGGGTCAAATTCACAACAACCCCTTCCAAATATTAAGAGACTACTTTACATGTGTAATTTTACACATTAAGAAAATAATAATAATAATAAATGGCATCAATTTTGGGGAATTCAAACAAATCAATCGCCAATTTGATGACAAGACTATTTATTTATTTATTTATTTAAATAACTTCCGTACTGTGTATATGCTTGTGTACTTTTTACTGAACGTTGGAAATGTCATCAAAGTGCCCTCGGGCTTGCATTACAGTTGGATTCCAGTTTGCATTTGCTAAAGTTCAACTTTATTTGATGTATTTTTTTAAATTCTAAATCAACAGCAAGAGTGTCAAGGGCGCTTCAGTGGAGGTTTGCTATGTCTGATGATTTACTGGAGTTTCCTTCCATTATGCACCCAATTTCCCCCCCCCATGCAAGCTTGAGATTGTTTGCAAAATTCAAACCAAAAAAAGCTAGATGAAAAGCTTTGAGCGAAAAGCAGATTATGAAATATATCAATTTTATTCATAGAATTTTGGTATCGGCAGTGGAGTTTGAATAAGTCTACTGTGAGAAAACACAAGTTATCTCACCGGATGATGAGCTCATTTCATCACTAAAGCATCAGTTGGTCCTCTGCCACCCTAAAATTTGAAGATGTAGCTATTAGTTTGAATAGTGTGCATATTGTTTCCAAAAGCAGAATTGTATTTTTCTTGTTTAGCGCCATTCATTTTCTATTAATGATGTAGAGGACTGTCCCAAAACTTTTGTCTCTAAATAGCATAGCATACTTATGATGAGCATTATTTTGCACAGATACAATGAATCCAAATTGAGATGTTCTTTTTTTTCCCTCAGTGGAGTTCCACTAGGCAATGATCTAGGTCCATTACTTTTCTACGATGGACGTAGAAGCGATGTATTGCAAAGTTTTTGTTCATAAATTGTATCGCATACTTCCCATGAAAATAATTTTGCACCGAGACATTCATCCAAATTGATTTTTTATTCAGTGGCATTCCACAGGGTAACGTTTTAGATCCGTTTATTTTCCTTGATTTTCCTGTTATTTTTTTTGTCTGCATCTTTTAAAAGAGTCGATTTTGAGATTTGTAAAGAAGAATACAAAAAGAGACATAATTCATATTATATTAAAACCTGCCACCTCCGTATTTGATATATCCCCTCGGCGTTCATTCCGTAGATTTGTAAAACATGTTTGTTTTTATCATGGCCGTCTGCTAGCATCTGTCGGGCTAGTCCTGTTTTGACAGCCGTTTCAAAAGCGCGTTTAGCAATTTATATGCAAAGCAGACAGATGAGGAAAACATTCATTGTAATGACACACCGTGAGACGGGAGGAGATCTAATTGGACAGAAGCTTGCACGTTGTGACTGCGCCAGAGATTGCTTGCTTGCAAATAACCACCACCGCAACACGTTTTAATACAAACGCACAAGATGTTCTTATGACGCTCGGAAAAATCGGAACTTTACAAAAAAAAATCAAGATGACATAATATCAATGGAGTTGAGTCTAAATTTGATGATAAATGCAAGATTTAACTGATCATATTAAAAGAATTACAAATACTCCAAAAAGTCACAAAATTAAGAAAAAAAGGTCAAAGGTCATGTTCCACATCTAAATTTAGATTTGGACTCAGGGGAGAGTTACTGAGAGGTATTGTATTATATTCCAAATCTCACGGTGAATCTTCCTCGCCGCGTGCTCGTCAGCTTGGATCCTTCTTCTGACACTTCATCAAAAGCGTCGGAGTGGAGGAAAAAAAAAAAAAAAAAGAAAAGATGGCGTCTGCCGTAGAAGCCGCTGAAGAGCTCTCATGTATCATCTCATTACACTTGCTGTGCTTACGCACACGCTGGGGTCGTGTTGTTGACGTGGAAGGAGTGAGTAGCCATCCGCCAGACGTTATTATTTCAATGGGGCCTGCCTTGCATTGTTAAAAAGGAGTTTCGAAACTAGAGTCACACTGGCTGACATGGTCTTCATCACAAGGACCACAAAGGAGACAAGACAAACAAAACGTCTGTCTTTTGTGTTCTTGTTCTTGCAGGATCAATTCTGCGCCGTTGTGGGAGTGAACACAGACTGACGACAAAATGGTGAAAAGGTGAATCTTTCAGAGAAAAATGGAAAAAAAATATGAATGTGAATTTGATTACGCCACACTCTTTATTTATTTATTTATTTAATCATTTATTTATTTATATTTTTTAATTTATTGTGTATCATCGTGTAGTTTTAATTCTAGGAAGAATTTCAAATCGTGCAACTTAAGAGTGTTTGATTTTCGAGGTTCCATTGCGCCTGAAACTAAAGCAAGCTACAAAAGTTTAGAAGCAAGAAGTGGAAAGAAAAAAGTATCCAGTAAGATGATAAAGTTGCTTTTCTTCTTGTTGTTCTGATTAATTATAAAACTGCATCTCTTTTTAGTTGCACATCATATGCTAGTGAAAAAAAAAAAAAAGTATCACACGGAGAAGAAGACGCTCGTGTTTATTCATGAAGCTGCTAAAAATACAAAAAGTTTCAGTTTTGCCAAACTGGGAGAACATCTTGAAAAAAATGTTTTCCCCTCTTTTGGTCGGATTAATGCGAACACGATCAGACGAAAACTTGTCTGTCACTTCCTGTTTATGTGTGTGTGTGTTGAAAAACAGCTTGGCAGCCATTTGGATGTTGTTGAACACACACACACACACACACACACACACACACACACACACACACACACACACAAGCAGATATCAAATCCGCCACGGCGGCCGGCGGTAACGAGACAATCGTCCCATCTGAGCACTAATTACGCCCCCCCCAGCATGGCGCCGTAATTTGTAGTTAAACACAGATCAATTCACATTCATCTCACCTGTTGTGCCGAGAAAGATGGCGGGCGCTGTTGATGGAAAGAGAGCTTTGGCCGGCTCGCTCGAGGAAAAAAAAAAAACGAGGTCAATAATGGCTTGCTTTATCTCATCACAAGCCATCGCTTCTTCTTCCTCCTGGTCTTTGTCCCGAGTGACTTCTCTTTTCACACACTTCAGCCAACTTCTATTTGCCGGCGTCACTGATCAGACCCACTCTGGAGTTTTATCTGCTTGATCACATGACGTGATTTAAAAATAAATAAAAATTGGCCCGCCATACACCAGTTGCTCTATTCTCCCGTTTGTTTGTAAATTGGTTTTGACACTTCTGGACTTATTGACTCGTCATTTGCACGTATTCTCCTGTCCAGACTTGTGACATCACACATGCAGAAACCGCGAAGAAACACGGGAACACCTACGAGGTGTGATTTACCAACAGCTGCGGTTTGGCTTTAAAACGTGGAACGTGGACTTTTCCTGAGACTTATTCCAATTCAATAAAATACATCCTCTCCATCCTGGAATTTATTTGGCACTTTGTTACAATGTAGCCACGAGCGACATTGCAAAACACTGTCAATTGTTTTGAAATACAAAAGGCATGTTCATTCTCTTCGACTGAATATTTACAGCCAACTTCCCTTAACACAACTTGCGAGTAGGTGTGTGTGTGCGTGTGCACGTGTGTGAGCTTGTTGGAGAAGGTGTAGGGCATTAAATTGAGCGATGGAGCACTCCTATTGATTTCCACAGTAGAGGAAAAGTAATCTTCTCTTCGCTGGATCCGCTCGTGTGGAGTTGTATGTGTGTGTGTGTGTGTGTGTGTGTGTGTTTGTTTGTGTGTGTGTGAGTGTGAGTGCTTGGCGATCCCTCTGTGATTGAAACAGTGGTCAGAAACAGTATTAAAGATTTGATAGGCTCCCCCTGGTCGCTACAGTATATCACTCCAAAGTAGTGGATAATAATTGTTGCCGTAAACACGTGTGTGTGTGTGTGTGTGTGTGTGTGTGTGTGTGTGTGTGTGTGTGTGTGTGTGTGTGTGTGTGTGTGTGTGTCAAAGCTTTGTTTTTGTGCTCCCCAAAATAAATCAATCAGACATTTTTTGACAGGACACCTACAAATATTTGGTCATCAAAATAACGCTGATATTATTCTAGCAATGTTTCTTTTTGTGGTTTTTTTTTTTTTTTCGAGTATTTGTCTCAGATTTATTTTGTATGTGACTTTTTTTTTTTTTTACACTGATCACAAGCTCAGCATTTCACTGAGCTTCAATATATTTTTTTTCCCTCTTCGGGTGGCCTTTATCGGGGGATTTAAGAAGATACCCCGCTGAGCAGATGTAATGTGAATCGAGGAGAGCGTATTCATCTCACGTTGGAATGAAATGGTGAAAATAAAATCAATTGGATTCCCATTGAGATCAGGCATAGCTACATTACAGCTCTTTTGCATTCACCAAGTTCTTGATCAGCCTTTCACAAAGACTAGAATGGCAATCATCCACGACAGTACAATTTCGGACTGAAACAGAAAAACAACTCTCAGGACGTCGTGGTGCTATTTGCTCGTTATGTATTTAATCAGAGAAACCTGCCTAGGCGCATGATTTGACTATTTGTACTTTTTACTTTTGTTTTATGTTGATTACCAGAGTTTTGATTAGTCGGCTCGCCGTATGAAAGCAAGCCGGGGAAGGGGAGGCCGGCCTCATTTGCGTGATTGCAAGTCAAAACAGTCATTACGTTATGAGGCACGACAAGCTGTCAGTCTTCTTCCTGCTGATTTCAAAGCACAACGTTGTGTGGAAATGTTAGGTAGCGGAAAACTCGCCGTTAGCATTTCCGATTTACAGTTATGAGCTTTAACGTTCGCAATGTTGCCGTCGGAGTTTTGGTTCCTAAACTGTTTGCATTCCAGTGCAATGCAAAGCATCTTTTTAATCATCAGCAAGGGACACTCTCTTTTAAAACGGTGGCTAATTAAATTATATTCATTTGGCACAGTCACAGGCCCATTGGGACACGAGGCCCAAAGCCAGAACCTTGGCAAATCACTAGCGAGTTGCACTTAATTTTCATTTGAAAAAGTTATTTATTTTTTTTGCACTGGCATCTCGGATTCCTGTCGATGTACGACTGATCAAATATATTTTTCCCCAGTACTATTCTGTAATTTATATAATCACTGAATTACATTGAAACTTGGGCTTCTCACCTTGGAATTGGAGGCACAACCTGCTGTAATTAGCACTCAAGTCAGTAGAGGGCGCTCATGTAATTGCACACTTTTCACGTCCCCAACAACAAAGTGATGTTCATCGAAAACTCTTCTCTTAAGCTTCTTTTTAGGAACGTAATTAGAACCCGTTGTGACTTTCACTCCTTTAACAGGAAACACGTAAGCTCATACGTTGCCAATGGGAAATGTCGGAAGAATTCATTAATGGCTGTCATCACTTTAACATCCGCACAAGTAAACACGGAGCCCCGAAGTCAGGAACGTATGAACACTTAAAATGTAATGAAGAGCTGAGAGTGGGTGGATGAAGAATGCCTGTTAAGATAAACGATGAGAGTGGGGAAACTGGAGACTCTCCCGCGTGTGCGTGTGCGTGTGTGGAGGGAAAGATAAGAAAGCAAGGGCGAGAGTTAAAGAAGCAACATGTTAACGGCGAGAAATGATGGCGGAGGAGGAACGAGAGGCTCGTTGGCTTCAGTGAACAAGTGGGGAATGACAAAGAGAGTCATAAAGGCACGTGAGAGCGGGACAGGTGAAGTGCGCCATGAATAATGGAAGGAATGGCAAGCAAAGAAGAGATACAGAGCGCTGGGGAGTAGAGAAGGTGAAATATGTCAGAAAGGATCAAAACCGATGGGACCACCCGATCCAGAGACTGAGGATAATAGACGGACGGACGGACGGAGTGCTGTCTAAATGTGCTGCTGCACCATTTTTGTTCAAAGGTCAATATGTGTTCGCATTGGCATCAGGCGAGTGATTGTGTTTGATTTAAACACGCATTGTGTTATTTTCTTTGTTGTATGTTTTGCTTGACTTAGTGGCATTAAAACAAGCCTCCTTTTTTTTTTTGAAGAATTGGTGATTATTTGACAAATATCTGCCCGTTGTGAAGTGTGAAGAAGTGAGGCCGCTGCTCAGACAGCGAGTCCTCCCAAATCAATGGAATTGATACGGCATGGAGAAGCGTTGGTAAGACACTTATTTTCCAATCTAACCACATTTAACAGATTGAAGTAAACAATTCAGGAAGCTGCAGTCTCCTTAAGACACTTGCTACTATTTAACCCTTGTAAAATGGATTCAACATTTCTTAGACATGTTAAACTTCAAATCTGAAGTATCCAATTCCCTAGAAAATGACAATATGCTTGATTTGATATATCAGCCTAATCAGGCCTGTTCTTGCTTTTTTTTTTTTTTTTTTACGGCAGCGGGAGTGTCTTCATGTTGCGGAGGTGATGGAAGAGAAGCACTTAATTTAATTAAGCAGCTTTATCAGTCGTCCCTGCGCTCATATTGTGAAAGAGACCTGTTTGAATAGGCTATAGCTTCCTAATTAGCCTTTATCTGCTCGTTGAGGGACTTCGGACTTCTTTAACGACTATTTTGTTGGAGAACTGGAATGAGCCGGTCAATGTGTGAACTATCATCATTGCATAATCGTGTGCGTCATAGAAGACGTTGAGATGATGAGCACGTTTAGATGAAATTATCACTGCCTGGTGCGGTCCTGCAGTTTTGTTGTTAAGATTTAAGATCCGGAACTTTTTTGTGTAGATGTCTATTTTTTGTAAAGGTGGATTTTTCAATTGAAAAGCACGAGAAGGTTTCAAACATGGCTGCCAACTCCCCCCGTATAACCTCTAAGGAGACTTTTAATGTCGCTCAGTGTTGTCTAATCCATCCACGGGCTTTATGTTTTTTAGCTTGTCTGTCTGTCTGTCCTGTGTGTACAATATCTCAGGAAGACGTGGATGGAATTTCATTACAACTGGCTCAAACGTCCTTTTCGGGAAGAATGGATTAGCAATGTCAAAGTCACAGCGGGCCAAACATGTTTGACAGGAGGACATAAACAGACTTATCTAACCGTTTGCGCCGTTCATATAAGAAGGTGAAAAACATTAGAGCATAATCAAAGCGGTCTCTGTGGTCTTCTCTTTGTCTGCATTCACAGAAATATTATAAAAAATGACCTCCAGTGAGCTATCTACTTAAGAAAATAATATGCTTCCATCAAATAGGTTGAGCCTAGAAAAAGTAACATGTTAAGTTGCCCTTGAGTTAAGTTGCTTTTTTTTCCCGTCCTCATACATTTTGGATTGTGCGCTCTGATGGTTTTTTTTTTTGTGCTCTTTTTTTCTGTAAACGATTATGAAGATAACTTCAGATATTGCCCAACAATATAACGAACTAAAAGATATAAACTAATCTCAAAAGAGGAAGTTGAAAGTGTTTCAACTGTTAACAATAATGAATTGACTCAAATGTCTGACCATACTACAATGCTAAGTTAGCATTAGCACAGTAAACAAACGTCAGCCCTATAAATGTACAAACATATGTACACTAACTTACTGCCTGGTACTTCATTTACACTGACACAGTAACATCAATACAGGTGATATAGAAAGTTCATCTCCGTATCTATGGCAACCGATTTCTCTCCAATTGGGATTTGTCCTTAGCACGCATTTCATTCGTCGACGGTCTAAGAAGAGCACAAGGTTGAAGCTGAACTACGAATGGAAAAAAAAAAAAAAACGTGTACTTAATCCGATTCCATCTGTCTTGCCGCTCGTGGCTGATATTTACCAGTGTGTGTGCTTGTACAGAAACAGAGGGGAGGATTGAAAAGAGGACGATGTTAACTAATCTCTGTCAGCAGGCTACTTCCCCCGAGAGGCCGAGTTCATTTCACGTATACACCGATAGTTAGAGCATAACACGCTCGCTCAAAGACAAGAAGATAATCCCATCGGTTAAATACGGCAAAAAAAAAAAAAAAATGCCATTTGCATTTCAATTGCACCATGAACGTGGAAAGCGCACTGATTCCATACTGCGTCGAAAGATTGATGTTTTGTTTAAGAGCTCTGAACGAGGTACAATGAGAGAGACGTTTTCCCGTTTTGGAGTCATTTTGAGGCACATGCGGCAATTCCTGACATCTCGGGCTGATGTTTTGGGTCATTGTTCAGTCTCGTCAGGCCATAGGAGGCTGAAAAGGGATCAGAACTGTTGTCATGCTAATGCATTGGGACAGACAGGAAATACCGAAATGAATGAAACCGATGGAAGAAAATGTTCATGTCAACGTTTTTATCTGACAGGGGAACGGAGAGGAATGCATCATTTATCAGTTTAAAGTCACTTCAGCTACACGATTTTAAACAAAAATTAGCTGGCGTAAAGCGATTGCTTGGGGTGAAAACAAATTGCCAACAGACGTGCCTTCGTGGCGGCCATGTTGGTAGGGGCTCTCATTAGCTTAGCGTCGCCAAATATGTCAAAAATATGGTGTAGCATATCGACTGTTGTTATCCATCCAGGTTTGACTTCCAATCCCTCAAATTTCGGAAACATAATAAATCCCCAAACAAACGCCGATATCTCCGTTGAGTTTATCTGCTGATGAACAGAGCTAATTTGATCTTATCACTTCCCGATACAAATTGCCGTGAACCTCATTGTGCAGGCCTGATATCGTTGTGGAAATTGAACGCAGGACAGTCACGTCACGGCTAATATCTTTCGTAATTAAGATCCGGATTGGCGCCAAAAGTATTTCAGCGAGCAATCAGCGGAACTCGTACTTGTCTACAAAGTTTGCGCAATGTCATTTTTACATCGTTGGGGGGTAATGAAGCAAGCAACTTTAAACTAACTCTCTCTTCTTGTGATTGACAACTCTCAAAATCTCTTTTTCGGAAGTCCCAGCGTGATTAGGCAATGCCGGAACAGCTGAACACGATGAAGCGTGACCGCTTCTGTTTTGGCGTCCAATGTGAGCCGCGGTAGTCTGCGCGCCGCTAAATTGCTTTTCAACAACTATATAATAACGGCGGTGGGGCAGCATTTGTAATGGCGGTAAATAACGTCAAGAGGTTTTAAGAGAGCACTACATCAAACGGGTGCATTGAAATATGCAACGTTTTTGAAGAATGTCGCCCGAGCTGTTAGGAGAGAGGGGCCCGTGTTGAACGTTTTGGTTTGCGGCGGGAGAACATGTTTTCGATTGAATTTATTCGTAGCCTCTGCAGCTGAGACTTTTGAGGTTTTTTTCCCTTAACACACACACACACGTACAAGTATACACATCTGCCACGCCACAGATGCGCATGAAAAGTAAATGCCCATAAAAAAAAAAATCTAATCATCTCATGGTTCAAAAGACAGGTGTTCCATTGCCTTTTCCTGATTTGTATGTGTGTGTGTGTGTGTGTGTGTATGCATGAAATTTTGCATGCATGTCATCAAGCGCTTGGTTGCGTGCACTTCATTTGCCAGTCAACCATCCCACACCTGGTGACCTTTTAGAGGTCAGGTCATCGGCTGAACACGAGCTGTGATTGGTCCATGTGACCCGGCACACGCAACATCCATCAGTGAGTACCCTCTACTAATAATAAGTTTTATTACAAACAAATCCCAGGTCGCATACGTACCTACATTGCCCTTAGAGGCTCCGCTATAATTTCGTCTTGTGTCATTTTTGCCCTTTTCTACCGTGACGGATGAAGGAGCAGCTAGCCTGTGGGGGGCAGTGTAGCTCTGTGACCCAATAGAATAGAAGCACCCATAAAAGGGGTTTCAAAAAAAAAAAAGAGAGAGAGACATGGCGACATACACAGACTAAAGCACCCATGTGTCAATCTTGTCCACTTTTGTTGCAGTCCTCAAAGGTCTGGTGGCTCTTACTTCCAAGCACATCTTAAAAGTTACAACTCGGGCACTAGATAAGCAACGGACAAGGTCGTGCAGCCATTGTGTGTTGACGTTAAGAGTGTAAGGAGAAAGAAAGCATCCTCCCATGCATGATGTGTATTTCCTGAGTTTGGTTTGAAGCAAACATTAGTGTTGAGTGATACGGTCCACCTTGTCTGACAAGCGATGCACTCGGCTATTAACTGGTTGTGACATCTGCTTTGAAGGCAGCCGTGTGTGTGTGTGTGTGTGTGTGTTGACTCATGGAGGTGATGTGGGGGGTGTTGACAGCGTGTCCTGAAATGCATCTGTGACAGATGTGCATGTGGAAAGCATGTCAGGGATGTACATGCACCAGTTACTAGCTCAGCCAGGTGAGCGCATGTCCGCTTCAAGTATGTGTGAGTGATTTTGTGTGTGTACCTGTGTAAAACGCTGAACCGTGCCACAAAGAGTTTTGGATTGATTATTTTTTTTTTTGCTCACACTTTCCAAGTCAATAAATAAATAAATAAATAAATAAATAAATAAATAAAAATTTAAAGAAAAATTTAAAGAAAAAATGTAAATTCATTGATTTTGTGTGTGTACGTGTGTAAAACGCTGAACCATGCCACAAAGAGTTTTGGATTTATTTATTTATTTATTTATTTATTTATTTATTTATTTATTTATTTATTGCACTTTCCAAGTCAATAAATAAATAATAAATAAAAAATTAAATACAAATTTCAATAAAAAAAATGTAAATTAAATAAATATACAACTATTAAAATGGCTTTAAAAACGAATTGCAACTAACTGAATTGGAAAAACTAAATGAAATAAAACGTAACAATAATGACAAATCCCAAACAAGAAGCTTGATGATATTCTATGGCATGCATTGACAAAAAAACAAGTTTGAAGGACAATAAAAGGATGTTAGGTTTGATATCATGACATCAAAACACACAATGATTAAAACAAACATACAAAGATAATCATCCTCATCACAACAAAAATCATAAAACTACTTTCTATCTGCCTCCTTGCCAATGACCCTCACTTTTTATCGCAGTCCAAAATTGATTATGTGTAAAACCTAATGCAGGAGCACTTTAGGGATCACGTTTCCGTGGTGACATATTGATTTGAGTGAGAGGAGGATGAAGCAATAAAATGACCGACCATGACAAAAAGTACAATGATTAACACTCGGCAGATGAAGAGCCCGGCGGATTGAAAAGCGCTCGCTACCTCCCCCCCCATCCCAACCTTAAATAGTTTTTCATTTTCAAAAGTGTCTAGTGATGCTCTTAATTGCTTTCTTCGTGCGCATATTAGTTGATTTGCATGACTTCATTAGAAATGTCAGCGACTGGCTGAAGGAACAAACAATAAGGAAAGATTTCGAAAAAAGCGTGCGGTGTGTAATAAAAAGTTTGTTCGTAAGCCTCCAGAGGGAGGAGAACATGTATACAGTATTTGACGGATATGGGGAATTGAGTTCTCAGGCTGGTGGATAAAGGGCATCAAGTCAGATGGATGAAAGAGTCGAAAATGAAAGCTAAAGGCGTGCTCCCCTCAGGGGTGTGCCGTCATTTTTCCCTGGGAGATCAGAGAAGGATCTCCACACCCAATCGGACCAAAAGGGGTCGGGAATGCCTCGCGGGCGCTTGCTTGTACAAACGTTTGCCACGCCGCCTGCTCTTATAACAATAACGGCAAGAACGCCAAAGCTAATTTGATGCTTGTTTATTTGATTTTCTCTTTTGGTTTCCAGCCTAGTTTTACTAGGTTTACAGCTAGCTAGCTAGTTTTAATGAAACGAGTTCAAACGTTGTTATTGTCTGAAAATAATCCAGAATTGAAGCATTAGTTGAGATAATGCCGCACGGTTCTCGCAGTTCTGGAGGATTAATAGATTTGGTTTTTTTTTCCGCCTGTTTACAACACTTTCAATTGATTAAGAATGACCGTGGTGTGGACAGACAAATTGTATTGATTTGTGGAAAAAATATCAAATTGACCCTATTTGGACAGATGGGGGTTTAAACCTGACAACTTTAATATCGTTATTGATTTTTATATATTTTGTGATAATGGAAACAAAACAAAACGGGCAAAAACAATTTCACTCCACATATGGACCAAGTTCACGTTTATATTGTGATGATGTCAGCGGTTGGACACCCTGTCGCTAAAAACATTTTAGTCAAGGTTTCTGTGATTGCCCTTTGACACATTTAATACAGACGTATAGATATTAGGAAGCAGACTGTTCACCTCTCCGAGTTTTATCTACTCATGAAACACTTTTACTGTGATAACCAACCTTCTCGTGTTCATACTTTGTTTCTGCGCTTCAAAGCTAGCTCGAAATGTTCTGCTTTCAAGTTTCCACTACGATTTGTCAGCATCATGTGTTTCCAACTCAGGCCCTTGTGGTTGTAGATAATTGCGTGTGATTACAGGTGCACCGGGAAGAGCTTCAGAAAAATCCCAGACGTCCGCACCGCAGGTCCCTGGGACCAGCCGCGAGGTTCCCTCTCATCACGGCGGACACCCGAGGAGCCGGCCAGCGGGATTAGCTGTCGGCTCTGTTGCTAAAGGCACGCCGCCCATCGTGAGATCGAACTTAAGAGACATTTCTCTTGTGCGCAGTTCATACCATGCCTCTGGAATTGTCTGTCATATTTTCTTATTGCCCCCCCCCCCCCACACTTCACTTGAGGCATCCACATTTTCTCACCTACTTTCTTCACTCATATAGAAGAGCTTGAACTGTGATTTTCACACACCTCTCTCAGTTTAACTCACCAAAAGAGATTTCTTTCTTTCACCGTTCCCCCACTGGTATTACACGTCCATCCCTCCCTGTCTCTTTTAGTCCAATACAGGTGTGACCTAACCCCCTCTTACAATTCTTGCCCACCACCACCAATCCAGATGAAAGGCTTCCCGCTGCTACCCTCAGTTCACCCCCACACGCCGCCCAAGGGGACAACTGGGATATCGGGTGGAGCCGCAGGTTTCTGGGAGGGGATCAAGTTCCCCTTCTTGAAACGTAATAGCACAGCGTCACCCCAGGCTACAATGGATGGAAACAATAATTGACACAGTTGTCTTGCATTCGCACGTTACAGTAAGAGGAGCCTCGCAGGCTTTTCAGCAAGACTATTGTCACCGGTGATGACTTAGAATCATTGATAACCTTTTGCTTGTGATCTTAACGCTTGATTGATTTGATCTTATAGGAATTTTATTGCCTATGCAATGCAAGTTGCAAAATCAATGACGATATGGCGGAGCTAGATGGGGGGGGGGACAAAGGGGCACTGCCTCCCTGAAATCTTGATTGGACCTTCAAGGTACCAGCCAGGCCAGATCATTGACGTTTTAGGTGTTGAACAGGATACTGTACGTGAAAGCGAATTTTAAAGGAGACGTACCGTGCTTGTTTTTTTTTTGTTTTTTTTATAATTTGAAGCCATTGCTGAGTGTTATGACAACCTTTCAAAATACAATCAAGAAATATATCACAAATCTACATCCGTTTGAATGTATGTGGTCGGATCTTTGATCAAGAAATATTTCCTTTTTCCGACATGCCCGGTACTTAGATATTCATTTTCTAAATGCCCTCAATTTTTGGGTACACCTTTGCAAATTGAAGTGCAATTATTGATTAAGATTAATCTCTGGTATTAGCGTTGACCTCAGGTAATGATCATGCAAAATCCATGACATTAAAGAATAATCCCTCAAATGTTGAAGATTGCTTGTGACCAGAATATAACATGAGCAGCATTTTTTTTTTTTTTTTTCAAGAGCACCATTATGACCACAAGTCCGGGAGTTGCCTAAGCAACAATAATAAGTGATGGTGTTAGTGGAGATCTTACTGCGAGGCATTAAAATCTCCACGTCCCTCTGTTTGTTAGCACTTCCCCCGCGGTGTTTATCCTCCTCGCCGCTATGACAGGTCAGTTAATATTGACATTATCTCCCTCTGCCACAATGACGGCTCAAGCTGCAGGAAGCCACTCATTAACTGGGCCCGGGCATGTATGGGGTATGTGCTCTGAGTGTGTGAGCGAGCGAGCGAGTGTGTGTGTGTGTGCGCACCTAAAAGTCATGTTGATTAGTGGGACGGAAATCATTAGCCAGGTCTAACATGTGTTAAAGAGATGATGGACGGCTCAGATGTTTATCTCAGCGAGAAGAACAGATTGGTGCCATTGCTCATGGTGCTCGCTTTGGAGGTCGAAATTTGAAGCGTAATGTGTGTCGAGGAGGGGAGGAAGGGGGGCTTGCGTCAAATAGTTAGACAGAAGCAAGGAGAGCATCTTGTTGTTTTGATCCTCTACACTGGAGGGGGAAAAAACAAGTTGGGTTGATTCCAAATTTTAAGGCAACAAATGATCAAATTTGAAAGCCAGTATTTCAACAAAATTTTTTTGCTTTGGCGAATGTTGGCTTTACCTGCATTTTGCAGAACAAAGTCAAGAATACAAAAAAAATATATATTTTTTCCTGACCATTAGAAGTGGAAACACAAAAAAAAAAAAATGATTGAATTTTGGGTGGATTTTTTTGGGGGGGGTGAGCCACTCAACGATTGAGAGTAGAAAATGCAGCAGTAATTGCAGTGGCTACACAAGTAATTGGAAGCTAAATTGGCTTCGGAATTAGACCCTGCCAGCTATCAGCCCCCGGGTGCTGCACACAAATGTGTGTGTGTGTGTGTGTGTGTCTGGTATATGCACATAATGTATGATAAAATAAAACTTCTTTTTTTTTTTTTTTTGATTTTATGTTTGAAACAAACCTAACCAAAGTCACTGTGTTTCCCTCCATGTTCCTCCAAAACATGTATGTTCTACTAGAGATTTCCAGTTAAGGGTTCCAGAATGAGATCGCTGACGGCAGTCTGCCCAAACAATTCGTAAGCGACTGCCCGGGGCCAATCTCAGGAGGCCTGCCATGACTGCATTGGGGTTAGGAACGTTCTGTTCAGTGATGAGTACAGATTCGGCCTCGGGCGGTTGAATCGTAGGGTTAGTGTAGAGAGGACGCAGTGAACGCTATGCTGATTCATCCACCAACAGAGTTCCATCGTTTTGGGATGGTTATCTCCCTCCGTGGAATAAGAAGGCTTAATTGTCATCATCTTCTGAGTTTGGTCATGTGACCTCCGCAAGATAAGCCCAGTGTAACATAGATGGATAAAAACAGTTTGTTTACAGACACCATCAAGACAAAAGATTTTTTTTTTTGGGGGGGGGGTAAAATTTCACGACGCTCCGTATTTTGATCTTTTGCCCCTTTTTGAATACAATACCGAAGAAACTGCTGAGGTTTGAGATCAAAGAATGAATAGCCAAATAGCACCATAGCTACTTTATTGCAGAAAAGAGCGCTTGGAGAGTCTATAGTGTAAAATGAGCCTGTGCGTAAAAAGCAATAGATGAGGTGAAGGTGCTTAAAGTGAGTATGTTGGGCACAGCTTGACAAGTGGGAAGACTATTTGGCCAATCAGGGGATGGAGAAGTCTATCAGGATTTATAGGAGAAATAAAAGATAAGGTCACTGTGTTGTAAGCTTTAATATTAATGTGCTATTTAATGACCCTTGCAGTGTTGGAAAGTAGCTTTTTGCGAATAGTAAGATATAGCTGCAGGCTCTTATTTGAGCTGCTGCTCACAAAATCGGTTTTTGGGTGGATTACATGAATCTTTTTCAAAACAGGACGAGGAGAACGAGACAGTCGTCGTGCTGCTCATCTCATGGTACGCCCTGTCTACATCATGATGGTACCCCTCGTGATGATGATGCGTAATCACGAAGCTAATTACAACACACTCCAAAAAAGCACATGAAATCATGTTTTTGGAGCAAGCGTCATCGCCAAGTCCTGAGAGACCCGAAGCTCATTGGTGTCATCAACATCAGTGGAATGGATCTTGATTGCTTTATTTCAGATGGTGCCAAAAACTAAACTAGTTTGAAAGCCTTACCCATTTTTTAAAATCCTAATTTGAAAGCCTAACCGTAATTTAAAATTGAATCAGGATTTCTGATTCATCCTTTTGAATCAAATCCTACTTAGATTGTACGTAATAGTGAATCTCTGAATAAAACTCCCCCCTCCCACCCCCACCCTTTTTTTGTTTGCTTCCCACCCCTTTATTCGGCCTGTCCAATAGGAACACCGGAGTCTTCGGCATGGGCCAATCAGCGACGAGGGATGCTATTGAATGGAAGTTTTTGAGTTTGTGACAGATCGAGTGTAAAAGAGAGTCGGCGTGAGACGGACTGGATTTAAATGGATGGGAAAAGTACACGGGCAGAGTCAAATTTTCCCTTATTTTGCTTTCTCTAATCAGGCTGGAATGCTTATAAAAAGTAAATAAGGAGATCTCTCTCTCGCTCTCTCTCTCTCCACCCCCCCTAAGTGTGCGTGGAGGAGCTTGGCAGGTGTTCGATCGCGAGGGAGCTGCTCGCTTCACTCAGTCTGCGCCCTGAGCTTCAACAGGGTACCATCGGGGGCTGCGAACTTTGAGGACCACAACCTCCGATAAGAGTTGACGGAACCACGGAAGATTTTTTAAATTTTTTTTTTTACTATTGGCGGCTAGGTACCGGAGTACCGCGAATGGACTGGCTGGTCCCGGGTAAGACGTCGGTGGCGGCGGCGAAAGGGCACCCGTGACGCAGTGGAAAGAGCACGGATACCCCAGCGGTCCTTCCTCCGTTTGACAACTTTTCTGCCGCCTTGCAATAAACTCTTTCTCGTGTCCTAAAAGAATAAACCTACTGACTGTGAACTAAAGAGCACAAAAGCAAAGGTATTTTAATCGTTCTCTAACCTGTTGTGCCACCGGCGGTACCCGACGCATTTACCCGAGGAAGGCGACCCAATCTACCGGGAGAGTAAAGCGTCTCGGCTACTACCAGTGTAGTTGGGGAGTACTAACTAAGCGGTTTAGTAAGAGTGATCCATATATTTCCACACTTGGAGTATTTGAACTCATCGAATCAATTACGGAATTGATCCCCGGAGAGCGGCTTAATTTGGGCAGAATTTACGTGATCGCTGCTGGTTTGCACAGCAAATCTCGGACAAAGTGGGATTGGAGATCGATAGTGGAGAGTAAGCCGATAAGTCAAAAAAAATAAATCCCCCTACACTCAAATGTAATAATTCAGCACCGCACGGAAGCGATGTGCACCGGCCAGGCGATGGAAGAGTCCGCCACAGCACGTCCACATCGCCGGGTGTTCTAGCCGTGAAGTCTCGCTGCCCCGGTGGCTCGGCTCCTTCCACCCTAAGCTGACTTTTTGAACGCCAAAAACCGACTGAAGTCATCAGCCGTGAGCCGTCTCAGAACTTTCGGATCTGGGAATTGGGACTTACCTTTTCGGGAGTGAACAGTGTTGCCTGAGGCTCCCCTATGTTGGGATTTCCGGAGGTCATGGAGGGATTCTCTCTCGGCAGTGTGAGGATGATGCTGAGAAGCCGGCAGGCTCCTGTCTTGCTCCTGCTGCTCCTACTCGGTTGCAACTACCACATGTTGCACGGCCAAGGTAAAAAAAAAAAAAATGCATGTATGATTTTTATTTTAAGCAACGTTAATACAGCAAATAAACTCACCTGTTTGTTTAGCATGATATGGCCACAAAAGCTGCAAGTGGGGTGAAGTAAAAAAAGATAATAGACATGGCTACTATTTGTCTTTTTTTTTTTTTGCCTCATGTTGCACTTTGCTAAATTAAATCAAGCCTTGTTTGTGAGCATTATGTGATGCAGATTGATGTCTGCAGGATTATGGTATTGTGTGTCTGCTTTGGGGAGAGTGTTAACCTTTTGCAAGCATTGATAATTCCCCCTTTTCAGTCAATGACCTGCTTAACTGAGGCCCCTGATTTGACACTATAGCAACACAAATACAGGTCACACATTCAAAACACAGGGCTTACTCATTCAGGTCACTTAGGTTGATCATTTCAGACTCTTTTTGCATGATTATACAGGTAATTGTTAAACCCAGTAAAGAGTAATGGGAGAATCATAAGATGGAAGTGCGATTCCATGCTTACATGTGTTCAAGTATGATTTGCTGTTCAGACAGTAGGGTAAGTGTGTGTGTGTGTGTGTGTTGGGGGGGGGGGATCAGACCAGGCAAAACAAAGACGCAAAGAAAAAAGGTCAGGCCGGTGTCAGCACACAAATGTTCTCTGGGTCACAGATGGTGCGTGGTGGGCGAAGGCTGAGACGTGGGGTTATGAGGAGGAGGGAGTTGGAGGAATGTGTGTGAGGTGTCGGGCGGACTGGGGTGGTGCTGCTGGTGGAGCTATTTGTGAACGCTTTGAGAATTGGATAGTGTCAGTGTGAAAGAAACAACACAAGGCGGTCGAAGAGGGTGTAGGGGGTTGGTAACGGGTGTGGGGGGGTGTGGGGGGCTGCTATTGGCCAAATGGGGAGTAGAGCTCTGCGGCGCCCCTGCAGTTTAATCGATGACGGCGGTATGACAACACCTCAGTGTACCTTTTCTTTCAGTCGGCATGCTGCCTATCTTCACTCGGTCCTAGGTGTTGAGGGAGGAGGAGGTGTGAGGCGGAGGTGCAACATGGCTGCAGAGTCAGCTCCCATTCCCCGTTCCCTCCTCCTCGTTGCGATGTCACCATCTCAGCATCAGCAGCAGCAGCAGCATCAGCACCCGAGTTCCCCCAAAGACCTTAATTGATGTGTCTCGAGGGGGCAACAAGTAAACCCTGACTGAATCCGTCGTATGTCCAAGTGGAACTTTTCTATTCATTCCACTGTAGCGTGGAAGAAGGTAGACAATTCAACCAACTCATCAACCAGTCATGCGTGCCACTGTAATCAGCTCACTCCCCAAAGAAGAGTCATAAAAGATACGGTTGGATAATTTGGGTCCCTTTACAATGCGAAGGCAGTAAAATGCGTACTGAACTCACCAGAACTGTTTGGTGGAAGCAAGGCTGTTTTTTTTTTTTTTTTCTTTCATTTTAATGTGGGATAAGGGGGGTAAAAAAACCGTGTAGTACCAGGACTGACCTGTGAGAGGCAGCATCCTGCCGCTAGGCATATGAAGAATGTGTAGCAATGGTAGAAGAAGTAGAAGGAACTAAGCTAGCTGTTAGCTTATTCGGTCAGTTTCCTCGTCAACGTTATATCATAGAAATTCTCAACACAACCTATTTGTGTCAAGTAATGACTAGTTAGTGGGATGTTTCACATCACAATCAATTAAACTGAATTAAATTCCTATTTCAGGGCCCTACTTAGCATGTTTGTGGTCGGGAATGATAGTCTTGCTGAGTTGACAGACAGCACCATCAGGCCAAGCCAATGCTTTAGATTTTTTTTTGAAGGTGTTCCGAGCCCTCTATCCCCAACATTTATTGGGACATTTTATTTTAGGTGGAGATGGATGAAAATCACGAGCAAAGGTTGATCCTACTGATCTCGCCATCTTTCTCTCCCCATGGTCAATCGATGCCCACACCCTCGTAAATGTAAGGCTTTTATACGAGCCAACCCTCGTCTCAGGGAGCACATTTAAATCAGCTCATCGATCTTTCATTTTAGAGTTTAAGTGACGGCAGCATTTTACTGTCTCCCCCCCCTTGCCTCTCATCTGTTCACCTCGCCGCTCTCCTTCCATTTATTCATAACTTATCCCGTCGCTTTCTGACCGCCCCCGTGTCATTGAGTGGGTTCAGCCCCACAGCTGTTGGACTGATTTACCTTTCCGGTATGGATACTCGACAGAGTCTCAGTCGGTAACTTTACATTCAGCTTGGAAGTCTAACATTAAGTTTAATTGACAATCTTCATCAGATTCTATATGGCAAGTAGGATGAATCCCGCCAAAAATGAGAGGACTTGGATGGACTTTTCGGTCAACTGACAATACCCTTGTTCTAATTTGCTAGCATTCTTATGAGGCATGACAAAGTTCCATGTAAAATTAGTCAGATGCCGAAAGTCAACCGAAGTTAACATAACAGTGACGCGGATCATTTGGTTTCGAACAGCTGTCCTGGTCACTGCGTAATAATAATAATGAGTTTAGAAGTAGACAAAGTCTAATGAAAAAATACGGCTGCTCGTTGTTAATATTGCCTAACCTTGGCCAAGGTAACTGTGGCGGCGGGTGGTCCAAATTCTTAAATGAATATCATTTAATATTAGAAAAGTTTCAGAACCACTATCACAAATTTGGAATCCAAACTACGCATTTCCCGCTTGGTATCTAACGCTCTTTTCCAACCTTTGCGTGGTACCGACGTCTACCGCGACACATGGTGGTATCGGTCATAATAATTGTAATTATAATTAGACACCTATGTCATACCAGCTGTTGTTTTTCACCAGTGGGGGGAAAAAATGATGAGGTGTGGCGTTTGTTTATTCCGGCGATACATCGGGGTATGACTTGAGGAGAATATGACATTATTGTATTTTCTGGACTATAAGGCGCACTCTCGATGAACAGGTATAATTTTGGAAATATCGCAGTATAAGGCGCACTAAGGGACACACACACACTGACTGACTGACTGACTGACTGACTGACTGACTGACTGACTGACTCACTCACTCACTCACTCACTCACTCACTCACTCACTCACTCACTCACTCACTCACTCACTCACTCACTCACTTTTGGAATTTTAGCAAGAGGGAGTGACTGCCCCGCTCCACATCGACTCGCTTATTTCTTGTCTGTCGGGAGGAACAAATCAGCAAGCCTTCTTCTAAAACAAAACCAATATCTCAAATGTTGGCAGAACTGGCGAGATTTACCCAGGTTTTGTGAGGCAGCAGGTGGCGCTATAACCCCGAAGTGCCAATTTAGCCTTGGAAAGGTGACTTGATCTTAGGGCAAAAATGACATCATATATATATATATAAAAAAAGAGAAGCTCGTTGAAACGTGCAAATACTTTCAATTCACTCTACCCGGCAGATCGGGACCAGGCTAGCTCAAAGAAAATCTTCCAGAAATTCTGTTGTGGACTTGTAGGAAGCCTAAATAAATTTGCTTGATTTTCAAGAGCAACATCGTGCTGCTCCTCTCAATTTCTGACTGTTTTCGTGGCTTTTGTTGAAGGTGACGTTTTGATTCAAGGACCTCGCCTTGTGCCTTTCTCTGTCAACAATGGTGCAAAGCAAGTATTTGAATTATCTCCAGAAAGGCTTTCTTTCCAAATTGTACTTGGTTGACACACAAACACCCATCATTTGATGTTCATTTTTTTGGTATTCAACTGAACGTAGCAGCAAACTTTCTTTATTAATAATCGTATCTTTATTAACCAGCAGCTAGCTAGCATCTTTTCATTCACCACTTCTGGCAGCCTTAAATTCCATCGAGCAATACTTGTTATTTTAAAGCTAATACAAGTCTCACCATGTTGAGTTGACCTCTTGAAATTTTTAAATCACGATTTGGATTAAAACTCCAATTGAACCTGTGGAACTGGTCATGGACAGATTTCTTTCTATGCTTGGGCTGGGAATTGTAAAAGTAACTCATGATATTATATCCAATTAATGGCTGATTAATCGAGTATTTATTTATTTATTTATTTATTTATTTATTTATAAAGGCTTCTGTTGTTGGTGATTTTGAATGTTGCCTTGGCAAATTGAACCGCCGGTCCCTGGATAATATTACTGAGGTTGCGATGACATCAAAACAAGCGTTCCATTTGCCCGATTGTGTATTCAGTGTATTGGAGCATCGTGATTTGCTTGTTCAGTACACAAGCTACACCCTTCTGCAGGTGCGTGTTCCCACTACGATACGTTTGATCCGCCACAGGTGCTTGAGAGGCAGGCTGGCTTCAATTTCTCACGTGTGTGTGTGTCTATCACTTCTATAAGCTCCAAGCGAGAAAAAAAAAAAGAAATCCTTTTTGATGTCACCTAGGAATAAGCAGGAATCGCTCGATGTGTGTCTGGCCAGTTTTTTATTTATTTATTTATATAAACCTATTCCTTTGATCTCGATGGGAGGAAGGCTTCAACCATGGCAGGTGGCTCCAGACTTGGCATGCAACAGACGTGCATGTGTGTGTCCGTGGCCAGATTACAGCAAAAGTGCTTGTGTTTGTCAAGAAACTCTTTCATGTTATCAAATGTTTGCTGGTTTTTTTTTCGTGTGAGCTATCTTTTGTTGCTGGGAGTAGGAACGGAAAAATACGAAAACCAAAAAAAATGGATTTGTACTGGCATTTTTAAATGTCAGAATTCTTCTGTTGGGAAATGACAAAATTCAGCTACGTAAAATTCACAATCATTTAGAGTGCAAATGTTTTTTTTTTGGCCACCGAGGTTCAGTCAAAGTTGCAAAAGGTCGGCGACCTCGAATGGTTTTAATGGTCTCGGCAGTTTGAAAGCGCCGGTTTACAACAACGTCTTCAAGACCAAGGCACTCACAAATTGTAGAGACCTTTAAAGTAAGGCTAGGGTTATAAAAAGAATTTTCAAACTTTGAGCTTTGATCTCAGGGAGCGCCATTCTATCCTTCATCTTAAAAAGTGCAGCAAAACCTTAAATCTACCAAGACATAGTCTTCCAACCTAACCTGACAAAAGTGAAAACGCTGATCAGAGAAGCAGCCTGGAGGTCCATGGTCACTCTGGCAGATCTGCAGAAATCCACCGCTCGGGTGGAAGACTCTATCCTTAGGATAACTAGATACTTTTCTTCAGAAGATCCAAATTAGTCAGACTTGATGGGAAGATAGATGGAGCAGTTAGAAAACCGACCTTGCCGCCGTATCCCGTCAACTAAGTCGACCAAACGGAGGAATCCAAAACTAACGATCGCTCAAATGTATTCAATCAGTGAAGCTTAACACCAGCTCTTCAGGTCAAAAGTTCTAATCTCCCTTGAATTCAATCTACCAAAGCTCAGACAGGCGAATATCATGAAGAGTGAACTTTTTTTTTTTTTTTTGGTGACATGCTTCTGTTCCCGCGAGCCTTGGAATGCTTGATGTGCCTCAAGCCTCCAGTCTGAAAGAATCAATGAGCACAAGACTGGAATACTCAGGTGGGAACCAATCAAGTTGTTGGCAACTGGAAGGAATGAATAGGAGGCACAGAAGGGAAGAATAGGAAGAAGGAAAAAAAAAAATCCCATCTCAAGTAAGAAGCGCCTTCGCCTTTGTCGCATTGTCAAGGAAACTTCTTGGCTGATGGACAGTTCTGTGCTAAAATTCCCGTGCTCGTAATACTTTTCTATAAAAAATGCCTCCGAGAGGAACATAGGAGCTTTTATGCCCGGTTGTGTAATAGTCACATATGGAAAGGTGCACATTGACATGATCAAACTATAAAGTGATATTTACTATTTTCTGACTTAACCACTTGAGTTTGAGCAAAAATCTATCCGGTTCATTTCAGCTGGATATTTTCAATAAAAGCGATCCTTTCGACTGACGTGTTTATTTGATGATAATTAGAGGATGTTGACAGAGAAGATAAGAAAACATGCATCAAAGTGCTCATCAAATGGGTGGGTTAAGAAAATGGAGTGGATTGGGGTGTCAAGAATTTGGGGTCACTAAAGACTGATGGATGCGAAAGGACAGCATAGAAAGGGACTTTTGAGATTTGTCGTCCTGACAGATGAAGAGAATTCCTCAAAGAAAGAGAAACTAGTTTGATGCTTAATGGACTCGCTTCATCTCCTCCCCAATATCCTTCGTTTAATTCCTCTCCGGCTGCTATTTTCATCCAATCATCGAATATTATGTTGCTCTTCTGCTTCTCTAGCTCATCTTCCATTCTGTGAAGCCTTACAAATTCGGACTCTCCCGTTTTACCATCACGTAAATGTGTTCTTCCTCTCTCCACAGATTTACTGTGTGTCCTTTTGTGTGGGAGGAGAAAAGCAAACAAATGAAAGCATTGGCGTGGAGAGAAAGGAGAAATTAATTATCCCATTTGCTTGTTCGTGCAAACTCTCCTCTGTAGGCACCGTGCAGCAGGAGGAGGAGGCTGCTTCAGTGTTTGCACAAAGACGCCGACCCTCGTACGCTTCGTCATCTTGTGCTCTATTCTGACCTACTGCCTTTCGCCCGCCTCTATTGGCTTTGTGTTTGTGTTTGACTCAGCAGAATGTCCTTGTCACTGCATTTTCAACCTGCCATTAAATTAGCCTCTTGGATGAGCTGTAGCTTTTTAAGTCTTGAAATGCTCTCTGTGTGCGTGTGTGTGTGTTCAACTGTAGTATCTGTGACTTTGTGTGTGTATAGTTTTCAAAAGTACTGGACTGATGGTTGACATAAACATTTGTGAAGTTGGTTGGCTATTAATTGGCTAAACATTGACCCCGTGTGAAGTGACGGGGCTTTCGCCATATCCGCTTATCTCATTTAAACGTATCAGAGTATAATGCACACAGACTTGTTGACGTAGCATATCAACACACAGAAAGGTTCATTTTTAGGTTGAATCGTTTACTATAACCTATTTTTGCTACTCGCCTCATCCTAGCGCTAAGTGCCCTGGTCCCATTTTAAATCCTTTGATATTGCTACTAGCTTCTATCTTGCTAACACTAAGCTAGTGTGCATCCTAGCGAGCACTAAGTGCTGTGGTCCCATTTGAATTCTTTTGATATTGCTACTAGCCTCATCCTAGCTAACGCTAAGCTAGTACGCTGGACATGGAATCAAGCTGTATTTTTTTTTTCACTGACTTTTGTTCCACTTTTAAGGTTCCACTTTTCACGTGTGAATAGTTAAGCATCGTTTGATCTATTCCATATATTTATTCCGCCATTAAAGTGGCCCATTTTTTTGTATTTTAAGCACATACGAGAGCCACCTGCCTACACTTCTGAAAGGCCAATTTGTAACAGTTGTTGCTAAATATGTGTCGCACGCTTCAGACAAGGTCCCATTTGCTGCGCCGTGCTATATGATTGCTATTGTGACCACAGCCTATAATTGTTCAGTGAAATAATACGATTTCCTCTCAAAGGCAAACTCGGGCGGGCGGGCTGGATTCCAACAATCTGCCGCTCCGCCATTCAGACGTCCTGGTGCCAGGCAAGCGAGTCTTTAATGGCTTTTGTGTTTGCGCGTGTTTGCATCCGGAGCTCTGTATTTTCTGCTCCGTATACTTCTTTGCCAAATTGACTTGATTAGTGCTTGCACACTCACTTTGTCTTCTTCAGTGGCTTATTAGGATGTCACACACATCAAGGTGTGTGTGTGTGTGTGTTTACCTTGTGTACCGGAGCATTTTAGCCCATTATGTTGGCGGGTAATTGCCTTGTGGATGTGGATTTGATTTTTAAAGCAGATCTTTTCGAAGGATTTATTTTGATAAAGTGAATGTTTCAATCATCTTCTTCACTCTTTTATTTCTTACATGATGGTAGCCCAATGCTTTTCTCAATGGAATTAGTTTGTATCATAGATGTATGAGACTCATGTAATGGCACAGCTTTCTCATTTTGCACCCGTGCGTGGACTTGTGGTAGTTTCCACATTATAAGGAGCTTTTCAGATCCCCTTTCATTTTTACTTGTTGGTCTGAACTCACTCTCTTTTTCCATGCCGTCACCATCACCTCCCCCCATCACGGTGTCGCGTAACTGCACACAAACTTTTTCCTTTTTTATTCCGGCAACTGGCCTCTTGCTCTTGCCCCCCCCCCTAGACACACACTGCTGTCCCCATTTCTTTCTTTCTTACATTCTGACATCCCTCTGGCTCCATACAAGGGGATCCATTCCAGAGGGGGCATCCATTAACTGCCTCCCCCCTTTGGCACCAGCTGTCGTTCTGAGTCTCGATGACTTGGTACTCCTTTTAACCGTGCGTGTGAGAACAAATGAGTCAGAGTGGAAGGGGTGCTCGGTAAATGTGGTCGGTAACTCGATCCGGGACCATGTGCAGTTAAAAGCATTAGTTTATAACAACTGCCAGGCCTGCCAGCATTTGCGGATAGAATAGAAGAACAAATGGGGTGTGGTACCTCACATCAGTGTGTGAAGGCGGGGGGGACATTGTTGAGCAGTCAGTGATTATGTGGACCCAGAGTTGTTAATTTGTGTAATCAGTATATAATTGGCATGGAGGAAAACACATTAATCAGACCAGAATAAGTCTCCGGTCGTCATGTAGTTATTCATTAGACCGCCTCATTCAGACAATCTTAGGCGTACTGGGGGCTGCAAATACCGGGTGAGCAAATCATATGTTTCACTAGCTACTTATACACAAAGTCCTTTTCATAATTGCATCGTGAGAAGGGTAATGGAAGAGCTTATCTGCGTTTGGGTTGGTATGTCACTTCTTTAGTCTGCAAAAAAAAAAGCGCAAATCATATGTATGAGTCAAGTTGGGTTGTTTGTCTAAATAAGCCGATATGATTCTCTGCGATATGAAAACGTCGCTGATATGTCCTGAGGGCGTGGCCATCATCCATCCTAATAATATTTTCTTGTTTTCTCATGTTCCAAATGGTTCCTCATGCTGCTTTGCCTTTACGTCTAAAGAAGTGCACATTTTATAGACTTAAATGGGGATTGAATTAGTCTCACTCACATTAATTAGGTCCATAAATGTCTGTGTGCAGCACTTTCAGCAGATCTTTTAATGCTTTCTGTACAATCATCAAATAAAGTTGTTGCCGTCGGTGTTCTCTGGGGATGCATGATATCTGCAGAACAAAAATGAGCATCAATCAACTACACAGATGATTTATTTTTTTCCCCACTAATATTTTATTCTTCTCAAATGATGCTGATGCTTGAATGTGTTTTGCAATTCAACCAAAGCACGACCGTGTCACTGTCGAATTGAAAGCGTGGTAAGCACGCTGACTTTATTTTCAAGCAATTAACCGTGTTGAATGTAATTCAAAGTCATTCTAAAATATTTGTAGCTGGACTTAGAAGAGTCCGAGAGGCTTTGTAGCACAGAGCTGCAATTTCTCAAAGTACGAAGAAAGCCAGCTAATCTCACAGAGTCCATAATGCTCTTGCAGTCCTCCAATCAATGACCAAACGGTTAAGCAAATCCATTCACAAACAAACACATTATTTTTAGAGTGGCGTTCTTATAGGCGGTACATTGGAGTGAAGCGTGTTTGAGGGTTTTTTTTTTTTTGTGGCGTGACAACCATTTCAACATCAAAACAGTCCTCGGCGTTCACATGCGTCTGATCCTGTTTTGGCCTCCCAAGTCAGCAGGACGCCAAACATTACAACATCTCTCAGCGGGTAAGAGTAGCCACAACATGCTAACCTACAAATTACACAGTAGAGCAACATAAAAAAAAAAAAAAGCACCAAATCCCAGATTGAAATCCATAAAGCTTTTGTAGATTGGTCACTTTGAGACGCCACCAGTTGATTGAAGATGTACTGACAAACAGTTGTTGGTGCCTGCTGGGACATTTACGTCGCATTTTTTTAAGATATTCAAGTTTGTCAAGTGAAAATCTCCATATTTTGATTGGAGCATTGGAGCCAAACACAAATTGGCATAGTGTCTTGTTTTCTTCAGAACAAACGATTGCTGCAGGCGTTTTGGGTTTGGAAAAGGAAAAAAGGGCAGAAAAGAGGCTCACAATCCCTTTTTAAAAAAGAAAAAAGAAAAAAAGAAAGCAATTACAGGTTGTCCACGCCAAATTGATGAGATTCAAGTCGATTTTGATTTGTTGTCAGTGGCACCAAGGATATTTATTCCATATAGTTCTTTTTTGTATCATTCCACACCTCAGGCAATAATGACTCCTGATCTTCTTCTTGGGCATCATCGGACCTTCAAAATAAAAGCACGCTAGCTGCTGCTGCCGACGACCTTTATGACCTCACAATGACGTCACGCTCTAAGGCTCTTACGTCTCGTCTCGCTTGTAATGCGCGTTTACGAGAACCAAGACGTTTCTCAATTCTCATTCCCTTACTGAGCTGCAGCTCGCTTCCTATGTGGTTTATTTCTTTTCCTGTTTTTGCTCTAATTGCTGTTTTCACACCACACTAAATTGCAGCAAGGATCTAGCAAGTTCAATTAAAACGGTGTAAAAGGTGCTCGTGTGAGTGTACTACTCCGTGTGTGTGCGCGTGTTTTAGTTTGCTTGTTAGCGCTATGCAAGAACCAAAGACCACTTTTTTTAATTACAGCTCTCCGATAATAAAGAGAGGAGAAAGGGCCGGGAGGGGCGGGTTAATCTCACAGTTCGTTTCACTCGTTGCATTTGGTTTTATACTTCCTTTTAAAGACATAAATCGCTGATCACCCGGGAAGACAACGAGAAGGCGAGAGAGAGAAAAGGGTGTCGGATATCGTATGGTTTTTTTTGTTTGTTTTTTTTAACTCAAAAGAATCAGTTGGTACACACTCATAAATTGTTTCTGTTTTTGTATATATATTTTTTGCATTACACTTAATGTTTATTTTGGTACATTGGTCCCGGGGAGTATTTTGTATTAATATGAATGTCAAGAAAAAAAAAAATTGATCCAAAACAAGTCTAGTCCAGACCATGATTCAATACCAAACAACGCCAATTAGGGCTGGCCAAGAATAATAAGTGAACTCACGATATAACTCAAATTCTAGCAAATGAATGTTTAAACATATTTTAATTATTAAAATATTGTCAGGAGAGCTTTTCTTCTACAGAATTGTATTTTGTTTGATTTGAAATATAGATTAATATTTACAGGTAAACATGTAGAAAAGAAGCCGCAAACAAGTTTGGAAACTCATGAATAAAACGTGTGTTATTTGAGGTACAAAAAGAATAAAACATCAAGAAACATTCCGGGGCATCTAATATTCAAATAGGGATGCAGTCATTTCTAGCGATTTCCACCCCACATTTGATAGTCAAGTCAAGTCAAGTCAAGTTTATTTGTATAGCCCTAAATCACAAGCAGTCTCAAAGGGCTTCACATAGACAATCAATTGATAGATGACAGACATGCTTTAGTTGAAGTCTTGTTCCTTCAGTGAACACACATTTTTTTTCTGCAAAAATATTTGGATGATTTTTCAAAGTGTTCAAAGTGCCATTCCATTTTTATTTTGTCCAAGCAGACCAAAATAATACCTGCATGTCACAGCATTGTGTATTTTTTTCTATTTGTATTACCGTATTTCCCGACTATAAGGCGCACCTAAAAACCCAAAATGTTCTCAAAAGCTGACCGTGCGCCTTATAGTCTGGTGCGCCTTATATATGGACTAAATTCCTACATTTAAACTGGCCTGAAGCATTCTGTCATGAAATCAATCATAAATGGTCTGCTGAAGACTACGAATCATGAATCAAAAAGACTATGAATTATTATTTTGTGATTATAAAGTAATTTGTTGTATCTGAAGTTGAAATAAAAAAGATTAAAAATCCGACACGATGCATTAATGGTGCGCCTTATAGTCCGGTGCGCCTTATATAAGGACACCGTTTTAAAATGGGCCATTCATTGAAGGTGCGGCTTATAGTCCGGTGCGCCTAATAGTCCGGAAAATACAGTATACAAAATCAATTTCAATGCTAAGTAGAGATGGTTATGTTTTGGTCTGTAACGTCTTCTTTGTATTGTATCGGAATGTTGCCTCTAAAGTCAATAAAGCTTTATAGTGGTGGCAGTTTGAGCCCAATAAATTAAAACGAGAACACCTTGGAAATCAACCAACAGCACTGAACAGATTGCGCTCCACTTTGGAGTTTGCGCTGAACTTTTTCTCCCCCCCCTTCTACATTGAGAGTGAAGCCAGAGGGTGATAAAGAGTCAAGAGAGTTAAAAGCAGGGCGGGAATGTTTTTTTTTTTTTTTTGCATCCCGTGTAGGCCGCGGGACTTATTAATAGAAATGCAGTTATGACGCCGGGCTCTACGGCGGGTTGCATTTTGATTGTTGTCGAGAGTTTCTATTCTCAGAGTTGCTGAGTGTGTATATGTGTGTGTGTTTTTGCAAGCACGTGTGTCTTTGCACCTCAGTCGCAAACAAGAGTGTTAAAACCTCTCTGCCCCATCCGAGACGTTGATGCAAGACATTTACACCTTGATACTTCCAACCCGCCTACTCCCCCGAGAAGCCTGTTCTCTCCACCCATGCTTCTGTTCTGTTTTTTTTATTTCCCCCCCAGCATGCTTTCAAGCCCCCCCCCCCCCCCCCCACCTGCTGTTCTCGCAAATGTTTCCCCGCCCGTGGCATCGTCTCTCCTGACTTCAGGTGTGTCTAATCATTGTCTGCTGTAAACTGTTTAAATCTTCCCCTGGAATGCTGTGGTGCTCAGTTTTTATTTTGTATTTGTAATTTATTAAGGAGGCCTCAGGTTTAATAAAGAAGCGCGATGGAAAAAACAAGGACAGTCAAGGTAAAATAATAATACATTTTAGGTTTCAAGAAAGTTTGCAGGATAAACTCTTATCAGCTTTTGGAACGATTCCAATCTATGGGACTTGCTCACCCCTCCCCTCTCTGCTTGCTGTATTTCCTGACAGCCAGTAAGTATTAGAAATTTTTGAAACAATGACTTTAAAACCGTCAAACCTGTAATAAAAAAAGTCAAATTAAATCAAACGTAATCAAAGTAGACATGAACCGGTATCCTCAAACAAATTTAGTTTGACCTTTGATCTTTGACATCGCTTAATAACCCATTGCGCTGTCTGCCATTATCTGCTCGCCTCGTCAATAACGAGGTCATCGTCAGCATCGACACGCTCCATAATACTAATTAATATCTTCCTTTTTTTTTTTTTTTTTAAACTGATCTATAAATCTCTTTCACATTGCGTATGCCAGCGCTCCGTAAGCCTCGGGCAAGAAGATCATCTATGCTTAAATCTGCTCCGAGTTCAACTTTCCCGGATGAACTTTTCTTCTCTCCGCCGAGGCGTCGCGTCGTCTTCTTGTTTGCATTTGTATGCATTTATTCACACTTAATGTAGCAAACATATTTTTCTTCTCTTCTTTCAGTCTTTTGCCTCCTTCTCCTCCTCCTCCTCTCACTCTGACATATGGCAGTGTGCTATCCACAGCCGCAAGGCTCTAATTTATTGAGCTAACGATCTACAGCACCTCCATGAATATAGAACGGTCTCGTCTCTGCCTCTCGCTGCGTCTTTTGCACGCCGTCTCGGCCCGTCTCCACGCCTCACCTGTTGTTCGCCGCATGTAAATGAGTAACACACACATACACACGCATTTGTTTAATCTAATTAAGCAGGAAGCTGTTTTCACAAGCAGGTTGTAAATACTGAGACTGTATTAGTGAAATGGAATTAGGCACGGCTCTGTACGCGCCTGTGTGCACCTTAAATAACAAAAATTGTGTTCATCCATGTGTGCATGGATGTATTTTGGCTAAGATGCACGTGTCACTTCATAATTTCACAGTTTATGAGTGTCAAACAAGAATGTATGAGCAGCTACTACGCCGGAGCATCATTGTGATTGGATTTATTGGATTTAGGGTGGTCACTGTGGAAGATTTTTAGAATCCATTTTTAGATCAAATAATCGGATATAATTTTGTTCGCATTAAAGTGTCTATTAAAATAGATTTTCCTCGATTATCGTTCATTAGCCAATTATTTTTTGGATTTTTATTCTTTTTTTTCATATAATTATTTTCATTTTTGGGTTATTTTGCATTATTTTACAATCAACAGTTAATCAATATCACCCAAGTACCGTATTAAATTAATTTTTTAATTTAATTATTTTAATTATTTTTTCTTTATATTTATATTATTATATTTATTCTTTTTTTTTTAATCTATTTTTGATATAATTATTTCAATTATATCCAAAAATAACTTATTTGAATTATTTTTGTCTATTCTGTATTATTTCGTGGATAAAAACAACATCAGTTAAGCAATATCAGCCAAGTACCGTATTGAGATGTCACCTGACTTCCATTTCATCTCTGCTCCTCTGCACCTTTTTTTTTTTTTTTTTCAAGCGTGGCTACGGGATTAGCAGCGATCCTCAAAGAATGAAAGAAGAGGTCAAAGCAAAGTTTTGGGGCCCAGTCACGAGGACTTTACTGACTCTTCTGGTTGCTATAGCGACAGATCCCCCCCTAGGATCAACTGCTCCACGTGGGGGACATGCAACACTTGTTAGCGTCGTTTCATATCTCATCAAAATTATAATAGACTGCAAGTTCCATTAGTGGCTTTATTCACCTGATCATTGATGAGGCTCTGCGGGGAGCTCTTTAAGAGTTATTGGAGTCTGTTTTTGGATGAATGGAAGCAGGGCGAAGACGCAAACAAACTGTCTCCTTTTCCGGCGAGTGTGCCTAAGTAGGCCATTGTAGCAGTTTAGTTTATGCCCGGCTCCTAAGAGACATCTTAATAAATTGCTTTTTCTCTGGCATGAAATCAGCGGGGAGATATGTGATTGGGAATACAATTTTTTATTTTTTGTATGTGATGAGCGCGCAGGGTGGGAATTAGCCTGCCAAATGTGGGCGATTTTTATGTAGTGGCACGTTAATTTGCTGAGTCTAGAAGCCATGGTGACGGCTAAGTATGAGTTTTATTCCTTTCAAATCAAATTACGGGTATGCTCGCTTCACTCAACAAGGAGACAGAGGAGGAAATTTGAGTCGCAAGTAAGCTTAACCTAATGACGTAAACGCCTAGCATGGGAGACTAAAATGTTTCGACTTTTGGAATCCAATCAATCTTTTTGTTCCGTCATTTATGCTATTCTTCTCCTCAGTAAACATCAAAAGCGTCACTTTTGTTATTCTTGTGACTTGGCTTGTACATTTCAAGTCAAGTCAAGTCAAGTTTATTTGTATAGCCCTAAATCACAAGCAACTTATACGATTTATATTTTATACAACCAGTTTATCTTTGCAGTTTCATTTTGTTATGAACAATGATGTGGTTGGAATGGATACTGTAAATACTTGTTCAATTCATTTCAATAGGAAAATTTGATTTGAAGTACATTACGTCACGGGTTTGGTCCTGGAATATATTAAGCACATAAGTCAGGTACTACTGCATTTCTATTTCCATAAGTTGTCACGGTAACATGTTTAACAGCTTCTGTTATTACCCCTCACGGTGTTGTTTAAGGTTGTGTCGCAGCTGTAAATCTCTCACCTTCATGTTGATTCTCTTTTGGTCTGCTCGAAGTGAATGAGAGTACGTAATCATTTAACATCACACAAATTGCTTATTTACCGAAATATTCATTGTGGAGTCATAGATTTTTCACATGCTGTTGGCATAGTGTCAGCTTTCAAACCACAGTGGGCAGGTGGACAAAAATAGTTTTTATTTTATTTTTTTAATATATATATATATTACGTTTACCCAGAGGGACAAATAATCTGCTTGGGAAGGAAGCATGGATGAAGGGAAAAGGCAATAAGGATAATATTTGCAGCTGGATGTTGCTCTAATTTGAGTTTCTTCATGTTTGCATAGCATTTTTAACTGCCTTTTTAATCTTTTTGTCTATTTACTGTGTTTTCTCCTTCATATCCGACACGCTATTTGTCCCAAATAATTAGTATTCATTTATTCATTCATTTGATGACTAAGGAGCCCTGTACCGATTTGCCGAACCAGCTTGCGTGTGGCATCTTGGCTTCAAGTTCTGAGCTTGAATTTACAAACGCTGGAATGTTTTTTTTTTTTTTTGTAATAAATACACAACACTTTTTAAGTAACCAGGGAAGATGCCTTTTTTTACTAGCTAACTAATAAATAATATTGACTAGCTAACTGGTAGAAATGGCCAATAAATAACACTGATCATAACAACACGGGTTGAGTTCTTCAACTTTCTTTTGACTCCTCATGGATGCCGTAGGGAGTTCTACCACCGTGTGTGGTTGGTAATAAATGCAGATCCATGCATCTATCCGCAGTTGTATTGATCGAGAGCTCTGTTAAGCCCGCTAAATGCTGATCAAAAAGCCCTCTGATACATTATGAGCCGATAAAGCCCTTTTCATCCCATCCCTTGACTGTCTCCATCCTTTCCTGTGGTTAAGGCTGCAAATGCAGGAAGCAAGACAATGAGGCATGTCAATGAAATGTGTCCCAAATAACAACACAAAATATGAAGGCAAACATTTTTGCGATGAATATTATTGAAGCGTGTTTGCTCACGATCATGAAGCGTTCATTTCAATTTGTTGCTGCTTCCGTGATGTTAAATTCTCTCAAATCTGTCTGCAATATTGGTTATCCCTGCCTGGTGAACGAATGAAATTACACAAATACAGTAGACACACACTTATGCACCCTAACCTCTGGACGGGGTCCCATCCAAAGTATTAAAGGGTCTTAAGAGGCAGAAATCACTAATGACTTCCTTTATCTCCTAAACACAGCTTTAGACCTGATCACCCGGCCTCTGAAAGCGGACTCGCACACACGCACACGCACACTCGTACTGACAAACCCAAATTCCATTGCTGGATAATAGCCAAAAATTAAAGTATGGCAATGTTGACAAGCCAGAATGGAATATGTGCTGTACTCCTCTATGATGATGATGATGATGATGGTGATTATTATTATTATTATTTTTTATTTTATTTTATTATTACTATTATTATTATTATGGATCTTTAATGATATATTATTATTATTATTATTATTATTATTATTATTATTATTATTATTGATCTGTTTCCAAAGTCCACCTTTTCAATTTTTGTTGTCATGATTTAGGTTTGCGGTATAGTCGACACATGCATACTCATTTCTAGACAGAAATTTGATCAATTTTCTTGGAAATGTATATTGAATAAGAATTATTGGGAAGAATTTTTTCACATTTAAAAGAAAAAAAGGAGAATAGCTGCCCGGCTTGTCGTCCCCTTGGTCTTACACAGGAAACAGCTCGTATTCCGTATTTGTTAGTGGAAGAGGCAAACAAACATTACTGAGGTACAGAAAATCACTCAGCAACCTCATAAAAGCCATTTTTATTTAATTTTTTATTTAACTCGCCCCAACTGCTTACAATGCTGAAAAACTACGGTTTATTGTGCCGTGCATACTTTTTCATACGGGTTTCATTTATTTGTATCCATCCACTTCAGAACAGCATCATTCTGCTACCGTATGACAATGGCAACTAATATAAATGGTAAAATGGCCGAAAATGGGCCACGGCTTTCATCTAAGAGGCTAAGGCCGGATTTGATTGAAACAAGTTGGAAGAGAAAAGTGAAAGGCAACTAGAAGGAGATTTTGCGGGATGAAGGAATAAAGACTGCTAAGCCTGGTTATCTTACCAGCTTTAAAAAGAAACACTTAACCGAGTGACCGGCTCTTAAATTTTTGAAAAAACGTCTTTTTCCTTCCCTGCGTCATATGTACTCATCCGTATTGTCGATCCGAGAACTGGAATCAATCACCTATCAAATGAAAGCTCTTTTTTTTGTTGTTGTTTACCTCTGCTATCATTATCTCTGAAGATGCTGATGGCGGAAGCAACAAAAGCACAGACGAGACGCACGTACAAGCTTTTTTTTTTTAGCTTTGAAGCTCTTTAAAAGCCTGAAAGCAACCAGCTGACCTTGACTGATATATTTCTGTTTGTGTGCTCCTCAAAAGCCTGAAAGCAAAAGGCTGACCTTGACTGATATATTTCAGTTTGCGCTTGGCATTTTGCAGGCAGGTAATCACTTGTTTAATGTCGGTACTTGACATCCTACTTTAGAGTCCTTCGAGGGATTCGGATATTTTTGGCATCGCTGATATGCCGAATATGGCTCAGAAACCGCGTGGACAATTTATCCATCCTAAAATATTATTATTTGTTTTTCCCAAGCTAGCTTATCCAACCATACATTTTCACTTTGAGTTCAATCTATTACAAAATAATCGTTATTTGCGACAATATAAGTGTAGTCCTGTGTTTTAATCAATATCCAAGAAGTAGCTCTCTGTTTCAGAAAGATTAGCAAGTACGACACCTCGCCAGAGTACCACAGAAAAGATTCAAGCCCTCAGACTGGGTTGACGACAAGCTAACCGCTAACCGAGAACAATCCGCTTTCTAGTATCTATTTAAAATCCTTTCATATTACAAATACGGTTTACGGTTTCATAATTCCGAATGACACATGGTATCAGAATACATTGTGACATGGCACAAAAGAGACAAGCTCAATTTCCGCCATATTTACTGAATGCGCTGCAGTGTATTTATAAAAAAGAGCCTACAGCAGCAGCAAAAGTTGCGACGCTAAAGTTAGGAAACCGTATTACAAACGATCCTGTGAACGCCCCCGGGGATTCCTCCGCATATCTGACCGCTTATATTCCTCAGGGGAATATAAATGATAACAGTCGGTAACTTTGGTGGAATTACGGGCTAGAACATTGTGATTTATGGAGTTCTTGCTGGCCAGTTGAGCTGCTAATGTTTCTCAATGAGGCATAGCTTCCTACTCAGCACTAAGGACCAAGTTGCACAGAAGATTGGACACAACACGCCATATCAGTCAAACACGCATAAATGACATCAATGAGTCTTAACATGCAACAAGACTAACATGTTAATGTGAACGTTTTCAGGAATGCCCATTAAGTACGTTCGTATTGGAAAATCAATGAAGTGGAACGCCCCGAATTTGAAAATCGGATTTACTGGGAAGTATGGTCTCTAAAGCGGTTATTCTTAACT
Organism: Syngnathus leptorhynchus; assembly: GCF_054491065.1. Taxonomy (NCBI): domain Eukaryota; kingdom Metazoa; phylum Chordata; class Actinopteri; order Syngnathiformes; family Syngnathidae; genus Syngnathus; species Syngnathus leptorhynchus. The sequence goes on along the minus strand of NC_141199.1, from coordinate 14,784,444 downwards.
GTGGGGGAAATTTTTCTAAGAAAAAAAATAATAAAAAATTTCATACAAAAACAACTGATTTCAAATGAATGTTATTATGACCAAGCGCCAATTGAGTCTCATTATAGCAACAAAGGCTGTTTCTTTCCTTTTTGTAGTCCTTGAGTAATTCTTTCAAAAAGATCCTTGTGGGTTTTTTTTAAAAATTGTAATCGATAATTGTTCATGCCATTTGTGATGCTAACATGCCGCCGCCAATGTGCTGCGAAGGGTAACTTCGAAATTAAAGCTTACCAGATAATACGTTAATGCCTTGACAGTCTTTTATAACATTCTATTATATTCTATTTTCATTCAATTAGGCCTTGTAGTGGAAGCTGGTCTGAGCCTACTTTTTATTTCCACTAACATCCACAATATTCTGGCTAGCAACTAGCAATTGACATCAGTCCCAACCTGCTAACTACTAAAATGATTATTTTTCATTTCCTATTATAAAAATGTTGAAATCAGATGTTCAGATAATATTTTCGTTTCAACGCTATTGCTTTTCCACTTGTTTGACCCGTCAGGTCAGACCACTAAATGTATCGGAGAAAGCTTTTAAAGTCAAAGACAAGGAGAAGACGGGAAAGGCTTTAGAGGAAAAGGAAAATAATCAAGTATATATCAGTGCATTTTGTCGGAGGGACTTAAGGCATCAAATGGTCTGTCGGAGTTGATCCTGACCCATTAGGCTTTTCCTTCACGCACACACACACACACACACACACACACACACACACACACACACACACACACACACACACACACACACACACACACACACCTCTGTCTATGCCCGGCAGCAACAGATGCTGGCACACGCAACGGCTTCCTTTGAATCTCCGTCTCTCCGCTTCCATTACTTACCCTCTCTATCTTTGTAGCTCCTCTCGCCGGCGAGATAAAATGCCAGTCATCCTTGGCTCTGATCGTAAACAACAAATGAGGGTCGCGGGCCAGAGTACAAGGAAACCGGCGTGCGACGGTTAAGACAAAGTGGGGCTAGCCGGGTGAGGAGAGTATGGAGAGAAAGGTAGTGGCTATTTGATAGTGTCAGCTGTATAGAGGCGATACAGACAGGCCATTCATCTCAATGGATCAGATTGCCGTCTCCGAGGAGTACGCCAACACAAAAGGCACACAGGAACACACACAAACTGAGAGCACTTGATGGAACTTGGATGCACAGAAGCTCTTTGATATACAAACCAGTTCAGGTTTCAGGTACAGCTCTAAAAAAAAAAAAAAATTTCTCCAGGGTTGTAAGTCATGTTGAGTTGACGACTACGAAAAGAGATGGAAAAATGGCTCGAGTGAAGTGTAGGTGTGGATGTTTCCTGTCAGAGTGAGGAGGAGTCTGAAAGGGTTTGCATGAAACGCTGTTCCCGTTCTTAGTCATATCACGGGGGACGGCGAGAAAAAGAACGGACTACCTTTGGAGTTTTACGAAGCCTACGAAATCCCCATAGACTTAACGAGGCCATTGTCGTGTTTGTCAGACACGGCTCGTAGTCTTTCTAAGAGGCTGGTTTCCTCTCGTAACTCTTTTCCGGAGAAGAACATTGTTGTATTCACAGACATTTTTTTTTATTAACACCACTAATGTTAGTCAAGAAAATAAACGTCCATTTTCTTAAAAGCATTTCTTCATTAGAGTGCCCTATTTATTTTTCCAATCTTGAAATCATAGATTTATACTCAGGCCCCTCATAACTAAATTATTTTTTCTTTTATTGTGGCATTTTGTCGACCTAGCTACGTTTGGCATTTGACTACATCTCCGATCAAGTTATATCATCCAATATAATATTAATTCTACTTTCATGTGCTGTGTTGGTATTCATCAGTCGTGTCATTTAAATGTCTGAATCCAATACTTGTATTTTATCTTTCGATATCTTTTTACACTAATCTCCTTACCCATCTCATGTTCTCATTGTCCTCCACTGAGAGACAGTCAAAGAGAGAGAGAAAAAAAAAAAAGCAGTCTTTTTGTCCATCTCTCCCTCTTTCTCTCCCTGGCTTTCTTCAGCGGCCATTATTCTGCTCACTCCGCTGCCTTTTTTCCCCTCGTCTCGGCGAAATCAACTTCTTTAGTATTCCGCTGCTGACGCCGTTGAAGAACAATCGCACTTTAGGCCTTCCCTCATCTGGCTGCGCATTTATTAGTCGAGCTAGTTCATTTCATTGCCAAACAGGCCGCCCCATTTGATGTTTACCTCTGCTTTGCACATTAGTCACTCGTAATGCCGCTTAGTTTTTTTTTAATTAAGTCGCTGCTGTGGCGGTTTGAAGTTTTAAAAAAAAAAAAGAAGCATGACAGAGTGTCATTTAGTGTTTCTTTTTTTTTTTTTTCTACCTTCCACGTTTTGCCATCGACAGGTAAAGAGACCATCGTTGGTGGGAAAGGGTAATCAGTTTCCTGATTTAATCTGTGGGTCACGTGCACTGAATGGATTCATCACAGGGTAGATAGATCATTGTCAAACACACACACACACACACACACACACACACACACACACACACACACACACACACACACACACACACACAGCACGCAGTTAAATGAGTGGTCAAAAGGAGGCTCTGTGGCATTGACACCGAGGTGACAGGAGGTCATGCAGTCTGTCTAGCTGATAGTGCTTTTTGTCATTTCACGTCACATTTAGCCACAAATCCCCCCTCCCTCAAAGCTCCACAGCTTTATCTGTGTTCCTAGATGTGGGAGGAACCCAACACATTTAGAATAACAGTTCTGGAATGTGGAACCGAGAAGACAAATGACAAGCGAGTGACGAGAGGGTTCATGGGTAGTCTCGTTTGTATGAACTTCTTTTGTGTGTGTTCACTCACAAGGGCAGCGTCTAGCTTTTTGTCTCGTAAATATATGCTAATGGTGTTATCTCGCCGCATCCAATCCTGTTTTTCCACTGCTGAAACCTTTAAAGATATATTTCTGCCATTTGTCACACTCCAGTAGGCACTCTGGTGTGTTTACGTGTGTGCAAGTATTCCGTAAGTTGTTTGGATCACACGTGAGCTATCCTCTCCATCATCAATAATGTCGTAGGATTGTTTGGAGTGATTCTTAACTGCACGGTATTGAGAGGAGCATGTTGAAAAGAGAGCTAATTAAATGTAGCTGCATTAGCTTTCTGTGCTAGCATACAGTATTTCATACCGTGCTTATTTTTTTGGACCTGATCCATTTTGTCTCACTACCATCTGCAGTTTGGCCAAGCTTGTAGTCAGCAAAGCTCCCCTGCTTTACGCTTCAAGCCCATATTTTCCACTTGCTGTTTTTTAATCTATCACACAAAGACCCCCCCCCCCCCCCCCCCCCCGAAAAAAAAACACAACGCACACACTTTATTCACTGAGAGCATAATGCTTTTGAAAATTGTTCTTGTGGAAAAAGTTCTATTGTGGTGCTACAAAAAGTAGTGCTTGATCAGTGTGTACTTTTCCTCTGGCTTGTGGGGGGGGGGGCAAGCAAGAGAGAGAAAGAGAGAAGAAGATAGTGTCAAGAGCAGGCGGGTGTTCACAAGCTGATACTGGAGTTGAGGAACTGCTCGCAGATCGGCGCTATGATATCGGCACACGCGTTTGATAAAGATGCTGCAAAACAGGCAACAAAAAAGACGTGGCCCAATTACAAGCATCTGGTTGATCCCAGGCTGTAAATTGCACCCACACACACACACACACACACGAGCTGCACTCCATGCATTGGGAATGCCGCTGGTTGCCTCGGGGAAACATCATATTTAAAGAATATGTTCATATCTTGACAGCTGAGACAAATACAAAGCTCACCTCAGCAGGCCCTTTGAAGAAGTGCGTTAAAGCTGAACAACAAATCATTTTTCTTGTATCAAATACCAACCACAGTTTGCTACTAACAAAAAAAGCATTGTTTGTTTAGGGTGCCATCAAGGTGATGTAGCTGTTAATTTCTTGGGAGTTGTATCTTGAGATACAAGTCAACCAATTTATTTGTTTTTTGAGATGTGAGCAGCCTGATTTTGCTTTGAATTGCAAAGTGCAAACATGCTCATAATTGATAATCGCAGTTTGCAATACTGAGACTACGCAGCCCGGAACGGATTAGTAGCATTTCCATTTATTTCAATGGGATAAGATTCTTTGAGATAGTGTTCTAAAGCACAAGTCAACATTTTGCCTAATTTTCCCTGCACCACAAGTCACAAAAGAATTGCTTCAAAGAAACAAAATTTAAACTAATTCAACACTATGGAGTGGCTCAATCCACCTATTTTTACCCCCCCCCCCCCATTTATTCGTCAACTTCCTTTCATGTTCTCCAGGGAGCATTGCTGCCAAGCCTAAATAAAAGTTTGAGAGTGGCTGTTTGCACCTGTCACCTGAGAATGCAAATATGTCCCCCCCCCCAACAAAAATATGGCCATTTTAGCACATTTATAACCACTGGAGCATCTCTTTTAATCTCAATGATTTAACAAGTGTCCTTTTGAAAGGCGAAGGGACCGAGCGAACTGAGTGGTCATTTTAGCACATCTAGCTAGCCTCTCCATCTCTTAGTAATGACACCGAATGCCAGTGACTCATAAAATAAGCATGGAGCGTCCACAAAGTCGCAAGCCTCCAAAAACCCATTCCATCCGATTCTTACTTGGCCAAAGTGCTCTTACCTGAGAATAGACTTTTTTTTTCTCTGCACTTCTCCAATTCAGACCTGCTATTTTGTAGCTTTTACCTTTGCAAGCCTGTCATTACATCAGCAATCAGGCTCTGACAACTTGAAGTTAAGTGTAGATAGACCCTTAAATGTGATTTATAACTTGTGTGTGTTTGCCGGTGAACTACGGAATTGAGCCACAGGCCTCATCTCCTAATTGCTTGCAAAATTGATCGCGTTTCCCGTCTCATCCATCACACTCTGCACCCCTTTGACCAATTTTATATTAGTATGCAATGCATATGCATATGAGACCTTTCAGTACTGTGTAAGGGCTCCTTTTCTTTCTCGCCGTCTGTGACTTACCCGGACAGGTGCATGCGCTATACGCACATTATATGAGACACACAGGAAATCACAGACACATATTCAATAACAGCCGGGTTGAAATGCACGATGTATGTCGGCAACGTGTCATTTTGACATCTTGTCGTTTCCGTGACTGTTTGCGCGTAGACGTGTGTGTGACAATTATTTCGGCAGTCATTTTTACCTTGGAGTGTTAAAAATAAGAAGTTATGGTATTGGTTTAATTCATTGGAGAAATTACCAGCAAATCAGAGAAGTACAGAGAAAAGAAAGTGTCTAAAGGTCCATGTTACAATGTGTTTATTTTGGTTTTATTTGATTTTTATTTTGGGAGTGCGGGTTACACTTACTCGCCCTCTATAGTCCGGAAATTACGATACAAACGATATAAATAGGCTGACAAAGATTTCACCTTCACTCGTTGACAGTTCAAATGATATTTGACGTCTATAGCCGTCTATGGCAGTGAATGAGTTGTTCGAATCCAGAAACACCAATATTAGGCCCAAAAAAATATATTATAATGTTCGGTACACCCCAAATGTTTTTTTTTGCTGATAAGCTAACATTAATAGAAAAGTTGTCCAGTAGGTCAAATGTAAAAAAAAAAAAAAATTGTGATGTCATAACGGCCAATCTTATATTCCAAGTCAATTTTGATAATCCCTCCTGACTCAACGTACGTCAGAACAAGCTTGTCTTCGGTGACGGCTATAATACCGATCCACGCCCTGTCTGTTTCAATGGCGGCTAACATTCCTCGCACACCCCTGCGTCACATTGCGTTCCGTCAAGTCTCATTATGTCGCTTTTGATCGAAGATGGCCGTCAATGCCGTCGCGTGACTGCCTCCGCGGTCGTCTCGTCTCCCGGCATCATCCATCCCTAACGCTTTCTTTCTGGCTGCCAAGCTTGCTTATCAATGCTGACATCCCCTACTATCTGTCGCCCATTATATTCCGCTATCTACTCCCCCCCCCCCTCTCCCATCCCTGCCGCTCGTTTTACAGCTTTATGCAAAGGGACAGACAATGGGGGCTGATAGACAGCACATACGGTTTTTAGAAATAGCTCCCTGTCGGCTTAAATGTAAAAGTTCCTAATAGCTGCGAGTCAGCATAATCTGGAGATAAGCACCACATTACAGGCAATACGAGCGTTCGCCCGTACCGATGTAGGGTTGCGCTTCGATATATCTCTATTCACTTAGGCGCACGCGTTTGCCTCGTTCTCGGAGTTGGAGCAAGTGCTCGTGCATTAGTGCCGCGGTGGCTGTTTACATTTGCTTCAGAGATGGCAAAGTACTTTGAGCACCACCTCTGGCCTTTATTTCATATCCCTCCATTCAGCTTGTTGCTAGGCAGGCCGAAACGTATGTAAAATGCTTTTATGGGTCACGTTCGTGCCGAGAATGAAGCGGACTGTGTAGATGTTTCACTCTCCATTCTGTCAGAGTGTGACATCAACATAAAGCCTCAGGCAGCTTGGCAATATTCCCACCCCCGGGGAAAGAGCCAACTTTGTGTTTGGTCCTGCAAAATTGTAGTTTAGCCCATTTGATGCGCCTGATTCTCGACACCGTCCAACTTTTTTCCACCTTCTGATCGATCAAAGACGGAGAAGGCTGAGATCAGCCAAAGAATGAAAGAAAAGTGCTTCCAGACAAGATGTTGTACCGGAGTGTAAAAAAAGTTGTTTTCTTCTATGATGGGTACCGCGTGTTTTCCGTTTTTTTGCCTCATTAGAGAGACTGCCAAAGTGAGGAATGGGGATTTGATGAAAGATGCAAAGCATGAAAGTTTCGAGTGTTTATGTCTGACATAAACTTGTTAGCTTAGCTAGCAATCAAGCAGCTTTTTAACGACAGCCCCGGACAACCTTTGATTTGCCTGGATCCCAAGATTTTTTTTTTTTAAACCAATAGGCGGGATCTCAATTTACGACATGCTGGACTTTAGGTTTCAAAACGACACGCAATGAACGCTCAGTTACTGCCAAAGGTACTTAATGTAATTAGGACTTTACAACTGTGTTAGCAGATTTCAAGTAGCGCCTCTTGCATCAAGATGAGCCAGATAAAATGGCTCGGGTATCTGTTTGGGATGCCTTGTGGGGTTTTCTGGCTCTGGGGAAGACCAAGGACACGCTGGAGAGACTTTCGAAGATAAGGTCTGGAAAGAAGGAGGTCTGGGATTTTGAACTTGGATATGGGAATGGAGATGGGGTTCCTGGAATGAAATGAAAAGGCCCAGAAGATATCTTGTAAAAGAATCAAGTTATACAGTTTTAATCTAATTTGATTTTTTTTTTTTTGACCAGGTAGTCACGCAAAACCCTCCAATGATTATTTTTATTTTTTTGGTGAAATATGGAGTGCTCTATTTGGCTCTCAGGAATACCGCCCAAACGGTTCCACTTAGATATCAGGAAAAGACCTCTCAAGTGTTATTTTTTAAAGCCATACATTTCCCAAACAAATTATCTCCTCTGGACCTCTCAAAGGAAATTGAGCTCGGAACATGTTTTTCTGGGTGAAGGATTCTCCCATGCACATGCCTTTACACTCGTTGGCCTTTAGAGCAGCTTAAATGTTGCCTGCATATGTATGAGAGGGGGCTTATCGTAGTCTGAGAGCTCAGAATAACCTCTTTTCTAAACAGAATTCATAAATCAGAGTTATTCAAATTCCCGAATCCCGAGCAATCTCAACGACTATTTCCAGCCTCGTGTTATTTCGAATGAAGTGTACGTTTCTGACTTGACTTAGTAGGTTGAGATGCTTTTTGTTTCTGCTCTGCTGGACCTTGTTGGCGCTCTAATTTTCCGCTCTTCTGATCGTGTTGAAGAACACGGAATTTTAATTACAATTAGATGTGGTGTGGTCCTGTTGATATATGTGGCAGATTTATAATCAAAGTTACGCTTTAGTGCGTCGTACATTACAGAGGGAGGCGATTTGTTTTGCTTTCTTCTGGATTGTCTAAATGACCGCGCCGTCGAAAAGTCCCACCTTTCATTTTGACATTCTGGATTCTGGGAAAAAAAAATATTTGTTTGACTTTCTCGCCACCTTGGCCCATTGACCCACAAGATGCAGAAGGTGGCATCCACTTTTAAAAACAATCTACCGCTACTCAGAGGAAACGTGTTGAATTGCGCTGCTTAACTATTGTTAGCATAGCATAGCATAGCATAGCATAGCATAGCATAGCATAGCATAGTTCATTCTCCAAAGACAACTCTCATCAATAATCAATGTAATGATAATCGTTTCGGAAGCATAAGTGGTTGTATTGAGTGTTTATATAACTTGGCTCACAATTAATGTTCTCCGAAAGAAAGCTAAGCTAACAGCTAGCTATTTGGTTGCTGTAAATGCTCAATTCAAAGCACCACTATAATATTTTGTAATTATTATTTTTTTAACATCTCGTTTCACGCAGCTTGAGCTCTAGAAAAGTCAGCTCCCCTGAAACAAGAACGACACCTGCATAATTCATACAAATAAATTTGCAAGTTGTCCCCTTGCCCACCTCCCTACGCCTGTTGAGACCATAGAAGTGAAGATTCGGGGCCAAAGATGGACAGATGGACCCCTCCACCAACCCCATGGTCAATATCTTTCCCACGCCAAGCACCGCCGCTGCCACCATCCTAATTAGCCTCCGTTGAGGCGTCGCCCTCATCTTTTTTCACCGAGCTCCCAAATCTGTCCGCCCTCTTCACTCCTTGCTGCCTCTTTGCCCCTCATTTTCCCTATCAACCTCCTCGTGGGAGATTTCTTCCGCATCCCATCTTCTCACAGGTCGCCCTCGTACTTGTTCCACCCCCCCCCCCCCCTTCCTGTCTTTATCTCTGGTTTCACTCCATCTGCTTCTATCCACCAATATAGCTGTCTATGTATTTTACCGTGGGCTTTCCCCTCTAGCGTTTATGCTATTGCAAAAACGTTCCGGAATTTCTAGTTCTGCACTTATCACACTCGTCACGACTGAAACCCAAAGTCAATGTTGAAGGTTTTTTTTTCCTCATTCCTCCGCCAAACTTTTAGTTGGCGTTTTGGTCCCAATTTAATGTATTAGATCTAAAGTGGAGTAAAACTAAACTTATGGTCAACTTCATCAAAGACTCGCACACCACGGGGATGCATTTGACCTTTGGGTTTCCCTTGTTTTCCTGCTTGACAGGACAAGCTTAAATGAAGGCTCACTAGGGCCACTTCACACCCCCCCCCCCGCCCCCCTTTTCCCCTGCAGCAAACAAGAAGTGCCGCTAGGCTCGTGTTGTCTCATCGATCCCGAGCACGCATGGACGGGCGCACGCAGACTTGTAGTCACAGACAATGTGGGGGCAGGATAATAACGCTCATTTCTTTAAAGCTGTGGGAGGACTTATACCCTCCGATTGGCTCATTTATCCAAATGCGTGGTGGGAGGTCGAGCTGTAACAGGCATATATCATTTTTCTTCTTCTGGGGTTTGAAATTTGTAATTATGCCAGAAAGCGTGCTCACTTTTTTGCGAAAATGCCGTATTTAATATGTCGTCGGCAAAGTTGATGGAAAGGTCTCTCCCTTTATTTGTGGTATACCTAGTGTGAGTTTTTGTGTGTGTGTGTACGCAAGAGACTTATTTTCCAGTTCAGTTAGAGTGTGAAGCACAAGTTGGCAGATTGCCCAATGCAGGTTCTATACTCACTCAGTAGAGTCGCAAATGGCAAAGTCACTGTGCGGCTCAAAGCGTTCACAGCATTGTGATTCTGCTTTTCCTTCTTTTTTAAAGATGAAGAGTTGGAACGAAGCATATGTATGTGTGTTGGGTTCGTAAAAAGTTTTCCATTCGTTCACGTCTTCTCACTCCTAAAGATTTATGATTAAATTGATGGAAGACTAAATATTCTATTGTAGGCGTAAATGGCGTGTTTGTCCCTGCAATTGACCGGCGACCAGTCCGGCGTGGAGCCAGCATCAGTCCCGAAGTCAGCTTTGATAGGCTCCAGTGACTCGTGACCTAAATAAGGACAAGCGCTATAGAAAATAAATGGATGGACTTTTTTTTTTTTCCATGTTACTGCTGTTGATACATTGACCTGTAAAATCTGGTGTTCTGTGTAACTAACTAACTCTCCATTCCAGAATGGATTTATGATCCTTTAAGATGGAGACAAGATTCCATAACAATTGGATTTTCACTTTGAGAGTGGAACCAAGTTTGAACATAATCAGCTTATAAGATGACTCGGTAGGAAAAAGAAGGAAGGTGGCCATCGTTTGATGACATAACATGGACACCATGGCAAATGTGGACTCTTCTTATAATGCTACTTCTTAATTGTCAAAGTTTAACAAAGTTGTCAAATGTTTATGGTGAAACTTGAGCTGGTGAATGTTTTTTTGAAAAATAGCACTAAAGTTTGTTAACAATACTGTCATTTAGATGCTAATTGTTAGCCAGGGTGAGAGTTCCCATTGTATATTAGCATTAAGCTAGCAGATGTCTCATTTGTCAATTTATTGATGAATCAGAATTGTATGATTTGAATTGATTACTTGTTCGTCCGAAAAAGGTTCTCTCTGTATTTGGGCAAATGGTTTCTTCTCATCTCCTCACACCATTCAGAGCTATAAAAATACTTTGCCACCTCCCTTTTTATTGCTTCGTTTTATTTGTGTACATTTTGTAGTTGGCAGGAAGAAAGGAGTGAGGATGGAGGCATATTTTTTTTTTGCAGCCTTGTTTGTACCCTTCCACTCATAATTCACTTTGCTGTGTCGTATTTTGGGCTGCAATTTCTTTACGGCCTTTCCACAAATGAAACTTGTTAAATATTCTCCTGCGTCGTCAAGCTAATGTTGTTTTCTTCTCTTCTCTCTTTCTCTATTTCGGCCGGCGCTGGACACTTGGACATATCTGCACCATTAGGTGAGTTTACTTTTTTTTTTTTATTAAGGCAGCACACATTTAAGAGCTCTGACAGTGAACGCGTGGCTTTAAGTGCTTATGGCTTATCTCTTTTTTTTTTTTTTAGCCTTGTGTGAATTTTTTTTTTGGCAAAGGCCCAATCCCTGAGTGCAACTTTTTTTGATTTATGCATTCATTGCGGTTAGCTGGTACACAATGGAATGTGTCAGCAGCCAAAGGGCACTCAAGGGCTTCATCATTTTAATATGTAAGTTATCGTATATTGGCATTAGCTTAAAAGGCTAACGCCATCATATTTGGGGTCAGTTTCATCATAAACAGTTATCTGTAGGTGTCAAAAGTGGACTTGAGGGCTAAAGTATGTCCTAGCTTGAAATCATTTTCTAGCGTATATTGTTGCGTAAAAAAAAAAAAAACGGCATATTGAATTGTAGCCCCGCCTGGCATAGTGTCTCACTGATTTATGGGATTTAGCCCAAGATGCGCATTCAGTAAACTATAGAGGCACGGGAGATTTACAGAGGGGCCATCGCGTAGAAATCAACTCCTTCAGGCTTGGCCACCGGTGTCATTTTCAGCCTCCCCAAATTGTTGGTTGGTGTGCAATTGACTCAAATTTCATGGCTCACGCCTTGACACTGCAAAACAAATATATACTGAAGCCTTCTCGCCAAGCCAATTCGCTGGCACTTTATTGGCAGGAGTTCATCCGCCGGAGCCCCCCGAGACTTGGTGAAAATTTCCGAGATCACTTTAACTTGATGGCAGCGGACTAATTAAATATTTCCGTGATGGATTGCGACGTGGGTTCTTAAGCATTTTTGTTTTATTGCCATCATAAAGCCCCAAAGACCCAAATGTTAATCTGTAGTAATTCTGTTAATGGCAATTAGCATCGACTTTGGCTGATTTCTGGGCGAGTGGGCCGAAAAGGGATCAAAATCATCGCCGGAGTCATATTTATGCTGACATCATCTTTATTTTCACCAGACAGGCTACTATGACATCTCCCTCTTTGTATGAGTGTTATGTTTTTTTTTTTTTCTTCTGTCTGAAGCACTTTGGCAGGAGAGTGAGTGTGCGGGGGTTTTGAAAGGATGCCGGTCCGAGAGAGCAGGAAAGAGACGATGTGGGCGTACGTATGGAAAGGTGATGGCACTTTGCCTCACAAACCATGACTGACTGACGATGCACTAGGAACGGCTCAGTCGATCTTCACTCTACCAAATCGTCATTTGGATCAGCACCAAATAAGTTATCGTGTACACGCTTACGGCGTTTTTATCCACCTATCCATCCTGCTTTTCTTCATTCGCGTGGCAGGTAAAGCGGAGTGAACTCTGGACTGTTTTTGCATTTTTCTGATATTTATTATTCACCAATAAACTCAAATATACATTGAAAAGCAATAAGAAAAGTGTGCGTGTGTGTTGGGGGGAAATTTGCATGATTCACATTTGCAATGTTATCCTCTTGAATATTTAATAGGGTCCAGCTTGGATTATGCACTCCCGTTTAGTGGAAATCAGTTTTGCATTATTCTGAGAGTCAAAACCAATGCGATGAAAGTTTCTCATCAATGGTGACGAACGAATCAAACGCTGAGGTTCTGGGACACCCCAAGCGACCTGGCCCAGATGTTTAATGAATAACATGACTTTGAAAATTCCTCAAAACGGGGGAATAGTCTAGAAAATGGCCGATAATTTACAAATATTTGAGTTCCTGGAGTGCCCTAAATGTATCTTGCGATTGGCTGGCGACCAATCCAGTCAGGTGAGATCGACTCCAGTCCTTTTTTAGCGACCCAGAGCAGGACAAATGGATGGATGGTCTTTATCTTGGCGTCCACCACATTTGTCTCCCTTCTTATCACCCTTCCTCCTTGAAACAATCATCTTTCGCCACTCCCGTGTCCTTCCTCCCCTTCACTATTTCTTCTTTTGGCCACTCCACAGCCAGAGTCTTTTCTGGAAAACTCTCCATTGTGATTCTGTCTTCTTGTTAGCGAGTAGAGGAAGGCGGCGGCGGTACGGCCGGCCCGTTTGTCCCCAGTCCACTCTATTCTCTTAACTCGTCTTTGCTTTCTCCTCCTTTGTCTTCTCCTCAGTTCCCTCAACATCCATTCCTTCCTCCCTTCATCTCCTGGCCAGTAGAAATTACTTGTCCTCTTGCTAGGGCGCATCATCAATCCCGTGATTCATTGCGCGTCGCCGCTGAAACGGCACCTGCCTTGATTGAATCGAGAGGGCGCGGGCCTTTGTATCTGCTCGGACACAGCTGGCCACATGCGTGAGGAATGACTTTGGAATTAACGTTTTTTTTTTTTCTGAAACCCCGGTAAACGCGGCGTATTTGTCTGGCCTCCACCCGAGCAGAGTACGTGCTCGCTCTCTCTCTTCGCCTCCGTCATGCTCTTTCCATTTGCCGTACGCCACATCGCCCACGCCGTGCGAGGCCGAAGAGCTGTTTGCCTGGCCCTCCTACTCTTGGTTTACTTACTTTGTCTGGACTTTATCTGTCCATTTACTACTAAAGACTAATGCCAGCGGAAATTAACGCGGGCAGTTAGTCGGGATGCTAGTAATTGGTAACAATCAGAGAAATGGAAGGCCTTGCTAATGCACGTTGCCTTTCTTGTTGTTTCCATAAAAATGGCCTTTTAGTTGGATACAATAAGTGGCTCTCTGGAATTCCCGCCCACGTATGAAGTGTGAATTTAAACAACTAGGTACAGCGGTGCCTCGAGATACGACTTTGGATCTTTGTGTGACCGTGCTCCTAACTCAAAACCATTATCCGTTTCATAGCGTTGTCTAACCTTGTCATTTTTATGTTTGGTCATAATAATTCTCATTTTAATGTCATTCTTGTTTGGTATTAACTGAGAGTAAGTGTTCCAAATGTATTTGTTGTTACTGTCTTCTTTGACCGGCTATTTAATTTTTTTTCACCATCCATTCATGAGGTTCCACAGAGGCACTGAATTTGTGTCTAATTGATTTAAAAAGTGATTAAAGTGAAACAGTCTGTTAGCCCTGTCTCCAAGTAACTGTGATTTAACAGTCATCAAGCTATAAAAAATTATTTTATTAGTCTCACCGCTGGGAAATTTACAGAGTTACTGCAGTGAAAGCGTTAGAAGGATGGGGGGCATAATAAAAAGTGATCTATATTAAGACGAGGAAAGAGACATGGGCTTGGAGTGAAAATTATTACTTGCTGGAAAAGTACTTACAGCTTGGTCTTTGTGAGGTATTCCGGTTGGCGCTTTACCAAACTACGGAAAATAATGACCCGAGAGAAATGATATATGCCATTAAACAACCAAAGGGATATTTTTCACAGTCCAAAGGCAAGATGGCGGCGACACAATCAAGTGAGTGGCGTTAGTCATCATGTCGTGATTGTTGTGCCAAATGCATTATCCACCTCCGGACTTACCGTATAGAATGGTGAACTAGACATTTCTGTAACTCCTATCAACGTGATAAAGTACCAGGAGAATATTTACCTTATTTGCCTTTTTCCTGAAAACGATGCGAGGCATAACAATTTTCATTCAATGTTTTTATTTTTCAGGTGAATCAGTATATCTCCCATTTAATATTAATATCAATATTTACAGGGCAAGAAATAGCTCTTTATTTTACAAATCGTATCGTGCTTAACTAATGGATTGGACCACCTCCCAATGCAAGGTTTAATTGCATTAAATATTCTGAAAAGAATTTCTAGCTTTAGTTATTATCTAATTATATCCAAATAATGGAAGTCTTTGTTATTATAGTAAATGAAATAGGTGGATTTTCATTTGTGTACTTTTGCTGTCATAGTTTAGTGATGAATGTTGAATTCAATCTCCATTTTGTGCCGCTCCAATGAAAGCTGAAAGAAATGAATCGACAAGCTTTTGTAGGCTTCTCTTTTGTACGTTGGCGTGCAATCTGTTATTCATGTGCGGACGCCGGCTAAACGGAAAACTCATTCCGTGTCGAGGTTTGATAAGATTTGTAGACATGTGTTCACAAGTTTGCTTTTGTGGCTTGCTTGTCGAGAACATAATTGAGTTCTTCATCGAGGGCCGGGCCGGGCCGGGCCAGGCCGGGCCCATCTTTCAGCCATCTTGGCGCTGGGCAATGAGGTCATTAGTGTCAGAAGAACAGTTGATTGGACTGATGAGCATTTAACCCAGGTCCATCTCTCCCAGTGATGTCATTCTCCTCACGTTATTGATCGGTTGCTGCCCGTTCAATCAGTTCTAATAAAACCCGCATGATAAATAGCACAGAGGCAATCGGACACTCTAGCGTTTATTTGCCCAAAACGTAAAGATAAGAATCGTGTAGACGATGTCTTCCGACAAACATCAAGCGTCTCACATACACACAAATGTATCTACTCGTCGGGGTGGTGTGTTTAGACCAGTCGATAGGTAATCAGCTCGGCGGCCATGTAACCCAAAGTAATTCCCTCCTTACCTTTCTGCTTGGTCCTGTGAATTAAAGAGCTGTCAAATATCAGGGCAAATTGGAATCCTCACTCACTCAGATCATCTGACACGCCGCACAAAACTGGCAGCAGACAAACATTTATCAACAATCCATTTTCTATAGCGCTTATAAATATCCATCCGCCAGGGGTTGGACATCTCGGATGACTCGAGGCGGGTGAGGTTAGTTTACACCCAGGACTGATTACCTCTCAATAGTAGGGCATCTGTAAATGTGAATAGCCTTTCACTGTAAAAGCCAGCATTGGTTTTTGCCCTTTTTCTGTGTTCTCTATAAAGGGCACCGGGACACAACTGGAGGGAATAAAATTCCAATTTCGCTACTAGTACGAGATTTTATAATTCAAACCTGGAAATTTGCTGTCGGGTTGACTGACAATTGTGCCAACAGATGATGACAGATGATTTGTTTACAATTTTGCTTGGAGGCGTCCTCTCATCTCACGGATGCAGATGTAGATATACAACGGATAGCCCAAGATGCGAAATGCAAAGTCAACACACTGAGAGGAGTGTGTTATTATGATATGGACCAAAGGACGGGAGCGACGTGGAAAGACGTGTGGAGGAAAAGGTCAGAAGGTCAGAAGGTCAGAGTGTTAGCCTGAATCCATCCAACTGGAGAACTGTGATTTTGTTGGACTCTCATGTCATTGGGGCTTCCAGCTTTGCCTTCTTTGAACCTGCTGGAGGTTTGATATCGCTACGTTTAGTCCAAAAGGTGATAACACAGATGCTCCACTGATATTAAAAGAGAAGCATAGCAATGTATTTCCTGGAAGAAGACAAAAACTGTGAAAATAAACTTTCAAAAAAAAATGATAAAAAAAAATAGTGACGCAGTCTGTATGGTAATGGTGTTCTCCTCAACATTCCGTTCAACCTGACTTGTTTTCGCTAATACAATGCTTCCCGTCTGTCGCTCTCGTGCAACCTTGTTGTCTTTTCCAGTTAATTTTGGCCTTGCTTGACTTGGCTGGGCTTGTCTCTTGCCTGCACAAACGTTGAATAACAATCAAGCCCGTTTTTTTGTGCGGAATGTGATGAAAACAGTCATGGCCTCATTCATTTCTACCAAAATCCATGATTTCATCTCCTGATATTGTGTCAGCAAAGTTTTGCATCTTCATTTGTCAAGTCGCTTTCATTGCAACCTTTTTTTTTTTTTCCTGCATTAAGAGATAAAAGAACCTAAGCAAGCGAAGCTTTTTTTTTTTTTTTTTTTTCACGGTAAAGTAAGTTTGATTATGGATACTGTTGTCGTTATCTGCCTAATTGGACACACTAGCTGTAGCGTTAAATGCTACAGTCTCACTGGCATGTGTAAATGTGTAGCAGCTAATTAAAAGTGTTTACCTCGTGGCTACGTTTTGTTTCTTTAGTTAAGTGATGTGGTTACTCGAACTCGGCTGCGCGTTGAGTGCTTGTCCTTATGTGGGCAAGATTTTCTTCCACTCTGCTTCTTTGTCCTGCTCGCCACGCTGCTCCTATCTTAACTTTAAGCCTCTGTTACTGGATCAATTTCCATTCGTTGCGCTCTTCACATTTGACCTGTGATTGACTGGCGATCAGTCCGGGTTGTGCTCGGCCTTTGCGTGAAGTTGATGGATCGATGGGATGTGGAGGACGGACGTGAAACAAGGAACGGGTACTCCATCCATTCCTTTTCCATACTGCTTATCCTCTTGACTGTCAGGGGAGGCTGGAAGTCATCCCAGCTGACTTGGACAAAAGACGGACACCTTGTGCTCGTCGTTTGGCGATCAAGCGGCGGAGACCGATGACTTGAGATCAAGAGCTACTGTAGCTGTTGGAAAGACATCAAGAGTCTAAGTGAAAGAAGTGAGCAATGAGGGAATCCAAGCGGTCTTTTTGCTGGAAGTAGACGATCATTCCATCATAGTTCTTCAGGAATGGATAAATGCCATGATTGTGTGTAAATGAGACTTTTATGGATGGTTCTGTTGCGCTCACACCTAAGATGAGCTGGATCGGTCTGAATCATCTGAAGCCTGCCCGGACGAGTCGAATAAAAGGGCATTGCGTTGAAGAAATGTGGTTGTTTTTATCGAAGAGATGTCAGACTGTATCAGTTCTGTGATAGCGTGCTTGGATAGCTAAGCATACTTTAATTAGGTTTGATTAACATTCCTTTGCCATACCACAAAAAAAAAAAAAACACTGACAAAACCACATCAAAGTCTTTGAGTAATTTATTGCCACTTCCGGTTAAAAGTCCGTGTTCACTAAAAGATAAAACCAGAATTACGCATGTACTAAAACTGCTAGCTTAATGCTAATGTTATGGGAAATGCATATATAAACGTTTAAGCAAAAAATATTTGAATACAAATGAGCAGCAATGCATTTACAGTTATATATCCATTATATTATATTTTGTATTTTATTCATTTTATTATATTTTTTGCGTAACCAAGTACAAGATAATTTTATCATAAAAACATTGAAAGAAGTTTTTCGGTGAAACGGATTAATGTCATTTCCCGTCATTTCAATTGGGAAAGATGATTTGAGATGCGCGTGATTTGAGTTGGACTAGAAAATGAATTACGTTTGAATTCGAAGGTCATTTGACTTGAAAAGCTATTCAGGCTTCGAAATAAAATCCAATCACAGTGAAGGTTTATTGATCACACTTAATGGTGTAACCCACTTGAAATTGGCATTCCACCATTATGTGTAGTACTTACATTTCTTTGTGAAATTATTCTGATGTAAATGTTGACTTTTATTCAAGAATGCAAAGTAGGAATGCGAGTCATTGCTGTTTATTGACCATATTAATAAGCCTCGGTTGAAAACACGAGGAAAAGACAAAACAACAGCGTCGAGAAAAAATCATTGCTTTCAGTGAGTGGGGACATGGCGCAATGAGAATCCAAGCCCACTTGATCGAATCTCAAGTGTGATTAGAACGTGCATAGCTTGCATTATAAGTAACTTCCCCCCCTAGAGAATGCTACCGCCGCGTTTGTGTGCTTGACGTTTGGTTGAGGCTAATATGGACTCCGTCTAACGAGAGCAAAATTGCTTCACGCCGCCAAGCCCGCCAGCGATGACTTGAATGTTCTGACGAGCATGTCTTACGCCGTCTCCGCTTAAAAGGCTGCCACACGCATGCACGAGCTTTTGTTGTGGTATTCCCAGACCTCTGCTCTCGAAGCAGGCATACGTTAAATTGCGCCTTGCCCTTCCATTATTTTACGTTCAATGAGTTTGCCATTCCGATAAAGGGTGCCTATGCGCAGTCAGTCGCTGTCACCGAGCAGATTGTCCCATATCTCATCATGGCGTGGTCACGGGGGGTCAGGAGGGAAGAGGCAGCGGCTGGCGAGGTGGGTCCGGGCTAGCTTGACGTGATATAAAAGCCTGTCAAGTGAAGACAGGAAGTGTCACCGCGTGTGTGCGCATCTGTTGTGCGAGACAGAAGGGACGCTGATAAGTGTCGAGACGGGCGGGCGGCGGAGGATCGCTAGGGCCTGATTGAAGGGCGGCTCCAAAGGTCAAAGTCAAAAAGTCGACCCAAGATGCTGAGAAGCGCTCAGTGATTGAGGTGTGATCGTAAAAAAAACGAAGCTGCTCGCACAAACTTGTTGTAATTCACTTCAACCTAATGAATGTTCTACTTAAGCCAAATGCAGTGTTAGTTCTTCCTCTTACTCACTCTCCACGGATAAAATGTAGAATTGGTCCGAGAATATCGATATCAAAATATGAATACGTTTGCCGATGTCTTTTTTTTTTGATTCATCGAGGTGTGCAGAAATCATAAAATAGTTGTAAACAGCCCTTCGAGGCACTCGAGGTAACTAACGCTAGTTGCTAGTTGTGCACTTACCTTCCAGCCATGATCCTTGTTGAGATGATTTGATAAAATTTGTTTTCCCTTTGGTGCTTTGTGAGCTGAGCAGGTGTGAGCACAACCGTTTGTTGCTCTTGGATACGCACCAAAAAACTTCAAGACTCTCATGACAGGCAAATTCCTAACCAATAACTGTCTTAAAAGCAAGGTCGTGTTTTCTTTTTTTGGTAAACAAAGCAATATTTATCACTTTTTTTTTTTTTTCCGCTGCAGTTCTTAGTGTGGAAATGCTTTATCACTCCTGCTGCCTCATCATAATGACAACTCATAACGCATATTAGTCTTTACTTTGTTGTTAAAAAAAATAATACTTTTTGTATCCAAAAGCTCAGTTGTGATAAATTGCCACGTTTCTACCTCTGACAGCGTGATGAACATTGGAAAAAAAAAATATATTTCTGCTTCCATATCTCCAAAAGGTTCTCAGCTGTGATATACTGCATCAGTCAACTCTTCTGGGGGGAAAACACAAATATTATGCAAACATTCCGTGAAGCGTTTCATTCCCTGGCATCCGAGGTCACGTTTATGAAGTTGGCGGGTGTTTCTTATTTTTTTTGCATGTTTACTTTTGCGAGAAGTAAAAAAAAAAAAAGCCTCCTGAGCCAAAATTTAGCCGCCACTGTGCGTAAACTGCTGCAGAGTCAGAGCCTTGGAAGAGCGACCGCAGAGTGGGCTGTTAGAGCTGCCAGCTTCCCCCTATCCACCCCCTCACCCCACCGACGAGCTTGATTAATTAGACCTCGACTTTGTTCGTGTGATATTTGGAGTCGGTGTACAAGCACGCCAACGGTTAGGAGCGCAGTTAGGAGTGATATTTATGCGGCTTAGTGTACCTGTTGGCTTTTTTTTTTTTTCCCCTTTCCTCCACTGTCTGTGCTTATCTCAGCCCCATATCTGGGATTGTTACAATGCTCCTGCTTTGTTTTCATATCCTGCTGCGCTGTTGTTTACAGCCAGGTTCTTGTCAAAGTGCTGATTTGCATATTTGGGGGAAAAATTGGATTCAAATGGAAAGAAATTATTTGTATTTCCTTATGCATGTTAGAACTACCAGGGTAGGGTCTGATAACTGAGAAATTGTTTAATTGATAGCTAGCATTATTGTGTAATGACAACTTTCAGAAATGAGTGTAGGGCTTTCATTCATATGTTTTCGAATTCGTTATTTTATCGATTATTGCCTCGATTAATTGGATAAAAAAGGAGAGTGTACAAATGTATTATTCATTGATTGCTTGGTAGCTATTTTTTTTTCTAAAGTGCAACATTATGTTGGCAATCCAAAGTGTATCTTTGTAGTAGATTCTTGCAGCCCTATCAAAAAACAAAACAAAAAACATTGTTCATTAATTTGCCCCAAAGTTCAAATTTCCTGATTGTGGCTACTTCCAGACTTCACAACCATTTTTCTGATCAGCCTTTTCCACCAAGAGACAAGATAAAAGAAGCTGTTTTCACTTTTGTTGTTTGAAAACCACAACCCATCTGAAAGAATCAGAAAATGGGACAAAAATAGTCAAATATCCGCCAGCGACAATGTGGAAAAAACATCTGTTTTTCTTCTGAAGCAAGCACAAAGACTTCTTTTTTTTTTTTCTAATTCTGAAAAAGACGGAAAATTAGAAATATTGATACATTTTTGTGTTTTTTTTTTTGTGCCTGGTGAGGCAGCCAAGACATTTTTTTTGACTTCATATATTTCTATAGCTGAGGTCAGATGAGTCATATTGTTAAATCCAGTAAATAACAGCAAAGAGGGTTTGGTCTTGACTCCTTCGTGGACCTAGTGAGTAATGCTTGAACCTTGAAGATAGTAATTATACGCCACCAAAACGCCTCCTTCACTTGATGAAAATTAGAGGTAGTGTTGTCAGACATCTTTGCTGACATCAAATTCCGTTCTTTTCACAACAAAGTCTTCCCACTTGGAACACATTTGGCCCGCATTCTGTTCACACCTGACCAAACAAACCGACCCGCAAAAACAAATTCCTAAGGAGCAACCTGAGAGCTTCGAGGAGAGTTTAAAAAAAAAAAAAAAAAAGGACGAATGAAGGTGAAGACAGACTAGATGATAATGCTTCTCCGCATCCAGAAGATCTGCCAAAATCACTCTGGTGGCATCGTGACACACCAACCGCAAAATCAAGTGCGTCCTACCCTGCGTCTGCTGAAGAAAAAAAAAAAAAAACGCTCCTGTTCATTTATCAACTTTGTTTATCATGCAAACTGATAAGCCTCGCAGACAGACTGGCAGATGGCCTGCATGTGAAATGACTTTTTCCTTCTTTTTCCAATAACTTCATATGATATCTTCCATTCCTCTTCTCTTTACACATTGCCGCTCTCTCTCTCTCTCTCTCTCTCTCTCTCACATCCACACTTGATTGCTCCTCCGCCCACACTTCTGTTGCATTACTTTCTCACCCTTTATGCTCCATCCATCTTCACCGGCAGCCAATACAGGAACTGTTGGTAGAGGGCCATTTTCTGTGAATCTGAGCATTGTTGCGTCTCTCCTGTTAGCTATTCATGAGCAACCCTGCATACCTGACTGAATCCGGATATAACCGGAGTGTCACGTCTAATGCGGATATGTGAGGCATCCCGAAAAGGAAGAGTGGGCGATTACCTATTCGTCACAATCAGGCAAAGTAAAGTCTTAACTGCCACCATTTTGTTTTTTGCACAAACCACGGTTGATTGGTTATGTCTGCCGAAGTTGCGTTTCTGCTATCATATTTTTGGTTCAAATAAGGGGTATCGTCTTTTCGTTTTGGTTTTTTTGGAGGGACCGGTTTTCCACCAAAACGTTTTTGGGAGCATTGCGAAACCTCTCTGACGTGTTGAGACGCCGCCTCGTCTACGACAACGGGATAAGCTAACGTTATCGTTGGATCATTTTGGAAGTGTGACAAATGACAAATTTGACGGACCACTGAGCTATTGGCAGTGGTTTGTGTCGTCCCTGCCAGTGGAGCCACTTTCTGATTCAAAGACCTCACATCATGTTTTTAGCAAATCTGGACCTGCTAACGGAAAAGGGTCATCATCATGGTGGAAGATGCTAAAATAAAAATCGTATTCTTTCCGACTCCATCCCAGACCCATAGGTCGAAAAAGTTTGTTGAAAATCTAAAGCTGTGTAAGTTTGCACCATCCGACCAAGCAACGTCGTTGCCATCGCAGACATAGCGAATAATCAATCAGTGACTGATGCCTTGGTCTGTCTGTGCTCTCAGTACCTTATCTTTCAATTCAAAGGTTTCACAGCCAGTCAAGTGTTTGATACACTGCACGCATCCACTCGCCACATTGACTTACAAATTGCAAGAAGTGAGGAGATGAAACTCTGAACTTTGAATTCTACACTGTCTTTGAAGTCTCTCTCTCTCTCTCTCTCTCTCTCTCTCTCTCTCTCTCTCTCTCTCTCTCTCTCTCTCTCTCTCTCTCTCTCTCTCTCTCTCTCTCTCTCTCTCTCTCTCTCTCTCTCTCTCTCTCTCTCTCGCTATAAAGTTGAACAAAGAACACTTGTACGTAAATATGTTATGGAAGTGCCATATCTTATATCGTCTATATATTACCAAATATCCCGAGAAGGAAAGCAGAAAAAGGTTTTGGCAGAATTTCTCTCACACGATCACAGAAATGAAAATGCTGGAAAGTAACATCGCCCGTCTCCTGCTTGTTAAACTGGGACAGCCGAGTGCTGTTAATGACTTCTCTGTGTCTGCAAGAGTTCAAGTACACCTGCAACACAAACACAACTCCAGTTTTTTTCTCAAAGTGTAGCGGTGACAGCAAACTGATTAAAGATATTCCGAGTCGCTATCACTTAAAAAAACAACAACAACAAAAATACCCCTCACAAGTTCCATTTGCATACATGCAAAACAAAAAAAAATCCACCTTAAAATAGAAATGCCTACCATAACTGCTTTTTTGTGAAATTGAAAAAAAAAAAATTAAAAAAATCCAATCAGCTCGTAAATAATGAGTGCGTTTTCCTCATCATTAGCAGTTGTTGGCTGCTACTAGAAAAAACTTCCGCCGGAATAGCGGTTGACCTTCTATCTATCGTACGTCGATACCTTTTGTGTGTAAATGCGGATGAGAAGATCGCAAAGTTGTTCTTTCTTTCCGAAGGACATCTTTCTTCCGCTTTCTTTCAAGACTTCGATCAAGAAAACTGTACGTTGAGTTATTTTTTTGATCTATTTTTGTCTCAAACTACAGTGACTTAACATTCCGCATCGGATTCATGACAAGGACATGTGCTTTTGGATTCTTCTCAACTTTTCTTCCATACTAGACAGCATCAAAAATGGCAGAAAAGTGGAAGAAGCAGGTCGTAGAAGTGAAGCTTAAAACGCTTCTCCTGCCCACGTACTGTAGCTAACAGGTAAATCGCAATGCCCGAGGATATAACATAGAGTGTTTTGAAAAGAGGAGCGAACGAGTGGGCCAGCTCAGGGAAAAAAACCAAAACAAAATCAATGCTATCCTATGCTCGAGATGGAACTGAGATAAACACAAGGCAAGGCTAATGGAGACCGATGAGGAGCAACACGATAAACGTCTGAAAATAGACATAAAATAATGGCCGCTGCGGACTAACATTCAAAATGGATGATGGACACTGGAGCCTCGCTATTGGATTTTCTCGGCACCCGAGCCGATATTACTCATCGTCGGGTGACTGAAAAACGGTGCGTTGTCAAACTGTCACGACCAATAAAAAGAGATGCTTGAAGTTTTGGAAAATGTTGCAGTTTGAAGGACTGACTTTGGATGAAAAAAAAAAAAAGTCCCACATGAGGAATGCGTAAAACCTGTACAGCAAATCTCCTGAATTCTCATTTATATATAACAGCTGTGCCGCAAATAGAGCACCGAACACTTATCCGAAAAACGCACACATCCGAAACCCAAGCGTTGCTACCTCTCCCACTTGGCAGACGCTACTGGAGATGACAGCCACAAAAAAAAAAAAAAAAACGGCTTCTACCCACACGCCATCAGACCTCTGAACGAATGACATCACAATCTGTCAACCACACCGTGCGATATTTTTTTTTACGTCTATAATCTTGCTCGCTTCAATGTTTACACTGTGCGATACAGCTGCAACCCACTGCACAACTTTTTTTTTTTTTTCTTTTGCACAAACTAAATAAACTAGTACGACTGCCAAGCTCAAATACACTGTCCTTTTTTTTTAGTTTTGAAATTAGGAGTTTGAAAACCTTCTTATATACATGATCTCCTCCAGCATTGCTCTTTCATGATAGAAAATTTGCTCTTAATTATCTTTTTTCTTCTTTGTGTCGGGGGACCATTAAATTAAGAATTTTTTTTGCTCATTTTGACATTATTATTAGAGCCCCCACTAGTCTAATATTGCTTTAGTGGAATATGAGTTAAACCCAAATATTCACCTGTTTTTATCCATCACAGGGGGCGGCCATTTTGCCACTTGCTGTTGATCGAAAACGACATCAAATCCCCAGATCTCAGGTCACAACCAATCACGGCTCACAAGTTTTCTAAAGCTGTGTGTTTCGACACAGAACATATATATTTTTTTTAATATATATTTTTTTCGGTTGAGTTCCCCTTTAAGGGTTTTAATGTCGCGCTATAGCATGAGAGCCATGTCTCGGTTATTTCCTCGCAATTATTAAAAGTCCGCAGGCAATTCTAGCCATGCCTATTCTCATTTCATTGAGATCCACTGCCATGGCATGAAGCTATTTGGCAGGAAATATTTCTGTGCACAACACCCACTCGGGTGAAATGTGTTGCGATGATGACCTCTCTCAAACAATCACATAAGACTCCATCGACGCCCTTCACCGAGGGCCTTCCGAGTTTTCGCCGTTGGCCTCAGCGTTATCAAAAGCAACAACCGAACATCAAATTGTAGTATTCGGTTTTCCAGCAGTCTTTTATCTTTCATATTTTGTCTGGACTATCCAGTTCTCCATTGCTTTCTCTCCCCCCGCCGTACTACTTCTTGTTTGTTCGGATGACCTCCCCTCCACCCAAGCACTTTATCGCCGTCTGCTCTGCTGGGCTGTAACGGCGATACCCCTTGGCGCCGTTCTTGTGATCTCCACCTTCAATAATGAATGAGAGGATACAATTCGTCAATCACTTCACAAGCAGGCAGGCAACAATGTGCAAGGTCAGGCCAGTGGCAGCTGTCAGAGGGACGATATGATTGGTGCATGAATACGCCGTGCACACACAAGAGAGCACGCCAAAAAAAAAGAGAGCAAGCGGGATGGATGGATGGATGGGGGTACTTTAGTGAGGGCGGGGGAAAAAAAAAAAAAGAAAATAGAACAAAACGGGGGGATGAAGTGAGCTGGCTTGAAATGATCCTCCAAAGAGGTGAGACAAGATAAGGATAATTAAACAATAGCACAATCACTTGCTAGAGAAGCGAGGACAAAAATACACTCGGCTCAGACTGCCCCGACCAAGCTCAAGGTTAGATATCGCTTTCTCTTTTTTTTTTTTTTTCTTTCGTGTGTAAATGTGGCAGTTGAATGGCGTCGAGATCCGAGTCGGACCCGGATCTGGGTCGAGCGTGTGTGGAGCCCAGGGGCCAAAGCGTTGAAGTTGTGTGATGATTGTGTCCGACAAGGACGCCGCCCTCGGGAGCCAGCCGCTATTGACCCCACCCACTCGACACAATTAGACCCGAACACGCCATCAGAACATGTTTTAATGAGGACATGTAAAGTGTTGGGGTGTATGTGGGCATTGAGGAAGATGAAGCACAGTGAGTAAAAGTGACAATTCATTAGTGTGTGTCACTCCAAAGTGTGGAAATATTTTCACAGTCACTTGTGTACTGTGCACAACTTTCCTCTGTGGAGTCTTTGGTCGCAATGGGAGCTATTTATTTCACTCTCTTCCAAAAGAACAGACGGCAGACTAAATGACAAGGTATTTGAGACTCTGAGGTTTTTTTTTTTTCTCCTTTCTTTTTTTTGCATCAACCACAACATTAGATAAACGTTAGGTACTTTTCACATTGTAACGAGATCCAGTAAAGGAGCAACATTGAATGAATAAATCAATCAATAGAGAGATAGAGAGATAAATAGATTTTTTTAATCATTTATACAATTAATAAAACACATAAAAATATTTCAAAACTATTTAAATTGTATCTGAAACATAAACAAAAATGAAAACAATCAATCTAAAATCAAAAACCTAAAAAAAGTTTCAATCAATCTTTCATTCATGCTTAGAAAAAGCAACAAAGACTAGCTAACAGGTTAGCCAGCCAACTCCGCCCTAAAACGGGTTGATGGCAACACCTTGGAGATTAAAAGAATACCTGCACCTCACATGCATATTTTGCATTTGTATCATAAAAATACCTTGCAATATATGCAAATATTTGATAGATCAAGCCCGTCTAGAAAGTATCAATAAGTGTTTGGGAAAGGATAATTAAAGTATTGGGAGCATCATACAAGTAGACCTAATGAAATGACACTTGACTGTCATTTTCATCAAATAAAAATTATTAAAACACTTTTTATAAATAATGCATACGCAGTTTACCAATTGGTCAGTCTCTTCCTCACTTTTACGGTCCAATTACACAATTTGTGTTGGCGTCTTCTGCATAAAAAAAAAAAACTTCAGGGCGACGGCCCCGACTGTCGGCTCACGTCTGATGTGAGCTCGTCAGGCGATCAGAGCCGACAGTATCATGTAGCATTTGTGTGTCCTCTAGCAGATGTGCCCTGCAGTGTGGCCCACCTCTTACAAATGTCACTGAGCACAGTCTCTTCCATTTGATTGCTTCTCTCCCTCTCTCTTGCTCTCTCTCTCTCATGCACACATTTGCATGAGTGTATTGTTACATGCCAAAGATTTTTCAAATAGTAAATTATTTGAAGTCACAAATGCAGCATTGAATTGAATTGAATGAAGGGAAAAACGATTTGAGTCACAAGTGTAAACAGAGCACAAATTCAACTCGTATCTCAAAAGCAACGGAGTAGTCAAAGTCGTGATTATTCCGCCCGACGGCACCCGCTTAGGTTTTTTTCGGCGTCTTCGCTAACTTGTGGCCTGTTCTGACATCTGTCGATCAGAGAGTCGGGATCAGTCAGTCAGCCGTCGACTCTGATCTGATAGTTATCAGTCAAAGCTTATGGAGAGCGTGATACGAGCCGGCGCCGATGGATTTCGGGAGGAAAGGATGGGAAATCTCCCGCTCTGCTCTTTTAAAACAGCCGCCGCTATTTTGAACACCCAGGAATCGAACTTCTCGTCCTCCTTCGAGGCACGTGGGGTCGCTAATGAAACTTGTTGATGAACACTTAAATGTATTTATCACTTTGCTTTTGATGAAGTGTATCTGATTTTGACACGGGCATGATCCACTTCACCAGTGGAGTCTCGCTTTTATAACTTGAGTAATTAAAGGTAGCGTGAACAGCACTGGTTCAAATATTCACTTTGGTCTTCATCTAACCATGACCGAATCCATCATCATCAGCTCCTTTCACCTTGCATCGTCTCATTAATTGCCTTCCCCCCCCCACCCTTATTTCTTTCGGCGTGCTGTTAACACGCAAAAATTTGAACTCCTCCCATCCCCAACCGCCGCGTGGCTTTAATTGCGTGTTGTAAATGACTGTTAAAACAAGTGCAGGCAGATTTATTAGATCAAAATGGACTAGAACTCATTTGCACCCAATAATCAAAAAGTCTTCTGCGGCGGGGAGAAAAAGTGCTTAGCCAAACAAATTGCTACTGCTTATTAAAAGTCAAATTACATGTCATAAAAAGACTGATTTAGGTATTTTGCAGCAAAAGCGTGTGCAGCCAATCAGTATTCATCGTAGGCGACAATCAATTCTGTCAGGCCGCTTCCACGACAGGGGTGTAGATGAAGTGATTTTTCGAGGGCGACTGCCTCCCAAGGGTGACCTCTCCCACTTAAATTCATTAACGCCGCGTGAGTTCTACCTTCCTCTTCTTCTTGACTCTCCTGTCAGTCAACACTCGACGGGAAAAAAAAACAACAAACAAGCCGACCTCGAGTCTCAGCACATTTAACAACGGAATCGACCCTGATTTTCTATGGTTTGGACTAGCTGCTTTAGGCGTAATGGCGGGTAGAAGTTTGTTGACATCGGGCGACAAAGACAGCAGTTAGCTGACCTTGCTCCTCTCAGATGCTCGCTAGCGTTCGCCGTCTCCATCTGTCATTCCTAATGGACTTGGCTTTAAAGCGCAAGGTAGGATTAAAGGGCCACGAGGAGTGAAGCGCGCTATGAAGAAAGTGCAGATAAGTGAAATCGCTGGGGCACTTCAAAAACATCCACATGCTTCTATTTTTATTTTTTGCAAGCGTGCCTGCCTTTCTTAGTCGAGTCACCGGGTATGATAAACCGTTAAGGTTGCATCCTTGCCTCGTCCACATTTACACACACACACACACACACACACACACACTGGCTCACATATAAATCAAGCGTAGATGGAACATTTCCCCCGTGAGCACAGCGAAGGCAGCTATCAATCCAAAGTAGAGGGGCAACTCAAGATGGAGAGAAGGGAGGGAAATGTGGCCCCGGGGTCTCCACTGGGAAAAGGAGTGTGGGAGCGAATGCAATGGACGCTGAATGAGGAAGGAGACTTTAGAGTGAAACACTTTTGACCTTAAAAGTAACTTGCTGTATCAAATTACTTCGTGCTGGAACAAAAGATCACCATTAACTCGGGTGATGATCAAAAAAGGAATTTGAGATTATGGTAGTAGGGCTGTTTGAAAATATGAATTAGGATTGTTTTGGTAGAAATTGAAATCACGATTAGTCAAACCAAACGATTGTTTCTTGTTTGGTACAAAACAAGAACATGTAAAAAAAAAAACCATTAAGATGCATTTTTTGAAACATGATAATGTAAGTACATGGACCAAACATTTTACTAGCAATGCCAAATTACTGGATCAACAAACACTGTGCATTAGATATGAATGCGTATTAATCTATTTTTTTTTTTTTTACAATTATGTCAATTTGGCAATCGTGGAGTGTAATAATTGTAATTGAATTTCCATTAATTGCACAAGTTGTGATGTTAGATACCTTTTTTCCCCCCCAGACCGTGTTTTTGTCTAAAATAAATGCTTGAAACTTTTCCGCGTCAAACAATTTGTAGTCCTTGAATAATTTCAGCCTAAGTTGCAAGTCAACCCAAAAAGTTATGATATCATTTTGGACATTTAGATGCTCCTGAGTGAATCATGTAATGTTTGTGTCTGGCCATTGCGGGAATTCATACATTTACTGGAATCGCAAGTGACAGACTCCCCACTTTGTCACACTTTGGATGAAGCCTGTGATTTTGCACCTTCATGTGCTGTTGACTAATATGCACCTGCGGCCTCGTGACTTTCCGTAGCACGTTCAACTTTGTCTTAATCCAAATATTGCTTCTCTTTGTGTCCGTCAGAGGTGGCACCTTACCTGCGAGGGGTCGGCCTGGAGCAACAAGTGGTGCTGGAGGGAAACAGACTGGTGCTGACCTGCTTGGCTGGAGGCAGTTGGCCGTTGCAGTACCGCTGGTCTCTCAACAGCAGCAACATCACCGACTGGACGCCGCAGTACAGGTCAGATGGCGCCAACTGGCCGCCTCGCTCTAGTCAGGCTAATGAGGTCCAAAATATTTCTGTCAGTTTTGATCAAATACCAAAAAATGCAACGTAATTGCAGTTGTCAAGGTAACAAAAAAGCGATTCCACAATTCTGTCTTTCTCCTTGTCGTGTGTTTTGTGTAGTAAGAGCCAAAGCTTGTCCCCGTTGGCAGAATAAAGGACTTTTTTGTCATCGTTTAAAATAGCGGTAAACTTGGGAGAGCCGATCTACTCGGGTGAGGAAGCAGGAGGTGTTGTGTAACACGTTGGACTGCTCTCAACATTTTGGCAGCTGTAGTTTGATGAGGTCGGCAACACGGCAGATTGGCAGGGCGCTGTGTGTGTCGTATTTGCGCTGCTGTCAAAATTTATAACACGTCTGATGTGAGGAGGATTTTTTTTTTTTTATGAGTGCGTTTTACCTCCGGTTGTTCAAAGACAGTTATAAACAACATATTCAGAATTTCTATTCAGAATTACCAATTTTAAATTGACATTGTTGTTTGAAATTGTGCAATTTAAAAAGAAAATATTTCAGTGGTCAAAATGTTTTTTTTTCCCCCCCACACTAAACCTTTAATAAATCAACACCTTAAGAAATAATACAAAAAAAAAACAAGTTTTTAATATTTCCCGAATACATTCTTTTAAGTTCAATTCTGTTTTATTAGACACGGTAATCTTGTTTTCTTTCTCCCTTTCTTGTCTTTATTAATGACTGAAATTAAAAACAAAAAAAAATGATTCCCAATCTTCACTTTGCTCTCTTCTAAAATTGTGCTTGTTGAATCATCTTTGAGCCCACCCGGCAACAAGGGCAGCCAGGTCGATTGCAAGCCGCCTCCGCAAGTAAAAGCTGATTGAACCCGTCCTAAATCATCCAGAGAATTGAGCCCTGCAAGCCAAGCAGCGACTGTGTCACCAAAATGATTGTATTGATTGGCAACTGTCAACACTGAACTTTGAGTCCAGTGAGATATCTCCCAGCTAAACTTGCCGGGTGCTTAAAAACTGCAGTGACAGCCCTGCCGCCACATCGGTCTAATAAAATGTAATGACAGCCAGAAAGCCAGCGCTACCGTGTTACATTACGCTATGTGCTATTCTTGATTAAACGGAATTATACGAGCCTTTCAAAAATGACGCCGGCATAAAAACAATGCACATTGGACGCTATGTGTGTTGTTGGCACAAGTTGGCATCATACACTGACAGCCTGCGAGTTAAGCACTTGGCCGGCCTATTATTCATAATGAGCCCCTAAGCGATGTCCAGTTTTTTTTTGCGTTTTTTTTTTGTGTGTGTATTTGCATTAGAGAGTTTGTCCAGTGTGGCAGCAACCTAGATCCTACGCCAAGATTGCCATTAGGGAATCCCTGTCCATTTAAAACCCATTAATACATTAATAACCTCTCAGGAAAAAAAAGAAGAAAAAAAAAAACCATGGATGTAGTGAAATAAACATGCAGGTGCTGAGCCAATGTAAGATTGCCCAGAAAAAAATAATTTTCAGAATGACAATGGAAACATAAACTCACTACAGTAATCCCTCGCTACATCGCGGTTCGTTTATCGGGATTTCACTACATAGCGGATATTTTTTAAACACATTTCTTTTTTAAAGTCTAAAATGGATAACAAGTGGGCAACATGAATCACATGATATGAAAGGTCATTCCACAATTTTTCATCATCTGTTTTGTCCCTCATGTCATCTGTAGGTTATTTGTGCCGTCACTGCAAAGGACAGACGCTGGACTGTATCAATGCACTGTGAGGAACAGGATGGGCGCCATCATTCATGGAAGAACAGAGGTGCAAGTGGCCTGTGAGTAGAAAAAACTATCTGCCAGTTTGAGAATGAGCATCGGTGGTTTGGTGTGTCACACAACCTTCTGTTTCCTCTAGTTATGGGGAGGTTCTCAGGCCAAGAGCAGAGAACGACGGTGAGCCAAGGCCAGGCCGCCGTCCTCAGCCCGCCTCCCTTGGCGTCCTTCCCTCAACCATTGGCAACTTGGTACAAAGATGGACACAAGATCATTCCCAACCACCGAATGTGAGTAAAATAAATTTGTTTTAAGCATATATTGTGGATTTTCAATTGAAGCAGGTGAGTCTATTGACTAGTTGACCACATTTTTGACACTTTTCCACCCACAGTGAAGCTCAACAAATTCATGTGTTGGCTGAAATGTTTTTTGATACAAATGTGCTATTGGAACATTTTGTTGGGTGAAATATGCGAATATGTGTGTGGCCTGCCAGCATAACTAACCATTAAGAGCACTAACTGCTCCCGGGCGTGCTATGGAATGAGATTGTCTGTGGCCTCTCTGTGCACGTAAATGGTCAGTCTGCTGCTTTTTCACTCCTCTAATGGCACTTCCCAAATGCTCAACGGGGTCATTAAGGAATAAACTCATTTTTATCATTTCAACCGATACAAGGGAAGATATTTTACCTAGTGTTATAAAAGAACAATTATTATTTCAATTATAATATAATGTTCTTTTCATTATGTTTAACTTTTAGCGTTGACGAAAAGAAACGTGCTCTCGCATCAATAGCATTCGTAAAGAGATTCAATTTGAATGTGTGTTGATTACTGAAAAAAAATCCCAAATTGAGGACGAAACTTTCACAAAAGATCTTTTGTTCACTTTGTCTGTGTCAGGATTCCACGCAGTTTAATCTATACAAGGCACAATATATTAATTTCACAGCATTCTGGTGAGAAATGAGCATTGTGGCAAATATACGATTCGTAAATTAAAGATAATCGCATTCGGTTGATGGGAAACTAACTCAGTATGTGAGCCATCCAACACCTCCCATCCTTCGCAAAGAGGGTCATGGTTGACGTCACAGAATCTCCACTGAAAGCGTTCCTAGAGGAATGTAAGCCAAATGTTGGAGCGTCTCCATATTTTCACCCATTTTTACATCATGTAATGGACAGTTAGATGTCCGTCTAGTGTAAATTAGATACAGCCTTTCCTTCAGTGATGTGTTTCTGGAAAGCGTCTCTCGCTGGAATAACATTTGGTGCAATAGGAAATGTGTATTTTTCGTAAAAAAAAAAAAAAAAAGCTCGCCTGGAAATGGGAAGCAGCAGTTAATGCCGCTCATGTTGCCTCTGAAGCACTTTGTCTTTAATAGAGAGAGCCAAATGCATTCCATTGCCCCATAACCTATGTCCTTGACAATATCATCTGAAGAACAGCATGAAAACTGGTCAAACACCTTGCCAAAAAAAACATAATCATCACATTGTAGCTCCAAGTAGCCACTATTTTAAAATATCAACCTGTACGGTTAGAAAGCTGTAACGATTGCAAATCAATTTTACCTGCTGTTGAGCAAATGACGGACAAGATAGCAAGAAAAGGCAATTAGAAAGACAACCTCGATTGATTCCATGGTAGTTTTTCTTTTCTTGCCGTCATTGTTCTCGCCAATAGGGCTAGCTTAAGGTAAGGGACGCGGGAATTGCTCAGGCCTTAACGTGCGGTGTCCCACAAGGGTCAACCCCTGGACCCCTTTTGTTCAGCAGACAAGCTAACCGCTAATCCACTGTTCTGACGCATGTTGTGGACAATTTATTTATTGCTTCTCCTTTATCCAACTGCGGTTGTATGAAATCAACTAATACCAAGTGATGTTGGCAACATTTCTGCCGTTTGATTAGTTTGACACATATGTCAGAATCTCATTTTCCTTCCAAGACACTCGATCCCGCTGCCTTTTCAAGCATAGAATAATCCGGACAGAAACCTTTATTTCTTCATCTTGAAATGAAATTTCCCTGATTGGCTTGCCGCCCACACATGCACTCACACACATTCACAAACGCTGTTTGAAGACTCGAGCGTGGCACTTCCTTTGAACCTTCATAAGACTAATTTGCACCTTTCTTCACAGCTCCCCTCTTGTCTCGACAAGACGTGTCCCCCACCCACCCCACCCCTCCGCATCTCATTTTTTTTTCCTTCCTCCAAATTATTCTTTATACCGCCACGTTCCCTCGCTGCACTTGCATTCTCCGTCTCTTTTACGGTCATTACGGCATCGGAGGATATACTAGCCGTAAACGTCTGTTCCTCGGTCAAGACACACACCGAGACAATCTGTCTCCAAAGACTTATCTCAATTACATATACCTGGCCGGAAAGATCTCAGCAAGCAGCCGTGCGTAGATTGTGAGCTTGCTGACGATGTACGCGTGTGTGCGGGTGAGGTGACGCTGGCCGATCCCGCGGTCCGGCGAGACGAGGCCAGATGGCGCCTGGCGGTTGGCTATCTTGGCGGTGGCCAAGCTGATGATGTCGTTTATGATGTTTATTGATCCGTGATGCGTTCCATCTCGCTGTCTTTTCAGCCCTCGCGCACAGCTTGCACTTTATGTCCAGGCGTCTGCCCCTCAAAACCTTGCTCTGTGTTCTTGCACATGTGCAAGGTAGTCCCACGCCTTCTTCGAGTAGGCAGAAAGATACGAAAGAAATTAACTTAATTAACTCATTATCATTCACACTTGTACGAGAACACCGAGTACACTAACAAATAGCAGATAACGATAGCAAAACAACAAAACTGGCTAATAGCAAAGAAAGAGCAAACCCAAACACAAAAAAAACCAAACCAAAACCTTACAAATATTTTAATATGTGGTATACAAAATATTCAATCTTGGAAATAAACTTGAACTAGAGGCTCACTTCTGTAGAAGTAATCGTAACTATGAATTGCGTATCAAAATCCAGCCAGTCTCAGGGGGCGGCCATTTTGTCACTGGTCAACTTAAAATGACATCACAGTTGCTCGAAGCTCAGGTAACGACCAATCGTGTCGTTCATCTGAAGTAGCATTCTCATTAGATACTTGCTATTTTTGCTGGAGGTATCGTTTTGAGTCAGTCGATTCTTCTGCGTCCAACAGGTGACTGACAACATCCAACAATTGGATGGGAAAATGTGTTGAGTGATATTTCAACTATTTGATATAAAATATGAATATACAGTACAGTAAAAACATATTTATACCTCCTAATCTTTGGTCACAGCTGTCCGAGCTCAAAATAATTTCGCTACGGTATATTTTAGCGGTGACCCCCGCAGCCCTGGGCAGTGAGGAGCGAGTCGTTCCCTTTAATTAGCTTTGAGGCTTGTGGCAGATGGACGTGAAGTGAATGTGATGAAGAGACCTGGAAATACAAAGCCAGGGTATGCAGAATTAGAACCCTCCTGATAATTATGATTAAATAAAGACAGTGATCTATGCAAGAGCATGGCGGGAACAGGACTTGTAAAAATGTGTATGTGTGTTTTGACATTCATTTATTTTCATTTGTCACACGCCGCTTTAACAGAGGCGGGGAAACGAGTCATTATCTCTCTTTCCATTACGTTCACCAAAGGGGTCCGAACCCTGAACAGAAGCATTTTTCTCGGTAGCTGAACTTTGAGAGCGGAATTACGGAGATCGGCTACATATCGGAAATACAATTGGCCGTTCCACGTTCTCATGGCAGCCACAATCGTTTCATAGTGACAGCATACTTGAAAACAGGAAATGAGGATGGACTTTAAGCTCTTCTCAATCCATTGTGTCTGGAACCTAATCTCTGGACTCGCTGGAATTTAAATAGTGGATGGGAATCTCTTCTCAGTGATATGATTCGGTTACTTTTGAGATTAGGGAAACAGGCTGAAGATTTGAGGGCATATGTCTGCAAAAAGTGCCAAATGTTTGCTTGCCTCTTTTGTGCTCCGGTCATGAATGGCGTCGTCAGATTTGAGCGGAGTTTCATTTGCTGAAAATATAAACGACACGCACGTACGAGGTCGAACTTACCTCGAAATGACCTCAAATCTAAAATGTAGTGTTAATTTGTACTCTGGCTGTGTTTGTTAGTTTTTCTTTGTGTTCAGTTTTTTTTTTGTTTTTTTTGTAATGCTTCATTTCAGTTCAGTTTTGCTTGCCCCAAAGTGCCAAACTGCAATGATCAATTCGAGCACAACTGCCAACAGTTATTAATGATAATCACCGCCATGAATTTTGGAAATAACAGGATAGGATAATAAGGAAGGCAACAAACATTCTTACCAAATACGCCATTTATAATCAAAATAAAATGACTTCACGGATTCCCAAGGACTGCTGGCAACCAATTCGAAGTGTCCTCTACAATGAGGACAAGTGAACAGAAAATGGGTGAATTATTTCCAAGCAACTTATCGTTCCCCTGTTGAGGCAGGTTTCAAGACAGAATGAATGCACTTTGCCTAATTTGTCAATAAATAATGCTTTAATAGTGATGACAAAATGTTGGCATGAGAGGCCAAATTCAATCTTTAAAGGCATGTAATTTGTCACGCCTTCCAATTGGAATTGTTTGGCCTCGATGAATGTCTGCAATCCGCCGAGTGCCAATCTACTTTGCCATCTGAGTTTACGGGATATGAAACGGATTCTGTTTTTTGTTGTTGTTAATAAGTCTTGCAGCAGGTATCATTCGATCAGTTTGAAGTATTTTGCAAAGGCGTCTGCTTGAATCCATCTGTCATGTTACCTGCTGGATTTATCTGGCTGTCTCAATCTTTAGCGGCAGAAATTATTGTGGTGGTATATTCTGCATTATCATTGTCAGATTTTGATATTAGCATTCTCTTCCAGCTCCATTATGTATCATCCTTCTTTTTTTTGTTGTTAACAGACTCGTGCGTCATGCATCTTAAATAAATGGAGTCCAAAACCAAATCAGAGCCTCTCCAAACATTTCGAGCACATTTAAAAAGCAAATTTTACATTAATCACAAACTACCGGCGTGCCGGGTTTTATGCCAGCTGTGTTTCAATTATCTTAATGTCTCTTACATTAGTTCTTCCTCAGAACAGCCTCTTTCCCGCAAGGCTAAAATGGCTTGTCTGACTTGTTTGGCGAAAATGCCAATGTAGTACGTCTTCATTTGCAAGGTACTTTCCACTCGTGTGTTAATGTGAGCTTTTAGTCAGGCAACGTTAAGAGAATTATAGATAAATAGAGAGAGCCGGCACACCGGCCTGACTTTGCTTTCGCTCGACATTCTAATGTCTGTTTAGAATTGATGGCGCTAATAAGACCTGTCAAAAATGTCTGTTAAAAAAAAAAATGCAAGGACAGTTTTTAGTTACGATTACTCCGACCCATTATAGTGTTAGCTAGTTAGCTTGATAGGTGCCATATTTTATGCAGGGAGGTGACACCATACCCACCGAGAGGCGCACCGGAAACCTGTTAGCTTGTAAGCTAGCTAACGGTTCGCGCTTCTCACCCCAGTGTGAAAGGATTGCAACAATCCTGTGTTTTGGCCAATGAATTTAAGTCTTTAAGATTGACTTATTTGGCGGACTTTCCCCGCAGCATTTGAGAGCAGAGACCACGGCTTGATTTTTAGACCCATATTGTTTACTTGAACTCAACGACATTGTCAATAGGATCAGAATAAATATGACGCACGGAATACAATCAGTTCAGCACAGTTGTCGAATAATCGGTTAAAAGGTCCATCCCTAAGAGAAGCCAAATGTCTTTTGGATGTCTGCCTTATCTTGATGATTTTATAGTAGCCCCTCACTGTTCACTTGACTTTGCTCCCTCTTCTTTCTCCATCTTTTTCCTCTATAATTGAATGACTCCCTTTACTCCCTTAATGTGGTGCCAAAGACCCGAATAAACGCTCTCTATTGTAAACTTGTCCATTTCCGCTTTTATTATCCCTCTCATCTTTTTAAATAGATGTTTATTTTTCCACCCTTGCTCCGTTATTCCCCGTTCAATCTCGGGTCTAAAATAGCTGTCAATAAAAATTCTTCCACTCCTCTGTAACTCTTTTGCTTTTGAAATATGACCTAAATATAATCACCTTAATTACGCCTATTATACGGCATCCTGCCGACATGCCTGAGGAGAAAATGATGTCGCCTTTGTGACACTTCAGAAGGAGGCGTGGAAGTCAGGCACCTGAAACAATAGTCGAGGGCCTTATGATTCAAATATAGTTCTCTCTTCTAAACAAACACAACTCATTTTTATATTTATTATTTTCACCTGCTTGGTGAGTTGTCATTGCCATACTTTGCAAATAGAGCCAGTGACAAAAGGATGTATTTATAATAATAATAATAATAATAATAATAATAATAATAATAGTATTTAAGTTAGAGAGGTGTTTATTTTTTTAATAGGACGTTTGCATCTTTTTTCTTACATTCAACAGTCCGCAAGTTTTCAAAATATCAGGTCTGAATGGTAATCCACTTTGAAAATACTTTCTCTCAGCCTTTTGTTCCCCTTGTACCTTACATTTCATGAATTTTGCAGTCCAAGAAAATCAGAAGACTTGTTAAATGTTTAATATTACCGCTGTTGCCGGTTGTTGGATGGTAGTGCAGGAGCGACATGTGGCAAAGTCAGGAAGGGAACAAGGGCTTTCTTTAATTGCATTTTCAAGTAATATTATTCATTGTCTGCGTGGAGTGCGGACGAATTACACGATGGAGAGAGCACTTTAGGGCCTGCTGTCACGCCATGAATATTCATCGGTTGCAACGCCAAAAGCAATTTGTTGTTGCTCAGTGTTGACGCTCCTTCTTGGGCCAGCCTTGGGCCATATGAGAATGTGGAGGTGAGCAACCACGTGGAAAAAGATCCATCCAGATATTTTGATTGGGGTCATGGGCGAGCTAGAGCGTTGCTGTCAAGAGGCGGGGTTACACTCTGGATTGCTTGTCAGGCGATTAGACAAGGGCTGATCGAAAGACAAAGGCTAATAAATTCCTGGGTTATCAAGGTTGGCCATTGATCAACTCGGTGAATTTC
The DNA here is from genome assembly GCF_054491065.1 of Syngnathus leptorhynchus. NCBI lineage: Eukaryota > Metazoa > Chordata > Actinopteri > Syngnathiformes > Syngnathidae > Syngnathus > Syngnathus leptorhynchus. The sequence continues at coordinate 14,745,530 of NC_141199.1, read as the reverse complement.
AAATGTATTGATATTTTGTTATCGGTTTGGTATCATTTTGAAACATTGATCAATACTTTGGCCGCTTTCCTGAATCGTACTCGATTTAAAATGAAATGACTCAGATTCATCTCTTTCAAATCAAATATCTGCTGGATACATCTGAGATGTTTTGTTCCAAATATTATGATATTGAACGTTACACAGCAGAGGGAAAACAAAACTTTTCTTAAAAGCAGGAATTGGTGAGCCAATTGACTCAGCGGCTGTGCGTAATGACGCTCCCCGATGACTGGAGCTTACTCAGACTCGTGCACTCAAGGGACCTTCAGCTGGGAGGAAAGAGGAAGAGCGAGAACAAAGAATCCCTTAAATGCCCTGAGACACAGATGTGACTGCCATCTCTAAATTCAGTAAAAGTTTGAACGTTCTCTGTTCTGGGACACTTGGCCAATTGGATTTCCCGAGTCTTTAAACTTTGTAGGTAAAATGACTTCAGAAAGACCAGGCAAAACCAAAACCAGAGCTCAGGCATGAGTTGATTACAAATGGGTTGATTAGAACCAAATGGATCCAAAGTGCACAAATATCATTTTTGTAAGGCCAAAATGCCTTCTTCTGATTGGCCCAAACCATCGATAACCATATTGTGTCTCAGTGAAACGAGTTCTCAAGGGTTAGAAAGGAAGACATTTCCTTCTGTATTCCATCAGTTTGTTTGGTTAGCAAAGATTCAGCAAGTGTCTTCCCGTATGGATTTTTTTTCTCTATTCTCAGATGGAGGCAGCACGACTACTATGCACTCCTAATGTCATTAAAATCCAAAGAAGCAAAAAAACCAGATACCACAGTACAAAGACGTGTTCATCATAACAAGCCCGATTAGATCAGCCTTTTGCTCTTAATTGGCCCCCTTGGCCCCGATATTAAACATGCAGATGTCGAAAAACAGATGCAAATGCAAGGTGTAAACACGCCGCTTCTACAACAGCATCACACAAAAACACAATAGCGGGCTGCTTTATGAATAATGCTAATGCTTTTAGCCTCAGCATTGCTCCAATAGACAAACGTTGTCAAAACTTTGAAAGGTTTGTAAACACAGACAAAGCATGTTAAGGTAACAAACAACCTTTTAGGGTTTTTAAGTGGAATCTTGCTTTGATCATTTGGTGGCTGAGCAACTTCTACCTGCCAGGGAGCAGCTGCTCCTGTCTGATGCCATCACTCAAAGTCAGCGAGAGAAAAGCAGGCTTCTTTGCGCGTGTCCATTTTGCAGCGTCGGCCGACGGTGATACATTCTTGCCATGTTTCTTTCTCAAGCACTCTCCATCTTCTTTCATTTGACGCTGTCTCCAAAATCATTACGACCCCCATTAAGGCCCTGAAACAACACCTGCAAACGCGCACGCATGTGACCGCGTGTGCACGTGTCACCTGTCTAAAGTCATTAAATATTCCAAAGACAGAACCCTCTTTTAATTATCCACTAATCACACTTTTAATTACCTGCCACGCTCACATCTATCACACACTCTCTTGACTCTTCACGTGCGCACACGCACACACACACACACGTATCATCGGAGAGAGTTCTTAACCTATCGACGCAAACGAGAACGGGAGCAATCGACTCGGTGTGAGCGAGGCAGGCGGGGAGGGCGGCGCAGCCTTGAGTGACTGATGAAAATGTGCTTTTGGTACGACGGCTGGTTAGCACAGGAAGGGCGACTCTAACAAAGCAATAAACAAAACGTTGGCGAGACAAACACATCTGTTCCGTAAAGCTCGCTCCTCTGTCGATGGGTATTTGTTAAGAAAACAGCTCATCTTTTTTGGAAATGTTTCAAGGTGGAGTTAAATGATAATTCTTTGAAAGTTGCTTTGTTTTTGTTTCAAGCAACTGGGTTTTATGATAGATGGTCACCTTGTTGGATTGTAGACACTGCACAGTGTATGGTTATGGATCGATGAGTAAAGGTCATACATTTATTCGGTTGACTTTCAACTCTTCACGTGGCTTCTGATCTTTTCTTTTATTTTTTGTATGGATTTAGTCTCGCGTACACCTCTTTGTCGGACGCACTGTCCTTTTATGTCACATTATTGAATTAACTTCTTTGGTCAAAACGAAACTTCCTAAAAGTTAACGCAACCATCCGACTGCACAAAAGATGAGGTCAGGTGAGCAATGTATTGACTTGAAAATATAGCTTAAGGCTTTTTTTTTTTTTTTTAAAGAATTTAGCTTCTAAAAGCCCGAGCGTACGCTCAAGTGTGCGCTCGTGTGGGCGTGAGGTTACGGAGTAATGTAGATGAAAATGTTTTCGCCTCTGGGTAGAATGCTTATTTCCGTCGCATTGATTTGCGTTAAGCGCGGTGGCGAGTGTATCACTTAAAAAACTCTTGTTGTGAGAGAAGACGGCGGGACTAACAACACTACCAGGTTTGCCATTTGTAATAAAGCTGAGGTATTGTTCTGGGTTTATGGTTTTATTGCTGACTCATTAAATTGTGTCTTTGTCATGACTAGATTGTATTTATGTTGTGTGCTGTTGGGAATTATGACCCTCAGGTACTTTATGGAGGCATTGTGACACATGACCATTACCTAAACAAGGACTAACACTCCATTGTAGCCATCTATTCATTTTGAATAGCATTTGGTCTTATATGTGAGCTAGCAGAAACCGGATTGGACTTGTGTAGAAGTCCTATTTAAATATTTAAGAAAAAAAAAAAGACCAAAAAAAGTCAAATAAAATTCTAGCAAGGACATTGAATTTTTTTTTAACATTGTTCCAACAAGTTATCAAACAAATGATTTTTGCAATAATGCTAATGATACATTGATAGAAAACGGCTTGAATAGCATTTGTTCTTATATGTGAGCTAGCAGAAACCAGATTGGACTTGTGTAGAAGTCCTATTTAAATATTTAAGAAAAAAAAAAGACCAAAAAAAGTCAAATAAAATTCTAGCAAGGACATTGAATTTTTTTTTAACATTGTTCCAACAAGTTATCAAACAAATGATTTTTGCAATAATGCTAATGATACATTGATACAAAACGGGTACATTAGTATTCAAGTTCATCTAAAAAGTAATGTAAAAAAAAAATGTCAGCAGTTAGGTTTAAAGACAGAATCATGTTGCTAATTGAAGATCCTCCATGTGCTCATTAAATGCTAACATTCGCCAAAAAAGCGAGCTAGCCCACAACAACATAACATTTCCCGAGTACAACGAATATGAAGTCCCGCGGAAAATCGAACCAGCAGACCTTGCTTGTTGACGAAACAAATTCCCCTGGCCACGATATGAGCCGATTCTTAAACCCGTTGGAAGAAATGCACCTCAGTGAGTGACGTGTTAATGGGCCTTTGCTCTTCTTCCAAACAACCTGCTGTATGGATCTACATGTACAGTTTGCGCTTAATGCAAGGCCACCCGTGCTTTGAAAAAAGCCGTTAAAGTGCCCCTCAGGTGAAACAGATGCTGTCAAAATGTCACTGTGTGAATTCTACCCGACTCCCCATCGATTTACTGTCCTCTCCCCCCTCCTCGAGTGCACCGTCAGCATCTTTGCTCTGATTCTGACTCTCCGACAAGGCTGACATGTTTGCTTCATTTCATCCACATGCTTAGGCTCATCTTTGTCCAGATCTGGCCGACAGGCAGTCTGATGAGTTTTTCTAGAGGAAGACATTTAATAGTTACCTTACGCACAAGCCAAAGACATGAAGCAGACTCTCGGGCAAGTGAGGGAATAACGATTAGGTCCCGGAGATGAATGTCTGACTCTTAATGAAAATTAGAAAAAGGACTTGGTAGGATTAAAAGACCTATTTTCTTCATTCTCTTAATCTAACTTGGTAATTTAGCCCCAAGGGCTCATTTGTTACATGGATTCAATAGCCATCCCTACACAGGCGCACTCACTTAGTAAAGTTGTAAAAAGCTGGAAACACTCCGAGTTTACCTTAATGACGTCTACGTTTGCTCTTACAGTCACATATAAGTCAGAGCTTGATAACAACAGTCGATTTGAGTCGCGAATACACCGTAACTGCGCCTCGCGGCCTCGGACTAGTAAGCGTGATTTCCACTGCAAGATGACCGCCGGTTTTGCAGTTAATCAGCAGTGTGGGTAATTAGTGCTAATTAGGATAAAAGCCATTTGTCTAGATAGCCATCCGCCTCTAACAGCGATGCGGCTAAATGCGTATAAACACAAACAATCAAGGCGACTTGTTAGAAGAGGGCGTTCTTTGCTTAACGAACCAAATTTTTTCTCACCGCATTTATGTGAACAACCAAGTGGAGGGAGAAAGGAGGCCCGCTCTTGGAAATTATTTTCGCTGAATAAGCAGTGAGTGTGCAGGACTGCGCAAGCAAAGTCACGAACTATTCGGGGGCATTGACGTAATATGTTCTTTTATTATTTTTGTTCGTAGTGCTGTGAAACAATTTCTTAATCCATTTGCTTTGGTCAACATGCTTTTCTTTCCATACGAATTAAAATTCCTGCTGTCGAGTGGTTAAGAATGAGGTCCGTCAATGATGGTCAGATTCCTGAAATGAATGAGCGTGTCTTTTGTGGGTGGAAAGTGCTAATGGTCGATAATGGTGCGGTCACTATTGGAATGGTTTTAAAAGCAAAGCTGGAGGAGGAGGGAGGTATTTTAATTTGCGTGAAAACAGGCATGGAAACTTAATTACTTCTATGAAAGCTTAGTCATGGCCTCTTCTTCACAAAGTGCTACTGTGAATAGAAAAGGAAAACATTCCCCGATATTAAATCTACCCTATAACATGTTTGTGGTGTTTTATAGATAACTAAGAGAGAGAGAGAGAAAAAAAAAAAGACATAGCGCTTGCCATTGAACGACACAAAGTTGCACCTGCTTTTTATTGTTAACGTTATCTCGCTGAGCCACGGTGGCGAGGTCACTCTCTCTGAGGCCGCTTGGCGGTTTGAAGGAGCTCTAAAGGTGATTGAGGAAGAGTGGCGGTGATTTAGGTAGTGCATTAATTACAAGTCACAAAGCTGCAGAGTGTGTGGGGGGGGGGGGGGGGGGAGAGAAGGCTGTAAAATGTTTTCTGACTCACTGAAGGGGGCTGTTAAAATATCCCACAAACACATCAGGGTTCATTACTGCTGTAACCTTTACCATATTTCTTTTTTCACCCTTTCTCCCTCCCATTTATTGCTCTCATTTGCAGTCACATATATTGCCTATATATCTAAGGCTGGGGGGGGGGAGAAAAATCAAAGATTTATCAAGCAGAACTAAGACGTAAAAGCAGGAGACTTGGGTATATTAACATAGTGTGCAATCCAAATTGATTGAAATGCCAGATTTTTTTTGTAGGTTGTGTGTGCTTCAAATATAAAATTGCAATATGGCCACACTGAAAAGATGAGAAGAATATTAATATCAAATAAATAATATCCTAATATCGTGAAAAAAGAACTTTATAAAAAACACTCCACAATATTAGAAAAACATATTAGGGATATCAAGTTGTGATGTTAGGATTGATGATGTTAGATATACCGTTCTTGAATCGTTTGAATCGCTGTTTTATTCAAGGAATGCGCACCTTAAAAAAAAAAAGAAAAAAAAACGATGCTAAAAAAAATTACAACTTTTATTCTTGGAGCAGTACAACCTTTTTCAACAAATGTCCACTGTTGCAATAATTATTCTATTTCAACTTTTTTCATATACAATCATAATATCAAGTCTTTTGGCCGCTGTTTTTTTTCCCCCCCGACTACGCATTTGACAAGCGGGTGTGTCCCAAAGTTGGCAAGTGTTTCCTTCTGCGGCACAATGACTGTGCACAAAGTCATGATTCAGCTTCTGGAGTATGGGATTGGCCTTGGCCACAACCTTGGGGCTATTTATTGGCTAACATCAGCCCATCAATGCTTTCAGATTTTGCCTGGAAGCAGGTCTGTAGTGTCCTCGTCTATCAATTAATGAACAGCCAGTGAAAATGGGAAGACACTGAATAACAATAAGTCTGGCGCTTCCTCACCTGATTGTGTAGCGCCGCATTCCCAATTAGCCAGTTCAACGAGCATGCACGCATGCTTCCCTGTTATCGTTGTAAAAAAGGCCCGCATCCAAGCAGCACCTTCTAAATAGTTGATGCACAATTTTAATGTGTTGGCAGCTTGCTTCTTTATTATTTCTTGTCATTTGGTTGAGCTCCAGCAAGCTCATTATTGAAATGTGCAATTGTTGTTGTTTTTTTTGCCCTTTGGTTCAATACGAAATAGAAGACCGACGAGAATATTGTTTTCTTAAGTGTTTTAGAGATTAGTTTTGAACAAGCGGGCAGTGGGCGTGCAGGTGACTGACAGTTAGTCATTTAATTCTGTTTTAATAGAAGATAGATGTACTGGATTGTTTTTCTCCATATATAGTAATTCAACATAAATATCTACATCTACATCATGTCAGAAAAAAAATGGACATCATTTCAAGTTTGAATATCTGAGTAACCTTGGTGATTTATGTAAATAATCTGGAAACCTTTCTGACACACCTCATACAGATTATCAGCATCATTTCTACCCTGGCAATATACAAATACATGTAAACATTTCTACATTACATTTAATATTGAAAAATAAATTCATCGATTTAGCATGTTCAAATAATTTTTACACACCACTGTTTTCGATTTATCATAAAATTTACGTTTTTTGGGGCGGAGATATTAGAATGTTCTCACTTTTATTTGAAGTAATTCTGGTGCAATAATTTGACAGGTCCTCGCTGACATTTTGCAGTAATTTATAACAAATGTTCTTCGGTGATAATTGTTTTTGGTCCAGCGAAAGGATTAAAAAGGGCTCTGCAAATATGCTCTTAAAAAAAAAAAAAAAAAAAAACTCCAACCCCAGGCTGTTAACAATGGCACCATTAAAGCTATGTGTGGAAAATCACTCAAGCAGTCATTGCAGAGCGACTGGCAGCAGAATGTCAATGTTCCACTTGTTACTGTTGTCTTAGCTCGACTGTTTAATCCAGTTGTAGAACGAAAACATGATATGTTCATAAACAACTGTAATGTCATTTTGGTTTGGATTCATTTGCTATTGTGCTGTTACCACAAAACATTCAAGCAAAAATGTTGTCTTTAACCATTTTGGATTAAAATAAAACTCATTATCGGGTACTGGTGCACATTCATACTTTGCCAAAAACAAAACAAAGTTGTACAGGTCCTAAATTAAATCGAACAAAACTAGTGTTCATCAAGAAGAAACAAGCTCACTTGTTGAATACAACTGTGTGTGTGTGTGTGTGTGTGTGTGTGTGTTAGGCGGTAAAAGGAAATTGATTTATTGCAATCCAAAAGCAAACAGCCTCTCGTGCATTGTTGCTGCCCGTGTCCCTCCCAGTCATCCTTTCCAATTTCATTGTTAATTATCTATAATGTCTTCAAGCCAAAGCCACATTTGTCTTTCACAAGAAACTCATTTCCTTCACCGCTATGGAGATTTCCCTTTTATTTGTTTCCGAGTGCAAATGTTCATTCAATTCCTGACGTTGATGTAGACCGCAAATTCAAGGCTTCTCCTCCACTAAGTGAGCGGTAGACAAGCACCCACACATCGGTGGGACGTAAACATCCAAGTTTTCCGTTCGACACCGACACAGCCGTCAGCATTAAGAGCTCCGTTGCAGGGATCGCTTGTTAACGGTTCATATCGGATGAATGAGTCACTGTCGGTAAATAGACGTCAGTGTGTGTCACCAACGGCTGGCTCTGTTGCTCAATACTATCATTGTAGCAGTAGCTCATATGTTTAATCCCTTAACTGCCAGCCCCAAAATACACCTCAACCTCAATTTCCCAGATGAATCTGTTCCAGAAAGTCAAATGCAAATTAAGTTGTATGAAAACCGAGGCAATATTGCCGACATAAAATATCGTAAAGTAAAGGATATCAACCGCAAACTATTATTATTATTATTATTATTATTATTATTATTATTACAGATTATTATAATCATTATTTTGTTCATTTTTATTGTTATTATTATAACAGATTATAACGTTTTTTTGTTCATTTGTTTTTAGTATAACTGATTAAAAAAAAAAAAAAACAATAAAACCAAATTTTGACTAGGGATATTCTCTTTGAGTCATCACCGATATTAAGTCCTGTAGTACTTTTGGTTTATAAAATTTCATTTAAAATGTAATAATGAACAAAAATGTGTCTTTCTGACACAGATGATGGATTCACCAGTGTCAGACTGCCACTGTGTAGCGCCCTCTATTTCCAAGGAGGACTTACTATTCTTTGCTTTAAGGATTGGTGCCTGATCTCGGCAGCCTCCACGAGTACCCAATACCTTAAAATAAGGCCAGCTAAAAAAAAAAAAATGTAGATAGCAATAATCTGTACTGTATTGGATGTGTTTAGGCAGAAAAAACAAGTACTTAGATGTAACAGAAAATTGGCCCCAGTAGAAGAGCCGCTCTCCCAATTATTCCATTACATTCACATTCCGATGTACACATATTGTTCTTCTGAGAGAATGTACGGCCACCTTCCAGCTAGAGAAATTATTTTATTCTTTTTGGAAAAAAAAATAAAAAATCCAATAAATTGAGGTGCTCTAATCTCTGCCGCTGGAGCAGACACACATTGGCACATTTCATTTATTTTCTGCCGGGTTTCTTCCGATAAGAGCGCTCCATGTGTTCATTTAAAGGGAAATCAAGCCTGAGACTTCCCAGGTTGAAGCAAACGAGCAAGGCGAATCACCGCAAACATCAGCCCGTGTCATCGTCGGTAATTTCACGTGCAAATGGAACATTTAAATGAGAAAATGCAAATGAAGGGGGGGGGGGGAAGAAAATACGACGAAAATGAACACATTCTTTAAAGCCGACAACTGCCAAGATGTAAATGTTCTATCTTAATTGGCCTCGCCGTATTCTTCGAGCCCCACGCGGAGCGCTTGTGTTTTTTTGAATGTTATTAACTTAATGTGCCCAAATTCTTTCAAACCGCCAGCCAGCCTTGCACATGACAGACAAGGGGAAGCGAGCCCTGCTGTCCCTGCCTATTAATCAGAATCTGCTGAATAAAACAGTTGAAATGAAAATAGGCTGACCAGCTCAATTAATAGCCTTAGAAGCTGCAAATTGCATTACAGACCTCTTACACTGATGCTCCAGTCGGAAAAAAGTCCACTCACCAGGCAACGTGTTGAGTCTTCGGCTCTCGTCTACGCCCTCGTGGGAAATCACCCCGAATAAAATTAGACCTGAGACATTCCGAACGCGAGTGTGTCTTGGTCAGAGTGTATGTCAAAAAGCTCTTGTTAGACGATGGATGAGATTCTCTCTGCTTATCGCTGCTCTTCTGCTTTTTTTTTTTATAGAGCACTTTTGACCTCTAACTTATAAAGATTAACTCTCTCGGTGACTGGGTCTGTAAGAAATGTGTGTAGCAGCTTCACATTTCTATGAATATTTGATTTGACTTTTTCCATGAGACAGCACTGGAAGAAGTGACGATTTGCTTCAAGCTTGTGTCATCACAGTGTCAAAAATGACTCAAAACACAATCGTTAATGTCTAAAGTGCTGGCAACAAAAGCGAGTACACCCCCAAAGTGAACTTTCCCACTCTTGGAGTTATTTACGTGCAATTTGTCTTTTTGTGCTTACCTGTTGTTTTATGTGCTCAGTCACTGTAAACGCAGCCAGAGCGGGTACGTGTCACTAATATTTTATGGAAATGGATAAAAGAAAACCAGAGGAAAGAATTTTGTTGGTTTATTTGAAGAGTTGTATCCCTTCTGTGTGTTTTGAACACATTCAAATACATCTAAGATAAGATAAACTTTTTAAAGTGAAGTCCAATTTATTTCTATAGCCATTAAACGTCTCAAATGGCTTCAGATGACGAGTAGCAATTTTTATCAATATGAAAAACTGGACAACTAAAAAAAGTTCTCTAAGGATAGATTTGGATAGTTTAGGTTAGTTCTGCTGTCTTTCATTCATTCCTTCATCTTTCTGAAGAGGCACATTCCAGAATGTTTTTGACATATATCCCGCTACTTCTCGGTATTGGCGCTGTAATCAAAGCGGGCCTAGTCAGTGCCGTCAGGAGATCCGCCGAGATCACCAGAGTCTTTTTTTTTTTTTTTTTAACTGTCTATTGAGTGCCCTTCACAAGCTGCTGGGGATTGTCATGGACTCTTCACACCCTCTTGTGAAATTCTTTAATCCCTCGCTCACGGAATAACCAAGGCCTCCATTTATAGACGCTGTGGCTAACTGATAGCTTAATTACATTTTAATTGTTTGTTAATGACTTCCGGTGCTTCCGCTATCGGATCAAGTTAGCAAAGGTTGGAGTTTTATCATCCTGCCAAACAGAGCAACCCTCGGCAACAGTGCATACAAATGTACTTTTCTTCCCCCCAAAAATGCCTTTAGACACAATATTCACTTTCATGCACATTTCATATCTTATTCCACTTTATACGTTATTCATGTGGCCTAAAATCCTGAGTGCGTCTCTCAGGGTTGTATATATCAGAACACCGTGTACAGTAGACAGAATAAATAAGACACTCATCATGCTTTAAATATGCTTTCTTCTGCCTTTTCTAATATTGATCTTGTCTTACAACTAGAGCTCATATTTACCACCCCACCCCCCCCAAAAAAATTTCGGGGTTTCTAGTCCCCGTCAACTCAGTCGCATCAATAAATCATCAAGCCGACTTCCCGATTATCGGCACTTTCCGGAGCGACGTGAAGTATACCCAACTGCTCGGTCCCTCAACATACTCCACGATCAGTGCTTCCGAAAGAAGTCTGTTGTGATGATATTTTGCCCGAGGTGTTGACTCGAGCTAGTTTGCGGAGAGAAATGATGACGGATAAGCAGGAGGGTAAACACGCAACAACAATAGCCGTCAGGAAAGACGTTCGTATTTAATTGTTGCTACGTTCCTTGTTTCAGAACGGGTCTCTTCTTTCCAGGAATGTACCTGCCCGGATTTTGTTTGATTTGTTACGTGACCTCTTTTTTATGCCCGTCCCTCGCAGTGCCATCGCCTTGGATAATCAGCTGGTCGTCCTGGCAACCACCACAGCCGATGCGGGACGTTACCATGCGGAGGCCGTGAATGAAATGACGGGCGATAATGTCACCAGTCCCGCTGTCTATTTGAGCATCTCGGGTAAGAAAAATAACGAAAAATGTCAGACGAACTCCAAATTTGCTATCACAGGAATGGAAAGTCGATTTTGATGTTTGAGTAATGTAATGTTTTGGGTCTGGCCGATTAATGGGACAATATTTTGCTGATTTTTGTTATCCTCCCAAATCATCAGAATCATTGGCCTCAAGAAATCTGTTCATCCCTACTAATGTAAACAAAAGTCCAAAAATAAGTTACAGCAATTTTGATGAGACCTAAACAAATGAAAATGCCCCAACAAATAGCTTTTCTGGTCATACTAGTTGTTTATTGCTAGTAATGTTAGCATTCATCCAATCCTTCCATTTTGTCCTGTTCCGATTAACGTTAGGCAAGATTCATTTTAGACCACACACATTCAGACAAGTATTTGACTCACTTTAGACTTCCAAGAACTTAATTTGCACATTTTTGGAATATGGGTGGAAGCCAAGCCAGAACCTCAGAACCGTGAAGCTACAAAAGTCTTCTTGTTAGCTTTGACTTTGGTAAAAAATGTTGTTTAAACTATAAATGGTAGCACTTTTGGGGGTTTGTGTCCAGCGTACAAACGGGACGATATCGTCCTCGCGGGCTTGCCAATTTTTCATGACGTTCCCGGAATTATTTTATCACCCAGACTTCCCCTAACATTCCTCTTTATCTCCGTGGGAGTGAGATGATAGACTTCAGCGGTCTCACAAGTCCTTCAGCTGAGAGCGAGAGAGGCAGCTAGTGCTCTGTCCCTCGTGGCTGTAACGACTTTTAATTAGATTTTCTTTACGGGGTTGTATCCTTTGGCATCCTTTGTCACATCTACGCACTGACACACAAACAGCACCTTGTTACTGCTGTCAGCGCCGAGTGTTCCCCTGGGTGCTTTCGAAGAATTGGTAAGAAGGGGGCACAGTTAGACTTTACCGATAAGACTCGGGTCGTAAAATGCCTGTTGGCTTTTTTTTTGTGTGTGTGTTTGTCTCTTTTTATCAGCTTGTGTTTTCCCACAGTAAACTTTTGTATCCTTTGTTATAAAACAAAGATGCTGACGTTATTGACATTGAGAGAGAGAGAGAAAAGATAAGGAATTTGGAGAAATTTGGGATTTTTTTTTTTTCCCCTGAAATGGAATGAGAAATTAAATTGGATGCAAGGATGTCTGTGCTAATGCATTCGGCACAATTTCAGCTCAACTGGATTTCAGCTCAGATCATGTGCCACTTATTAGCTTAGCGTGTAGCATTGCCCGAGTTGGAACAATTGTGCATATTGGAACAAAGAATACTGAAAGAGAAATTTATTTGTCAAGTGTCCTGAATTGATAGGCAGAAAATCACGTTCTGCTTCGTGGCATGGTGTGATTTTTTGACGTATTTGAAAATCGGCACAGGCGTATTTTCAGAAGTCTGTCGAACCACCTATTAAATTTCTTTTTTCATATCCGCCTGAATAAATTAGACACTTATTTCCTATTCTCCCTTTTCTTACTTTGATTCCAACTTTGCGCTCTGCAAAGGAGAACAGAAGAAAAGTCAAATTAGCAGAGGCAGTGACAAAAAGGAAGTAATGAAGTGAGTCATTGGCACAGAGTGAAAATATCACATAAGCGCCGCTGCGGACGACTTTGTATCATTTCTTTTTCTTTTTGTAAACCGCTCGCTACAGGTGAGAGTCGACTCGTCGCAATCTCGCTTCCCGGTGATAGACAGTCCAAATCATTTGACTAATCTGTCGAGCCTGTTAGATGGCGGCGTACGACCGGCCACATGACCTGCCCACTTGACAGATCCATTATCGCCACGCGCCCGCCCGCTCTCCCTACGAGTGCCTTGAAGACGACCGAAGATTAAAAAAAAAGAAAAAAGGGTTAGCTGTCACCGCCGCTCGAGATGGAAACAGGCACAATTGATGGCGGCTCGCTAGCACGGTGAGAGGTCACATTATAATCACTGCTAGCATAGCGCTGCTCTAAAATAAACAACTCCTGCCGCACTTTTAATGCCCAAGACAATATACGGCCATAAACTTAACATCCTCAGTCGCCACATTGGACAGCAGGACACACTTAGAACTTGTATTCTCATTTGAAAACAAAACCATCATTCACACACTTGTAACAGTGGATATAAAAAAAAAAGTTACATGGCCTTGTTCACATGCCAGATTATGAATACCGAAATAAATCATTTCCAAACTTTCTGACTGCTATTTTGAACTGTTCATAATTCACTTGACTTTGTCTAAGGCGCCAGTTCCAGCTGAAGAAAACCAGACCCAAAGCAAAATGGGAAAAATATGTTATGGTCCGATGGGACACTCAAGTTTAAAATGGCGCCCAATTTTAGCATAAAGCAGTGGTTGGCAAATAGGGGCCCGCGAGACAATTTTGACCCGCCATCTATTCGGTCTGGCCCGCGACATGACGGTAATATGATGTATTAAAAAAACAAAACAAAACAAAACAAAACAAAAGAAAAAAAAAATTCAACCCCATATTTTTTTTTTTAAAGAAAAAAAGGGCATAAATTTGATGGGGTTGTTGTATGCCATTCAACAATCCCATCAAATTTGAAATATTTATTAAGGTATGATAGAATGCCATTGTCTGAATTTTTTTTGGCCCGCGTCCAAAAGTAATTGCCGACCCCTGGCATAAAGCATTCAAGGCTACTGCTAAGAAGCCATCAAAAATACATTTGTGGGTCATCAGAACTTCAAAAGGAGGAGGTAGATAACACTGATGAATTAATGGGAAAGTCAGAAGCCGAGTTTCCATGTCCCCAACATTTGGATTTCAAGGTACCGCTGTCTCCGGGCTCCTGAGTTTTACCCACAGAGCTGTCAAGAAACAAACCTGTGTTTCAATTTCATCTCTGCACAGCGGGTCATAACAGAAATAAATGTTTTTCTCATCCCCTCTATGCCGCCTGCAATCTTCCAATTTGATACCCGGCGGCGACATGGTTGCCACTCACTGCTCCCGAGGGATGGAATAACTGCAACATTTTCTTCTAACTTCTACTACAAGTTAGCTTTAGCTGTTAGCGTCCTTACCAAATTTAGTCGATAGTCACGGCCAGTCCAGAGTGCGCCGACCTAAAGTCGGCTGGGAAAAGACTCCCGTTCACATGTGACCGTAATGAGGACACGCACGATAGAAAATGGGTAGATGGTGTCTGCGTCATGCCAGAGAACCACTTCCAATTGCCTATGGGCTTTTATTTCCCTGTAAGTGATAAGAGATGAGGCTCTGTAGTCCAATTAATTAAAGTCTACACATACATCCTCCCATCTCCCTTTAATGCGCCGGCGCACCAACACACCTCTCTGCCTGTCAATCAAAAGCGCGGTGGCGTAGCCTTCATGTCTTTCCTCTCACTTGAGCACAGTGGAGGTCTTTGTAGAATTCTGCTGCAGACCATTAGAGCAAAAATATCCCCAAACAGAGCGCCACCGCACACGGGCACATGAAAGACACACAAACATAGCAAAGACACCCGCCTCGAGGCGCCCACCATGTCTTGGACACCATCAAAGACTAGACGAGCGTTTAGGAGAGTAAAGAAATGAGGAGAAGGGGGGGGGGGGGGGGGGGACAGTAAGCAACGGACGTTCATAGAAAAAGAGGTCAGAATGCGGTTCTGGAACAACGTTGACGAGGTGAAGGAAGTAGCCGCATTGTAGACACAAGCGTGCGGATCAAACGAGTTTGTGGCAGAGCTCGGCTATACGCGCCGGCACGATTATTAAAGCGCCGCGAATGCTATCTCGGCTCTAGCCTCAATAATTGATCGGCCGCCTCCATCTTTCTATAGCGAAGGCGCTAATGTCACACTTGTTAGCGATTGCTGAAGTGCAAGAAAAATGCTCAAATTAGTCCCATTCAGACGTGCACGCCGTCCAACGGCGACTAGCTTCAGCTCCGCCGCCCGCTCAAATCCACAACTGGAGGAAGAAAAATAAATGTTCACTAAAGCCTAATAGAACACCTGCCATTTATTTGGAGGTCATCATAGACACTTTGAATGGCGGTTGTGCGCTGACTCTCATTTACCGGCGTGTTTGAATGATTTGTTCGGAAAGCAAGGCTCTGTATTATATCAGGGCTGCACTTTGGTCTATAGAATCCAATTAATTTGTATTCCTTCTTTTTTGATAGAGTACATAGAGTGGCAAGCAAGATCTGGCAGAGGAAGAAGAATTTGGACAATGACTTTAGACGCCTCCACAATGTATTTCAGAGCATGTACGTCAAAGCAGTGATTGGAGGAAAATCCTTCAGGGTTTGATTACACCTGCAGTCAGTCAGTCAGACAAGGCGCCAACCAACCCATCTGATTCCATTCCTCTTTTATATTCCGTTTCTTTTCCCAGAAGTGAATATGTGTCTTGTTCGGTCTTGCATAGCCGGTGTCTGACCTCTGTAGAATCCTCTAACCCCCCCTGCCCCTCAAGTCGTGAACAATTCTTCTAAAATTAGCCTTCAAGCAGTTCAATGCTACTCTCAGTTACTGTCAAACTAAGCATAAAACAAGAAGAATTAGACTTTGTGTATTTAAAAGAAACACATAGCTCAGTCTGCTCGCCTAATGCAAATGCTAGCATGAAGCAGTCAGATTTTCTTTTCGGAGGAACTCTAAAGTCGTTTTATTTCGAGTTTTAACCTTTTAATATTTGTGTATATGATACAGTGCAATAGTTACTAATCGAGCTTTCTTTGAATATTCACGGAAGCGTTGAAAACTACTTGATAATAATTGCTCAGCGTTGTATGGTTGTGTGTGAGTGTGTGTTTTGACAATATTTGTTGTTATATTTGTGTGCCAATGTGCCATTTGTTTCTGTCCCTAATCCCCCTCCTTGACCAGATGTTTCCGTTCCGCGTCACTGAATCTTAAATGAGAGCCTGCCGCTGCTCTTTTGCTGTCTGTGTGCACATCTGTGTGTGTGTTTGTGTTTGTGAGTGTGTGTTCGCTCCGGGTCCCACCTCGATTGTTTTGCGCCACATCTAATTGGAGGTATTTTACTGTCCCCCTGAACAGCGTACGATTGTTGTGGCGTGTGGAGTGTAATGTGTGCATGTCTGGAGTTGTGCACACATACGTGCATTACATCGCTGTTACGTTGATGGCAGCAGCTGTTGTGACTTTTGCCTTATCCCGGCATACAGTAATTATAAATTATTTTATGAAGGCTGTTTATTTATTTATCCATTTGTTTATTTCATGATTACATTTTGTAGTGTTAAATTATACAATAGTGCAATTTGTCTTAGACACAAAAAGATTGTAGGGAACACATTATTAGCATTTCAATGGATTTGATTGTGGACCAGTGATTTGGTTGACCAGAGAATTACTTAGTTTTCTTATTTCAGTAGTTCACCAAAATAAAACAAGCTACAATCATTCTAAAAATAACAATGATGATTGTCGTCTTGAAGTATTTTTACGCAATAATCTAATTCATTGGGAGGCATAACATGTTCATTTTAGCCAATCAGAAAGAAGCTTCATAAAAAAGGCACACGGTAAATCGGTTATTGTTGGTAAAATTTGTTAAAAGTGTATTTTTAGTGACCTAAAACAGAAATGACTTTTAACAAAGGACCAAAAGCATGGAAATAAGACAATAACTATACAATTGCATGACAAGCCCCACATTGAACGCTTTAGCAGCGCTCTACTCCACTGATAAGATCACATGTGAGCACTGAACGGTGACATTAAATTCCGCTCAAATGACTTTGAATTAATTACTCGCAAAACCTTTTCTAACCGTGTTATACAAGCGGCTCCATGTAAAAAATGCCGTTAGCTTAGCATCGCTGTTAGCGTGCTCCTCAAAAACATACCGTCTTCCCAACTTTTATGTTCCGCTTGCAAAACACTACTACTACTTATTTTACTATTTCAGCATTGTTACACGACCTTGTGGCAATACTTGACTTTGATTTTTGTAACAGGCATAAAAACTCTCAGCTCCGAAGAGTTCATTGAGCAGGATCTCTGTGTAAACAAGGCCAGCTTTTACTTTCAAAGCTTTTAGTAAAGATGCCCTTCTTTATTCTGGAGGAGCCACACTTGTTTTATACATAGCACAGCTCTGTGTGTCTAATGACTCTGTACATCTATTAGTTCCCACCACAAGAGTTTGCGTCTGAAATGAATCTATTGACTACTGCAGCTGCAGAGGAATCAGATCGGCCTCCGTTCATGCCCCCCTCCCTCCTCCTCATCCCGAGAGCTCTCATTTTGCTGTCTTTGTCTCCCGCTTTGCTTCTATAATTAAAACCCAGGCGCACAGATAAAGAGATGGAGTGATGGACAGAAGAGTGAGTCATGCACTATGTCGTTCTGACAAGCAATATGCTCACAGTGTGACTGCTTTGTGTGCACTTCCACCTTGTTCGCTCTATGTGTTTTCTCGACAAGGAAAATGGCTGTAATTGGAGAATGGGGGGGAAAAAAACTCACGAAACAAACAAGAAAAGCCAGAAACTGCCTGTAACAAGTGTTTCGGACAATCTTTGAGACTAAAAAAAACCCCAAAAGTCTCTCTTAACTTTCGGTTAGCAGAGTCTCAACAGCAAACGAGCATCTCCATATTATTTGTATGCGTCAACAAGTCCCGTGGCAATATGCAAACGAAGCAGATGGATCAATGTCCGATGTTGAATCAGCCGAGAGAGCGTTAGGAATTGCCGAAGGGGGTTGTCGGGCGGAATAATGCGCCGTTATTGTGAGGGATGCCAAGTAAAAATAAAAAAAAGCTGATGTGCCATCGACGCTGACTAATTTACGGGCGCACACGCGGGCTTTTGCGTACGGATTGTATCTGGCGCCGCTGGAAGGAGATGGAATGCACGAGCGCACACGAAAGCTACTCAGGGATGCTGGATGAGATGTCAAGTACACCGATAAATCGCCCGTTGTTTTAATAATCCCAACGGTCCTCGTTGCCGTCCTCGGATACAAACGGAGATGCAAATGCAAATGAGTGTTGTGGATAAGCAGCTGGAAACATAGGCAGATGTTTTACACTCATTACTTGGGAGAGCACGTATAAACGGCACCCATGTGGAACTGGGAGAGACAAAGTCAAAGTCGTAGTTTGTCTTCAAATAATTCTGAGAAAAAAAATGGATTCCAATGTGTCCTCTCCACGTTCCTCCCCAAAGTGGGGTCGTCGTCAGACTCATCCAAAATGGAGCAGCCAGACGTTCATCTACCCTTCTTCTGTATCAGCGCATTGGCTTTGATAAACACTTTCAGAGTATCCAGAATACAAATGAAGTATTATTATGCATGCAAATTTTCCCATCCCGTCTCGTGCGCACTTGCACTGCGTAACAGGTTAGATGACAGCTTCGGCCCCCGGTCGGGGGATGCTCATTTGTCGCAACAGAAAAAAAAAAAAGCCGGCAGACGCGCTAGTGAATGATGAGGCTGCATGTCAAAGCGAGTGTGACGCTGTATCGGAAGAAAAGAAACTTCAAGGAAGGGTGGGACACCAGATAACGAGGTGCTGAGGAAGCGGAAATGGAGAGTGAAAAAAAAAAAAGGGGGATATGAGGGCATCGATTGCTTAGCTCAGCATATATACGTGTGTGTATGTGTGTGTAGATATAGATATATAAATCTATATATATGTAGAGTAAAAGAAAAAGTCAAATATGCTGAGTAAAATATGGATTCGGATTTTTTTTTAGTGTACAAAACTCTGAGTTGTACACAAGCACATATTAGCATCATGTTGCCTCATTAGCATCAAGGTGTTGAAGTGCGGAGGCTGCATAACTCTTTTACTTGTCATCTAAGCTCTAACGCAATGCCGTCTTTGACACCTGTTTACTAATCGATCCAACGCTATAGTAAACCCCTACGGTTCACACATTCATCCAAAAAGAAAGATTAGAAGAAGAAGAAGAAGAAGAAGAAGAAGGTGTGACCTGGGTTGTTAGCGGAAATCAATTTATTGTGTCAAACAATTCTCAACTAATTTGAGATTATAATTGAATGACAAAATTCCAATATATATATATATAGTTGAAACTATTAATCCAGACAATCAGCACTTTTCTTAACACTGCAGAAAAACAACACTAAAGTCAAAACAGAGAAATAAGAATGAAGGGGGGGGCCAGGGAAGGTATGTGAGGGGGGGGGGAGAAGTTCAAGAAAACGCGGCGAGCTGGAGCAAAAAGCGCGGCGCGGCTGCTTTGAGGACAAAACTGGGAAGAAGAAAGAGAGGCGGGGTGTGAAATAAATATTGAAAAGGGGATGCTGAAAACAGGAATAGATCAACAGGGGCCTTTAATCCAAATATAGTCTCTGTTGCTTAACTCGCTCTCGCTCTTTGTATCAAAACACACCCGACCTCATGCGACAGCCGTCCGTGTGTTTGCGCGTGATCCACAGACAGATGACGGCCATTACCAAACCAGGCGGAACAGCTGCAGCCAGATCGCACTGATCTATTGCCGCCCTAATGAATCCGTTATGGCCAGACCTAAACAATCAATCTCCGAGCCACTTAATCAATTAGGCCATTAATCAGACGCGGACCCCAACTGTTCCTGCCGGGGGACTGGGCCGGGATGAGTGATCACATTACATATAAACACAGACAAAAAAAAAAAAGACACACAAACACGTGGAGTTTAACTCGTGAGTCAGCAAGTGTGCCAAACGCAACCAACTCAAATACTCGTTTAGCATGTCTGAATTTGCACAAGACATTTATTCCTTATCTGCTCATCCTCACTTGCTGGACCTTATCCCAGCTGTCTTATAAGAATTTATTTCCGATATTATTCACGTCGACAACACTCCCGGGGTTACACACCGGTAATTAGCACATACGCACACCCTCGTTCGACGACTAGACTAGCATGTTTCCGTTTTCCTGAGAATTATGAGCAGACGTATTCAATAGAGGATGATTATGTTCGCTTATAGTCGGATTAATAATCTTGCCAACGAGATCAGCGGGGAAAATAAACACCGTAAGCAATCAAGACTTTTATTGAAAAGCACAAATTGTTGAAAATAGTCAGCGTCTGCCGACCCGCTGCTATTTCTATCTCTGTTTTATGACATCATCTGCATTAATTTTTCATTTGCCATCTACATATTTATTCATTCCCAATTTATAAATAATACATAGACATAGTTTACCATTTCTTCTTCATTTGGGCCCAATGGAAGGACCCTCTTGGGATTATTGTGTTTTTCTAGCAACTAGTCCAGAAATGCCTAAAAAAACAAATTTGTCCAACTCTTCGGATCCTCATGAAAATGAATGGAGCCCCCCTCCCCAATAAAAAATTATCTTTCACTCCATAGAAATAAACAAGTATCAATTTTGAAATGAGATGGATGTATGCCCATCATGACAACAAGACATACAGAAAAATCCAAATTAAACAGGAAAGGGCCAGTTCATCACTGCTTGGCTTTATTTTCTTTCTTTCCATTCCCGGTTTATTGCGGCGATCATAATGCCACATTTCTCTCTGCCATCATTGTTAGCGGAAATAATGAAAATGTGTCGTCTGCTGCCTCCACAAGTGCATTCATATTCTCATGTTAGTCTCAGAATAGCACGTAGCACCCAAGGAGCCAAACCAGTGCCAAGACCTTGTCAGCAGTCGCTGATGTGTCTCAATGGACAGTGGCCAAAAAAATGGAGAGCGTATGCAAAGACTCATGAACACAAAAGTGGAATAACTCCCCCCTTCCTTCAGGGGGGACACTTGAAATTCAATATCCACTCACATGGCGACACATTTACTTTTGTCGAGGGTCCGCTGTGCTCACTTACTCGCGTCTATCGGACAAGAACGAGGCGATAAAGAGCACCGAGGATATAAAGACAAAAGAGGCGAGACAATGAAGGAGGGTGATGTATGTGGAGGACTACCTGGCCACTTTCAAGGGGTGGGGGGGGGGGAGGGGGGATGAGGCACCTGATTAGATGAGGACGGATGCTCGCCGTTGCCGCCTGTTCTCCATCTGGTGTTCCGCCGCTAGCTCGAGCCTCTCGAGCGACGCCGCGCTTTCACATTTGAAAATTCAAAAGCGGCTAATGCCGCTCAATTTGTAAAAATGATTCAATTACGGAAGCGTAAATGTATAATTAGATCGTGTCGACATTTTACGCCAGATATATTTCAGTTAGTTTGACTTTGAAATCTGAATACTGCTGGTCAAATTTATGACTGATCGCTGAGTGATGAGTAAAGCTGGGCAACACGTGACGCAATCTGGATTTCAGGAACCAAAATGGTGCCCGAATGTATTCACGTCAATCATATGCCACTGAAGGTCTCCTGTGGCGCTTAAAAATCAAAACATTCACAGCATTCAAAGATTGAACTGACCTCGCTGAAGATTTATCTCTATCCCAACACATTATCTGACTTGGACTTTTCTCTTCGACAGAAAAGCAATGATGTCATGGCATTGCCAGAAACTTTTCTGTGAGAATTGCAATTTCTAGATTTTACTAAGGTAGGCGATTTCATCAGTCCATTAATTTTGCAGTGCACTGGGAGGAAGGAGGCACACCCGATTGTCAGTTCCTAAATTGACTTTATGAAGGAACGTTGCGTTTTTCCGCTCCCCTTTTTTTTGGGGGGTAATTTGTGTGTTTATTTTCTTCAATCTTTTGACGTCATTAGTACTAATTACACAAAGCAAGTGCCTGCCAATAGATTCCAAAAACAAGCAGTGTTCATAAACGAGTGTTCAAGTCATGGAGGCAAATAGCGCTAATGGTCAAAGGGCAACATGTTTGACGTTTTGGATTCTGATTGACAACCGCACGTACGGAAAGTCTCAATTGGGCAGACGTGGCTGACATCTCAAATTGGAAAGGTCAAGCGTTGTCCGGAGGGGTCGACAGATAGGTAGCTCCAACCTTCCCGGAGTCGACGTCTAAAGACGATCTGTGTGTGTATTTTTGACGTTTTCAATATGTAAACTCTATTCAGCTCTTTTAGATATACGTTGGGCATAAATAGTTCAACTCTTCACTAGTCGGTGTTTGAGTCCTACAGGAATCACTGCCGGGTCTGAGGTCAGACTATTATTTTACCAGTGTGTTGCTGTGTGTGTGTGTGTGTGTGTGTGTGTGTGTGTGTGTGTGTGTGTGTGTGTGTGTGTGTGTGTGTGTGTGTACTTCTATGAATTTGTCTACGCAGGAAAACCAAAGTGTGACTGTGCGTCTGTACGGTGCTTGATATGAATTTCAAATGTGACTAGAGAAAAGGAGAATGAGAAGAAGGGTTGTGGGTACTGTGAGATTGACAGGTTAAATTGGAGTGTGAGGATTATTTTTGGAGGTTGGACACACCAGGGAGGAAGAAAACTCCCAAATGTCTCGCTATAAAAATTTGGGACTAAGCGAGGCTGCCACCAAGGTCAAAGGACATCTGCTTTGTGTGTGTGTGTGTGTTTGTGTGTCCAGAGGGGTTTGTAAAGTCACCTCAGCTAATAGGTGACTCACTGCAGGGACTCGGGTCAACACAATAAGACATGACAAACATCACAACCTTGACACACATTAAAAGGGGGGCAGGTAGCACGCAGAATCGCACAAACAACAACAACAACACACGCGCACACACCAGGAGGACATGCTTGTGACCTGCTTGTTTGTAAATCCTTCGGGCAGATTAATACACGACGGTGAATTCAGGAATACAAAGTGTACCTGAGGCTAGGATCATTTTCACATGGGATCGAAACTTTGGGTCCTCCAAAAAAATATGACTGATTAATTTGCTCACAGTTGAAGTCACAATTATTCAAATGATGATTTATTTTTTTTTTTTTGGGTTGCAAAAAATGTCAAATATTTTTGTAATTATGCCAATTTTGTAATTTGGGAGTGTAATCATCATAGTTGAATTTTGATTAATTGCAGAACCCTAGATCAACCTGCATCTAAATTCAAAATAAATGAATAACACAGGTTTTTTTTTGTGGCTTGCAACAAAACAGTTTGAATTGGGTATTTTAAGATTTTTTTTTAGGGGGAGAGGTTAATTGTCACTGCCATGTCCTCCATTGCAGGAAAAGTGATCCCTTCGATATGGCAATTGAAAAATGTTTAATGCCTCCAAACCAAAATCTCTGTATGTGTACATTGGCGAGTTCAATCAGTGACCCCCTTTTTGGCACCACTCAAGATCAGTGGACATTATTGTTTACATCTGGATTTTCTTTTATCCACCACCACTTGTGAACATAGTGCTGCAATGTCTCAGCGCTGAAAGGAATCCATTAACATACTGTGTGGGCCAATTTATACACATAGCACACTGTCTAATGAGATCCAATACATGAGCTTCTGCCTTCACAAAAATACTAATATTCTCTTTTGATTGTGTCATTTGCTTTGCTGTGGTGTCAAAGTTTACCGAAACTTACTCAGAACTGTTTCTTATAATTGAAAATATGATTGATTGATTAATTAATATTGATTGAAAATATTTTGTGGCTGTGATTTGCTATGGTAGACAACTAGGCGGCATTATAATGAGTTGTTCCTAATATTTTGATCTCAGGTCCAATCATGTTATTTTAATACTCGTCTGACAAGAGTTACAGGTTAATTTGTAAAAAATAAAATAAAAATGATAATCTCGTGGTTTTACAATAGTTGCTCTTATTTTATGATAACATCAATTCTTCTTAAATATCTGCCTGCCCCCCCCCCCCCCCCCCCCCTCCATTAATCTGTTTGGCTTTATCTTTTGTTTTGAGCTTGTGTGCTTTTGCTGTGCTCATCTCTTGTTTTGGCACTGTTTGTATTTTTGCGCGTCTCGCCAACGAGCAAACGTTCAGTCGATGGCAATGCGATTCATCGGAATCTAATTTACGGGCCGATTGCGCAATGTCCAGTCAGGAGCCTCGCACGCACTTGGAATATGCGAGCGGTGAGTGTATGAAAACAAAAACAGGAATAAGGTGGGTGTATTGATAGATGCAGAGCCAAAGCAGATTTACAGCCAAGAAAACGTCAATGCCTTTATTCTCGGTCACACAATATCTGGACGCAAGTAGCTTCTTGTGGCATTACATCCTTTTCTGTAACGTGATATTTTTAAAAAAAAATTCTCTTTCAAATTGTTCAGCCACTCTTATTCTCAGTGGCTCATTTCACCCCCTGACTATTTGATTTAAATTCTTATCCAATCCCTTTGCACAAAAACATGCTTGAATGAGTTTGGGTGGAAATAACTTTGTGACCTCAAGCCCATTAAATGCCTGAAATTCTCATAGCATCTTGTAGATAGTCTTTCAGAAGAATGAAAGTTTCTGAATTCTGTTTAATTGTAGCGCTTCTATGAACAAAGATGACATGGAAGAATTTTAACTCTCTTACCTCTGCCTCAGTTCTCTTGAGTTTTTTTTTTGCTTCTCCCACAATCCAAATAGCATTCATTCAAAAATCGTACGCTAGTAAATGTGAATAGTTGTTTGTCTGGAAATTCTCCTTAAAGCTCCAATGTCGTGCATATAAATGTACAGAATGTCAACACACAGACTTTAATTGGTGTAATAGCGATGAGGGAATTGATTACTGTACGTACACGTGAGCTACGTTAGCTAACACGTTAGCTAACACATCTTCTGTTTCACAAATTAGCAATTAGCACCTGAAACAAGCCTATCCACTCAAAGTATATTTTCAGGTAGACTGCGACAAAGATTCTAACCCTCAATTGATTCAAAACGCACCGAAAGTTTTTTTTTATTTTAAAACTGCATTTTCAACAATGCACTAAATGAGTTCTTTTCTCCTTCTTTCTTTCCACCCCTCTCGCTGACAGTTGGCAAGAAGAGCCGAGGGTCAACAGGTAAATCCTATGTTTACATTTACAATCGATATCTTTGTGTTGTCTCTGGATCGTAATATTTTTGTGAGCCACTCTTCCGTACCGAAGGGATTTTCTCTGCTAAATGCTCATGGTCATACCGGCAGAGGAGGCGGGTGGTCCCATTACTGCAGCCTACTACCATCATGAATAACTAACTATGGAAAAACACGCACATAAATAATGTGTAGTTTGAACACTCAGAAGTAAATGTAATGGCCTCCGGCGTTATTGTACCGTGGAGTCTTACACGCCGGTGGCTGACTCGGACAGGACCTGTTGTTTGGTGTTATACCTTTCGGTTCAGCTCACATTATGATGAGGATTTAATTTATGTACAGCGCCGTTAATTGGTGTCAAGTGTCCAACCTCATTGGTCACCGCAAAGAAAAGGCAAGGTTAGCCTGGCAGCTGGATGCTAGGGAGTGGAACACACACACTAAATTGTGTGTTTACTGGAATTTTGTACACTGTGTATTTATCGCAAGTCATCTTTTCCAAATCTGGATTAATGTGTAGTATACAGGAACACAAATCCTGATAATAGCCCAAATGATTCAAGACAAAGAAGCAAAACATTATTCAAGGAAAAAGTATAATTGTCAATATACAGATCGTAACCTGTAAATTGGAGGAACTTGAAAATAAGATAACCCGCAGGTTTAGCTTGTCGCTTTTCCGTCGGCTCTTTCCTCTCGTTCAAGTGACAGGACGTTAGTGTTGTCGCACTTTCAACCCGACTTGACTCACTTAGCTCCATTTGAACAATGTCTTCTGACAGCATCACCAGACCGTGTTACCTGAGCTTGAGTCCAAAAACATTGTTAAGGTATCAGTCTGATCTCCTTTGACACTTTTTTTTTATCAGGAACAAAAATGTATTGTATTTAATGACTACAAGGAAAATTTGCTTCATGCTAGGACATTATCAGAAGCCAATAGCAAAGAAACCACAGGTACTAACGCGACGAATTGTAGGTTATTTTTCAAAATTGTTCGCCCCTATTTCAAAATCTTTGAGAGAAAAATAAAACCCTACTGTACTCGATGATGTACAGTCCTGGATTGAAGTGCATCGTTCTACTATGTATTCTGTCTTATCCTGTTCTGGTAGTGTACGTGTAAATATTTGAGCACCATATTTTTTATGTAAGACTCATGCCCCCGAGCGTCTGTTTAAAATAATAATCACAAAAATAAAAAAAACAACGGTGTTCACCGTGCACCCACTCATTTATCCACGTGCTTTAATCTGGTGTGTTGATGACGTTAAGTCAATATGACATTGTGGCATCTTTCTAAAAATAAGTGGTGGGAAAAAAAAAACTTCTTTCTCTGTTTAAGTCCATCGGAAAGAAGATGGAGGATTTTGGGCAACTCAGAAGCGAGAGATGAATATTTAAAATAGGGCATCGCTCTGCGTGGGTCGATGGGGGTCATTTCTTGCCTGCTGGTGGTGATGTCGCGGCGTCGAGAGGCTAGCGCAGTCAGACCGTGACACTTAGCTGTCAGCGTGCAGCATTAATGAGTGCGGTGACATGCACAAAAACTCGCCTCGTTCTCGCAATCGCATACGGTATTCTCAAGTCAGTAAGGGAAATGATCATTTTCTACTTGCCCGGAGGAAAAAAAAAACAAAACAAAAAAAAACATCTCCCTCTCGTGTTTTTCTCCTTTTGATTTACTTATAAGTTCTTTCACTTCGGGGCTGTTTAATTTCCCAACTGGATGTCCAGCGCTGAGAAAGTGTATTGTACTAGTATTCCGATATATCCGTCGAGAAAAGGCTTCGAAAAAACATTGGAAAGTTTTCACGGAAGACCACGAAAAGAAAGTGTACAGTAGGGGCTGAAAGATAAGACTGAACAAATTAGGCTGGAACGGATTGAGGACATTTCCATTCATTTCAATAGGGAAACCTAATTTGAGACAATTCCCTCTGCTCTCTAGGTCCTTGCAGAGTTTTGTTTAAAAGGCTTAGAACGCACACACACTGGCTGACTACATGGTGTGTTGAGTGAGTGGCAGATTTAATAAGAGAACAAGCTGTAATCCAAGAGAATCCATTCAAAGCGGGATTACACTCTAATCTGGATGGAATCACCTCTCATCTCTCTCTCTCTCTCTCTCTCCATCGCACTTTCTTTCCCCTCTCTCTTTTTCTCTCTTTATCCATCGCTATCTCTTATCTGCCCTAAAGCTGCACAAATCCTTTTACTAGCCCTGGTTTTTTTTTTATCATTCCATCCTTTATTTAATTTGGCTTTTTTTTTTGTTTTTTGTTGACCAAATATCAAACACACACCAACACACACGCCTCGCTGTCAATCAGCAGTGATTGCACTGATGACAGCATTGTAACATTGCAACAATGCCAAATTACACAAATTCAGTCGCACACATAAAGGCACACTGTGTTCTTTCGCACTATCCTCACAGGTTTGTGTGTGTGTGTGTGTGTGTGTGTGTGTGTGTGTCTGTGTGTGCGTGCGTGTGTGTGTGTGTGTGTGTGTGTGTGTGTGTGTGTGTGTGTGTGTGTGTGTGTGTGGAGCCATGCAGCTGAAGAGACAGTAAAGTCATTAGCATTCAGCCCTAGCACAAGCTAACGTGCCGTCGACTGGCAAGTCTAGTCCCTCTAGTGTTTTTTTTTTTTTTTAAATCAAAGGTTGTGTGTTTTTATAAGGTTGTTATGCTTTCGTAGGACGGCGGGCCGACCACATGGTGTTTCTCATTCGCTTAAAGAGCAATCCAATATATTTTGATGAAATTTCTGGACTTTCCTTGTCGCCTCTTTGCAGGGAGCCGTTCGAGCCGGCACAGCTTGCGCACGCACAAAGAATTAAAATCAGGAAAAAAAAAAAAAGTTTGGCCTGCCATTGTATCAGCGTAAAACGAACTGGGAAAACGTTTAAACGACATAAAAGGAGCGTTGGGCGAATGAGGGACGATGCGCTCGTGACAAGATGAAATAATATTTCCCCAGACGGGAGAGGCTGTTAGCGAGAGGAAATAGGAGGGACGATCACACATCCATATGGCGTTTTGCTTTCTCCTCCGTTTCCGCCATCTTTTACTCCGGCGAGACGTTGGCCATCTGCAACGCTCCCCTCGACACGCCGTCTGCCTCAGCCGAGCCCTTTTATTCACCTCCCTCGAGATTCCGTCTGCCTCCCCCTGTCGGAGCTAACTGGCTGTCACCTTTAGCGCGTTACTCGGGGCCACTGTCGGCGTTTAACACGCTCACCGATGTCTTCTTGTCTGACCTCGTCTTAATGACCACCCTCCATCTTGCTCACCTGCCACAGGTCTTTTTTTTTTTCTTTTTTTTTATAATTACAACACGTTGTACAACACGTTGGCCCTCCACCCATTTGAAAATGAATCGTACTCAGGGCAAATGGAACTTAATAGCAACGCAAAAATTAGTAAGCCGATTCAGTTGTAGTTTTAGTTAGTTTCAGTCTATTGACACCAGCACAACAAAACTAGCATTAGCCTGCAGAAGTTAGCTAGCAGAATTTCTTCTGTCTGTGAAAGTTTGGGGTCATATTAATTTGACTCCCATTCTCTTTTATGAGCAAAAAAAAAAAAAAAATCCCATTTTTAATGTTAACACACGTCAGAGCATCGTATTCGCCCCCAATTTTCTTTTTGTGTCACTCCTCTTATCTTCCCAGTTAGTGACTCAACCTGTACTCCTAAGTTGGAGCACAAGTGGGTGTCAGTGACAAGGCTCTGGCATGTTTAAGTGTACGTGAGTGTGAGATTATGTGTGTAAGAGTGCGAATGTGTATGTGTGTTTTGCCTACTTTATTGCACCTGCATGTCTTATTCCCTTTGACAGCGGGATATGATTCTTTGGCTCTTGTGAGTGTCTCCCAAAAAAAAAAAAAGGAGAAGGAATAAAGAGCAGGGAGTCAATTACCACCTTTTTGGTGCTTGGTTTCAAAGGGGAGATGAAAGACACTGCTCACCTCCAAGTGCGTTGGCTCCCTAACCCCGCACTACCAACCCATCACTTTCTGACGCTCACATCCCCTTCCAACTCCTGTCACAGTTGGCCTCTTTAATTTTCGACTTCCTACTTCTGACTGATTGCAAATCTGCATATTCATAACTACGCGGCGCCGTAGCCAATCCAATGACGTTCGTATTTCGGCGCCATTTCTTCTCGTACTAATTCTGCTGAGCATATTATACACTTTTCCAGCTGTGATAAGAATCCTATTGAGTCTTTTTTATTTATTTATTTTTTTATTATGAGAGGCCATTTGGGTTATAAATCATCTTCTCCCTCGCTCCTTCTCAGACACGCACACATCATCATCATAATCTCTTACTCGCGCCACCATTTATTTTACCAGCGGGGACATAAATCATTGTTCACGCACACCAGTGTACTATTTTTCATGTTATCATTGTCACACATGTGTAGTGTTATCCTCTCTGCAATTCATCATGACTACTTTGAAGGAGGGCGGGGGGGGGAATATAGAGTATTTGTTGATGGTGGATTTACTGTTCAAATGGAAATATGGTGAACCTCATGAGATGAGTTTCATCTTTTTACAGCAGATTTGGAGTCAGACGTGGACGCTCCGGCCGTTGTGATCGGACCTAAAGACACGACAGTGTTGGCAGGGACCAAGGCCACCTTGGAATGCATCGCCAATGCCAGGTACATTTACTTCATTTATTCATGATGGCTGCCATATTTGTTATGTTGGTGCAATCCAATGTAAGCCAAATACAAGAGCGCTGCTGGATCTACAAATGTATTGACAGCATCATCGAGCACTTTAATTCAGACCCAAAGTGTATTTGAAAACTCATATTAACATCATTGATGGAAATCTCAGAGCGCATATATAAATTTAAATTTAGCATTGCGGTTAATTTCGCACAACCTTCCAATGACCAGGCTGGTCACACGGAATGACAGTTAGCACCCCCGAAGTTGCATTATTACATGATAGGCCATGTTGTTGTTTTTTTATATCGAACACACCACGATATCCATCAGTGAAATAATAGCAGGCAAGGACCATTTATGTGTGTTGACCCAGCTTTTCAAAAGATATATTTCATCAGTGTTCAGATGCCGGCCGACTGTGTTCAAATCAACAGGTGATAAGCCGCACACGCTCCCGAAGCGCACTCCAGTGTTTGTAAAGGGTTTTTGTCGGATTGGCTTATTGAGCCGCTGTCTGTCTGGCTGGTGTGTGTCTTGGCCGGCCGGGCTTTTGTCAAGATGCACAGAACAAATCAGCACACTCACCAATAGATAGTTATGCATATCGGCCAATGGAATGTAGCTATTGAGAACCATTGGAAAGAACCATTGCAAACATGATAACATATTTACCAAGCAACAGTGCTATTAATGGGTGTTGGTATATTTTTCACCAAATGTTAGCGTGATTCGCGTTAGCATCGTATCTGTTCTCATCTAAGCGTTGGCATTCCTCTCACAGATCTTGACTCTTTTTTGGGTAATTAACACAATGGAAGTTTAGTTTTATTGAATTAAAATTCGTACTGTTTATCATCATTATTAAGTCAATTTACCGCAGAGTCATGAATATCTAAGCCCCACCAAGTAATAGAGGCAATTCTGTCTAAATGGGGGGAATTAAGTCATGGATTGATGTCATTTCCAATGCAAATTTAATGAATACTTGTAATCATTGCTACGAACTGTTTTTTTCACCAATTAAGAGGACAATAAGTTGAGATGAAAACATAGCAGATATAAGATGCACTTTGGTGCATCTTGTCTTATAAGAACAAGAACAAAGTAAACCTCCTTCAAGGGTGCTCCGTGTTTATGACAACTTTTATAAGGAAAAAAAAGAATCAAATAAATTACATTTATTTGCTAAGCCAGATGCATGTTTGTTATGATGATTATGAATATTATTTTCTAAGAAAATAATGCTAGTGATCTTGCAACGGTTGCTGTCATTCATACTGTCGCCATTCATTCGCTCTCTCATTGATGCATTGTTCTGCTTTTTTCCCTGTCACGTCATTAACTTTTTCCTCCTCCTCCTTTTCCTCCTCTTCAGAGATGTGGACAACTTGCTGGTAGTATGGAAACGCGATGGGCGCCACTTGGCCAGTGGGCGTCGGCTGGTGATTCCCGTCCCGACCTCCTCGGACAGCGGCGAGTATGTTTGCGAAGCGCTGCTCGACAATAGCACCGCCAAAGTTGCCCAGGCCAGGGCGCACCTCACTGTCATTGGTAAGCAAAAAAAAAAAAGAAAAAGAAGCAAATGGAATTGCTGTCCAGCCCCTTTAAGAACCCATCATATGTTTTCAGCGGCTTTACGACCCACTGGTATCTTTTCTGCGGTGGCATCACAGTAAAATCCAATGAAAAAAAAACATAAAAATACTTGTCAAATAAATCCTCCTCTTGTGAGACATCTGGTGACGTCATACGCAAAAGCGTTTTCAAACTGGATTTTATTTTTTTTGTGACCACCACGCCGTTGAACTTGATCAACTGTAAAAAATTACGACACACTGAAGAGTGAATTTCCCCGGAGAATAAAAAAAGGTATAATAAATCAAATAGTAACATGTCCCTGGAAATTGCAAATGCGCATGCTGCGGGTATTAAATGTCCACCGTGAGACAACTCCAGCTAAATCTCTTGTCCGTCAATAAAGTGTATCAACATGCAGTAAATTAGTGTGCGTGCGTGCGTGTGTGTGTGAATTCCACACTTGGAATGTAATGGCAAAATGACACTATGGACACACGCCAGTTTGCCCGCCAGCTAAATTAGTTTTTTTTTTTCACCCCCCTCCGAGTCACAAATCAATCATGGGGTGGGATAAAAAAAAAATAATAATAAAAAATAAAAGCAGTCGCATAGAAGCTCTCATGGCAAGTGGTTGCTGTCCTGGATATTTGTGTGTAAATAGAAAACAACAGACCCCAGCAGCCAAGGCTTGATTGATGAAGCGCTCCCTCCTACCCGCACGTCAGCGTCTTTTTTTTTTGATCTACTGCGGTTGTCGAAGCGTGGGAGCGCCTTAACGCAAAGAGAGCAAACTAGTGACGCCGATAGAATTCTCACGAGACGTAAGACCTGCCGGAGTGTGCTAGGCCTTTTTCTACTACGAGCACACACATCATCGGCGTTGATAATCGGGGGTTGAACAATCATCAACACCATTTTGTGATCGTCAAAGCTGCGTCAACGTTAGCGTTTTTGAGAACGCTAGAATTCGTTTCACAGTTAATATTCATCACGCGCTATAATATCAAGTCATAACAGCTACTCTAACAAATACGACAAAAAAGTATATATACGCTTCAAGGCCAAAAGGGCTGCTCGGTATCACTGATGAATAATAATACTCAGTATCTAATATGGACTCAATAGACCTCATGAATGCAGTGAAATTAATTTCTATACAGAACGGCGCGTGTGTGGAGGGGGTGTGTGCGTGCGTATGCCTCAAAGGTCTTCATTATTCAGTCGCATTTCTATTCTGCCCACCAATCGGAATATGTATGACACGGGGAGCTGGCGTGTTGCGTCGCCACCGCCGACAACAATAGATCTGGTTTTGTTTTGTTTTGTTTTCCCGCTGCTTTACTGCCACACAAATGGGACACCAGCTGAAGCGTCTTGAAAACCCAAACTGGCAAAATAAAAATGATGTGCGTCTTGGTAGTTGAAAGTCATCTGATTGAAGAGGATTAATACATGTGATTTATCAGTGTCACACCACCCGGGGCGTTTTATTTTTATTTTTTTTATTTTTATTTTTTTTTGTCGCTTTTGTTGTCTTTCACGGCAGTCGAAAATCACACTCAACTCCAACTGTGCTTAATAAACATACGAGACGGGTGTCATGCGGTTGAAAAGGGAAAGCACAAAGCAGAACTTAAAAGCAGGCATAGTCAAATAGAATAAATGTAGAAGTTTCCCCTCACGCCGGCCGTCTTAAACTTACACTTTCTTTTTTGCGTTGCTCAGATTCCGCACAATTGAAGATGACTTTGATGTAGTTTTGCGTCCAAGATATTCAAATTGATGTATTCCATACATCTTCTCCCAAAGTGTAATGTTTGAAAAGGGGATAAAAATGGTTTGACCGAAATGAAAGCTAGTTTGATCATATTTTGTGTTTTCTTTCCAGAGCCACCATCTTTGACCGCTCAGCCCCAGTTGAAGATCATTGCTCAGATTGACAAAAATGTGGAAATTCCTTGCTTGGCCACGGGTATGTTGCTTTTTTTTTTTTTTTTTTTCCCATCGCCAGATATGAGCTTTATCTTCTTCCCAATTTCCCAAGCGTTCACTTAAACTGTTCCAGGGCCAGTGTTTATTGGCTTGCTGCCAGAGTAAAATACTTCAAGCTATTTTATTGATTGTTAAGCAAGGACACTTTCACTTGACGTCAATGTTGATTGTAATTGAATCGGCATGAGAAATACGAAGTGTGCCACCACAAATTATAAGTTGGTAAAAAGGTGCTGTTTTACATTCAAAAAAGTATATTATTTTTACCAACACAGTGAAGACACTCAAATTTAGGGAATGTATAATACTAAAGGGTGAATCCAAATGAATATTCACTGACATGCTAACATTAGCATTGATACTTAACGATTGAACACAAATGGTGAAACAACACAAGTAGACATACATATAGTATAGTACAGTAGACATATAACAATACTTCTTTGAAAAATCTTAATGAAACTTCAGTAAATAACATTATTGTTTGTGTTGATCACTATTTAATTGCGATTACGTCTTTAATATAAACTACAACATTATAGAGGGCAAGTTTTCCTCATGAAAACACAAACAAAACATTTTTCATTCTTTTCAAAGGGGAAAGCTGAGTTACACACAGTCAAGGACTTGCATCTCAAAGCACCATTGTATTTCCACAGCGTCCCTCATTGTGCGTCTGCGCGGTTCGTGAACATCAAAATTGCGTTTAGCAGTAGGAGCAGATTAAAACAGTGACACCAAAACCCATTGTTCATGACAGCTGCTTGAAAGTGGATTTCGCAAAGATGATTTAATGTGCAGGAGTGGACGCGGCTTACGAGGGGGGGAGAAAAAAAAAAAAGTCAACATTCTTGCATCCGTCACACGGCGGCGAGCAAGTTTGACGTTCCTCGTCGATACTGCGCGGGCGTTATTAAATATACCGAGCGCCTCGGGGTGAGAGCAGAGCAGAGCGATGGCGGCTCCGAGGAAGACTGACAGGCATTGAGGGACCTAGAATACTTCACGCGCGTTCGTGGAAAGTTTGACACCGACTGATTGAGGCGAGAAGCTGGAAATCCGAGCGTGCCGTATCGTCACGCATACTGTACAAATTACTATGGAGAGCTGATGCTAATTACATTAGCCTCATGCCTGTCACTCTCGACATAAGTGTCAGGTAGGTTGCCGCTTGTTCTGTAGATATTTGCTGCTATAATTTATTAAGAGTGTTTTTCAGCTGCCCCCCATCACCCAGACAGGGCTGCAATCAATATATTATTAGCAGTCATTATGTCGCCATACATATTAATAGCAAGAGAGAGCAGGGAAAGGCGTTGTAGGAGTGACTAGCTTTGCTAGGGGAGGTCAAATGTTTTTCAATTGTGTCCCAATTCGATAAGATGGACGTTGAGAGTTTGTGTGTACAGAACCCAGGCACAATTTTCAAGTTGTAAAATATACTTGAGATATCATCGAAATATCCCTTATGCAATGCCGGGTTGTGGGGAAAGTGTAATTGCACATCCACTCCAGTAGGTGGCAATGGCACCCCCTATTTTTCAGGAAAATGAAAAGCACTTCAACTCTTTGTTCTGCACAGGTGTGCCTCCGCCCAGATTGGAATGGTACAAAGATGCCGTGCCTCTGTCCAAGCTAGCCAACCCTCGCTACAAGGTCACGAGCGCGGCGGGCCTGACGGTGCGGCGAGTGCAGCCGGGGGACGGCGGGATATTCCAATGCTTCGCCCGCAACGCCGGCGGAGAGACGCAAGCTCACACGCAGCTCCTCGTTTCCAGTGAGTCGTCCGAGTCATCTTCATTCCTTCGCCCTCTGCATCATCATCATCATGACTTTCAACTTTCCTCTCGTGTCTTCTTTCTTCCCCAACTTTGCTCCCTCGTTGCATTTCAGATGCGCCTCCAACCTTCACCGCGCGCCCATCCGACAAAACCGTCACTGAAGGGAACACCGCCTCGTTTATATGCCAGACGAGCGGCGCGCCAAAGCCGGCCATCACCTGGAGGAAAGGTAACATGTTCACCAAAATTGAAGTCTGCATCCAGGGATCGCCACACACTCAGCGTGAGCGATATGATTGAATGCGACTGAAATGGACAATTAAGGGGAAATTATAGTCACTGACGCACACCTGGCAATTGACCTTCCCACATGCAACATAAAAATTGCAACTCTTGACGTGCCGACCTAGAAACCGCATTTCGTCGTATTTTTCATTCCGCCATAAACAGCATGGCGCCATTGTAAGGAGTACCTTAGCCCTGTATATTATAATACATAGACAAAAGTGAACAGAGACTCCTCACCCTTTGCTTTTCAGTCACAGGCACATACAGAATTCTAGGTATATAATATAAAATCCGTCGCTTTAGGTTAACGAAATGTCTCAATTTCTGTCTTGTAGGATTGCAGGTGTTAGCGAGCGGTTCCGTGCAGGTTCCCAGGTTCACACTCTTGCAGTCGGGAAGTCTGCAGGTTCAACCTGTCAGCTTTCAGGATTCGGGAGAATACACCTGCTTGGCTTCCAATTCGGAGAAGACCATCAATGCCACGGCAAAGCTCACTGTCTTGAGTAAGTAAGACAATACAATAACATGTTTGGCACTAGCAGGGCTTCAAACTGGCCCCAAACATTCAAATGTATGTCCAGAATTTTATTTTTGAATTCTTATTGTTGACAAATTTCTGCTCCACACCGAGCCCATACCATGTGACGAGGTACATCCTGGACCGGGGAAATGGTTTCTTCTAGAGGACTTGACAAAGTTTGGTGGAAATACATTGAAATCAAATGATTTTTTTATATAACTAAACTTCGAGGGGCGTATCGTCCTTGTCGGGGGAGCAGCTACATGAAATCCTTCAATACAGACGCGGAACACTAATTAAGCCGTCCCTGTCGGGTGGCATTAGTCCAGCATAGCAAACAGCCGCGCGATTGCCGATCGATGTCACGGGCAAATGCGATGGCGAATAAATCATGTGATTGGCCGGGCAGGAGGACGACTGAGTGGCCGCTAAACGTATCGATCGGCTCATTTTTACATTTATTCCGCCAGCTTCACATTAAATACTGCTGGATTCGATTAGGCCGGCAGCCTGCGGGATGCTCGCCGTCAGTGCTTCTTTGCCGGGTGATTCATCTCAAGCGCCGGCGTCGTCCACAGTGAATGAGTCGGTGACGTCCTCGCCCGTGCACATTTTTATTTCTTTTTCATGAGAGGAATAGAATACCATGTAGTCAGCACTTTTCGGACAACACAAGCGCAGGCGTGTCTTTTTCGAGCAGATAAAGTACGTCCTTGTACGGTTGTGCTCCGCTAGTTCTTGGATTAAATGGTGACTAATTGATTTCTTTTTTTTTTCGTACGAGTCAGGGGCAGCCTTGCGTGCACGTTTAGAATAACACAGCATCGTAAATCTAATTGAAGCCTTGGACATTTGTCATGTTTGTGTATTCAAAGCAGAAGTTCTCAGACTTTTTACACCAAGCACCTCTTCCAAAATTGCCAAAAATATGGAACACGTGTTGATCGACTATAAAGTGGCGGTTTTATGCTTCTTTATTATTATCTTGCTTTAAAATAACATTAAATATCTTTTGGGGATTATAGGTTTGCCTAGTTTTGAGGATTTCTTTTAAAATTTGCAAACCCCTGGAGTATTGTTTTGACACCGACTATTGTTTTCAGGTCGCACCATCATCTCTGTCCCCCCGGCCGAGCTACGTGTAATCAAAGGCACCACGGCTTTTTTGGCCTGCAACGCAACACATGACCCGAGAGTCAACGTCAGGTATCTACTTATTCGTTTGAGAGTGGAAACTTATGGCAGTTTGTTTTCCATGCTGGAAATAAATGCGGGGCCTCTCTGTCGCAGCTACAAGTGGGAGCGAGGAGGTGTGCCCATCTTGACCACCAGCGGGGGGCGTGTCTCCGTACGCCCAGGCTCCCTCACCATTGGCCAGACTTGGTCAGGTGACATCGGGGATTACACCTGCACTGTGATCTCGCGGGCTGGCAACGATTCACACTCCGCTCGCCTGGAAGTCATGTAAGTAGCCATTCCTAAACACCCCCCCCCCCCCCAAAAATAGGGATGCTCGGATTTGAAACTAGATTAAGATAAAACAACAGATGCTTTTAATAC
The DNA here is from genome assembly GCF_054491065.1 of Syngnathus leptorhynchus. Taxonomy (NCBI): domain Eukaryota; kingdom Metazoa; phylum Chordata; class Actinopteri; order Syngnathiformes; family Syngnathidae; genus Syngnathus; species Syngnathus leptorhynchus. Next base: position 14,708,015 of record NC_141199.1, on the reverse strand, counting down.
TTTACCCAATGGGGACGTGGCAGGAGTCAGAAATTACACACATCGATATCAGTGTTTAGCTTATTGAATTTGTCATCTGTTTGAATATTTTCTTCATGTGCAAATGTGTCGACAATTATACCCCCCCACACACACCCAACGAGTCACTAATATTAAATCAGGTCGCATGCATATTTCACCCAGCGTACCTCATTAAAGCCGCTGTGAGGGAATGCTCGCAGGTAGGGGCCCATTATGTATTAATGAGTGCTTGTATGATGTATTTATAAACCATACTTATGCTATATTCATACAATCACAAGGGCAGAAAGTCGGGAACTGTAGTCTTCGGAACCGTAGTGAGTGGCAAGGTTGCTTGTCCGTTGGAGTGGGCTGCGTGTTTACGCTTATGGGAAAAAAAAAATTAGGGATTTGGCGCATGCGTGAGAGTGACATTCTCGTTAGCTCGCTATCATCGGGTCACGGAGGCTAACAGACGCTGGCGGCTGAGGAGACAGACTAATTACCAGCAGGTTATTGGTTCAACTCTCACAAGGCCCATCCATGTGTTCGTCACTTTCGAAGTGCGTGCGTGTGTGTGCGTGTGTGTGCGTGTGCGTGTGTGTGTGTGTGTGTGTGTGTGTGTGTGTGTGTGCGCGCGCGGCCTCAGCGGAGGTAAGCGCTCCAACATTCTCTATGCTCATCCATTAATTAATGCCGTCATGTCAGCTCTAAGAAGAAAACATCAATCTCATTTCCCCTCGTCCTCTTTTCTCTTCCCCGTATCCTCTCGGAGCATCGCCACCTTTACCATCACCTTCATCTGTCTGCCATCATCATCTTCACAATTACTTTATTGAAATATGGAATGACTCAAAGGTGACGACGAAAAGAAACAAGTTAATAATGGCATCGTAGGAAACCAATGAGCCGTTGTTTTTCTATAGCTACTGGCCTCCCCTAAAATATACTTAGACCCCCCCCCCCAGGTGGCAGGCCAGATAATTATTGATTGATCATTTTCCGATTCATTTACAGGAATTTGCTTCCACTTTTACTCTCGTTTTAAGGGCTTGTAAAAAGATTTTCTTGAAATCCTTGCTCCGCCAGTGTCCATCACGCTTTTTCTTTTACGGTCGAGGAAGTGCTGCGGTTCGACTTTACAAGTGTTATTTCTCTTCTGGTGTTCCATGAAAGGACTAGAATAAAATACTTGAAGGGGTTTACTAATCTATTTGATCTACTCTATGTCAATGTCAGACTTTTCTCTGCGTCAAAGAATGTTTTGTTTTCTTTGTCTGGTGCACAGTGAGTTGCCGCACTCTCCTCGCTCCTTGGCGGCGCGTCTCAACGACTCTGACTCACGTTCGGTCCTGCTCTCCTGGCTTCGTCCTTTCGACGGCAACTCTCCGCTACTCTACTATCTGTTGGAACTCTCAGAGAACAGTACGTATAAGCGTGTGTGTGTGTGTGTGTGTGTGTCTGGTGGGCTAATTTATAGCCCCAGAGCGGCCAACAGCTGTTCGCTCGCTGTCGAGCTGGCCCTGATGTACGCTCATTTATAAGCATATGGGGAATAGTGTTGCTGCGTAAATGTACGTCCGGGTTCTCTATAAATAAATTCTCACGACCCTCCCACCAGCCTCGTTCTCTCGCTCGCTTTCGCTTCCTCCGTCAGCGCAGATGTTTGTAACAGCAGGCCGCGTCGCTTTCAGATGGCACAGGGAGGGAAAGAGGGATTGAGGAAGAGAATGACAAGATGGCTACACCGACGACGTCCGCTCTCCTTCTGTTTTTGCGCACAGACAGGCACTTTCTATTCAAATCAAACTCCAAAAAACTCAAACGCCACACGTAAACCTGGAGGATGTAACCTTGACCAGCAAGATTGAGGCCTCGCTTCACTCCATCCCTGACTCCGAAACACCTCCAGCTTACTAACGCATGTTAATGATGCTACGCTACGTTACATTGCTAGCTTGGGCTTATTCATGACGGAGTATTGGCGAAAATTAAAGGATGGATGGATGGATGGATGGATGGATGGATGGATGGATGGATGGATGGATGGATGGATGGATGGATGGATGGATGGATGGATGGATGGATGGACACACAGACAGACAGATAGACAGATATTTGTTGTGATTAAATTCAATGAAAATATTACATTCCGCGACTGTAAGAAGCCGGAAAGGCTTAAAAGTAGGAAGAGGTTTGAGATTTTTTTGGCACATTTAAGTTTAAGTCAGCTTTTTTTCATCGTTTTTTCTTCTGCTCTTATTTGCATGTGGAAAGCAATATGGAACAAAAATATATTTTCATCGAAGGAGAAAAGAAGTGTGAAGGTGGAAAAATTATAGCCAGCCTGGCGACATTGAGGGATAGACAAAAGTGGTTTTGTTATGTTGTCGCTGTGTGAGTGCACCCACACACATTTATGACACATTAGAAGCTCCGGGTGGCTGTTTCTAATGCTTCGTATTTATCCATCACACAATTGCTTTCTTGCCTTTGCTTTGTTTGCAAATGCTCCTACATTACGCCTGCCATTCACACAAATACACACGTGGCTCAGATGAGAAGGTGCAAGTAGACAAAATGGACATCAATATCTGTGCTCCTTTTATTCTTTTGGGTTGCTTTTATTTTGAAATATTGTCACGGTTTATCCGTAGATGGCAAAAAGTTTCATCCCTATTCGGTAAAAAAATGATTCCATTATTTAACCCCCTTTCTCTCTCACGTGTCCATCCAGACTCTCCATGGAAGGTCTACCTGTCCGAGGTGGACCCCACCGTAACCAACATATCAGTGGGAGGGCTCACCCCTGCCCGGACTTATCAGTTCCGACTTTGCGCCGTCAACCACGTGGGCCGGGGTCAGTACAGCGCAGAGACGCAGCGGTAAGAGTATTTAGTGTTCATTTTTTTTCTCCCCAAGCCTTGCTATCGTTTTATTGCGTTTTTAGTTGGAAACCTGAAACCAATTTGCTACCCGGAACATGCTGTGCTTTCTGTGGAATAGAGTTTTGCTGCAAACGGAATGTCAGTCAGAAAGCAGGATTAGAATCATAATCATGGAGAGGCCACACAGTTTAGTGCATTCAAATGTGAAGGTTTGCTGTTAAAAAATCCATTTGCTTTAGTTGCAAGCCTTTCTAGGATCAGCTCCTTGTTGGAGATGTACTATGTTATTTTCCTGCCAGTCTCAGGGAATTTAATAGCGAGCCAGTGGGGGGGGGGGGGGGGGGGGTCGTGTTGTGAAAGTTGGGGAGTGGATTTGACCTTAAAAGCGTATCCATTGTTGTGCAGGTGTGTGTGTGTGTGGGGGGGGGGTATTTGTGAAAAGACGGGACACTGACGGCGGCATAGAGGGAGGTGTGGTTTCCACTTGGGCTTCTGAACACACACACACACACACACACACACACACACACACACAATAGCACAGATGTGGCCATTGACAGATGCCAGATGTCGCTCCTCCAAATATCATCTCAGCAATGGAGCTGCTGCCAATTGTAATTATAGAAAGTGCATTCATTTAACAACCTAAACGAATTTTAGTTTAAACATATTCTGCTTTTTTTTTTTTTGAACAATTTAAGAGTACACAGGTATACTAATATCATCTTGTCCAATCAAAATGTAATCCCACTGAGGGAAACTAAAATGAATCATTCCACTTGAATCGTATCACACAGTAAATATAAATTGTGCAGACGTGTCCTTTGTTTGTCCATTGCCAATCTTCAGTAGTTTTTTTTTTTCTCGTCATTGCGTGCGTCGGTCCTGTCCGGCAGCGGGCCACCTGCTCTTCAGCACAAAGTAGGAAGCGCTGGAGAACAGAATACATTGATCCTCGGCAAATGAGAGACTGGCAGGTGGACAAGTCATCGGTGGTCAGCGTATCAGAGCAGATGGATACGGCTCTTCATCAACGTTCGTTTCGTATGTGACCACACGCGCGACGCTTTTAATCTCTTGGACGTTAGCTGGAACGCGTGCAAGTGGCCAAAAAAGACACTTGGTGCTCTCGCCTGCAAGCTCCAAGCTTGAGGCGTAACCAAATGCGTCATCATCGAGTGGAAAAGTGCCACTGGGATGACAAAAATTTATGATTTCATCATTTCAAACACTTCCGAGGTGGCAAGTGGATTCATTATTTAAACGCTAAGTTTGTCTATCGGGAATTAAAACGGCAGATAAATTAAGTTTAACTGATTGCCTTTCAGTGGCGGAGTGTGTATTGTCATCTGCAAGGCGACCGATTGTTAATATGATGTGTCAATTCTTTTCCGTCTTTTTTTTGTTTAGATGATTTGTTCAGAGACATTTCATTAACCTTCGAGATCACATCGGGGGGGGGATATTTGTCATCATTGTGCCCGCAAGTATAAAATGTCGGATATTTTGGAACAGCGCATTTGAAATGTCGTGGGGTAACGTCCAAGTGTCACTCAACACCATTCTTGATGACTTTCGAGCCATATTTGAGATTTTTCTATGTCCAAATCTGATGAGTGCAACCTGAGGAACTTCAACAAGTTTGCTGTCATCAAATCACTACTAAGCGGTGGAGCGGCGTGATCCCTCCTGGCCTCTCGCTTTCTCCTCCAGCATTCAATTCTCTCAAACAGCTTGATCACTTTTCATTTTTCTCCAGCCATTTTTGGGCAAGCTTTTACTTTTGTGTCCATCATGTCCTTTGCCCTCAATTATTTCATCTTTCCGCTTTCCTCCTTGTTCTTGTTAACCTCGCTCGGCGTCCGACGCTGATCCCACCTGGCCTTGATAGTGATTCTGACTCCCAAAAACGTCGAGGCGGGGGGCGTTAGAGAAAAAAAGAGGGAAGGTTTTACTGTAAACTGCTCAGTTTACATAATCAGTAAGCATATGTGTACACACACACACACACAAGCATCGCATTTGTCGCTCGGCTTAGGATGCGCCGCAACATCCGATGGCCTTTTCCCTGGAACGGATTATGACTTGCCACATCTCCCTCTTGAGTGATGATGCTCCGAGCTACTGAGCCATTCGTTTTGTGCTTGCGATATTTACACTTTTGTTCAAATATGGTAAATTGGAATAATTTGCAAGGATAAGATGGAAAGATTTTTTTGGGGGTTTACTTTTATACCAAACATTTAGAGATTATAGATTCAAACACCAAAATATTCTTCTAAATCACGTCATTTTGTCGAAAGTCTGCTAGCTTAATGCTAACAAGCCTGGCTACCATGTCACAAATATCAAGTAATGAAAGTTTTACGTTAGCATTAAGCTAATGCAGTTTTTTCAAGAGGTAAATTTGTTTTAAATATACTTGTCGCTGTTTTGTGTATTGTGTGACAGTAAACGTCAAAGGTGACTCAGCGAAACGTGATGATAATGAAACCTGATTGGCAAAAGACGACAAAACAAAGACTATGATAACAACGAACAACAAACCGTGATATTAGCTGGGGAATTAGCATAGACACCAGACAGAGTTGCCCCATGGCTTTTGATGGTTGAAGTTTACCATCTGGAACCAAACTATAGGTAATCTTTGACAATCCCGTAGTTTTTTTGGGGCGGGGATTGAAATCGATGATGCATATTAGCACGCTACCTAAGTACATACACACACAGACAAGCTGTTGCACCCCAAAGCAAAAAGCACCTCATGAATTGCCTTAATTCCCGCCCAAATCGTTTCAAAGTAAATATTTCACATCAAGTGGGTTCAACACGGGGACGTTAACTTTGCACAAACGCGAGTCATAAAGTCCCAGCCGACGACGAGGCGCCAACACTTTCCCGCAAAAATATACATAACAGCGTATGCAGCTTCCGAATATTAACTCATGCTCATATGTTGCTCTGAACGCTGTTTGACACACTTTATCTGTCCCCTGCTATTAAGGAAAAGAGGATGGATTTCTGGAGGAGATGAACATTTTCGTGCTTGTGTGTAATTCCCCACACTGCAGGAATTAACACAAGTTTTTTTTTTTTTTTGGTGTCATCCTTCACCATTTAATGCCCACACGCTTTCGTCGCACCGAATCCACATTGCGTATCGACTTTTAAATGAAACGCTTGAGTCGACCACAGCTCAAAGGAGGTGGGTGGGCAATTTATTGGGTGGAGGAAATGCAGGGGAAATGAGGGCAGCAGATATTAAAACCTTGAAAAGTAAGCAGCTGGGGACATGGGGGATTGGACAGCGGTGTGTTTGGACATGGGCTAAGCGCTGCACCCAAATCTTTCTGACCTCTGATTTGTTGGCTTGTTGGTTATTTTCAATTAGGAAACATCGACCCATCCAATTCCGATATCTCTGGTCCTCATTAGAGTCGCGGGTGAGCTGGAGCCTATCCCAGAAGACTCGGGCTATGATTATTGTTTCTTTAGTATTCTACTGAGCATCTAGGACAGAGACCCGTGGATCTTTTTCACGTGTCACGATACAATGAACGCCCGTTTATCCTTTCTGCGATAAACAGACGTTCTCTGTAAAATCTACGATGCAGAGAGGCCATATAGATTTTTTGATAGTTTTACTTCTCCCACAGGCTTTAAACACAAATTTATTCCTAAGCTCCTGCTCTCATTCTCTCCCTGTCAAGAAATGGGGGACTCACTTTGAAGAAACTAAAAGATTCTTCCTGAGTATGATGGCTTCAAAATATTGAAGTATCCAGGTTCCAGGTTATTATATTGATGGTACATGCTACTTTTCTCGGTGGATGGCGATTGTAAATGAACCAAACAGATGTCGAAAAGCAAGCGGAAGTCATGGCGTTCATCTTAATTTGCGAAGGCTATACACGAAATGCGCATTCGCTGTCTGCCGCCAGGCCATCGAAACACACGAGGCAATCTGCAGTTGGCGCTTGTAAACAGCCGGCGTCAGCGACAACGGTCCCCGGGGATGATGGCTAAAGCACTTTCCATCATCATCTGCTGTAGCTGTTGCGGTGATTGTTTGAAATAAATGAACAATACTGCAAGACAAGGAAAACAAATGAATGGCGTGACACTGCAAGGCTTTGACAGTAGAATGAGGAATGGGAGAAATGAGCGTAGAATAGCACGTGAATGACGTAACGAGATTTGTTGTCATACATTGCAACAGTTTCACAAGGTGCCCGAGAAGGAGAAGCTAGCAAGCTTTTTGTCGCTACTCCCACTTTCAATTTGCAGTCAAACTAAACTTCAAGCAAAAGTGATTGACACATTGTTTAGTTAAGAAACCCGTTACCTTTGCTAGAGTTTGCTTAGCTTAATGCTAATTTATACAGTATGGAAAATTCCATGAACAGGAGTAATGGTATAATGATTAGCATTGGTTTATATTCTTTTTCACGGATGAAACATTTTACTGAGTCGACAATAGCCTTAAATTCTTCTTTGTTTTTATATGGATGGCTTTACAGCACACATTGAGCATTATTATGTGCACAAACTCCTTTTTTTTGGTACTTATTTTTTCACAACTTTTTATAAAGTCCATTATTATAACGTGTCCTTGCTGAAAAAAAATGCTACGGGGAAAAATAATTTACGATACAAGTGTTTTATGTCCCAAGTTTGGTCAAGAAAGGGAATTAAATTCATATCCTGAATGGAATTGGAAACAAATTTGTTTTCCACTTTATGACATTCAATAATATGGAATATCAAAGTGGCCATTCCTAATTAACATCGCTGCTCCACTCTGTTTCTTTTCATGCAATGTCAGGTTAATGCTGAGAGAAGAAGCGCCAAGTGCCCCCCCTAAGAACATTGTGGCAAGCGGGCGAACAAACCAGTCCATTATGGTCCAGTGGCAGCCTCCTCCAGAACCGCAACTCAATGGAGTCCTCAGAGGATATATGCTCAGGTACAAAGACTCAACCATTGTGAATGAAGCATACAGTTTTGGTTTGAGACTCTAAATTGTCTATAAGTGTGAATTGAGGTCCATTGTTTTGTTTGTGTAAATGACCTCTTCAACCCTCTCTTTCATAACCAAAAACAATAGACTACCAATGCAGACGGTAACCAGCACCCTTTATTAAAGCCCACATTAACTACATGGCCAATTGCATTCTGCAATATATTATATAGTGGCGTCACAGCATGCATTTTTAAAAACTAATCTCCGTTTATGGAAAGCATTATATCACAAGTGCATGCCAGTGCATTAGTTGCTGTAAAATTCTTCTAGCGAGCCTACACGAATGTATTATTCATGATCGCATGCTTGCAACACACTGGCGTTCATCGAAAAAAAAAATACACTCCTACAGAGGACAAATTTGCTTTTTTTTTTTTAATATATAAATATTATCACCGCCTTTTTTTTTCAGAGTAGGGCCACGTGTTTATATTGTTCATGGCACAATTATGGTACAACATGTACTCACAATCTGCATAACAGTAACTATGTAGGCATCAAAACAAATATACAGAGCATTCCCATTAATTTCCGAATGCAGCCTTTGTTATAATAAAGCAATCAGCAGCTTGCGCTTGAACTGTGTGAGTGTGTGTCTGTGTGTGTGTCATGTCAAGTTTTTGAAACCACATTTACACCTGCTGACCACATAGCATGCCATTATTTCGAGTGATTGAACACGTCATTTCGCGCACCTTTTATGTATCATAGTCCAAGATTGGAATCAGTAAATGGCTGGAAACATACCTGTAATTTGTTAGAGTGACCATGCCGTTTAGTTTCTGCTATTTGCCGTGTTACGATATCAGTCCCCATAATTACAGTGGTCATAGCTGTATGTATCTGTAAAGACCTTGAAACTACTCTTCTATAGCTTGTTCTTGTTCCGAGCAGCAGGATACACACACAAGGTCGACTAAAAAAAATACACACATAAAATCACAAATATTTGAAATTGCTCGTGACCAATCCAGGGTGTGCCCCGAGCTGTCTCGTGAGAAAAAGGGTGGAAAAGCCCTCTCAAAAAGAACACCACCATCTTTTTTTTTTTTCTTCCTCCCTGCTTCGAATGTGTCACACTGTTTGCAATCAAACTGCCCTCGGCTGCCTCCTGCTCATTTGCATATAATTGCAGCCCCTGTTTTTAATCCTTATTCATTGTGTAATCTGCTCCCACTCCATTGAAAACACAACCTCGGCCGGCTCGTTTCGGCTTCACGGGACACGAGGGGCCTCCCACCTCCTTTCTCACCTCGATTATCCTTTCTTTTTATTTTGCCAGTTTGTCATCTCCTCACTCCCCACCTTCTGTTCTATCTCTTCTTTCCTCGGCTCTGTTCGCCCCCCCCTGCTCCATCCTCCATCCGAACTGTTTATCTCCCCGACTGCATAAAAACATCCTGTCAACCTCCAGTGGCGCCCCCAGTGGATGTAACTCTGTCGATGCGTGCGCGCGAGTTGCTCGAGTTGACACATCGCACGTCCGCCACAGCGCTGAGTCAGCTGTTCAAACAATCTTGTTACATTTTGACGCTGGATGAAGATACCGACGTACAGATTAGTGCTGCTTTTCGCTCCGATGGCAGAGCGATAGCAAAGTGCTAACACGCTACACACGCAAACAACACATGCGACAAAATGCACAAAATATTTTGTAGTCTGTGGACAGCTATTTTGATTCATTTCCTCTTGAAGAGTCGATAATTCAATTAATCATAATAATAATTAAATAATTACAATAATAATATAATGTGACTCACCAATGTGTGTACCTGTGTGTGTGTGTGTGTGTGTGTGTACTTGTACTTGTTAAGGTACCGTCTAGCGGGCCTTCCAGGTGACTACCAAGAGAAGAACATCAGCAGTCCGGAGACCAACTACTGTTTGCTAAAGGAGCTGATCATCTGGACGCAGTACCAGATCCAAGTGGCTGCTTATACTGGCGCCGGCCTGGGCGTCTACAGCAGTCCTGTTACCGAATACACGCTGCAAGGAGGTCAGAATACATGTTTAATGAGATGTCCCATCGGGAAGTCCGTTTTACCATTTTTAATATTATGAACCATTCGGCCGTTTTCAAATGTTGCACTTTACAGTTTTCCAAGAACTGTTTCCAAACGACACCATTTTCAGTTTAAAAACTCAGAATCAGGATAAATTATATTTTTTTATGATTTTGATAATAATACAAATAATAATTTTAATTTTAAATCAGGATTTAACTATTTTAATTGGGAATGTGTCAAGCCTTGACAGAGAAATGCTGTGGTCATAGTACCCAGCCCTGAGGGACTCCGGTGCTTATGGTCTTTGTGTCCAAGACCATCTTCCAAAACTTTCAGCCCAGCATTTATTTGTGTTTTTTGTGTTAACGCACTTGTTTGTGCTGAGCCCTACCATTGGTCAGGATGTAACGCACCTCTTGCTTGGATTGGCTACAGCTCACCCGCCATCCTAATGAGGAAACGCGCCAAATAAAACGGATGGACGGCTAGTGCATATTTACCATAATTGAACGACCACACATCAATGAATTTGTCTTTATGGGAGTTCAGATGCCCTTTTGTCGGAACTTGGCTCCGACGTGACCGTAACTCGGCTTGGTGCTTTTAATTTCCAATCAAAATGCTCTTTGCTCAAAGTCGTAAAAGCTGAAGCCACTTAAGCACGTGATGATTTTTTTTGATTTTTTTTCAATTTGTTGTGTTTCAAGTATTTTGTAATTAAAAGTGGACGGTAAACCCTCTCGTAACCAAGCGGACAGGTTTATAGACTCCAAAGTGTAGCTCATTAACGTTATTCGGAGGGCGTCGAGGCACTTCGATGAGTCACGTTCTGTCTTATGTGAAACTGACTTGTCTTCTAATAGCATTTCTCTCCTGCTGCTGCTCTCTGGCACTCTGGCATACGTGCATAGTGAGATTTCCCCAGAGGACCGAGTTTAGTCTTTTATCAGGAGCTACGAGCTGCCGGGGTTAAGAAGCCGGGCCCCAAGAGTGCACTCAGCATGGCAGGGGGGGGGAGCATCTTTAGCATCAATTAATCTCCGTCTCGCTCCCTCTCTCGCTCTTTCGTAGCTGCCTCTCCACTTTTCCCCATTTTTCACCAGCGTTTTATTCCGGGGGCTCCCTTATATGATATAAAAAGGGCACTCCCGTCATGCAGTATTATCACTCTCCAGCGTCCCCCCCCCCCGTGCATCCACGTAAACCTCTTACTGTGTAATCACCGGAACGTCTGCCCACAAACTCGTGTCACACGCCAAACGGAAGGTCTGACCACTCTGGTAGTAAGAGGAAATCTTTCTCTTTGCAACATGTTAGCCATATTAACATCTCTCCTAGCCGCTGTGCTTTCAAATTAAACTGATAATAAGACTTAAAAATGAGCTGGCATTTAAATGCTACGTCCCTCGGCGCCTCCACTTAATCACTGTCTGCTCCAAACACTTTTCTGTTTTGATCTTAAAAGTTTCCATGCACTTTACAAATGATTACCATTTTTATTTTTGCTTTGCGTCTTGATGGAATAAATGTGTTTTTTTCATAATAACGGACAAACAAGCGAGTCTGTTCAGCTCTTGCAGAATGCAAGAACAATTATGCACATAAAGTAACCATAATTATTTTTGGACGGATATAAATTTCTATAGAAGTTTTCTGCATGTTTTTCTTATAAAGTGCTCAGGAGATGTAATGAAAAAAAAATTTGAATCTGCCATTATATTCCCTATCCGCAAATTTGAATAGCATATATTTGTGCATTGTGTATTCCATTTCTGACTTTCGGATGTATGTTTGTGTTTCATTTCATCCTGTCCTTTTGGCGAACCGTCACAGCTCGCTAAATATGGTGCGTGTGTTCTTGTGTGTATGAAGTTCCCACAGCTCCACCGCAGGAAGTGGAAGTGATCGCAATCAACTCCACCACCATCCGCTTTACGTGGGATCCGCCGCCTCAGCAGTTCATCAACGGCATCAACCAGGGTTACAAGGTAAACGCATCACAATGACATTAAAACGGTGACAAGGTAAAACTTTTTTCAAAACCTTCGGAATACGTCGATCCTGATACTAAAATTTGAAACATTATTAAAAGGCGAGACAACATTTTAATAATACTAAATTGGCAAAATTTAATAATAATAAAGGTGACAAGTATCGCCCCTTTTGGCCTGGATATAATTACACAGCTTATCATTTTGTAAGATATATCATTTTATAAAGGTTACTCAATATTATATTACACTCCCTTTGACTTTTTTTTTTCCACATTCATTCAGACAATAAAAAAAATTTCTGTCTGTTAGTCACACGGCGCATTTCGGCGATGTAAAAAGATGTGATGAGAGGCGTGTGTCTTTTTCGCCTTTTAAAAGTCAACTCGGCCCGTTAAAAAATGGCAAAGCTGTGATTTATGTCCTGCTTGTGATGAGCACTCTTCAGTGAATTCAACTCGCCTCGTGTCCGCGGTCCACATCCAACGTGTAACTATAGCAACCGTGTGACCGATCCCTTTTGGCACCCTTTGAAAAACTCTTTAAAAAAAACGGTGGCGCGGGAGTGAAGGGGTCGTTTGAAGACTTCCATCAGATGCTCAGGATGCCAAATCAGCATTCTTTTACTGTGCCCAAAATGTACTACGGCGATAATAAACGACAATAGAAGCCCTTATCTCGCCAAGGCAGGCCTAGGCTGCAGTGCGGCACCCTGAGGCGTGGAATAAAAACGGCCACAAGAAAGTATCCGGGTGTCGCTCGCGTTCTCCCCAAATGGAGGTCAGTGGCACGTTCAAGTTGTCGATTGGAGCTTTCGCCGCCGAGTCGCAATTAAGACCGCTGAATCATTTCAATAGGGAAAAAGGTATTTGATATGCGAGTAAATAGAGCTTGGTCTCAGGATAAATCAAACTCATAAATCAAGGTCTGATTATTATTGTATTAGTTTTGGATTCCCAACAGCCCATTTGCTGGCGACGCTATCGAGCAGCATAATCCTAACTATATTCATCAAATAAATCGACACATTCGGATTAACGTTGTCGACGCGCTGCCGGCTGTGGACACGGTTGCTCATAATTAATAATTTGGCTTTCAAAGGGAATGCTTAAAAAAAAAAAAAAAAATCCCTGCTGCAATAAAATGGAATCTAATGGAGCCCAGTGTATCCCTGGGGGGGAATGTGCAATGTGTGTTCGTTATTGATATTATGTGCCAGTTTTGTCTTATCAACAGTTTGTTCGTGTAATCGTTGATGGTTCAACACCTGAAAAATGTAATTAGGATATCTTAACACGCTGTGAGTACAATACATCTCACCTCAGAAACGATTAGTCACTGCTGTTAGTACCATGACAAATGTAAATGTGCTCCCGGTAGAAATATAGCATTAATGCATCATTTAGATTTCCATTAGAATGCTATTTTCACACGGTTGGAACCGCCCGTCATTCTGCTAAATCATTGTCGGTGGGCGAGAGATGCCATTTGACAGATGAAGCAATGAATGGTTTGGGATCCTGTGAAACCGCCACAAATTCCTAAAAGAGAATGAGCCGGCAATCCATTGTAGGCAAGAATTTTAAAAATGAACGTTCTAACTTTACCAACTGTAGCTGCTGGTCTGGCCTGAAAAAGCACCGGAGGATGTCACCGTGGTAACCATCACCCCGGACTACCCCAGCTCGCGTCACACAGGGCTGGTGGGTGCGCTGAAGAAATTCACCTGGTACTTTGCCTCTATCCTGTGCTTCACAACACCCGGAGACGGCCCACGCAGCCCACCCACCATGCTCCAAACACATGAGGACAGTGAGTATACACACATCGATGATTCTTTGCCACAAGATGGCGCTTCATTTATTCCATGCATTTCACTTACTCACACTAACATACAGTAAATTTGCAAAACACAGGTTTGTTTTTCTTGCTGTAGGCTTAGTGATGAGGTTAAAAAAAAAATCCATATCATGGATCCGACAATCCAGAAGACGGTACAAAAGCTTTTTTTCTGTTTTTGATATTAGACATGGCTTTGGCTTGAGCAGAGCAACAGCAAATAATAACAGAGAATATATTCCCCCCAAAATATCTTGTTCCCACTTACTAAATCCATTTCTTAAGTTCAAATTCTTGAGGGTTTCCTTTTAAATTTCACGCAAATTTCCCGATAAAATTGGAATAATCAGAAAACAATTTTGTGGCCACAGTACAAATAAACCACCCCCAAAAATGTCACACAGATTGCACACTTGGAAGCAAATTGAATTGAATTAAAACCCATTTAACATATTCAGGTGTTTCTATCTGTCCAATCTCATTAGATCAGCTTCTAATTTCATCATATTACCGTTTGGTCCTGTGGATCCTGGGGAAATTGCAGACCTGGATCAAACTTTGCCTGCTAAGTCAACGTGATTTTGCAAATAGCAAATATTTAAGTCTGGCTAGAGGTCTGGTCACTTCTTTTCATCATTTTCCACTCTTTATTGTGTACAAGGAACATTTCAATTTCTATTCATCCTCGATTCAGGCAAGGCGTTTTTATTTATACTGCCAGCATTTTTGTCAACATTTTGAAGCCATTTCAAAACCAAAGGAAAATCAGTGGTTTCAGTTCCAAGCATAGTCATGGAACAGATTCAATTCAAATGTTAAGGCGGCACTGTACATAATTGTATACAAGTAGAGTACGTGCACGGCCAAAGTAAACACAATGGCCAATGGCGGACAGACAAGCCATTATGAGCATGCGGCAATTATTGAGTGGGAGACTGGCTATGAGGAGCCACGCGCACACACACACACACACACACACACACACCCATGCATGCACATAATCGTTGACGGGCATTGATCGGGCGCTGGGCGTGTTGCAGGGTTAACGGTGGGTGTAATTCTTGCTTGATGATGGCTTTGTGTGAGTGTGTTTGTGTGTATTTGTGTGTATGTGTGTGTGTGTGCGTTATTGAATGTCTCAGCTGAATAGCTTAATCGCTCTGCTGAGAGAGGAGCTTAGAGAGCCATAGATGAGATGAAATATGGCCGGCACGCATGGACAAGCGTGTGTGTGTGTGTGTGTGTGTGTGTGTGTGTGTGTGTGTGCGTGAAACAGTGGTCAATAGCAGCTTGATTGGTTGGCAGCATGATAATAGCATGTGCAGACACACACTACAACTCTGTGGTTTGTGTCTCTCACTACCCGACTGTAATATTTTCGGACTTCACAGACTTTCTGAATTTAAAAAGTCTTTTTCTAAAATCCTTTGTCAAGGCTTGAGATCAGTAGCTTTTGGATTCTATCCAAACAGGCCCAACAACATGGAATGGTTTTTTTTTTTGTGTTCTACAGCACCTGGGCCAGTCCGTCATTTGAGTTTCACCAAAATATTGGACACGTCCGTGCAAGTCAGCTGGGCGGAGCCTGAAGAAAAGAACGGCATTGTTACCGGTAAGTTCACCCTGGCTCATGTTTGCCCTCATTTTGTCATCCTGCTAATCTCCACTCTGGGCAGCTTGTCTTTCTCCAACATGACTCCAGCACGGAACTTGCACCACACACACACACACACACAAAAACTTTCTTGTGTGCACTTTGTCATGATCAAAACACACCTCCATCGTTGTCTTTATGGTGCAGATATGAGCATATTTTGCTAACTTTATTGATGCCGACCAGATGCGGCGACACTGGAATGAAGCGGCACGCTATCTTTATCGCTCAGTGCAGACGGTGTTTTGTAAACTCCGTTTTATAGGCCACCACTTCCCTTTGGGCGGAGATGGCGCAACAAACTTAGATACCTGTCAAAATCCTCCCCAGCGCGGAGCACGCTTTGTAAGCGCTTTATGTCGGCCACACTGGCTGGAATGGCGGGAAAATTCTATTTCCCTTCATTCGCCTACAGCACTAAGTCCACGGTGAAACCACACCAAGCTGAGGTGAGAGTGTGAGAGGACCTAGTCAATCACATATTTCTTCTTTTATCCTCTACCTGCTTTTCATCCTGCGCCCGATGAACAGAGGGACTCACCAGGGACCGCTCGCATTCCCTCCTGGGCTTCACACAAACACAGGAAGATGGCTTTCACACACACACGTTTGAAGTTGCCTGAGTGGAATGTATGACTGTGAAAGTGTGATGGGGCAGATAGAAATTCAGAATTTATTTTTTGATTTATTTTGTTTTATTGCCCGGCACAAGCGCCTCTGTAATCACGGCATGCCCGCCCCCCCCCCCTCTCCTCCCCAACCAGGCTATACGCTGTGGTGGGAAGTGTTTGGCGTGCAGTCCAGGCGTGAAGAGCGAGCTCTGTCCAACTCTACGCTGCAGTACCAACTCACCGGCCTCACCTCCACCACCACCTACACGTTGAAGGTGGCCGCGCTCACCGCTGCCGGACGGGGCGTGGTCACGTCGGCCAACATCTCCACGGGCGTCCCTCCAGGTATGACAGACTGTCTTGAATGTAGCCTATTTCTTTTTTATTTATCTTATTTTACTTTAACCAATCATACCACTGAGTTTTTTTTATTATTTTGTATTTAAAACGTGGCTTTTTCCAGAATTTCCTCCACTTCACCCAAACTAGCATAATCAATCTGGCCCATTCTAGACTTTTTTTAGTTGATAATTTGGTGTCTGTCTTCATGTCCTTATACAGGAGCCAACTCTCGGTAGTGCCTGACTGCATGAATAATCAGTCTGAGTCAGACCAACAGGCAGAATTTGTGATTTGCTGCATCTGAACTTTGCTTCAGTTTGCCTGCTGAGTGAGCGTGATTGCACTTATTCAGATCATCAGCAGTCATTCAGAATGACTTGAAATGTTTGTGCTCGGACTGACGAGAGGTCATCGAAAAAACTTTGTCGAAAAGTATAATGAGCCAAAGCAAAATTTGTCCTAAAGGCAGGAAGACTTAACGAAGAGGTGGAGGAGTGTAAAAGCAAGATTTGTGTGCGTGTGCGCGTGTGACACTTTCCAATGACTAATTCATGAATAAAAGCAGGAAGAGTGAGAACAAGATGAATGCAGACAGTTCTTAGATTCACAGGATATTCATTAATTCATGAAAGCAAAACTAGTCAAAGAAAGACAGGGGCCAAAGGATTAAAGATTCTCAAACGGAACAAAAGAATGAACAGAGAGACTTGGGATTCCTGCTTTCTTATCTTGTATCTCTATTCATGTATTCATGAAGTTCACTGCATTTGATCATTCATCACAGCCAGCCGCCTGATGTCAACATCATCATCGCCATACCGGCTTACAGTTGTCCTTTTGTCGCGCATGATGCCGATCCACTCCTGATACACAAAGAATTTGTGTGTGCATATTTTCCTTTTTATATAGATATATCTATATAAAGTAACGCGGCTGCAGAATCGTACGGATTAGAGCTGATCACAAGAGACCACTTAGAGCATCTACAAATATCCAATATTTTTGTACCCCGCCTTGCCGACTGACATTTTATTATCAGAAACAAGCTTGTACTTATATTGCCAATGTTCCGCCTGCCAGGCATGTTTCCAGCAGCTGTCAGGGAAGAAGTTTTTTTTTTTATATTTTATTATACTTTTGATATATCCTTCGAGGTGTGCAAATTAAAAAGTGTATCATTGATGTGTAATGTATTCCAGATCATAACTGGTAAAAAAAATATATAATTGCTCTGTATGCCTTTGCAATGGTATAATTGCTACAAATTGTCTCACACACATTGCGTTCACTGGCCATAACATTAGGTGCATCTGTATTTAATGATGTGCCATAAAAGTTCTGTAATAGTGTTTTGCAAGAGATGCAGTCATTTAAAAATGTCTGCATCATCATAATAATAAGAATTATTACTATTATTATTATTGAAGTTGAAGTGCTTTTTTTAAGTGTATTGCATCTCATGGAGGAAACATTTTAGCTTTGTCTTTAGTCCGAGTATTTCTTTACATTTGGTTACATTAATAATGCTGTAAGTATCCGGTGCATATAAAAAGTCTACACACCCCTTGTTTTCTTTTCAGATAAAGAAAAACAACAGCAAGATTAAAAATTTTGAAGCAATTTCAAATATTAATGCAGCCAATTTGGGAGTCAGTGCACACACCTGCCAGCTTTTAAAGTGCCTCTGATTCACCCCGAATCAAATGAACGCTTTGCACAAAACCTTCAAAACGCTTCAAAGCAAACCAATGTCAGGAAAAGCCTACCAGAGCATCAGACCTTTATATGGTGCTAATTGGAGGTACTTTAAGTAATGGTGAGTGTTTGCTGATTCCAATCAAAGGAGTTTGGTTAATTGTGAGCACAGCCTTATTGGAGGGTGTGCACACTTATGCAACTGCATTGTTCCAGTTCTTTTTACTTTCCCTATGAAGCAGATTTGAAAAATTCTAGTTTTGAAATGATTTCGCTTCACGCACAAAAACCTGACATTTCAACAGGGGTGTGCAGACTTTTTCCATCCACTGTAGTTGTGTACTTTACATCCATAAATCCAGTACATGATGCAAAAGAAAAAGCTATGACAAAGGCGCCGTTCGCTGCCGTTCTCTTGGCTGACGATTCCCCTTCATCCGTTATTGCCGCGGGGATGGAGCAATTAACGAGGGTCAAACGTGATTAACGAGGCTCGCGCGCCCGCACTTGTCTGCCCCCCGATGAACTTACACTGCATCGCACGTTTGATTCATCGCTAACCCCCAGACATGAATCTTCTTTGGATCGGATCGTCACGCCATATAGTTCATAGCAAAGTTTGGGCGGCTTGACTTCAGTTTCAAATCGCCGTCTCCTAAACCTGGTCATTTCCACGTACATGGTAAGCATCTGCAAACCCGACCCGTGTGCGTTTAGACAAGACTTTCGAAAAGTAGCATTTTACCTCTCTCTTCTAAAGAACCACAACTGAGATTATATGAGCGAATAAAATGTTCAAGCCTTTACCGCCTTTCTGACCACTGGAGTGATTTCTTCGTTCCTATTTACATATAGAGAGCACAAGACAAAATAAGCTATCTTGAGGGAGCTGATGGAGGCAACCTTTGTAATTTTATATTCAAGTAGAAACATAAAAAAAAAAAAATCCTCTCCCTCTGGCTCAGGAACAAAAGATTATTCATATTCTACATCACACATCAGGTGATTGACATCCTGCCGAGATCGTTCCATTTTACCGAAGCCTCGCTTCTTTTTTTAATTTACCGTTGAACAAATTGGTTTTCCATGGAACCGTACTCACGTTATTATCACAAGTCCCCAACCGAGTTATCGAGTTATACTACGGGTTAAATTTCAGTTTGCGTTCCTAAATAAACTAGAACCCTAATATACGTGTATCTGTATAAAATGAAGTGTTTCTCCTTTTCATTCACTTGAATGAACTTCCAGAACTTCCTGGCGCTCCCTCCAACTTGGTCATCTCCAACATCAGCCCCCGGACCGTGACCCTGCGCTTCCGGCCCGGTTCCGACGGCAAGACGGCCATCTCGCGATGGATCGTCGAAGGCCAGGTGGGTTTGCGCCTTTCTAGCGCATCCGCCTAAAAGCTGACGGTCCTTGACCAAATCCTCGCTGCTCACAGGTGGTGAAGGAGGACGGCGCCGAGGACGCCTGGAGGGTTATTTACCAGCTGGACAACCAGGCGGGCGCTGACAGTCTGGAGATCCCCAACCTCACTCCCTTCACTCAGTATCGGTAAGCGGCAAACACACCATCTCATTTATGAACACACACAAACGTCGCCTCTCTTCCAAAATGTTACTCTCTGGCACTTTTTTGCTGTATTGCAAGCCTAAAGTGAAGTCAGATAAATCACAAAGACAGTTCCAGATGAGGCTTTTTTTTTTTTTTTTTCTTGTTTGTCAGCACCTTCACAGCTCCAGCATGCAGATCCTCATTACCCTCCCCAAATAGCGCAGTGGAAGAAAAGAAGGCAGGCAAGGTAGAGAGAAAGGGAGAAGAAAAGTCATTAGAGTGTGGACAGAGTAGTGAGGAGGAAAAGCAGAAAGCCACGACACTTGGCCAACTCCAATTTGTTCTGGTTTTATTTATTTATTTTTTGTCCTCGTAGGAAAATCACGGAAATGGAAATAATCTGTCAAACTGTCAACTTCCGTGCCCGACGTTTATTAACTTACAGGCAATACTTTAAGAAATGTTTTAACATTTGTAACTGTCGTGCGAGTGTAAAAATATGTTGATAAGTTCATATTAAGACGTGAAAGTCATTGGACAGTCATTCAATAACAGTCAACTTTAATAGTAGGTGTAATAATGAAAAGAAATCCAGACGGGTAGCACTGGCGGAGCTAGATGGGGGGGCTGCCGGGGCACTACTCGCCTCCTAATTGACTTTTGGGTGTCTTTCGACTTTTCCAAGGAGTTTCTTTTCCACATTTTTCCTCGTTTCCTTTCGGGAACATAGAGTGAATGTTTATCAGCGTTATCTGATAACTTCATTTTTTCTTTTGCGTCCCCCTTTTTGATACAACACTTTGTATCTTCACGTTCGAAGGTAGTGACATCATTGCACCCTCACCTCTTTTTTTTTTTCCCATATCTTCTGCTCGTGAAGGTGTGATACGTGTGAATTGGATTGCATATATCCAACGTGTCTCCCTTTCTCACTCCCCGATTAACACCATCAGCTGGGTATTCAAATCTGACGACAAGGCCGCTTCTAAAAAAATTCCACAAACTCTTCGCCACAACACTTTCTTTTATTTCCCACCTGCTGAATGACCTTGTTTCGCGCTCTCTCCGCAGGTTTCGGATGCAGCAGGTGAACATCGTGGGCTCCAGTCCTCTTAGCAGCCCCTCCAGGCTGATCCAAACCTTACAGGCGGCTCCTGACACGCACCCGTCCAACCTCACCGCGTTTTCTCCGACACAGAGCGGCCTTTGCTTCAGGTGGAAGGTACCGGCATACAAACTACTATGCTTGATGGGGAATCATCCGTGCGGCGCTCGGGCTGTTATCCGTGTTAGCTCATTAGCATTCGTGCCGTGATGAAGGCACTCACACGCCGTACCTAATTAGAAGCACACCTACTTGAAATGTACTTAAGTACAAAAGTAACAAGAAAGAAAAAGACACATAGCGCCACCGATAGCATTTCTTTTTAAAGCTGTCATTTAATTCAACAACCAACCAATAACATGTATCGTCATAGTAACGCAAGATACTTTTCTGGGATAATTAGGTCAAAGGTTTTTGGTGGGGGTGGTAAGGATTAGGGATATTTTGCTTCCAGAAGTCTGTTGCATCATCCTCGTTAGATCCCACCGGTTCACATTCCTCCATGCCGCTGTTGTCCCTGGTTTTTCTGGCTAATAAATCCCCAAGGGCTCAGTCGTGCTTGACTTTACCGTCTTTTTTTTTTTTATGTCATGTCGTATTCCATGGAGGTTGAAAAAAGGACAAAGTAAACAGTAAAAAGTACATATATCTGTTTTCAAACAGTAAAAGTGAAAAAAAAAAAATACTCGAGTGAAGTACCTGGAAAAGTCGACTCCAAAAACAGTAAACAAAATACTTTGTTCATCTAGTTTAGAAGATTATAGATGGCAGATAAAAATCAATTTAATTACAGTGATAAATTCTTGAAATGACTTTTTATTTTTCTCATCTCTTCAGGCAGGGTATTTTGTTACTTACCACTAAGATTTGTTTTCTTCTTATTGGTGCAAACAACACTGTCATGGTATCCTTACAGTATGCCCCCCCCTCTCCCCCCACCCCCCGTTTCTCGCTAACAGCTCAAACGTGTGAAGCGGAGAAATTTGCCATTTACGGAATGGGAATGAGAGCATCGCCCTGTCAAATCAAACTTTGACAGCATGCACGCTACCTGTGCGGCATAGCAATTTTTCTTTTTAACCAGCATGCTAGCGCAAAACCTTCTCAGCTATCCGACGCCGTCTCCACAGAGTAGAGAAGCATTACAAGTCTTGTTATTGCATGGAGAAAGAAATAAAAGTCAAATTTGATGTCAACCGTGCAATAATAAGCAGTGGCCGATGCCCGCTATATTTATCCGTGGCCGTGGAAGCTCTTTTACACGGCGAATGGATGGTAATAAATAATGACACGGTGGAGAAATTGAGGTGACAAAGCATAAAGGGTAAAGGGGCATGCGGGGTGACGATGACAGGAAATGAGAGCGGAAACGAGGATGACGATGATGACAAAAACCATGATGAAGGGTGAACGGGACACGGGAGTGGAGGGCGATTGGGAGATGGGATGCCAAAGTGGACAAGATTGTAAAAGGGGTTTTAAGATCTACTTAAGATTCCCGCACCATCTGTGTCATTCAGATGACCATGGTTAAAAAAAAAAAAAAGAAATGTCTCTCTTAATGTGTCCTTTCCTTGACATGACATTGTAGGTCTGTCAGCTCATCAAAAAGAAAAAAAATGTCATTCAAGAAAACAAATCTGATCATGGTATGATTTCGCAGGTATTTAAGCAAAAACAGCAAACTGTAGTCATAAACATCTCTCCCCCCTCAATGACCTCCAGCCTCTCCCCGAGTCCGAGTACAACGGCAGCCCGGAGACGGTGGGCTACCGGCTTCGCGTGCGCAGAACAGATGGCCTGGCTGAGGATCGGACTGTGGAGGTAGAGGGGGTCACGGGCGAGGTCACCGTCGAGGGCCTGGACCCTTGGACCCACTACCGGACCCGGATACAGGCCTATAACTCCATTGGACCTGGCCCGTGGAGTGACGCAGTCTCCGCTCGCACGGCTGAATCTGGTGAGTAGAAAAGAAAAAATACATATATATATATTTTTTTTTTTTTAAATGCCAGAAGCTAAAAGAAATGTTTTATCTAGCAGCAGTGTGGCCATTGTTGCACTATTCCGTATTGTCAGAAGACACAATGGGTGCTATCGGGCTTCGTACTCCCTGACTTTGCTTTACCTCTCTGTCACTAAGGGGAGGATGGTGGAGGTGATTCAGATAAAAGAGCAGATTGATTGCAAGTGCAAAGTAAGACTGACTCAAATGTGTGTCTCCCAAAGTCCCATCAGGATCTCCCGTCAACGTGACTGCCGATGCCGTGAGTTCCACCAAGATTCTGCTCACATGGTCTCCTGTCCCTCAGGAGAGGCGGAATGGGGCAATCCTCGGTTACAAGGTACGCATAACACATCTCGCACACACACACCATTAACACCCAACCCAAACTTTCGCACATTTGCAAAAAAAAAAAAGAAACAGACATGATGTAATGTCTGGTAACTGCAGATAACTCAAAGTTCCTTCATCTTTGACTAACTAATTGCATGCTTTCATCTTGTCATACTTTTTTTTTTATTAGGTTTGTTACTTTGTTTCCTCTCTCTAGTTCCAGCAGGATAAATAATAGACATTAATGTTTTTAATGACGTGGAATGCCACAAAATGGTGCCCCAAAGTGAGCACTACTTTCACAGTGGACTTTTAATTTTCATCCATGCCATTGACTCTTTGCACCAATCATCTTCACTTCCTTTATCTTTCACCTTTGAGGCGAAAGGCTTTTTCAGTTTGGAATGTTTAATTGTAGTCTTCTGTTTTTATGCCCCGGCGGGTGTGCCCTCCTCCTCCCTCCCTCCCTCCCTCCCTCCCTCCCTCGCTCCCTCCCTCCCTCCCTCGCTCCCTCCCTCCCTCTACAGGTGCTCAACTGCAGGATAATGCCATCGTAGCCTTGCATGGTTAGTGAAAGGAATACCAATTGGTTGTTTACCAGCCTTGTTGCAAAAAAAACCAACTTGTTAGGGCTACTTTTCCTTAAATTGAGGCAATTTATTGAGAGGAGGGATGGACAGGTGATACAGTTTCGACATAGATGGTTTCCCATGACATCAATCTTTGCTTGTCTCACTTTTTCTGAAAATATGTGAGCGAGTTGTTCTGTACATGACAAACTTATTCCAAAATGCTACTTAGGGAAAAAAAAAAAAAAAGGAAGTGGTTTTAAGGCCTTCACACAGTGAGATATATTGACATGACAGAACGCAAGATGAAGATGATCCATCATCAAGGTGTCATCCCCGATAAGAAATGACAATCTATCAAACGTGCACAATGTCACAAAGCTCTTCATCGAAATCAGGACATAGATAAATAGTAGCGCCAGACGAAGACAAGATACGTGCTTGTCTTTTCTTCTTTTTCTTTCTTCAAACTGCTTTTCACAGCCTCCCCCCCACGCATCCCCTGAGGATTTATTCTAATGTACGTTGTTGTTTTGATCCGAGAAGAAAAAAGACGACACGTAGCTTTGTGTCTGTGTTTTTACAACACGGAAAGAAAACGAAAAAAACTCTTTTGGCTAATGTGATGTAGAAATTGTGTCCGCGTCTTAATCTGCAAAGGAGATGAATAAAGGCGGATTTGTCTCTACTTGTGTTGACATGCGCGTGTTAATATGCAGGAAACAAAATAACTCCGGCATCCATTGTTCGGAGGTTTCGACAAAAAAAAAAAAGAAATCTGTTTATATAATCCGTTAGCCCCTGAGTGCGTGGCACACTTCTATGCTTCCCTGGTGTCTGCGTGTGTGCCCACTGTGCTGAGAGATGACAAGCAGCTGCCAGCAGCTCTCGCTTCCGTTCACCGTTAGACGCCCGATAGTTTCTTCTGCCAGCTGCCACCAGCGGCTCCTGACTTTTCGCTCGGCGCTCCCTTCAAGTCACAACTGACATTTTCCTTTCCGCGCTCTTGTAAGGTGAGGCAGTGAGTTGGAAAATCCGAAGGAGCCCCCCACCCTCACCCACGACATAAATTTGCACATTGGGCTAGTGGTTAGCACGTTTTTTTTTGCCTCACAGTTCTTTGTGGAGTAAACAGACTTCACTGCAACACTAAAAACGGCGAAAGGAGCATTTTTGACCACTGAGAGAAAACCAAACTCAAAACACACGTGTGTTTGCACATTCAGGTGTTGTACTCCGAGAAGGACTCACAACGTCCCCCCAGTGTGCTTTTGGCGGAAGGAGAGAGGAATGCGTCGCTGCTTCTCGGCGCGCTGAGGAAGTACACCGTATACTCGCTGCAGGTGTCGGCGTTCACCAGGATGGGCGACGGACCCCCCGGCAGCCCCGTTCTACTGAGAACCAAAGAAGACGGTAGCAACTCTTTCAGCAACAAGTTTGCAGATACACACACTAGCTTTAAAGTTAGATGACAGAGTCTCTCCACACTTTGCTTTTTTAGCCACAAGTATGCATGAAATGATATTTCTATCTGTATATATGTCCGACTTTGGCACGCTGCAACATCTCAAGGCTCATTTTCCAGCGTAGTGTCACGGGGGGGGATCGCTCAGTTCATTAGTAAGTGTGGAATGAAGCATCTGGACGTGCATATTTTCACACATTCGTGGTGGAAGTCGGGCTAATAACCACGGCAGCAACCTCTACTGGCCTTTTTAAATAATGAAACACCAGCAGCACAAACACACACGTCTACACCGAGCGCTGTCACATTTGGAAAGTTTTTCAAATCTCAGGCTAGAACCTGAACAAGTCAATTTGTCAAAGGATAATGAACCTGCCTTGTATGTGCCGTGTGTGTGTGTAAGTGTGTGTGATTCCTAAGGGGTACGTGGGTGGGTGGGTGAGTCACAATGACATGTTTTTGATGGTGTGGAACATGTTCTTCAATCTGGTTCAAAGGCAGACGCAACGGGGTTAAAAAAAAATTACATTTTCTATTTTTTCGTGCAGCTTTCAAAGCTCGTCTTAAAAATTTATAAGATATTCTATACAGTTTGTGTGTGTGTGTGCGAAAGGCAAAAAAAATCCTCATTGCTTCTTATTTACATTTAATGGAAGTGCCGGAGATGCTCTGCAGCTCTTTTTATATTATTAGCGGTCCGCTCGGCTGACAACTTTCATTTGTATTTTCTCCCCCCCCCCTCCCTTTAGTCCCAGGACCCCCTGTCAGGGTGATGTTCCCAGAGGTCCGCCTGTCATCGGCCAGGGTGGTGTGGGAACCTCCCGCAAACCCCAACGGCATCATATTAGGTATGACACACACACATATAAGGGAGGAGGGTTAAACATTATCATCCAGTAGTTTACTTTTAGGAGAGCTAAACGACCAATTCCCATTTATAAAGTGAGCGAGCACACAAAGAACGTCAAAAGATATTTTAAAGTCATTGTGAGTATGAATGGTTATTCGTCTATATGTGCCTTGCGATTGGTTGGCGCCAACATGCCACAAGATGGCGCCAAAACAGTACTTTTAGTTTCGTTTATCAGTGAATGACGGTGGATCGGTTCCCCCCAAAAATAATACAATTATGACTCTTAATTGTGTTCAAATGTTATCGGTATGGAAGTTACCCTAGCAGCATTTTTACGTCATGCCCTTTTAAACATAGCCAGAAGCTGAGCTGCACTTCATTTGCTTACAAACAAGTCGTGTGACCGTATATGCCATACTCAAAAATTGGAAAAACAAATATATGTCCTAACCCACACAGCTTGAAGAATGACACCTGATTATTGATAAGATTGTAAATATATAAACACGCCACGGGACAGCTACCTCATTGAGAAGGCAGATGAGGCTTTTTGTGTGTGTATTTGTGTTTTGTATCGTTCCGCCAGCGTCAAGGATGGAGAAAAACACTTGTCCTCTCAGTGGGGCATCGAGTTGAGCAGGACAGTGTGAATGATGAGCGATCTTAATGTAAGCAGGGAGACATTTAGAATGATGCCACTTGCCGACAGACTCGCACACAAGCCGCCGAATCCTGCTGTGCTTGCCGGGCCCGAAGTGTGCCTACTGTGCGTGTGTGCCAAAGACGTGGGAGCAAAGTGCACATAAAGTGTAAAGTCTCATTTGGTGCAAGGTGTCTTTTATGAATAATAGCTATTGTGTGTCCTTTAAGAGTCAGTCTACATCCTGATGCTATACAGTACAGTCACACTGGTAAATATTTTAAAATCCACCCATCCAGTTTTTATAGCGCGGCATCATTCCTGATGTCATATTTTTAGAGCGACCGATTGTAACTGGCGTACTGAGAAGCCCAAAGAGGAGCTGTGTCTCTGCTACAGGATGTGTTTGTCTTCTACTGCCCCCAGGTGGCCATTTATATATTGTCCCTTTACAAGCGGTGACTAATTTTTCAATGTGTGCGCCACAAGACATCTTGTATGTTCTTTGAAGCACTCCATAGAAGGATGTTAAAAATACCCTCACGAGCTTGTTAACTCGCAGCGCTTATGAGTATTTCATGAACTATACAAGCGCAGCCAAGCACGCTGAGCCGCTAGCGTCGCCATTGACGCACATTTTGCCAAAAGCCGGCGGCCGGCGTTAAATATTTATGCGCCGCATCTTTCTTTCCAGAGAGGGGGCTTTTTACGAAAATGACACAGTCCCTTTTTGTAATGGAGATTTAACCGCATGGATCTCATCGACGAGGATGTCCCGGAGATATCCCGTACATAACTGTGAGCTGGGAAAGCGATTGTTTTGATGCCGGCGGATTTGCCATCTCGTCGTTATCCGGTAATCTGCCTCGCACGCCGCTTACACTGTGCAAACAATCGGACTATCTGATGAGATTATCACAAAATGCGAGCGCCTGTCAGCAGATTATCGTCATAACAGTTTTACCGCTAACCAATCGTATCCGGCGCCGGGCATGTTCTCGTGAGAATTTAGTCGCATTTTCAGCAAAGGGATATGAATGAATGCTCCATTTTGGGTTTTTTAAATCAGTGCCATGGTGTGACAGATTCCAACTCAATCAAAGGAACAAGATGTATTATTTTTCAACTCTTATTTTTCTCAGGCCCCAAAAAAAGTATCACTTTAAATATCCAATTCTCTTTTTTTTTTTTTTTTTTTTACTTATTTACATTTAGGCCATGTAATCTTATTTACATTAAGACCATTTGGAATTTGAGCACAAATGTTGTAACTGTCTTTTTTGCTCTTCCAGACCTCCTCCAAAAAGATTGGCTTGCATGTTGTCTGGGAATTGATATAATTGGCGATTTGAGTCTTTTTTTTTTTTTTCCAATAATCAAAATAATGAAATCCAAGGACCCCTTGTACACATCCCAAGTAGAAGTTACAGTCTTTTGATTGATTAGACTGTTAACCGTGCTTTTGTGAGTGACCTGTGGAAAAATGGACGTGGGCCCGTGTGCGTGTGTGCGTGTGTGTGTGTGTGTGTGTGTGTGTGTGTGTGTGCGTGGTGTTAGTGTTATTACATGGCCTGCTGCACATGAGACAGGGAGAGCAAGTACACAGGGATTCCCAGCCAAGGGTAAGGATGAGAGGTTATACGTGTATATGAGAATGTCAGAGTGTGAATGGTCTCGCAACTATTATTTTCTCCACTTGTAAATACACCCAACTTTGGCGACATTGAACATTGATCTCCTTCCTCAGGCTACCAAATCGCTTACCGCTTGGAGAACAGGGACAGTCAGCAGTGGACCACTGTGGAGGTGGGGTCAAACGGACGCCAGTTCACCGTCACCGGTCTCACCTCGGAGCAGACCTACGTGTTCCGGCTGATGGCTCGCACCGCAGTGGGTTGGGGCCAGGAACACGTCGCCCTGGTGGTCACCACGGAGCGAAGAGGTAAACTTGATAGCATTGGAAAGATTATCATCAACACGGTGTGATAGCGACAGTATCTTTGTCTGGGTTCTTGCCATGTTATCGGAAATGTAGCAGGAAATACATCTGATGATCTTTCTATGCCGATAACGTACAATGACAGGCAGAACATTGTAGTATTTTTTTTTCATTAGAAGGTAGAGACAACCTACGTCATGGCCAGTGTATTAAAGTTCAATCAAACAGATCATATTTTTGAACCCTGAGCAATGGTGAGCCTGCTCACAATTCAGCCACTGTGTTGCCCATGAAGCTTCCCGCTTTATGAATCGACTTGATTTATACTGTCGAATGCCGTGTCAGCATATTCAAACGCTTGCTAGACCTTGATATGGTCTTTTTGTGGCATATAATAAAACTAGATCCCACCGGGGAAGAGAAAAGATGTGTACTGAAGCTTAAAAAAAGGCCGCCTATTTGAAATATTGTAACCATATCTAAATATGTTACTTTTTGCTAAAACCTTTTATATATTTGAGATAAAAATAGTATCTAAAAATTAAAGTGTCAAGGGGAAATCATGCATCCACCTGCAAAATGCTATTACTCGTTGATGTGTGTTTATGGCACAACATCTCATCTCATGTAAAATTCATTGCAAAGAAATGCGCTTGCCCGCAATAGAACCCGTGCGCAATTAAAATGATGCATGGGAAAATAAAACAACACTCACAGAGGCACGTAG
The DNA here is from genome assembly GCF_054491065.1 of Syngnathus leptorhynchus. NCBI lineage: Eukaryota > Metazoa > Chordata > Actinopteri > Syngnathiformes > Syngnathidae > Syngnathus > Syngnathus leptorhynchus. Next base: position 14,678,773 of record NC_141199.1, on the reverse strand, counting down.
CGCGTGTGACACGAAAACGAGGCAGCAGGTCAGCGACATGTAAAGCACACAATCTGCCGGCAGCGACAGCCTCTTTAAAAGCCGCTCCAGTTCATATCATTCGGTAATGCAAAAAAAAAAACGTAACCGGCATGAACGTCAGCCACTACACGCTTCAGGCACATCGGTGTGGCCATTAGTTTAAATTGGCCACACTGGCAACGACATCTGCGCTGTTTCCAACCTGGACTCAGGTACAATAATTGACCTTTGACACATCGTAATGATGCGTTCAATAGCATTCATTCTTTTAGGATTCTCAAAATAAATGAAACAATATGAGTTGTTTTATATAGATTTGCCATTATGGGCAAAAAAAAAAAAGTTTGTTTGTGTCTTTCATGTCCGGCATCTTAAGAAGTTAATGCATTACAATTTCAGGCTTAAAAAAAAAATAAAGAAAGAAAATATGGGTAGGACTAGCAATTAGCATGTTTATCTCACACTTTTGCTAAATGCTAATTGTAATCATCCATCCATCCATTTTCTGAACCGCTTAAGATAGCTAAATTAGCATATGTTCAAATTGTATTTGAAATAGTTCTGTAAATGCCAACATAGGTTAAACATTTTCAATTGCTACTTTTCCCATTGCTTCAATGTAATTTGAGCAGACGTGAGATTTTAGAATATTGTATGGAGTTCTAGTTCTTCCACATAAAACTGCCCCAAGAAGAACCGAGCTTAACCTGGTGAAGGCGACTAAGAAAGATGACAATCAATAACTCTTCTCAATGCCGCTCACATATTTAAATTTCCCCGCTTAATTCAGTCAACACGGTAAGCATCGAAATAATATTAAAAAGTCCATTCTGTTGATTCTCTTAACATATGACATTTACTTTTTCTCAGGGCCGCCATTCACAGCTTGGCTGTTCCACTTCACTGGCATTCCGGCCCATTTAGAATAGTCCCATTAAGAATTCTTTCAGATGATGGTAAAACAGGCCAAATGAATCCCTCGAAAACGAAATTGCTTCTTTGATTCTGTGTGTGTGTCATGAGCTGAGCCATAAAACATCCCTCCCTTTTCTAGCAGCGACATTTGTAGCGGAAAGGTTAAAAAAGCAATTGGTAAGATGTTTAATAGCAAGCAAATCACTGCGTTGTTTGCCAAGGATGTTCGGATCCCTTCTGACTGTCGGCTTTATTGCTGTCGTCATCGACCGCTACCGATGTTTTCATGTAAAATAATTTTATTTTAGGCAAATAAAATAAAATCGGGCCTCGCATGACATGTTGATGAAGAATACTGAACGAGCGTAATAGGTCAAGAATTATATTTCTGGTCAGAATTTTAAAATTCTGCCGTGACGAGACAATTCTACTTAAGTGGTGTTGTCAAATCTTTTGAAAAGGACTGATGGGCAAAAGGGGATAAAGAGGGATGGAGGAAAGCAATCCGATTTGTCTTAATTACCTGCGATAAGGATGGATGGAGAATATAGCGAGCCTGCCTCCATGCACGCGTGTGCACATTAATTAGACCTCGGAATGTGAATCAATAACGCTTTTATTACCACGCCTAGTCAATATCCTCCCCGCAGCCCAGAAATTAGACAGCCACGCTCTTTTAAGCATCTCCACACACATCCAGTCATGGAAAGCACTCGCTACTTTTGACGCTAAGCTAACGTCCAACCTGAATTTTCCTTCATATGTGCAGAACGTCCCCAGCCTCCCAGGAAGTTGGCAGTTCCTCAGGATGGCGTGGAAGCACGTCGGCTCCGCCTTCATTGGGTGACCGGCAGCTCAGGCTCCTCCCCCGTGAGGTACTTGACCGTGCAAATCAAAGAGCTGCCGGATGGCGATTGGATCACAAACATGGCGGATATCCCGCACGACCTGACTTCCTGGACCGTTGACGGGTATGTACAAGTCCATCAAGTTGTCTTGAATTAGGTCGGAAATATATGTGAGCGAATCCCTTTGCAGAATTCTTTAACTTTTGTGAGGTTTGCCGATGGGACATCTCGGCAGAACACAAAAACAGTCCTCGGGCCTAGAACAGCCACTTCACAATGCACCTTCAAGCAATGTTCTCAACATTGTCCCAATGCGTTGTTTTTTTTGTTTTTTTTGCTAGACCAAGCCTCCCTGAGCTTGATGCCTTTTATACTTGGGATCCTTTTCTTCTTCCTTTTTTGGTTTTTGTTGTTGTTGTTGTTGAAAATGACGCAACCTACTGTGCATTTTAAGCAGCAAGCGCACCAGAGAGCATTCGCACGAATAAATGCAATTTATTGGTTTATGTTACGAGTCCATGCTCATTCTGTTGACTCTAAGTGCGTTGTTTCTCAAAGTGATTCATGTTGTTATTATTACTCTTAGACTATTAATGCAGTCACCTTGCACAGGGGAGGATACACAGATAAAATATTGTACTCACATAGCAGTTAAAAATGTTTTTTTTTTATGCTATTTAAAACCAGGTGTAAATCTCGGTGGCTCTACAGCCTGGAGAGAAACGATTGACTTATATTTCCTAACTGGGAGCAGAATGTGAATGGCAAATATGATCTGCTCATCCGTGCAGGTTGAAGCCGTTCACCTCGTACAGGCTGCGAATGGTGGCCACCAACGACATCGGAAACAGCGTCCTCAGTAAGGAGACGGATGCGGTCACAACTTTACAAGACGGTGAGTTATGGCAGATTTCAAAATTTCCTTGACGGAGACGTGACCTCGGTCTATTCATATTTCTCTGTTTGTCTTCCAGCTCCTGAGGAGCCTCCTGAGATCCTCACAGTCAAACCATCAACAACTACCTCCGTCATGGTCCAGTGGAAGGTAAATTGGAATTCTGTTGAACCCCAATATTTAAAAAAAAAAATCACATTTTCATTTGTTATTCCTTTGCCATATTGAAATGATTTCTATATGACCACTATGCGTTTTTCTTTCGCTACGTGAGGACTATTGACACAAATCTCGCCTCGCTGATCAACCAAGTCATAATCTGATCACATGCTAACCGTCCATTCCCATCACTGACCATTATCTGCTCCCTTGACATGCTTCAGACACGCACACATTTGAAGTGCAGTCCAAATACATGTTAATAATTCACCGGGGTGATAAAAGCCCTGCAGAACGTGCGCCTGCTTTTAATACATTATTCATCAAAGTGGAGCACGTCAGACTAAAGTGACAATTGAAGGGGCTCGGCGGGCGAGCGAGCGAGCGGCCGGGCGCCCCGGACAGCCTTGGGTGTTCTAACACAGCGGAGAGCGTCTTCACCTTCTGGTTTAATGACAAAAGCAGGAGGCTGTGAAAACAAAGTCGCCAGCAATTTCATCATCTTTTACTACCCACTCAAAGCTCTGCGCACTTTAAAAGTTGTCTTTGTCAGCGTGACTTTTTTTTCTGTCAGTCAGCACTCCTGCTAGATGAAGCTCCAGAACGTCCTCGTTAGGAAATAAATGACTGATTTCTCGTGCGTGTTTTCCCTAGCGGCCCAGCGACCAACGCATCAACGGGGTGCTGACGGGGTACCGGCTGTATTATCGAGAGCTGCCGTCCAACTCGACTTTCTCTGCCGATGTGCTCCGGGGAAGCAAAAGCACAACGGACGCCCACATTACAAGTAAATCGACACGCACGACGCCCGCAATAAGAAATAATCAGCAACGTGAGATCGGTTCACGAAGAGGTAGCCCCTTGTAATTTTATTTTGAACAGGATGGAATGAAAATCCAACCAAAGTGTTTAATTGCCTATAGGTGCCACAAGATGGCGGCAAGACAGCACTTATGTCGAAATGAAACTCTTCAATTTTTTTTTTTAATTTACAAAAGATAGGCATAATAAACAGAAATAAATGAATGAAATGCAATACATATGAAAATTGATCAGTGTTCTCCTTCATTTGTCTTTCTCTTCCAAAGCCAAAAGTACCTTCAAGACAGTCAGCAGCTCCTCGCTGACAGAGTTCGAGTTGACACGTAAGTCATATCGCTTGATTATTACAAGAGTTGACTTGATGACCATGCAGGTTTATTGTACTGGAGTTTTTTTTTTTTTTTCTTCAGAACTGAAGAAGTTCAAGCGCTACCAAATAGTCATGACCAGCTACAACATTGTGGGCGAGAGTCCTCCATCTGAACCCGTCGAGGTGTCCGTCGGAGAGGCAGGCAAGTAGAAAACTGTCAGCCTCGATTTCGACCAATCCTGTTTGTGAAGCTTTTTGAGGCAGATTATTTAAGTGCTTCGTTAGCCTCTGTCTGCTACGAGCTTTGTTGGCTTTCACGTTTGCTGCAACATTTGGTCCAAGTGCTCAGATTATTGCTCGGGTTGCATCATTTCCGTACCGTCCTCGCTGCAGCCTTCTCTGTGTAAACTTTTCGATTCCTCCGTGTATCCACTCCCAGCTCGTTGAAGCAGCCGCTATTGTTTTGATTCTTGTGTTCTGTCCCTGCAGTGTTATGAATGAATACAAGAGTGAATGACTGATCTGCCACTTTTGTTATTGGCAGCTGGCAATAAATAAATCAACATCCAGAATGTTCTTTCTGATGAAACGGCCGAGCCATGGGTTGTTTGGCAAAGCAGCCGGTTGCAGCCGAGCCTTAAATGTTACATAGCGTGAGGCCGCTAGCCACTGTTTGAATGACAAATAGACCAGTAGGCCAGTCTTGAAGCCTCCTCTAATGTTTACCTTTTTGCTACACAAACAAAAACCAGCCAAGATATTTGTTGGCATTCAGGGGAGGTTGTGCGCTTTTGTTTTTGTCGGCTTGAGAAGGCCACGCGGAGCAGACGGTGAGAAATGAGCAGATGATAAGCAGCGTCCAGTGAGGTGGCAGAAATGGCTGGAGGCTGCTGATGATGAAATACGGTGCTATGGCCTTTTTCTGTGCGCTCGTGCGTGTTCAAAGTTGCCGGCCTTAGGCCCCCTTCTAATTGGAAGGGCTCATAATGGAACCAAATGGCAAAATGTGAATAATCGTGTGAATTAATCATAAAATATCCCATGTTGTTTCTTCGATCTAAAACAGAGCATTGCCGCGAAATCGACGTCACATCTCTCTTTGTCTCGTTTACAGCTCCATCAGTGGCACCCCAGTCCATCCGAGTGTCGGCCGTGTCGTCCTCCAGCCTGGAAGTCAGCTGGGACACGCCCCCCCTGGAGACTCAAAATGGACTCATCCAAGGATACAAGGTGAGGGGCACAAACGTGCGTAATGTGCGTCTCGAGGCTGTCGCCGTGCTTCAAGTGTCCTGTGGAGGGGCAGAGAATTAAGTTAGGGGAACGGACTTAAATGGTTTCACTATCACCGTTTGGCCCGACAAGCCCCCCCCCCCACCACCATCCTCCTCCCCTCAGTACTTCAAACACAAGGTTATCTGTCCCGCTTTGGACACATTGATGTCTGCAGCAGAGCAGAGGTGGAATGGAGAAGAAAGACGGCAATGTAATATTTGCCGAGCGAAAAGAACGAGCCGAAAGCGCCGTCCCTGTAGAATCCTGATTAAGGGGAGTGCATCAAAGTGTCAGAGACGGACGGACGCGGCGACGAGGTTAAGCAGATTAAGTGCAGCGAAATAGGAGCAAAGAATGAATGTTTAATGGATTGATAGCTTCTGACTTGCGCTAATAGTCGCACAGACAGCAGCAGGTAGCAAGAGCCCGGGCGACGTTTCTTCTAAAGAGTAGAAGAGACTTTTTCTTTCCGCCCAGGTAAATGGCTGCAATGCCCTGGTGGGCTTGTTAGACACATTGATAGAAAAGTCGACAGGTAATAGCGACTCTCAGCCAAAATCAATCAGCAAAATTACACGCTGTTGAGTGCTTATCAACAGAGGCCGGCGCACAAATCAATGATTTAGTATATTACCGTGGCAACTCTTGATTAGCTTTTAGATCCTTAAGCCGACTTTACGATCATCATGTTGCCTTACTGTTTTTTTTATTTGACTGCTTTTCAAATACAAGTATTGAGGAACTAATGATTTCTTTTCATGCGTTTTGGCGCTTCAGGCACAACATACTTAAATTTGTTACCTTGGATTTTTGTTTGTTGGGACATACGTAAATAATTAGTTAGATTTTGTTGATGTCCGATTAGGGCAATTAAAGGTGTTAAATTGTCTTGTCGGGATAATTGAGATCTGGTCAAAGTAAATTGTTTTATAATAATGATAAAATATATTAATAATCGTTATTAGAATTGCCTACGCTTGTTTGGAGACTTTGCCATGTTGTAATTTTGAGAACAAATTACAAAGCAAGGATTTCCTGTATATAACACGAGCTAATGTCATCTTCATTACAGGGAATAAAAAATATTTAGCGTATGTGCTCTTTGCATTCCAACGCTTTCATTCAATGTCGGGAATTGTTGGAAAAGGCTAGAACATTTCTCTCACTGTGCTTCCTGACTCACTCTGCCGGTGTCATGCTGCCCTCAAGTGCTTTTCTTAAGGGGCCGCCTCCAAGCACTTTATACGGTGTAGAATAAAATTGGCGTCATAATCACGCCTTTTTTTTTTTTTTTTTTATCTAAATATAAACCAACTAAGTGAAGTGTACCGTCGCATCTGATCTATTCTCTCTAAAAGCTCTGGCGATCACAAGATAAAAAAAAAATCTCCTCTTTGCTGCATTCATAATGCACGAGGCTGAGCCGGCTCCCGTTGTTGCAATTAGTGTGAATCGGATAGAACGACAACTTTGCGAGCGCTTTCCATGTCGAGCCTTTATTTGCCGCCGCTTAGCACCTTCATTTATACCCGTGAAACGGAGCGAGGATCCATCAGGCGTGTATTGGGCTTTGCTCAAGTGGATCAAAGGCATGATGTTGGGCTTGTTGCGTTACGGGTGACAGGACGGACGGCCTCTTTGATACATTCCAAAGCCCGCTTCGTGGGAGTGCATTGCTTGTTTACCACGTACAGTATTGCCCGCTTGGGACTTGTTTTGGCTCAGGCAAAAAAAAAAAAAACTTAGCCACTATGGGTCTTATGAAACAAAGAGTAATGCTTTCATCAGTCAATGGCCTTCAAAACATCTAGCGTTACATTTGTTCTCGTCTGGAAAAATAAATGACATTTTGAGACGATGGCAACAATACCTGAAAGGGGATATCAGCATATGGGCTTCCATCATGAGAAGGATTGATTCATTTGGGCCCAAAATAGCCTTTGCGTCTTCATTACTGGTGAAGTTTGGCACTTTGGCAGCACGCTGGAATTTGTTGTTAGCACGTCTGCTTCACAGCTCTCTGCTTTAGAGTTTGCGTTGCCAATCTTACTGGGTGGAGTTTATATTTATTCTACTCAGCCTGGATACACAAAAAGATGCAGTCAGTGAAAATGCGCTTGTTGCAAGGTGAGCAACTCTGAATTTGGACTTGTCACCGTGTCACATGATCAGAATTAATGAGGAGGGATGTCGTGGAGCAGAGAACGTGAAAGTAAACAGAGCAAAGTGTTGTCAAGAGGGGGGGGGGCGGCGGTGGCCAACAAATGAGCCGCGGAAGAGTCAGCCATGGTTGTTTACGGCTCCTCTCGTGTGGGCAGGTGCACTACTGGCAGAAGAATAAACAGAACCAGACGGAGAAGGTGAAGGTGATTTTTGTCCCGGACACACGAATGCATTTGAGCAACCTGAGTAGCTACACGCATTATCTGGTCACTCTCACCGCCTTCAACACGGCCGGCGACGGACCGCCGAGCGACCCTCGCGGTGCGCAGACACTGCAGTCAGGTAAGAAGCGCTGATGTTATATTTTTTGGGGGTTTCTTGTGGAAGACAATTTGTAAAAACGCCGTAATCTTTCAGCCCCCAGCCAGCCCAGCTACCTTTCTTTCTCCGAGGTGACGGGAGGAAGCGTCAACGTCTCCTGGGGGGCTCCTTTAACTCCCAATGGCCTGCTGGAAGGCTACCAGGTCATCTACCGACCCACCGCTCCGGTGCAAGGTACACGCCCACCTGCTTGTAAACACACAACTGTTGAGTAACACACACATTGGCCCGTGTGTGAGCAGGTGTCAGCAAAGTGGTGACGGTGGACGTGAAGGGCAGCTGGCAGCGATGGTTGAAGGTTCGAGATCTGGTGAAAGGAGTCACATACACATTTACTGTCTATGCCCTCACCGTCAGCTACGGACCCCCGATTAGTGCCAACCTCACTGCAGAGCCCGTCCAAGGTGAGCGACAATTATTGCGAGTATTATTACATTAAAATAAATCATAATAACTTACATTAAAATATTTGATATCAAATAATAATCACATGAAAATAAATAATAATAAAATAATTATTACATTAAAATATACAATATTAGAGTTACTAGTTACTTTTTTTTTTAATTAATCACCCGACGATGCTGTTCAGCCAGCTATTATGTCGTATTATTTTAAAAAAATTAAACTAGAGTTTGATTGTCTGATTCGTTCCCATAGTGTTTCCAAGTAGTCTTCAAAAGCTTCGATATTATGTCTGCACAAAGGATGAACTGTGGGGGAAACAGTCCAATTAATCACAGAGCCCCAACCTTCTATTTGACCATGCAGGCTCACCCGGCTCACCCATGGAGATCTCCATCACCAAGGCATCCTCTGCCCTCACCATCCACTGGGCAGAGGGCGACAGCGGGGCGGCGCCCATCAGCGGCTACGTGATCGAGTCCCGTCCCTCAGGTGACGCTCGGACCGCTCCATCATTTAGTCGTCGACGCCCGCCGAGCTAATCAACTCAGCCGCAAGCTTGTAATGAGCTGATCTATCAGAGGCGTGATCATCAGTGGCAAATGATTTAATGGCGGCGGTAAACGGTCGACTATTACCACTGGAATTGTAAACTGACTCAACATCATTACGTTTCGGGCTCCAGCGCCGCTCACAATAATTGAGAAAATATTTACAATCTAACGAGAACGGTCGATCCATTCATTTCCGTGAATTGACTTTTTGTCGTTGTTGTTGACACGGCATCCTCTTTTGTGTGCGCTTAGACGAGGGCGCGTGGGACTCGTTCATCCGACTGCTGTCTCCCAGCACCAGGTCCGTGTCGATCCCGCTGGAGCGCCTGCGACCCGGTATCAGCTACGAGTTCCGGGTCATCGCCGTCAACCGCTTTGGCTTCGGACAGCCCAGCACGCCCTCCGCAGCGCTCGCTGGTAAGCGCGTTCAAAAACGCTAAGCTAGCAAATAAGCCTCGTCGTGTTGAAGACTACCTTTTGCGTCTCCAGCCTTGTCCGAGCGTCCGTTCTACGAGGAGTGGTGGTTCCTGCTTGTCATGGCGCTGGTGGGCCTCATCCTTATTCTCATCCTGGTCTTCACTCTGCTGCTGCATGGCCACAGCAACAAGTACAAGGCCTGTGGCACAGGTAACAACAAATTCAAGTTAAAAAAAAATAAAAAAGATTCCAGATACAGAGACAAATCTAAGAAAGCCACAAAAAAAAAACTGGCTGAGTAACTGCATGTATCGCCAAAAATTCTTAAGTTAGATCACCTGTAAGTCAAAGTACTATTATTTGTACTGAAACATCTGCAGTTTGGAAAGTTTAGCCCTTCAGTCATGACACTGTGACACGCATTGTGCGAACTCATAACAGGCACGACATTGGAGCTGAAATGCATTCATTTAAAAAAAATAATAATAATTGCTTGTATTCCTGCAAAATGTAGACTCCACTTAAAAAGTAGCATTGCCTGGAGCAGCCTGAGACGTGCACCGGAGAGCAAAACAAGGTCATCTTTGTTCCTCCTCCTGCAGTCTTCAAGGACGAATACTGCCCTCAAGCATCTCACTCTAAAAAAGCCCCACAAAAAAAACAAATATTCTTTGTGAGCTATTCTGAAAAAGGCTTGGGGCTGGTAATAGGAATAGTTTTTTTAATTAAGGCTTAAACTATTCCAGCTACTGTACCATATTTGCTTTCTAATAAAAAGTAATCCAGGCAAGTCTACTTGAGGGTGAATCCAAGACGTTATACACTACGTTCTTATCGCTGCATAATAAAGTGCCCGGAGTTCAACGTTTATCATCATAGCTCCCCTCTCACCATTTCGGGACTATTTGCAAATGTGACATTTAGGATTTGGATGATGGTTTGTGGAATCAGTTCTCCATTGAAGCAGCTTTTTAAACCAATTAAAAAGTGGTGCTGCTGTTTTAATATTGTCATTATTGGTCTCTAGCAAGATAATTTTTTTATGATAATATATGAACCTTCCTTTAAATGTGATACCAACATGAATTACATGAAGAAGAAAAAAGCATTACCTGAATAAATTACATTATGAGGGGGGGGAAAGTTTTCATCTGTCGCCCTCTTGTGGTCATTCAGGAAAGCACATGTCTTCGGTGGAGGAATCTGTCACCCTGGACAACGGCGGTTTCACCACATTGGAGCTCAACAGCAGAGCGCTCACCAACACCAAGAACACTTTTCTGAAAAAGAACGGGACCAGGTGCCATGTTTAAATCAGTCTCGCACACACAAACACGTACACTTTCCTTGAGGCACTATGCTAAGCTTCTCATTTTCATGGGTTCCGCTTCCAGGTCACCACCCAGACCAAGTCCAGGCGGTCTTCACTATTCGGACGAGGACATCTGCAACAACTACAACGGAGCGGTTCTGACGGAGAGCACCACGCTCACAGAGAAACCCACCGAAGTCTCCGAGTCAGAGGTAGCGTGGCCACTCGCTTGAAATGTGAAACGGCGTCACGCCGTCCCACCGTCACGTCTTCACCGGCTGTCTTTTTCCGTGTCGCGTCCAGCTGACGGACAGCGACTACGAGGACGAGCAGCCCAAGCATTCCTTCGTCAACCACTACATGAGCGACCCCACCTACTACAACTCGTGGAAGCGGCAACCCAAAGGCCTGAAAGCGCTGGGCTCGCCGTTCAGCTACGAGGAGTGCGCCGCCGCCGCCGACTCGGAGCCGTATTACCAGACGGTGGTCACACAGCACAGCGCGGGCGGCGTCTACACGCCGACGGGTCAGCCGGCGCTCGCCCACGCCAACCCCAACACCAACCCGCCCGGCTCCCGCACGCCCGTGACGGGATTCTCCTCCTTTGTGTGAGCGGGCTTGTGGGGAACTTACTCTTTGAACTGGAGAGCGAGCGGACGGCTTTAGCGTAGGGGAGACTTGAGCTTACTGACCCTTGAAAAAAAAAAAAAAAAACTGCCGCAGCTCTTCTCCCTGTTGGCTCTCCAACTCTTTCATGCTTGAGTGTCACTGTGCTCCCACAACACACACTGTTAGCATCCCCACATACATTCCCACTTCTACACGGACACTGCAGAGACTCTCGGAGAAGAGAACCTGAGCCGGTAGAACGTGGAAAAATCAGCACAAAAAAAAAAAGGAAAGAAAAGAAACTTGTCATCTGTCTTTACACACATATGCGAGCACTCCAAGAATACGCACGTGGACCAACCCGTGTGAAGTCTTTTGGGGATAAGAAGGCGGCACTGGACATGACGTGGACTTCCTGTGCGCAAATATGAAGATGACAGCTTTAAAACACACAAAAAGGTGATAATCACTATTAGATGATGTGTGTGTGTGTGTGCGTGCGTGCGTGTATGTGGACTCTTCCCCCAGCACTACAAATTGAGTGTGATTTGTGTTCTCAGAGTATATAAAAGTGTGTTTGTTTGTTTTTTCTCTTTGATTTTATTCTCCCAACGTTTGACGCTTGTACTAAGCCGAAGCCCCTTCGCATTCTCTTTTTACGTTTTGAGTTTGAGTGTGTACGTTGAACGCATGCGCACAAAGAGAATCGTCGTCAATGGCAGCGGGGCGCATTGTGTGTTTATATTTTTAAGAATGAATTTTGTACATGGAAAAGAAATTAAAAGTGGCCGAGCTTTTACCCTGACAGAGCAAGTTGACATATACACACACACTCACACACTTTGTACTCATGTATTATTTAAAGTTTCCAGCCAGCAGCCTCCAGCACTCTGTCACACGTTTTAACGCCTATATGGTGTGTGAATAAATGGTCATTGTTAAACTGTGTGGCTGTGGCCCTTTTTTATTTATTTAAAAATATTTTTTTGCTCAGCAAGTGCAGAAATAAAACCCAGTCATTGCAGCACACATTGCACATAAGACATTTGGGCTCACAATTTGTACATTTTGGTAAAACCGTGATTTCTTTTTGGCAGCTGGCATGAATATTTGGAATACGTTGAAAGTGGAACGATGAGAATTGGTCAGAAAAATGTAGTAGTGGCACGTCAAAAAGAAAATGTATAGTTTTTGATAACGTGTGTGAAGGCCACTAGTCTTCACACAATGCGAGAAAGTAGAAAACGCAGCAGTGGTGCAGTTGCAGAAAGTATCCTGGCCACACGAGGGCGCTGTGGTTAGTTGCATGTCCTTGAGAAAACCGGAAATAATAAGCGTCGACTCGGCGAATTTTCCTCTAACGTCGTCATGGCTGTTTTGTATTTGTTCATCAAAAACACATTCATTCTCAAATTATTTCAATGTCGTCTTTACAACGTGCAGCATTTCTACACCGGGGCGACTGTTGAGCCAAGCGGCTGACTGTGCTCTTCAATTCGATGTGGTGAGTTTGTGTCGCTTCGTTCCTTTGTATGTGAATACTGCATTATCTTAATTATCCAAGCACCTCTCAATCTATTTTTAAACCCATGTTTGGAGCTAGTATTTTTTCAGTCCCTGGTATTCTCATTATTATGGGTTTATTAGTGTCCATCGATCTGCTGTATGTGTGTGTGTATGTAAATGAAAGAGGCGGTGCAATAACTCCTGGAGTGAGGGGCACGGTGATCTGGGGGGGGGGGGCTTTAAACAAAAGGTCCTACTATGCATAAAAATGTAATACACAAATTTGATGGGCTGCTGCGTTTGCTCACAAATGCAATAAGCATGGAAACATATGTGCAGGGCTTGACAGAGACACACATTTTCATTTTAACATGTATGAACTTGTGTTTTTTAGAATCCTGACCTCAATCTGACCCCCACAAACAAGAGTGGGAGTTGTATCAATTGAGAAACTTCAAAAAGTGGTCTTATCAATAAAGATGGGTGAAGTGACTCTCAGTATGGATGAGTTAATCAGCAAGGTCCTCCTTCCAGAACCACAACTAATCATTTTGGCCCTGCCTCCGCCTTTCCTGCCAACGCCCGATGAGCCAAACATCGTTTGGCCAAAGTGGCTCGCCGCTTTCGAACGCTACCTGGAGGCTCTCGATAACGAAAAGCTGACTGACACCAGTAAATGTATGCTTCTACATAACTGTCTAGGTCAAGAAGGTCAGCGACTCTTTGCAACGCTTGTCTCGCGGGAACAGTCGTATCCGGCGGCCGTCTCAGCCCTGACCGCCTACTTCGGCGCCGGTCGCGCAACTCGGGCGCGTTTACTCGAATTCCACCAAAGGGCTCAGATGATCGGTGAGAGCACGGATGAGTTTGTGACGGCGTTGGAGTCGCTGCTGGCCCCCGACGACTGCACGGACAACCAACTGATCCTCAATCGGCTGATCGAGAAAACGAATCTGCCGCGGCTCGGAGAGCGGTTGCGCTCGCAAAGGGAAACGCTCACACTCGCCACCGCCCTGCGCATCGCCAAAGAGGTGGAGTCCCAAGTCTTGAACGGACCTGACGTCAAGCCTCTCGTGCAACCACGCAAAAGAGGAAGACCTCGGCGTATGGAGAGAGTTGCGATTGAAACCCAAAGTTTGAGACGTAGCGTCAACCGGAGTGGCGATGAAAACCTACAGCATGATGAGGACCATGGCGACGAGAAAAATAATGGGAGCGCCTCTTTTTCACCCTTCAAACTGGAGGAAACCTCGGACGAGCCCAATACGGACGGCAACCAAAAAGTCCGTAAAACGTTCACCTGCGCCGTCTGCACGGACAGACACTTTGTCACCGCAAACAAGCTGGCTCGACACATGAGGACGCACACCCAGGAGAAACCCTTCCGCTGTCCCGTCTGCGCCACCGTCTTCAGCCAGTCCTACCACCTGACGCGGCACATGCGGGTCCAGCACAACGCCGCCCAGCACGTGTGCTCCACGTGCTGCGACAGTTTTGAGACGGTGGCCGAGCTCAAGAACCACAAGAGGAAGCACGCGGCGCACTTCCTGCTGTGTCCCTACTGTTCAGAGAGGTCACCCGACGACGAGGCGTTTTTACGCCACATCGCGTATCACGAGGCGATACCGAGGGAGCCAGTCCAAACCGCTATGAAGGAAACCCAAATCAATATGCAGAAAATCCAAAGCAATATGGAGGAAATCCAAAGCAATATGGAGAACATCAAGGCCGATATGGGGGAAAGCCAAACGGAGTCCTTGCCGGACACCGGCGGCGCAAACGAAAGGAAGGAATCGGACATCCGTGTCGTGACGGTGGATTTTAGCGGCGCCGGCGTCCCTTGCAAGAAAAGCCACGTGTGCCCCGTGTGCAACCTGACCTTACCCTACGCCGAGAAGCTCAACCGCCACATGCGCACGCACACCAAAGAGAAACCCTTCCGCTGCACCGTGTGCTCGCTGCTCTTCAGCCAGTCGTGCCACCGCGACCGCCACATGAGGAAACAGCACGGCTTGCGGCAGTACGGCTGCCGCAAGTGCGGCAAGATGTTGGCCAGCTGGGCCAAGCTCAAGCAGCACCGCAAGATGCACTCGGCCAAGCAGCTGACGTGCCCCGCCTGCGACAAAAGCTTCATGGAGAAAGCCCACTTGGAGAGCCACCTCAGGTTGCACGCCGAGATCCCGCGCAGCCCGCACTCGCTCATCTGCCCAGAGTGCGGCAAAGTGTTCGGGCGGAGGTTCCACCTGAAGAGACACGTGATGGTGCACTGCCGGGCCGCCGGCAACGGCCGTTACACCTGCGGCGAGTGTCACAAGACCTACCCCTCGGCGGAGGACCTGAAAAAGCACCTGATCAATCACGCCAAGGAAAAGAGCGGCACGTGCCTGCGCTGCGAGCGGAACTTTGGCAGCCGCGAGGAGCTGGAAGCGCATTTGGAGGCGCATAACGCTTCTTACCTGTGCAGCGTCTGCGGCAAGAAGTTCAAGGTGGAGGCGGCGCTGAGAAAGCACGAGGAGAAGCACAAAAGCCCGGGCTTCCACTGCGCCCTGTGCAGCAAGAACTTTGACGGCCCGGCCGAGTACAAGCGCCACGCCGACATGCACGACCGGCGCGAGATCAAATGTCCGCACTGCGAGCGCGTCTTCCTCAAGCGCACCACCTTCAAGTATCACCTCCAGACGCACACCCAGGAGAGACCCTATCAGTGCGCCTACTGCATGGACACCTTTGTGGACAACGAGGAGCTGGAG
This sequence comes from Syngnathus leptorhynchus, assembly GCF_054491065.1. Taxonomy (NCBI): domain Eukaryota; kingdom Metazoa; phylum Chordata; class Actinopteri; order Syngnathiformes; family Syngnathidae; genus Syngnathus; species Syngnathus leptorhynchus. Next base: position 14,663,434 of record NC_141199.1, on the reverse strand, counting down.
CGCCATTGCCTGAAGCACCGCAAGTTCCGCAAAGAGCGCCCGTACAACTGCACGCGCTGCGCCGCCGCCTTCGCCGCGCTGGCCGAGCTGACGGCGCACATGGAGGGCCACAAGGGGGAGGCGCCGCTCAGCTGCGACATCTGCGGCCGCACCTTCCTCAACGCCAGCAAGTTGGAGAAGCACCTGAGCATCCACACGGGCGCCCGGCCCCACCTGTGCCCTCACTGCGGCAACGGCTTCCCCACGGCCGCCAACCTCAAGCAGCACATCTACTCGCACACGGGCGAGAAACCCTTCGCCTGCGCCGAGTGCGGCAAGGCCTTCCGCTCGGCCAGCGGGCTGCAGCTGCACCGACGGCGCCACGCGGACGCGCCGCCCAGCTTCCAGTGCTCCGACTGCGGCAGGACGTACGGCCGCATGACGGAGCTGAGAATGCACCAGCGCTACCACACGGGCGACAGGCCCTACACCTGCGTCAGCTGCAACAAAACCTTCGTCAGCAAGTACAAGCTGACGGTGCACGCTCGCATACACACGGGCGAGCGGCCCTACTCGTGCCCCCACTGCAAGCAGACCTTCAGGCAGTCGGGGGACCGCAACAGACACATCAATAAGTTCCACCCAAAAGACTCTCAGCTGCTTTCTCCCGCCGGCTGGTTATAGCCCCGTGCCCGTCGTCTCCTCCATACGCCAAAGTGTGCTGTTAAGGGATGAGGACATTTGCAAAATGGATGATGACCGTGACTGCTGACGACTTGCAAACTCCCAAGTTTGGAGACCTGCGCTTCCTATAATGTGGTATTCACAACATTTATTTATTTTCTCTCTCTCTCTTTCTCTTTCTCTCTCTCTGTCCTTACTTTGGAATAAGAGGTACCCTGTGTTCTTTATTCTTCTTTGTCTAATCTATGTACTGAATTTTGTTTACATAGTGCCCCATAGTGTTAAGAATCCAACATAAATGAAATGCCTTGTTTCGAACTGCTTTCAAGTGAAACACAGCAGGACTGTCGGAAAAATATGCACTTAGGTTTTGGTCAATAGTGACAAGTTATTACTGTAAAAAAAATATATATTATATATGTATTTGAGAGCAACGTATGTCATAGGAAGGTGTATGTCATCAGGGAAAGTGAGTTTTTGATTAAAATAAAGCAAACACTTCATCAGTTGAAAGACTTATTACGATCAGTATTTGGTACATTTAAGTCTACTTAAAAAAAAAAAAAAAGTAAAACAAAAGTACCATTGCATCCCTCATACCAACTAAAGGAAACAGGTGTTTTTTTTTATCATGTCAGGAGTGTTTGAGGAGTTTTGTAAAATACAAAACAAATGGACCGCGTTTATATTATGTGCAGGTGGTGCAAAACTGCATTGTTGCATTGAGACTTGTGAAAATAAACTCGGTTGTCTTAACTTTTGTCAAGGTCCAAGTCAGCCACGATTGATAATGAAAAGTTGAAGTTGTTGTTTCATTCGTTTTTATTTTTAAATTGTTTTAGATTTTCAAGAAAAACAAGTGGAGGCCTTTACATTTGTATTACTTAATACATTTGTAAAAACTGATGAAGATAGGCTCCTTCTTTAATGCTTTTTGAGATTATTGCACTTTGCCTCAAATCCTGTAGAGGGCAGCACAAACTTTGGCTGTGATCACACGCACCATGATTATACTCAAAAGAAGAAATTGTCTCATCTTGTTTTTCACTGCCCGGTGTGCTAAACTAGCTTAGTAACAATTGTTTATTTGAGCGACACGTTGTAATTTTCTCTTCACAAAAGTTATTTTAATCGCGCGTACAAATTAGCAGGATTATGATAAATTATCTGCCGTGATAAATCAACGACGACAGCGAACTAAAAAAAGACCACTTGCCGAGAAAATATTAGCTAATGTTAGCTTGTTGTCAAAGGTAACTTTCGGTATGTAACTGCACTATAAATTGTCACTGGGGGTATGCAAAAGCAAATAGTGGAATTATCCATCCACGATGGCTGGGTTAGGTTTTACCCGTGCCAGAAAACAGGACTTTTTTAGCATAGAGGCGTTTGAGCCATCGCCTTCTCAAACAAGCAGCACATCCAGCGGACAAGAGGCCAGACAGTTCTATGAAAACCTTATAGATGATCAAGTGACTTTCATCAGACCATCTGGACAACATCATGGAAATACGAAGACGAATCGGGGTTCCAGCAAAAGGAGGACTGAAACACAAGCCCTTGGGACGGAAAGAAGAAGGATTGGAGGAGCGGAAGGCAACCGAACAAGAGAGACGACAAGCGGACATGTCAACTCTGAGATGTCCACGGAGCTCCAGGGTCTCAGACTGCTTCGTTTTGCCCAAGATGGAGACCTCGCTGGATTGAAAGACTCTCTTTCGAAGGGGGTGGACATCAACTTCCAGGTAGGCTACGCTGTGACCAGTTAAGTTTGGGTTTCCAAACTTCGAGCCCATTTCTCCTTTCAAAAATAACAAATAGAAACACTCACTAAAACTATTTATTGGTCTTTCAGGATAACTTTTTCTGGACTGGCGTGATGTGTGCAAGCTGGTCAGGACAAAGAGCTGCGGTGAGGCTGCTGTTGGAGGAAGGCGCCGCCTGGGTGGGCGTTGTCGACACTCGGGGTCGGGATGCCAAAGATCTCGCCTTGGAGGGTATGTAAACATCCAGCTCATGTTGATGATCTGACTGTGTGTACTGATTTCATGACATATCACCTGGTTTCTCCTCAGCGGGCCACAGTGGCGTGTTGGAGGAGCTGGAGAACTATGGGATGAGTCCACCTCAACAAACTCCTACCAGGTTTGTTAGCCTTTCTTCTTGATGTGCAAAAATTGTCCCAAGCACGTGAAACATTGATACCAAGGTTTATACATTTGTCTAATTCATTTTTTAATGGATGTCGTCTTTTGTCTACCCCCAGCTCGGCCCATCCTCGGTGGTGCAAAGCATGCGGTGTGGAGTATACAAGCGGCCTGTCATCTCATCTGTCCTCCACGCTGCATCAGTTCAATATGAAACGCTCTCCGCCAGCTCCGTACTACTGTCTCCCACCTTCCGCCAACAGTTACAAGATGATGCTCAGTTGTGGCTGGCGGCCCGGCTGGGGCCTGGGTCCGGACGGACGAGGACCCAAGCGACCCGTGGCCACAGTCCTGAAGCGGGACCAGAAAGGCCTCGGCTACGGGGCCATAACGAGAGCCAGAGTGACTCACTTCAAAGCGGGGGATCGGGAAGCAGTGAAACCACAGCGTCCAGAGGAAGAGAGACGGGGCCGGAAGGGGAAGACGAAAGAACAGATCTGGAGAAAAGAACAACAAGAGAAGGCCTGGGAAAGAGATTTCCGTGCCTCTTTCTATCTTTGACGCTTAGCATGTTGTTTCACACTTGCAATACATTACAGTAATTTTACTTCAGTGCAAATGTCATTTTGGTAATACAGTCAAATGGTTACAAACCAATGCTAATGTGGTTTTGCGAAACAATACATGCAACTGTTATCTGTGATGTTAACAGATAAAGAAGCTCTGGGCCGATGAACGTTTTATGGTAATATGAGTTAAAAAAAAGCCAGTTTAATTGCTGTCATTAATGCACAATAAACTATTTTTATTTGTATACTAAATTAAAACAACGAAATACTACGCAAATAAGAAAGTTAATTTTTGTTTTAAAAAAGTAATCGTAGCGTTAGGTCACGTTACGTGCGCCATGTTTGCAGTTCCTTCCTTGGCCGCGGTGATAAATGGCGTGGCGTGAAATGATCGTCAAAAATGTCTTCGGTGTAAGATGCCCAATTATAGTTTAGTACTATAAAACGCTTGAACAAGAAGACATCTAGTCCTATACCAGCCAGCATTTCCTTCGCGAAATAACAGGTAAATGTTGATATAGCTTCATTGTCGCCGGGGTCTACTCTGCTTGAATATGTTAGCAAACGTCCTCTCATTGTTTACTTCTCGTTCCAATGGGCTTATCTAAGAATAATAATTACTCAAACTAAACGACGACGAATTGTGAGGTGAGGCGTAAGCTCCTCTGCGAAGAAGAGCTATCGGCGCTCGTCGTCGTACAGCAACATTAGCACGCTAATAAATCAACCTTTTACTTAGCACCGTCGTACTTATGGTGTTATATGTCAAGTTGCTCCCATGTTATCTTGCTGCTCCGTCTCGAGTTACGACTGTTACTGTAAGGGGAGTTAAGCTGTTTTGTGTTTCGCGACTGCAGATTCGTCATATCGACTTGGAACTTCCCTGATTCCAAAACTGTTCAAATTCTCAATAAAAACGCTGAACGAAACGTCTCGTTTGCATTTCCGACTGGCTGTAAAAAAATACCAAACACTTAAAAAATATATAGAAAAGTCATCAACGGGATTTAAACCCGTGACCCAAGGAAAAAGTTGTTTACTTGGCCGTGCCTTAAATCTAGCTTGAGCGGGTCCATTAAACCATTTAGTGTACATGCCTTCCACGAATTGTCAGCGCGGCTCTAGTGTAGTGGTTAATATTCATGACTCTCACCCCGGCGGCCTGAGTTCAAGTCCCGGTGGGATCTAATACTTTTATAATGGAAATATTTGCAAGACAGGCCAGAGACTTGTTGTTCATCAGCATTAACGCTGCTACACTCGTGACATGGTTTTTCATTTTGGATGCGTTTGCAGTCACCGGGTAATTTAGACATATTGAACATTATTAGTCATGATTGCTGTGTGCCACGATAGCACAATAGATAAGGCTCTAATAAGTAAGTTATTCTTATTTCTTTGCGTATCGGGTTCAAATCCCGTTGATGATGTTGTTTTTTTTAGTGTCTTCCCCCCGCCAACACACACTGATCCTTTCTTTTTTTTAATAAATCAAATAATCAAAAATCATGGTCAAAGCCCACTTTCTGATTGGCTGTTTGATTTGTGACGTCACTCGGACACTCTATTAGGTACACCGCCATTTTCAGGTGTACCTAATCACAGGCCACTTTATTAGGGAAAAGTCATGGTCAGAGCTTAAATGAAAGTGAAAAGTGCCACACCCAAACAACCCCCCACTTTCTGATTGGCTGTTTGATCTGTGACGTCACAAGGACACTCCATTAGGTACATCGCCATTTTCAGGTGTACCTAATCACAGGCCACTTCATTAGGGAAAAATCATGGTCAAAGCTTAAATGAAAGTGAAAAGTGCCACACCCAAACAACCCCCCACTTTCTGATTGGCTGGTTGATCTGTGACGTCACACGGACACAGGTGTACCTAATCACTTCATTAGGGAAAAAGTTTAAGTGAAAGTGAAAAGTGCCACACCCGCCCTCACCCCCACTTTCTGATTGGCTGGTTGATCTGTGACGTCACTCGGACACTCCATTAGGTACACCGCCATTTTCAGGTGTACCTAATCACAGGCCACTTTATTAGGGAAAAGTCATGGTCAGAGCTTAAATGAAAGTGAAAAGTGCCACACCCAAACAACCCCCCACTTTCTGATTGGCTGTTTGATCTGTGACGTCACTCGGACACTCCATTAGGTACACCGCCATTTTCAGGTGTACCTAATCACAGGCCACTTTATTAGGGAAAAATCATGGTCAAAGCTTAAATGAAAGTGAAAAGTGCCACACCCAAACAACCCCCCACTTTCTGATTGGCTGGTTGATCTGTGACGTCACACGGACACAGGTGTACCTAATCACTTCATTAGGGAAAAAGTTTAAGTGAAAGTGAAAAGTGCCACACCCGCCCTCACCCCCACTTTCTGATTGGCTGGTTGATCTGTGACGTCACTCGGACACTCCATTAGGTACACCGCCATTTTCAGGTGTACCTAATCACAGGCCACTTTATTAGGGAAAAATCATGGTCAAAGCTTAAATGAAAGTGAAAAGTGCCACACCCAAACAACCCCCCACTTTCTGATTGGCTGGTTGATCTGTGACGTCACACGGACACAGGTGTACCTAATCACTTCATTAGGGAAAAAGCTTAAATGAAAGTGAAAAGTGCCACACCCAAACAACCCCCCACTTTCTGATTGGCTGTTTGATCTGTGACGTCACTCGGACACTCCATTAGGTACACCGCCATTTTCAGGTGTACCTAATCACAGGCCACTTTATTAGGGAAAAATCATGGTCAAAGCTTAAATGAAAGTGAAAAGTGCCACACCCAAACAACCCCCCACTTTCTGATTGGCTGGTTGATCTGTGACGTCACACGGACACAGGTGTACCTAATCACTTCATTAGGGAAAAAGTTTAAGTGAAAGTGAAAAGTGCCACACCCGCCCTCACCCCCACTTTCTGATTGGCTGGTTGATCTGTGACGTCACTCGGACACTCCATTAGGTACACCGCCATTTTCAGGTGTACCTAATCACAGGCCACTTTATTAGGGAAAAATCATGGTCAAAGCTTAAATGAAAGTGAAAAGTGCCACACCCAAACAACCCCCCACTTTCTGATTGGCTGTTTGATCTGTGACGTCACAAGGACACTCCATTAGGTACATCGCCATTTTCAGGTGTACCTAATCACAGGCCACTTCATTAGGGAAAAATCATGGTCAAAGCTTAAATGAAAGTGAAAAGTGCCACACCCAAACAACCCCCCACTTTCTGATTGGCTGTTTGATCTGTGACGTCACTCGGACACTCCATTAGGTACACCGTCATCTTCAGGTGTTCCTAATAACAGGCCACTTTATTAGGGAAAAATCATGGTCAAAGTTTAAATGAAAGTGAAAAGTGCCACACCCAAACAACCCCCCACTTTCTGATTGGCTGTTTGATCTGTGACGTCACTCGGACACTCCATTAGGTACACCGTCATTTTCAGGTGTTCCTAATAACAGGCCACTTTATTAGGGAAAAATCATGGTCAAAGTTTAAATGAAAGTGAAAAGTGCCACACCCAAACAACCCCCCACTTTCTGATTGGCTGTTGATCTGTGACGTCACTCGGACACTCTATTAGGTACACCGCCATTTTCAGGTGTACCTAATTACAGGCCACTTTATTAGGGAAAAATCATGGTCAAAGCTTAAATGAAAGTGAAACGAGCCAACACTATCGCATGACAGCTGAGGCAATGGTCACAAGTAAATAACAAATGAATTGTCCATGATATGTCCCCATCAATAATCGTTTCACCTCTACAGAACTCAACCAGACTTTGGATGGAGTCAGCATCCCGTTGTTTTTATGGTGTCGTCACAAGTGACCGCACCTTGACACATCAGTCGGACCACCGTCAGCAGAACAATGGTCAAGTACTTTACTAGCAAAAGTGACATCGGCGACACGTGGGAGCATGTGGTGTCTGCGTTCTGGCAGCGCTATCCCAACCCCTTCAGGTAACATCCTTGACATTGTTGTCCTCAATCACATTTGAACGTTACTGTGGTTGTCCAGCACGCACGTTCTCACGGAGGATGTCGTGTACCGCGAGGTGACCACGGACCACCGGCTCCTGTCCAGACGTCTGCTCACCAAGACCAACCGGCTGCCGCGCTGGGCCGAGCGCTTCTTCCCCGCTGGCATGTCGCGCTCCGTGTACATTGTAGAAGACTCCATCGTGGACCCGGTCAGTCGGAGTCTGACAACGTACACTTGGAACCTCAACCACACCACTCTCATGGTGAGAAGGCCGATCCATGAAGGTGATTTTTGGTCACCATGGCAACTCTACAAATGGTCCAAAAAAGCTGTCATCAGGCAATTTGATTATTATGTTTCATGAAAAGCTTTGTTGGACTCGTCTTTTCTTTGCTTTCCCGTTAGTCGGTGGAGGAGCGATGTGTTTTCCGAGACTCGGAAGAGCTGCCGGGCGTCACCCAACTGAAACGAGAGGCATGGATCTCCTCCAGCATTTACGGCTTCTCTCGACCCATCCAGGTTTCCGAATATCTTTTTATCTCGTTCATACGGCAAACTTTAAATTGTTTACCCACATTCAACTGCTTTGTGCAAGAAAGTACGTTTTTTGCCGCAGGGTGTAACAATTCAAAACAGGAAGTTATGCTCTTCATATCTCTCCTGCATGTAAACGAGTTTCTTTCTTTTTCCTCCTTGTCCTCACTCAGGAGTTTGGATTGGCCCGCTTCAAAAGCAACCAAACGAAAGCTATGAAAGGGCTGGAATACGCACTGTCAAATCTGCAAGGTTGGTCCACACACACAGCGTCTAAGAAACATTAGTGGAGGAGAAGCTCCTTGTGCATCTAATCAGAATCACTTCTTGATGGGACCAAAAGCGCATACTTTTGGCAAAATAAGCATTGTCTATGGTGCCAATGCGTTATCGCTGTTGTGTGATTCTGCCCCACCGCCACCTTCAGACGTTAGCCTCAGCCTGGTGAGTATACAATTGACGTGTAGAGGCTTACCGTGAACTGTAGCAGAAGGAGTTGAGTCAGTGGTCAGGTCACAGTAGATTGGTCTCAAAGCCACATTCAAGTCACAGCCAGTGTTTTTTGGTTTTGCGCAGACGCAGGAGAGACGCCCCAGCGGTTGCTCAGGAGTCCAGTGAAGGAAGCTAAAGGAGCCACCAAGAGCCTGGCCTCTTCCACCACGCAGAACCCTCGGCAGTACGTCTGACGGAAGGAGACAGGCATCCTCCACTTTGGAAAGTCTCAGGGTCTTAGCCCGGAAGCACATTTCACGGCTGCAATCATCGTTTCAATCCGTATGATAAGCTACTACTTTTGATCAAGATTGCTCGTCATTCCTATTTTGTGATCTTTAAAAACATATCAGACTTTTTTTTTGGCATGATGACACAGACATGTGTCAACGACAACAATCAACCTGCACGCAACATTGTTTACTTACGCCTAAATAGTCACAGGTTCAAAGACACACCTTGATGCGTCATGTCAAATGGAATAAAACCAGAAGTTTGTGTGTGCGTGTAAAAGCAAAAACACGGAATGGGTGTGCAAGGCTACAATCTTGTTTGTACAGCAAAAAGGAAATGTCCGAAATGACACACAATTTAATCGCCACGCCTGCTAATGTGAAACATATCGATGACTGCAAAGGTCGGCTTAAAGACAAATTGTTGCTCATTAGGGACCTGTTTTGCGAGAATTCTGTCAATTTGAGAATTTAATTTTTGTCTTTCCTTTGACATCAAGCTCTCGTAAAACTGGGATATTTTTTTTCCTCTGCTGGGGCTGAAATAGTTTTGAAATGATTCCATTGTTGAAAAATGTGTTCTAAATGTATTTTAATTTGCTGTGATGTACTGTAAAAATTCTTTGAATAAACTTTTTTTTTTTTTGACAAAAATTGAGGGGAGGTATTATACAGGTTGTTGAGTAAATAAATAAATAAATCACTGCTCTGTAGCATATTTCATAAACAACGTGACTCGCCACACAAGGCAATAATTAAGACGAGGCCACATTTTAAGTAGAAAACATTTTAATTATATTACAATGAGAACGTACACAATACCTTCAAGTGTTTGCTCAAACATAGCTAGCACCAGGTACTCGTGCACACACATACACACTCGCGCTCGCACACACACACACACACACACACAACTCATGCATACTAACGCACAAAAACCTTGTTTTTCTATCTGCTATCGGGAACATAACTCAACAGGTCTCTGGCACAGAACGCTCCCCCCCTGCTCGCCGTGGAGACACACCCGTCTCATCTTGACTTGAGTGTCCTTTCATAAATCTCTCTAGTTATCCGGCATGGTGAGGGTGTTCAAAAGTGACTTTTGTATTTGGCAGGAATATTGATTTGACAAGCACCTAGGATGCACAGCAGACCACTCATCTTCATCATCATCATGGTGTGTTCAATCTGTGCCTCTCATTTGCACTTAGAGCAGATACAGTGGATAATCAGTCACTGACTATAACATACATAATCTCTTCTTTTTTTTTTTTACAATTTAAATTACTTTTTAAGAAAATACATTTATAACAAGGCACGTCGTTGAAAGATTTTCGTTGTTCTATAGCTGCTGACTATGTCAGCTGCTCACATTCTACCAAGGGCTGTTAGTGCCACACGGAAAAGAAAAAAAAAAAGAAAGAAAAAAAAAAAAAGAACCACTACCAGTTTAAAATACACTACTTTTTTTTCTTTTTAAGTCATTTTTCTTTTAGGAATAAATTGTTAAAAAAAACCTGGGAAAATCATTTTTGATCTAATAATTTTGTAAATATAATCACTAAGTCTTAATATTATGAGGTGATTTATTTTAGAAGGAAAAAGGTCATATTTTATTTGAATTTTACAGTATTAATTTGATATTTTTTGTCATTGACAAAGTGTTTGATGTTGAGGGGGGGAAAAGGGGAACATATTACAAGAAAAAAATTACTTTATACAAAAATCAGGAACTTATTTAGGATTAAAATAGATGCAAAAAAGAAATTATTTTAGGAGAACAGTCAGAAATTGTCATGAGACAAAAAATTGTCATGATTTGGGAACAAAGTAATAATTTTAAAAAGAAAATTGGCATACGTTTAAAAGATAAAAGTAGTAAAAAGAAGTCATAATTGACATATTTCTCATCATTTCAGGACTTGTGCATCCTTTGGGAATTTATCTTACAAGTTACCCAAAGTCTTGGGCACTGAATCCTGTTCTAATCTCACGTGTGGCCCACAAATCGCCTCGCTCGTTCCATCCTCATCCCTACAGGGAAGGTTCTGTGCAAGAGATCATCTTTTATTCCATTAATATTCTTTTTTTTTTTTTTAATCAAAGCATATCGCTGCCACACGGAAAGGAAAAAAAAAAAGGCTCAGTGTCACTTTTAAAAACATTCAGTAATATCATCATTGAATAGAATTTAAAAAATCTGATAGTCTGCTCCTTCTTGCATGCCTGGCTTGACCACCTGGAGGCAGTATAGCTCAGATAGACTCATGATGACGAATCAATCCTATTTGATTTGTCAGCGGTCCTTTCCTCTTTGCAGCAGCTAATCCTATTCTAGTGTCCTACAATTCATAGTAACTGACAATTATGCTTTGAGCTCATCTCTACGGCACTTATTATCATCCGTTGTTCTACGCAGAGGATAAAGAATATAGGAGAATACTGTTATATTACAAGGCGTGGTTGCTGGAATATTTGTGTTCAATCCATTGCTTAAAGAACAGCAACATAGCCGCAAGTTAACATTAAGCTAGCGGGGCCTTTGGGCAGTTTTGTTTCGTGTTTAGTTTAACAGTTAGTTGGAACTAGGAGTGGCAATAAACAACGTGAGCCTCGTTTAGGGGGGGGTGCTCACTATTTGGCAAAGTGCTACATATTGTGAAGTCAGTTGAACTGAACTCGCTGCCGTGCGGTCCTTCTGGTTTAGGAACTTGCCCACATTACAAGAAGCTTTTTACGTCATGACGTGATACTGAGCCTTTTTCGGTGTGTGGCAACAATGTGCTACCAAACATTTTGAACTAACAGACTAAAAGGAACGCTACAAACGGTCATGTTCAAATTCTCGACATGAATGTAAACTGTCAATGACAAAAAAAAACAAAAAAATGCTTTTTTTGTTTCGTTTAAATCTCCATATTTTTTTTTTTTTCTTGGCCCTCCTGCAGTGTTTGAAGAGAGTGCAGATAGGAGGTCGTCAAGACTTGGTCACCATTAAACGCACCACAGAGTCATAGGCGAAAAATCAAAACAAACAAAAAAAAAACATAAAAAAAAAATGCTTGTCTTCTAGAAGAAAACGCAAAGATCAAATAAAACCCTGGCCGCACCTTGCAAAAAGCGCACAATGGTCGTATTGCTGTGCCAGCATGGAAGCTAACAAACAGAAACAAGCAAACACTGTTGTTGGAGCCGAGCCTCGGCTGGGACGTCGAGGAGACGATCACGCCGCAAAGCTGCCATCGGGTCAATTATTCTTGAAAATCGCTCCTCTCCCGGCCACGCCCGCTCCACTAACAAAAAGTCTTTGAAAAAAAAAAAGAACAAAAATAATCCGCATAAAACACGTTTCAAGCCTGAAAAGGTCCAGCCCCTGGTGGTGACCGTTTTCAGAGGGGGGCCAACTAGAAGCTGCCGTAGGGTGTTACCAGTGTGGAGGGTGGGTGGGTGGGGGGTAGAGGTCGGGGTTGGGGGGGAGGGGTGCGGGGACCTCTCCTGGCACGCCCCCTGCTGGTTGAAAGTGTTTTTGGTTGATGTTTCGAGTTGATGGGGTGGAGGGCAACCTGAGTGGGGGACCGGGCTTTGGGGGCGGGGTCAGGGCCGGGTGGCTCACCAAGGCACAGAACACAGCAGGAGAGTCTGCCCCCCCGTACTCCCTTCCATAAGTCTCTCTCTGGATTTAGATCCAGCTTTCTATTTCTATACAAAGCTATACATACACGCAGCGGCCACTACATTAGGTACATCTGCACAATCTATGGAGACTGTTTCCACTCGTTGGCCTTTACAGAGATAATAGTGCTCGTCCTCCAGAGGTATTCATTGAGCCAAACTGGGATGGGGGGGGGGGGGCATATGGTGAGATTTTGGGCCATCTACCCAACTAAAACCATTTGGAACATTATTATTATCTCTGTAAAGGCTTTGTATTGTATTTGTGTATACATCCATACATAGTCAGTTTTGCATATTATATATACAAAAATTAGTATGCATGTGCACACAAAAAATAATATTTATCACTTTTTTAAAAGAGCACATGTAGGAAAATAGAATACAAAATGTAATGCAAGAAATAGACTAGACTGGCGAATATAGTGATTTTTTTTTGTGTGGATTTGAGATTTGTTAGTTTTTTTTTTTTTCATTTTTGTTTTACAAGGTCTAACATGATGGACCTTTTTTTTTTCCTGCAAAGATGTGGCCTGTAATGGCCAACAGAAGCGCCTCCTCAGTCAATAGTGACTGTCGTTTGTAACCTTAAAGGTTAAGAACAAAAAGGATGATTTCTCTTACAAATATGACTGACTGTGACAAGAACATGATCTTAAGGGGATGTGTAAGAACAACATTTTAAAAAATAAAATAAAAAAAACGAGGTGACAGAGCTGCTGCAGAGGAACGCCGATTTGGCCATTTGGTGGTTTGGCATTAAAAGAAAAAAAGGGGCGCGAGTCTCCGGTGGGTGGCGCTTCATGGTACCGGAGGGAATCATTTGAAACACTCGGAGGAAGCACCCTCCTCCTGCATGCTCTGCTACATCGCTTCGCTACTGAAGTGCGAAAAGGCCATAGTAGTCCATCCACACCATAGGGTGTTATAGTGTAGTGGTCAGTAGTGTGGAGTAGTGGTGAGGAAAAAAAACGGCGGGGGGGGGGGGGGGGGGGCACACAAATTAATACAATTATTCAGTTCTCTGCGGCAGCTCCGTGACACTTCCTGCTTGTTTTTGTACGGCCGGTGAACTCGATTAGCCTAGCTTAGATGAGTTTAGCATGACGACGGCAAGAAGCAGGCAGAATGTCTCTTTTTTTGATAACCTTTCAATCTGGAGGATGGCCTTAGCCTAATAACAGAAGCAAAATGACGAGACTATTGGGCTCAAATTTGGCAGCTATGTTCAGGTTAGCAGCGGTGTGTTAAAATGGCCGGACTCCAAGTAACAGATGTGCGTTCAAATTGAGTTACAATGCTGGAGAAACAAAAAAAAAGAATTTCTACTTAGCATTTGAAACTCATTTTTTCAACACACTACTGTTATTCTGAACACAACTGTAGCTTCTGTTACGACTAGGAACTGTATGAATACAAATGAAATGAGATGAGATTTTAGGGGGAATTTTAGAGTGCTGGTGCACTGTCCTTTTCGTCCTTTCATTGTCACAACCAGGCCGACTAGTTCTCCTTCACCTGGTTGGTGCCGAGCTAAAATATTTCCTGTGGCAGGCTAATGAGGTCCTAGTTGTGTACAGACTACGGAAACCGGCGGAGGTCATTTGCATACTTTAAGGCCTTTTTCTGCGTGCTATTGCCATGTGGAGATGAGAAAGAGCTTTTTGTTGTGTTATCATCTGACAGCCACATGCAAACACACGCATACATACACTCTGACTCCCAAAAAGTTAAAGCTTCTCACCACAGAAGTCCCCCCCCACTGCTGTATGTGAGCCTGCAGCTAGCTACACTAGGCTAAGGGCTTGGTTGGTTGGTTGGTTGGTTGGTTGGTTGGTTGGTTGGTTGGTTGGTTGGTTGGTTGGTTGGTTGGTTGGTTGGTTGGTTGGTTGGTTGGTTGAGACATGATACAAGGGTTGGGGAGGGCGAGCTGTCGAGTAGGCTTGTGTGGCATTTAAAAGGTAGCGCCTTTGTGGACTGCTTTGATGTGTGTTGTGGGTACACAGTCACGTTGGTTGGTGGTGGTTTAGAGGATTTTGGGGGGAAAAAAAAAAATGGATCATCGGGCTACGGGAGTCTAACAGTGGTGTGGCTGCAGTCTGTGGGAATGTGGGGCCGTGTAGCTGGTGTCGCTGGAGCTGCTCTGGAGGCTGTAGTGGTCCTCCTCCTCCTCGTCCTCTACCTCCTCTTCCTCGGGGTCGCTGATGCTCCCCACGCTGTCGACCTCGACAGGGGTGAACTCGATACCCTCGATGTCCACCTCTGCACCGAAAAAAAATAAAAAAATCAAGAGTAAATTCTTTAATCCCATCATGACATCAACTCTTGTGACTGTAAAACTGGACCATTGTCATTGTGACACCAGTCCAAATTTGGAATCATACCTTGCTCAGAGTCGGTGGAGATGGTGGAGCCCATGCTGTCCGTGCGGATGCGTTCCACCGATCCCGACACGGAGAGTTGCTCAAGTCGACGTTTGAGGTAGCGGTGCTCTCTTTGCAGCTGCTCCTTCATGTTTAAAGCCTTCTTGTCCTGCTCTTCCAGCTTCTGTAAACATACACAGATAGATGCCACGAAATGAATGCATTGAATAAATGTATTGCAAGTGTCAACAAGGAAGTGGTTGAATGAGCAAGCATTAAAAAAAAAAAAAAGAAGTGTGGGATTGAATCGGGTTGTTTTTTTTTGTGGTGGCTGAAAAGATACATTTCTCAATCTTTTCGGGTCAGACGACATGACCACAATCATCATGTTTGCACGGCAACAGCGTGCACAATAAACAGGAAACCAAGGGTTAAAACAGAATTTCCCACCGACCACACGGCACCGCTGCTTCTACTGCGGGTAAACAGAACAAACGTTTGGACGTCAGCTTTACTTCTAAGCAGACTCATGAAGTTTTGAAGTTAAAAAAAAAAAAAAAAGAAAAAAAAAAGACTGGTATTTGGAATTCCTCTGTTTGAACTCGTACTACCTTGACTAAAGAAGAAAAACCAGCTCAAAGCAACATGCTTTCTTTCCTACACGTCTTTTACAAGTATGTCCAAAAATTCATCCTTACCATCTTCAAGACCGTACGACATTTTCTAGAGAAAAAAAAAAACCCCAGAAGAACACCACGCCTATGAGATAGTACCCAACCAATTTGTATCCTGTTTTTTGCGAGCCCTTGAATACCTTTATGTGCATCTTGGCCCTTTTCAGCAAGCTCAGTGTGGTATGTCTGGTGCTGTCTGGACCCAAAGGCACCAGCTTCTTCAGCTGTTCCAAATACAGCCGTAGTTTGGCGCGTCTGCAAGAACACAAGCAGAGTGTGAGTGAGTGAGTGAGTGAGTGAGTGAGTGAGTGAGTGAGTGAGTGAGTGAGTGAGTGAGTGAGTGAGTGAGTGAGTGAGTGAGTGAGTGAGTGAGTGAGTGAGTGAGTGAGTGAATGAGTGAATGAGTCACTATCGAAAAGCAGCAAACTGGGAGACGCTG
The DNA here is from genome assembly GCF_054491065.1 of Syngnathus leptorhynchus. NCBI lineage: Eukaryota > Metazoa > Chordata > Actinopteri > Syngnathiformes > Syngnathidae > Syngnathus > Syngnathus leptorhynchus. The sequence goes on along the minus strand of NC_141199.1, from coordinate 14,647,646 downwards.
TGACCTTGAAGGGCCTTTTGCAAATACTTCTGTTCTAAGATTCACTGGGGTGGAAAAAAAAATACATCCACGGAACAAGAAAGACTCGTTACTACACGACCAGGAATGATTCCCTGCGGATTTGGACGATGTAAAAAAGTAAAGCAACACTGTCTTGTGTTTGATCAATTATAAGATTTGAATCCTGGAGAGTCAGCATGCAGAAACCTGGAGCAAATGTCATTGTGGACCAAAAAAAAGCATGGGAAGTCCCCCATGTTACGAACAGAACCCAAAAGATAAACTGCTGCCTTGGAAAATCTTGCATTGGAGCCAAGTCTCCCCTTGCCAGGCTAATGTCCAGGAACTTGCAAGTAAACATCTCTGTAGATGGACATGTGCGGGTTTATTTTCATGATAGAGACAAAAGTAGCATCTCCAAAGAACTGCTTTTATTCCTAAGAAAAAAAAAAAAGATATCAGCGGATTACCTTCCCTGTCTGCCCTCGGTCTATTCAAATTTGTTCATGAGGCCCTTTTCGATCCTCCATTAGTCAAGCTTGTCCATGAACCATTTCTTTGTTCTGAGCAACCCCCCCCCCCCTCGAGTCCCTGGTTCCTTTGACTAAGTCCATCTGAACAGTAAACAAACCCCAACAATGGAAGGTCTCCACTGACCATTGCTGCAACTACAATCAACCTAATCAGCTTGATATATAAAAAAAAAAGGGGGCTACATTTGGACTCTTGACACAAGAACAGTCTTTTCCCTGTTTGGTCTTCAGGAAGGGCGTTGCCGGTGCGTTGTACACAAGTAGGTCCTTCTCAGAAGCCCGGTCTGTTTCACTTTGGGGTCAGCTGGGGATCACTAGCTAGTCACATCTTAATTTGAAATAAATAGTGAAATGAAAACTTGTTGAATGTCCTTTCAAGTGTTTTTTACGTCTCTACAGGTGCATTTGGCATTCCTGGGAAAGGGCGTGTGAAAGTTTTCTCGTTCTTTTATTTCTTCTTCTCCCAAGGGGGCTGTCTCAATCCCCCTTCATCCGCAGACCCCCCCCTTCCCTCCTCCCCATCCCTTTGCTCCACTCTGCCAACACCAACACACCCTCGTCCCATCGGAAAACAAGTGTCTTCAGAGGACATGGGCGGGGACTCCACCTCCAACCTGCCCCAGTCACAGCCACATGAAGCACTTGGACCTCGGCCAGGGGAAGCAGGCAGGAAAGAGCCGGCCGGGGGTCTGGAGCAAGGAGGAGGGAGCGAGGCTTATTGGTGTTTTTTCTGGGAGCGGGGTCCGAGCGAGTGGGTGACTTTGAAAAAAGGGTTCTTTGAGAGCGCAGTGTGCTCAGCTGCACCAGGCAGCGCTCCCGACACATCGTCCAAAGGGTAACTTGAGCCAATGGGCAAGAATTCTTGCACCCCACTTCCCCCTTCTGCCTCTCTTGTAATGAAAAACAAAAACAAGGCGTTGCCTCCTGCGCTCGCCTGACTACCATCGAGAAAAATGACTTTTTTCCCCCCCTCCCGACTTACTCACCGAAAGGCCTAACCTGTGTACGAAACACATAATTTAACTGGCATGTAACAACTAGAAAGGTGTACACATGCACTCCCTTCATTATTTGAACCGCAGAGGGCCGATTGGCTGCTACTTTTGCTTGATTCATCACAAAAAAAGGGTGTCAAACTTATTTTTGGCACGTGCTACATTGTTCTTATGGTTTCCTGTATGATCGCCTTATAAAAATCTTGCAGTATCTCTTGTTAAAAGTAAAGACAATTTGTGAAGTCGACATGATTTGCCTTTTGCGGGCTTCGAGTTTGACACGTGCACGACAGGATGGACGCTTTTTTTTTTTTTATGGGATGGGAGGATCCCTGGTCTCTTGTTCTGAACACCTGTTTTCGTGCCAGCACAATAGTGCTGCAATAGTGGAGGTATGAATGGAGCTAGACAGACATCATGTCGACGTGCAAATAATGTCATCAGAAGATCTGACCAAGTTATAAAATGACTGCCAAATCTACCAACAACTAAAGTCAGACTGTGCTTTTGTTACATTTGACAATTTCTCCCTAGAAAATATACAAGCATTGGAATCCAAAATGAGTTCTTCCAAATCAAACTTGATGAAAAAAAAAGTTCTTCCCTTACATGCAAATTGTAGCTCACGTTACACTTTTCGTCTTGACCTTCTGCATCGTGACTTACGACAAGTTCGGGCATGCCTTCCCTCAAGCACTACGCGGTTTGTTTGCCGTGTTATTGTGACTGTGTCGGAGAAAAGCTTGCAATGCGTCTGATGGGTATCTCTCAGACGGGACCTGCTGAAAGTCAGCGGGTCATTCCTGACAGCTCGTTCCCCGAAGCACGTGCTTGATCACCGAGGAGCCACGTCCATTTAAACGTGGGGGACGTGACTCCGGCTCCCTGCCCCCCCCCCCCCCCCCCCCTTACTCCGCCTCGTTCATTTTTTTGTTATTCCCAAGTCAAGCCCTGGTCACGCTATGTTTATCAGATGGCCCCAAACATCCGTGCAAAGTGTGGCACCATAATGTTGTGTGCATGAAGGGGAGCGGACAGATTGCTCCGTCTGGTATGCGTGCTTCTGACTCACATCACATTTTCCAATTTGTCTGGCTTCAACTATGGACGCTCTTTGATATCGAGGTTGTAAATACTACCGTCACAGTTAAAAAAAGGGTGTTTACAAGAGGCTGGAAAAAAAGAATAAGAATTCTGGCTGGTTTGTTTACTCGGAGTAATGTTTGAAATGAGTTTTTGAAAGTTTTTTTTTGAAAATGATAGTATTACAGTCTTTGGAGTCCGTGGTTTTAATTGCTAACATCTGGTCCTGGCAGTCATACTACAGCATTTCCAGTTTTTTCTTTCTTTCCAGATCTTCAAAAACGTGTTCATATAGCTCACAATACAAGCATTCAAAGGACGTTAGCCAAGTGTCATTATTTCAAGTCAACAGGCAAATTCAAGACGTTTGGCTTAGGTCTGCAATTCAATTTGAGACAAAGTCACGTCCGCAGATAGGCCAACCACCTGACCACTCACGTGCAAAGTACCACGGGATGATTTGTGTCTGATCTCTGGCCTCCCCCCCCCCTTCCCTCCCTCCATGAGCGACTGAGTGCCAAAACAAAGCAAAGGCAGAGAGCGGAAAAGAAACTTAAAAAAAAAAAAAAAACAGCTGAAACTGGAGCAAGCTATTTAAACTGCTGACTTGTGCTCCAAGGTTACCCGGGTACAAATCGGTCCGTTCTCACAAGATTCCCTTGGCCGGCAAATGACTATTTTAAGTCGACGGACGGCTGTGTTTGCGTGAGCTGTACCAGAGACGTGAGCGGTTTGACACCGTCCTGGAGACAACAGCTCTTTGGAGCAGGGACTTAAAGGGGGCGCAGGTTATGAGAAGGCCAGCCAGTGCAAACAACAGACCCTCGAGCCTCACTCATTCGCTCGCTCGCTCGTTGCGCTGCTTAATGAGGCTGCTGCGGCCCCGGCAAATTCCTCAGCCCGTATGCACGGGAATGAGTGGCTTGATTGGCACACGGCCAATCCTGCTAAATGAAGGTCAACAGTCACGAGGACCCCCCGCCCCTCCTTCCCATTCCAACGTTTCCTCACAAACGCTCGCGGCTACGGAGAAAAGAAAATTCCAGGCCTCTGGGGTTTGATCCCACAAAATAACATTTTAGAATGAGGGTCACATCTTGGCAGCTGTAAAAGCACCTGAACTTTACCCTAGCGTAGCGCAACATGCCAGTTTGGTTCAGCTCACCATTTTATGGTTATACTCGCGGTAAGGGGGACATTTATCATTCTTTAGTATCTCAGAATTGGTTTAGGAAAAGACATGATCGTTCTGGTTTGGCCAATCAGCAAAATGATGGGATTCTCAAACAAATGTCAACCTCTAATGAAAATCCGTTCATCAACTGAATTTGATCAATCGGATTAGGTTGTACGTATTCGATCACAAATGTCTGCAAACATTGTAAGGTTCTAATTAAAAGAAAAATGTCTACAATGCGTAGAATGAAAAACAGGAAGCAGTTAACCCGCCTTTTTTTGCTGCGTGGCAACATTCATCAGTCGCGAAATTGCGTCATCATTTCAACTTGATCGAAAAATTTGCTGCGCTTTCACTAACGCGGAACCGTGGGAAAGAAAATATCATTCACGGTTACTTTGTCCTTGAGGCTTTCTTCCTATCATGTTATTTATTCTACAGTGGTCCAACAATGTTGTTTTTGGCTTTCAAACATCAAATGCCCCCCCCCCACACACACACACACATACACACATCTGGTGGCCTGTTTGGCAGTGAAAGTGAAGCAGCTCGCGTGAGTGTGGATCACCACGGTGTAACTGGTGCAATTTAGGTTTGTGGCGGTTCCACATCTGGTGTGCACGTATGGATGGAGGAGGGGCCTCCTCGGATGGCGACGGAACTAAGTCGCCGTGCAAAAACATATACAGTGGCTCTTTCAGCAGGTCCTCATCAGTCTTCCCCTGCCCTCAATGTGTTTACATTGAACTCACATGCGCTGTCCGTGAGAAGAAGCGTGGAGGTGAAAGTGGCCATGCGTCCCACATGTACACTCGAGGAGAGGCCTCTCTCGCCCTGACGCCAAGTGTCAGTCAAACGGGGTCAAGACGTGTTTTGCTTTAGGGTCATCCGCGTCCCCCTCCCACGGACGAGTGCGAGAGCAGACAGACGTCTACTCCCCTCTCGTAAATACGATCTCCTGACGGCAACAACATGACGCCGGCGCTCACATGACGGACTGACACGCAAGCGGGGTTACTTCACTCGAGCATTGGAAACTCGCCGATTAGAAAACAGGAAAGAGTGTGCCGAGAGCGCTCGTATTTCTATTGCCGCGTGCTCGGGAATGCCATGTGAGTGCGGGTCATCTGACTTTTGTTTTCCTTTTACGTACAATCCGTGTCGTTACAAAATCCTTCCCTCCCGAAAGGTCGCTTACGGAGGTCTTAACGGGAAAACAGATGTCAGAAGTTGAAGAGAAGCAAAAACAGAGAGGAGGAAGATACTGAAAAGATTCCTTCCTTGTTTCGGAATCGTTTCAGCACAATGTCAAACGACAGACTCGGACAGTAATTGGCGGAGTGGCGCACGTCGGGACGGACTAGCACGGACAAGTTCCGAGAGCTCCGTAAACACATTCCCCTGACACGGGACGGGCTAGCTGGGCTTTTTCTAATGAAGCCCTGTCAATGATTAGCACGCAGGAATCCCGTGACATGACAGAAGAGCTCAGCATTGATGTTTACTGTAACACGGGATTAGGAACCAACCGACCCAGTGGAGGAATGGAAGAAACGGGTCAGGTAAAGAGAAGGCTGAAAGCGCTGAATTTGTCAAATTGGAAGAATTTTCGCAAACAGCTTCGACACGGACGACAGAGTTCTTATTAAAACAAAAAACCAGAACGCCATTCTTTACGAGTAAGCGCCAAAACATTTATTCTGGCCACGTTTGTCTTTTTGTGTTTGTGGATTTCAAAATATCAGAAAATCAGTATGACTCATTAATCTGTGCTTCCTTTTCTTTGACCCTTTCTGCGAAAAAGGACAAATAAACCGCATAAAGAACTTGTGGGTGGGAAAACAAAAATTACACGAGGGGGGGAACGTGGGAAGTTTAAACGGAAAACACATTTTTGTTTTTTTTGACCATTTTCACATAAGACAGAAGCAACAAAGAAATCCGATGATTTTTTTTTTCTTTTTTTAATTGCTTTCTTAAATGTTATGCGGTATTGTCGTAATTGTTGCCCTGTCAGCTTGCTGTGTGCAAAACGTCTCGGTGCTGCTTACTTAACACTCCGTTGGAGCGTATGTGTGCATAGTCTGCTGACCTGAATTTCAGGCTGGCTGCTCCACACAGCAGCCACGTCCCTCCCTACAGCAACGTTCAAGAATGTCTCAGCCTCCGCCTGCATCCAAAGCAGCCAGCTTGCTTTCCTCCCCACTGTTAACCTCATGAGTTCTTTCATTGTTTTCCTGGCCCTCAAACGCAAGCCGTATGCAAAAGCTTGCGACTTATTAAAGCGCAAACCGCACTTTTACCCGCTTTTTTACAACCAGCGGCTGTTTGGCCGGCGTCTTATTACCCCGCACGGAAACACGACGTTCCCCGTCGCGCAGCGTTGACACCCGAGAGGCGGCGGGGGCGTGTTGCCGAAATGTGCGAGTGCACGGGAGGACACGCCAGCTCGGTAGGCCAGCGACAGCGTACTAGGCCGTCCTCCCTTCTCTGAGGTCGCAGCTGGGCGTGACCCGAGCATACGTGGAATTATTATTTGCGCACCTTTTGGGCATCTCCTGCCTGTACATTTTGGCCACATGCTGTGCTGTCCTCCAGGCCTGAACCAATCAAAACAGTCTTTAAAATCAAATTTTATGAGGAAATTCTCAGCAGCGTGGTTAAGTGCAGCCTGTATCGAAGGACTAACGTTGCACGTATGAGCGAGATGACGAAAGAGCTTATAAAAGCAATATTACAGCCGAGCCCGACGGGGTGCTCTTGCCTTGCTAACAAGCTAGCGCTAGCTGCAATCTGCTCGACGCGTAGTCGCTAATAACGACAAGTCCTATGGAAAATGGATGCCGATGTGCTTTTTTTTATTTCTTACTAGTGAAATAAGCAAACTGGAGATGGGCCAGTCAATATTGCACCTGTCAGATGATGATCAAACTGATTTAATGTACTTCAGTCCTGAGTGACAGTCTATTCAGATATAAATATCAATCTAAAGACGTCATCTTAGCCTCTGGGAACGCACCCAGCACGTACGCAACGAGTCTCTACGGCTTTTTTTTTCTCCCCCAAACAAGTGCGTGCAGCTGCATGAAATTTAAAGCAGGATGTTCAAGTGTTTCTATTAGACCTGTCACTCACAATGACTTTGATTGTTGATTAATCTGTGGATCATATTCTTGATTAATTGCTTGGCACGTAGAAAGCAGAAGACCCATTGCATAAGTGTCTTTTCTATTCTAGCGGCACAATGAATGCGCACAAATCATTTACCAGTGGGAGACTTTAGATTTCAACTCAGCAAAAGTAGGAGCGACTTCATTTATGAATGTGTTTTGTCAGCGTATTGCAAAGCATCATATGATTGGATATGTTTTGCACTACACCCTCATGAGGAATGTATGTGACAGTGTGACATTTTGAGGAAGTTCAACACAAAAGCCGCATGAGATAATGTCCCCCCACGCCGCCGCCGTCACCAGTGAGAAAATAAAAAGGCCTGGAATATCGCACTGGCTCTTCATGACAAGTCCTCAAATGACCTCGAGTGCATGCAGTATGCAATGTGCATCTAAACTGTCAGACGCACCACCTTGCACATAAAACTCACAAGAGAAGATTTACAACTTCACAAGAGGAGCGACTGGCACAGATGAGTGTTGGCATACAAGCCGGATAACAGCGATAAAGGCCCTCTGTGAGAGAACTGGGAGGGGGGGGGGGGTTGCTCTCCCTCTTCTTACCGCCTCAGGTTTCTGCTGACTCAGTGACTTTTATGGGGGGGGGGGGGGGAAAGAAAAAGCAGATGTGGCCTGTAGAGATAGAAAAAGAACAGAGATAGAAGAAGTGGAGGCAATACGGTCCAAATTGCCATAACTCAAAGACACACATGCAATCGTGAGGTCCGGCTTCACTCAAGGGGAGAAAGTGAAAGCCCCCCAAAGCCAAATAAGTCATTTATCACAGCTGGGAGTGGAAGACACCGAGAGAGTAAATTTAATTAGAGGGAAGCTTAGAGCGTGGCCAAGTGCTCCCCAAGTAAATTTAAATTCATAGTTGGACAGTTGCTGCACAGTTGCTGGGGTGGGATTTAAGGTGGTTCCTTAAGTCGTATAATAATTCGAAAACTCAGCAAATTATGTCTTAATATCGAATAGAATGCCTTTATTGTCATTGTACAACAGGTATCCAATGACATTATAACCTTATGCACCAATTCTAATGTTGCGCGACTCAGCATTAGCGGTTAGCATGGCTTTTCCGTCGTCTCCTGTTTTCTCTTCTTGCTCGGTGTGTCAAATGATTAGCTACCGGTACTCCTTGTTCTTCTTTAGTGACAATGATACTAGTTAGAAGTGTATCTTATTTGAGTGATTTATAGGAACAGAATGTTTTGAAGCCTGGAAGGAAAGTGTTTCGCCGTGCTAGCTCGTAAAGGGCATAGTTCATAGCTAGCTAGTTTGCTTAGTGTGACTGTTTGATGTAGACACAATCTTGGATACCAACTGAGTCCAATCCCCGTCATGTCTAATGTCGTGTGAGATGTTGACTTTACACAACAATAATTCTGAAAAAATGTTTTGTAACATTTTGTTGTGGTTCCAGAAGAGAAGAATATCCTGCCAGTTCCAATTGAGTGTCCCAGTGTCAGCTGCCATACGCATCGTTGTTTGTTATCAAATTTCGAGGACCATATTGGTTTAGCGCTTTATATTACATTATTTGTACACTTATGTTTAATTTGAAACCATGAGATTGTTCATTAAAATTCAGTGTTTTAAGTGTGTTTCTCATGTAACTGAGGTTTAACTGTTATATTTTTATGCCTTTTATACATAAGATCTCCTAACATATTATGGTGCTCCATTTGAACAGTTTCAGATCAACCGGTGACCCGTCACGGATTATGTTCAACCTTTAAAAGACTCCACTGCATACTCAGAGGATAATAAAACTTGTTGGATAAACTTTGGACGTCCCGCTTGTCATGTGCGCTGTCAGAAATGAAACCAAGAGCAAACATGGGCGGGGATAAAAATAAAGGCGTCAATCCGAGAGTCAATTGAGGGAAGCATGCAAAAACAAAGCAAACTTTCAGCAGCACGCGAGTGGACTCACATTTCCAGTCATCAGGTGACATGCTGGAAAACAACCTTTGCAACTTCACCGTGCATCGGTGTCACAAGAAAGAAAAAGAAAAAAAGGAAGCGTGCAACGAGGACAAATCGTCATCCTGGGTCAGAAATAGGAAGGAAGCCAACCCAGTAGAGACGAGCCACAAGGCATTTTGGTTTCACAGCACTAATGCAGGCCTGTATTACTATTGAAAAATAAAGCAGTAGCAAATGAAGTCACCGATGGGATTGTCTAGAGCGAGAGCACCACAGCCCAAGCAGATAACCGGGTCGCATCGGGACACGGGCCCCGTCGGCTGCTGCTAGCCTCACTCTGATAACAGGACATAAATACGTACGAGCCGTCTCTTAAACAGCAGACAGCTTGGTGAGAGCCAGCCAGTCTGCTATTAATAATATCAAGTAAATATTTGCAGAAGCACCTTTGAAAGAAAATACAAATAACACCGCGCGAGCATAGACTCTTCAAGGCGTGCTCTCTGTTGAATGATTGCAAATCTATCACACATTTAAGAGAAATGAAATTAGATTGAAATGACTATTTTCCAGAATTGTGTCATGCTGACAAAGACATATTGTAATGTCAACCATCTCCAAATGATTTAAATCTAATTTAATTCAAACCCAAATCCAGGTTTCCTCACAGGATTAAACCGCTAGGCTAAAGATGCTAATGTAAGTTAGCTATACAAAGTAGTATTTTGTTTTTCTAAGGAAGGATGAAGAATAAAACTCCGTCTTCCTTAGAAATCCTTGGATTCAACCACTACTACCACAACTGCCTTGTGGCATCTAAAGTAGACTTCTATTTGTCACCTTGCCAAACACGTGAGCAGAGACTACAAGGATAGCTCAATGTGACCGAACAAAGACGGTGAGTCAGGACTCAAATAGCTACGCCACCCTGGAGTGCATCTGATGGCGTGAGGGTCAGGAGGTTGAGTTTTTTTTTGGGACACGATACTGGCCCGGCAGCAGATTAATCTCGAAATGAACGATTCAAGGTGGCCAAATACTTATGGAACCGGTTGAGCAGGAAAGCTTTTATGTATCAACAACTGACTGACATCAACAGAGAAATCAGATTGACTTCTTTTATTATCTTCGAAACTCTTCAAAGACGCATTCTTTCTGTCGGTCATTTTTGCTTCAAGCACAAAATCGAACCGTGAAAAAAGAAAAAAAATCGAGGAAAACAATTTGGAGAGGTCAATTGGCAGGTCCTTGGAATATGGCAAGAAACTGAAACGGAACATTTATTAGCTAGCTAAATTATATAAATCTACAACATTAAGATAAAGACATAAGATAAATTTGTTTCCATAATCAGAGTAGACTTTGAACACTGTATTGGATTCTGCAGTGGGCATAAAAATAACATTTTGATAACGCTCATATCCAAGTGGCGTCACAACGATAATGACGATGAGGGTAAAGACCGAGGCGGTACAACTGGTATGTGTCAGCTTGCGTGTGGACGTCATACATCTTTTGTCTATAACCACACCCGCGATCGGACATGAGGTAACCGTTGTGTGTCAACATCGGCGGCGTAATCGCACTTCTCCGTCTTGTCTTGAGGTGGAATATGCCCATGCATGTTCTCCTTTGGTCGGCACGTCCACTCGCACACATGTGACTTAGTAATCCTTCAACGTGGTTGACTGCGTGCGTCACGTTCTCGTACAAACAACTCAACCTCACACACCCGTTGATGCCTCTGCTCACATGCTGACAGTTCACATCAGCTGTTTCCTAAATCCTCTTAGCTAGACTTGTTTTTGTTTTTTTCTTCAAGAGTCAATGAGAACCGCTCAGGTTGATCTTGATGCAGAAAAGCACCAATAATAGAAGCAATTGCATTATTTCATTTCCTCTACAAAGAAGCAGCATTTTATAGGATTGACTTTATTTCCATACAAGGAAGAGAAACTATGACATATCTTATCAGCATGAGGGCCAACTGGTAGATATCTTATTATCGGTTTCTTTTTCTGACAAACCAAAAAAATGTAATTGATTCCATCTTTAGCTCTTTGATGAGGACGTCTGGCACCTGACGCTCAACTCGAGTATGTGGAACTTGCAACTAAAACACACACACACACGCAGGAGAACCTGAAATGCAGCCTTACCTGTGTTTCTCCAGCTCGTTGTGGGACGATCTGAAAGTAAATAGACAAAAGGTAAAGATGAGTCTCAAAATATGACATGCATGTTTTTGCAGACTACACCCGAGAATTGAAGTTAGTCAGTCACAGGGGTGATTGTGACACTTTTTTAGGGTGACTAAAGACCCCCCAAAAAAGTCATCACAGTTAAAGTGAGGGGGAGACTCCAACTGACTTTCTTATTAGAACAGAAATGCATCATCGTCCCACCCAATTTGTAGTTGGCCCCAATTCAGATATGAGTAAGCTGACTCGGAACCCGACTGGAACCCTAACCCAACAAAGTGCAAGATTATTGACGACGACAGGAAAATCATAGCTCAATCTAACAAAGCGTGTGTCAAAAAAAAAAAAATCATCTCACGATAAGAAGGCGCTTCCTTGCCCACACAAACAAATAGCATGCATGCTGATCATACACCAGTGTGGATAACAACACGCCCCACAGACGTCTGGAGGCCGAGACGGTGCAGAATTCCACAGCGCGAGGGCTATTCTGAGGAGCAGCCCCCCCCGAATGATACGCAGACCCGGAAACAGCGAGGACACTGCAGGGCCTCTTGTTGTGGCCGTCATGGATACCACAGCAATAAAAACAAAAACAGGGACAACAAAAGTGTGTAGTAGGAGAGGGGGTGGGAGCAGGCACACAACAAGCCCTTTCACATTTGGCACGAGGGTTGAGGGCACTTGTGCTGGCGAAGCAGCGGTTCCCACAGCTGCGCCGTCCAGCGCGAGGCATCTGGATGGCAACGCACCACGGGATGTGAGTGACGTGAAGAAAATGCACTGACTGTTTCAAATCATGATCAAGTCCCATCAAGATGAAATCAGCTCAAATATCCATTTACGATATGTACTAATTGACCCAACTAGTCGAAATAGGAAGCCGTTAAACTTGCCCGTTTGAATCCATCTCAGGGGGGCGGCCATTTTGCCATCGTTGCAACAACCATTCATGGATCAGCATGCAAATGTCACGTGACCCAACTCAATAAACAGATGAGCCGTGATTGGTCGTTACCTGAGCTCTGAGCAACTGTGATGTCATCTTCAGTTGACAGCAAAATGGCTGCCCCCTGAGATGGATTAAAAACAAGTAGATTCTGCTGCTTAATTCATATTCCACAAACGCAATATTAATAAGAATGCCATGTTTAGAATAGTGGGGGCACACACAACATGACTACAACATTAAAGGGAATTGACTTTCTCTTTAAAGGTTAATACTGTCACATGTTATGTAAAACAATGATTTGGAAATAAGCATGTGACCTGATGTCCATTCATCCATACATCTTCTACCGCTTAAATATCTCAGCGTGTAACCGTAGTGTTACACAATTATCTTGTCAAAATATTGCCAATATTTCACAAATTCTACTTCAACTAATGCACACAACGGGAATATTGCGGTGGGGATCTTTTTAAAGGCAACAAGTGCACAAACCGCATCAAGGGAGCAGAGAAAGAGTGCAGCTGTACTGCACTTGAATTTCACATGCACATACAGTTACAGTAGAAACCCACATGAAGGGAGAGGTGCAGAAACCAAAGGACTGCAGCCCCTCTGCATGGGGGGGGGGGGACGTGTGTGAAAAGAGAAGGGGGATGCAGAGGGCCCATTTAGAGTTGACAGTGTACGCGTGGCAGTGTTTATTAGAAACCAAAACAGAGAGCCCAACCCAGCCCCAGGCAGCAGAGAGATGGCAGTGTGCAGGAAAACAGCGACTCCTCCCCCGGCCTGCAGCAGCACTCACACTGACATGCGAAGAAGAAGAAGGACAAAAAGAAAAATACACAAGAGGAGCACGTAGATATATACCTATTGTTCGGACTTTTTCTGTTTATTGCTGAGCTTTTCGTCTTCTTCCTGGAGAAGTCGCTACTGAACGGTAAAACCGAGGCATATCCGTGTTCTGCCTCTGTGGACACAAACAAATACAAACGTGCAATTTTTTTTGAGGGGGTAGCAAAAGTGGCTGCAGAATACAGTCAATACGTGAGCTGTCAATAAGTCATGTGGTTGTCTTGTTAAATCACAGACAAACACACACAAACGTCCCGTCATTTTTTTTTTTGCATCTGTCGTGATGTTACAAGCTGATGTCACTGTTGTTTACCCGATTCTCCACCAAATTACAGCACCCCACCAACACATAACACCCAGATTTTAAATGATATATATTTATATCCCTAAAAACTGCGTTTATTTATCATGTAAATGTATTTTTAAGCAACAACAACAACATACACCGGGTCCAGTTGGCACCCATCGTTTGCTTCACGTCCTATTGTCTATGCACAGTGACATCATACCTGCACCACCAAAAATGTCAGCTTAAACTTCAATTTAGTGCCTAGCATAAACCGCCACACAAGTCAGCACTTCGTCCAGGGTGTAGTTAAAACGTGAATAATTGCTGTCATCGCGTCAATTTAGCTTGAAATACCTCTGTCTCTTCTTTCCAAGTACTCTGCAGCCTCCAGCAGAATTAGAAGCGAATTAAGTTCCATCTTGTTTTTGTCTCAAAAACAAATAGGAGACTGTATATACACAAGCTTACATACAGTGTTGGAATGGAAATGTTAACCCAAAAATTGTTTCAGTCCGGTGTGTGTACGAGGGTATTATCAGTTCTGAGTCTTGGCGACTCCAAACTACAGTAGCAACAACCTACAGCACCTAACTAAAACTCAGTCAAATGAATGATGTCATTCTTGCCCAATCGGAAAGAGCAAAGGCGGGCTTTTAGTATAGAGTTCAACCAATGAGCGAGAGGAAAGTGTCAAGTGTGGAATCTGATTGGCCGGACACCGGTTAAAGTAATCGGGGACATACCCTAGCAACAGCCCGCCTTCTTCCACATGGTTGGTGTGACGTATACAAGTGACATATGATTGGTTAGAAACGCTCATGGGCGTTTCCTACAGCTGAACTGGCCACTGTTGTTTTGGTTACCAAACTTCTCAGGAATATACCGGAAGTAAACTGCAAAGGCCGGAAAGTTAAGAAAGTGCTTAGTATTAAGTGTTTTTAGCGAGGCAGAACGTTAGAGGGAGTAGTTAAGAATCAAGGCTTAACAGTGTCATAAGCATGCAGATAAATGGTGAGAGTTTGCACAAGTGACACAATCCCCCCCCCCCAGATTATTGGAAGAGGAGAAACATCTCAGCCTGTTTAAATGTAGCTCGCTCTGGCCGGCAGATGTTTGCTGTGCTTGACCTTATTGATGCACATTCTCTGTAAATCTCTAATCCTCTTGGTGTAAAGTGATGAAGTAAAAGCACATTAGTACCAACTATTTTTAGGCTGTAAGCCTTTTTGTCATAGACATCTTTGACAATGCTAATTGCATGTTGGCAAGCTTGATAAATGTTAGAGGTGTACAAAAGTGAACCATATCTTTTAAACATGGCATGGACATTTACTATGTACTCCATCCATCTGTCTGTCCATCCATCTATCCGTCCATCCATCTGTCTGTCCATCATCTGAAACGTTTATAGGGTCGCAGGCGTGCTGGAGCCTATCCCAGCTGTCTTCGGGCGGTAGGCGGGGTGCACGCTGAATTGGTCGCCAGCCAATGCACAGAACTTCAGAAGTAGGGCATGTTATGCAACTATGCAATGCCTGCTTTCAGCATGACCATATAAGGTTGCTGCATTCATGATAATGTTACAACTAAAGGAGAGTACTAGTACTATAGAAATGTGACTAATAGCTTTGCCTCATCTTCGTGAAGGCAAGCAGTATCATAGACGATGGATTTCCCTTGTTAAAATTGAGCTTTGTGGCTAGCAGCTTCACATGTCAACTAAGTTTTTTTTGTTTTATTTTGTTGTGAAAAGCCAGATGCCGATCTGAGTCCCGACACATTTTGCTGAGTTTTAACTGCGCCTCACAACAGAAAGACGCATATATGCACATATGCCAAACTCATTGCACTTTAAAGTTGTCAAACCTGATGATTTGTTTGGCCCGCATGTCAAACACTATTCCAGACATAATTTTTGCCAAGATATGCAACGCGCAACCCGCCTCTTATCAAAGGCGCCCAGATGCCGTGACGTACGCACAGCGTGTCGTTGAACTCTGTAACATACTTGCTCGTCTAAGATTGCGGGAGGCCACAGGTTTACAACGTCACGCGAGGCGCGGGTACTCCCTGGTCTTGCTCTCGCCTGACCTCAGCGTAATCGAGCCTTGTCGACGTTGACCTCGCACGGATTGTTTATGTAAGCAAGCAGTCAGCATCTTGTTTGAGTTAACTTTTTTCTTTTTTTGCCAAGCACTCCTCTTTTTTTTTTTTTTTTTGGTAAAGCAGTATTTCTTCTCTCAAAGCTGTGCTGCATATGCGGAAATGAGGCGATGACACACTGCCAAGTGTGTTTTTGTGGTCCGTAAGTGCTGATGCCGATTTACAGTACATATTGCTGGTAAAGTGGAAAGTGTAGTCAAGCGCAGTAAAACACAAATGAAATCAAAAACTGAAGGCCTATTGTGATTTTTTATTTTCATTTGTTGTTGGTATGGCTGAATGGTTCAAATGTTGTGTTACTTTAGAGGCATATTTATTCCATTTTTTTGTAAGCTCCCATTTCTTTACTGCATATATTGATGATAAAGATATACTTATTGATTTTAAAATCTCAGATCTGCATCATGGCAATAGAATTTACTTTTCAATTTTGATAATGGTTGATTGTTTTTTTTACTACAAATTTGCAACAACAACAACAACAAATTATGCAATCAAACAGGTTCCAATGCAATAGTAATCTTCTGAAAAGAATGCTGAAATCCAAGCAATCTTTTACATAGCATGAGAGGGGAAAAACCTTTATCCCTCCCGCTGTAACATTTCTATTTATAGACTTCATCATCTGAATACACTCTGATCACAGTGGCTCAAGCTTTGTAGCACTTCTTGTCCAGTGCACTGTAGCTCAGCTTTAATGAATAAACAAGGCTACATATTAGCATCCTAGCATGTTAGCATGGATTGTCTTTCTCTGGTCACATTAACTGGTATCGCTGGTGTAGTTTCCAGCTTTACATCATGACCAAATCCCAACTTTTGTTTCAACGTTAATGTGATGCAATCCTCCGCTCAGTCTGCAAAAATTGCTGATTAGTCATTGAACCGTTCGACACGTAGCATTTTCTTTAGAAGCCTGTGTCTCATACACCGTCATGTACTAAAGAAACACCAGCGATGTAACTGTCTGGAAATGTTCCGACAGGCTGAATCCGTAAACTTTTGTCCGAAGTGACAAATACAAGTACAACAATGTACACCCACACACAAAGGGATATACTGCATCGATCACTTATCAATATTAATAAAATGAATGCAATTATTTACTGTAATAATGACTTTACAACTGTGTTCTAAATTCCGTACAAATTTGCATTATATGCATTTTTTATTATTTGCCTTGGAATGGAACACCATTGGTCAGTAAACAATGGGTTGCACGTTTGCTATTTAAAAAATCTTGGAAGCAATTTTGAATTATTTATAAATATTTGTAACTTCCCATCCTACAAATATTATTTCCTTGTAGCCTTCTTATTTCAAGTCCACTGACTCCAAAGCAAACCGCTCCTCCAATTCAACACGTTCAGAAGTTGAATTAAAGTCAGGGCATGTCATGTAGTAAAAAAAAAAGGTGACTGCCAGGATTCCGGGAATGGGGTGTGTAGTTTCTAACATTACTGTACATTGTACTAATGGATGGCAAGTAATCTTCTGACAAGGTTGTACGTAAAAAGCAAAAGCTGCTTATCGCAGCCTCTTCTGATACCTTTACCATGTTGGCCATAAAGTGATTGCACCGGTTTTAACTGAACCACACCTGTCAAGTGTGGACACGCCCAAAAAGTAATTCTGTGGAGAATAGTGTCAATATATAGAAACTGGAACAAAGGGATATATTTCACAATTGTATGTAAATATACCCCATCACGCTGCACATTACCCACACTAAATAAAAGACAAACTGCCGGAGAGGGCGAAGGTAGCTTCGAGGGGGGGGGGCAGGGTCGTGCAGCGACATGAGGTTGAAAAGGCTCAAATAAAACAAGCATATCCGTCACCGTGGCAACTGGCGAACTTGAGCTAATTCATACACTCAAACAGCGGGTTTCAAACAACAAACATTCTCCCTATAAATATGCAAAGCAAGCCTATCCTCATTTGTGGGTGGGAAGCAGAGATGGATGATGCCGGACCACCCACCCGTGGATGTGAATCTACACTTTAAATAGATGCGACATCCTTGCTCTCATTTTATATTCTTTGTGATGCATTTCAACCCAATTAGCACTGAAAGATATTTTTGAAATATTCTTCAAGATGAAAATTCCCCACCAATAGGCCGCCATATTTTGACTATTCTTTTTTAAAATACCCTGTTAGTTTTTGAGTTCAAAAATAAAAATATCGCATCATCAAATTATTTAAATTTGTAGGAAAAAAAAATACAAAAAATAATGTGAATGTCTAAATGCTTCACAATTCATTTTTTAATTCATGAGAAATCTGACCCAACGGTACTCCCTCCCCCCCTCCCCTTTGTAAATCCCTGATTGACATCATTATCAGCCATTTAGTTGATTTATGAACAGGAAAAAGCATTTCTAGCAAACCGCCCTGTGGTTCTGCCTTCAATCAAATGTAAGAAAATAAACGGCAAACTGCACACACACAAGTTGAAACCCACATGAAATGTGCTTAAAAATACATCATTCACTCATCTTTTCCAAGTAAATTGCAAGTCTGTACATTCAAAAAAAAAATTCACAAGTCGGGTTAATTGTGAGTTGTACGTTACGGAAAAGTCTGTCTTTTCAACAGTTTTGCACCAAAGGGTGTGGCAGGGGACATCGCGTGTGAGGGCGGCGTAATTACTGCCGTCTCTTGAGACACTACATACAATATGACATGTTTTCCCGTGGTGATTGCCTGCAAGCCTTTGCTGGTGCACTTTGCAGCCTGTCACGCATACTTGTTATTTGTGAAGGAAAAAAAACCTGACACGTGTGTTTGGGTGTCTGTGCACATTATTTTGCCCATCTGGCATTTCAGACCCACAGCTGCAGGGTTCAGGGTTTGGCTCATATCCGGTGCTGAGCTGGCAATGGAGGGAGGGCTGTCAAAGGGTCGGTCTGAGGGTGTGCAAAGAGTCGCCACGCCACTCCCTTCCTGCTGTACTATTCCACGACTTCACTTGCACTCCAGAACTTTTTTGTCTCCTGGCATCAGAAAAGGGGGTCTGTGTGTCAGTACTATACAGTGTGTGCTGTTCTTAACCCTTTAGAGTCAGAGGAAAACTGGAAACTTCAGCCCTAAACATGGTTTGAAATACTTAAGACATTTTTTGTTTGAAAAAGTTTACAATAGTACGCAAAAGGCTTCACGGCAATTAATTGGCCATTGTAAAACATTAAATACTGGGTCGGATACGGTTAGCTGGATTAGCCATCTAGCAGTAGTCTAATTTGTTGTATCTGGATACAGGACCTAATAAAAATAAAAAATAAATCCATGTATTTGTTCAATCCTTTATAATATTTTGAATTAATTTTTACTTTAAAATTTTAATGCTATGGTGTAAATTTGGTAATGACATTTGAAAAAAAAAAACTACCAAGGGTTTAAAGTCAAAATCAGTCGTGAAAAGCTAGCGGATAAAATGACGAGGAGATGATTTATAGCCAAATAATTTGGAAAAAAAAAGGCCCCAGACAAGTGGCGTCCCCTGGGCCCACATCAGGTAATTACCCCCGGGTGTTATGTTCATGTGTGTGCGTATGTGCATTCATACACGCATGGGTGTGTTTATAATAAGCAGTGCTGCCAGCAAGGGGTAATCCAGACATGTTAGAATCAGTGTCACCTTCAAGACTTTACTTCAAACACTCACTGGTCCATAACAGCCATTGTCCGCCACAGCAGGAAGGGGGGGCCATGTGAGAAATCTTTTTTGCAGTGAAAAATAAGAAACAGAGCTACGCTTATAGCATGAACGTCTCAGTTTTGAATCGATATTTATCCAAGTTGATTTGAATATAAAACGTTGTAATACTCACAAAAGATTAAATCGAATTAAAATGAATCAAACCGTTTTTGTCAACTTTTTTCCTTCAGTCTTCCTGCAACGGTAATATTAGTTGTTCCTTGCAGAGGATAAAGAATATATACCCATGAGTAGTATATTATCATCTACGTGTGCTGCTGCGCCATTTGTGTTCCTATTGATTGCTTTTTGTGGAACAACATAGCCACATAGCCTGTCAGTCTATGGCATTTCTTGTTTCATGCTAGCATTAAGATAATGGAGGTTATGTTTTATTCAACATGCATTTTCTTTTTTGAATTTACTACTTATATTTGCCAAACTGGTGCGTGTTGGGAAGCGAGTTTATTCACCTGTTACCATACACCACACGATTTTACAGAGAACCCAAGCGGTAACAATCACCCGATCGATTCAATGCACGAGTGTGGGTGAAGTTGCTCCGTTTTTGCCCGCCGATGGATGCTGGCCTCAACAGAGCGGCTCAGGAACACACAGCTGTTTCTAATCGGTAACTCAGCACTGATGGTCGACCTACATTCTGCATCTTTGAACCCATGGCCCTTCTATGCACAGCCATGGGGGGAAGGTAAAGAAGGGAGCAGGAAGAAAAACAAGAGGAAGGAGTCATGATAAAAAACATGCCAGAGTCAAGTATGGAAGAAGTCGTGTTACATTATTCACGTGTTGTTTTCTTTGCATGCTGTGCAGGTAGGATGACCGATCCAGGTTGCGTGCTTAATAATAGAGCATGGTTCCTGTAAACGTTTCCACAGCCGCAAAGTACAGCTGTCTAAAAAAAAAAAAAAAAAAAATCTCATAAAATTTTTTTAAAAAACAACAACATCCTGACCATCAATTTTCTGTTCTTGTTACATTTGGAAAGCCCCTTTTATTTTTCTTCCAAAATTGCTTTTTTTTTTGTCATCACCCATCCCTGCCATCCATCAAAATGTCATAAAGTCATGTGCTGTCTGTATTTAAATGAGCAGCATTCCCTGCATGCACTCGGGGTCCCCCTACTAACTGGCAAAGATCCTTTTTCCACTCCTAAATAACTTGCAATCCTTTCCAAAAATCCTGCAAAACAACAGGCGTTTTAGCTTTATGCGCTAACATTTGTTCACGTTGTTTCGTAGAGTGGGTGGAACTTAAAGTGGGTCACTGTGTCTCAGGACAAGGCGAGTATAAATGAAGAAGTGAAAAATACAGGAAACTGCAGAGAGAGGAGTTGATCTTGGCACCGGATTACTAAAGACAATGTTTGACTAAAGTGGCACATGAGCTGAGAAAACTTTAGTCGAGCAGATTGGTCATTGCGTAACATTTTCACGCGGATAACAAAAATTAATTTCGCACAATATGGCTCTGTTAATGTTGATTGTAATTTGTTTTTTTTTTGGGTGGTACTTTGTGGAAAGGTTTTGAGGATTGATGCCCTAAAAATATACAGGCAGAAACACTTGTAAATAGGGAGATTTTTTTTTTTTTGTTCTCTTTTCACGCGGCTTTTCTCTGCAAGAATATGTCTTAATTTTCTTCGGAAACACAAACATATGGTTGCATTGTCCTCTGTTTTGCATGTTACACTCCGCTGTGGCTTTACATAAACAAAGATGAGGCTGCCCACAAGTTTGAGGCTTAGAATTCACACATTAAAAATGGTGTCAGTGAATTCCAACAAGACGGCAATGAGGAAATAGATCACAGACACGGTGTGTCAGCTTTTTTGTGTGTCTGCTTATGCCTAAATTTCCTTTTTAGCAGAGACTTAGCCACAAAAATCATTCCACATGCATTATGAAAGCAACATCTGTTGAAATCTTGCCATTTTGCATGATGTGCCTTTCAGCATTTATTTGATCATCCCTCTTTGTGATATGTTGCCTTTGACCTGATGTCATAATGACAGTTAAAACTTTTATCCTAAACGTTTTATAGCAAGTACCTAACGTGACAGTTTATTGTTTTATCATATGCCTTGTATATAAAACAGAATAAAACAGTCATCATAAGGTTATATATGAATAAAAGAATCGTTCACGTGACACTGGTTGACTTCCAAGTGGTTTTCGTTTCAACATTTCCCCATTAAGGGAACGGTGTCGTGTGAATTCAGCTCAAGCTGTCTATATAAATAATATTAATTGTAAAGTTAATGTGACACCATTTTGTGTTTGTTCTACAATACGAGACAACTTTATTTTTATAGCGTACACAGCAGCTGGATCTGTAACAAATTTAATAATGAGACAACAACAAAGACAATCAAAACAGTAAATGAAACCTCATATTCAGTATTAATGTTAAAATACAGTCGTAGAACGAAAAGAAAGTCAGTCGAAAGGCGAAGAATAGGAATGGTTTGTTAAACGAGTTTGGAAAATGGATGTCGGTCCACCTGACACGTGGTGTAAAACGGCAACGTGGTACAATGTGACGCCTTCTCAGCATTGGATGATTCACCTTCTGCTCGGCATTTGGAAATTGTAGGGAAGTTCAGTTGCGCTTTCCAGATGACGTCACTTGTTGAGACGTGTGACTGTAATTTTGACAGGCAGCTTTCAAAATACATGCAGACACATTTGTTTTTTTGTGGTACGAGGACTTCTGTTTTGACAACGCTGTCAAAAATGTGAGCTCTTTACCGTCCAATGTTTCATCAAATCATTTTTGTCATCAGTTATAAATATGAATTTTTGCGTAGGATATGTTGTCAGTTTGAATGGATAATCGAGGGAAGTGTATTTTGTAAACTTTGAATCCAATTATATCTCTTTTATGATAATACTGCACAATTAAAGGTGAATTATTGCTGTCATGTTGAAACTGACGCTGGTATCGTCACGCATGAGTTTCGTTATGACTTTCTGCCAAACCTGACTACAGTTTCTCGTGATAAGATTCAAAGCATACAACCACGAGGAGAGGATTTACATTATCGCATAAAGGGCTGATTTTTTTTGTCTCAATATTCTTTTCATATTCTGAATGTTTCTGGTATTTATTTCTTTTTCTTTTTGTGGACAACATAAATTAATTGTTTATTAGCATTTTTTGAAGAATTTATTCGGTTTGTAAAAAAAAAAAAAAAAAAAAAAAACACAGAAGCCCGAGAGAGAAAAAAAAAGGTCGTTAGAGGAGCTGATTTGAAATTGAGGCCAAATATTTGAGCACGCCTGCAATTTACATGTTTCTTTCTTTGGCTTGGCATATTTTATTCTTATGAATCAACTGAAAATATGATGGTGACTTTACTATGCACTATTTTTAAATTGTGTGCTGTGTGTAAAAGCAACACACGTTTGAGTGTGTTGCGTCGATGAGTCAGAGGAAGTTTTGACATATTGTGTCATTTAGGAGAGTGAGCAAACAAGCTTTTTGGGAAATTTACAGAAAATCGGATCATGGCATCATGGCGACACGCCTGAAATGGAATTTTTTTTCAACCCCATGTGAACGTTACAACTCACCAATTCCTGTTGAGCGGGCAGACATTCTCGATTATTATGTAGATCTTCTTTATAGGCGGAGGAACCTTTTTTTTGTTGTTGTTGAAACGGACATAAGGAAGCAATAATTTCTTCCATTCAACAACGAAAGCTAAAGATGAACTAAGAAGTTAGTTGCATTATCTTTCATATATTTTTGAAATATTATGTGATTAAAGGTATTTTTCTTTTAGGGTTAAATGTCAATTTGAATCGATAGTTTGAGATGAGACAATTCTAAATAATTATATAATCCCATTTTTTTAAATATACATTCCCGTGTGAAGCATTTAGCAAACTGGTTTCATTAAAAAAAAAAAAAAAAACAGCTTCAACTTGCTCATCTGGGTTTTCAAGTAGGAAAATAGGAAATACAGCATAAGGAAGATGGGAGCGCTTCAGGGCCTAATGGCTTTTGCCTTGATGTGTACACATAGAAAAATGTACACAATAAACGAGAAAAACATGAAAGGAGATGGGGACAGGCAAAAGTGTACACCATCAGATAGGAAGTGCCGCTAATTTGAAAGGGGATAAATTTAGCTATATGTGAAGGTCTCCAACACAATGAAGTAGAATACGTGATTACTTTTATTTCATCAACTATAATACCATGCTCTACTATATTAGGGCTAGAGGCTTCATCTAAGGCCTGTATTAGAAATTAGAAATAGAAATTAGAAATTTGCTTGTAAACAGATAGAAATGCTTAGTTTTGATCGACACTCTCAAAGAGGTATTAACTTAGCAATATGGCAATGACTGTATTGTGATTGTTACGTCTTGATTTGCCTCTCTTAGTAAGTATAAGTAATCCAAATTTTAGAACTACATATGTAATATAGTGCTTTCAGTATAGTTTACATGTACTGTAATTTAATTTATGTAATCTAATATTAGCTTTTGCAGGGGAGAGTTCACTGGACACTATTAAAGAGAAAAATGTGGTGGCATTAAAATCAATTCCACCAGCTAGCTAGGGCCTACATTGACATGAAGTTATGTTGCTATGGAAATGCCGCCATCTTGTGGATTGCTTAAGAAATGGCTGTCTCTGAGCGGTGTACATACGTATCTACTCCACTCTACTCCCACTGATTTTCATGCCTGATTGTTTTTTATTGTTTGTGTGTAAAAAAAAAAAAAAAACCTTCTCCAGCTATAATTATATTTTGTACCAAGACCGATCAGAGTGCCACAGGTATTATTGGAGGAATAAAGTGTCTTGGTTTTTAATGAACACTTATGCCTAGTACGCTACTGTATATTGATATTGGCTAAACTGATGGTGCTTGAAGAGCTAATTATTTTTATTTGGTCTAAAAAGTATTGATCCTACCACTTTTGCACAGTTCAAGTTGTGGTGTGGTCATTTTTCACGACATTAGACAGACAGACAGACAGACAGACAGACAGAGGGTTAGGGTGAGGGATAGATAGATAGATAGATAGATAGATAGATAGATAGATAGATAGATAGATAGATAGATAGATAGATAGATAGATAGATAGATAGAGAGAGAGAGAGAGAGAGAGAGAGAGAGAGAGAGAGAGAGAGAGAGAGAGAGAGAGAGAGAGAGAGAGAGAGAGAGAGAGAGAGAGAGATAAAAAAGGTGAGTGATACATGGATTGATGGTTTTGAACTGTTGCTGGTAGCTCAAGCCAATCAAGTGGATCGCGGGGTGGGTGCATTTGCACTGTGGAGGGGTTGCGGGAGGCATGACGTCACCCGCAACATCCGCGACCCTCGCACCAAAACAAAGAGGAAAAGAAAGACGAAAAAAACAAACAAAGGGAGACCAAAATACATTTGCATCGCCACATGCAACGTCACTTGACGACAAGGTCGTCTTGCAAGCCTCTTAAATCGGGGTCACACATCCTGAGGGGTGGGGTAATATGGGGATGGGTCTATTTCAATACGCGCCGTGTGTGGAGAGACACTGAGAGAGGAGGTCCGGGAGGGGCATCATACCGTCCGTCTGTCTATCTGTCTGTCTGTCCGTGTGAATGGCGGATGGGGAAGCCGCCGTGTCTGCTGAGAGGGGGGTGGCCGCTGTGATGGAGTTCTAAACCCGAAGAAGGAGCTCACATCTCTTTCCTGCGTTTTGTGCACGTCGACGCTCCGATCGGACGTCCGCTTCTTCTGAACATGGATCCCGAGAAGACTTTGACGTTCTGTCTCGGGCTCAAGGCTGAGGCGGTACACACACACGCACGCACACACACACACACGCGTGAGCGCGCGCATACACACTAGTGTCAAAACGCAGGGGCATGGATTGCTGCAGAGCAACATGCTTCCATGTTGATAAACACTGCAGCAGCCTCTACTCGCCTGCACTCATGTCTACCTCCGATTTTTTTCATTGATTCCCCAATTCTGAATTTTAATCATAAATGACCTGTCTCCTACTCGTCACGCAAATAAAGACTAGCAGATGCACAACAAATATTTGCTTCGAGAGTAGGAAGAAAAATGGATGCCTTGTTCTTCTAAGCTGCTACCTTTCACCTGTCTGTGTACAGTACAATGTTTACAGCTTCTAGTGATGCTTTATGCATGACAAACAGTTGTAGAAGTGACTAAATTGCTGATTCAGGATTCTGACAGCTCCACAATGTGAATGACCTTCCATTTTTTTGCGTGCTGATTAAAGCTTCTCGCCACGAATCAAATTGCACTTTATTGCACGGGTATTTGAACGATGACATTTCAAATAATACTCCCAATCATCTTTACCTTCGCATATCACTACGATGAATTTGAAGGGAAACAATGCACATGTGACATAAGTATAAAAGTTAAATTTTCGCCAAAATATGGCTTCAGGGTCCTATTTGGACAAAGTGACCTCATTATCATTCTAATACTTTTAGGTCAATGATTGGCTGAATGCTTTTGTAGTCACAGCAGACACAAGAGAAGGCAGCAAGAGAAGAAAACAAGCAACAAGTGAACCTGCCCTAATTTCCATACGGAAAGATATATGTTGTTTAAAACCACCGTTATAGTCAGACAGCAAGAAAATTCTGGATTTGGATATCAGTGTACAGTGTTGCTATGACATTTGGGGCTTGTTGAATTTTGGCTCATCATCATTTCGTGCGGTCGAGTTCTTTGTGTGCGTTGAAATTGCGGTAGAGGGCAATACTTTGTTCCCTCATACAAACAACATATCCATCAGGCAGTTAACAAAAGAGTTCCAAACACAGCCACGGTCTTTCTGCATTGTTGTCTCTCACTTTCACTGGCAATTTGTCACTTTCCTCACTGTGGGCCTCCATGACATTTACACAAGAATGACTGATATACTCATTTTGGAATTTTTGGCAAGACATTTGAATGAAAAATGTGACTTCAGATGTTTTGAAATGTGCCGTACGATTGAGTTTGTATTTATTACTCGGGATATTTTACTGGGAGTGCCTCAGGGATCTGTTTTAAGCCCCTTGCACTTTGCAATAGCGATGAATAAGCTGATAGATGAAGTTAGAATGGAACCGTGATGTTCCTTGACCTATAGAGAAATGTTTGTTTCGAAGAAAAAAAATTATACAAGCACTTTGAAACTGGTGGAGGAAATTTATTAAGTCAGTAAAGAGTCTCTGCTAGAATGAAGTTGTGGAAGTTCACTATGAGGTGTTTCCTGTAACGGTTGCATATATCTATTTGTCTTTCACTAGATGACAATGTCCCTGAGATACTTGGATGGGACCACCGAGGCTTCCACGGTGAGCAGCTCGACCTTCGCTATTCATTTCAGAGCGCTATGAAAATCAGGCCTCTGAGCATAACCACAGTGGTCGCCATGGCGACTCAATTATTTGCCGTTACGGCTCGTGTGGTTACCATGCGCGAGGCAGATATCGCTGCGGCTCACTCCGGGCTTTCCTTCACTGATGTAATCATTGTGAAATAATGCCACATATCAGCTCTTGATGGGAAAAAAAAATTGTTTATCTCAATCCATTTATTACATATCACATCTGACAGACTTCAACCATTTTTATTTATTTTTTTACAGGTGGCTGTTCCCAATAAGGAATCGGCTAACAAGGTGTCAATAGTTGTTTGTCTACTTGTTTTAAAAATGAGCTGTCATTTGTATTCAAATTTATATCTTCATAATCATTCACCATCTAATATATATATATCCTGGCATTGCAGAGGTCACACGGGGTTTTGTTTTGTCCACCAGGTGGTGAAGCAACATGACGGTTCTGGTAGCCAGCCCGTAGTCAGTCCCAAGTACTGTCCTGGTATAAACAACAATCCGGGTTACCTGTGTGAGACAGGACACTGCTGCGGAGAGACGGGCTGCTGTACCTATTATTACGAACTCTGGTGTGAGTCACCTAACCGCCTTTGTCAGTCGAAATTAAACGAGATCGAAAATATTTCAGGGTATGTTACGATTGGCTAGGGGTTAAAAATGGGGCTTCGCTCTTCCTTGCAGGGTTCTGGCTGCTGTGGACCGTGTTGATCCTCTTTAGCTGTTTCTGTGCTTACCGCCATCGCCGCGCCAAACTGAGAATCCAGCAGCAACAGAGACAGCGGGAAATCAATCTTATTGCCTATAACGGAACCTACAACTACCCGTCCTCCATGCTGGATCTGAGTAGGTTTATTTCATCGCTTTGTAGTGTTTAAAGAGAAAAGGTGCTTATCCTACTTCAGATTGTTTGCTCAGTCTAACTTTTGTACCGCTCAATTTTAAAACTAAATTGTATACGACTATTCAAAATGTAAAATGAAAATGGACGCTGAAGATATACGTTCTTCTTTTTAGGTTTTCTGGCCACCTTCAAGTTACCCTCTTACGATGAGGTGGCAGCGCAGCCCACCACGCCTCCTCCGCCTTACAGCTCCGTCTTCGCCCTGCAGGGCGGCGCCACGCTTGGGCCCGGCTCCTCTTACCCTCATCACCACCTCCACAGTCACCCCTGCCCCCCTTACCTGGGGCCGGGCCCCAGCGGCCTCACCTCGTCCCAGAGCTCCGACAACTACACCAGCTGCTCCTGCGAGTCCTGCTCCCTCACCTCGCCCTGCAGCACCTCCTTCTCCGTCCAGGTGACGGACGAGACGTACGATAGCAGCCGCGTGTCCACGCCCAGCGAGACGGGTGGCGACGGCGCCTTCTTGCCCGGGGTGGGGGGCGGCCGCTTATCCTCGGCCTCCTCCTCGCCACCTTCGGCGCAGGTTCCGGCGGATGTCATATCGCCGCTCGCTCGGAATGTCGTTCCCAGTCGTTCCTATCACGGCAAAGAGGGGATCCCATGTCCGGCTGCCCCGCTCTCACTTCCCCTGCGCCCCCTTAATAGCTACCGCCCCTCGCCCCACCCTCGCTTTCCGCTTTCACCCCTCATTCTTCTCCCTTCCCTTTCCTCCGGGCAAGTCCAGCATCTCATCTACTCCGACGGCTTACCTCGCTCCACCACGTCACCTTCTCAACGGGCCGTCCCCGCCGCAATGCGCCCCGACGACGAGGAGGATGACGAGGAGGATGACGAAGAGGATCACTTCCGCCACCGACGCCTGACGGGTGATTCCGGCATCGAGGTGTGTCGATGCCAAGTGAAACGCAGAGACCGAGAAGAGGAAGCGGGCCTCAAGGAGAAGGAGAAACACGACAGCGTGGATTGCTCCCTCCGAGCTAAGGAGGGGGTCCTCTCTCCTCTGCTGGACGCCGTTGTCGTCGTGGAGTCCTCGGCTGTCTGACGAGGAAAGAAGGAAGTGTTGTTATGTTAGCGTCATCCTCGTTGAGCAAGACTAGTAGGTGAAAAGTCACTGAAGTAAAAGTCTTGGAGGTGAGTGGGAGGACGGGATGAGTTTTATCTCCTCTTCACCTCGGAGAGCAGGTGTTCGTTGAGCCGTGAGGATTGTACAAAAGTACAAAAAGCACAAAGGAAAGGTGAGGTCATTTGGATTGACGTCAATGGGTTTACATGAATTTCCTTCATTTTCATTTTTGAGTCACCCCCCCCCCCCCTCCACAGTCAAAGTGGTAAAGTCCGTCTTTTACTGCACAATAAACCTGTGCTCGGCCACATGACGTCACCAAGGTGAGAGGTCTCGTTTTAATACTAGTGATAGTTAGGATTATGCAAACAACAACAACAAAAATTATTCCCACAAAATATTGTAGTGACACACATTCCCCATGTGTGGCTGGGAATATGTAAAAGTGCATTTACGATCTTTTTTTTCTTTTGCTCTTATTTTTGAGTCAACTTAACCTTTAAAAGTGTTGAAATCCCCATCCGCCCTTTTTATACCAGCAAATGAGGTGATCAAGTTTGATCAAACAATCAAGTTTGGTGAAGGTCGCACACTGTTTGATGCAACGTGTTGGCTGCCACTCTTGCCATACAAATCAGTTTGATGATGATGATGATGATGCGATTGATCCATTTCATATATATATATATATATATATATATATATATATATATATATATCAAATATAATCATGAATTGATGCTCTCCCCAATGTAAAGTAAATTCAACGATTTTTTTTAATTTTTTTTTTCTGTACATGGAGATGTCCTCTCACCAGCTTCATATTATATTCTTGGCGTGCAAATGTTTATATAGCAACACTATTTTCTAATTGGATACCATAATATACGGCTCTCTTGTGTCTTTCAAGGCTGCTACTGTTTAAAGGCAACATGTTAATCCAACTCTCTCATACACTGATGATGAATGTATAAAAAGGACTGCTCAAATGCTTCTGGACATTTTTACAGTGGACCCCTACAGTGAATTGTATGCAACCAGGCAATACGAGCT
This sequence comes from Syngnathus leptorhynchus, assembly GCF_054491065.1. Classification (NCBI taxonomy): domain Eukaryota; kingdom Metazoa; phylum Chordata; class Actinopteri; order Syngnathiformes; family Syngnathidae; genus Syngnathus; species Syngnathus leptorhynchus. The sequence continues at coordinate 14,618,186 of NC_141199.1, read as the reverse complement.
CTGATGTGTTTTGTTTTTCACTGTCGACAAATATTTCTAGTTAGTTTTAAGGCTTAGTCAAACTGTTGTTTTGTACTTCAAAGTCATTGGTTGGACTGTACAGTAGTCGCCCATGTAGAGTGCCCGCCGAAGTGGGTGGGTGATGAGGAGCCCTTGACTGAAGTACCACCTGAGATTGAAGCAGGTTACTTTGTCCTGGTGATGTCTCCATTGTATGGAAATAGCACACACGCGTACATCAACTGTATTTAAGCATCAAACTAATACGCGTTTGCTACTGTCGTTACCATAAGGGGACACGGGTCATCGACAAGAGACCACTTTTGATTTTACAGTGGCCGTTTTGATCATTTTATGTGTGAAAGTGATGCTTACTATTCGCCTAAACACTAAGACAAACGTGACTGTTAGGTTTGTGATTGCTTGATTTTTAAAGGTTATTATGACACACTGTATGTCTCACAGGGAAAAAGTGCTTACATTTCGATTTTTCCTTTATACCCCACCACTATGAATTTGACCATAATTAGCACGAGGATATAATTAAGCACGATGGCATATAATGACATTGTGAAAAAGTAGTTTCATGCCACTCCAGTTTGTAATCATCAATATTAAATTGCACATATATTCGAAACAACCAAACTGCTATGCTAGCACGGCTCCTGCCAGATTAATGCTAATATAACAGGCTCTGCTATTGACATTTTAAATTCTGTTCTAGAAAGTGAAAAGATTGTGAAAATGCTGAGCGGTTAGAAGCCATAAGCCCCCGTTAGCCAAAAAAGATCATGTTAAGCCCTCGTCGCAGGCATATATTCTTTATCCTTGACAAAAAAAAAATACTTTTATTATACAGCAAATTTTAGCTGGTGTTTATATGACAATATTACACAATACTGACTCCCAGTGGACAAGACAGGAAATGGAGGTACTCAAAAAGTGTGTCAGTGAGGTCATCAAATGGTAAAACTCTTGAATAGAAGCTAAGAGTGAACACCAAAACTATTCCGGTGGTGTATAAACGCAAAGTTATATAAAAATAATTAACCTACCTGTAACCAAGATGTATCGTACATTTCTGTACTCCTTTAAATCATGTTATTGATTAGCACTAGCTGATGTGTGATTTAAAACAGCCCGTGGTGCCTAGAAGCTCTTTAGGCATAATATATTTTCTCGCTGCTACGTGAGCGTGTGTGTGTGTGCGCGTGCGTGCGCGTTTTTGTACGTTGTGTGTCGTACATGAAGTCAGTTTTAGCTGTGCTTTTAAGCGGCCACTTTCAAAATAGACGCCGCACACGCGAAAATCGCAAAAGTAGTATTTAGCAATAGTGTTCACACTGTTTTTCCTGACTCTGGTGGAGGCTGATTGATGGGAAACAAACTGTTGTGAAAAAAAAAAAAAAAGACTTTTACCTCTTTCCTACTGAGCCGTGAGCTGTGCTGGGCCGAGGCCTTCGATTGTACATACGCAGTATACGTATATACTGTAAGCATTTGAATTGCCTTTGTCTTAAAGGCTTCTCCCAAGTGCAAACAAGAAAGGTGGCTTTATTTCGGCTCAATTTGTGGCCTCCGTGTGTTACCAACATTTGTGTCAGTCGTACGAGGAAAAATCTTAAAATATTTTTTTTTAAAAACAACAACATAATGGTACGTTTACAAAAACACGTGAGCACCTACCGAGCGTTGATTTCACATTAAAGCCGAGTTGCTGAGCGTTGATTCACTGTATATAGAGAACACTTTTTGATTTTTTGCCTTCTGTGGAACTGTTTAAAATCAAACATGGCCAAACTCTGCCCTCAATTTAGGTCACGGGCCACTTTAAGACTGTTAAAGACTGGTAAGGACTGTTCGTTGTTTCAAGAGAGCATTTCCTCTATCTTTTTTACTCGAGTGAAGCAGGGAATTGATAAGGCAACTTGCCAGGAATACAAAAACACATGACTGATCATCCAAGACTGTTGATTCTTTGTGAAACAACATTTATTTGTGTGTTTAGAAGCAAGCAGGATTTATAGAAGTACATGTGACTATGTGAACTAGTTCCGATGAATATTACTACAAGTTGTGGTGTTCTTTTTAAGCTATCTACTATCTGTACTGCTCTCTTGTGTTGTAACTTAGCATGTGTGAGAGACTTAAACTGTTGTTGTGCAACTGAAAAAACAAAACACACGCTTTTCATGAGGCCAAAGTTGATTGTCATTTTACTATCATGATATTTGTCGATACGAACATCCGGGCGTGTTTATTATGTCTGGCAATGATTCAAAATCTTGGTGTGTATAGCATAGACACCTGTGGTGCATACTCAGATGTGAAATGAGATTCTCTTAACATTTTCATATATTTGTATATTTATTGGGTGCTGTTTTCCAAGAGGTTGGTCCTACGATATGATCACCTTCTGGTATTTTTTTTTCTTCATTGCTGCTTCTGGAATTCGTTCATGTTGGATACAGACATCTATACTACTTTAAATCAAGGATGATGTGGATTTGGTGATAAAATAAAGTGGACTGAGTTAGCAACTGTTTGTGTTCTCTTGCTTAAAATTCTAGATGATTCTGTTTGGAAAGGAAATGCTTTAAAAAAAAACAAGAGTATAACTCAACTCTGTCACTATATATTTTAATCTCCATTTTGTATTTCACAAAAATCATGAATTTGTTTTTTTTTCAATTATTCCATGAGGTAAACGTATTAAAAATGTATAACTGACAGGTTTCAGGGAGAATGGCTACATTTTTTTAGTTGATCAAAATGCGCTATGGATCGTATGTAAGAACAGAACGGGCCGTAAGTGGGCCGCGGTCCGTATTTTGACTATATTTTCCCCAGTCTCCATCAACGTGGTTTACACTGCGACCTGCTGGCGAGAAATGGAACGACAACAACCCGTCACGATGGCGCTTTACTTCATCTTGCACGTGTTCGAGACCACAAAATTGCCACTCTATTATTGAGTTTAAATATATTTCGAATTCTAAATCTGTTATCATACAATACTAAGGGGGCGGTGTATTTTACATGACTTAAAACAAAACAGGCTATAAAAATGATATGTAGTGGCTTCTTTTTGAGTTTTTATTACCCCCCTGCTTGTGATTGGTCAGAACGGCCCAGCCCCCACCCTTGGCGCGTCCACGTGACCATACTCTCTGCTCTGGAAGTTAAAAACAGACTTTGTTTATCTTACTGCTCAAATGTGCTCGGCCTCAAGAGTCCACCTGCTCGTCTTTTCCTGTCTTTTTCGCCACTTCTAACCTCTAAGCTAGTTCCCCATCCCCGTGTTTTTTGTTTTTGTCCCTTTGTGGAACTAAAAAAAGGAAGATACACTCCAGAACTCGCGTTGGTGGGGGACTGACTGTTATCCAGCCAAGTCTCGTCATGGCGACCGAAGTGGACGCTCGGTCTTCGGCTCAGCAGGCAGACGGTGAGTCAGTGCTTGTGTCGGGGGTTCGACCTCCACTACCCCCGGGGCCTGCTGGCATGCACTGGCCGCCCCCCCATTGTCTACGCATGGGACGGGCTGCACGGCTAGCATGCACCATGTGCTCCGGAGACCCCCCCGCCCCAACTACCACTGCAACAACACTTGCACTTAACGCAATAGGGTGACGCAATATTGCACCTTTCACATTCCAGCCCATATTACCAAATGACTCCCTTTGTGCACATTAAGCAATTTTCCTCATATTTATAAATCCTCGCGTCGTGATTGGATGATCTTGGAGCGTTCACTTCCGCCTCGACAAACATGTCTGCCCACGCTCGCGCGACAGTGTTCCAAAATCAAAAACAACGCCATTGCTGTCTTTTCTGTAGTCTTTTTATTTATTTACATTCGAGGTCACGTAACGTTATACAAAGACCCGACCGTGCTTCGGTGTGTGCACGTGACGTCAGACACGTAGCGTTAGTATCCAAAGGCAGGTTTTATATAATCTCCGTTTTATACTGTGTTGAAATGTTACGTAAAGCATAGGAATGTATTATTAGCTGCATAACCAACAGGTTAAGCAGACAAGGATTAAACATTCTCGCCAAGACCCATTCTTTGGCTAACGGGGGAGTTTGACCTATCCATAAGAGAGGCTGAGATAGAATATCAAATGAAAATGCTGGAACGTCTTAAATCGTGCTACACAGACTTCTGATGAGGCTAAGGCACCCCCAGCCCCCCCCCCCCCCCGTGTAGTACCGTCCCTGCATGTTCTTATTAATACACTGACCTATATTGACCTCTGCGACACACAACATGCGTTCTAGTTTGCCCACATGGCTTTTTTGAAAAATAATTCATGTTAAGTGAAGCTTATGTATGTACAAGACCCATATTAGCAATCTTCTAGCCATTTGTGAGCAGAGAAAGAAAGTTATATGCATTCACTGAAGGTGTCAAGTTTGCATACCAGCTCACGTAAAATTAGCTCACAAAACTGCGCAAGTTCAAACTATAGGGGGAAAGTCATGTTTAGGGCAGCTCCTAATAAATTTGTGACGTACACTCGGGTTTACTGGTAGCATGTTATTTGAAAAGGGGAGGTGTGTTTACATCCTGCTCGGCGCTCCTGTGAACGCTGCAAAAAAGCAAACACGTCAGCAGTGCGGTCCTATCTCACTTTCTGCTATTCGTTTAAGTGCTTGTTATTTTATTGATACATGGCAAGTGGACTTTGAAGAAAAAATAAAAGTCACAATCAGCTCGTTCCCCTTTTACGATCACCATCACAATATCAAAGTAAAAAAACAACAACAACATAATAATCGCCTTATTTTCACCATTATTGCAATTGACTTAATTCCACAGTATTTCCATTTATGCATCCTTAGAAAATTGGAAGACATTTTCAAATCTCTATAGTTTGTTTTTAGTAATGTGTGACCAAATCAAATGTTCTTGGCCTATCTGGCCCACGTGCTGTAGGTTCCCTATTCCCATTTATGTTTATGTGTGACAACAACAAAGTTTTCAACAGCTGCAGAAGTAGCCTGACACTTGTTGCGCAATTCCCATCTAGGCAAAACTTTTTTTTTTTTTTTTTTTTTCTTCCTCCCTCGTAGCGCTCCACTGTACCCGGATTGGTTGGCCACGTGTTTTGGCACAGGGCCATTGGTCGAGTCCTAATTTACAACCAGTGACAGGCCGCGTGACCTACATATGGGAGGGAAGGAACAAGCAAAGTGGAATGTTTTTCTTTATACGCTTCCAAGGCATCGGGCGTGGCTGTAAAGAGTTAATCCTTGTCGGTTCTGCAATGTTGCTTTATTTTTTTCCATTTCTTGAACTACAATTCTGCAAAATGTGCATCTGGCTTTCTATGAAATTTCATTTTGGAAGAGTTGAGACTTTTTTTTTTTTTTTGTGGTCTGGACATCTTCCAGTCATAATACTGCACATGCAGTGAGAGTTCACACTATCATTTGGATCCCTGCGTAAGTATTCATTACCCCACCCTAGGGACCGCCCGAGGCAGTCATGTGACCCACGACCATGCCATATGTAGTCAGTTCGGCCGCCGCGAGCCAACCGTGCAAGGACGGGAGCGACGTTAGAAAAAAAACAGGCGTCAGCATTTCTTTACCATGTGTTCTCCCTTTGCTCCTTCCTCCCCCCTCCCACGCCTGCAAGAACACAGCAGTCCCGCCTGTTGTTGCATTTATATTCTCATTCCTCAGAATCCATAAATGTTTAATGGCCACGTTGGCCTATTTAAGGTTAATGCAGAGTACTTGTATAATCATCATGGATTTTTTTTTTTGAAGTTGCTGAAAGTGTTGTTGTATTCCACAATACATTGTGACTTTTCTTACATCTTGCGCTCGACAAATTCTCTCTCTCGCTCCATAAGCGACCGTTACTATCAGTTCCATCTGGACGGTTTAACTGAAATGTGGCTCACAGGGACGTTTCCTCGCGACGACCAGCCGGAAGAGGCGGAGCGTCCCTACGCCGACGATGACGACGAGCTGAACGAGGTGGAGATGAACGGCAACTGGACACCTCAGGAGAAGGCCCTGCACGAGGCCAGGCTCAAGGCCAAGGCCAAGCGGCGACTGCGCAAGTCATCGTCCCGCAACTCCACCAGCGATTCTATCTCCGAGTCGGGGGACACCGCCGGCGCGGACCCCAACAGTCCCAAAACCAAAGTCGTCCCCAGTGACCGCAAATCCAGAACGGGCAAAGGCAGAGGCCTGCCAAAAAAAGGTACTTCTTGGAGCAGACTATTAAGTTTTTTGACTTGATATTTTGGTTGCAGTTAGCTAAAAAACACAAACAAGTCTGAAATGTTAGCCCCTCCAAAATTCCCTGTTTACATGCAATATGTGATTCATATAAAAAGTCTGCACACCCTAATTTTAAACGGCATATTTTTTATTTATTCATTTGTTGTTTTTTCAGGTGGAGCAGGCGGTAAAGGTGTCTGGGGTGCCGCTGGGATGGTTTACGAGGATGAGGAACCTGATTTGCAGGATCCCAACTACGACGAATCTGCTCAGGTTAGCATGAACGAACACGTTTCGTTTATTCTAATAATGTTCATCAGCACTGCAAGACAGATTGAGATGATCAAACATCAGTAAAAAGTAGCATCGATGTATCCAAGCACCTTCTTGTCATCCAGATGGCTGTGTCACTTGTCAATCAACTGAACCTTTCAATCTTTAACCTCCTTATCAAGCAAAGGGCTCAGCGTACCAGTGAAAGAAAGTAGAGTGGGAACGGAGCTTCTGCTGATGTTTAAAAAAAAAAAAAAAAAACGTTGATAACAGTATAATTTCGGCCTTGATGTTGGAACACAGTGGAACCGGAACAGTGTCAGTGGGGGAACTAGAACACACCGGTACTGACAAATAAATGGCTCGTGTGCTGAGCAAGGGGATTGCCTGACACACAAGGCCACAATGTCCTTGGGAAGATTCCAAGTAGTAAAGATAAACGTCAGGGTTAAATGTGGAAAAGGGCCGACGGTTCGGGACATACTGTAGTATGAAAGGAAGGTTTCTAACCCGAACAAGATTAATCAATTCAATAATAATAAATATATATATTTTTTTTTAGACCCATGGGTAATACGGATTAATTGGCCAATTCATTTAAAATATTTGTTTTGCATAGTCGCGTTGGGTGTAACGCACTACTTTATCATTTAAGGGAGACACGGTTTATGTCAAAGTTCTTCCAGAGGTTGACAAGAGGGACTTGGGGAAAATGGTCAACCCAATTGTCCAAGAATACTTCGAACATGGTGACACAAAGGAGGTCCAGGTTAGTGAAAACACAATTTGAGCACAATTAGACCCGATTCTACATGCAAGTTGCACTTGCTAACACGGCGATACATGTGCACTAAGATGCTGCTGAAGGAACTCAACTTGGGCTCCCACAAGTATGAGTTCTCCTCGGTGGCCGTCTCGCTGTCCCTGGAAGGCAAAGCCAGCCACCGAGAGCTCACCTCGCGCCTACTGTCCGATCTTTCGGTCAAGGTGCTAAGCCAAAGCGACATGGCGAAGGCCTTCGACAAGATGCTCCAAGACCTGCCCGACCTCATACTGGACACGCCTGATGCTCCGCAGGTACTCGATGCATTTGAGAATTTAGCCTTGTGTTGGCGTGTGACAAACATAAGTACTAGGATTGACCGTTAGGGGGCAGTGTGGTGCAACAAGGGCAACAAGACTGCTGGAAAATGCAAAGAAGGAAGAGTAGTCATAGAAAGAAACATGAAAGTTTTCTCACCGTCGAACTGTTTATTTCGCTTCCTGTACATCTGTGTTATTTTAGTTTGATATATTTTAATATTTTTTTTTCTCGCCAGATGTTGGGCCAGTTTATAGCCAGAGCCATAGCGGATCACGTCCTTCCCATGTCATTCCTGGACTGTTACAAAGGCAAAGTGGACTGTGATCATGCCAGGTGAACATTATCTCTTTTCTTTCTTTCTTTCTTTCTTTTTTTTTTATGATTTGATTTGAAAAACTTCTGTTTTCTATATAGGATGGAAAATGTCTTTTTCTACACTGACCCTATTTTTTGTTTGCGGTCAGAGTGGCTTTGGACCGCGCCGCCGTGCTGCTATCCCTGAAGAGCGCCATGGTGCGTCTGGACAACGTGTGGGGCGTGGGCGGCGGCCTCAGACCGGTCAAACATCTCATCAAAGAGGTACGATTAGCCCAGTAACTATTTTATTGCTGCAATGTGAAGATCCACTTGCACAGTTTTCATCGTAGATACCTCAAAAAAGATTCGATACAAAAAAAGGCATTCGCAGGCTGTCGAAACGTGACACTTTAGGTAGGTTAAGTGTTTCTATGTGTACCTTGTGACCGGCTCTTGACCAACCCAAGGTGTAGCAGGGCATTGTGCGGTTCGACGACCCTCTCGCCACTCGAGAGTGTGTTTGTGGACATTCTGCAAGATAAACAAAAGGCGCTGTGGCCTCTGTTTTGTTGCTGTCAGCAGCAGAGTGCCTTCCGCGCAGAAATGTGTACTGTTGCGGGGGCGTCCACACACACACACACACACACACACACACACACACACACACACACACACACACACACACATCTGCACACCAGGGCCGTTTTTTTTCCTGACTGCTCGAGCTTTGTATTGTGGAATTTTTTTGGTGCTCGAATTTGGATGCTGCCGTGTGTAGATGAGATGCTATCTTACGCAAGAGAGTGAATTATTTTTTTTTTTTGTACCACTTGCTATTCACAGTTTAGGTTTTGGGGTATTTTAATTATTCATAGTTTGGAATGTTTATGTTTGTTCCCAGATGAACCTTCTGCTGAAGGAGTACCTGACCTCAGGAGACGTGTTGGAGGCCGAGCGCTGCCTTCGAGAACTGGAAGTCCCCCACTTCCACCATGAGCTTGTGTATGAGGTATCATTTTGACAAATTTTGATTATTTATAGTGTGGGGGTACCACAACATGGCAATCTCCATATTATAGCTAAAAAAAAAAAGGGAATATTGGATCTAATTAGCATCTCCTTGCATCCAAGTACAAAACTAATTGGAATAAAATATCCTTTCTTTCAGTTTTACGCCAAGGACTATTTGTTCATTTTGGCAGTGACTACACTTTCATTTGTCAAGTACGGGTTCCGTACTGACCAATCCAAAATAAATAAGAACATTGTGTCGCAGAGCGTCTATAGAAATAAATTTCCCTGCCTCGCACTTTGCGGCTGGCTGTTCCTCTATTAATTTGTAAAATGTTGAATTCAAATGAGGATGACATGTTTTACCTATGAGAGCCCAAAAGCTTGTGTTATATTTTCAGGCTATTGTAATGGTGCTCGAGTCCAAAGGCGACACGGCCAGCCCCATGATCATCAAGTTGCTGCAGTCCCTCTGGAAAACGGGCCACCTCACCGTGGATCAGATGAACAGGGTCAGTCTCGTCATCTTGGTGTGAAGAACTCTTTATGGACCAGCTAACATTGACTTTTACCTCTGTAGGGTTTCCAGCGGGTCTACGACGAACTCCCCGAAATCAGTCTCGATGTGCCGCACGCCCAGACGATCATGGAGACGTTTGTGGACCTCTGCTACCAGGAGTCTGTCATCACCAAGCAGCTAAGAGATGATTGTCCTTCGAGGTTGGTACAATATGACATTTAGGCTGTGGTGGACCGCCGGTCTACTCAACTACTGTGTAACTAGTGAGAAAACTTGAGGTTTAAATAAAATTTACAGTAAATTCAGGATCCAGTGTTGATATTTTTCTATCATTCCACCAAGATGTTTTTTTTTTTTTTTTTTTTTAATAGAGGGCGCAAGCGTATGGTCAGCGAAGGTGATGGCGGCAAGATTAAAAATTAAAAATGAGAGATGAAGAGGATACTCAGGAGGAGGCACGCCTGTCTAGATGTGCATTCAGGTTTCATCTGGACAAGTTGGGAGTTTGAAGCTCATCCCCCTGGTGTCTTCATCACACAAACACACACACACACACACACACACACAGCAGCTTTGGTGGAAGTGAAGGCAGTCTGCTTCATCTTGTTAACGCTGTTGTTGTTTTTGTAAGAATGTTCATTGTTTCTTGGGTTAATCCACCAGTATTGTTTCAGCTTTTGTACTTTTTTTTTTTTTCCCCAAAAAAAGATAACTCGCAGGTGCAGTCAAATCATCGGGGAAGTGGACCTTCTATTGAGGTGCCTATTGCTTTGCTTGACCGTTTCCATAAATGGACATATCTGTTCAGTTGATCTGGAGATGGTTTTGTTCAACATAAACACATCACGGGTTTTCTGTCTGTTTCACATATTGACCAAAGTTTGAATATGTATTAAAAAAAATATGTTCATTAAAAAAAAGCAGCATATTTGTTTCTGGGTTTTGTGGGGTTTTTTTAACCAGCGATACCTTGTACGTTGTATTGTATGTGATCAAACAACATTCGTTGCTAGCAGTCATCACCAGACTCTTTAATGAGGCTGTTTTGACATTTTTTGTAGTACTCTGAGGGCCACACTAAACTTAGAAACATATACTTCTAAAAATAGAGTACAAGTATTGATTTATCTTAAGAATTTGTGGATACATATTTTTAAAATAAGGTTTAAATGAAAATTTTCATTATTTTCCTCAAAAGCCAAACATTATTCTTTTGCTCAAATTAAAATTTAACTAAATTATTATAAATGGCCTTAAGTTCTTTTTATTTTCTGTAATAAAATTAAGCAACGACAAAGACCAATCAGTTATTGCAGCATCAATTACATTGTACAATGTAAAATAATTTGGTTAACCGTTTCATATTTTATTGACCGCTTTATATATAACTTTTTTTACCCTCAATTAATTCACGGTATTTTATTTTATGTATTTTTGTATTTAGCTAAATAAGCACAAACGTAAACCATTGGGTGACGTCACATTCAAGCGCTCGAGATAAACGTCATCAAACAGTGACGTGAACGTGGAAGTAGCGAGACGAGCAAGCGAGCAAGTAGCCGAGTCTAAACATTTTGAAAGGTGGGTGACCGTACACCCAGTGAACGTATCAAATTGTCATACACTCAATGAACATTATATCAAATTGCGTTAATATTGGATTTAATAATTTTTAACATTGTAATTTTGTGACAACCAACCGTACTATCATCTTGCCTTCAAGACAGCTCTATTAGAAGGCGTGGTGTGATGAGTGGCTCATGTGTCAAGTTATTTTTAATTGCCTCATAGAAAATGCGAATTTGACTCTCGCCTTATTAACATCAAGAAGTCCCATATCAATCAGAACAACGCAATAGCAACGTGAAGCAGCAATACGTGTAATTTATGTGCAGAATTTTTTTTCAAGGAATTTATGTCCTTTTTGTTTTTAAATGCATCAGACGAATTGTTAAATTTATACATAATGTGCCTTTAATGGCCGTCTACGGCTTGATTGACACCATGATGATTATTGGTAATATTGTGGTTGACCTTTGCGACACCTTACCTTTGTTGCTTTGAATACTTTGTGTTGTCTCACTTGTTATTGGCAGTGTTAGAACATCGCGTCTATGTTGCTTTGAATATTTTTGTCTTCTCCCAGTTCTTGCCAGTCAGTCCTGGAAGACGTGTTCCTCACTTCTGCCGCAATCTTAAAGGAAAAGCCAAAAAAAAGGCCCAAGTAATTTTCACATTAATAATTTTCTTCAACACATTTGGACCCGTTCAAGTCCTTGAGCTCCACACGTTACTCTCGTCCGCAGGTCTACAAGATCAGGATGGGCAGGCAGCGTAGGAGGGTGCCGGCCGGAGAGAACTCCTCTCTCCTAAATAATGAGAAGCCTTCTGCGTTAGCTCGCAAGGATAAGAAGAAGAAAGTCGATATTGGCAAAATCTTCATCAACATCTCCATCGGCCTCTGTGTGGTCAGCCTCATCTGGTTCTTCTACGCGTACTACATGCGCTCCAGTCTGGCCAAGCGCGTGGTGACGTTGCACCCGTCGCCTCCTGTCCTGGATGCCAATTCCAGCAGCGCCACGGTTTCTCCAGACAGGTTTTGGGGATCCTACAGGCCTCAGGTCTACTTTGGCATGAAAACAAGGAGTCCCAGGTCAATTGTGACAGGTAGACATACATACAAAGGCTAATAGAGAATGGTCAGTTAAAATACTTTTTATTCCATCAATAAATAGGCACAACCAAATTCATGTGAACATCTGTAGATCTCACTCATGGATGATAAACTGGCGTGTATATTCATCTCTTGTCTGTTGCCATCAGGTATGATGTGGATGATTCAGCCTTCCACCATGGATGTGAAACTGAGGCACACCTGTGAGCAGGATGATCGCTTGAAAAGTTACGGCTGGCTGATGCACGACGGGCTCACCTTCGGCGTCCAGGAGATCCAAGACAACAATGTCGTACTGACCACCGAGTTTGTCAAGAGAGCCGGAGGTGATCACGGTGGAGATTGGACCTGGAGGGTCACCGCTAAGCCACATGTGAGTAGACAAGTGACAATGTTTCCATAGCAACCACCATGAACAAACTGCCATCTTTTATTTTTTGTTTGGTTTGAACCCATCAGAGCTCTGGCTCAGCCGGGCCAATCCTCTCCCTGATGTTCTACGCTGCAGCAGATACCCAAGGCTCACTGCAGGCTCACGTGGAGGAGAAAACCCGTCTCGCCTCCATCACGGGTGTCTCGGAAGAGCTGGGCAATTTCAAGATCACGTTCCAGAAACCCGTTGGCCGGAATTTGACCAAATCTAAATATGCCAGGTAAAAAAACAAAATTCAAATGTGTCCATCTTTGTGTCACTGTATGAGGGAGTGTTTCATAACTTTGACCACTAGATGGCAGTATGCAGCAACTATTCTTTGGTTTGACCAAGCGCTCACACTTACTTAATCCTTCATAATATTAAGGACATGGAAGTAAAACTGACCGGTTTGTGAAGGCCTGTATTTGTTTTCTGCCTTTTCCAGTTACAACTACCTTCAGACTCTCACTCCCGGCTTGGAAAAGCTGACTGACATCGTGAAGCACAGTCTGAACCGCAAGTTTGTCCACAACCCTCCGAACGGGCTGAGCAGGCACTACATTGGCCTGGGCCCCTACAGGCCCCCCCATCACCCCAACCAACAGAACGAGCCCGAGGCAAGGAAAGAAAGTGACTTCGTAGTGCACCAGGTCACCATTCAGGTACCTTTTCAAGTCGAAGTGCTCTTTGAATCGGCGAGCTTTCGCAGACGCCCCGACCAACTGGCGGGACCGATTATGACCCAGGAGCTGGAGAAGAGGAAGGCCGAGTTCAATGCCAAGTTTGAGGAGACGTTTCAGCTGGAGAATCAAGGTTTCAATCAGGCCTACATCAAGTTTGGCAAGGCGGCGCTCAGTAACATGTTGGGTGGAATGGGATACTTCTACGGCCAGTCGGTGGTGCAGTCCGTCTACAACGAATACCCGCTCCTGTATCCCGAAGGCGCTTTATTCACCGCCGTCCCGTCGCGCTCTTTCTTTCCCCGAGGTTTTCTCTGGGATGAGGGCTTTCACCAGCTACTGTTGAGTAGGTGGGACCCACAGTTGACCAGAGAAGTCATCTCCCACTGGATGGACTTGATGAACGTGGAGGGCTGGATCCCGCGCGAGCAGATCCTCGGAGATGAGGCTCGCAGTAAGGTCCCCGCTGAGTTCGTAGTTCAGCAGAACGAGAACGCAAACCCGCCCACGCTCTTTTTAGCCATTGCCGAACTAATTAAGCAGTTTTCAATGGATCCGCAGAGCAAGGAAGCGCGGGCAACTATACCTTTCCTCAGACGAATTTACCCCAGACTCAAGACCTGGTTCGAGTGGTACAACACCACTCAGGTGGGGCAGCTGCCTCACACGTACCGCTGGCGAGGGCGAGACAAGGACTCCAATCTGTTCCTCAATCCTAAAACGTTAACCTCCGGTCTGGATGACTACCCGCGAGCCTCGCACCCGTCGGCAGAAGAGCGCCACGTGGATCTGCGCTGTTGGATGTCCACGGTCTCGGGTATCATGGTTCAGATCGCTGGGATTTTAGACGAACCTCGGGCGGACTACGAATTCACCCACCAAGTGCTGTCAGACAACGAACTGCTGTACGAGCACCACTGGTCCGAGCACCACCTGGCTTTCAGCGACTACGGCAACCACACTCAGGAGGTATCCTTGGAGCAGGAGAAGGTGTACATGCCCCGGGGACAACACCGCCAGCAGGTCCCCGTCACGCGATTTGTTCGCTTGGTTCGCAAGGCTCCCAAACTCCGCTACGTCAACGCTCTGGGTTACGTCAGCTTGTTCCCGTTCTTACTTTTGGTTCTTGAGCCCGACTCCCCCAAATTGAAGGACATCTTCCGAGACATGAAAGATCCCAACAAGCTGTGGACGCCTTACGGCCTGCGCTCTCTGTCAAAATCCGATCCGTTGTACATGAAGCGAAACTCTGAACACGACGCCCCCTACTGGAGAGGACCCATATGGCTTAATATTAACTTCCTGGCAGTGAGGGCCCTCTATTACTACGGCCATATCCAGGGGCCGTATAAGGAGGAGGCGAATCATCTGTACGTTGAACTCAGGACAAACATTGTCAAAAATGTTTATAAACATTATGTGGAAACGGGTTATATCTGGGAAAACTACGACGACTACACCGGTGCGGGTCAAGGGAGCCACCCCTTCACTGGGTGGTCATCCTTAACTTTATTAATGATGGCTGAGCAGTACTAATATCATCTCATCGGAGAACTACAATGCCCCAGACCTGACATTGGGGAGGTGGGGGGGGGGGGATTTAATTAATTTAATGAGTAAAGCAATTTTTCATACTTTTTATGTTTTTGACCTGAGGAATCCATCCAATTTGGCACTGCTCATGTCAATGTTGTTTGAAAAAAAATAAATGATTTAACTGTTTTTGACAATACACTTGCATGAATCATGCGTTACTACCTCCATGCAACAACTTGACCCATATTTTTTTTTTTTCCGAGAGAAACTCCATCATACTTGGTTGTTTGTTGTGAAAGAAAAAAAAAAAACACAAGGGAACATTGAAATGTTTAAGTATTTACGATCGCCATTCCGATTTCTCACATCTCCCAAGGGAAATTTCAGAAGAGTATAAATATTTGAAACATTTTAAATGCGTTTTCCATTCAGCGTGTCTTAAAACTCCTCGCCAGGTACATGGCAAATGATTTGCTCCGTCGTAGCTCACATTAGCTTCAGCACGCCGTGACCTGAAGCGCAGCCACCGGAGCATTTCTCTTTTGTCACTTTGTGCGAAGGCTTCCAGTAGAATGTCAGTATAACAAGTCTTTTTTTTTTTTTTGCTTGGTTTCCATGGAGCGTGGTTGTTGTGAGGCCTCGCCGCTCAAGCTGACATCAAAAGACACCAAAATTGACTTCTGTGCACTCTTGGTGACATCATGACTTACAATCACACTGGCGGGGGCAGCTAGTGGCAAGATTCTTATTAATACTTTGACACCACGTATAAAAGCCAGCTAGCCAGAGCGTCCATGCTGGCCGTCAACGTGCGTGTGACTCCAATCTCATGGTTTCTACGAATGCGTTGAATTGGTTGAATACGGTTGTAAAGTTGAAGGCTCGGAAGCGGTGTGCAGCAAGGTTTCATTCCTATAAATAGTGGCTTCTATCCAGGCGCACGACCCGATTTGCAGTTGCGACACATTTCGGAGAAGATGACAGTTTTTTTGCACGTGGGACAATTTTGAATCGCCCAAGAAGTCTTATTACTTGGAATTCAATTACAATTTTAAGGAAATAGAGAATTTTTGTGTGATCATTAATGTTGAACAAAAATTTTTTTTATATATATATATATATATATATATATATATATATATATATATATATATATATATTTTTTTTTTTTTTTTTTTTTTTTTTAAGTGTGGGTGCAGATGAGTACATATATATATATATATATATATATATATATATATATATATATATATATATATATATATATAAACATTTTTAGTTTTCAATCCAGTGCTTTCATCAGACCTGTCAAATAACTTGTCAAGCGGGCCTCATCTGACCTGTGAGCTTGTGAAGGCAAAACACGGAAGTAAAAGCATTTAACAGTGATGAGCCAGCGTCCTGTGCCTTTTGCAGCAGTGTCTCGCAGAGGAAATGGATTGCACGTCCCTTTTATGCAGCTCCAAACTGCATGTATTTCTTTGAGGGTGTAGACAATGTGTGTGACTAAGGCACTCAGTGCTCCATCCCCCTCACCCAAGACCCTTTTTTTTTTCCAATGCGATGATGGGATAATAGGCAAACGGCATCAGAGCTAACTAATGTGACTGCATAATAAACAGATGAGTCAGAATGTGCTCATTTGCATATTTCAATGTTATCATTGTTTATAGGCAATAGCAATGATAATTGATTGCTCTCTACTAATCAACAGGTGTCGTGTACGTCGATGTGTACAGTAGCCTAATAGGCTCGTCTCAATGAAAATCAATATATGGTTATGTAATGCAGGAATTGTAAATATGCCTCATATATGATTTTAATTTCAAATTCTTATTACTATTAGGGATAACATTCATTTGAAAATGCTTTAATTCATTTCAGTTTTTAAAATTGAATTGGAAAACAGCTGTACCAAATAAATGTAGTAAATATGAGGTGGATTATTTAATATTTTATTGAAACAAAGTAGTATTGTTATGGCTATTACTATTATCTATTTTTGGGGTTATCACTTTAACCGCAGTAATAAATACAATTTGTTATTTTCTATGTATGTTAATTATTTTTAGCAATGTTTTAATTTTATTTAATTTTGAAGAAGGTGAATGAAGAAGGTATTTGGTCTGTATGCATTTACTCCAAATGTTTCCTGCAATAATTAGTAAGGAAAGACATTTTCTCTCAATTTCCTTTAGCCTTTCTATATGATTTTCTTTTCATTTTATTTTTTTAGCCTAAATGACATCTCTCTTCCTTAGATTTTCGCCCTTTCAGCTCAGGTTTTACTGTACTGTACTTAAATTGAGCCATGCGGCACTTTGCAAAATTCTGCCTGTATGCTAGAGGGAGCTAATTAATAAGGCATTCACCAGAAGAGGCTTTTTCAATACAGTACAGCCTGGCTATCATTTTACTTTACAATGGAGAGCTACTTAGAATTAAAACAGCGTAAGTGGATAATTATGCTAATGATCAATTTACATTGAAGATCTAGTGACAGGCTGTAATTTTCACGGGGGACTTTTTTTTTTTTTTTTTCTTCCAGGGATGGGGACACCTCTCGCGGGCTTTTTAGGAAGCTGCAGCCGATGTTCTGGATGAAAACAAACATGAGGCTTCTTGTGCTCAATGCAATTTCTATCCGTGCTTAATAGTTGATACTGGCGGCCATGAGCGCTTTCTGAATCAGACAACATAGCAATTGATATTCTCCTTGGCATCCAAATGAGGAAGCCTTCCTTCCTCCATTTGTTGCATTAGCCACCATCGTGCACGCCGCTCCATGTCTTTATATTCTTTTTTTTTTTTTGCTTTCTATGAAATCTTTGCCCCAACAGAGGCTTTGCAGTGAGCGGCAAACTTGCCTGAGCCAACATAGGTCTATGTATGTTATGTAAGCTCCACTATAAATAGGTTCACCCGGGATCTTTTGTCTTTACCTGATTCGCTCTTGGCCCAACAGTTTTTTATTTTTTTATTTTATTATTTCTAGAGAGAGCTGTGGATGCTAGTGCCACATCGAGCTGCCCGTTTCCATAGTTACTTTTGTTAGCTGCGAGCTCTTAACATTCTTCATCTGTTTCCTCACGTGTCTGCCGCGTCGGGCTATTTGTTTGGACCTGTTTGCATTGCGCCGTCCCCACTAATGAATGTGTCGACAGTGGCACGGTTGATGAAGATGAAGGCGTTCTCTAATTATCGGCAGTCATGTTTTCGCATACGCGTCGCTGCATGGGAGAAAGAGCAACAAATAGAAATAAGTGTGGGTGCCGATGAGTCAGAGACCACAACACGGAGACCTATTAACTTATGCCGGTCAACAGCACATGCAATTAGCTACGATAATGATTGCGTGTGGTGATTGATCTTCCAGGAAGTTTTGTAATATCTGGGGGGGAAACCCTTGGGGTGTCCTGACTTTTGCTACCAAAGGCTGCTTACGGTTTTTATAGACACAGGCCACTTTGCCGCTCTTCAGCGGAGAAAAAAAAAAAAAGGTATTTGGTCATATTGATTCAAAGCAGCAGCAATTTTTCAAAAAAATTAATAAATCTGCCGCTGATATTAGTTTTAGCAATTTACTGGACATGCCAGTCCTGGGTTCTTCTTATATAGAATTGCAAGGGGGGGGCAAGTCAAACGCTAGTAGATTTCTCACCCCATTTTTCTTATTACTCCATCGTAAATATGCTTAAAACATCTGCAATTAGCCAAATTAAGACAAGTAGAGAGTTGTGCGTCATGGATGCTCAGCTTCACAGTTAGGTAACAGCAGGTGCAGGCTCTGGATGGGGTCCAACTGCTTGCTGCTTTTGCTGCTGCTGGGAAAATGGATCCAGCAAAGAAGAGTGCAAAGTGCAAGCCATGCGTGGAGGAGTCTGGGGGCACGTTTCAAGAAACACCAGGGGCATTCCGCAATCATGATCCGAGCGCTCGGTGTGTGTGCCATCCTCACCCATCATCACTATGTTGTAGAAATCACAGGCAGCTGGGGGACCGTAGTGGGCGAGAGGCAAAAGTATTTTTGGAAGCAGCGGGAAACCTGGAGCGGCAGAAGAAGCGGTGATGGGGCCTGGTACCGGGCTTCCCTAACCCACTCCCACTCTGGGAGAAAGCGCAGGATGTGAGAATTCTTTCGAAAGAAGCACCACGCTTCCGTTGCTTTTTATTTTTATTATTTTTATACCCGACATTTGAATGATGATATGTAACAGCCCATCACACACACACACACACACGGGAGTTTGTAAGTGTGTGTATGAGAGAATCTGGCAGCTGAGGCGAATAGCGTGTATTTATAGAAAGTCGTGTTTCCGGCAGAGGTTTCTGTGGTTTTTAAACTCTCCCAATCCATTTTGTGCGGTGACTTACAGGCCCCATTGTATCCAGGTTTAGATTGAAGATGTTCCCTCAGCTAACGCCTCAGGGGTGAGATTTCTATGTGAGACATGTCACAATGCGGTTCGGAGGAGGCGGTTGGATTTTGCAACACTCGATACGCTCGTGTGTGTGTTTTGTTTTTAATTTGTAGGATCGCTCCCAAATAATCAGCTTTGCATCCATAAAGCGAAAAAGGGTTTCCTCAAAAACACTTAAGGCTGAATGCTAATGTGTTTGTCGGCTGATATGGAGGTCTTTGATTGATCTACGCATCCAAGGCAGGCAATGTTGTTCCTAAAGGCCTTTGGGGGGAAAATAATTATTTCAAGCGGCATGGGTCAAATTCTTGTGATTTATTTTCATTTTGCGAGGGTTGTCGGAAATGCCGAGTTTAGTGGTTTTTTATATAACGATGTCTTGATGTAAACGGAAGACAGAGGAGATATATTTGCTCCTCGTTCTTCTGATTAGGGAAGAATGGTATTAGCAAAAAAAAAAAAAATAGAAGCAACGAGTTGGTGTGGAACTCAAAATAGATATGTTATGATTCATTATTATGCCTGGTGTCAGTAGAGTTTGGTCAGTGCCCATCGCTTCGACCTTTAATGTTTGTCACTTTGCTGTGAGCCGAAAGCTAGAACATTTCTGCTTTCTTCATGTTGCTTTGAGTCTCCCCACAACATCACCCATTTGTTCGCAATTGTGGAGACAACAACCAAAAAAAAGATATTCCAAACCCAGGCAGTATTGTCCATCTAATGTACTTCATCTTGCAGGCAGAGATCCCTCAGGGAAGTCAGGCACCCACCTGCAAGCACAACTCCCACACCCTGTCCAGGAGTGAGCCTTAAAATAACATGGGTCTACATTTACAGTGCACAGAAAAAAAAAAAAAAAAAAGAGTATAAAGCAAACCCCTCCAAGTTCTGAAAATATTATGAAAGGCTTGCACCAATCATCAACAAAACAATGGTTATGCAATCAGAAAACATCACAAAAACAGTTTGCTGAAGCGTATTCGAGATGTGTCAGGAAAAATCCAGGACTGGTCAAAAAAATATATTTTTGGTTGTAGGGGTTATAGTCTGGACCACATACCCCATTTTATTCCACCACTTGCAGGTGTGATTTTTTTTTTTCTCCAGCTCATCAGTTTTATTTCAGGAGCTCAAAAGACAATTTACACCTTTCCTTTCTGAGATGTCCCCTTTCGTCAAAATGCCAAGAGACGCTTTCATGAAATAAGTGTTGCATCCTAGCCAGTTCATTTGGAACTTTTTTTTTTTTCCCCAAGTCCTTGTTAAAATACGGAAAGGGAGCATTTGGTCCAACAAATGCCAACAGGTTCATAAACAAAGCTTTATCATGAATGCAGATATGGCGTCAACCTGTAATGTCAGGTAAGTGCTAACGTTACATAAAATCCATTACGCCGTCCGGCATTTCCATGAAGTCCAGCGAGGTTAGCATCTGTGCAGTTCTGGTCTTGGGCCCTCCCGTGATCTGAACTCTTGAGCAATCAGATTGGTTTTAATAGCCTCTGGCTCCAAGCTAAACATCTTGCAAGCCCCCGGAATTAGAGTGCACGTCTAAGGTGAAAGCCATTTGTTTCCCGGAGAATGTCAGCGATGCATCGAAAGAGCTTATTATCATACGCCGCCTTCAGAAAGACGACAGCATCGTGGCACTCGTATGCTCCGATACCTCGTCCACCTTTCGGCGTTAAGGGAAATGACACAATTTGGGTCAATGTCTATTATTGTGTTGGATTTCCGTGTGACTCAGGCGATTCATTATTTCACCCTGTCAATCTACTTGGGCACAAAGACATTGATGAAGTCTCGCTGGGGATTTTTTTTCCCTTCAAATGGGTATTCTTCTTCTTGAAATGATTCATAATTTAATATGTTTCAGCCTTTGTGGAATGATTTTTTTTTTTTATTGTTTTCCAACAAATTCACTAGGAAAACAAACTGTTGACTTTTGGTTCGGGACTCTGTGTTTGTGGTTCTGTTTCTTTTCAAATATATTCAAAAAATAAAATAAAAAGGTGAACGTCAGCTGTCTGCTTACCTGCGTGAATCAAGGAAAACTGAGCGTGTGCACGAGACTCACCTGCATGTCATTAAAAATCCACAGGAGGAAAACGGAATATCACCGCAGCACGGGATGCGGAGAAAATACAAAAGTACCAAAAAGAGACAGCCGGTAAGCTCACCAAAATTTTTCTCGTTGTCAATACGAGTGACTTGCTGCGCTGATGGGGGGAAATGTGCGTTTGATAAGTGGATACTATTGTGATCAATCATAAAGTGAAGATGGATTAAAAAAACTTGCATCTTTCTTCCTTGGTTGAAACGTATTGAAAATATTCAATGTTGTAAATAGGATTCACTGGTTGGTTATTGTTTAAGATCATTAGGTTTATTAAGTAGTTTAAATTCATCATGTGGTTACTGTATTTACATATCTGTATTCATATTTGATGCATAAATTCATTAAAAACTGCTTATCTTGACTAAAAAGAAAACAAACTTTTTCAGGATTTAATGTCAAACTTTTCATAGCTCATTTTTGTATACCTGCTTTTCCAAATAATATGCAAAATAGTAAATGTTGGAATTTATTTGTTTTATCCTTGAGGATTTTCACCTACTAATTACTGAGACAGATGGAACAAAAAGTCTGCTTATTGAAAGGAATCCAGTTTAATGTTCAATTTGGTTCAACCCTCCAAGTGTGGGAAGAAGCAAAACACTTGACACTGGCCATCACTTGAAAGTTACTGTGGAGCTTCACCCAGCCTCGCCGATTATTTCGTGGCCGGAGAAACCTGGCGTTATTATTTCTATATAAATACATAGATACATACATACATACATACATACATACATGTTTGTGCCTCACCATTTTGACGTGACAACCTGAGCGAGAAGTCCACTGCACACCGCGGCGGCTTATCAAAGAGTATCGACTTTGTGTAGTAGGAAGCGTGACCGTCGAGTTCACCCGGCAACAGATGCCGGAAGAGAGAAGGGAAAAAAAAAATACAAATAAAAATGCTTTGGGTGTTGAAATGTCACGTGAACGGTTGGGTTCAACCACTGAACACATCGGGGGTGTTATCGACTCACTCCGATGCTTTCAAAGGCCAAGAGTTCGTTTTCGGATGAGGCCTCGGCGTTCTGGTGTGAGTGACCCGCAATTTACTAGCGGGGATAAAAGATTGGCTTGGCAGAGTCTAAAAATGTGCAGCCTGGCCTTGGCTATGGAAGGATCAAAACATAATGTTTGAAATGGGCATCAGACGTCTGGCAGAATATCTTTATTTATTTCCTTCACCTTTGTTCAATATAAACATACTTCATGAAGCGCATATTTCCATTCATATTGTTCCAGCTACTCATTGCTCTGTTTGCCATAAAATCTACCCATCTGTCTTTCAATACAAATCCTTCCTTCCTTCCTTCCTTCCTTCCTTCCTTCCTTCCTTCCTTCCTTCCTTCCTTCCTTCCTTCCTTCCTTCCTTCCTTCCTTCCTTCCTTCCTTCCTTCCTTCCTTCCTTCCTTCCTTCCTTCCTTCCTTCCTTCCTTCCTTCCTTCCTTCCTTCCTTCTTTCTTTCTTTCTTTCTTTCTTTCTTTCTTTCTTTCTTTCTTTCTTTCTTTCTTTCTTTCTTTCTTTCTTCCCTCCTTCCTTTCTTCCTTTCTTCCCTCCTTCCCTCCTTCCCTCCTTCCCTCCTTCCTTCCTTCCTTCCTTCCTTCCTTCCTTCCTTCCTTCCTTCCTTCCTTCCTTCCTTCCTTCCTTCCTTCCTTCCTTCCTTCCTTCTTTATGTATGTTGAATCTTACATTGTTAGATTAACTTGTTGCTTGTGATGATTTAAAAGTAACACATCAATACATTCAATTGTGGTTGAAGTTTGTTGGTAAAACTATATGTTTTTAATGTAAAATGACAAGCGTGTCCTCTTTTTCTTGGTGATGATGGGGTCTGGGGGTTATATCGGCTATAGGCGATATCATCTGAGCTTTTTCCGGAGGAATTCCCATCGTCGCCTTTCAGCATGTCAGCCGTATGTTGAGGATGATGAAGGCAAAGCAGCACGGGTGGCCACTTGTTGCAACGTCAGTCTCTATCCTTGCTGGGATAGGCAAGGAGGGGAGGGCCACGATGGGAGGAGAGGAAGAGGACAGACTCGTCACATCCTCTGTCCATATATGGGCATGAAGTTTACACGCAGCGGGGAATCCTCTCACTTGAGCTGATGAATGGGGAGGAGGGCCGTGGAGCTGCCAAAGTGTATATAAGGGAAGAGACGGGAGAGCCACAGCAAGCAAATGACCGCGGAGCGACAGACGAGAAGGATTATCTTGAATTTCTTTTTTTTTTTCATCATTATTATTATTTAAATCAAGCACATTTGGGGGATCATTTGTCGCACACCATCCCAAAAATAAAAAGAGGAGGGGTTTGAAGGAAAACAAGTCACCCCGATTTCCCTATCCAGTATACATTTATCCTGGAGCCGGACCTTTGAAGTGCACCATTATGTTGAACAACATGGATTTGAACGCGAAAGATTCTTTTTACCCTCAGTTTGACAATTGCAGCGGCTCTTCTCTGGGCATGGATGCCGGCGCGAGGAAGGACAACCGAGACGCGTTCGGCGACGCGGAGCGCTCGGTGCCCGCGCAGTTTGGCCACGGTGAGTCCCGCTTGCACGGGGAGCAAATGTTGCATGCAAGGGAATGTCGGATGCCGGCGATAGTGTGCGAGAAAACGGTCACACTTGCGGCGCAGCGTCGACGCGTATGCGCGCCGGATGCGCATGCATGTTTACGTAACATTGCGTTTCCCCCACCACATCAAAAAGCCAAACAAGGGGATTTGACAAAGTTTTCTCCGTTTCTGATTCAACAGAAGGAGCCCCCGCGACCCTCAAAACCGAAGCTTCCAACTCGGAATACGCGTTTAACCCTTACGAGGGCCCCAAAGACGCCTACACTCCCTCCTCGCTCGCCTACTCCGGCAGCTTCTACGTGGAAGCTTCTCAGGGGGCGCCGAGCACCACCGAGACCCTCCTCAACATGATCACCGAGATCGTGGGCATATCCACGATGCAGCTCTCCGAGGCCCAGCAGCAAAGCGCCAACAGCCGGGGGGCTTCATACACGCCCCCTGTGGACAGCGCACAGTTTGGAGACGTCAAGAGGCAACCTTTCACCTGCTCGGCGCCCACCCCGCCGCCGTACCCCTCTTCCTCTTCCGACCACCAGACAGGGTTCTCCCAGGACCAGGCCGAACCCCCTGCGCCAGAGCCGTCCACCTCCCAGTTAGGCTTTACCAAAACCGAGCCTAAGTCCGAGGCGGCTTCCTTCCCGGTGGTGGTCAAGAATGAGTTTGAGAGCTATGAATGGGGGGCTTTTTGCAAATCCGACTGCTTGGAGAGCGGCTTCCACACGGAGACTTTCCCCATGTCCAGCGACTTCCCACCCGAGCAGCAAATGGACGTGAAGGAACTTTTGGACACCTTCCCGGCCATGTGCCCCAATCCGGACGTGGAGTTCAAAGTGGAGGGGGGCATCAAGCAGGAGCAGTGTTTCTCCGACACGTGTTCCCAGGGCTACTCGTACAACGGCTACCTCCCCCCGCCGATGGGCCTGAAGCCCTACCCCGAAGCCCCCCCTGCATCCAACCAGTGTGACTCCATTTACGCTTCCCCGGCTTTACCCAGCACCATAGACTCCATCCTCTACTCCTCCTTGCTTCCCGACTCCTTCGCCCAAAGTTACACCACGCGTGCCGCCGCCACTTCCACCTCCGGCGCCACCGCCGCCAAGCCCCCCAGAGCCCGGAAGAGCACATCGGGCTCGACTTCGCACGGCCCTCCTAAGGAGAAGCCCTTCACTTGCCCCATGGAGAGTTGCGACCGCCGCTTCTCGCGCTCGGATGAGCTCAACCGCCACATCCGCATCCACACGGGTCACAAGCCCTTCCAGTGCCGCATCTGCCTGCGTAGCTTCAGCCGGAGCGACCACCTGACGACGCACACCCGGACTCACACGGGGGAGAAGCCGTTCTCCTGCGACGTGTGCGGCAAGCGCTTCGCCCGCAGCGACGAACGCAAGCGGCACGGACGCGTGCACCAGAAGCAGAAGGAGAAAATGGAGCTGAAGCCCCAAGTGACTCCCAACGCGTGGCCCTTCACTCTGCCCGAGGGCATTTGAAAACGACCCCCCCCCCCCCCTTTACACGCATCGTATCGCACGCACGCACGCACGCGCACCACATTTTAGGATTTTTCTCTCTCGGAAGACACGACTTCAAGTCAGTTTGGATGGAGAGCGTAAAAGGCACGCCGATTTGACCCACGGGTGGATTAAGATGTCAGGTGAACATTGACATGTGGCCGTCACTGGTGGAGGCAAACGTGGCTGTTTGCTGCGTGACTGCTGTTCAGTTCAGCACCTCCGCGGCCGGACAGCTCCTTGCTCACTCCTATCCCGCCTCTCATCGCCCACGGGGTGGATTTGCACTTGCAGATTTCTATCGAGATTTTCAACTAAGAATGTTCTATTTTTTTTTCTCTTTTTTTTCCCAGTTATTGGACTATGTTGCTCAATGCATGTTTGATTTTTTTTTTTCTTACCTGAAATAGCGCCCCCTCCTTCAATCACGTCACAGTGGAGGGGGGTTATTCAAATGAATGTAAGCTAATATATTTATGGTTTGGGCCATAAAGTTTGGATCAAACTTAGTGTTTGTTTATACTTCCTATCATTTAGACGTCAGTGTTTTTTGTCATTGGACTTTGTGTTGTTCAAATTGTGAAAGATATATAATTAATGGCAAATAAATATATTTGTATGACTGTACTTCCTTGTATTTTTATAGCTGAGTGTATATTTTACATTTATGACAATTGAGCCTCGTTTTCTGGGGGTATTCAAATATCCTTAATCATGTATTGGTTTTCGAGGGCTATATTGTTGAGTAACTCAGTATTTGAAATGTTACCGTTTGATATCTGAAAGTTTTTTGGGGGGGGGCACTTCATCCGACAAGCGTTGTTACACTGAATGAGTTTGCAAACTCCCCCCCGATGCGCACGCGTTGATAAATGATGACACATGTACAGAAGTGTGTTGAATCAAGCGATGAGCGACTAGCGCATCTTTTGGAGTCGTCAGGTAGCACATATTGCTGCAAGCTTGGGTTCAGCCGTGAAGGACTTTTGATGTAATGTATCTTTTGCTTGGAAGATGCTGCAACTTGAAAAATAAAATAAAAAAAGGTTGTCAGTTTGGTGACATTGGCACCAACAGGGTACTGCAAAAAAAGAAAAAAAAAAGAATTGAACTCGCCTTAAGTTATATTAACTGTTCGAATTTGCATACAGTTTCTACAATACATGAACTTGATATCGATGTTGTTATTTTTATGAAGATGATGAACAAAATAAACATTTTCTGCCAGCTATTTTTTTTTTGCCTTCGTGCATCATTTGAAGTAAAAAAAAATGTGTCCTTCGCTTTTTGCTGAATTGAATCCTTGATGAGATCGGCAATATGAATGTGTTCGCTTACCAGCGTCTTGAAATGGTTTTTTTTTTAGGCCAATGTCAAATTTGATATCTGACAAAATATATTCCGTTAACCGATTAATCAGCCGATTGTTTAAAATACATTCATTAGTTTGGAGGGTCCTTAAAACATTTGACCGGTTTACATTACTTTGTTTGTATGTAAGTAGAACACAATTGGAAAAAAACTGCTAATATTTATTTGGTGATACTATGAAGAAGGTTTGAATGTTGCTGTAATGTGCAGAAAAAACCCCACAATTTGCAAAAATTATGGCAAAAAATAAATCTGCTGAATTTTGCCAATTTCCAAATTTAGCCGATTAATCAGTTGGACCTTAACATACACATTGGTAGCCAAAAATGTCTCCTTAAATGACTGCGCAAGGCCTTCTCCTAAAACACATTAAAGAAAAACGTTTAGTTACTGCTGCCAACCGCCCTCGACTTCAGAGATGACATTTCTCTCTCTTCTCAAAAAATCTAGAGTATTTTTTTTTTTTTTGGTGTGATAATTTGATACCCTCTTGCTATTCTTTGCTTTACACTTCTAGTCAAACAGAAAAGGATATTCATTTCCACTTAACCACAGGCAGTGATTATAGTCTGTTATCTTTTTTTTTTTCTTATAAAGAACTATTACCAATGTCATGTTCTCCTGTTGCTGTGTGATGAAAAACAAAGTAGATATCATGGAGCAAAATGTCTTTCCCAAATTCACTTCCGGACTAATATCTCATCTAAAATTGAAATTCAAAACTCTATGGCTGCAGTTCTTTTACTGACGTTTGTTGACATTTCTTGATCTTTTTATGTCATTGTAGAAGCCGGTGATATGACGCAAGCGCAGCCACAATTCTGGCACGCCGGACGTGTTCCCATGATGCCATTCATCTGGCGAAACAACGCAACGTCGGTTGCCCCCAGCAACTCGTAAGTGTCAAACATACTGTCGCCGTGTTAAAAGGGCAGCCTGCCAGTTGGGCAGAGATGACAAGAATAGTCTCATTTTGGACTGCGGTGGTAGGAATGATACTTGTTTAAAAAATAAAAAATAAAAAGGACTGATTCGGCTTCAAGAAAGTGAATTCAGAGATTTGTGTCTGATTATGGCATACAGAGAGAGGGAGAGAGAGAGAGAGAAAGAAACAGAGAAAGAGAGAGAGACAGAGAGAGAGACAGAAAGACAGAAAAAAGAGAGAGAGAAAGAAACAGAGAAAGTGAGAGAGAGAGAGAGAGAGAGAGAGAGAGAGAGAGAGAGAGAGAGAGAGAGAGAGAGAGAGAGAGAGAGAGAGAGAGAGAGAGAGAGAGAGACAGAGACAGAGACAGAGACAGAGACAGAGACAGAGACAGAAAGACAGAAAGACAGAAAAAAGAGAGAGAGAAAGAAACAGAGAAAGTGAGAGAGAGAGAGAGAGAGAGAGAGAGAGAGAGAGAGAGAGAGAGAGAGAGAGAGAGAGAGAAGAGAAGAGAGAGAGAGAGAGAGAGAGAGAGAGAGAGAGAGAGAGAGAGAGAGAGAGAGAGAGAGAGAGAGAGAGAGAGAGAGAGAGAGAGAGAGAGAGAGAGAGAGAGAGAGAACAATTTCAGTTTCTTACTTTTTGGATCATAGCTAAAATGGATGACGATTCCAGTTTCTTACTTTTTGGATCATAGCTAAAATGGTGCCTCGCGACAGGCTCGTTCGCAACAGTGGCTATCCATTGCCATTCCTAGTTACCAAATCCCCCCACCAAAAAAAAGCAGCAGCAGCTTAAAAAAGAAAAAAAAAAAACAAACCTACCAAGATTTGAACAGCCTAACTAACCAGCATGCATGTAGCTTTATGAAAAAAGTTTTTGAGAATTGCAGAAAAAAAAGAAAAATCCCCTTTAATTTAAGTACACTAACACGATAATTGTATTTGGTCGCTTCCAGCTACTGCAGTTGGAGCACCGTGAATTGTACATTCTGCTGTCTATCAACACTTACAGTAACACACACACACACACACATGCACACGCACACTCATTATGCGTGTTGTTTTAGTGGCAAAAGCTGTCCAGCGATGGATAGTGGAGGTTTTTGAATTGCAGCAATGTGCAGTCACTGTGACCATTATCCCAACACTTGAAGATTGAAGAGTTGTTGAACTTTGGCCACCGATGAAATTTCTGCATTTGGGCGCCCATTCCCTCATTTGCATATTGTAAATGGTGCTCAATATAGACCCTGTGAGCGTGTATCGCCGATGTCGTCTTTATCGAACGGCAAAAAAAAAAAAAAAAAAAGAAAAAAAAGACATAAATCAGTTCTTTTCTTGCCACTGACATTTATGTTGCCAGCTCCCGTAGACATGCATAATTGCAGAGGCCATTAAGTAATCGCACAAGAAGGGCATATGTCTGCCGCTGAGATTTCTCACGACGCGGACCTCCGCTGTGAATGGTAGCACATCAAGTCCATTAAATCTCTGCCAGGTGTTACAAATGCAAACATGTTAACATTAGGCCCGGAGGAGGACGAGGAGGTGGGGGGGGGGGGGGAAGCAAAGAGGGTTATTCGAGGTTGTGTGTGTGTCTTGTGCTGCTAATGTATTCCGAATGTAACCACGCGCAGATGTGTTCTTACTTCTTCATTGTCTCATCCAATTAATCGCTTGATGCAGGATTGCTCCTGGATAAATCAATACGAAGCATTTATCTGCAGCACCAAATGAGCACTTTGGCTCCAGATTAAGAAAAGCCTTCGAATTGACAGTGAGGGATTAGATTGGCCCAGATTCCAAAGGATATGTCACAGCACAATGCTTTGTACTTAATCGGGGTTTTCGCTACACTGTATGGACAAATGTATTGGGACACCTTGACACCTACAGGGATTTCTGGGGATGGTAAAATGTTGAGAGCTGACTGAAATTTAAAGAGTCTCACATCTCACATCATTTTTGCTTATTGAAATGAATGAAATGGGCTTTAATTCGTTCCTTTGGGAGTAAAATAGCATACGCCAATTGTATTTTATACAAGCAGGTGCAACTGTACCTCCCGGAAATGTTATTTTTAGTACAGTATAAAGTGTTGCCAGTGGATAAAGTATTGTGAACAAAAAAGAATCACCCGAGCAACAGCTCGTGTTTGAAAAAAATCAATAAATTGGACAAAATTCCAAAGCGTTCCACTCAAATCGCCAAAGAAAATATCTGCCCTGCACTCATGACCGTGAATTCCTAGTATCCTCCAAGGACACGATTATTGATTAAAATGTAGGTTTATTCTTTGTCTAACATTAACAATCAGTCAAGAGCGAATCGGCCCTCTCATCCGTCGTAAATACCAACGCTAGCTAAGTGGCCCATCTCCACGTCAAACCCTTTCTCATCCTCGGGAGCCATTCGGCATCTTAAGCCCATCTGGAGAGCCACAAGTGCGGCCCCCTGTCGTCCCTCAAGAGTCCAACATCCCGGTTATCCATGCTTGAACTCCAAACAATTCTCCCTCTACAATAATAATCCAATAATGACTTTGAATGAGACTGAATTCATTTGCTTGTGCGATGGGATCGGAGGCACTCGCTGTGTTTGGAGCTCCGGATATCAGGTCACCTCAAGTGGCAATTAATAATCACAGTCCTACTTGAGACTGTCTATGCGTTCTCGGGGCGCTTCTCGATGAATCCGTTGCGGGGCAATCACATAATGTTATGCGTACCTTTTCGAAATGTGCACCGGCGGCCCCGTCATGGTCCTCGGGGTGGGCACAGTAATCAAGGTGTATAATCGCACGGCGCTAATGGCAATCAAGCTCGACGAATTCATTTTCCTCGGATCGAGCCTCGGGCCGCCGGTCCCGCTTCGGACCATGAAGAAGGGTGTAGGTGGTCTGGAGAGCGCAGGTGATTAAAACCCGGAGAAGGCGCTGCATGGCGAAGGAGCTCGTTATGCAAACATTTGCAAAGTGCTTAATTCCTCATCTCTCGTTGTTCCGCTTTCCCAATTCTTCATTTGTGTTTGCGATGAGGCCGAGCGCAACAACGTGGAAAGTACGAAAGTACTTTCCTTCCAAGTCAACCCCGGGGGTCAAGGAGTCCATCGCTATGGCAACCACGTCAAAGGACTCACAGTATATGGCGCATCCCCAGTGAATGGGAGGCCGTGTACGTCTTGCTCGCTGAATGACGACTTAGGCATCCAATTACTCCGGACAATTTACAGATGCCCTTGGAACGTCCACATTCCGCTTTAAGATGGGGATCGTCACTGAAGTTGTGTACGGTATCTTGTAATTATTTTTTTTTCACAGTGAAGGCAGAAATATAACACGAGCAAGTAATCAGGCTGTAATGTCATCAAATGTTCCCTTTCGTGAGGCACTAGCATGTTCTTCCTGTGCTAGTTCCAAGAACAGCCTGATCACCTGACAATCGGCCACGTGGATTTTTTTCAGGGTGTTGAAGCCCCAGAAATAAAATTTAAAAAAAAGCACAAAATACAAAACAGCAGACATGGCTTAATGAATAACAAGCTTTAACATTTGATATTTCAAAACAAACGGTGTAGCAACACATGTAGACAGACACATATTCATCTCGTTTTTATCCATTATGCAAATATGACAACTATTACGGCATCTGACTGAATCACAGTCAAAGTCTTCTTCGTTTGCGTTGGCATGACTGTCTTATACCGCCTCCTGGTGGTCGAATCGCACCCAACAAAAAAAGCCACAATGAATTTATGCACAAACTGTTTAATTCGATATTATTCCTATTCATTTGAATATGGACTATTCATTTTATTTTCCCACGTAGCTCTGCATAGTGGCGGAATATTTCAACAAATGCTAGCTGCACCTCGATTGGTTGTTTAGAGTCGAAATAGACCCCATTTCAACGAAGTTCCCCCCTCACAGCTTGAGTATTTAATGAGGGGAGCTCCGACTTTAGGTGCATACGTGGAACAGCACAGCGGCTGACATGTGGCTAAAAGCATCCTGGATTGACAGTAATGACTCTGAAGGAAGTTGCATCCCAAAACCTGTTGCCTGCTGTCAAACCAACGGCGCGGCCATTTCGCACGCTCCCTTTACACCAAAGACGAGCGAAAGCGACGACTGAAAGCGACGCCTATCTCCGTGCACCGTTGTTAACCCTCTCCCTGTAAAAAAAACGCGTGGCGGCGTGACCGCGTGTCCGGCCTAGCGGTGAGTGATTACTTTAGTGCTTTGACATTTGCGGCGGCAGTAATGAGGCACGCGTCTGTGACAGCCGTGTCACCGGCGACGACGGTAGACGCCGTCGTCTGTGTCTCACCGCCAGCTCACTCCGGCGTGGGGAAGGGAGGCTGAGTGTGGCCAAACACAGCCACACTCTCACTTTTTTTCTCTCTCTCCCTCTCTTTCGCTTCTCATAATGATGGCTCACCTGTTGTGAGGTAGACAAGTCTGAGGGAACCGTGCGAAAAGGAGAGACAGAGGGTGCCTGGAGTTGAATGTTTTAGTTTGTACTCTATACAGTCTATAGGAAAAAGTTTCAAACTAACTCATTGTCATAATGGATGCTACTTCATGTAGCATCTTTCTTCTTTTAATGTTGGATTTGGAAAAGGTGAGCTGTGATTGGTCGTTACGTAACCCTTTTGTCATTGTGACGTCATTTTTAGTTATGGCCAAAATGGCCGCCCCTTTAAATCATACTCCACAAATGTACTCACAATGTTACATTTAGATAAATGGAGTCACGTAATACATATTATTGTTTAGAATATTTTTTTTTTCACTTGAGTGCCCCTTTAAGATTGGGATCTGATTAGCAATTAGCAATCACACCAAGGTGTGCACTTTCAAAACAGGAAGTTGATCGGCAATGGCGACAGGTACACTGTTCAACCATACCCGGCAACACAGGTAAGACCCAGCCAAAAAACAAAACACAAGTCAGAACATAATTGAGCATTGTAATTTTGGCTGATGCAAACAAGTGGTGTGTGTGGGGGGGGGACATTGATATTACTCATAATTCCAAAGAGTTGGACCTGCAGGGCGTTTGGCTTTCGAGGTTTCGCCATAGTACGGGAGTGATTGAGTGAGTGGGCTTGCACACATCCAGCTCACAGAGTGCGCCAGGGCCAGCCATTTGCACACGCTCAACCAGCTTCATGCAAATGACGTATCTAAATTAAGCATCGAAATCAAGTACAGCCGCGCCATGAAATGTATGCAAAATGAGGCCACTTGAATATTAGCGCCTCGCATGAATTCTCATTCCAAAAAGACACGGAATGATAACAGTTGCGTCTGTAACAGTTTAATGGACATGCATCGAGATCTTTAGAGTAGGGGAGAGAAAAAAAAAAAAAAAAGGCGACTCGTATCATGTATATTCTTTTGTTTGCTGGCCGGTGGCGAAACATTTTTCACTGCTTTGGTGGTAAAAGGAGCATTTTACAGAAACAGACAGGTTTTATAAATGCGCCACTATAATTAAAGTGTATGCGTATTAAGGGCAAAAAAAAATGTACAGTATATCGGGTGAATAGCTTTAACCCTGACATTATGCTGAATGGCCTTTTGTTCCACGCCTAGAGTGTCAGGAAAATGCGCTGTTACATCTTGACATTTCGTTAGGTCTTCACTTCAGTTAATCGAGGCGAAATCATGCTGACAAAAATTAAAACCCAAACTGAACCCTAATATTTTTACCTAAAAATAATACATGCAAGGCAAGGCAGCTGTTTTCATAGAGTGCATTTCAAGCTGACGCAATGTTATTCAAAATGTAACATTTAAAAGCCTTTAAAAACAAAAGTTAAAGACATTGAATTCTGGGAAATAATGGCTTGTCGCTGTCACAGTGGGGAACACGTAGAGAGTGACGCCACCCGGCTCCCCCTCCTCACAGAGTATATGGGAGCCATGCTGAGGTCAGGTGAGGATGTTCAGCAGCGATTGTGTTTCGGGGGGGCTAACAGCTCAGCTCGTCGATCAGACGAGGCCCGCTTCAGATCTCAAACCTGTAGAGTGTTGGAAGCCTAAAGAGACCCGTGTTGAACCCCCCACCAGCCTCTCTTTAAATGGGCCTTTCATATGCGTGAGTCACATCAGCAGCACACATTGAAAAATCAAAACACACTTTTGCTAGGCTGCCTAATTCCCTTGTCTTGGCAGCGCTGCATGAAATAACATTTCGATGTTTGTGTGAGTGTGTGCGTGTGCGTGTGTGTTGCTTTTGTCACTTTAGGTGAAGTTAAATTGAAAAGTGTTATTAGGGCCTAGCACCAGGCAATACAAAGGCCCTCTTGTAATCATTATTTTATGGCTATTATGTGATGATGATGATGATGATGATGATAATTGCCTTTTGGAGAAATATCACCATGCCTGGAAAACTCAAAGGTTTCGGGAAGCTTGTGTACGTTTCATTTGTGGTTTTATTGGAAAACCGGAAGAGTATTATGTTGAACTTAAAGTCCAAAATTCTAAAAAGATTTTAGTGCAGATGCATTAGCACAGCCACATTGAAATGGTTAAGTGATTTTCAAATTGAAGTGATTTAATTGAACTGATTCATCGATTCATCATTGTGCTTCTAGCTAAAATGCTATTAGGCCCTGGGCGCTAGTCGATATCTACTTTTTAAAGCGGGTTCTAAACAACCCAGGCCAAAATGAAAATGTATTATTCTTATTTATATCTGCAATGATTTTTTTAGTGCATAAACCATAAAACGTGCCAAACCTTGCACACACATCAGGCCTGTTGAATTTTTTTTTTATCTTTATAATCACATAATATTAAAAAGTTATTATAGGCGAATGTTTACAAACAATAGGTCTGTAGCACCACCTACATAGGTTGAATATTTTTTGGTTTATGAATTGTAGTTATTTGGAAGAATTTTTGAGAAGTAAAGTCAAATCAAACGTGTCCATTAAAGCGCGGCACGATGCCGAATGCACGCTGAGACAAATAGGAAGGAGCAGGTGGTCTCCAAAATGTGTTATGCGCCGTGTGTATTTCAGCTTGGGAGAGTCAGCAGTAGTCTTGCTTATTCAGGGGGTGCGAAAAAAAAAAACAATTTAGTGACGATTTAGAGCTGGTGGGGAAGAAAAAAAAAAAAGTGCTCGGGCTTCCTGTCAGTCAACACGGCGGCGCCGGCGGTGTCATAGCGTCCGCTTCCTGTTAACATGATGTGTTTACAGCATCAGCGCTGGCCTCCCGCCGTCTGCGTATTTGCGTATTTGTTTTCCCTGTCGCCCCTCGGGACGGATGGCGACAGCGTTCGGACACTGAGGCAAGGCCTTCCTTTGTCGCCTAAACAAAATGGCGTCTGAGCGGCAGGATGCTGCGTGTAACCATTAACTACTCGAGCAGTGGCACTGGTGGCTCACTGGTGGAAAGCTTCCCTTGCGTGATTTCAGGCTGGGGAAATATTAACCCCATCCCAGCTGGGGCTCTTCCTCTTATCGTCCCACGGATAAATGAAGAGCTGCCGATCCTTCCAGCGCTGGGCGCTCCTTCTTCCTCCTACTCATCCATCCGCTCTCTGTTTGTGTCTCTCTTGGCACCGCTGACGCTGGCGACTTGTAAAAAAAAAAAAAGGAGGAGAGAGATTGATATGATGAGAGGAAGACACGCTGCTTCCTGCCCCTTGACGAGAAAAGAAAAAGAGAATTTATGGACTCGTCGCTTTAACGCACGTGGTGATAGTTGAGATTTTTTTCTTTTTAATCGTGCAACTTGGGTCAGTGTTCATATTGGAAAATTCAAAGTGGCATACACTTTTAAAAGCTGAGATTTACCACACTGGCCTCTCGTTCGAGAGAATCAAGTCCCTCTCACAAATCTCCAAACTATATCGTTGCCTATTTTTGTGTCAGCTTGTTAATGAAGAAATTACATTAAAAAAAATAGATGGAGACATGTATACAGGATTTTTCTGTTGCTTCCCTTCATCAAATGGTCTGAGCAGCCTCCCATGGTGTCCAGGTCCAAATGCACTGGAGGGCTTTCATGTGTCCTGGATGGTCCACTTCTCTCATTTGGGCTCTCGAACCGCTTCATTAATTCCAACAAGAGCTAGCAAGAGAGCGCATAGAAATGATTCATACAATGTTTACCAATCTATATATCAAATATTATTTTTTAAATATCTATCATTTGTTGTAATTGTAAAATATGATATTTGGAAAAGAAAATCATTGTGCTGTTTCCTTGACAACTTGGGCTCAGCTGCCCTTCTACTGCAGCGAAAGAAGAGGCAGAGGTGGCAGGACTGGCCACTGTAAACTTCTACTTTTGATCCTTACTCTGCTTTGTTTGGCAGCTGAGCTCAAATTTCCAAGGAAACAAAAAAAAAAAAAAAAGTTAAATTAGTGCAATGCATAGGCCTCTAATGATGGCACTGAAAAGCACAACAATATAAATATTAACTTGTGCTTATGTGTTGGCCCCAAAACAAGTGAATATCATTGAGAAAATTTTTTCTATAATTTCTAATTCAAAAAGTGAAATTCTTATTACATTGCTGCCTTGAGAGAAAGAAAACGATGCCTGCTGTTATTTTCATATTGTCGGTCTACAGTTGCGCCATCATTGGTGTATCATTAGCTTGCAGCTAACGAAAATTCAAAACAAGAAATTATATTACTTTTAAATGGAAAAAAATGGAATTGGACCATATTTTTTCATGTGGTCAAATAAAAAATACCACATTTCCGCATAATAATAATAATAATTGTTGCATAATAATCCACAACAAAATGTTCCACAATATTCTAATGAACTGAGATACACAGTAAAATCCAAATACCACACTGTGACAATGTTTTTATTATTCAGCATCAACTTGTCTGGATCTGCTCCATAGTATATGGCTTTCTCAGCTTCATGCCTAATTATAGATCATAAAAAAATTCAACAGTGCAACCAGGCTAGTTTAACATGAGCTAATAGCCAGGGCGGGTTGGAAGGTCAAGGCAATGTGCGAAGGCTGTGAGCGCCATTAAACATGGAAATGAATGCAACAACTCCACGGACTGTGTGTGTTGTCATACCTACAGTGAACAGTGGGGAAAAAAAAAAAAAAAAAAATCACAAGGGCTGTACTTGATAAGACATACTTGTGTTACTATGGCAACATCCGTGGCTCAAGCTAAGAATGCAGAGAGGAATGTTGTCATGTTTGTATTTTTTATTTATTTATTTGAAACGTGGGTTTCGCTAACAGGCGTGCATGTTATTATTATACAACACTGGCACATTAATGGCTCCATTCAGCGGTCATCTCAACAATAGTTTTCAATGCATATGCTGATACAAAAAGGTTTCCATCCATCCAGCCATTATTTGCTTTCTTTGCAATGCAACTTGTACACAGGATTAAAAAAAAATATATAAAAATGATTCCTTGTATTATTATTATTATTATTAAAATATGAGGTTTAAAATAAAAGTAGTTGCCCCGAGACATGCTGGTATCTAACAAAACACATTTTTGCTTTTGTTATTGCATTTTGATTTCACAAGTACATTAAAAAAAAAAAAAAAAGACACGGCCAACACAACATCTACTTCCAACTGTGCTGCTCGAGTGAAAATAAAAGCTGGCGCGCTCAGTCAGCAGCACTTGGACCAAATTGAGAGAAAAAAAAAAAAAAATTGCACACATGCAATTCTCTCCGCTGGGTTAAATCATAATAATACAATTCATCACTTGTAACACTGTCACTTGCCATCATGACACAAATGCTTTTGATTTTGAAATGTTTGGAATATCAACACACATGTTCACTTGAGATTATAGTGATGCACAATCAAAGATGCTTTTCAGGATTTTTAAGGCCAAAACGCGTCACGTGATTTCTTAATGAGAAGGCATTTTGTCTCCTTTTCTGTTATTGTGAGGTAAGGAGAAGCCAATTAGATTTAATTATGATGAAATTATGTTCAGTGTGCTGCAAACGATAGTAAACATGATTGAAATGATTCTGGCTGATTGTGACGATGAAAAGAAACAGTTCTCTCACTGACTTTTTCCTGATGCTCACATTATGCTAGTGCCCCCTGCTGTTAATGGCTATCACTGCTTTACATTGTGACTAATGCTGATGTGATAATACAGTTCTTAAGTAAGTACATTAAGATACAAACATGCCTGCGTGGGATTTAGCAAGGTACTCTGGCAAAACAAAACAACAGTTGAAGCCATTGAACAACCTCAAAAAACATGCCACTCTTAAAAATAAAATAAAAAGTTGGGTCAAAAACATTTTTTTTTTAAATTACTTTAATCAAAGAATCGGCAAAACCAATTTGATATATTTTTCAAATTTTCTATTATCTATTTTGACTAAAAATTGGACGTTATGTGTAGAAAATTATATAATACAATTTTAGTAGCATCTGTTTTTTTTTCCTTGAATAAATATTTTGGTCTACAAGACGATCGGTTTTCAGCGTTGGTCACGTTACTCAGAACGCCATTTCAGAGGTGAGGAGGTTAATTTAATGGCAAAGGTGTGAGAACCAATTGCTTCTACAATGATGATTCCACTGTTTATGATGACCCCATAAATCTGGGTACATCATTTCTGCCTTTATTCTGTATAAAATGCATTCGTGCATCGTAGTATACGGCAGTCAAACAGCAAGAATATTATCTGCATGGTTAGTGAGAGGTTTGCACAAGTGCAGCAAAGCAAAGCAAAGCACAGCATGTCTCAGTCTCCACCAATCTAAAGACAATGAAGGTTCACCACACTGTAATTAGACAACAATGACTTTGCCAGTCACCGCTCATAAATATGAATGAGGAGGGAGGGGTGGAGGGAAGGTGTTGGGTCTAAATTTGCTACTTTTTTTTATTTTATTATTTGACGTGGCCCCGCGTCATAGTCATCCTATCAAAACCTCCTGAGGGAAAGAGTTTTTAAAGCTTTTGTGTGTCACTCTTGTGCTGTCACGAGCGTATGAGTGCAGCTTGCGGAGGGCGGCGACGGAGTGCACGTTGATGGAGAAATTTTTGGATTTAGTTTTTTTTTTTTTTTGTTGAAGTTTTTAATTTCAAGATGGATATTGCTTTTTTTTCTTAAGTTCCTTTTGTGTCAGCTGTTATTAAGAAATGGAAATGTATCAGAGAATAGGCTTTGGGTTGAAGTAAATGATTCATTAGCATCCATCAAAAGTCCTTTCAATGTCACCCAAGTTGATTTTCTTTTTTTCTTTTTTTGCACCTGAGCACAAATTGAAGGGGAACAAAAAAAAAAAAAAAAAGATTTCGGCATGCTTTGCACTGACTGCCTACTAGAATGAACCTCTCATCAGGTCAACTAAACAGGACAATGACTATCTCAACTCAGGCACACTCGCATCAGAGATTTCCCTGCAGATCCCATTTGAACACTGTTGCTAACCAAAACACCAGCACCTACACAAGGACAAACACTTATTCAGTCAAACTAAACTCCCTGAATTTGAACCGCACGATATAAATACGTTTTTTTTGTTTTAATTTCATTCTTTGACCACAAATAGACAGTTTGAAACACATCGATTGATAATATAACATACAGCAGATGAAACTATTGACAAAACGTATTCATGTTTTCCATCCCCGTCACCGTGTTGCGGTTTTAAAGTTTTTTTTACCTTGAAAATCAGGAAGGAGGTTATGGCATCAGGAAAAAGAACAAGGGACATTTTGGCAAGAATAATTTGACAGTCGCTGTGGGGTGATGAATTAGGGACTGTTTGACACCTTAATGCGCTTTATAAAGGCTGCTCGCAATCACTTGGTCTGGAAAAAGGTAGAAATGAATTGATTAAAAGCTCAAGAGATTTGAAGGGGGGGGGGTGGAAGTGTCGGACACCGTCAGTGCGTTTGAATATTAACACAAGTGGCACAACAGCATGCTGCTCTCGATCATCTTTTCGTTTGTAGTCGTCTGTTCGTCCAGCCATCTGTCTATGCGGCTGGCTGGCTTGCTGTCTGTCTGTCTATCTCACTGTCCATCTATCTATCTACTGTATTTCTTCATCTGGCACTATATATTTAGACATCATCCCTCTTTTTTCTGTTTCTTCTCTCTTTTTCTTCCTATCCATCTATCCGTCCGTCAATCCACATCTCCTCCTATTTATCTATCTATAGTTTATTCTCGTTTGCCTAAGTGTGAATTGGCTGTGACATGTTCAAGGTGATTTAACACGTGCTGTCGCCATTCTTTGTAAGTCACATTTTATAAACGGTGCTGTCGCCCTCTGCTGGCCACTTTTATACAATCTGAGTAGAGAATGCCCAGTTCTGGATTTGTCATTTGAATTTATTGCTTACTGAGTGAGAGCGTGGCTCTGAACATAAACTGTGAGAATTTGCGTAGTGGACTGT
This sequence comes from Syngnathus leptorhynchus, assembly GCF_054491065.1. Lineage (NCBI taxonomy): Eukaryota > Metazoa > Chordata > Actinopteri > Syngnathiformes > Syngnathidae > Syngnathus > Syngnathus leptorhynchus. The sequence continues at coordinate 14,578,134 of NC_141199.1, read as the reverse complement.
TTGAAGTCTCTGTTTGCTCATTTGCATGAATTATTCATTCTTAAATGGTATGTTTAGCTTTCAGTAGCCTTGTTAATTGGAATGTTAGTTAATATATTGGTCATCAACACTAGATAGTTCAACATGCTTTTATCAGCCACAACTTGGACGGTCTACATGAGATGAAGTACCTGAAATTTAGCTTTGCAATGTTAAAAAAATGTACCGATGAATTATATAATAGTTACAATACAAATACAGTGGGTTTTATATTGACTGTATAATTGAAACATTGAATTAGAAACAAACAGTCACAAAATAATGTGTTTTCATACTTCCAGTAGCATTTTAGAATGGATTTCTTTTTTTTTTCTTTTCATTAATTCCAATGGGTTTAATCTGCAAACTAAAGAAATAAATGAAGTTATCAGCTGCTATATTTTTATGGGACATCCCGCATAGCAAACGATTGAATTGATCATTTCATCACTGTATGTTTTTTATAAATAATAATATTATAGAGTGCTTATTTACTTAAAATACGACACAATACAAAACGTTTTAGAGGGAGGGAGGCAGGAAGGGATCAATGACTTTTACATCCATTTCAGTAGGGAATCATTTGTTGCCAAATGATTTTGCTGACTATGACATTTGTAGACCTCCCGTGGGTCAGCAAACCCCAATTTTACACTTTCAGAAGAGGGGAGGGGGTATGTCTATAATTTTTTCTTTTTTTTTTTTTTTGGTTTGTTTGTTTTTGCGTCCGTTCCCTCTTTCCTCTCCTCTTCAGACTTACTCTTCATCTCCCTCTCCCTTTTTTCTCTCTCTCTCTGCTGCAGCAGCCTTGTGACGTCAAGGAGGGCTGGAGCGCTTCCTCCTTGCTCCGTATCGCGGCAAAGGGAGGGAAAATGAGCACGAGAACATTCATACAGCTAGGTGAGTCTTTCCATTCTTTAAGAACAAATCGTATCATATCCTTAATGTATATACACGTGTGTGCGCGCGCGCGCGGCTAATCCATCGCGTCATGGGCGCTTCCCGTGCGGCTAATTGACGTCCCCTATATTAGCGGTGGGAAGCTAAAAGGAGGGGGGGGGGGGGGGAGGTGCGCTCTTTTCTGCAGCTGCACACCCCATGTCCGCGCACCTTAGCAAGCAAGCAGGGCCCTCGACCGTTTACGCTCCAAAAATGTCATGTGCTGATGGTCGGGGCTGGTCCACGCCCACATGATGTTATGCAGCTCGTTCCTTACCTACCTGCCTGCATGGCTGCCATGTGTGATGATGATGATGATGATCAATGGAGCAATCGGTGCTCGGCCTGCATGGAAGGCTTGCTACACGAGATGCAACGGCCACAAGCCGGACTTTGTGCATGCCACAAATTTAAAGCACGGAATATTTTTCCTCATATGTCAAAGGGGTGGGAAAGTGGAAAGTTTCTGGTAAATTTCCATAAATCAAGATAAAAAAAAAAATTCATTGTAAATGGGAAGTTTCCATGAGAATTAATTGGAAGTGTCATTAGGGCTTTTGGATGATTTTTTTTTTAGATTGATAACACTATTCACAATGTATTTTATGCTAACAAAGACCATTTAAGATCCTTTTTTAGAGCTAACCTTCATTCTTCTAAATTTATAGTTCACTCCTAAATTCTAATTGAAGGCTTTAATTTGTGGAAAATATTGTAATTTCTCAGCCCGATGGATTTAACACCCTCCAGAAAAATATCCCTCCTCACTCTCAGGCAAGAAGTGTGCAAGAATAGTTTAGCAAACTCGCTGTGACTACAAGGCGTGACAAATCAGAGCGGCGCACGAATGTGCATGTTGTGTTTGCTGCTGTTGTAGAAAAGGGAGAAACAACAAAAAGATGCTGAGATAGGATGGCGTGGTCAACTTGAGTGCATGTGTGTGGTATGGGAAAATCCATTAAGTCACGTGTGTGACATTAAGATGAAGTCTATCATTTTGACAGCTTGACAGTCAACAACCGTGACACACACTACACAGCGTAAACAGAATATTTACCCGGATTGATGTTTCATGTGGGTTGCTTTAATAGGCAAAATATGTCATACTGATTTTTCCCCTGTCATAATAATCCAAGTTGAATTTACTTTGTGTATTTATCGATGTGTGCGAGTCCATGGGCACTGAATGTGCAATGATGTTCGTTCAAAGATGTGGCTCATGATTCTGGCCTTTGAGGGTGTCAACTTTTGTCCATGTCTAAAAGTCTCTATGCCTAGAGAAATAGTGATAGAAATGTCACTTATGCAACTTATTTCTCTCTTGAAAAGCAGGAAAGGAAATAATGACCCACAATTGGAATGTCTCCTGATATTGTTCCAAAGTGTTCCGTAGCCATATGTGGGTCAATCTACCCAAATGGTGCAGTCATCAGAAAAATATTTTCCTCAAAATTATTTATGTGCAGTGGGGACTGTCTGGAGATTGCCATTGAATCGTAAAAGTCTGTACATAATTGATGCCCTGAAAAATGTTATTGTTATGGTTACGGTCAATAATTGCTAATAGAAGTCGAGTACTGGAAATTATTTTACATCCCAGGTTGAAATACTTGATGTAAAAATCAAAGATGAATCTTAACAGTGTGCAGCTTTTTGCATAGTGTACATTTTGCATATCACGTCCTCTCAAGCTTGGGATGAACATGAGAAGACCTCAGACATTCATCCACTTATCTCACCAGACATTGTCTGCCTCATTTGCTTCACAAATCCTTCTTGGAGCCTTTGTTGCCAATTTTTTTTTTTTGTGTGTGTCTTTAAAAAAGGACGCGGATTTTCTTCTCATTAAAAGAGGATAAACACAAAATATATTATAGTACTTCATATATCAAACTGGTGGTCTGAAGCAGGCCTTATGTGCATTAGTGGCGCTAAGATCTTTATCCTTGGTTGGCCATGGGGATCTAAAAATATCACAGGTGGTCCACAAACCTGTTTTTTTTTTTTTACAGAATCCATGAATGTATTCACAAAATTTTGATAAAAATTCCACTTACGGGAATATGAAAAAAAAATCCCAGAAAAATAAAATATTAAAAAATACTCAAAAGTCTAATAAATGGTATAGCACCTGTAGGATTCACACATATTTGGGGGCGGGGTGTAGTGCCCCCGCAGCCCCCCCACTAGCTCCGCCACTGCATATGTGGTCACTTTAGGTTACATTCTATGCCTTGTTGCTATTTGCAAGCGAGGGTATAATTATTTCTTTGGATCCTTGTCTCAATCAATAGTAGACAGTGGCAGGCAGTGTGTGTCTGTGTGTGTTTGTGTTTGTGTAGTGATTGTTATGAGTATAGCCATCAGCTCCCATTGGAGGAAGTCATTGAGTCTCACCGCCCCATCTTTCCCCTAATCTCGCTGCCAATACCAATTCGGTAGCGTCACAGTGAGTGCTGCTTTAAGTATTCTTCTTGTGTTGCACAAAAGTAACACATTACAAAGTCCCGGAGGCCTTGGTAGCACGTTTTCAAACTATTGCTCAACGTCAAAACAAATAAAGAGGAAGAAAGCGTCCTCGTGCTGTGAGTGGACCAAGAATGCTAAATTTAAAAAGAAAGCTAACAGCCAAGCAAGGGGCTTCTCTGACAGACAAACAGATGGAGATAGTGGACCTGAGGACAAAATGTCTTCTAGTTGTGTGGAAGAAGTGACGTAAAAACATTTTTTTTACTCATACAGGTTGTATGGCAGATAAGAGTCAGCACCATTTTATGGTATGGGTATTTTCATTTTTTTTTTATTATATACTTATAAATACGATATAGGTACGCATTGTACAATTACACTAAATATAATATTTGATTTAATTCCAAAATATCTAATATGTACACTAGTATTATTCTAATAATAACCATAAAGGCTAATCATTGTCAAGGCTAATTGTTATTTTACTTTTATGTTATAAATATATGCTTTTTGTAAATAACAATAATATAATATTAATGGTGAGAATAATTAAACATAGGCACTGTTATCGCAAGTCATTATCATTTAAGTAGGCAATTATGCATTTATAGTTCAAGCTTGTACAATTTTACGAGTGGTACTTTCATTGGTGGCATATTATGGTATACTAACTCTTTCGTTGCTTATACTGTTACGTAATCACAACCTTAACATGCAAGTATTTTTAAGTTTAAAGCCGTCGCTTGGTCAATTTGTTTTGCTGGGACTGTGTTGCATGCAAATATTTGACTTGAGCTGAGTTGATTTTTTTTTTCGAACCACGATATCTCCCCTCACCGAGGATGCAGTTTGGCAGAGCGAATGGACAAGCTTTACAGAATATAAATCCAGATAGATTTGGTTCCCTCAATGAACCAGCATGTTTACAAGTGACTTCTGCTCTTTTTGTCATCCTTCATTTGTGGACTTTTACAATATTTTTTTCTGTGTCAAAAAGCGAAATAGCAATAATACTGAAGTGCTTCTGCTGTGCCCTTGGCTGTCAGTTGCCCGAGCCTCAGGTAGTGAACTTGTCCTGTCACGGGAGTCCCCTTGCCTTCAGCGGTGCTAAAACACTTTGACATCCTCACGCAGGAGCTCGCAGGCCTCGTTGAGCTCCTAGCTAACCTCCTGAGGTAGCTTACATTGTATGCCTTTAGACTCGAGTAAGACATGTCAAAAGCTTGCACTGCCAAAATGCTCGAGTTCTTAAGTGAATGTGCGCCGCTTGTATTTACTCGCAAGCCCGGACTGTCAATATAGCGGCGGTGGAAAAGGTGCTTTTTCTTAAGTGTGGGTTGATTCTCGTGTCACACCTCTGAGAACACAAGTCTTGGCATCTTTTATTATGCGCCTGGTAACACACTGCTTGTTTGACCACAGTGTCGCAATATCGCTGGCTAAAGGAAAAGGAAAAAAAAAGCTGTGCATAGGCCAGGCGTGATTTGTTCCTTTTCTCACACTTGCAAGCAAAACAAATGTGCACTAAAAATCCCAGACGCACAGGAACAAACTTTTTGCTGACTTAAGTGAGGTAGACACAGTGATTTATAACATCTTAATCGTGGAACATACGAGAGACTAGGAAAAAAAATGTGTAACCGTTTTATCGCTTTTTAAAATGCTCTACTGTTTGTTCCGTACGGACGCTCATGGTAAAAAAAAAGAAAGTACTACTTTCTTATTTAGACAATGATCTTGTACTTGAATGATTATTAGAGATTTAACAATCTAATGATATCTTTACCGAAAATGGTGAGTACGTACGTACTCATGTCTTGCGTAGTACCAAGACTGACCTGTGAGGGGCAGCAACTCGCTACAGAGAAGAAGAAAGCGTAGTAGAAAAAGAGACTTCAGCAAGTTGATCAAACTCTTCTTTTTGTGATTTTTTTTTTTTACTTTTTACCATCTTTCAGAGCCTTTTGATAGTCTGGCTTTCACTGCCTTTCATCAAATTCATTGGTATTCCGCTTAACGCTAACCTGCACATCTAATTAGATCCAATTCAAGAGCGGTGTAGCAATTAGGTCTTTATAAAGATAATAATGTTCAGTTTTGAGGTATCAATAAGGTGTTTATTGCTATGCTTGTAATTAGCAGCTACTGTGTTGTGCTGAGAATGTTTACCAGCCTTTTTATAAAGCAGCTTTTAGGAGACAATAAGTCGTGCAAGGCTACTCGTCCCCATTAATGAGGTGCAGTATATTTGACGCCCTGTCATGGCAAAATTACACTACAGTGGGACACAAAAGGTGCCGTGACGCAGGTTGACTTCCAAGTTGTTTGAAATTAAAACTCTAGAAAATATATAAATTGGTATATTTGTAAAAAGCCAACAGTAATTATGAGGAGGATTGCTGTATTCTGATCTTGTTAAAGGCAATTCCTCTCATCACAAGCATTTATCATTTTGTGACATCTAGTTAGAAGGTTGATGACTGACATGTTGTTTTTCCCCGTTGAGCGAATGCAGGGATTTTCCTTTTTTATTTTTTTTTTGTTCGACACACGTCGCGATCCTGCTGCGAGAACTGAATCTTCCCCTGCAGGAGGCACCTTTCAGGCGTTCAAGCTCGGAACGCTTCCATGCCTTTACTGTTTATTTGGGCTTGACGAAGGTGACATTTCCTGGCGCACGCTGGCTGGGAGACTCAAGGCCATAGCTGACTGCTGTGCCATCTAAAAAAAAATAAAAATAAAAGTTTGTTGGCTATAGTTATTCGTAGTTATGGAGTTTCCATTGTTGAGGTTTGGGTACATGGTTCCTGGAGGAGAACACAGTCATTTTCTTGTCATGCAATGGTAATCTAAATACATGGACTGCCATTGTTCCTCAAAAGGTGGCTTGCATTATTTTTACACGTAAGAAAAACAGAAGGTTAAGGAGCAGACAGCTGCTACTTTGCAAATTATCCTTTTGAGTAGCTTGTCACCCAAGACTGCAACACAGTGCTTGATTAGAGAGTTGTATTTTGATTATAGAGAGGTCTTAAGTCTTTGAAGGCAAAGGAAGGCTTACTGGAGTTCAGGAGCACTCTCAGTAATGGATCCATTTCCTGTTGCTTCCCTCGGTTGTCCTTAGAGCACTTTTGCATGTATGACAGATTGTGACAGCAAGTGTTGGCCGGTGGAAAAAGGGTTTCGTGTTTCCATATTTTTCTAAAAATTCTCATATGTATTATTAATGATAACCAAAGATGCAAATTATAAACCGATTGTTTAGTTGTTGCTTTCTGTGGACATAAAAAACTGGATTAAAGTGGATGACATAAAAAAAGCTGCTGTGGTGGACCATTATTATTATTATTATTATTATTATTATTTAGTTTTTTGTAAACGTACACCATCTCAAACTACCTAGTATGTCACCATCTAGTGGTTGACACTGGAAGTACGGCCAAAATCGAGAGTTATTTTCTCAAACTGCTTTTTTGTTTTCTTCTCATCTAGGCAATGATGATGGCGTGAAAAGACCAAGTGGGAGTTGCCACTATGTGAGCTTCTGAGATCTGTCATCAGCCTGCCGGTCGACTGCAACCGTTGTCACCATGAGAGCATCCGAAGGGTCGTTGACCCGCCGGCGCCACCGTCCGGTTGCGTGAGCGCCGTCCCGTTCTCCCCGCGGACCCCGCGCGGCATGGCCTCTCTGGACCTGCCGTACCGCTGTCCTCGCTGTGGGGAGCACAAGCGTTTCCGAAGCCTCTCATCCTTACGCGCCCACCTGGAGTACAACCACACGTACGAGACCCTCTACGTCCTCTCCAAGTCCAACAGCATTTGCGACGCCGCCGCCCTGCTGCCCCTCGTGACAGAGGGAGCACTCCTGTCGCCTCCCAACAATAACGAGCCCTTTGAACCGCTTCGGCCGTCGGCTTTGAAAGAACGCCGCTTTCCCTGTCGAGAACTTCCGTGCGTAGACGACTTGAGTTTGACGCCGGCGAGCTCCAACACTTCGGCCAGGTACATCCCCAATGTGGAGTTTCCTCTGGGGGAGATTTTGATGAAGACGGCCATGACATCCACAGACCCGGGCCCCTATGGGAACCCCAGTACAGCCGTGGCCGTAGCAGCTAACGTGGCCGCCAGTGCAGTGGAGGCGGCTTATGAAGAAGGCCTGGCAAGGTTGAAGGCACGCGCCTTTGAACGTCTTGAACTGGATGAGAGGATGGAGAAGCTTTCTGAAGAGGTAAGGCTATTTTGATAATGGGAACAAGCTACGTCCAATTTAGGCTGACAGGATGACGTATTGCAGTATCAACTTTCCACCAATAGAGGGTGCTAATATGAAGCATCGGGGGGAAAATTATCCGACTTAATCAACTCCGTTAAAAGCCTGAAAATTGCATTGCAAACCTTTGGTGAGAAAAATGTCAAGTTAATTGATAAAATAGAGAAAAATGTCAATTACTGGATGTATTGAACACAAGTAATATGTTCCGATTCAGTGAATGGAATCACGGACGATCATATATATTATTATAGAAACGCTTTTGTAATGTTATGTACGCTACCGACATTAGTTATCTTCCTTTGTTAATTCCCAACGCTGTTTTCCATCGACAAGAACGCAACTTAAATATCTGTCATCCTGTAGGTGGAGCAGAAAATAGCGGCCCGAGTGGGCCGTCTCCAGGCCGAGTTGGAGAGAAAGAGCTCCGAGCTGGAGCGGGCCAAGCACGAGAGCGAACGGCTCAGCCAGGAGAAGCAAGAACTCGAGGACAAGGCCTTGGAGCTGTCCAGGCAGGTGGACGTCTCGGTGGAAATGCTGGCCAACTTAAAACAGGACCTGGTGAACAAGGAAGCAGAGCTCAGCCACAAGCAGCAGTAAGTGGACAGTCAAACAGATGAAATCCAACTTTGTTTTCATTTAGTAGAACCCACTTCCCCAATTATAAACTGCATGTACCGCATTTCGAAAGAAATAATCCAAGAATCTCAATTCCAAGCTCATTGTGAGGTGTTTTGAACATATCATGTAGGGGTTTGACGCCAAATCATAATTCATCTCTGGATAATACTGCTTTTTGTATTGCTGTGCCAACCAATTTTTTTTCTATCAGCCTTCATTAATGAATTGATTTTCTGCAGCTCGAGACTGTCCTCTTTCACCGCGGGAAAATGAGAATGCGTCAAAAATCCTATTTGCAGGCGAGAGTTTTGGAAGACTGAGGGCTGTTTCTTTATTTTTTGCTGGTGACTGAAAAAACTTCATTGCTGCTAATCAAATCTGACAATTGCGGGTGGTTTGAGTATCAGGATTATGGTCAGGTCTGTCCCGATACTTTTGTCCATTTGTCCGATTGTCCTTTAAACTGAGCTGCTTCGTGAGCTGGCTCATTTTTCAGGTTCTGTAAATAGAAGGCTTGTTTGGACATGAATCGCACAGTGTGGCCATGGAAATCATTTCTGGACATGAGTTTGAGAAACATGTTTGAAGTTCTCATACAGCATGAGGATTTTTTTTTTTGTCTTTGTACTCAATGAAAGCATTTACGACGTTGCCCAGAAAGAGAACAAAAGCTATTTGTTAATTAAACAAGTGTATAGTAAAGTTAAAAATGTTCACATGAGAGCAGAGGTAGATTAAAGATACGCATATTTTGTTATCAGCTTCTGTTTACTAAAACCTACTTTTATTTATTGTAAAAAGTATGTTTAAAATATTGCATAATTTAAAATCCCAATGAAAATGTAATTATCTGAAGATAATTGATTGAAACGGTAGCTTCTCGCATAAGTTGCCGGCGACCATATTTTTTTTATTTTAATTTAATTTTTTTATTTAAATTTAATGTAAAAAAAATAATAAAGTCAGTTTATTAGGTACACCCTAATGAGCTCCAAAGCAAGAATTTCTGCCTTTTCAAAGATAATCCAAGGCTTGTCAAAGCAATCTTTTTTTTTTTTTTTTCCTCTCTCGTTCTGCCTCTCTGTTTCAACTCCAAGGAGAAGCTGGCAGTCAAACAGTGAGATCATTCACACTCTAAAGTACAGAACAGCTAAGCAAAGATGGAAAAAGAGCATCACCGTCGGTGCGACCGAGTCCATGACTAAGCATTCCTTAACGGAGACACGGCCTTTTAAAAGTCACCGCGTGTTATGAAGCTTTTACAGAATCACCGTTGGACCATCAGAGGTGAGAAGGACGAAAATATGAGAGTTGCTAGGCGACAACAGGACACTTAAGCAAAAAGTCCTCCGAGCGGCGGCCAGATTCATAAATGTGATAAATCAACTAAAGACTGAATTATTTTCTGCCTTGGAGGTAAATGAAAGCAGGGGAGTCATTCGAGGATGAATTTTAGCATTTGATCCGTTCAGGAAAATCTTACTTTGAGCGTGAGGCTCAATTGCGAGTTGCCAACTACAAGTTTTTTCGTGTTCAACCTCGTCGCCCAGGGGGGGAGGGGGGATGGTTTTGCTTTATCGTTCATTTGGGTCCTTTCGGTCAATCATCTTTATTCGTTAAATATTGATGAGGCTTTGCGCAAAGCGTCGCCGACACCTGTGAAAGGATCTTCATTAGCATTCAAAGAGAATCCCTCTTTCAAAAGCACACATGTTTTATTATTCAGGCCCGTTACATGGAGGTGTCTACACTGTAGTGGACGAGCTTGATCTGACAAATGAAGCGCTATAAATATCGTGGAAGAACTTGACACTTTTTGTAATCAATACGGTTTTATATCCCATGAGAGAAATATTCACTTGTAAATAAGGGACGCTTGGGGCCTACAGTTTTGCACGATAACTATTCATACATAACATTAATTTTAATTGGGGATACTATGAACTATTCTAGACATCCCTTTGTCATTTTTTCAAACAGAATCAAAACTGTCCTTTTTTTTTGCCTCTCGATATAATGTGCAGGTGTGCCTAATATTCGGGCCGGTCTATTTTTAAAAACCTGTTTGCAAGATCTCTGAATCAGAGTGCCAGCCGTACATAGCAGATGGGGGAGACAGTTGAGATGGATCAAATGGTCTTTGTCTTACAAGTAAGCACACGCAGGCATTCGCATTGTGTCAAGAAGTGCGGGCAAAGATTGATGAATTCAAATCACCGATTGTTGCCATGTCAAAGTGTTCTACATACTGTCGCGTTGATCTTATTGCTCGTTTACGTCGATGGGTTTGAGCTAATGGAGCTCATTTTTAAAAGATTGACTTGTTGCTTGCTTCACTTTGGTGTATGTAAGATCTCCAAGAGTCATTTTAGAGCGACATAAGTGAGCTTGATGGCGCATTATTTTTAGCCCAGAGCGCCCCAATTTCAAGAAATATTAGACTCTTGCATAATCGGCATGTGCCGTCGTCTGAGGTTCAGTTTCTGGTTTTTGAAACAAATGAGGAAGATAGAGGAATAACGTGCACGAGACTTAAGACCAGGTAAAAACGGGTCTAAGTTGTGGCGCAGGATTGTGCGCTGCAATTTTCTGGACATGCACATTGAAGATGAATAATGATAGTCAAAACCGTACAAAATGGGTTCAATATTCTATTTGTCTCTCAGGGAGGTGGCCCAGATCGACCAGTTCCTGCAGGAGACTGCGGCGCGCGAGGCCAACGCCAAAGTTCGCCTGCAGCAGTTCATCGAGGAACTGCTGGACCGTGCCGACCGTGCCGAGAAGCAGCTGCAAATCATCAGTAGCTGCGGCACCACGCCCAACGGAAGCTTGGGACGCTGCAGTCTCCAGGGCAAGGGCAACGGACGCCAGGTAAGGAAAGCGTTGGAGTCGCAATTTCAATAGAATCAAATAATGATGTGAGAAAAGGCAGTCTCCATTTACAGGGAGACATAAACTAGTCTTGTTTATCTCATCCCACGTTGATTCAAACGAAACAGGCGAGCATGTCGCTTATTCAGATCATCATCCAGAATCTCGGAAGAGAGGGCTTGAGAGAAACAGAGAGAGGCCACCTGCTCTATTGCACAGATGGATGAGTTACCGTGGAAACCAGTTCTTGCTTCTTCTTCAAGGTTGTGATATGATTTTGGTGTCGGGCGATGATTGATTGCCATTGATTATAGGAATTTGAAAAGTTGAGTGACTGGAAGGAAAGTGACTCTATTTACCCTTCTTAGTTTTTATTCCGGGCGCAGGCTGCATTTTACATTTAGAGAGGGCAAGTTTTTATGTGTCGTTGTAGTTGCTCACATTCATGTACTGGAAAGTAGATCTGAATCCAAAAGCTCCGGCAGCACACAAACAGCTTCAGGGCAAAGCGAGAGTGAAGGTCAGATTGTGCTCACACTATTAAAAAAAGAAAAAACATCTTGTGATGAAGCTTTCTTAACGCTGCACTCGTGCTCCTGTAGCTCCACCTTCAGGTCAATGTAAGAAATCAATGCCACAGTTAAGTTGTGATTTGCTTTGGCTATTTTGCATATTTGTTTGTACTACTGCTGTAATAGAAAACATGAGTTATCGTAGCCTATATTATGTAATGTCATCAAATTGCAAATGAGGCTTCGGTATGATTTGATGTTTAGTTGTATTTAAAGCCTTCTAGCCACTTGGGAAGCAATTAAAGACGCAGCAGGAGAATAAAAGGTGTCTCCCGCCTACACGCAGCCCAGCATGCGTGAACACAGGTCGCGGCAGAATACACTTTGCCACATTATTCATACAACTTCAGACTTTCTTGGTTTTTTTTTTCTGATGTTTTTGTCCGCAGAGAAACTCCAGCATCTCTGGGAGTACAAGAGGCATCTACCAAGCATCTGAAAGACGCTCCTCTCCGAGTACGGGGTAAGATGCAGTTGTTTCTTCTCATTTGAAAAATAAATAAAATAATAAAAATGCAGTGATTGTCATATTTGTTGAGTTATTATGACTGGACAAGTACAATACACTCTGCCAGCTCAGACATACAAGAAGTCAGCAGGTTTGAAGAAAAACAACCAATTAGAGAAAGAAGGCGGAGCCTGTGAGGTGTCAATCATTTGTCACGTAGTTGCAAGCCCACTCCACATAAATTGCAACTTTATTCATGTAGAAAACAGTTTGGTGCACAGATGATGATTTGATCGAATAAAACAATGCTTTGTTTGTTTTGTAAAATTACTTTTTTTGGAATCTAAAACTTTATTCTTCTAATTTTGACTTTATCCTCACAAATTACAGCTGTATTTTGTAACATTGCACCTTTTATCCATGTCAAATTGCAATTGTATGACCTTATTCTCACCAATTTGTAACAATTCTGTTTTTCAAATGATCTTCTCAGTATGTACAATGAGCTCAATGACTGCTAATGTGACATCACACTGAGTGCACGTCACTTTCCCCCTAGTGAAAAGCAATCCGTCATTTACAAAGACACGTTCTATCTCAGGAACACCTGTCTTCTTCTGTGAGCTAAGAGTGTGACTGTACAAACGCATATCTTGGGAAAATACTGTGTTACTTCACACATTGACATCCAGTCACCGCGTGAGGTCCGACTGAGCCGCCAGTTGGGGTGCAAATGTTTCTTATTGGGACGTCACACACTTCCCGGCCTGGAGTTAGTCATGGAGACACGCGGTTGGGCCCATCAACCTTCTGTCTTAGTGATGAGCTCCTCGTCTTGGAGTAACTGTGCAACTGTTCTGTGACCTCAGCAGATATTTATACAACCAACATAAGCCTCGTCTTGCGTCAATGTGATTGCTATTTTTTTCTTTTTTCCCATACGATCAATCAGGTTGACGTTTCTGTTGACAAAAGTGATCATTTAAGTTCATAGATGCTATTTTTTTACAAATCATGAAATGATGAACAGAAGATCCCATTTGATCTTATTTGCTAACAAAAACAGCAGCACCACAACAGTCTGTCAGATGAATTAAAGTGAGACTCGCATCATATCGAAAGCTAGCTCTGATGACATATGGATTCAATTCTCACGATTTATCTCGTCATTTGTGATTACAGCGCATCGGGTCGGATCAAGTCGGTTTCGCAGGGTTCCGGCGGATACGACAGCGACAGTGTGGAGATGCACCCCATGGAGGAGTGCCCCGAGGCTCAGTACTACCACATGCAGTGCCACCTGAACGAAGTGGCGTACGAGCGCTCCCCTGGATGCGGCGGAGGGGGCAGGAACTGGGGGCTTCGCAAACAGGCCATCCAGAACTGGCAGCGGCGGCCTTACAGGAACAGCACCGAGGGAGAGGAAGGAGACGTGTCCGACGTGGGCTCTCGGACAACCGAATCCGAAGTGGACATGTGGGAGCAGGAGAGGAGAGCGGTGGCGGAAGTGCAGCAGCAGTCAGGCGCCCCCTACCCTTACCACGGCAGGGCCGGATATCGAGCCAACGCAGGTAACAAGGTTATTATAGGTCACCAAAACTGCTAAAATTAGAAGAAACTATTTAGACAAATTGTTTTAAAAAACAAATCTAAGAAACTATACCTCTTACGTTCTTTAACTAACTAAAGTTCACTATAATTATTGAGAAAAATGTCGTCCTTGTTAATTAATGTCATATATGAGCTTCCGGGGTTGCTTTTAAATATATTAATTTTAGTATTGTTGTGCATCCATAGAGAACTAGGAAGGAATTCTTATTTCAGAATAGTAGTTTCCTTTATTTCATTGCAAAATACTTAATAACGTTTCCCAACACTTTACAAATATTAAAGAAAAATGAAGCTAATGTGAAAACTCATAAATGCTAAACTAAAACAAGGCAAAAAAAAAAAAAAAAAACGCTCTAGAAATTCATTAAAACTACCTGAATTTAAAAACAAACAAGTAAGTCAGAAACAAAAACTAATTTGAATGATTTTTTTTTTAAACATTCCCAACTATTGGGTTTTGGGAAATCCTCCTAATATGACTTTATAATTTATTTATTTTTAAACTTCATCAAATTCATCCCCCCCTTGACTTCCCAGAAGAATGACTTGATATCCTACTTTAAGCCACAGTGCCACCTATTGGTCTATTCGCAGCATAACAACTAAGCAGAAGCGTTTTTCGGGTTTCATACTCTTTCCAATGCAATAACATGACTCAAAATGTGCCGCCACATGGAAAGGACCCCCCCCCCCCCCCCCCCCCCATATGACAAACGTTTATGTCATACTCGACATGGTGTTCCTCTGACGTAGTTCCTTACCGGGAGATGTCTTTCTCAGATATTATCTATATTTGCATACACAGGTTTTTTTTTTTTCTCAGCAAATAACATGCATGTTATTTTTGGGTTCATTCTGCAGTCGTAAGTGTAGGCGCAGTGTATATGTGAGGAAAGCGAGAGTGTCAGCGGTGGTTCACAGGACTGATGGTTCGGAGCAGACGGCCTTGGATGAAGACGAAGATGAGTCACCATCTCCCTCCCATCAACGCCGATGCTTATTTTTGCTCTTCTTCGCAATCTGCACACACACACACACACACGCAAAGCTGTTAGGATCACTCTGCAAATGAATACCTTCACACCCATATATATCTACAATGTCTGTACATCCGTTACAAATGCAGCTCAATTATATGAATCAAATCAAATATGATTGGACTAAAAATATGAAATGTGTCCGAAAGGTTCCAGGACTAATGTTGATGTTTAAAACTCAAAGTCTGAATATTTTTGCTACGTTCAGTGCAGAAAATAGGCGAGACTTGTAACAGGTCGGGTTCCACGGTGTATGGATAAAATCGGAAAAATCGGAAAAATATTACTGTTGTGTACTTTTGAGGCGAGTGTAATGATATTACAGATGAAATCTTCTAAGATGAATAGAATCATTAAAGTTGAAGTCAATCAATGTCGATCGAAATAATTGTCGTTTAATTTGAAAATGGATTAATTGTCCATGAATAGTCATTTTTTTCCACAACTTTTTCATCTGTCAACAGGTCGAAGTGAAGGCGTCTACAGCAAACCGTGTCGCCACGAGAAGAGCCCGTCCAAATCCAACGAGGTGATCAGTCCGGAGATCCTGAAGATGCGCGCCGGTTTGTTTTGCATCTTCACCTACTTGGATACCAAAACGCTGCTGAGAGCTGCCGAGGTCTGCCGAGACTGGAAGTTTGTGGCCCGCCACCCGGCCGTGTGGACCAGAGTTTTGCTGGAGAACGCGCGCATTTCCTCCAAGGTTGGTTGACTATTCAACTCTTGAGTTCTAATTCAAAGATCCTGTTTTTTAATTTTAAGTCATTTTGGAATGGTCACAACGATGGCAAATCTTCTCTGTGTGTTAGTTGCTGGCAACGTTGTCTCAGTGGTGCACTCAGACGCACTCGCTCATCCTGCAGAACCTCAAACCGCGTCAGCGCGGAAAGAAGGAAACCAAAGAGGAGTACCTCAAAAGCACACGGTGAGCTGCAGAAAATAAAATAAAAAAATCCATTTCAATAAAATTATCAATCAACTTCTTTTCACATTCAATACATATTTATCAACCACCAGAAATACATAAAAGTTGCATTTTTGTTGTTATGCCTATCAGAGGGTGTTTGGAGGAAGGACTGGAGGCGCTGCTGAAGGCCACTGGAAGTAATCTGCTCATCCTGAAGATCTCGCATTGTCCCAACCTCCTGACCGACCGCTCTCTCTGGCTGGCCAGCTGCTACTGCCGAGCTCTGCAAGCCGTCACTTACAGGTCCGCCTTCGTATCGTTTGTTTCGCTCCCAAAGGTCAACCATTTTTAGCAACAAGATCTTATTTTCCTTCAAATTTTTCAAAATGTCTATTTCAGGAGTGCCACAGACCCAGTTGGACAAGAAGTTATCTGGGCCCTCGGAGCCGGCTGCAGAGACATTATCTCCCTGCAGGTGGCACCACTACACCCTTGGTAATTATGGCACTGAGAAGAAACACGAATTATGTTACGACATTATGCTATGACCTGATTTTTTTTATTTTTTTTTTCCGCTTTCAGCCAACAGCCGGCTCGTTTCAGTAACAGATGCCTGCAGACCATCGGGAGGTGCTGGCCGCATCTCCGTGCGCTCGGCGTCGGGGGGGCTGGATGTGGCATTCAGGGCCTGGCCTCACTGGGTAAGTGACAATTACATATTTTGGGCACCTCCGAGTTTCTATGAGACCTCCCTCAATCCAATATGAGAGAAAATGGATAACTTTTTGATGTTCTACTCTTCTTACAGCACGGAACTGCATGCGCCTTCAAGTGCTGGAGTTGGACCACGTGAGTGAAATCAACCAGGAGGTGGCAGCAGAGGTCTGCAGGGAGGGTTTGAAGGGCCTGGAAATGCTGGTGCTCACCTCCACTCCTGTCACCCCTAAAGCTCTGCTCCATTTCAACAGTGAGTTGGAAAGCAAATATGAAAGAAGCCATCCATTTTTTGCTATGATCTGACATGAAATCAAATAATTATCAGTCTTCATTCACTTCATGAGCATTCCTTGCATTGCGTGCAGGTGTGTGCCGCAACCTGAAATCCATCGTGGTGCAGATCGGTATTGAAGACTACTTTGAAGACCCCAACAGCCCCGAAGCCAGGAAACTATTTGATGAGATGGTCAACAAGCTCCAGGTAATAATCGACAGAATCGTTTGTATGTTTTTGAATATTCTGGAAGATGCCCGGAGAAGTTTCATTCTGGTTGCCCTTGACAACGCTTTCAGTTCAACCAACCACGTTTGGCAGACTTTTGTTCACTGTTCAGGGTGGTGTGTCAAATTTAGAACACATTTTTTTCCACTGCTCATGGACTTTAAATCTTCCATTTATTGACTGTGCTCTGCACCCACCTGCACAACTGTACTGCACATACGATCGACTTGCATTTATTTTTACTCCCGACTACACACAGTCCAGAATGCAATGCAACAAAACAAAAAGCTAATTTGATTTCACCTGATGCTGGGATCCATATATATATTTTTTGAAAATAAATACTCCTTATCTCTTATAGGCTTTGAAGAAAAGACCCGGCTTCTCCAAAATCCTCCACGTGAAAGCAGACAGTCTGTGCTAGCATCGTTTCATGCCGATTATGTTAAGAGACGTCAGCGCCGAACATCATTCAAGTCAAAACGAGGCTGCTCTGTGCGTGTGTATGTGTGTGTGAACAGACGTAACACTGAGCCGCCTTGATAAACCCGTATTGAGGCTCATTCATGCATAAGGAGACGTTTGTTGCGGGCAGAGTCATCTGCTGCACTGCTGTGATGACTTGATGTGGTCTCATGGCGGGCTCCTGATGACACAAAAAAAAACTGAGATTCCCTGCTTTTTGGATCAAGGTGACCTCTCAGAATGGAATCCCAATGTCCAAACACTTGGAGCAGGGTCACCGGACCACTCGCACACTGCTTGCTGTGGAGCCAAGGGTCACATTAAACTTTCCACTTGAGGTAAGATTTAAGGCCCGAGCCTTGAGACTGAATTGAAACTTGCAGCTTCAACTTCCTGCACAAGAAGGGTGCTTGCCTACTTCCTGGTTTGGCACTCATGCATTTCTTCTATCGTCGTTTGCTTTTTCGATGGGGTTTTTTTCTGACAGTTAAAAAAATGTCAGACAAACAGAGAACAGAACGCAAGATCCATTTTCATCTACAAAGCGGTGCCATTTGTGTCTGCCCTCGTTGCGGTGAGATTTTTTTTTAGAATTATTTTTAAAATCCGACGTGCCATTGAGGTGGGAATAATTTATGTCCTTCAATCACACTTCAGAATTCGATCGGCCTCGACTGCAGTAAGCGTAGTAAGATTCTGCTATCCGGGCCGCACATGAATAAACACTCAGTTGCCGCCTCGCCTACCATTTTACCGGCTTGTTTTATATTAACAACACAGGCGGGGTTTTCATACAAATATTGAAGTAGTTTCATCTAATATTTAATCTAATTTATCCAATTAGTTTTTTTTAACAGCGCCTGAAGAAAAACAACCAATCATGTTTGATTAAGGAGGTGTTAATCCTTTGCCGTGCACTTGCAAGCAAACCCTCGCAGTATGCCGCATAACATCTTGTGATTGGCAAGAAGTATTTAGCCTCTCACCCAAAGTTAGCTAATGACAACAAGAAATATAAAAAAATGATGGATGGCCATTTTGTATTGAGCAAAAGATAAAAGCAGGATGTTTGAATGTGTGAATGTTTCTCTCAGCATTCACACAAAAGCGCCTTTTTAAACATACTCAGTATTTAGTTCTGTTCTTTGTGTTTCCTGGAAAAAAAAAACATGACTGGCAATTTTTATTTTAGGAGAGCAATGATATAAAAACCTGGTTGTGTCTTCTTTTACCAGTGGAAAAGTACAGACAACAAATTGAGATTTTTTTTTTTTTTACCCGAGTGAGTACCATGCAGTGGAAAACTGACAAATTTTGAGGAGCAGGAGTAGCTAGCAATACTTAAAGCCGTCTATAGAACCAAAAGTCAAATTCTCTTCTGCCGCCACATCCATCGTATTCCAACGTGCAATATGAAGTTCCAGAAGCTCATCTTGGGGCAAAAGCAAGTGCAAGACTTTTGTTTTCTAGCTCACACGCCAACCAATCATTAAATCACGACATTCCTTTATAAGCATTTCAACACTTTCAGGGATTTGATGTTTTGTTTTGGAGTCTGTAAATATTATTTTTGCTGGTGTAAGCAGTAAGGGACCCAAAAAGTTATTTTCATTGATCAAATTTAATCAATTTGCTGATTAATTGGTTTTTGGAATTTTATTTTGCCAAATATCAGAATTGGCAATGGCTTCAAAGAATTCATGTTGCTTGTACCCCAGTTTTTTATTTATTTATTATTTAATCAATGCTAGTCTGAAAAAAATGGTCCATGTTTAGGGACACAATACACTTGTTTTTACATTTTCGACAATCCTGCCTTTGTTGTTGGCTACTTTGTACATAAAATGTATGCCCCCCACCTCCCCCACAAAAAAAGAGAGAAATATCAGAAGGAAGAAAAGAAAAGCATCAACATTTGGTCAGCTGGTGGAAGACGCTGATTGTTTACATTGTGCGAGCATTCTCTAGTTGTGTGACATAAGAGAATTATATGATGTAAAACAGTCGTGTTCAATTTGTGTCTTAGATACTTTATATTAAATGTGCACCATTCACATAGAGGTGGAAATTATTTAAAGAAGATAAAGATGATAACGCCGCTATTTATTTCTATATATGTATATATATATATTTAGGAAAAAAACAACATGTATAATGTTGGCATGTTTGTGTTGAAGCATCATTAAGTTGCCTTTTAAATGTTCTGCTACTGTGGCAAGAAATGTGACGTTCAACAGCTTCAATTGCTTGCGGTTTGACAACGTTTCTTTTTAGTTGACTGTTGTTGCACTATAGTGAGAGAAAATATAGAGACATAGTATATATACAAATATATTACAGATGTTTATGAAGAGTGTTGTTTTTAAATGTCGGGCTGTTTCTTTGTATTGGACACAATGAAATGCACTTTTATTTGAATGATCATCAGCCCATTGAGAACTTAATCATAATACACATTGGCATTTTTCATTGATTGCCAAGTGCTTTTTCAATTCATTGCTAATATCACCTTGATGATATTTGCATATATAGTGTGAGGCCTGCTGAAGATTTTCCGCCAATAGCAGGTGCCAGATAAATCCACTTTTTCAGCATTTTTTTTTTATTTATTTAACTGATGAACCAAATGTCACCATCACGCATTAACCTTATTGTCAAATTGTACAAACTGTACATACTTGGGCCTCATGTATGAACGATTGTACTCTGCCTGTTATTCTGAAGCGTATTTTGCATATTACCTCAACACTTATCTGGGTGATTAAGTGTGTGCGTGTGTGTGTGTTGCAAAGGCTAACATCCATGAACTCCATCCATGATTGCAAAAAAAAAAAAAGTCTTGACGGTATCAAAACTGATGATAACTGCAATAGATGGTTTTATTT
The DNA here is from genome assembly GCF_054491065.1 of Syngnathus leptorhynchus. Classification (NCBI taxonomy): domain Eukaryota; kingdom Metazoa; phylum Chordata; class Actinopteri; order Syngnathiformes; family Syngnathidae; genus Syngnathus; species Syngnathus leptorhynchus. The sequence continues at coordinate 14,557,802 of NC_141199.1, read as the reverse complement.
CTCATTTGTTGTCATCAATAAACCCGCTTTAAAATATGGAGTTTACTCTGAAATTCATTTGTGTTCATCTTGGTGGCAAAAAGCCAAATTGATATTTTGAAGTACCCTTGATGATTTTTTTTTTTTCAGATTTCCAGGCTAATTGCATGGACACGATTGGTCTTAAAAGCAGCGATGGCAAAGCATCGGGCCTAGGGGGTGTTATAGGGCCGTCAGAAATCTGACAAAAGTGGGCGTGGCTATATTGCTGAGCAGAAAGGGTGGATTTAAGGTAGGTAAGTACTCAAAAAGATTGATCAAATTGAAAATGCTACCTCTCAAGTGTAGCGTATTAAGATGCTAATAAGTGAGAAGTGTATTTTTTTTATCAAAGCTTTTGTCAATCTCCATCAATTTTAGCTGCCATCACTTTTTCTTGTTTCTGGTGCGAGTTGATTCATGACCAAAAATAGTTTAGGACAATGATGACAGAACAATCTTGTGAGATGATAATAAAAGCTTTTAATTGGTTGAAAACCTCTTAGTTTTTATATCCATACACACACACGCATATATATATATATATATATATATTCATATATATATATATATATATATATTCATATAATATATATATATATATATATATATATATTCATATAATATATATATATATATATATATATATATTCATATAATATATATATATATATATATATATATATATATATATTCATATATATATATATATATATATATATATTCATATATATATATATATATATATATATATATATATATATATATATATATATATATATATATATATATATAACAACATTAGGGTACAGAAGGCACTTACATTAAAAAAAACAAGTTAAATCACGGTTGCTGTTATTAAAGACATTAGATGATAGTTTCTGTAAATTAAGAAGTATCGTTTTTAACATAGCACCATTGGCAACCTTTCAGCATTTCACCTGACATACAATGTGGCAGGATTTGTATCTACATTACAGTAAAAATATTACCAAAAGTAATAATGCCCACCATATATATTTATAAGACTATAAATTAAGCTGTAAAAGTTTTATTCTTGTTGGGTTTTTTCCCCCCTCCACAGCTGTTTTCTCTTTTTTTTTTTTTACATTTTAGGCTTTGTGGTGTCAGCAGCTTGCCAGTCCTGGTACATCTCCACCAAACGGTAGGCCTCTCGCTGTCCGGACAACAATGCACCATGGGTAGTGGAATAGTATTTGCGGTGGGTAGCCTCGCCAGCAAAAAGGAGCTGCAGGGCCTGAGTAAATAAATGAGAGATTTAGAGCAAAGATGACATCCGTGTCAGTGTGACAAATATTATTTCAATGCCTAGTTGTTGTTTTTCCATAATATGTTCTCAGTGCAATGTTTTCGAACAAATGTACTAACTTAGAAAAAAAAAAAAATGTCAACAAGCTAGCAATTGTTACCGGAGCCTTGGTGCTGTTGGCGCTAGGCAGTGGCATGGCTAGCCTCTCAAAGTCTCCGCCACTGGAGCCTACCCTGGTAAAGGAGTAGGAGCCTCGAAAGTATGGGTTGCTACCCCAGGAGGAACGCAGGATACGCCGGGGCTTTGGAATGTCAGGGTTCCCTGAAGATAAAGACTATTAGCATCATCAACTTCCAATTTTTATTATTATTTTGAAGGGTGAATGATGTTCAGTTTGTGTGCTTGAAGCATGTTATTATGTTGTGTTAGTAGTTCTAATTCCTGTTTCTCTGAGCTTTGTTGCTTCAAGTGGTTTTTGAGAGAAATTAAAACGTGTTTTTCAAAAATCTATTGATTAAAATCATCGTTAGTCAATCGCCGCTGGTGCTGGTATATGCTCACTTTTGAGCTTGACTAGCAAGAAAAGTTAAAAAAGTAAACCTAGGTGAGCTCATTAATGACAGGTGTCGAGTAGTTCCTCTTCGTTTGCTCTCAGCCTATCAGAACGCGTCTTACTCCATCATCACCTGTGTCATCTCTTTGAGTCGGCCATTTTTGCTGCTACATGTGTAAATGGCAGTCCACACGACAAAGAAGGCTTTGCTAGCCAAAGGTCTAGCCATAACACCTTCTTAACTCATCTGGTAAGCTACTTCATTATGTTTTCAATTTTCTGTTCACTAAAAGTAATTTCAGTCAATGAAAGGTGTTTGAGCCAGTGTGCTTAAACATTTGATCACATTTTAGCAACAAGGCATGGTATGATACTGGCAAAAGAATTCTTAGCGGGAAAAAAAACTATGCTTGGAAAGAGCGTAATGGCTCCTTCACCAACAAAGTTTTAACTCATTTGCTTTGCAGAATTTTTTGTTGTTGTTGTAAAAGCTAGTGCCCAAAGTTTGTAGTGATGGCATTTTAGCATGGTTAAGCTAATACAAGCTAATACAAGCTAATACTGTCATGTCTAAGATTTGTTTACATTGAAGGATTTGATGAATGAATAGAATTACTTATGTAACATGGGATTATGATTATGTAAAGGCTAATTTCTTGGTGTTGCCTTGTTAGCTGTGTTGTTGCAGAACACCGAAAATTAACTAATCAAAACAGAATGGATTAGATGTTTTGCTGCCATTTTGTGGCATCTACAGGCAATTGTAAACCCCATTTTGTGGGTTGAGGGGTGTTCATTAATAATAATGGTTCATTGTACTTGTTGCTCATTAATACAGCTAAAAGTACACTCACTGCAAAGTAAGCTAAGTTTAATCAGATGTGATCATGTCGAATGTTTACGGAAAACGTTGCCAGTGCATGTGAAAGTTTTATGACTACCGTGTTTCTAATTACAGTTATAATTTCTCACGTGTGTGTATTTATATAGTGAAATTACAAACAATTAAAAGTCTTGCCTGGTACAATTTGTCGAGGTGTGTGATGCACTGTTGGCTGGGCAAATACTCAATGAGTCATTATGTCATCACTCATGTACTTTGATTATTACAGTGTTGTTCAACCTGATCTTGTCATTGAGCTTATTCTTGAGCCCTGCTACCATGTGTACATGGCGATCGGGTTGGAAAATGAACATTATTTTCTGTAACATGCGTGTTTATAATATTTCTTACTGCATGAAAGGAAGTTCTTTAGCCAAACCCGTCACACAAGATTTTTGCTTACGGTCAACAATCAATAAAATGTGCCGTGTTTCCAGTTCAATGTAGATTGTGCAAATGATATGACTCCATAAAGAATGTAAATATTTTGATAGCAGTATGATTCATTTTCTGTCAACAACAAATGCTCATCGGCTTTTCTGACCTGTAAAGTGCCTGAGCAGCTCTGTGCACGTCTCAGCTACAGTTTCATCATCGCAGCGCTCCATACAGAGAGCCTCCTCGCCACAGATCCAGCCGCTCAGCATGTAGCCATAGCGTTCCGGGGGGTAGAGCACGTCGAAGCTGCAGATCTTCTTATACCACAGCTCCTCGGGGTAGGTCGGCTGCTCAAGCTGGGCCTCGTCTTCCCACACAAACTGAATGCTGTTACACTCGGGACTCCAGAACGGTTCGGCGTACTCCAAGAAAATCTTATCTGTGGTGCTGATGCCCAGCTTCTCGATGGCCAGCACTTTGTCCTCAGGTAGAGAAGGTGAGAACATGGCCTCGTGGTTGTGCTTTAACAAACCTAAGGAAACTGTCACGATCACGTGGTCGGCCATTATCCACTCTTCGTCTTCGCACTCCACGCAAACGGGGTGCCCGGCGTCGAGGGTGTTTCGATTGTGGTTGTTGTTCCGGTTTGTGTCGTCCCGTCGGGCTGAGTAGTTCCAGTGGATGCAGCGGACTGGTTTGTTGAGGCAGATGGTGTGAGGGGGGATGTCCCTGGACAGGAGCGCCACGATCTTATTGAAACCTGTGGGAATGATGTAATGCGCGCCGGGGATCTCTGTCCACTCGCCAAACTCGCTCAGAGACACCTCGTCCATGTTGGGAGAGCTGCTTTCGCAACTTTCAACCTAAAGAAAGGTATTTTACAACATTGCTTAGTGCATGGAAGGAAGTTATTAAAAGAAGAAAAAAAAAAATACTAGCTTTGAGAAAGAGAAATGACAAGTTGTGCCACAGTTGTGAAAGAGGGCATTTGGTGGTGAGGCCACATTTCTATGCGTGCAAACCTTGAGGTATTGCTGAAGCATGGACAATTTGAGCTTCTTGGTGCTCTCGGAATCATCTGGGTCCATCGTAATCCGTTTGCGCACAACATCTCGCGTAAAGATGCCAACGCTGTTCTGGCTTTCGGCGCCGACAGGCTTCCCGTGTTGGAAGAACTCCTGAGTCTGCTCGTACACCTAAAGCGAGACGGAGAGTCATCAGTTTGTGAAAAGAGGAAGAAGGATGTGAAGAGGTCAAACAAGGAAGAAAACCACGGAAGTGAAGCCAAATCATCTGCTGTCCGTCGAGCTGGGCCTCCACGAGTGAACTGGAGTCACTGACAGCTGACATAGTGGATTTGAAAAGTCTACACACCCCTTTTGAAAGGGTTTTTTTGTGATATAAAAGAATAAATTGAGACTATTTTACAGAAATTGAGCTTTCATTAGAATTGACAGCTTTGTTTTTCTGCTAAATTACAAGTTCCAGTTTAGAACAATGTTGTGGTGAAGGCGGAGTTGGATAGAAAGGTCAACTCCGACTGACTAGCACGGAACTAGTATGTCTGACAAAAATACTGCTGTGCTGACATCTGCACTTATTTTGAATGTTTTTTTCTTTTTTTTTTTTTATGGCTTTCCTAACATGCTTGAAGCAAAAAAAAAAAAAAAAAATGCCAGGGTAATAACGCCAGTCCATGTTGACAACCTGGTAATCTGCTACAATCTGGTTTTGGTGGTTTAGTGTGTGATGTTTGCTAAGAAAATAGACAAGTGCTAAGGGCAAAAATTCAACAAAGAAAGGGTAGTGTGTGTGTGTGGTTGTGATATTTGTGTCACTAACTGTTTTCCCAGATGTGTGGTGCGCCCATGATTCAGAAAGAAGGGCTCTATTATTTGCTAAATACAAAGCTTTGACTGTCATTTAGGTCTTGTCGCACAAGCAGGACAAAGATCTTTGATTGGTCTTTTATTAGATGTTCAGGGCAGGGACAAGATATGATAACTTGCGCCATGGCGCGTGTTTATATCAGTGGAGCGATCAGCTTGGTAACAACAAAACAAATGTGCATTGTTCAATGTTTTTGTGGGGGGGGGGGGCACTAACCGTTGGCTTGTGCTGTTTTGGTGCTCCAGTAGCTGTTTTAATTTTAATCTATTGTCGCACTGTGGAAGGAGAACACGAAAGGAACTATTTTAATTGCCTTAGCGCCATCAATAGTTTTATGATTTGTAATTAATTCTCAATGTCACCAAAGTTGAACTTATTACAGCTAAAATTTCCTTCTACTGTTTTTGAAATATTACAATTTACATAAAGAGGTCGTTGACATAAGTCGACTTTACGATTCAATGTTTAGGTATGATTCCGAGAACGTGTTACTTGGGTGCTCTGACCTCATTGTAGAGATCACTGAACTCCTCCACCAGGTCTTTGGGGATCCTCTTGCCAACATTGGTCAGATAGTGCGCGACACCGTTCTTGCTGTACAAGCTGATGCGCCCGACGCTCGTCTCGCCATCCGTGGTGTGCTCTAGCAGCCCGTTGTCCTCGGCTAAGTGGTACACCGGGTTCCCGGTGCCGCCGTGAATCCACGTGGCTCCTAACTCCAAAGCTGTTTCACCTGCAAGACAAAACGCAGCAGTCAATTTTTTGGGGAGAGACGCTAACGCCGTTCAGACTTCATACATTGACAGTGTCGTGTTCCAGACAGATTTACTGTGTCGCCCGAGGCTCGACTGAAGTTTTTTGTTTTTGCAACAAAATTGTTTCTTCTATGAACTAACAAATCAATAAAGTATATGCAGTAAATATTTGCACTACTCGATACTACTTTATTCTAAGATAGATAGAAACATACTTTATTTTATACTTTATCGATTGTTCTTGAGTAGTCACCGATACCAAGAACTAATACTTCTGATACCAAAGGTTTCCCCCAAAAAATAAAATGAATGACTATGTTCTAATCTTCCAATTTTTATTGACTGGTCGGACACATTTTGACATTGTGAGTACCTATATGGTGAAATAAGCCTGATGTCAGCACCGATACCAATACCAGATACTTTATGTACCTTATGCCAATCATGTAATGTGGATGCCTGAATCGCTGACTGCATTATGTTACACAGTCATCCAGTTTGGTGGCTTTTAAGTGTCACTGTGTTTGCGGCGGGCTATAATTGCTGCTTGCTGGAGCCAAGAGCAAGTATCACATAATGCTTATTTTATGTGCAAGCATTAATTGGTTAGCCAAGATCTGGCTTTTGTCAACATGGAGCCATATTTTGTCTTTTCTCACCGTGCTTAATACTTTGAACTCTCCCGCCGATGTGGTCTAGGGCCTCTAGGACTGTGACATCAGTGAAGCCCCTCTTGAGCAAGACCTTGGTTGCAGCGAGTCCGGCCAAGCCAGCGCCGATCACGACTACTCGAGGCTGCCGAGGAGTGCGCAGGCCGCTACTAAGGGGATCATCAGCGCCGTCTGAGGAGATTTCACAACTTTGCATGCCGTCCAAACTCCTCTGCTATTTGGGCTGTATGGAAAGGATGAAGGAAAGTTTTGACTCAGCTTGTGTCAGAAGGTAATTGCCGTTCGCAATTGAGTCATCTGGTTTTCGCAATCTGTGATGATAAGTCAGACTCGAGTATGAGTTGTTCAAAGGAGGTTTGGTTCGAATTTCCATTTGAACTGAAGTCCAACACAGCAAGAATTAAAAATCAAATGTTTCTCTTTTCAAGACGCGAGACATGCAAACTCAAAAGTGACAGTCGCGACAGCTGACGCATTAGCATGCAAGGTGCGGGCTGAACACGAGCTGACTGAGTCGAGTCACGCCGCGTAAATTTGCCGAAGCACCTATTTGAGATTATTTTCATATGGCCGTCAACAAGAGCACATATGTGTTAACCATGCTTATCTGAACACGTGATTATGGCACTGTTACCATCTACCGGGATGTGGGTCAGCCTCCTCATGGATTTATTGAGCGGTGGTCGTTTTTATGGAAAGAATAATGCAATAAAATCAAACTGTTTGGTAATTCTGCTTTGGCCTTTTGTCCCAGACTTGCAAATATTTTAAACGGAAACTTATCAGTTGGTCGGAGAAGAGTGTGCCAAAGTAGACGAAACAAATGGTTGCCTTACTTAAATATAAAGGTGTTTTTTTTGGGGGGGGGGGTGCATTTTTCCCTGAATCTTCTGTTTTTCAGTGGTTTATTTCAAACATACATAAGTGTCCCATCATCTAACTCCCCAGTTGGATTGTGTAAAAATGAGGTACCAGACTCACTACTGCCTCCACAGGTCACAAACTGTACTTTGACGTAATCACGTGATCTAATTACAAAAATGGTTCTTTGGGATAGTTCAGTCGTGCTGGGTCTCAAACTCAAATGACCTATACGTAATCCTTATGTTGATCAATTATTTTACTGAATTAAAAAAGGAATGCTAATCTGAAGAATGTGCATTCTGGAATGAATGATGCTGACAGAACCAAAAGCAACCTCTCGCTTGTAATTTCGGGCTTGGTTAATACTGCCGCCACACTCTTTACACCATCACGGCAGATTAATGTGTGGGCTGGCCTTGGGTGGATCGGGAGCTCAGGGTGAGGTGGTGTAAGGAGGGCGGGGGGGGGGGGGGGGTTACCACTGACCTAGAAATGGCAATCTACAACACATCTGCTAGCGGCCTTTTGATTTTTTTTGTTTGTTTTTTTTTCCCTCCAAAGAGCACAATCAGCCTTTCTTACAAGTTAACTCCTGTCCCCCATCTCTCTCATTTTTAATTCCAGCTGCATGCACAGTCACATCTGCGGTTATTTTGGAGACCCCGTTTGTACGACAACAAACATGTCCTTTGCTGCATCGAGCGAGAACAAAAAAAAGAAAAAAAACTTCTTAATCTCAGCTGCTTTGTGTCAAAGGTTAGACATTCCACACTTTTGCCCTAGGATAATGGAATGTCATGTAAATACACAGACATGTGTGCAATAAAACACAAACGTGTGGAATATTTCTTTATTGTAAAATTACAACTTTATTCCCGTGAGGGTTGGGTTGTTTTTTTTTGCAACATGTAATTTTATATGTCTGAGTGAAGTATTCAGTTACTTTAATGTAGTGTGGCTGAAACTGAAGAATACTTTAGGTGTTTAATAATCCAATCTGAATTGTTTGACAATATACATCACACTTTTGATGATATATGGGTTCATAACTGATTTCGCAATATTCTTCCTTTGCTTGGTTTGACAGTAATAACTAGCGAAGGGCGACTAACACTCCAATTACGAGTACCAATATCAGGCCGATACTAGCCTTATTTCAAGGTTTTGGGTACTCGTAAACGATGCTGATACTAAAGGCAACAAAAATGCATTGAGTAAGTTTCTCTTGCTAATTGTTGCTTTGGCCATTTAACACATCATCATTATTTGTTTTTATTTATTAGTATGAAATGTTAGAGATTTGGCCAAGTGATACCAACCGAATAAAGAACAATAATCAGCAACAGTAGGCATGAAAAATTATGAATCATTTATTCCAAAGAACAGCAATAAATGAATCGTGTCCCAGAAAAATAAAATAAAAATCTGACCTCGTCAGTCGTTCTTAGACTGGTAATAGTGGGTTAGAAAAGGGTGGCAGACAAGTGCCACGTAGAAACTGCTGTGCCACAGTGGCTATGGACCACCAACGCAAGTGGACTGAGATTTCACATCATCAGCACACAGAGCATTTTGTTTAAAAAAAAAAAAAAAACTGACAATAAGAGAAACATGCTGCGCGTACACGCCGAACCAAACAGTTAAATAACTTGTGTTGTTTTTTTTAAGTAAAAACGAGTGTCATCAATTTTCTACTCCAAAATCTTTTTGTGTGTGACATTGTTGTTAAAGTGCAGACGCACAATAGCAGCGATAAACAAAAAGAGCGCTTCTGTTTATGTTTTTTGTTTATGTCAAGTGACACGCTGGTCGCGGGGGGTTGGCGGAGAATGACGAGCGCTCGTGTAGTGTTTCAAGCCGGACTTACCCCGAGTGTCTCGTCGTCTTGACGCCGCGATAACGTCGGGCTGTGGCACCGCCGGCTCGCCTTTGTGCCAATGCTTTGCCTCTACACCGGCTCCGTTAATATATGTATGCGTGCAAACCAGAAGCAACCAGTTTTGTGCAGAGTCGCTGCTCACTCATTGGTTGTACACCAAGTGCGCTGTGACGTCACGGACCCACCCACCCACTGCGCGCACACTCATTTGCGTGCAGCAAACACAAACAAACCCCCTGCCTCCGGACTTTCAAATAGATGACATGGAACATATCTAGGAGAACTAATAATTATTTTAATGAAAAAAACAAATCTAACTTGGTTTTGTATATTAACTTACAGCTGTAGATTACATAGAGAGCATCCCTTTGGGATATCAGTCAGGTCAGGTCAGGTCAAGGGATACCAGGCAGAGGAGCAAAGGTTTTACTGGCCTTTGGATACTAAAATCAATGTAGTGCTCTATCCTTGATGCCAACCCACCATCCAAGATGACCCAATAGTGTACTATAGTATTGTCAAACGTTTCAACAGGACCAGAACTGAATTATAACCTCAGGGAGAGCAATAGATTCTTTGGACTGTCTCAAATGCTTAACAATGTCCCAGAGTTCAATGCCAACCATTGCTTGAAAACGACCGGAAGTACCTGTGGCAATGAGAAAATTGGATGTTGTATTTGATATCATTTTCTCTATTAGAACAAACCGAAATCTGTACAATCAACTTTATTAAGGAGCAAATTGTACAGTTAAAAAAAAAACTCAGAATTTGTGATCAGATGTTTGGCTGTATTTTAGTGTTGGTGCATGTGTTAACATAGCTGTCCTTTACAACCAAAAAAATGATAGGCTTAATTCTAAGTCCTTAGAATTTCAGCATCACTGCAACTGGGTGTGCCTCTTGCTCAACCATATGCAAAACATGTTCACATACTACCAACATTTCAGCGTAAACCACATTTTAACTAAGCTTTTTTGTCTAATACATGGTTTGGTAATAGATCGGTGATAGTTCCATACAGTGTCGTTTTGCGTGGTGAAGGAGGAAATCCTTCAGGAAGTAGACTGTTGTTTTTTTGTTGTTGTTTTTTTTGTTTTTTTAGTGGCTATCCTAAGTTGCTTTGGCTAAACAGGTTGAGTCATTTATCAGCAGTGAGTCATGATTGCATCGTTGCACATCGAAGACATTACCAGACTTGATCTGGGTGTGACTATTGAGTTACTATTGAATTTTATCTCACTTGGTTGCCTCCCATCCTGTCCTGGGAATAGTTTGGTCTGGCCTTTGTTACAAGGACAGTCGTTCAGAATATCAAAGGCTCTGTTTGTAAACTCGTCAGGTAAAAGCAATTGTCTTTTGGGATGATTGTAATAGGCTATTTATTTTCGTATCATCAGTGTGCAGACCTAATGCAAATCAGTTTAGTAAGGACAGTAAATTTAAATGACCTCTGGTTTTTAAAGAGCTCAAATGGGCCAATTTGACAGTTTTTCTCAGTTGCTTTGAGACATTTTTCTGATCATTTATCATGCGGTTTATTTCTTTGCAACGATTTGCAAATTTTTTGCTATGTCCATGAAAATTGTTGATCAAAATGTAAGGCTTTGTGAAGTTTTATCACATCCAACACAGTTTTGCCATTAGTTTATATACAGTGCATATTAAGCTTGTGTACCTCCTCGCTATCTAGCCAGCTAGCTTGTTTGATTAGTAGCATCTTTGGCTAAAGCCAAACAGTAGCAGCGGTTTTACTTTCGGAACCTAGCTAGCAAGCTAGTTTGATTCGAAGCATCTTTGACTAAAGCCAAAAAGGATTCGTAGATTCTTTTTTTTCAGACAAAAAGGAATCTACAAATAACTTTCAGAAGACATTTTGAAGCTAATCAAAATAAAGTCAAACGGTGGCAGCCATTTTTACTACTTTTGACATATCTGGTCAAACATCACAGGAAAAATTGCTTAATTTTTTTCTATTTTCATCTTGTATAGCTCTATAACGGTTCACTTAATAATCACAGTTAACAGTCTGTTCCTCTGTCATTTCATATTCTCATTGTGGCAAGGCCCATGAGTCGAGTAGCACGCCGTTATGTTTTGATCTTCCAAACTATTAAGCAGAATACCGCTGGAGGTAAGGAGCATACTTAGTGTATACAGTTTACTAAACCTCGAGGCTGCATCCGAAAGGTCGAGTAAGGTCATCTTACTGTTCAAGATACTCAGCGATTCTTCAAAGACAGAATTATGTAATCACAACACTGTATAGTCCCTGTTTTTAGGGGGATGATCACATGCTTCTTTGTTGTCTCCATTACGTCGCATCCAATGTGATGTGGGCCGGCACGTGAATTTGCATGTGTTCTCCTCGTAATTGGAGTGGAGAGAAATGCAATTGCCTGATTGGTGCAAATCTTGGATCATGAGAAAGGCTTCACAGAGAGTTCACATTGTGAGTCTGCCCAGTGTTGGCTGACTGTATTGTCCACACTTTCCCACCTCCCTGTCGCACTACAGAGCGGCGAGGGAGAAAGTAGCTTTTCATTGACGTTTTCAGAAGAGGGGAAGTCAGTCAGCTGGCTCAAAGTGCCAGTCATGACCTCCAGCAATTCCCCAGCAACCATAAACGTGCGTGGAAGGTCCAGAGCGGATCACTAAGTACACCGCCATAATCGGTAAACAATTAATGAGATTTTTCTTCCAGTTGAAGTTTTTATTCTTGTGAGATTCTGTTTGCTGTCACGTTTGGGTATTTGAAGACAGTGACTATTTTCCGAACCCTCATAAATGTGATTTCCAACTTCCACCCATCCATTTTCTACTGCTTATTCAGTATTTATAAACCAAGCTTTTATTTATCCATTTGAAAAAAAAAAAAAAAGCTTTCATTTAAATCTGTAAGACAAGTCAAGTTTATTTATATAGCCATTAATGACGCATTTTTAATGGCTTCCAGGATCGCGGTTCACAAAAATCAACAACATCCCCTATCAAGGATTTTTCTTTCCTTAAGAGAAAATGGTGGGAAGAAACCTTGAGAAGGAATCACAGATAGAGGGATCCCCTTCCAGGCTGCCATAGAAGCCAAGTGGCAATTTTGATAACATACGATACCATAAATTAAAATAAATAAACAGTATGGGATTTTATAATGTATCTTAAAAAATGTGAGTCCACTTTTGCATTTCAAGGCTTTTTATTTTAATTTTAGTGTAGTTTTCTACACAATTTTCCTGTACTGTGTGTGTGTCTCTCTCTGTCTCTGTGCAACCTTTAATATAAATGTTTAATATTTAATTTTGGTGTAATTTTCTACAGCAGTTTCCTGTACTGTCTGTGTCTCTCTGTGCAACCTTGAAGAGAACCTCTCTAAACTAGAATGTCACTTCCTTTCCTGAGGAAAAAGAAATGACCTCACCAGCAACTGCAACACTGTGCCAAGGACATTACACACGCCTCAGCATATCTGGAACAAAATCAACTTCTCATTGGCGTGCAAGCATATAGTACATAATGCAGAGATGTTATCATGCATTTGTGTCGTCACCCTATTTGACTCCTCCTTCTGCAAACCCAAGTCATGCTCAAAGCCGGGCCAACGATTTCTGAGATCAGTTGTGGTTTCTCAACAAGGAATTCTATCTTATTTATCCATCTTAAATCTGTCTCTCTTTTCCCAAACACGTGCAAAAGTCTCTTTCATCTGAAATCCCATTTGACTGCGCTGAAAAAAAGAAAAAAAGTCACTCACTGCAAAAGAGCACGAAAAACGTTTCTTTTGAAAGCCTGCAATAGCTTAATGATTGAGTTGGGATGGAGTAAACGGAAGCAACATAATGGATGTGGTGTATTCAATAGGTAGCAGGCAAGCAGGCAGGCAGAGATAGACATGAAAAAGGAGGATGCAATAATAAATATAGCTTCCTGTCTTAACTTTGGCCTCAAAAGGGCAGCAACAAAATAACACAATATGTCCTGGCCCACTGTATTGTATCATCCGGTAGTGCGACAGTGGAGATGTGAAGGGGGGAGGACATCGGCGCCTGCTGCGTGCGTACACGTAGATTATTTTAGAAGTGCAGGAAAGGGATGAGTGGCCACCACCCTGGTGCTGTTATTGTGAGCGGCGCAGACAATGCAAGCCATGATTGAATAGATGAATCTGGATCAAATGTTAACAATTTTCAAAACAGGCCAAAATAGACAACAGACTGACAAATATATTGAATGATATTTACATCCAGATGTGTGAAACAAATCTGGACAGAGCACCTGTTGTTTGAAACCCCCTATTTTAAAAATGAGCAAAAGTATAAAAATTAGCATGACAAAATGAACCTAAAGTGAATCATGTTTAATATTTGAAAACACTACCGAAAAAGATGTCGCAAACCCTGACAACAAGGCCTTTTTTTTTTTTTGTCACTTCAAACAAATACATGAGGCTATTGTATTTGACTGTTTTACATTATTTTAGCATTTGGTAATTGGTTAGCTTTTTAAACAGAAAGCTCTGTTCTGGTTTGCATGTTCTCCCCGTGCCTGCGTGGGTTTCCTCCAGGCACTCTGTTTTCCTCCCACGTCCCAAAAACATGCTTGGTAGGCCGATTGAGTACTCCAAATTGCCCCTAGGTGTGAGTGCGAGTGCAGATAGTTGTTTTTTTTCTGTGTGCCCTGCGATTGGCTGGCAACCGGTTCAGGGTGTCCCTCGCATACTGCCCGATGACGGCTGGGATAGGCTCCAGCACGCCCGCGACCCCCGTAGGGACAAAGCGGTGCAGAGGATGGATGGATGGATGGATGGATGGATGGATGGATGGATGGATGGATGGATGGATGGATGGATGGATGGATGGATGGATGGATGGATGGATGGATGGATGCTCAGTTCTGCCCACGACTGTAAACAGGCCTGGCTGTAGTTGCCTCTGATAGTTACTGAGAAAACTAAGGTTTGTTAACTTCTATTACATGTACACTTGCGCCCCCTCGTGTCATAACAAATCACTGCGCTGGAACAGCAGCGTCAGAAGTATGTGTCTCGGCATCTGATTAGGCTTTAGCTACCTCAGCTCTATCCCAAGCTGCCCGCAACGATCCAATGCCCCTAGCACAGACATGGGCAAACTACGGCCCCCGCGGAGCCGTTTAATCTGGGCCTGCCAAACCTGAATAAATTGTATTAGAACACTTTTTGGGGTCATTTTCCCCTGGAGTGACTGCTTTTCCCCAGTAGATGGGGAAAAGGCACTGAGGTGATGGAAACTGTTCTTCCTGATAACAGCGTCGTCACTTTTTTTTTTAAATGCTGTTCAAAAAAAGCATTTGTATTCAAAAAGCACTTTTGGAATATCCATACTTTACTACCGACTACCGGACCAAGCAAGAAGAGCTGAGAAACGGGCCTACTTTCGAGGCCCCTACGCAGAAGGAGAAGGAGGCCTTGTTGGAGAAGATCAAACGTGACATTTTAACGGTGGAGGGCATTCGAGCGGTTTAAGAGTTAAGGTTAAAAGTTATTTTTATTCCAGGTAGAAGTAAATTTCTAACTGTTTTTTTCCCAAAAAACTCGCAGTCCAACAGAACAGGGGTATGGATACATCTTTTCTCACGGTCCAATAGCAACACTGCCCTCTACCGGGCACCTTGTTGTTAACTTATGGACTATATGGCCCTTTGCATTCGGATACATACACACGTGTGTGCGGATATGTTCACGATCTAAATTGTCCGTATGTGTGAACAAACTGAAATGTATCCGAAAAGAAAAGCAGATACAGTTAATGGGTTCGTGAACAAAATCTGAACATGTACTATTATTATTAACCACTAGGTGGAAGCAAACAGACATAAGTCTGGGGCCCAAGTAGGGCCATGTTTTATTACGACCACACTTAAGCTCATTTAAAAATAACAAAATGTACCCAAAAACATACTGCACCAAATCCCCATAAATGGACATTTATGTTCATTCAACTGGAAAAATCCAACAGAGAATATACAAATGCTGGCCAGTAACTGGAATTCAAACCCTGAATCTCAGAGCCAGATGCTCAGTTTGAATTGAATAACCAATCATCTATGTCTCCACTATATTACAATGAAATAGTTTTTGTGTTTACCAAAGGAAGTTGAAATTCACCACAGGGATAAGTCCTGAGTGTCAATATTAGCTGTAAGTCAATTGAGGTGATGAGAAGAAAACGAGTCATTTGACAGCCAGCATGGCTCAGCTAATGGAGGAAGTGTAACATGGTGATAATAGTGATCTTCTCTCCAATTCTTTCCAAAGAATCCTTCCTTTGAGTAGGTACCAAGCAGCCGCCTTCTCCATGGAGGGGAAGGAAGAGCAGAATCAGTCTGCACTCCTTCAATGAGGCTTTGTGGAAGCTGCCATCCTTCCCCCGCCGCCAACCCTTAGCAACCCATTCAAGAGTGTCACATGGGACATCTCACAAAGCCGCCCTGTCACTTGCACCCTCATTGACATGCGCTCGCAGTGACAACATTGGCCAATGGGCGTGCGCCTCCACTCCATTCAAAGGGAATGAAGTGCCGGACTGGGTGGCCAAAGTGTGGCTTCCTGGATACCGTGTTCATTTTTCTGGAGGAGGAAGTTGTGAGTTGGCAAAGGATGAGGGGTGGGGGGGTTTGGGGCTGGGGTGCTCGACACCTTCAACTGTAGGTTCATGTGACGCCCGCTCCGGAAAGACTATTGCAGTCTGACTGAAAACAAAATAAAAGCTTTGGATCAGAGCGTCTCAAAGGATGGTACACATACTTCTCATTCAAGAATTTTTTTTCGCCATCTCTTTGAGCGTGCCAAACAAGGAATTTGACTTCACAGCCTCTCTGTTTAACATTTAAGGGCCTGACAACACTCAGGATGTGTGAAAAATGACAAATATTCTCAAACATCCCCTGGTCTTCTCATTATGGTACAGGAAAGAATCGCTGCGGACATTCATCCATTCATTATCGAACTCCTCAGTTTAGTTGGATTCAACTTTTTCAATTTTGCATAAAGTTATAGTAACTTTAAAATAATGTTGAACATAAACCCGTTCTCATTTTTCATGAACACTTGGGCCTATTACACTACTGTATTTTATTTTCGGTCATGATTGTGGTACTTGCAGCGCGACGTTGAGCCTTCATAAATGATTGTCGCTGTCTCTTCAGGAGTTGGGTAGGCTGACTGACTTTTTTTGCGTCCATGGGGTTTTGGTGGATGACCATGATCTCCTCTCAAGTGGATGCTCTGATATATTTTGTCATGATTAAATAATGATTTTCAGATGGATTAATTGTCATTCAGTAATTCTACATCAGCCACATTAGACCACTCGTATAATTAGTATCATCTAATATCCATCGGTCACATTTAAAGCAGATTTTCTTTTTCCACAAACATTTGAACGCAGCATTGGTTCGATAGTAATAGCACGCCCCCTTCTGGTTGATAGTCGCCACTCATTACCCGCAGACACGCCGCGTTCTAAACAAGCCAGCAGCTCTACGCGCTCAGGTCTCTCTTCCTTGTCAACTGGCCTGAGTGGGAGGAGGACGTGTGGATTGAGTCACTCGTGGAAGCTCTGTTTGAAAAAAAAACAAAAAAAAAAACGCACACGTTTACGTGCGGAACGTGCTGCTGGTCTGCCATTCTCTTCCTCTAGCGGATTTGAGGAGAAAGAAAAACCCTTGCGAGAGGAGACGTAAAGCAGGACGACGCATCCTTCAATTCCACGCGTTTGTGCATCCTTTTTTTTGACTGTAGAGACTAACATCCCTGAGCCCAGTTATTTTTTATTTATTTTTTTGTTATTTTATTAGTTGTAGTAGCACCGCCACAGGCGGACGGACGTACGCGATGAAGTCCCCCCGAGCCGCGGCATTGGGCGACGTCAATTTCAATTGAGGATTTTTACAGTTTATTTATTGACTTCCGCATTCTACTTGAACTTGCAGACTAAAAGAGAAACTGAAAAAGAAGACAACAACGAGGTTTTGGAACGTGCCTCTTTGGAGAGTGAGTGGACATTTCTTCTCGACCTCTTTTCACTGACATAATTATTATTAGCTAGCTAACGTCACTTGGCAACGAGCAGCGATGCTACCAAGCTGTCGGGAAGAGAGAGAGAGAAAAAAAAGGGCACTTTAACGTCATCAAAATGCTCAACGATTCATGGATGACTTGTTTTTGTTGATGTGGACTAAAACTACGCTTTTGCGTTTACGGTGTGATGATTCCCCAGGGGGGCTTATTGAGCTAGCAAGCGAGCCTACGCCCCGCGGGCGCTCACGTCCTTTTCCAACAAGATTTGGTCACACTCGGCCGCTAATTAAAAAAATGCCAACTTGCATTGACCTTGTGTGTAAAATTCCTCCTTGGGCTATTTGTTCTAGTGGTCAAATGTCAAACGGTTTTGTTTCCATTCTTGTCGACGTGACTTAAGCTCATTGTCATCATCACGTCACACATGATGGTGAAGTAAGTACACGAGTTGTATTAACCATTATTTGCTTGTTGGTGGCCGACATATTAAAGCAACACTGTAAGAGGGATTTGAAAATCTGCCTCACAGTTCTGATGGTTGGGGTTTCAAACGTGACTTTTCATGTGGAGTTTGGGCAATTTTGAGTCTTCATCTGAACCCTTTGTGTAGTTTTTGGGAGTGTGTGTGTGTGTGTGTGTGTGTGTGTGTGTGTGTGTGTTTCCAGGCTTGCAAACTCCATTTGACATTTGAACCCGCAAAGCCTTGATACGGTGAAGCAAACACACTAACCTCTGCTCCACTGTGTATTTTATCGATCCTTTTATTTTTATACCACTTGTCCTCATCAGGGTCGTAGGTAAGCCGGAGCCAAACCCTGCTTGACCTTGCCTGAGTGATCCAGACCACCCTGGACTGGTCCAAAGTCAATTGTAGCTTTCATATAGCCAAATGACAGCGAAAGATTTTGAGTCTTCATTTATATTATATTCATTTATATTTATTGTTAGCGAGTCAGGAAAACATTACAACCGGCAACGTCAAGCAAAATTACACATATGCATTCAAGTAGCGTGTGCTCGTGCTAAACATGAGACGCAATGATCGCGCACCACAAACGATTTATGAAACGGATTTAGTACCAAAAACAATCTCACTGTTTTAAAGTAGCTCAAGAAGGTACGTTCAGTACCACAGTACATATGATTTTTTTCATTACATATTTATGCGATGACATTTTAGATACTCCCTTGACCTATAACACTACTTCAGCTTGTCTCACTTCTGCATTGGTAACCCTTGTGAACTCTGCGGATGGAGGGAGACACAAAATGACATCACCTGACATCTCACAGCTGCTGATGGGTGTAACATCAAGGCACATAAGACATGAATTTAACAATATGAACTTACCATTGCATAATGGTCCAACCTTGTGCTCCTGGAGATGAATGACAGCTTTAAAACAACTATTGTATCATTTTTTAATAAAGCAGCGGATAACTGATTATTTTTGTTACAGATTTACAAATGAAGTCATTCATCTAGTACCTCCGTGGCGTTTTAGTTATTAAATTGAGCAGTTTTGGGAAGGAATCAGGTAGGTGCCACTTAGTGTCTCAGTAAGGTGCCAGTGTTCTCGGAGCACGCTCCGTTTCTAGCAGACTCCTGCAAATGTTGCTCCGGTATGTTGAGGGTTCCTGTAAAGCGTCTGGTGCTACAAAAATAACATCTGCAATTTCTTTTTCTTTTGGAACAACTCCAAAAGTAATTCTTTGTCTCCATCCGTTTTCTATGGAGCCTATTACTGTAATCATCAGTCTGCTCTTGTAGAGGACTACAAAAAAAACATCTGAAAAATTTACGGTTGAAATTCTCAAGAGTTCCTTTCGGTTATGTTTATACGATCAGGTCATCTTCAGGCTTTCATATTGTCTCTGATTCCTTAATGTTCCATATTGATCTTAGCTTGCGCTTATTGCTGGTTCCAGTAAATGTGTCAGACGTTCTATAAGAACTTCCTAGAGTGCTTTCCCAGCTTGCTATCTCATCTAAGGTCATTCTCATTTACGCAATTGATTTTTTAAAAGATCGGCTTTGTTACCGTCATACCAGAAATGATATATGTAAAGTTGTCCCTCTAAGTCTTTGTTAGCCAACGTGGTTTTATCCGACATGACGCAGCTCAGGAAATCCAGTAAGATATGTTGCCCAACCTTACACTTGACACGTAACCTACATGCTTGGACAAATATACAACATATTGTATAATCGGTTTCACCCTATTTTTGAAATAGCTTTTATGCAGGAAGAAACATGTATGAAGATCAATAGTCGTCCTTATCTTGACACTTGCATACTATGTACTCTAGTTCCTTGAAAGGTTTCTTCACCAATAATGATGATGATTTTTTTTTTTTGGGTGGAGTAATCTACTACTACAGTTTAAAGTAGGCCCATTGCGCAATTGGTCAAATTTGTAAATTTGTTCTCCCTTCACAGTAGCAGATAACGGCAGAACTGTTAGAACGGACGGAATCTAACTTTGCGCAAGCGTGACCTTGCCTTCATGACTCGAGAGGGAATGTACTACTTCGACAACCACGAAGCTTACTGTAAAACATTAATCCGTCCGTATAATTGTGCAAACTCGATTCGTGTGAAAGGGTGATTGCGACAAAAAAAGTTTCAAAAAAAAAAAAATGCTGAGGGACAGCTGTGTGTGTCAGTTCCTCTTGTTTGTGGCAGCTTGTGTTACTTTCAGAGAGGCCAAGCTGGAATGGTGGGCTTTGCTTTTGGAAGGGGGGGATGGGGGAGCAGAAGAGCACATTTAGAAAAGGTCATGACTTCTTTTTTAGCGCTGTTCTGAGCATTATTACTTCTCAGAAGTAAAGTAATTCTTCTCCCTATCATCTATTCAGATTAAGTGTCTATTGCCAGTTGCAATGCTTTACAAGCGACCAAAAAATAATCAATCACTGTTTCCATCGCAATCTGCTATTCACTATGAATTAAGAACCCCACCCTAAAACTTTTATTGGCATTCAGGACGAGTCAGTTGGGCTTAACTGTTCAATTTAGCAATTGTGTCGCCTTCTGCTCCAAGCCACATCTTAGTGTGCACATGTCAAATAAACATTGGGACCTGCTGCATATTTCCTTGTTCTGCCTCTGAGGCACCAACCGGTCTTTGGTCCAACCCTTAAGCATATTAGGTTTCAGATTTGCATGCTGCTAGTGGAAATTTCCACTTCTCCTTGGAGCTACTACTTCTGAAGGAAATGCCTTGGAGGTAGGTGGAAATGACCTGATGTGGGGTTTTTTTTTTTTTTTTTTTTAATCCCAACAAATCTATATTAAGGGTTTTGGAAAATGACCAATGTTTTGGTAGCTTTGAGTCACACGAGGGTTGTTCTTGAGTGACAGCCTGGCATCATGATTAAGTTTGATACAATTCAGTAATTCAATCCCGTGTTGCTATATTGAGACAGTGGAAACGACTGAGTATTTGATGACAATAAAACATCGGTAGAGTTACCTTATTGTCATTGACGATGGCTGCAAAGATTTTTGTGCTTGCATTTGGTCATTAATAATTGTGATGCAAAAGTGTGTTTATATAACAAGATGAAACTTTTCTCCCTCGGAGGTAATGTCAAAGCATATATAACTATATAACTATATAACTATATAACTATATTGCCAATCTACCTACTTCAGGACCAAATAAATAAATTAAAAAAAGGCATCCGGCAACTTCCTGTTGAGTAGCCGAGCCTAAGTTTGAACTTTGCCCTCTGAAGCGACCGACCTGGTTTTCAAGGCTTGACTCAGACATTTTATCTCAGATTCTGATCCAAGTCATTTTGACCATCGCCACTGGGTTGCATGTCTAGAACGTTGCTGGTCTCTCCGTGTTTACATTTCCCGTCCACTTGGTGGAGACGGGAATCGTCTCTATTAGTGATGGCAAACCTCGTGTAAATATATCTTATCCCGCCGCAATGGCTGCATCGTTTGGAGGTCGACGCACAACGTGGGCTCACATTTCTTGGCTTTCACAAAAACTCCCTCTTTCAGGATGTTTGCAAATGGGGGAGGATCTTTAGTCATTTCCACAAGGAGTGAATGTTATTTATTCTTGGGCTGTGCTCCTCCTTGCAAGGGGGAATAGACATGTCCAGTCATGTCCTTTTTCTTAGATTCTGGAAGAGCCCCTTGACTACTTATGTTTATACGTTCAGCCTTTATGGATTATGATTTTGCATGTTTATGTGCGGGAAGCACCCTTTGTAAAATATCTGTCATTCATTAATTATACATGTTATGTTGAAGTAATTGTATTCATTCGCTTTCCTCTCTGTTGACAGATGCAGTTAGCTCTGTTGTTTCATTTTTTATGAAGGACTTAGTTTACCGAACATATCGATTAAGTGGAATTGCGGTGAGGATGTCTGCCCTTGCGGTCGGGAATCGTTGAACTCTTTATTGGACTTTAAATGGTTGTTTGTCAATATGACTGGGGAATAATCCAACTATTGTATCCAAATCTCAACTGTCATATTGAAAGTAAAACTAACTTGAATAGGCTTTTCGTTTCACTTCTTGTTTTGAGTAGTTGTGGCTTTGTCCCCACAGCGTGTACACGTATATTGTGATTTGTCTGATTGTGGACTCCTTTTGCTTTACAGAACATCCATGAGCTCGGATTTTTCCCACTACACTTTCAGGATGCCAAATATCGGGTTCCAGAACCTGCCCCTTAATATCTACATTGTTGTGTTTGGGACAGCCATCTTTGTCATCATCCTCAGCCTCCTCTTCTGCTGCTACCTCATAAGGTAAACACTTTTTGTAGCTTGGTCATCAGAATTGAACATTGTGGAGTGAATGCGCCATCATCTCATTCCTATGCACAATGGAATAGACAAAAACAAATATTGTAAAGCAGTCAACCTTAGCAACCCGCAAGGTTAGCTACCTCGACAAATATTGCAACATGTTGCACGGCAGTGTTGTTGTTTTTTGGAGGGAACCAGTGTGATCAAAGTTCCACTGGTCTTTAAAGTTAAATAGAAATCACACTAAGGGCCTTATTTTTGTTCCCGGTGTAAGTTTAGCACAAAGTGCGGGTTTTTTTTGGGGGGGGGGGGGTTGGCGTGAGTGCGAACACAGCCAAGTTGCTTCCTGGCCAATGGCAGCGGCTCCTCTCATTCCCATTTAAATTTAATGCAGGAAAAGTTGATGCTTCACATGATTCAATTTGTATTTCCCATTTAGTTTTTTATATATATATATATATATATATCATTGTTAGGTACTGAACAAAATAAATGCTTATTGCTTAAAATAAATGCTTATTGCTTATAAATATTTATCTTATGCTTTGTTGAAATAAATATTTTGGAAGTCTTATTATAAAATGTGCATCGAGAGAGCCATGATAGTGTCCGCCTCAAGCCTGTCCCTGACTCTTAGGAGTCTGCATTGTTACATGCTGACTTCTTTTATTTATTTATTTTTAAATATAAATTAAGAAATGTCAGTTTTTCTCCTAGACTGTGCTGCCTGTTTTACAGATCCCTCTCACTCTGCAGCGAGAGGTTAAGGTTACTTGTAATGGAGGTAAATCTTACAAACCTACAAATTTCTCTTATACCTCTCGCTCATCCTTCCCCCTTGTCCTCCATGTTTATCGTCACTCTTGTACCTTAGACGTTCCTTTTTAAGTGCTGTGCCTGTTCTCTCTTCATTCCGATGATTTTATTTCGCAGTTTTTATGAGGATCTACGGCGAGAGTTTCAAGCAAAACTGGGCCCTGCCTCATATGTTTGCATTCGTTAGGATTTTGTTTTTAAAATTATTTCTAAGAAATGTAGTTCCGCTCCTAAGGTGTTTTCAGAGCACAGACCAAACAATAGAGTAAGGTTTTTACTCAACCTGTAATTGGGTCATGTCGAACAAAAGCAACACAAACAACCTCCTCAACCGCCCTCTCGTAGTTGTGCCATCCCGAGCCAAATGTAGCACCTTTTTCGATTTCGTTCTCACCTGCTATCCGTGTAGCATATCTTCAAATTGATGTCATGAGGCAAGTATTTGACAAGGCATTCAAGTTTGTTTTTCTATTTTTCTGTTCTTCCCTCCACCCCGCACCCCCAGGATCTTTGAATAACTCTGTGTAGAAATAGTAACAGGCAGTAGTAGTAATAGGCTAATCGGAAGGATGTTTTTGTCTTTTCGTCTCCCCAGGTTACGGCACCAGGCGCACAAAGAGCTCTATGCATACAAACAAGTAAGCACTTTGAGAACACTACACATAGAAATCAAAAGAAAGGGTCTGATTATTATTTTTTTTTCTTCTGTACACAACTTAAAAGGGGTGGACAACTGTTGTCTTTATTTACTTGCATTTTCTGACTGTGATGTCATCATAGTTATTTAAGCTCCCTTTTTAGTTGATTAATAGTGACATCAAACCTAAAAGATGAGACAAATATTATATTATATATATATATATATTATATTACAAACACAGCTCCACTGTTTATATTTTTAGATGGATGGTTGACGTTGTGACAAACCTTTATTTTTGGTACAAAATCAAGTTATTGCCTCCTAAAATTTCAAACATTCTCTCTTTTCACTGTGACTAATGTTTTTCTTCTGCCGATATTCCTTTCAGGTCATTCAGAAAGAAAAGGTGAAAGAGTTAAATTTGCATGAGGTGAGTTGTCATCTTTCTTATTCATGCTCAATCCATTGAATAATGACACTATGGAAGAAACTGCAGTTATTTACAATAGGAGGTCATTGTTTGTGAGAATGCATTTGTTGTTCATCTGCACTAGGGCATTGTGGATTTTTTTTTTCTGCCTTGTGTCCAAGTGTCAAAACAAGCATCAGGAGTTTCTTGTTTATGTCATCGCAAACAGAGAGAAGGCATCTGACAGTGTCACGCGAGTCGCCTCCGCGACACATACAACAACTATCGGCAATGTTACTCGCACAGGCAGAAAGTGATATAAAGACGACCTACTTTTTGGGTCCCACCCTGAGAACACGTGCAGCGCTTTCAATCGTCTCATTTCACAGTGTTTAAAATACCACAGGGGCCAGATGACCTGCAAGAGTGTTTTTATTGTTGTCTGAAGATATTTTAATCCCTCGAAGCTCACAACGTTGACAGCACGATGACCTCTCGCTAAGCTAACTGAACATATGCCAGACTGAGACCCAGATTGGTCATGTCTGTTTTCATTTGGTCTTGGGAAGGTTTATTTCCATTTATTATTTTCATCCAACCAAATGGGAAGGTGCGAAGGTGTTAGATGTCCTCTTAAGAAAAAAAAAAAAAAAAAATCAATATAAATCCTCGCTCGCTCTCTTGCAGATATGCGCGGTGTGCTTGGAGGAGTTCAAGCAAAAAGACGAGCTGGGGATATGTCCGTGCAAACACGCGTTTCATCGAAAGTAAGTGCAAAGCTTTGTTGGTATTTTTTTTTTTCTTCCTTTTCATGTAGATACAGGGAAGAGCACAGGGAGCTATCCACTTCTGGGATAAAATTTAACTTCCTCATAATTTAATGTTTGTTAGCTTCTCCTTCAAATTGTAACGATCATGATAAATGTGTAAGGGAACACTGCAAAGCAGGTGACCACTTCACCAAGTTAACTTTGCCCCACATACACACACACACACACACACACACACACACACACACACACACACACACACACACACAGCCCGCGACCTTTCACCTCGGTTGTTTATACCAGTATGACACCTCTCTTGGCCTTGAATGACTGCCACTATGTGTGAGCATGTGGGTGAGTGTCCGCGCATTCCTTGTTCATTTTCCGTCATTTTAGTTTAAGCATAACCTATAAGACATTTAAGTCGAATAAATCTGTAAACACAGGGGAAGGAGACTTTGACAAATACGCGCATATTACAGTGATCCCTCGCGACTTTGCGTTTCGTTTATCGCGGCTTCACTACATCGCGGATTTTTTTTTCCAAATTAAAAAAAAAAACATTTAAAAATCAAAATAAAACTTCTAAATTGAGGAAACATGTGTCTCACCTTTAGGACAATGTAGTATTGCTCCAAATGTTTGTTTACATTCTTTTAGAAGTCCGTTAGCATGATTGTGAATTAACATCTTTCCGCTAGCTCGTTAGCCTGCCCAGTACTTCTTGTTGGTGACCCTACTTTGCGGATTTCACTTATCGCGGTTGGTTTTTGGAACCAATTATCCGCGATAAACGAGGGATTACTGTAATTTGAAATCACCATCGTGAAGAGGGGGGGGGGGAATCTCAATACAATTGTTTTTCCAAATCATTCAGCCTTAATACAAACCAATGTTTTGTCTATACATTTCCCGCCATTGACTCCAACTCACCTGCGGCAGTAAAGCTCCATACACCCAAGTCAGGAATTTTTGGCGTGGCTTTGTATCTTCCACTTGTTGATTCCTCCAGTTGAAACCAAGTCTGCATGGCCTCCTCTTCTCCCTATGCGTCAGGTGCCTCATCAAGTGGCTGGAGGTGAGGAAAGTATGCCCGCTGTGCAACATGCCCGTCTTACAGCTTGCCCAGCAGGCCGGCACTACGGAACCGCCAGTGCCGAGCCAACAGCCTCTGCCCGGTGTTGAAAACCTGGTCTAGTAGACCTGAAAGCGACATAATGGTGACACTATTTATACACACAAATATAACAGTCGGCTATATAGGTCCAATTTGTTGTGACTCTGCGGACCCGTCTGGTGAAAAAAAGATACTTGGACTAGCTTCACGTTGACTCCTCTGAAAATATTTTTCACTGATCGCTTGGATTGCTCATCAACTGGATTAACCTTTTCTCTTTCTTCATGGACACGGAAAGAACATTGATGCGGTTCATAACCAAAGCACTTTTTTTTTTTCTTCCTGTGGACACCAGCTGAAGAGCAGGACGACAACAAACACATCAGCCGAGATCTACAATATATAATCTCTTTTTTTGTATTTTATTATTATTTAATTTAACAAGCACTTTACAAGAAGTCAAAACTGGCAGCAAGGGGATGTTTTATAGCTAACTTTTGACCATTACTTCCATGTTTAACGTAAAGCCTCACAGATTTTCATTTTTTTTTAATTGGTCAACTTTGACTCGAATTATTATTCTCAAAGGGACAAAATAAGACTTTTGCTAAATGTTAGGAAATGTATGCACGTTTTCATTGCTCTTTTGATGGTTTTGTAGTCTGTCCAGTCTAGAAGTTTGTTCCACTAAATAACCAAAATTACCATATTCCACCCCCCCCCCCCTTATAGTGGCGAAGGTGAGAGCACTAATTTACTAAACTCCAGAGACTACTATTAGCGGTAAGACTTACAAGACTAAGCATGTGGCTTTTATTTTGCCATTCATCAATTAATGTGTGGTGTTAATCAGAGGCAAGGTCATCATTTGGATTTTGTTGTGCAATGTCCAGATGTGAGACATTGTGAAGTAAAATCAACAAAATTCCTTTAGTGCCAAAACTTGACTTCACATGATGTGAATATTTTAAAGCAGTATTAGCATGAATGGAGCTAATTGGCATTTGTTCACCTAAATATGTTTCATTGTATTTTATTTATCGTTCAGAGGGAGTTACCCTCTGCCCGAGCCAGCGCTCACTGGATGTAATGAAGCAGCATTTCCATTCACGCACGCACACACACACACACACACACACACACACACACACACACACACACACACACACACACACACACACACGGGATGCTTCCTTCTCGAGCTTTCACTTCTCGCTCCCTTTCTATACGGTTTCATTTTGTTTTGTTTGGACCACTGAGCCCTGCTTTTTTGTGTAGGTTTTTTTTTTTGTCCCTGGTTGTGAGCTGCCCTCACTAAAAGTGCTGATCATTAAAAAAATATATATAAAGGCACCATCAGTAACATCGCAAAAATTGAAACGCAATTAAAGTTACATAGATGCAACTTTAAATCAAATGTCAAACAAAATTGGGGACAAGTACTTCTCTACATGATCCTTTCTGGGAACAAAAACTACATCCATTGCGTCCTTCACTTTTCATTTTCCCATATGAAGATGATTCAAAGAGCCAAGCTCTTGTGTGCTATTGTTTTATTCCGACTCTTGATCAACCACTTTGGCCACCAACCTACACTTTGAAGTCCTGATTCGAGAGAACAAAATGATTGAACAAAGAAATGAGCAGTTTTTACTCAGTATTTTTCCATCACCACTGTAACATTTGCATTGTTAGTGTATTAATACCACAAGATCATCTTTAAACGGGGTGCACCAACCCCCGCTCACATAACTAGAGTTTTGTACACCACTTCAAACGATCATTTCCTTCCATCAAGAAGTTTTGCTTCTTATAATGTAAACATCTTGATTCTAGTTGAACTACCAATGCAAAGAAAGGACAAGACATTTTTGCATTATTGAACAAATGTGTAAGAGAGCAAAGGGAATGTTATGCTCGGAATACAAATTGAGAGTTTCATTCGAATCTTTGTGGATGCTTTAAGGTCACACACACGTTATTTATTCCTCTGTAGCTTTGTTGTGCCCTTCCCACACAAAAAAAAGACACACTAATAATAATAATCTAAAATATAGCAACCTTGACTTTGCTGTTAACATAAATGTTCTGTTTTTGGACGTTCACAAACATTGTTTGTATAACTAAGAATTCTGCAGCAGAATATTTTTTGGAGACAATAATACCTGTACAGTATTTGTAAGCTCTATTTTTGTATCTTGCTATTTTGAGAGGAAAATACTACCATTTTTTTTCTTCTATTTGGCTAATTTCATGGTTATTTGTTTTAAAAAGAAAGCAACTGCATGTTACACACTTGAATTGTAATAAACGTTTCCAAGATTTGAGTCCTTTTCAGCGTTTGACTGACAAATCTGATGTCTAGTATTTATAAGGTTGAAATCAAAAATAAACTTGCAGTCCCGTCGCCATCGTGTGGGCATATTGCGTTACTGCAACTGAAAACACGGCAGCCCGAACGTCTGCGGCGTGCATTGGAGTTTTCTGCTTGGTTAAATACACGACTTCAGGTTTCAGTATTAATTTTAATTTGGCCGTTCCACCTTTCCTCCTCAAGCAGGTACTTGGTTTTGCATGAGAAATCATTAACGGATATAATGCAAATGATCAACAAAAAAAAGTCATAAAAGTCAGCACACCTTTGTATACATTTATTATTCATTTTCCTCAATGAATACCATTTAAATAAGTTACAATAGCTGTACAATATTGCCATTTCATATTTTCAGTCACACGTACATATTTATAAATGGCAGTAAAGACTTTGGGGGGGAAAATACTTGAACACAGTATAATAATGTTAAATAAAGTCTACTGGCTAGAATATTTTACTCTTTTCAATGACAACAATAAAACAACGCTATCCGGATCTTTGTTTCGACCTGTCAACGTGCATTTGAAATTAAATCAACAAAGCCAGTGTATTCACATTGTGTAGAGTTTAAGGAGTGCCACGCAGAGGTGACTTAGGAGAACCCAGCTCACGCGGGTTGACGTGACAGCGCCGCTTGTTGTTGTTGGGTTGTTAGCATTTGTTGTTGCTCCAGTGTTGCCAGTTGTAGTGTTGCCAGATGCTGCACTCCCAGTTGTGGCATTGCCGGTCGCCGCGTTGCCAGCTGTGGTTGCAGCATTGCCGGTTGCTACGTTTCCAGCTGTGGTTGCAGCATTGCCGGTCGCAGCGTTACCAGCTGTGGTTGCAGCCTTGCCAGCTGTGGTTGCAGCATTGCCAGCTGTGGTTGCAGCATTGCCAGTTGCTACGTTTCCAGCTGTGGTTGCGGCATTGCCGGTCGCAGCGTTGCCAGCTGTGGTTGCAGCGTTGCCAGCTGTGGTTGCAGCATTGCCTGTTGCTACGTTTCCAGCTGTGGTTGCGGCATTGCCGGTCGCAGCGTTGCCAGCTGTGGTTGCAGCCTTGCCAGCTGTGGTTGCAGCGTTTCCAGCTGTGGTTGCAGCGTTTCCAGCTGTGGTTGCAGCGTTGCCAGCTGTGGTTGCGGCATTGACAGTCACAGCATTGCCAGCTGTGGTTGCAGCATTGCCAGTCGCGGCGTTACCGGCTGTGGTCATGGCATTGCTGGTCACAGCATTGGGCGTAGTAGCATTTATGGATGCTGTGAAATACAACAAAATAATTTGACATGAGTTTGTATATCATCTTCAATAGATGTGAAGTGCAGGAATAAAAGCTTACCGATGAGGAGGAGTTGGAGCAGGATTAGCAAGAGCATTTTTTTTCACCAAATGAAGTCTCACAAGTATGTACCTAAAAACAAAAAAGGAAGAATGATGTTAATTTTCAAATTTGCGCAAGAAAAATGAAAAGAAAATGATCAGGATTAAAAACAAGTTCTGTATATAGAATGTCACTTGTAATATAAAAGGAAGGTAAATATTTTTTTTTTTTAAGTAAAGTCCAAAGATTACACACAAATTCACATTTTCATGATGAATAAAATGGTACTTGGGAGAAGTCTTTCTTCAAATGACAATGAAATTGAAATGGTAGTAGAAGAAATTAAAAACTAAACGAGTGAACCTTTAAGACTACGAGGAAAAATAAAAGACACAACGCTATTGGATATAACAGCGATATATATGGCAGTATTGTGAGGAAAAATATGTAAATAGTGATTAAAAAATATACACTTGAAAAATGAGGGGAAGAAATCTCAAATGTTTGCATATAAAGCAAAAAGAAATGTATGTCTAGTCATTAGTATTATTAATAATAATAATAGAAACATGTCTTTCTTATCTGCAGAAATGTGAAAACATGGGAACAGTAAAAAAAAAAATTAGAAATATACTTACAAAGTGTGGACTTGATTGTGTTTCTGTGTCTTGGATGACTTGAAGCCTGGTGTGTCTGATTGTGTGTGACTTTTGCCTCTTTATAGGCCTGGTGACAGCCACCAAAAGACGTATGGTGATCATTCCTTCCACCTTTCTCACCTTTTCTTTTAGGGCTTATCGGATCATTGTGGCGTGGCCTCTTTGCAAAGCAAACAAGTGTGTACAAAGACGCACTTGTACCCCAGCACGGTGCTGACAATGCCGTCATCGTTGATCTCAGGGCGCTTGTCTACAGAAGACATCTACGGAATGAGCAAAAAAAAGGTGGGGACGCCTTTGTCCGCACCTGTCATGCACGTCCATCCATCCATTTACGCACGTCATTGTGTTGCTGGCTGCAGGTTGGAATGAAACAAATTGCTGATAATTTCAGAGATTCTGGCGCTCAGAAATGATGTTTGGAAGTTTCCAATGGGTTGAGCTAGATAAGGGTGGAATTTTTCTAAATTTAAACCCAGTTATGTTAAACAATAAACACCACAGTGACATTTGATCTTAATGTTTTCCAGAAAAAAAAGTTATATTCTTTTATAAGAAAAAATAGCACTATGTGATATTTCAGTTTTTGAAAAGAGACACAATTAAGTAGTCACAAAATACAAGTGCAAATATTTATTTTGTGACAATTTCAGCCTCTATTGAAGAAAAGTAAAGAGCAGTAAATTTACTAAAACTGAGGCTTTTTAAAATTATTATTAAAAGGGTTACAAGCAATTTGAGGGACTCGTACAAAATGTTCAATATAAAACATAAATTATACTTGACCAAAATGACTCCATTTGTCAAATAGTTTCCAGATAATAAAGCCATGAAAATAAAAACAGTTTGGTAAAATTGCGAATCAGAAACTTTTCATTGTATTGGTCTGCAAATATTTCCAAGATGACAAATTAATTCTAATGACGACAACAAAGATACTTTCTAGTGGTACTGACCCACCAACTATCTCACTGCCCAAAAGCAAATAACTATAACAATGAAAGGCTTAACTCTGATAACAATATGGTGACGCAAGAGTCTGACTCCCGTGGAAAAAAAATATACGCAGGGAGAATTCTGACTGTGACTAATCTGAAGTTTGACGTAACATAACATGGGTTGTTTGGGCGGTGAGAATTTGTGCAATTTTATCTTTAGGATCAAGTTGACAGTTCAAACAGAAATGATAGGGAGGAAAAAAAGAAGTAGACATAAGACACTTCTTTAGGTTATTGTGACCATATTTTTTGTTCTAATTCATTGTGTTACATTTGTTAAACATATCTCAGTTATATTTTACTTCTGAGCTAAATATATAATGCATGTTTTAAAACACAATTTTATGCTAAATGTTTAAACCACACATGATGTTACTGTGGCTTTATGATGGTGACCAAGTATTGTTTGAGGCGGTACAATGTATAAAAAAAAAAAAAACTTCCTATTCAACTGTCTATGAATTCTGGATGTATGCTGGCAAACGAAAAAAAGAGTCATGCACTTCAGGGAATTCTTTATTTCATAGAAAGGTCTGCAAGTAGAAAAATCACTGGGCGAAACCAAACTTGAGTGACCTGTACAGCAGCAATTGTGCAGAATATTTTCAACCTCTTGCTTCCCACTGTTAAAGAGAAAGCTTTAAAGCTCTTGTGTACATAGATTCTCTGTCCAAAAAAATGCACGGGAGAAACAAAATGGAGACAAACAAGTCTTTAAATCAGATTTTCGGTTTTGGATTTTTTTGCTCGCTTAGCTTTGTTGTTGTTTTTCTGGTTCTGGTTCTTCTTCTCGTTGTTGTTGGACTTTTCCAGCAGTGCAAGGGTGTCTCGCTTCTCGATCTTCCTCAACTGTTTCTTCTTCATCCTCTTGAGCTTTGCCGTGTTTCGGATCTAAGAACAAAAAAGCAAAGTAAGCAAAAAAAAAAAAAAAGACGCGTTTTTAACGCAGAACCTTAAACTTTAATTAATAAAACTACAAATTTAAATTATTTTAAATAACATGGGGCAAATACTGTAGTTGGGTAGTACTACAAAAATGTAATGACAATTTTTGTATTGATTATACAAGTTGAATTCCTGTGACATTCAGCACAGGGGTCAAGCGAGTACGTACCACTTGCACGACCTCCGCTTTGCGTTCGTTCTCCTCGCGCCGCTTCAAGTTCTCTTCTCGCCGTTTCTGCTTTTCCTGTGGAGGCAGCGGATCACAGTCAAGTAAATAAGATGGCGTGCCCAAGACTTGAAGTTTTTTTTTTTTTTTTTCATACCTCTTTTGCTTGGGCTTTCTGCTCTTTGAGTTGCGACGAGTACTTCTGCATCAGTTGCTTCTCTCGTTTGGCCTCCATCTTTTTCTCCCAGGAGGTGCACAGCGACGCATCTCGTACTAACGCAGAGAACCTACACAAACACAATTAAAACAAAATGTCCAAAATAACTATGATTGGCAAAACATGTTCAGACACAAAATGACAAATGACTGGATAGCGTGGCGTTGTTTTGTTATATTTGAAAGAAGCGTCCAACACAGATATTATGTCAATGCTAATGCATCATGATGTTACAAAACATCACCTCTGTTTGTTGCGGTTCTTCCACACTCGTCCTGATTTTGGCTTCCCCAGAGGAATCACGACAGTCTCTTTCACATTAGTTCCCCGGCGACGCTTCTTCTTAGGGGGTTGCGACTCCGACTTAGGGGGTTGCGACTTCGTCTTAGATGGTTGCAACTTCGTCTGAGGGGGTAGCGACTCCGTCTTAGGGGCTTGCGACTCCGTCTGAGGGGCTTGCGACTCCGTCTGAGGGGCTTGCGACTCCGTCTGAGGGGCTTGCGACTCCGTCTGAGGGGCTTGCGACTCCGTCTTAGGGGGTTCCGACTCCGTCTGAGGGGTCGCTGGTGCTCTTTCTACTGGAGCGGCTGTAGGTACTGTATCCACCTCAGCTGCAGCGTCTGTGCGAGGCTCCGGCTCCGGCTCGACACCATCGGTGGGCTTTTCCACATTCTCCGATTCACCACACACTGCGGGCTTCTCCTGTACCGTTTCTTGGACGACTTTCACAGCAGGATTCTCCTTGACCGGCTTCGGTGCCTGTTCCTCCAGCTCATTCTGTTCTGTTATGACGGACCTTCTGGTCCTCCTGCTGGGAGTCCTTGTCGGAGTTTCAGAGCTTTGGAGCGCGTAGGGGCGACGCACCACTCGGCCGCTTCGGGTCCGCGTGGTCATGGGCGGTAGGTCCTGCCCGTCTTCCACTACGTTCTCCGGTTTAGAAGCGTTGCTCCCATTATTGCTTTTCGACATGTTTTCCAACGTCACTCTTAATTCTCTCTTTCCACGTGTGAGCCACTGAAGTTGACTCGGTAGTAGTTGCGGTGCGTACTTCCGTGTTATTGTAAACAATGTGTCTTTTCACTACCGCCACCTTTTGGCTGGAGGACAAACTACAAACATCTCTGCGTAAAAAAAAAAACCCAGCTCGTTTTTCTTCGTCGCTTTCAAACGCTACCTCATTTAAGTAGTCAATGCAATGCTGCCGTCTTTTGGCCAAAAAGTGTCATTACAACATCAAATATGGCATCACATGATTAGAACTTCCGCACTACAAGATGCGGTAGAACGACTTCGTATCTCTGCATGAACATGCAAGGAAACCCACTTCGAGTACCGTAACTAGACACAAACGCTTTCACGTAGTTCAAGAAGAACCTGGAAAGGTTATTGGGGAGGAATAATAATGTCCCTGCAGGGTCTCACAAGATTCCTCCTACTGCTGCTCGTCGGACTGTCGGTAAGAATCTTTTTTTTTTTTAAAGTAAATTCTCCACTTTTTTCCTGTCAAGAATAGCACACATGCTTTTTCAACTAAAAAGAACATGTTTAAATTTACGCAAAAGGATCACGATTTCAAGGTGTTTTCTTTTCTCTACACAAGCGTGGCCGCACCTCTGTTTACGACGGAGTTCCGTTCCTGCGTCGGCGACGTAACCCGAATCTCCACGTAAACTGGAACCAGCGTAGATTGTCACTAACCTGCGCTCACATCGTAATTACAAAATGGACTATAAAAAATGCCAAAAATGCAAAAACCATACCACAATTTATAATTAACAAAACCTATCATCAGTCTGTTTATTAGATTTTCAAAATAATGTATGTAGCAATGATGAACCAACGCATTTCCCAGTATGCTTGTAAAAGTCCCATTGTATATAATGGTATGGTTTAAAAAACAACAACAAAAAAGCCAAAATGCCTGGCATCTAAAAAGGATGGATTCCTTCTTAAAATGTATTTTTTCCTTATTTGTCACATTTGAATATAGTCTTTACTCATCTTGTGTTGACTGCCTTACTCAGCTGACACTTTAAAAGTCTTGAGTCATATTTAAGTCAACTGACACGCTATTAAAAGAATGAACGTTCACCAAATGAGTTATCTTTCGTTGAGGGAGCACGTGCTTGGCAATAAAGAATCCATAAAAAAATGTTTTTTGTGTGTGTTCACAGGCAGCTGCTCCTCCGTCCTTCCAAATTGACTACCAGAACGACTGCTTCCGCAAAGATGGAGAGAAGTTTCGCTACATTTCGGGCAGCATCCACTATAGCAGGATCCCCAGAGCCTACTGGAAGGATCGGCTGCTCAAGATGTACATGGCTGGCCTGAATGCCATCCAGACGTACGTGACCGTGTTGTTGAATCAAGTTCCATGTTATTTATATGCCAGTGACCAAGTTGTCGGATTGCGTCAGTAGAAATAGACACTCAAGAAACATTCTTTGATATGTTTGAAATAATTCAACTGCAATATTTCCCCGTTCCAGGTATGTTCCATGGAACTTCCACGAGGACTCCCCAGGCATTTACGACTTCAGCGGCGATCGAGATTTGGAACATTTTCTTCAGCTGGCTCAGGAT
Organism: Syngnathus leptorhynchus; assembly: GCF_054491065.1. Classification (NCBI taxonomy): domain Eukaryota; kingdom Metazoa; phylum Chordata; class Actinopteri; order Syngnathiformes; family Syngnathidae; genus Syngnathus; species Syngnathus leptorhynchus. Next base: position 14,522,819 of record NC_141199.1, on the reverse strand, counting down.
GTCGGCCTGCTGGTCATCCTTCGACCAGGGCCTTATATTTGCGCCGAGTGGGACATGGTGAGAGAAACCAGCCAAACTCAACCTGCAGTTGAAAAAAAAAAAGCAGTCAAACTAAACCCTGTACAACAAACATATTCCACCAGATGGCGCCAAAGTAACACTTTAATTTTCCTTAAAAAAAAAAATACACTTCTTTGACAGCAACAAATTGACATGTACCGTTTTAAAAGCAAATATGGCTAAAACAATAATAACATAAAAATATACAATATGTGTCCACCAGGGAGGACTACCTGCCTGGCTTCTCCAAAAGAAAGACATTGTGCTACGCTCTTCAGATCCAGGTGGAAATTCTAACGTACCGGTCATGCGTGTGTGTGTTTTGAAAAACACAACATTAACCACACTATAAATTGTTTCAGATTACATAGCAGCAGTGGATCGCTGGATGGGCAGGTTGCTTCCGATGATGAAACCTTTCCTCTATCAGAATGGCGGCCCCATCATCAGTGTGCAGGTAGTTTGGTGTCTTGTCTGTTTCCATAAAAACATGAATTTATGGCACTGATTTAATTGTGTTGAAAATCGGATTCATTCTACAGTTCCACAATTGAGTACCACATATACATGACAGGATTTTTAACACCTTGCTGTTCAGGTGGAGAATGAATACGGCAGCTATTACACTTGCGACTACAACTACATGCGTTACCTCTACAAGCTGATGCGGTCCTACCTGGGCCACGACGTGGTGCTGTTCACTACCGACGGCGCCTCCATTGGCTTCCTCAAGTGCGGCGCCATCCAAGGCGTTTACGCCACAGTCGACTTTGGGCCAGGTTAGTCAGCGGCCGAATGACGCAAGGCCAGACTAAAAAACCTGATGGTGTCTTTTTTTTTTTTCTTCCCCCCCATTAATTTCAGGTTCCAATGTGTCAGCAGCGTTTGCTACGCAACGATTCGCAGAACCTCGTGGACCTTTGGCAAGCATCTATTTTGTTTCTTTTTCTTAGTCTACACTTTGGTTCTTTATATTCTACTCGAATGAAGGTATTACTGTGTGTTTTATTTCAGCGGGGTAATATTTGTGATAAGAGTGATTTGAGTTATGATCATGGGATTAATTAAAAGTACCACAAATTCTAAAGAAAGTCTTTTCCTCTTTCTTCTGCACCTCCAGGTAAATTCTGAGTACTATACTGGCTGGCTGGATCACTGGGGGTCGCCTCACTCCACTGTCTCTGTCAAAAACGTGGCCGTGACCCTCAACGAGATCCTGGCAATGGGTGCCAACGTCAACCTGTGAGTCTCCTTTTTTCTTTTATTTTAATCCCGTGGTGAATTTGTGTCTGAATACATGAGCATAAAGTAATAAGTGCAATATCAATAAGTCAAGAAATTAACACACAAAGTCATCATGAAAAACAAATACTGTAGTATAAATGCCGATTGTAACGTCTTAATAGTCTTGAAAATCATTTTGTCTCCTGACAGATACATGTTTATTGGCGGGACCAATTTTGGATACTGGAATGGTCAGTACATATATGTATATAAAAGTTATTAATAACAGCTTTGATGGCATCTGATCACGTTTGAACTCCCTCCAGGTGCCAATTTGCCCTACGCCGCTCAACCGACCAGTTACGACTACAATGCTCCGCTCACTGAGGCCGGCGACCTCACAGAGAAATACTTTGCAATCCGAGAGGTGATCAAAATGGTAAGTTCATGTGAATTACATTGCAATATTGTTCGTGTGACATGTAAAGCGACTCACATATTTCCTCTTAAACAGTACCGCAAAATACCCGAAGGGCTCGTCCCTCCATCAAGTCCAAAGTTTGCATATGATGCCGTTAAAATGCAGCAGGTAGGCACACAATCCCACAAACTCATGATAATACATTGCATTGACTGAACTAGTTGCCGTTTGGCAGGTAGTTAATTAATCAGAAAGAGGCTTCAACCTGTTTAATGCCACTCTCACTTGAATCAATTTAACCCTAAAGCAAAAACATAAAAAAAAAAACACCAAAATACATCACCATAAATCTAGCCTGCTAGCTTAATGCTAACATAAACTGGACAATGCCATTGAGATGCTAATATAGTTAGGATCGATAGTCGTGAATTTAGAACTGGTCGAGCAACAGATGTTTGAAGACAAACAAACACAAGTGATATAACTCGCTTCTATCACGACAGCTCCAGACGGTGTCAGAAGCTTTAGATACCATCTCCTTCTCTGGTCCAGTGGAGAGCATGTTCCCTCAGACGTTCATTGACCTCAACCAGGTATCTCCTCGTGCATTACTATTTGCTTAAAAAATCTTTCTGTATTTAAAAAAAAAATCTCCAAGCAAGACCAAAGGATGGCTAGATGTATGTATGGATGGCTATTTGTCTTCTTGGCTAAAATGTCCTGTCTGTGCTGTCCTGTAGGCATTTGGCTATGTGCTCTACAGGACTGAGCTGCCGGTGAACTGCAGCACCCCCACACCGCTCTCATCGCCCCTGAATGGGGTCCATGATCGAGCGTATGTGTCTGTAGATGGGGTAAGTTAGCAGTGAACCTCCACTCTTGGTGAAAATTTTCAAATGATTGACACTGATTCATACTGACTTTATTTCAAGGTTCCTTCTGGGATTCTGGAGAGGAACAAAGTTTTAATCATTAACGTGACAGGCAAAGCTGGCAGTCAACTTGACGTCTTGGTGGAGAATATGGGCCGGATCAACTATGGAAAAGGCATCAATGATTTCAAGGTTTTTAATTGTTTATAAAAATTCCATTCATGAGCTTTTTCTATTTTATTTTGTTAGTTTTATTGAACGATAATAATTTTTGTGAACAACCAGAGTTTGTTAGATCTCTAGCTTTTTTTTTTTTTTTTCATAGTACTAAGGATGCATCTCCAGTATTTGAGCAAATGTGATAAGTAGGAAAGTAGTAGGAAATGACATAATTCTTTCATGTGCTGACTTTGTGCAGGGCCTCGTGAGCAACCTGACGTTGGACAACGTCGTGCTCAAAGGGTGGACCATGTACAGTCTCAGTATCGACCAAGCGGTCGCCCAGGGCCTCTTTTGGGAAACAAAGCCCACGTCGGCCAGCCCACTTCCTCCCGCTGCCTTGTCACTTCCGGCCTTCTACGGAGGAACTTTCACCATTCCCAGCGGCATCCCGAGTCTACCTCGGGACACCTTCATCAGCTTGCCCAAATGGCGAAAGGCACGTGATGCTTTAACTGCCATCTGTCTGTCATTGATTCTCAGTGTAGTATGTGGGCTCCTAACTTTCAATCCATATTCTGTTGTTCTCCTCAGGGGCAGGTTTGGATCAACGGTTTCAATTTGGGACGCTATTGGTCGGCGCAAGGTCCCCAATTGACTCTTTTCGTCCCGGCAAGTATCCTCAGCACTGATTTTCCCAACAATGTGACAATCCTGGAGCTGGAGGTGAGCCCGTGCCTCTTAGGATCGTGCACGGTGGAGTTCACAACCATGCCCATCCTGAACGCAACGGTGCACAGCGACCATAGGCAACGCTGGCCGATGTTTAGAAAGGATTTGCTTTAACAAAAAAGGGAGTTTCTGGTCCAGAATGTGGGATCTTCAAAGTCAGCTTTATTGTCAATCACATGCCAAGACACACAAAGAGATCGAAATTGCGTTACCCACTATCCCGCGGTGACAAGACATATAACAAAACATCCAAAAAAACAACACAAAAAGCGACGAATAAATATAAATAGATATTATACTGAAACCAGCATGTGATTTATGACTGATTGTAGTCTTTTCATGATTTGTGACTGACCTTTAATGTGTCAAAGTGTCTGGAATGCTTGATCACACTTTGATATTTTAAAGTTTTTATCAGTATTTTGCCAAAATAATAGTTTTTAATGCCAAAAACACAACAATGAAAAACACTTTTACACTGGCCAATGTTTTTCTTAAATTTCATTTTAGATTTTTTTAAATTTATGCACTACCTCTTAATAAAAATGAAGGATATTCTGACAATGCTTTTCTTTTTTCTTTTATTGTTAGTGCACTCAACAACTGTTGATACTTCACCATAAACAATAACAGTATTCCCAAACTATGCTTACCTTGCAATATATAATGTTCTGATGCTCTGTAGTTTACATTCAACAAGAGAGATGTCTATTTTTTAATTTTATCACCTTTTCCTTGCTTGTTATTAACCCGTCTCTGGCACAATCCAATTTTCTCCGTTAGGTGGCAGTGTTATCGTTCACACCTGTTGCGAATAGACAAAGAAGAAGAGATCGTAGAAGAAGAAAGGTTGGCCCGACCCGTTTCCGGAACAGGAGAAACCGCCCTTTTGTTCAGAAATGAGGTAATAGATACAAATTATAAATGATGTAAAATTTTGTCACGTCTTGAAATGTCAAATAAATGTTAAGGAGATTCAACGCAGATTAAAATGAGATAATGAATCACGTTTGGAGGATTCTTCGATAACCATTGGCTATACCTCAGGCTAAGTTGCTAACAAGCGACTTACGAGCCTTTTTTCGTCATTCAACATTTGTCCTCCCTAGTAAGAGCACACGTAAGTAGGAAAACTACGAGTGAGGCAAAGCCTCAGTAGTTGGCATTACCAGTACTAGTCGTCATGCAAGATGGTAACGTTGATGTCACTAGCATTTGTTGTCACACACAAGTTCTCAGCTGGCATACAGTTTTGCCTCGCGATAACATAGTTGCCCTGTCATTAATTTACATGCGGCCATAACAGACTAAACTTTCTAATATCACATTGTTATAAATCTGCCTTGTCATGTGTGAAATTTCATATTTCCATTTGTTTCCTTATCCCATTCTGTCTTTCTCTCTTGAAACTCCGCTAGTGTTTACAGCCAGGGAACACTTTGATTAGTGAGCTGATACCATGGTGGATAACCGCTATGCCACAGCCCTGGTCATTGGCGCCGTGCTGAGCCTGCTGGCTGCTGTGTACCTCTCAGTGGCCGTGGGAACGCAGCATTGGTACCAGTATAGCAGCCCACCGGGCCCACATGACGGAAGCAACACCTCATTGTTGGGAGATGACTCAGTTGACGGCGACTTTGACGAGAAGATGTCAAGCGAGACCTTGTATCGCCTCAACGGCACCATGGGACTGTGGTGGTGGTGCATCCTGGTGCCCAGCCAGTCTCACTGGTTCAAGGAGCCAGGTAGAAGTCATTAGAAATGTGTTTTATTTGTGTGTTAGGGTTCAAATTACCAAAGCGATCCATAAGAGACTTTGACAAGATTAAATATTATTTTATGCTCTTGCAAGAAAGAGGAATAATTATACAGAGCCAATATCTGATAGTGATTTTGTATCCTGACAGTTTTTTTTCTCTTTTTTTTTTTAGATCCCAAGTTTAGGAGGCAGTGTGAGCGCTTCACTCTTCCTCAGCAGTTCTTGCCAAAATACAAACACCCTGGAAACCACAATAGTGACGAGGACCTGCTAAGGACATGTACGTACGCCATGCTCCAATGTCCAGTACAATGATTGTGTTTGTTAGATATTTGGTGATTCAGTTTCTGCCATTAAAAGCTAACCGATACTTCAATTATTTGACTGTAGATTCAGATTCTGGAATTTGTGGAACAGAGAAATACAAAATGCAAACCTTCTCCGCCTCTTCTTGTTAATTCTACTGCATCTTTTCCAGTTGACCTCGGTGCTGCCTGGCATGTGGCAGCACAATGTCGTACTACGCTGAAGGCGTCCAGCTCTAAATTTTATTTTGCCTGTCGAGAACTGTATGACATGAAAAGGATCGCTTAAAAATCTGCAGTATAGTGGGGGCTCACTGTTATAGCCAACGATGCAATTGTCATTTCAGGGTTCTAATGTTTTAAATGTTGTTGCAGACTTGTGGAGGTGCCAGTTTCTCTTGCCTCTGGTATCTCTGGCCTTGGTGTTCCTGAGCGGCCTCATCGGCGTCTGCGCTTGCCTGTGCCGCAGCTTCACGCCCACCCTGGCTGTGGGAGTGCTTCATCTTCTCGCAGGTAAGAACGCTATTGGCAGCATCTACACAAGGGGAAGTCACTTCAAGTCGGGCAAATTGCCAAAAAGTATTTATTGATGAATTGAAATGTATTTGTCGTCCCTGCTGACATGAAATACTTGCATCAAAAACAAGGCTGCAAATAGAAAGGAGCTAGTTTGCCAAGCGCCTAATGTCATTTGGACCTGGTTACCTGATTTAATGTGCCTTATTTGTCTTGGGTTTATTTGATAAGCACAATACCATCCAAATTTTAGTCAGTAGATTTTACCGTAAAGTTTTGCTTCTAGACAAGAAATTACAGTTCACAAAGAAAACTTTAGGAATGAAATCTCTTGATTATAATAATAAAACAAATTGTTTATTTGTTATGTTGTCATATTCGTATTGTTTAATAAAACCCTGGCTTCAGATCCCAGGGATTAACGTGCAAAACATGAATCCCTGGGACCAACGTACGTATGTATGTATATACATACACATACACACACATATATGTGTATATATATATTAATAATAATCCTCAAATCAAGTCGCTGAGTCACAAAGATTAAAAGTGTTGCAGTGTAAAGCGTAAGGAGTATGGTTCTTGACCTGCCCAATATGTGGAGTGCCTTGAGAACTTGCGCGCCCTTCACAGATGTCAAATAATGGAAGAAAGTAGCAAGGACAAAACATAATTATTATTCTACCAGTGCGCTAGATTGTCTTACCAGTGAATACAAAATAGAATACGAGTGCACGCACCTTAAGATGGATCTCAAAATACCTGCTCAAACGGCTTTCCATAACACGCAACCGGGCAGTACGGCTTCACAAAAGGAAGAGCAAAGAACAGCTTTGAGCTTTCACCTCCGAGAGATGGACAGTCAATGCGGCGGCGTCCCCATGGCTGACATCCCTCCTCTTCCCCGTCAGCTTTGTGCTCTCTGGGCAGCGTGTGCTGCTTCCTGGCCGGCGTGGATCTCCTCCACCAGTACGTCAGGCGGCCCGACGGGGTGGAGTCATCGCTGGGCTGGTCCCTCTACCTCGCCCTCATCTCCTTCCCGCTGCAGATGATGGCGTCTGCCTTGTTCCTCTGGGCGGCTCGCAGCCACCGCAAGAACTACACGCGCATGATCGCCTACAGGGTGGCCTAAAATGGCCAATCGTAAGAGGGACGGAGGATGTTTTGTAGCCAATCATCAGAAGTGCTGATGCTTACACAACATCCATTTGTGGGAATGGCTTCTTGACTTAATTGCATCTGTGTAGCCTTTTCCTCTAAGAGTGCATGCTGTATTATTTATGAAGTTGTGGTGTCGCTGTGGAGATTGCCTTCTTTTAGTTGACATCAGTTTCACTGCTGCTCTTCACCTTGCCATTAACCTTTTGTAAACATCATCAAATTCACAATGCTTCAAGACATCTCAGCCTTTTTTCTTTCGAACTTTGTTTCACTCCAGCCTTGCGTGCGTCGTGTTGACAAAATGTCACTCACTTGAATTGTAACCACTTTTATTGCGCTTAATGTTCATTATTGTACTTAATCTCAGTTCAGTGATTCACGTTTGATAAGCCACTTGAAATGTTGAGCGGTCGCAACTGTCGTCAATTCTGGTGTCTTTAAGTCTTTTAAAGGAGGCTCGCATTTTGCGGATGGCAAAAAAAATGTGACTTTAGTGTACTCTTGGGGTCCAAAATAATTGTTGTTAAATATGTCAGTGTTTTATGAAACTGTTTTCAAGCACACCACTTGTGTTCAAATAAAGTGGATTTCTGACAAACAAAAAATTGTCACATATAACTCTTTTTGAAATTGTTTTAGTATAAAAGAGAAGCACAGTTGGCCTTCAGTTGAAAAGAAATGATAATTTTGCATAGCTGACTCTTTGGCGGAGTTTAATCAATATCAACAACTTCATGTCTTCAAAAGCTCCTTGGTGAGTTGAATATTTTCAGACAATCACTCAGGACGGCTTGTCAATTTTAAAACATAAAAGTACTAGCCCTTTTGTGTGTTGGATCCACAGTCAAAAGGAAAAAAAAATGGATATGGCACCTTCATGAAAATAACATTTTCTTCTCGGAATTACAATCAGTCAGTGCTCAGTCCTTTTTTTTTTACACAGACAGACGGGAGGCAAATGCTAATCTTGCGAGCTAATTGAAAGGCAATCCTCTTCTCGTAGTAAGCACATTCGTTCACAAAGAACGGGTAGGTCTCCTCGCCCTCGTACTTAACCGTCTCGCCATTGAACGATTGGAAAATGGGGTCCCCGACACGGAGAAGCTTGAAGTCCTTGTCCTATGAAATGAGAGAGGACAGTACTTGGAAAAAATGAGCATAGATCTCCAGAATGAAATCCAAGATGGTGATAATTAGGAGGAAGGTTGTGCTGTACCTGTAGACAGGGATGAATAGCAGCGGTGATCTCGTCGGTGGTGGGATCTCTCGGGTAGTCGAGGACGCCGGTTTGACAGTAGGCCTCTACTTCACCACCCTCGAACGTACTTCCTGTTAGATTGACAACAGCCTCAGCGCTTCCTCGATTCAATCTTTGCAGATTCCCATCTACTAGGTGACTGAGAATCTACACAGACACACAAAATATATATTTTTAATATTATTCCCTTTATTACACATTTGTTAAAACTTGGTCCAGTTTTTAACCCCAATTGGGGTTCTTTTTAACCCAGCAGTTTTAAGGGTGTCATACTTTTGCAACATTGAGATATTTTTTCCTTCTGATTTTTGTGACTTGAAAATATCAAATTTTTCACCTAATTCAACTGAAAATAATTTTCATGTTTTTTAAAAAAATGTTATTATTTCTTCCCTAATTAAATTGTGTGAGCTCACCAGAATTAAATTTTTCAAGCCAATCCATGATGAGATCCAGCGTTTCCGTCACCATGTTGTAAATGTCTGCTCTGACCACTCGGGTGGGTTGAGGTCCAACTTCCAACGCTGTGCATTACGAGAAACCGTTATAAAGCAGGAATTGAAATCCATCAAATATTCAATTCTAGAAAAATAAGGTGATACTCTGAAATTTTCAAATGAATTACTGAGTTATGACTCTTAAAAAAAAAAACAACAATTGAATATGTTAAAGTGTACACACTTACCAAAACCATGTTTAGCCACAGATTCAAATGAGTAGGCCTCTGGAAGTGTTATGTCTAACTGGATTGCTCTGACAGGCCCAAATGTTGTTTTATTCTGAGGGAAAACCAATATTAACTTTTTGGATCATGCAAAATGGTTTGGGGTAGTGGATCCGAAACTCGCATTCATTGTACTCGTAAGAAAATAGCATTTGAATCAGATGACAATATCAATACCACACGTCACCATTTAATCATTATTATTCATATTATTATTTATTGACCCAGAATAAAGGTCAGCTGTTCTCTTAGTTCTTTCCTGACATTCAGTCCCATTTTGCTGCCCGAGAATGTGGCTATTAGACCGGAAAAGCGTACAAAACGTTTACCGCAGCTCGCTTCGTGTGTTATTGATCCAACCTGTACGTATTTAAAAAGGTGCAGGGCGATCCAGTCAAATCCGTTAAAGATGAAGCACATGCCCATGTTGGCCGTCGTGTTGTGGATGTCGCACAGGACGTCCACGGCTTGCGGGTTTCCTTTAGGCCCGAGTAGAGCGTTGAGCTCTTGAGCTCTCTTCATCTCATACGGCGAGGAAGCCGGTAAAGGTGCGCTGAAAGCCCCAAGTGTTTATTTTAGCTGAGTCAAAAAGCTAACGTTTTCCTATTGGAACGTACCTCAGCAAAGTATCCGTGAAGCAACGATTGAGATCTTTGTCAATGTACCGTCGACACACTTTAACAGCTTCCGGATTTGAAAGGACTGCCGTTACGGACACAGAGCCGACTTTGTCCTTTTTCTTCTTCTTCTCCATCTCTCGTACCACGTACACCCCCGTCATCTCATTGCCGTGCGTACCCCCGCAAATGGCGACGCGGGACATCGGTGATAAGGAGAGGTGCTCCATCTGTTGAGAGGGAAAGTTAAACTAACATGCTTCTTTTTTTTTTTTTTGGGAATGTGGGTGGTAACTATATAATCTGGAGATAATCCAGAGTGCAAAAGTCTTGTCGGCACTTTAATGAGTGACACTTTAAGCTCCAGACTGTGATCTTTGTCCACTATTCAGAGATCCTTCACGTTTTGCTCCAAGCGAGAAAACTTTCAAGACATTTTTAAACATGTTCCAGTCCCATTAATGAGTGATTTATGGCAATGTCTTTAAAAAGTGGATAATTTACACATTTTTTTGCATGCCAAAATAAACAGTGCAAATTTCCACTGCCTTGCACTTTTATACATGTGATGTTTACCAAAGTGGAGACCAGTGCATCACTCTTTACATGTTTACGTTACATATGTAACGTGGTTATTCCCAAAACATGAAAACTAAATATTTTCAGAAAAAAATGGCCTTTAATACTCATGGAAGCCAACATCTATTTTTGTGTAAATATTGAATTAATTCTTCATTCTTTAACTAATAATTAATTTTACTAATGCATTTTCAATTAGATTTAATTATAATTACATTTCAGATTGTTACTATTGATTGCAACATTAAAAAAACTCCCAAAAGCTCCTGTATAAAATTAATTTTATGAGATTTAAATAAACAAATCAAAACTTCCTATAATGGTATCCCATGAGCAGAAAACTGTTTTGCTTTCAAATGAAGATAGAAGTCATATTGAACTGCTTTTTGTTTGACAAACCGGTGTGAAAGTCAAACTGCTCGCTGTTCCAAAATCAACAATGCACACCAGAAGGGGGGCAACGATACAGCTGCTCTTCCTTTTTTCAGTATGGCCTCTCCTTCCATGATACATCTTGCACATCAATTCAAATATTCGAATACAGTACTGCAGTCAGTCTGTCGAACTTGTTTGCCGTGTTTTGATCTGGAGCACATCTAAGAGCTTGTGCAGAATCCAGTCCACTTCTTGGCTTCAAAGCTAAGTAGAATGATATATTTCTTCCTGTCACATAGTAAAATACTGCAGTACGTTTACTTACCTGTCTGCCAATAACCAGCTTCGTAATCAATGGTAGTGTTTTGGTGACCCCTGAAATCTTCTGTGTAAAGTTCTCTGCCAACTCACGTCTCACGGGAGCATTAAGAAGTATTTGGTGTTGGCTGGGTGGTAAAAAAAAAAAAAAGCAAGCAGAGACTAAGCCCCAGTTACAGCTCTCTGAATCGGTCGTCTTGTTTGTTGGTTATGAAGGCCCTCCTCTCGCAGATCACATTTCACTTTGTGATGTAACAGGAAGTACATACTGACTGTCTCCCATTAAAACTAAGGGAGCCGCAATGGGTGTTCCCTGCAGCGACAATGCAAAAGTCTTCTGATTCTAATATATGCTTGCATTAATAAATTAGAGACTTGACTTGGCAAGGGGGAAACAAAATTCTTTTCGAGCATGCAATAAGTGCAAAAAAAAGTATATGTTCCTCCGGCCTTGTCACTGTGAATTTGATTTAGGGAATTGTTTCATAATAACATTTGTCATATGGAGAACTTCCAGAGCAATATGTTAAGAACATCAGGCAGGGACAAAAAGACTGGCTCAGTTACTGCTCAGTAAATATGATTATTTTGTAGTTATAGCTCTAAAATAGCCATATTTACTGACTATGACTTCCATACTAAATTAATAGTGGTATATCTTGACTAATGCAAAACTTTAGGTAACCATTGCAAGCGCAGCAGAGTCTGCCATCTAGTGGTAAATGGTGGTATTTCAACAAAGTTGGCAGACGCGAGAAGAGCAAAAATCTGTGTATACTTGACACCCATCGAGATGCCAACCTACAATAGGCATTTTCCTTGAAAACACACACACAAACACACACAGACATACACACATTATCTGATCAGGAGGTGGCACCACAAACATTCTAAAAGAGTTTGCTCTTACTAAAAGATATAATTGACACCAAATAAATTGTATTTGTTCATTTTGAAGGTTGTAGAACTAGTTCAACTCCTAATATTTTCACCCAAAGTATTATAAGTAGGTCTCTTCAAATTTCCTCCCTCCGCGCGCCCCCTCTTGAGATTAAACGACACCTGATTTATTCATGTGACAAAGAGGAAGAATTAGGAATGTCATGAATGAACTTCAGAGCCTAACCTTTTTAGCTATGGGTGCAGGGAGGGGAACGGAACAAGTGACATTTGGAGTGGGGAGTGGCCCAAAAGAGGTAATGAGATCTTGCTGTGAGGAAAACACTTTTTGACTTTTTTTTTGTGCAGTTTTTTTTCCCACCCAGTGTGAAAAGTGAATTGGTGTATGCTGTCGGGTATTGTGTGACGTCAAAATTCAGCACATCGGCGTCATCACTTGGGGCCTGACTGATCTATTTTTTTTTAAGTAGATTCAGCCCGCCTGATCAATTAAATAAAAACCATGTACAATGATTAAAATAACATACAAATAATAACTATCTCACTACTCCAAGCCGATGGTAAATGTAACTAGTAATATATGGCCATTACATTTTGAAGGTAATACTGCTCATGAGCAATCAAGCGTAAGTATTTTTCGTGCAAATATTTACAGTAGTGATGAATTACGTCTCCTCCTGTATGACAATCTGTGCCCCCACTCCACCCCATTCCCAAGGGAGGGGTTGAAGTGTGCATAATTTAATTGGCGGCATCAGGATGCCCTGCACCAGATGCATCTTTTTGTCTTTGGAGCCCCAGCAGGAATGTCTTCCGCCCCTAACACCTCCGTATCCAGCCACCAGTTCGTGCAGCCGGCATGGCGAGTAGTTCTGTGGGCCCTGGCTTACTGCGCCGTCCTCGGTGTGGCTCTACTGGGCAACGCGGTGGTCATCTGGATCATCTTGGCGCACAAGCGGATGAGGACAGTCACCAACTATTTTCTGCTCAATTTGGCGGTGTGCGACGCATCCACGGCCACTTTCAACACGTTGGTCAACTTCATCTACGCGGCCCACGGAGAGTGGTACTTCGGGGCGCTCTACTGCACCTTCCACAACTTGTTCCCGGTCACGACGGTGTTCGCCAGTATTTACACCATGACCGCGATTGCTATTGACAGGTACAGCGCATAGCGTTCTTTTTACAGCACTAATAATAGCAATTATAAGAATTAACTGTTGTTATTAGTTTATTTATTTCAACTTTTAAATAGGGGGGACGCCACTGGTGGCTAAACATATATGATCCAGCGTTTCATTTGGCCCAAAGAGCAGAGTCTGTTAGTATTTATATTTTCGAATTTGACTGTTTCCTCTCATAATGTTTTCTTAAAATCGTTTGATTCCTTAAGCTAATTAAACATTAGTTTACGTTAAACAATTATAGTGTTATGTACATTCTTTTTAAATGAAATAATTGATTAGTTATGACTATTAAGATTATTGTCTTAGTGTAAAATAACCTTTGAACAAAATGGTTGATAAACTTCTGTGCAATAATGCCTGAGTTTTTCCCCAATTGTACCTTTCAGCAGTTTCTAACTGGAAAAAAAAACACATTTTCATTTTTGTGCTTTTTAAATTATATTTTTTGTTTTGCTTTTTAAATGATATTTTTTGTTTTGTGTGTGAGTAACGTTTATGCGCAACCTTTGCTAAATATTTGGGGAAACTGTCTTCACCACCCACCCATCTCTTGCTTCCGGATGTAGGTACATGGCCATCATCCATCCCCTAAAGCCTCGTCTATCAGCCAAAGCCACTCTGGCCGTGATCGTGACCATCTGGAGTCTGGCCCTCATCTTGGCCTTCCCCCTCGGCTATTTCTCCACAACCAGAGCCTTGCCTCGTAGGACGCTGTGCTACGTGGCTTGGCCCCGCATGGCAGACGACCCCTTCGTGTGAGCTAAAGAACACTTCCTGCAACATTCCATCACTAACAGGACACATTTGAGCTTGTATTTGTGTCTGCATCTTCAGGTACCACATCATCCTGACTGTCCTGGTGTATGCGGTGCCTTTAATGGTGATGGCCATCACTTATTCCATCATTGGTGTGACCCTGTGGGGAGGGGAGATCCCTGGAGACACATCGGATCACTACCATGGACAGCTGCGGGCAAAAAGGAAGGTATGAATTTGAACCCAATTTGATCAATGTAACATAATGCAATGTGCTCCATTTAGGAATTCCTATATCTATATTCTTACATATTTTTAATTAATTAATTAATTTTAATTGAATTCCTATATCTATATTATTACATATTTTTATTTAATTAATTAATTTATTTTAATTAATTAATGCACCAATATGAGTTCATGAGTGTTTGACATCCTCAGCGGAAGAGCACTGAAGGAGTCTGATATAAGGATTAACATTTCATTGATAATGAAAAAATGTTACAGGTTAACCCGACAAGCAGTTTAGCTGCAGAAACGAATCCATTTTCTTCCGTTTATTTGAAGTCGGTTCCTTTTAGTAGGAACGTACTAAGAATCACACTCCGCAAATGCGTTCAATCAATGCCGACAAATAGAGACGGAGACAGGTGCAATAGTTTAAAGCTCATGGCTGACAACAAACACCATCAAAGGCGTAATTAGCTGGCCAAATTGAGCCGATGCAGATAAAAGCGTTTTGGTACATGTCGGGAAAACAAAGCTGGTGTCGTGCTTCACATCTGTGGTGGAGAGGAGAGGAACGTCATCTCCACGGCTCATCCATGGAGTTCTGCCTTGGTCTCGTCTGTCCCTTACAGAGAAACGACCAGTTCAAGTGCTTCATTGATGACCCGTTTTCTTGTTTCAATATGGCTGATGACATCATCTTCCCCCTACTGCAGATTGTGAAGATGATGATGGTCGTGGTGGTGACCTTTGCCTTCTGCTGGCTGCCTTATCACATGTACTTCACGGTGACGGGCCTCAACAAACGTCTGAGTAAGTGGAAGTCTATCCAGCAAGTCTACCTGGCAGTGCTTTGGCTGGCCATGAGCTCCACCATGTACAACCCTATCATCTACTGCTGCCTTAATAGCAAGTGAGTGCTCCCCAAAACACACACACACACGTTAGGAAAACATCTCATCTGGATGGCGGTGTGACCTTTGGATCAGGTTTCGAGCTGGCTTCAAGCGTGTTTTCCGCTGGTGTCCATTCATCCGAGTGACCAGCTACGATGAGCTGGAGCTCCAGAACAGACGGCGCCGCCCGGGACCCCAGAGCAGCATGTGCACTCTGTCGCGCGTCGACACCAGCATCCTCAGCAAGGACAAGAGTGTGCGCTCCAATGGTAATACACGTAGGTCCAAATTGCAGTCTGACAATGACTAGTCGAATGTTTGAGCCATCCTTAAAGTCAATATGAAATATACCTATTCACAAAAAAATAACGTTTTAGGATCCAAAATAGGTCATTTGGGTAAAACTAGCCCCTATTTTGTGTTTTGATGACTTCGGTGCTTAAAAGGTACAGTCCACACGTTTCATGAAACTCGAAAAATGGAAGTGATTAAGCCACAAATTTATTTGCATTATAGTTATAATTCGACACACTTGTTGGGTAAAATGTTGTTGTAGCGAACGTTTAACAGACTGGAGGTTAGTGTTTAGTAAGTTAACAACTCGAAGTGAAGTAGATACTGTAAATAAAGTGTCTCTCAGATTAATGTTTTATTTGCCTTTAATTTAACATGAGCCTACCATGAAAGTAAAATTAAAACAAGTAAAATAAGTCTGATATTTTTTATTGTACTACAGATTTAAGCATTTATTATTTGTGCTCGTTAAAATAAAATACATGGGAAGAGGAAAAAAAACATTCATCCCTTTATGAAAACCAATAAGCATATACGCAAGTAATACTTCTGATTGTAGCAATCAAACTTGAACAATATTACAATTGCAAGTCAGTTGATGTTGCGGAAATCCTTTAAAAACCAATATTAGCGACCAACACCTTTATTCTGCACTCTTGTCAGTTGCATTTACACGTCTTAAGAGCAAGCATCCATTTTAGATGAAGAAAATGAGGGAATCACAAACATACTAGTGCTATTCATTCTCAAATGTAAACAGCAATTCGACTATATCAACGATTGCGGCCGCATTTGCCAAGCCTCAATAAATGTGCAGGCGCTGCTTTCATAAATTAAGATGTTAATGGTTGAGCATCTCAAATAAGACAAAGGACACAAGTGCCATCACCGGCCACTGGGGGGCGCTCTCTCCCGGGGCCCTGTAAGTACAAAAGATTGTTCACTATCAGTATTCATGGTTCCATTGGTCACTCCAGATAAAGAGCAACATTAAAAACATAATTAATTTACAAAACGTTAATCAGGACCCAAGAAGTAGCTCTTGGTTTCAGAAACATTGACGACCTCTGACCTCTGATACCGTGTAGGATTTTTCCCAGCCTTACCGTGATGTGTAACAGTCATCAGTAGCCTTCAGTTTGGAGTGTTTCAGGATGACCTCGATATAGTCGCCATCGTCTCCCGGCTTGACGTCCTCCACCGTGAACTCCTCGGTGGGGGACAAAATGGCCACGTCCTCGGTGAGGCCGCAGAAGCCCTCCAGGTTGATATAGAAGCACGTGGTGATGTTGAAATAGACTCCACCCTCCACGTCCTCCTTCATGGACACGTCTGACTGGACCGTAGTGAATCGCCCGAATCTCACTCGGACGCCCTTTTCCACTTTGTATTGCGTTTCGGACATTCGGTATACGTTCTTACACGTCTTCTGCCTCACCAGGCTCATCGCATCTGTGAGCAGGAAATGTAGGGACTTATAATGGAAATGCTCCTCATATGTGCTGGCGTTGACGCCCATGGTCTCCACAGCGTCGTTGAAGGCTTTCTTGAACGCGGGGTTGCCATTTACGAAGGCTAAGAGAGCGGAGGTGTGTTCTTTCGTGCCTCCCGGAAGCAGCGTGGAACACTTGTCGCTCCAGGCTGCCATGAAGCCAACGTCCTGGCTCAGCTCTCGTTGTAGCACATCAGAGCGGATCAATTTCTCCATGGTGTCATCGCGACAGCCCTCGTACAATAGGTCCACAGCGTTGGGGGCCATGTCCAGTTGGTTCACTGCACTCACCTGGCAAGGAAAGGAAAAACAAGCATTGTTTTTGTTCAACTAATGATCCACTTCACTTTTCTGAGAATGAATATGTTGTGCAATTTGTCTGAATGAAAGTGAATAAAGGTCCTCTTTTGTAGCTTACCGTGTACAACACCATGGAGACCACCAGGAATTCTTTCTTCATATCTCTCATCTTCTCTTCTTTTTAGTATCTGCACCAAAGAAGTATTTTTGGAAAGTGTGATTGTCCGCTCAACTTGGTTTTGAGTTCAAATTCTTTCATGATTGATCACCTTAGCTCGTTTAGACTTGCCGCAGGGATGGGTAGAGATGTGCAACCTCAGTGAGAATGCAAAAGTCCAAAATCACAAATTTAAGTCCATGTAAGTAGTATAAGAGGTCTGGGGGGGGTACACAGTGTAAAAATTGTGTAGGGAGTGGAAAAAGTTTTATCACCCGAGGCAACTCCTTTTTCCTTTCCTGTGGAAGGAAATAACATGCCATTAGGAACAGTTTTGTCTGTTGCTGCAGCTACTGGCTTATGTGAACAATGTCAACCTGCACTGTAGTTGAAAATGATATGTTCCACATTTCTGTCACCTTTCCAGATATATTTTACACTTCAGGTACAATATATTTCTTTTAATTTTATTTTTAGCACTGAATGATTACACTGGCCTGTTTCCTCTCTACCAGCGGCAACATTGCACCAACTGACCATAAATCATTAGCAGTCAACACGAAAAAATACATTTCAATTGTTGATTTTGCACTTACCTGAGATTGTAGAATGCTGCTTTTTACCCTGTAAACGGGATGATTCCTTCTTTTGTAAACTTTCTTCTCCTGACCTCCAATAAACTTCCTCCCTTTGTGGCTACTGCAGCACAGTACAGGCCTGCTGAGCTTCACATTTTGTGCACTTTGACGGCCAACCTTTCATTGTGTGGGAGGAGCGGGGTCACAGCTAGACTGACATCCCATCTCTACATGCAAGCACCCGATAGAAAATTGTCACTAATTTTGAATCAAGTTACTATTCACACAGTACAAACCTTTAATTTTTAATATTTTATTGATTATATTTTATTTTATTATATTTTTTATTTTTGAGGTCTTAATTTTGCATATGCTATTAGAGAAATTGATTATAATCTTATTCCTTTAGTCATAAAAAACAAAATCAAATTAGCAATATTTTTAAACATTAGCCATATTTTTAAACATATTTTCTATATTCATCATTAGATCTTTATTAAAGTTCATTGTAACTCAAGTGTCCAACTCATTTTGCCTCTCTTATTATCTCTTATTTTGTAAGTCAAAATTTTCTTTACTCGGAACAAATGTGACGTATTTCCGGTTACAGCCGCGTCAAATAGTGATGTGTATTCCAGTTATTTTAAGTGAACTGAATCTTTAGAATCAGTTCACTCAAAATATTCATTCAAACGAATTGTTCAACGAATCAATCCCCCCACACAGACTTTCTGATTGGCTGTTTCATCTGTGACGATCGGACACTCCATTAGGTACACCGCCATTTCCAGGTGTACCTAACCACAGGTCAATTTATTAGGGAAAAATCATGGTCAAAGGTTTGTTTGATCTCTGACGTCACTCGGACACTCCATTAGGTACACCGCCATTTTCAGGTGTACCTAATCACAGGTCACTTTATTAGGGAAAAATCATGGTCAAAGTTTAAATGAAAGTGAAAAGTGCCACACCCAAACAACCCCCCACTTTCTGATTGGCTGTTGATCTGTGACGTCACTCGGACACTCTATTAGGTACACCGCCATTTTCAGGTGTACCTAATCACAGGCCACTTTATTAGGGAAAAATCATGGTCAAAGCTTAAATGAAAGTGAAAAGTGCCACACCCGCCCTCACCCCCACTTTCTGATTGGCTGTTTGATCTGTGACGTCACTCGGACACTCTATTAGGTACACCGTCATTTTCAGGTGTTCCTAATAACAGGCCACTTTATTAGGGAAAAATCATGGTCAAAGTTTAAATGAAAGTGAAAAGTGCCACACCCAAACAACCCCCCACTTTCTGATTGGCTGTTGATCTGTGACGTCACTCGGACATTCCATTAGGTACACCGCCATTTTCAGGTGTACCTAATCACAGGCCACTTTATTAGGGAAAAATCATGGTCAAAGTTTAAATGAAAGTGAAAAGTGCCACACCCAAACAACCCCCCACTTTCTGATTGGCTGTTGATCTGTGACGTCACTCGGACATTCCATTAGGTACACCGCCATTTTCAGGTGTACCTAATCACAGGCCACTTTATTAGGGAAAAATCATGGTCAAAGTTTAAATGAAAGTGAAAAGTGCCACACCCAAACAACCCCCCACTTTCTGATTGGCTGTTGATCTGTGACGTCACTCGGACACTCTATTAGGTACACCGCCATTTTCAGGTGTTCCTAATAACAGGCCACTTTATTAGGGAAAAATCATGGTCAGTTTAAATGAAAGTGAAAAGTGCCACACCCAAACAACCCCCCACTTTCTGATTGGCTGTTGATCTGTGACGTCACTCGGACATTCCATTAGGTACACCGCCATTTTCAGGTGTACCTAATCACAGGCCACTTTATTAGGGAAAAATCATGGTCAAAGTTTAAATGAAAGTGAAAAGTGCCACACCCAAACAACCCCCCACTTTCTGATTGGCTGTTGATCTGTGACGTCACTCGGACACTCTATTAGGTACACCGCCATTTTCAGGTGTTCCTAATAACAGGCCACTTTATTAGGGAAAAATCATGGTCAAAGTTTAAATGAAAGTGAAAAGTGCCACACCCAAACAACCCCCCACTTTCTGATTGGCTGTTTGGTCTGTGACGTCACTCGGACACTCTATTAGGTACACCGCCATTTTCAGGTTCATTATGCCGACATTGATGTTTTAATATTGTATTTGTTGGATTGTAGTTGATGGTTTATACCAAATGTGTTTGTGTTTAAATAAAAGGTTGAAAAAAAATCTGTTGTGAAGACATTTGTTATTTTGGGGGACACCAACTCATATAACAACGTCAAACACATACATATTGTCTTATTAAGCAGTTAACCAAATGTCAGATTTTTATGTTTTAATTGGCAAATATAAAAACAAGGAATAAAACACCAGACAAGTTTAAGATAAATGTTTATTAAAATAAATTATGTCATTTTTCTTCTTTGTTTTGTTTTACGGCGAGGTGGCACCAGCTTCAATGCGCATCACCGACACCTACTGGTTAAAGTCATATGAACTGGAAAAAAAACCCGAAAGTGATTCGTTCACTCTCGTTCACTGAAAAGATTCGTTCTTTTGAACAAATCGTTCATTCACGAGCCAACACTCGCGCCAAAGTCTGAAACAAAAATGACTGGTGTTTGTTGACATTTCTTCGACGTTAACATTTTCTTCCCCTTTGCGCTCGAAAACTCACGTCACACCGTAAAAAAAGTGTCAAGATTTCGGTTTATCGGTTAAAGTCTAAGAAGTGTTGCTTGTCACCCAAAGCGACACTTGGACAACAGCGAGGATGAAAAAATGGGGCGAGCGTCTCAAGAAGGTAGAGCAGCTGGCCGAGACCTTCCATCATAATCCAGTGATTCCGCGCTACAAGCCTCGACTTTGGCCTTGCCAGCCTTCCTCCATATGGAAACTGTTCCATCGCCAAAGTGTGGCCATTGCTTTTGCTCAAAGCTGCAAGGAGGTACAGTTTAGAATCATCCCTGTTGTTCTCCAGCAAACATTCTATCTTGTCTTTTAAAATTGTTATTCTTGATTTGCTCCCCAGCCTGTGCATGTCTTTGCATTGGAAAAAGAGAAGGCTCCCCGGGGTCAAAGGATATTCCTGGTGACCACTTACGGTGAACTGTGGCACTACTACAGGTAAAGATGTGTTTTCTCTCCACTGCATGTACACAACACGTGTACCTCAAATATGGACATACTGTTTTATTTATTATCATTTATAAATTGTATGACGTATGGGCTATTTGTACTGTGAGACATGGTCAATTCTTTTATTTTTTTACATTTCCTGCGCAGGACCTACACACAATCCTTGATGCACTGCTACGAAGTGATCCCAGAGGGCGCTGTTTGCAAACTGTACTTTGACTTGGAGTTCCACAAGCCTTCAAACAGAGAGGTCGATGGCAAAAAGATGGTAGCCATGTTGATCCAGGTTGACTAGTTTTGAACATATTTTCATTTATTATTTATCTTATATGCAAAAGCGTGCACTACTAATTTTTAAAATTTTAGATATAAATAGTGTGTGTTTTTCATTGTTGACAGTATGTTTGTGAAAAGCTGAAGGACATTTATGGGGTCGAATGTTGCGCATCAAACATCCTCAATCTGGATTCCAGCACAGATGATAAATTCAGTCGACATCTCATCTTCAATCTCCCAAATGCCGTTTTCAAGGACAACATTCATGTCGGTACGTTTGTCGCAGTACACTAGTCACGGGCTGGATGCAATATACCACACAAAGTCATGTTATTGTTGCTTTTAGGTGCCTTCGTTCATGCCATACTTCAACCTGTGTTGGATGAATGCAATGTGGATGGGTTTGTATGAAATTATTTACGTAGGTCCTTGAGTTTTTTTTTTTTTAGAAACCACTACACTACTTTATTTCTAGCAGCGAGCTGACAAGTGAAAGTACGCAGACCAAAAGACTGAAAACTGACAAAACTGACCTCAGCTTCCTTCACGTGAAAAACAAAGATGGCCACCATGCTAACTTTGTCGATCTCGGTAAGATGCACAAAATTGTGCCTGTTTGCCTAGGTACCCTCACGTGTGACTTTCTTTCAACGACACTCAACAGGGGTCTACACCAAGAACAGAAATTTCCGTCTTTACAAGTCATCCAAGGTCGGGAAGAACGCTGCCTTCTCCTTAGCGGACGACAACAAGTTCATCTCCAAAGCCACCAAGGGCATTTCTGCAGAGGAAAGTGTGTTCTTGGCGTCTTTAGTGTGCAATGTGAGGTATGTTGAAATGAAAGCAACTTAAACTTTAAACTTAACAAGTTCATTTTAAAATGTGTCAAGTGAACTTTGAATGAGTTTGTGCAGAAAATCAACTTTCCCAACACTGCTGTTATGCAATCAGCTTCACAGGCCAGAGAATTCTAACGTGGGAAGTCACAGACACCCGAGCATGTCAGACCACGAGGCTTCACAGTCAGACAGATTTACCATGTGACCCAAGTAAGACCACAGGAGTCAAGCTATATCGTCACACCATTTTTGTTTTACTCACTCCAAGCGGTTCACTTGTTTTTTTTTGGGGTTTTTTTTACAGGCTCACTCTCAGGCTACCTAATGTCACCTCACAGAGAAGTGGACGACTTCGTTTTGACGGTGGTTAGGAGGGACAACATACAAGGAAGTAAGTGTTGTGGTAGGAAAGACAATTAAACATTTTAATTTCCCAATTTTTTTTTTCCTGAAGTGTGCGCAGCAGGGATTCTTTCATGTACCACAAGAGGGAGCTCTCATCATGTGTTTACTCAAAACATTCAGAATTACTGCTTGCGTTGTCTCAATTAATTAGAAAATTTAGGAATAATTCATTTTAGTAGTTTAACAGGTGACACTTATGAATTCATTATACACAACGTGACCTACTGAAAGATTTTAATTTTTATGATTGAAAACCCGAAATTAACCATCTGGTGAAAATAGGATATAAAAATAGGCCTTGTAAAACAAAAACCAATATTTTTTTTCTCCCTATGCTTTCACAGGCATCAGACGGTGGCACTACTTTGCAGCCGAGCAGCTTCTGGTCTACGACATTGCCAAGTACCGTTGGTGTGACAACGTGGGCCGCTTTCACAAAAGCAACAACATCATGTACGTGAAGTCGATAACATCCACGATAACCGCCCACCCGTGGGCCGCCGCTTTGATTTGAGTCCGTTCATTGTTTGCAGGATTGTGGTGGATCTCAAAGAGGAGGTTTGGTACCAGAAGTGTCACGATCCCGAGTGCAGGAACTTTAGATCCTCAAGTAGGTTCTTTTATGCGTCAATCACAAATAATGTGTAGATATACAGTAGTAATTTAGTTCAGAGCAATTACATCTTTTGGTTACAGGTTACCCACTGCCACAGGAGATCTGCATCAGTTACATCATGATGCTGGTTGGTATATCTGTGACTTTTGCAAGATGTGATTTTGATTGATAGATTTTTAACGCAATATCGCATCTAAACGTGTTTGATTGTATGAAACATATTGCTGAAAGAAGAATTTTTACTTGACTTTCCCTTTATTTCTTTACATTCTATTAAGTTGTTACTACTTAGATCAAATATGATCAAGGGTTTATATTTCTGATTGTTTTGAGTTGACACAGAATGAATGAAACTTCTATGTCGTTTTTCATCATTCAGATTTTGTTCTGTTTTCCCCTGACAGGACGACGAGGATCAGGGCTACGTAATGGACGATGCAGGCAACATTGAAGCCACACAGGCACCGAAACAAGCGACTGAGTATCAGGAACCGGCCGACACGTGGGGAGGAGGTGCTGAGGACGACCGGGAATTCTCGGATTGCCTCAACGACTTTGAGCTGACAAGCAGCGAAATCTCAGATGAGCTGCTGCTCAACTGCGTGCAAGGTTTCCATTCATAGAGAATGACGTTAATCCACGGCAACTTACTTTTGCGTTTTATTGAACTTTGCAATAGTTCACAACTCAAGCATAAACCTGCAAAAAATATATATATATTTTATACATTATTTTACAAGCACAATATGATTTGAATTGGCAGGTCTCAATTCCAAATATCATAAGTCACCTTTAAAACGAGTAGTGTGACAAAGACAGGATTAAAATTGTTGCTATTCTGTGCCCCCAAATGAAACAACCATCAAAACAAACTGAACCGGTTGAGAAATGGGGGAAAGCAAATATATTCAAACAATAAGTGAAGATCCTTCTTTGTTAGGTACAATTCAAATATTATTTACCTGTAACGACTTCATTAAATATCCACTCGCATGCCAAAAAAACTTTAAAACCTCCAGTTTACACTTCTGCAAGACTTATACTAGGATAAATAAAACCACTCACTTGATTTGGTGCCCTGTTGAGGAAAGCTTAGACTCCCCCCAAAAAAACAGTACACTACTGAGCTCCAAAAAAAACCCCAAAAAGATCTCTGGCTTGTCACTGGGAAACATATTCCCATTCAGGTGTAACCTTCCAGTCCAATCACTTTAGACCTTAAGGCCTGCATAAAGTTGATCTATCTGCTCTCTGAAGTGATTCCGAATATCTGCTCTTTTAGCCTTAAGCGTTGGTGTCAGCAGGCCGTTTTGCACAGAGAACATCTCCGAATGTAATGCAATGTCTTTCACCTGAGGGAGAAGATTATATTTTAGGCTTGGATTTATAACAAGATGTTGGACTCATTTCTTTCACTAAACATGGCGGAGGGGCACGTAAAGTTACACTGAAATCTATGTACGGTTTGAAATCTGCCTCTGTGTTAAATCTCAAATTAAATTAACTTTTTTTTTTTTTTTACAAATTAAATTTTACAGACCCACCATCTATTCAACATCAATAAATTAGGATTATACAAGAAACAAGGATTTTGAATATATATTAATTATATAGGTCAGAATTGGCCTGATCCTGCTTGATGAATTTGTTTAATAGTTCATATTTGAAAGATGAACTGCAGGATTAAATGTCTTTTCCATATTCTAACTCAAGATGAAACCTATTGACAATTACAAATTTACCTGTTCAAAAGACTTGAGTCCAGCTTCTTTGCCCAGCCTCTGAATGTCCTCCAAAATGGCATTCTTAACATCCTGCCATAAAAAATTATGAAGGAATGTTTTGGGGAATTTTGTTGGCAAAATAAAAGTTGGCTGGAATTCTGTTGTCAAAATAAACTCACGTTGTTCTCGCACAACTCCAAGTAGGAGCCATGAATGCCTCGTTTCTTGATCCAAATGGGTAAAAAGTCAGGATCGGGCACCACGATCGCCACCAAGCATGCCTTTCCACGCAGATCGACGAGTCAACACACACACGTCGCGTTCGGGATGTTGCGCAAGACCGACGAAGCACTCGCCTGTAAGCTGTCACCGTGCACGAATATCTGCGCCACCGGGTCGCTGCGGTTGTAAATGTTCTCGATTTTCTCCGGGGCGATGTATTCTCCTTGAGCCAGCTTGAAGATGTGCTTCTTCCTGTCGATGATCTTCAGAGTGCCGTTCTGCCAAAGATGGGAGTCGGACGCTATGAAAGGGAACCGATCCTCTTTTCGCATTTCAGATTCCTTACCGGAAGCCATTTGCCAATGTCCCCCGTGTGCAGCCATCCGTCTTTGTCGATGGCCTCCGTCGTTTTCTCGGGGTCTCCCAGGTATCCCAGGAAGACATTTGGTCCTTTGACACAAACCTGACGAAACAGAGCAGGACTCCATTTGTATTCGACTTCTAAAAATGATGCTAGGAAAGAATGAGAAGTATTTGGAAATTCAACAAACATGTCGATTGCTAACCTCTCCTTCGTTGTTGGCTGCAAAGTAATTCATGTCTTCCACATCGACAAATTTGATGGCGTTGCAGGGCAGAGGAGGCCCGACGTGACCTATAAAAAAATGATACACGCTTCAATGATTTGCTTCCAGAACCGATTGGAATTATTTTGTCAAGTGCTATTGTTTACCAGCTGTCCAGTCACCAGGCATGGACATGGAGCATCCTGCTGTGCATTCTGTCTGACCGTAGCCTTCGTAAAACTGATAAAACAGAACGCGCTTAGTGTCGCAGGCAAAAAAAAAAAAATGGTGCTGCGTCTCACCTGACATCCCAGCGCAACTCTTAGGAAAGTGAGCACTGGGGGCGACACGGGCGCCGCTCCTGTAAGCATCAGCCTCACGCGTCCACCCAAGCTCGCCTGCCCGAGGAAGTAAAAAGAAGAAACACGACTGAAACCATGTTGACGACATACTCGAGCCAGGCTGAAAATGTGGTTGCAGTCCATCACAGGTTCCATGTTTGTGGTTGTTTTTTTTTTCCAGTTAATGTTAACACTTGCTTATCTGGTGTAATTCTACTGTTGACCGCTAGAAGGCAGCACACTTTGAAAATGAATTTGAAAGAGCAACAAAACAAGTATTGTATTTCAGTACAGAAACCAATGGCTGTAGTTTAGTTTTATTTTGTGACACAAGTTTGTGAGATTAGAAAAAAAACGATTTGAGAGAATATATTTGTATTGCTTTTTTCTCTCAGCATATTGTGTTTGTAATAATAACACCAATAATAACAATTCCATGGAATTACTGTATTTGACCATTTACCTGTACTTTTTTGAAGATAAGCTTATCCCAGATACTGTCCCTCCTGACCACACCGCTATTCAACTCCGAAAGCTTCCTTTGGAATGCCAAATCAAGCATCCATCTTTTTAGCCGCGTGTTGGCTTGGCTAAATATCTGCAGAGGGCAACACAGTTTTGCGTAAGAGCTTTGACTGCAAGTGTCCAGTCATAAAAAAAAAAAAAAAAAGAAAAGATGAGAGAATTGCGATTGCGGAATGACCTTATCAAACATGCGGTTTAGGAGACGTGGCACCACAGGGAAGAACGTCGGCCGCAGTTCTTTCAGGTCGTCCATCAAGAGTCGAATGTCACCTTGGAAAAATCCGATACGAGCGCCTTGGATGAGGATGACGCCCTGGTGGAGCAAGTTTCAACCATTTCATGTTCCATCCAGGCAGCTACTTTTGCATAATGGGCTTTGATTAAATATAATTTAAAAAAGCAGTAAACAACAATTGTGAAGATTCTTGGCTCGTAGTATGCACTGGCGGAACAAATACTTTTCCCATGGTTGAGCCAAGAATATTTCAGGGAGTCTGTAAAACATTTTATTTTCAACAAATCCCCCAAATTCTTCAAATGTGGGGACAAAATCTCCCAGAAAAAAACCCCAAACATCCATAAGTCAATTATATGGTCTAAGCATATTTTCATGGGGGCCACTGCCCCCTAGTGGGCCACCCCCTTGCTCCGCCACCGTTAGTGTGAACTTCAGAAGTTCCAACACATATGATGAAAAGCTCAAAAATCCAAACCAGAGAATATTAGTGTTCAACACAAGCGAATTGCTGTGGACCTGCTGACATCCAGCCTCTTACGAGACCTTGAAAGCAACTTGAAATTTTGTTTTGGTGAAATAAAAAAAAAAAACCATCAATGGCATACCTGAACAACTCTCTCAAACATATGAGCTAAAGGTAGATAGGATATGAGAACATCACGGCAGCTCAGCATGCAGTGCACCTGTGAAAGACACACACAAAACACATGCACACGTCGTGGTTAGTGAAAGGGCCATACCTGCACAACTCTCTCTAACATATGGGCCAAAGGGAGGAAGGAGATGTGCACATCTTTGGAACCAGCCTGCATTTTGCCCTAATGCCATTTATACAAAAGAGTAAAAATGAAGGGAGGGGGGGGGGACATTTCTTATAGATCGGGCACACATGGAGGTGAAGGAAACCAGATCCCATCTTGTTCCCATTTGTAGCTTTCCACCCTCCTCATAGCAATCAAACACATTTACCTCAGTTATTTTAAGAAAAGCTGCAGTGTTTGCGATGACATTTTGATGGGTGAGAATTGCACCCTTTGGGTTTCCTGACAAAATATAGAGAAAATATCAATATTAAATAAAAAAAAATAAAAAAAAGAAGTTAATGTTAGAATGCTTGTCCTTAGTTACCTGTAGTTCCGGATGTGAAGCAGATAAGCGCAAGGTCCTCTGGTTTCGGTGGCTGTAATCATGTTACACAGGATAAAAACCAAAAGAATCATTTTGTAGATTTTTTACTTTTGTGCTTCTACTCACAATGGGGTCATGGTGGTAAGTTTTACCCAAGTCCTGCAAAAAAAAAAAAAAAAAAAACATACACAGAGTACAATGTTAACAACTCTAAAAATTCACATTTGACCAGTTCATTAAAAAAAAAGCAAATTGTAAACAAATTAATATCCAAATGACACATTATGTACAAAAAGAGGCTAATATTCAAACCTCAAGGTCCTTCAGGCTCATAATCTCGACTCCGAACGTTTGTCCTCGGGCCACCAGCTCGGCATCAAACGGCTCTATCAGCACAATCGTCTTCACCGTTCGCTTTTTTTCATTGAAACAGTCGAGGATCATCCGAGCTTTTTCGGGCACGTCGCAGATCACCGTGCTGATGGTGGCTGGAGAGCGTGCGGCAAAAAAACCACCGTCGTCATCACTCCGAGTCGAACGGCGATATCCAATGTACCTTTATCGATGATGAAGCCGATAGCCTCTGCGCCCAGCGTGTCGTACAGCGGGACGGCTACGAGGGAGTACGTGTAACAAGCCAGCTCGGAAATGGTCCACTAAAAGACATGATCACAAAAATATAATGTTTTGCCTTTTGCTAACCAAAGCAAAAAAAAAAAACAAGACTCGTATTACCTCTGGTCTGTTCTGTGCAAAGATCCCAATAAATTTGTCTCCCGACTGAGAGTGACCCTTGTGAAGCAAGGCGGAGCCCACGTTCTCGGCCCGGTCTGCCACCTGCGCCGCCCCAAAACAAAGTTCTCTCATTGCTGTCGGCTGGGACTGATTCAGAAGACGGTCAGCTCACCTCTCTGTACGACTGCCACTCGTACGGCTGGTTTGGTTTTCTCGCTCCTAAACACGGTCCGTTATCTAGTAGAAGAAGCAGCGCTTAGCTTCGCGGAGCGGTGCCGATCTCGTTGAGCTGATGAGATAACTCACTTGAGACTCGAAGCCCTCGTAGAAAGCCCTCGTATATGGTCTTTGTGTCGCTGTAGTAGTACGCCATGTGTTCGTCGCTGTTGTTGAGCACCGACCTTCTTGCGTTTTTTTCACTCTGATGGAAAAAAAACAAAAAAAAAACACACAACCGTTGCCAAACAGACATCTAATTTTGACACCTCTATTGTGATTAGCGGCGGCAACATACCTGCATGTTTACCGACTGCATGGTGAGGTCGCATGGCGGCTGGAGGGCTCGCGGTCGGGTGCAGAGCCAGTAGGTGGTTAAGGTGGCCACGGCGCCCATGCCTAGCAGGGTGTTGGTGGGAAGTCCACGTACGTACTGGCGCAGGTCGTCCAGCTCTGGAAGCCGCAACTGTCTCAGGACTTCCTGAGCCTGCATGGCTGTTTTGTGCTACGGTTACAGATAGCAAAGATCAACTACTGTTATAAAATGTAATTTGATGTTATCTGAACTGACAAAATGTGCTTTTCTTCAAAACATAAGGACATTTCCAAATAGGCCAAACTTTTCAATGCTAACAAATGTATACACTTTGTTTCAGATGCTAACATTGTTCCATCAGATGCTAACATGCTAACAAACAACAGCCACAGTCGAAACAATTGACTTCTCACCTACATCTATAATTAAGCGTCAAAATTGTGACCAATGAAACCATCGCATGCTGGGAGAAGGTGATTTGATCATTTTTGTTGTTGTGATAATTCTTCCACTCGGACCACAATCAGAAATTAATTCGCAAATAATGTCCATTAGTCACCACTTAACTAAATGTTCTATTTCGGCCAATCCGTAGACAAAAATCACAATGACAAGAGTCACGTCACAGCTACAAGTGCTAATTGTAGCACCAAAATCAAATAGCCCATACTCACAGTTCTTAGTGACTGAGAAGTGGAAACTCTTTGCAGAAGTGCACTGGTTTCTATGAGGAAGGACTCGATGACTTCTAATAGACCTCTGAGGTTCTCACACTATGAATAGCACAAAATACGCCCCTCAGTCCCCTCCCAAACAGAAACACACACACACACGCGACCAACGTCACTGCCCAACCTTCCAAAGAGCGGCAGAAGATGGATTTCTTTTTCTTTCTAGACAGCCGGCGTGGCGTATATTTCACAAGAGTAACAAAGCTGATGGGTGGGTGCGCCGGAGGGCATCTGCCATAAAAACGGTGCCCAAAAATTTGGTGACAAAGAAAAGCAGCGAGTCATTTCTCTCTCACACTTTGGCTGAATTCCAAAGTGTACAAATCCAGCAAGCTAAATAGCAAAAGCGCTCAGTACTGTGTATTGGGTTAACATTTCAAAAATGAACTCATCAAATGCTTACACGCTAGCAGTTATGCTAACGCTAATGTCCTGTGCGAGCTGGACAGTCGATCGGTGGTAAATGTTGAAGGATAAATTACATTTGTAAACTGCATCCACGTGGACATTTTTTTTTTTTTAAAATACATATCATTAGATAGTTCAAAGAATTTTAGTTGAAGGTCAGTGTGACTGTGTCCTGACTGGTCATACTTGGCTGAGCGTTATTGGAGGCAAAAGGTACTTTGCCATCCGCCAACACCTCCACTCTCCATACTTGGCCCGGGAGGATGGCGAACCAATGACAGATCGTTTTGCGGGTCACCCCATACCCCTCCTTCCCCCACGCCACCCTCACCCACACATGCTAGAGTAGAAAGTGGGAGAGAGGGCAAAGCGGATCAGCGGGGTCATCGGAAACAACGCAACATCAAGACGGGCTTCAGCCGGTGTGCAAATACGCATCTCAAACACAGACAGGAAGTTTCAACAACATGCACACGCACACACACGTCACGGGTCTGTTTGCCTTCATCGTGCAACTTGCGATGTAAACGGGCTTGATTCGAGTCGGATCGTCACGCTACGAGTTGATTAGAAATATCATAAGTCATGTGTCGTATGACTTAGTATCATATCAAGTGGTATCGCCGTGACAGTCCTCACCAGCTCACGCTTGTGGGTCTTGACCTCCTATGAAATTGTACACCTCCAGTCACATGGTTTAGAGAGAAAAGAAGAGCTCGCACTTGGCAAACGCGCCGGAGGGGGAGGACAAGATTTGTTAACTGGGCCAAAGGGCGTGCACTCGTCATTTGCTACCAACACAGCATCAGTGCGTATGACCTGTGGAGGTCAACGGAGACAACTCTGGCGTCACATTGCAGCGGAAAATGCCTCAAAACCGCTTGAAGCGTTCCTGGAAATGTTTCGATGAGTGTAACTTGAGAGTCTGGGATATAAATATCAAGATTACACAAGCCTTGTCGAAATGTATCAGAGAGTATGGAGAAAATATTATTTTAGTCATTATGAAAAAGAAAATACACTACTAAGGCAATTCTTGGATTTCCCAGTCTTTAATTTTCCAGGTCATTTAATTATAAAATTGTACACCTTTTTTCCCCCCCCTCTCAATTACAATCAAACCCTGCAAGGCCCTTTTTGTTATAAAATTTTGACTTTCAAAGTCTTTCAGTCTCAAAGATGTGCAACTGCTTTGGAGGTTTCGTTTTTTTGTTTTTTTCCCTCACTGTTGCTCTTATACTCCTTTGTACACACAAGAAACGTCATCTGGAAATATCCCTGTCCACATTAATCCACTTCAAACATTCACAAGCCATGCAAATGACGGCCGAAACAGGCGTAAACACGCAGAATGAACAAACTCCCGACAGAAAAACAAAGTCGGCATTCAAAACAAGAACCGAATCACTTATGTGTACTGGTAACCAAGTCAAGTTTACGCGGTTTTATTTAATAGTGTGAATAAAGGGCAACAAAAATGGCCCTATAGTGTAAAACTGCTTGAGGCAGGCAGCATGACTTCTTTCTCCATGCAGCCACCACTCTTCAGTAACACATTGTCACATGATTGCTTTAAATTTGATTTAGGCTACTTTTCTGATTCTTTCTGTCGCTACGCTAACCCACCGTGCAGCTACATCGACCTGTGATGAGAACATGTGCAGATGACCACTTGAGAAACAATCACAAATTATCCTTCTCTTTTACTTTGATTTTAGGCGATATCTGCAATACCACAGAAAGAGGATTCTATTTTCTTAACTATGTTACGCTCTCACAATGCAGTTGTGCTTTGCATGCAGCCATTCATTTGGATACAACAGACAGAATGAAAGGAGGAGAGTCAGTTAGCATTAAGAATGATGAGCTGATCAATTTGGAGAATCAAGGTATTCTCCACAATGATTGCAGTCTTACTGATTTCTGCCACGTCACCTCAAAGAACTCTTTAGATCTTACTTTAGCATTTCCATCACAGGTGACCCTGCCCACCTGACCTGCTGCCCTCTATCGGGCACATCTGGACCAGAACAAACAAGACTCAAGACAGCTTTTTAACATTGCACTGAATGAATGCTAAATTTGCTTTGCACGTTCAACATCTTTGACTCCATTACGACCATGTTCTTCCACGTTTACCAAAGGGTGGAAGGTTTTAGTTCAAATTCTGCAGGCATCTAACGGTTCCTTCACGAGATAAAATTCCAGACGGTGTTTAATGAGCCGTAACACAGACGGCGCCACCAGAGCTTTTACCAAAAACAAACAGAACACCATTTCATGTGAAGAAAGAAAAAATAAAAAGAAATGAAAACAGACTTTTAACCATCTCATTGAGAATTGTAAGCTTAAACAGCGTGAAAGCAGGAACATGCATTAAACTTTCGGTACAAATGTCAACGCGTACTTCGGCAAAACAAGTTATGAACCGAGTTATATGTGAAATATCGCACTTACCGTGAGAAATGTTTGTAAACAGTTGTGCAAATGCAGTTGTAAGTGCCACTTCCGTAAGAGGACAAAACGTGGTTGAAATAACGCAATTGAAAATAGGCCAATCAGAAGATGGGTTACTTCACGGGTTTCCGCAAAAGGTAAGAGGAGAGCTGCTATTGGTTCACTTGTTGATCTCGTCATCTGGCGTCCCTCTTCATTAGGGACGCCTTCATTATCTGATCAACGTTTAATTCATAAGTTTGGATCAACTTTGAATTTTTTTTTAATAAAGCACATTTTTTTTGTATTTTTGTGCAATATTAACTTTATTTTAATGAATTATTAAACTTTGATAACATTGTTTCTTTAGTCTTTGTAATTTGTATTAATTTCAATGAGAGTAAAAATAGCGTTGTTTTTTTTGTACATTTGACTGTACTGTATTCATCATGAATGAGTTGTGAGGCATGTAAAGTGCTTTACTTCTTGTTTATGCTGTGCTCAAAGGGGGCTGTGTGAAGTGGCTGTCTTTAGGCTGTAGGTGGCGCACTAAGCTAAATTATGGAGTGTGAGCGTGCATGTGAAGGGAGGGGGGAGGTGGCTTAGGGGTCACCACGGGTCACGGATCAGCGCCAGACAACACACAGACACACTGCTCTGTTAGTCTGTCACACATCAGCCTGCATGAGGATTTACAATGAAATTTGCCTGTAAGCGTTTTCATCCTGTATGAATGTGATAACAAATGAACTAATTCAACATATTGTGCAATCATTTTCGTGTCTTCAATATACAAAGTACAGACAAGATGCTGCTTTATATAATTAAGCAATAAAAGTTTGAGTATGGTGCAAATGGTAGAAAAAGTGTTGTTTTGTACGAAAAATATTTCCCCGGGCTTGCGTGTACAACATTCATATTTAATATAAAGTCTGCTTTGTTTCATAGTTCAGACATCATCATCCGCAATTGCACGCTTAAAACTGTGGGGTCGAAAATAACCTAAGTTTGGTCAAAAATTGGACCGACCCGTGTCAATTTGATCCAACCTTCTGAGTTGCTTTGTACAAAACAACTCAATTTTTATACCTGGAGGAAGTTGGGTCAATTTGACACGTTATTTTGCACAAAACAAGCCCAAAATGACCCAACTTTAATTTTTTTAACCCAGCAGTTTGAAGAGTGCATCATTAGTGTGGACAGGAGTGTTGTATTTTGACTAGAACATATAGCAAAGGAAAAATAATTATTTTTTTGCTATACAACTAAGTAATGCTTTTGTCATATGCAGTTTTGCTTTTCATTCAATTTTACAGTCTGAGAAATTATTTCATGCATTTTTTGAAAAATTAGGTCTATGGTGCATTGCTATACGACAAAAACATTCAAATAGTTTCAAATTAATCTCATTTGCCAGTTACATTGTAAGAATTAAATATACATATATAGATTATTATTTATTTCTAAATGATTTCAATTGAAAATGATGGACAAACATTCTACATGGACTAATTCTGATTGTATGACAATATGGTAGTCCCAAAGTTCCAAGTTGTCCTTGAAATCAAATATAGTCAGGGGAAATGACTATATACAAATATTTGTATACTAATTCACTACATCTTTGTCAAAGTGTTGCAGTGACAACGCCACACATTAACTTTACAGTGCGTTATTTTTGCGGAGCTCAAAGCGAGCAAGCAGTTGTGCGTCACACACACGAGTGCAACAAGTGCACATTTAAAAGTACAAATACATAAAGAGAAAGGGGAAAAAAGTGTTTTAAACAAGTGCACAATCAAGTAATTGGATTTTATGCCCTCTTTGCGCTCGCTCGCGCCTTTCTCTCCATGGTGCTCCCCGAAAAGAAGCTCTCTCCAAAACTCTTCTGATGTCTGCTGAGGCTTTTCTTTCACAACCTCCCCATGCTCTTTTTCCAATCTTTTTTTATTTTAATTCTTTGACATCGCTCGCAGGATCAAATATAGGCAAGCCGCTCGGCGGGTGAATTTTTTTTTTTTTTTTTTTTGCATGAAAAGCTCCGTGAAAAGGCGAGACTGCATGCGAGCCGCCTTGTTTTGGCGCATGAGAGCCGTCCGGGTGCACGCACACAATAAACCTGTTGTTAACCTTACTGCTTCAGATATGTTTGAAGCAAACAGCCAATTGTTGTACGAAATGTATTCAAGTATAAAATAATGCCTTTTGTTTGGAGAGGGGAAAACTTTGAGGGCCTTCAGCAGCAGCCTTTGTGCACTTTGCGCTTTGGCGTCCCCGCGTTGGCGCATTCCCCGGGCGCCTTGAAACGCGATTGTTTCCCGCTTTCTAATGACATTTACCGGATCAAAACACGCTGTTAATTCGATCAGAAGGCCTCACCCCTCGCAACAATAGCAGTATAATTTCTCCCAAAGTTTGTTAAGTTGACCGAAATTAGGCAAATGAATAGGGGTCTCCAGGCTATCCATCTCGCAGGTGACGGCGGATAATGCGCGCTCGCACCAGCTGCATTCTTCTTTATTTCTCCCTTTCTTCGCAGAGCATTATTAAAATTTAGGCCAATGAAACTATTCATGGCACTGAATAGACATTTTCTTATAGGATAATAGGATACAAATTGAGCCCCCTCCAAAAAGGGGTCTCCAGTGGCGGCTCCTCGCGTGCGCCTTGACGCGGACCACGCTCGTGTGCCAGCAGGCCCCCGCAAGGCACGCATGCATGCACCTGCCCTCGTCGTGACAGAAAGAAAAGAACAAGCATACAAATAAAAGAAGAACGTCCCAAAAACAAAACTAAAAAGAAAAAATACAAAGCACGAGAGTAAATCGTGTGACGCTAAGGGGGTGCCCAAAAAAAGGTTTCTCCTAAACTTGGCGGAACAGCCTATTAAAAGCTTACTTAATTAATCTAATGGCAGTGAGGGAGTGTGTGTGCGATGTGTGTATGTGTGTGTTTGAAAGCCACGAAAGACGACTAAACAGGGCGTCGTGTGAGGAAAAAAACTTTTCTTTCTTTTTTTCTTTCTGTTTGGTTGTTTTTGGCCGCGCGCTCTTGTGCGCCAAAAGCCACTCGCTCGCGCCCTTTTCCGCGTCATTATACCATACAAATATATGATCCCACGACCAATCACGTGGTTTTCAAGCAGCCACGTGGGTTAACAAAGCCAGGTTAGCCCCCCTGACAACCCACCTCTTCGCTTCATTTTTTTTTCTCCACCCCCCCTAAACTGTTTCTGATCCTATACGGACATTTAGCGCGGCGTGCACGCATGGTCCCCAGTTTAATCCCTGCGTGGAATAATTTACATTTTGGCGTGAATCCCCCCTGGATGAGCCCCTTTATAAGGGGTTGCCTTGTTTTCCACTGCTTACATTTCGTTTTACTTTCCACGGCATCGCGTCTCTCTGCAAATTGCAACTTTTTGGAAGACTTGAGGGAAACGATTTTCTCCTTTATGGCATCCAGAATGAAGGAACGAAAGGTATAAGCACGCAGGTCACGTTTGTCTTTTTATTTTTATCTTAAGTTGTAGCCTAAAAGAACTTTTTTTGTATTTCTTAAACTTTGTCTCCACGTATTTATGCGCATTCAACACCATTACGTCATTATATGACAACACGCGCTTATATGTTTACAGATTTAATGACTATATTCCGATACAGTATCTTAAAATTGGCTAAATGTACTTCATTAAATGTCTCACTAGAGTATATTTGGGTTTTAATGGTGCAATTGAGGCAGAAAAGCTGCAAGAAGCTGTGCGTAACGCTGCCTGGCGCGCATTGGTGCGCTGCGCTGCGCACTCTGCTTAGAAAAAGTTCCGCTTTCACTAAAGATGATGCTCTTGTCTGTTTGCAGAGAACGCCAATTTCTCACAAAGTGATCGAGAAACGAAGACGAGATCGTATCAATCGCTGCTTGAATGAGCTGGGAAAAACTGTACCGATGGCGCTGGCCAAGCAGGTATTGAAATCTTTACACGTGATCACATCGTGGTGTAAATTGATATTGTGGTTACAATATACGCATTTTCTGTCAATTCCTTCCCACTAAAAGAACTCCGGGAAGCTGGAGAAGGCTGAAATATTGGAGATGACAGTTCAGTATTTGAGAGCTCTCCACTCTGCAGATTTTCCAAGAGGCAGAGAAAAGGGTGAGTATATACGTTTGATATTCAAAATGAGAAAAAAAAAATATATTTTTTTTTAATGTTTGTGTGCATGGACACAAAAAAATTTTATTTCAATGAAGAGTTTATTATTGTGGCTGCATATTTTGCAGTGGCTCCATACTGAGAACAACTTTTAACTAGAAACAATACATACTCTCTAAAAATCCCATTTTTAAGATAAAAATTTCTTTCTGTATTGGCTCAACAAAAAAAAAAAAACGTAGGACAATGGCAATAAATGTGAAGTCAAAAGTGTAAATGAAACGTCAGAGTGAGATTTGTCTTTTAAATTTGGGGCTTCTACGGTATAGGTCCACTTCTACAAATCAGAATATCAAATATGATTTTTTTTTTTTTGTGCTTCGCTTCAGGCGAGTTACTGACCGAGTTCGCCAACTACTTCCACTACGGTTACCACGAGTGCATGAAGAACCTAGTCCACTATCTGACCACGGAAGACCGAGCCGAGACCAAAGACATCAAGTACGCGCGCATCCTTGCCTTCCTGCAGTCCAAATCGCGCGCAATCACCGAGCCCGTGTTCGGTGCCGCCGGGCCCGAGGCGTCGGACTACCTGGGTCACCAGCTGCACTCGTCTCCGGAGCATCAGAGCTTGCACAGCCCCACAGAAATGTACCAACAGCACCACCACCACCATCAGCAGCAGCAGCAACAGCAGAGCCCGCCGCGACACTTGGCCTGGCACGGCTCGGCCCGCGGCCCGGCCATCTCATACCCACCCGCT
Source organism: Syngnathus leptorhynchus (assembly GCF_054491065.1). Taxonomy (NCBI): domain Eukaryota; kingdom Metazoa; phylum Chordata; class Actinopteri; order Syngnathiformes; family Syngnathidae; genus Syngnathus; species Syngnathus leptorhynchus. Next base: position 14,485,152 of record NC_141199.1, on the reverse strand, counting down.
GTGGCTTTGAGCGCAGCGCACGCGCAGCAGCACGGTGGATACTTATCACCAGTGCAAGGACTCGAACATCACTACTTCAACTTGCTTGGCCACGCGCACCACAACACCTTCACTCTGCACAGTGCGCAACACGCCATGTAACATAAATTGTTGTCGTTTTATTTATATTCATGGAGAGGATGAGATGGAACTTGTATATGATGTAATTAAATGTTTCATAAAAACATACACAGCTATTTTTGCATTTTTATACATATTATGAGATAGCTTGATAGATCATGTAAATCGGGGAGAAGCTTGAGCGCATTTTCAAACGGCCTTTTGCGCCGTAGTGGGTGTGAACACAACTGATTTGTTTTTGACCGCCTTCCACCAGCATCAGACGTGACCCTGTATGAAGCCTCCTCCTCTCCCACCATATCCATGGCTAGAAAGATATTTAATAATAAATAATCATGATGACAATAGTGATTGACATTCATGACAAAACAAAATTCTGCAATAATTCAAGATTATATGCAAACTATTGTCATACTATGAAATAAATAAATATTGGGAAATAACAATAACTTGATATGGGTTAAACCCATATTGGGCTATTTAAAAAAAATAACCCAATGCGAGTTGGGTTTAAAATAACCAAATATTTTGAAAATATGTCATAAATAACACTATATGGGTTCAAAATTTTTAAAATAAGAAATTCTTTCTAACCCTTATTGGATTATTTTGCCCTCTTCAGTATTCATTGTATAAACAGATCATAGTTTTAAACACCAACCACTCCAAATACACTCATAAAAGAATCCAGTGAAGTCTCTAAATGAGTTGGTACAGAACTGTCCTAAAAGGAGAAATAACACATTTCTTCTTAACTCTTTTAACAAAGTTGTATGTGTTCAAAAGGGGGATCTTAAACAGCTAAAAGAACCCGCGTCATTGTGAACGAAGACTGAAAGGCAAACAATCACGCTTCATCCTTGAGTGATTGCAAAGAAACGTCATCAACACCATGAAATCAAAGTTTCTCTCTTAAGAAAACCAAACGAAAATACTTTTTCTTATACGCCCTCCCGTTTTTTTTTGTTTTTTTTTTCAAGACATGAAACAATCCACATCTCCCTATGTGGCATCTCAAGACACATTCAACATCAATAAAAGACATAAAAAGAGATCATTGTGTACACAAGCTGATATGTGTACACAAGAATGATTTCAGGGTGGCTGGCTCAGTAATGGATGCATGTGAATAAAACGGCATCATTCGCCTGGATGCTTGAATAAAACACGTTAAGCGGCATTAAGCAGGCCCCCCTTAACCCGAAAAGAAGACAGTGGCCGTGCATGCGGATGAATGGTGACCGCTAACACAAAGTAAAGCCGGCAGGGGGACACGAAAAAAGCCTCACACGCATGAATAATAATAATATGAACACGGCTAAAAAGAAATTGCATTTATTGTCATGTAAACCGAGCCGCTGTCTTTGGTGTTAATACTACAAACGGTTCGAGTCGTTTAACTTTCTCTTTGACGGGATTTTTTTTTAAAAGTACAGTGGTATCTCGATGAACCAATTTCAGCGGCTTGTCGCTATGTCAAATGGATATTTCTCATTCAAACCAATTCACATGCTGCTAATGAGCTTCTGTCAGTTTTTTTTATCAAGATATTTGGGTTTCAGATCAAAAGATAACTTTTATTCCATGTGTCATATTACTCATCTGTTCCAATACTTTTGCTCACTTTCAAACTGTGGAACTAAATAAAAGGTGCCCTGACTTATTTACCACATTTAGATGTAACTACCATGAAATACAGAAAGAAACCAAAAATCTGACCGTGCCGTCCCAATACTTTTGGCAGAGGGCCATATATGAAATCCCATAGAACTCGTATCCAGTGTAGTGCTTGACGTGGCCCCAGTGAACATTCCCCCAGTACAATGATGTTTTTGTTTGGACGTACGCAAGCTGCGAGAAGACCAACAGTTAATCGGAGTGCGGCATCGGCATGGCATTGGCGCACCTCACAATCTGATCTGAGGCTTAACACGGGGGAGCAAAAAGGGGTGGGTTGGGGGTTGAGAGGAGGAAGGGGGGCGGGGGGGGGGTAGAGGATAGAAATCATTCCCACACTAGATAGCCCTATCTATCACACCTCCCCCGCCCAAGACCCCCCCCATCGAATGCCCCCCCTCCTGGGCTATTAATGCCAAAACTTGGCAGGCACATGAGCAACAGTTTTCCCATCAGGAGAAGAGAAGCCATCCTTGGCACCGTGTTCACTAGAAGTGAATGAGTGAGGCTTGTCACCTCACTGTATGTTGACAAAAAAACATTACAACTGGACCAAGTAGAGCATTTTAAAAAATATAAATAAATAAAAAATATATACGCCAGGAGTCCACATTACTCTACATCACCTATTTTGGCAAGCGCTCGGCAATCCCATCGCCATCCCATCAGATTATGCAAATTGCTCCCAGTTGCCCCCGATTCAACACTACCTCTATTTAGGAGCAACATATCGGAGGCAGAAGTGAATGGGGCGCTGTTTTACAGGAGTGTGTGTGTATTGGGGGGGGGGGGGTCAACGGCATCTTCTGGTATCAATGAAAACATGTTGAATACTGTACCAAATGTCCCACTGTGGACTCACGTCTCTGTCACGCCCTCGCATTTATTTCTCTTTCTTGTTTGTATGGGAACAAGAGATGCGATTCCAAACGGCCCTTGCCAAATGTTTTAAGCTGCGCACCCCCCTACGGCATCCCTACAAAGCTGGCACCCCCAATACACACACACACACACACACACACACACACACACACACACACACACACACACACACACACACACTTCTTCAAAAAAAAGTCAAAATGTTTTGTTTGAATGTTGGGAGGGGAGAAAAATGTTTATTTATAGCGTTACTATGTTTCTAAATTTGAGAGCACTAGAATTTTGTTTTTGTAGTTTTCACTTGTGTTTATTACTGTACGTAAGGGAAGTTCTGTTTACGTCGACTCCCTTTTAAAAAAATAACATCACGCTTGAGTGGCGGGAAGAGCATATGAAATGTGACAGCGTCAATCAGGAGAGAGCAACTTGAAAGTCTTTCGTGCATTGAATGGCCGTGGGTATTATTTGTGTGATGCCACCTGACATATTCCAAGCAGTGACCGAGTGGGCCAAAGTGAAAATAAAACCCCGGGGTCCTAATATGCTCCCCGTGCGCTTGGCTGGACTTACCAGAGGCCAAAAGTGCCACGGCCGCCTCTTTTGTGCGACCGGTTGACGGCTGCTCTGGCGTATTTATCCGCGTCCAGAGGGCGCCCCCGGGGTCTTACCGGGTCGCCCCCTGAGGTCACCCAGTGAGTAAGCGGTATGGAGGGGAAGACAAGTAAGATTGGCAGTCAAGTGACTGAATGAACCCCGGTGAAAGATGCAGCTTATAAATGTTTCTGTGTGACTGATGCTAGTGTGACGCTTTGATTGAGGGGGTGGATTCCAAACCATCAATGAACGGAAGCAAAAAAAAAAAAAAGAGCTGTTACTGAGCAGCAGAAAATTTGAAAAAATTAAAAAATACATGAAAGGTCAAGTGTTTTGGGGTGGTGGAAGATGGAGGGGGGGGGGTGGTCAAAGCCCCCCCCGCTGACCTTAGTTGCGGGCCTCTCAGCGGGGAGCCCGTGTCGGACATGACAGCGTGTTGCAACACACGCGGAGCGGAAGTCACACATCGTTCGGGCAATGAAAAGGGCTGGCAAACTCACGTTGCGCACCAGCCACATTGGAGTTTGATTGATTGATTTTTTTTATTATATGTTTTCATACACAAAACGGAAGAAATGTCACTTTGCTACCATGGCCAGGGGAGCTAGCATTAGCTAGCAACAAAAGTATATATATTTTTTTTTTCCCCCCCAAATCCTACTCATTTTATGTGTGGGAATTTTTACTAGTGGGTGAGCCTCAAGAAACCTTCTCAGCTGCTCAGATGCGTACATAGATAGGAGTGTTGTTGTTTTTCTGACGCTAGCATCGGTTAGCGATTAGCAAAACAAACAAGGTCTTGTCAAGAGCCGCACACATGCTGCGCTCTTTACTTGGCAACACCTTTTTTTTTTTCCTCTACCAAACACGGTTGGATCCTGTCAAGGAGCCCACAGGCCATTGTCCTACTACTTAACTTCAACATAACTTCAACAACAAAAATGTCACAACATGTAAAACCTCGCCAAAGGCCAAACTATTAACATGAATTAAATCCAAAGAAACAACAAATCATCAGCAACATCAAAACAATTTAACAAATCAAAAGCGATCTTCTATTGGAGTGAAGTAAACAAACGATGACATCCATCTTTTCCAGAGATGTTGTAAATTGGAGATTCCAAATTTTACAATCCAGCTGCGGCTGGGGGACCCGGAGTCGGATTATAACCCCCCCGCTCCCCGTTTGTGTGGTGAAGACACCCATAGATAACTTTGTGAATGGTTGCTAACTCCTTTTCTCTCTCCCATCTTCACATGGCGGAGACAAGTAAAAAAAAAAAAAGCACTAACAAGATGCACATTTTTACATTGAAAACTGTTATTGTTCACCCTCTAATCTGGCCCACCATCTGAGAAGAGAGCTGGGGATCCACGAGGGGAGGTGGGGGGGGGTCAAGGAGAGAGGTAGTGGGGGTGGTGGTTGGCATTAAGAAGAATGAGGGATCAGTTGGGAAGTGTCGAATGGATGTTTCTCTTTCCTCTATGGGAGGAACTTTGTATTTGAGTCTTGTTTATGCGTGTCTTTGAGCGCCTCGCATGGACATGGAGATGACGCCGCGTCGACCGTGTGACGCCCGGCGACGGCGCCTCGCTCTTTCCTACAGCTGCGGCTCAGCGGATTAAGCGTCGTCCGCAAAGGCAACATTACACAAGTGGCCTTTGAACAAAAGTCATGGCTGCTATTAATGATATGGTAATCCCTAATGGAGCTACCTCCCAGTAGTGATTATACTGACATGGGAAGAATGTCCGAAAGTCCGGGATTGCAAGTCGCCAAACAACACTGCCGCTATTGTTGCTAGGGTTCGAAACCTACTACATCCACACATTGCATGCCCCCTGATTTTTGGACACCCTTGCCTCCACCCTATGAATAAAAAATGAAACCAACCTCCCACCCCCTCGAAAAAATGGAAATATAGTAAGAGAGAAGGGATGGGATCAACAAGGGAAGGGAAAAACAAAGTTCCTTGCCGGGGATTTCCCACACACTGCTACGCTGAGATGCTTGCCCGCCTCTCCTGGTTTCTCCTTCCGTAGCAGGACCACACAAATACTCGCTGGCTCATCCCGTGATTAATCTGCACTCGCTGCTCGCCTTTTCACCGCCACTGGGGGACACGAAGGGGGGGGGGGGGGGGGGCAAAAGGGGGTCTGATGTTTGACTGAGTAAATGTTGGACCAACTAGGGGCACAGCAGGGCCCATTTAACCCACGTTAACTCAGTTAACACACAATTATCATTTGAGTAATCCAAATTGTGTGAACTGGAGAGGGAGATGATCCAAAAAGGGTTTCAAAATTCTTACGTTGTTCTTTTAAACCTATTTAATTGGTAGCTGTGTTTTTTCGGTAACTTAGCCAAGTTTTTTTTTTTCTTCTTGTGGAAATCAGGAATTGTCGCTTATAAAACCAAATGTAGCCAGCCATTTTTTACGTAGGTTAGATGAATGATTGAAGCTGAGGTTGTGTTTCAACATGTCTTCTTTAATGGCAAACATGCTGCCAAAGCACATTTTAATGTCACTTTTTCCATCATTAGACCGTGTGTGGTTTGTCTTGCGTATTGTAGAGCGGCTTGACTGATATGTCAAAGTTGAAGACGGGGCGGAAAAAGGCGAGAAAGGAAATACCACACAGGCACTGACATAGGGATCAACCCCATTGGCGTCATTTTAGCATTTGGAGCTTTTGAATAAAAATGAGCGCGCTAGACGGTGGAGCGGTTCGATTAGTGCCATGCAAAAAGCCTCCGGGCCTCCTTTCTCTGCTCCTTCAGCGGCTCAAGAAAAGTCTTCTTTTTCTCCCCTTTCACACGTTCCTTCCTCGCTTGCCCACTGTTGGTATTACAAAATCCCCTTTCACTCGCACCCTTGTCACCTGTCAGCTAAGCCAGGCCCGTTTGCAAGGTCTTTATCCTCCCTATACACATACACACACACAGACACACACAGATACATAGACACAAATCCCAAACGCACACACGCCCACCCACTCGCCCCCTTGCTCGCACACTGAAACCACATGTCTGAGAGCTGTTACTCTTGCAGTTTAAAATTCATTACCCCCCTTTTCACGTTATACAACATCTACGCTGGCATAGGAGGGAGGAAGGAAGGAAGGAAGGAAGGAAGGAAGGAAGGGAGGGAGGGAGGGAGGAAGGAAGGAAGGAAGGAAGGAAGGAAGGAAGGAAGGAAGGAAGGAAGGGAGGGAGGGAGGAAGGAAGGAAGGAAGGAAGGAAGGAAGGAAGGAAGGAAGGAAGGAAGGAAGGAAGGAAGGAAGGAAGGAAGGAAGGAAGGAAGGAAGGAAGGAAGGAAGGAAGGAAGGAAGGAAGGAAGGAAGGAAGGAAGGGGATGTGGACTATCTGGTGTGTGTTGACCTCGCTTGTGTGCCGTTTTTTTGCAGGAAGGCCGTGTTGCAATTAATAAAAGTCTAAGACGGTATTTATTGAAACTGTTACGATGATGTAGTCGCCATAATGTTTAATCATAGTATTGTATGCCAAACAGCTACCCAAGAAAAGCAAAATATTATATTAAGTTGACCGAATTTTGAAAAGAGAATACAATTATTATTATGTATTTATTTAGAGTCCAATTCATTTGAGAGATTATTATATATTTATATAATATAGGTTAATTTTCTTCTGTAACCTTTTGGTAATTGTTAAAATGTTATTTCAATGATATGCAATATGTAATTCTTCTTGAATCTTGAAGAAATACAAAATAAATCTGTATGTGTTAGCAAATATTTTTTTTATTGATACTATAGCATTTGAACTATTTGGTATTAATCAGAGGTGCTTTAAATGGTGGACTCGCATTTCGTTTGAACGTGAATGTAATTTTGAGTACAGTTAAAGCCTAGTTGAATGGGTGTGCACACTTACGCAACCATATTACTCCAATCACAGCAGTAGCGGAGAAAGTTTTGAAGTGACGCTGCATCTTGGTATTATTTGTTGATGTCACAAAAACCTGGCATTTGAATAGGGGTGTGTAGACTTTTTCTGGGATTTTTTTTCAAGGACATTTCGGTAAAAGCTTGTGTAGCAGCTGTCCAAATGAAGACGGGCACGGCAACGTCCGTAGGGAGGCCACGGGGTCAGAGCGGAGGCCGTGTCACTTAGCCCAGGCCGGGCGTGCCCCCAGCCGGCGCTTATTAACCCACCGACGGGAGCGCTGGACATAAACACACACCCGAGGTCAAGGGGTCAATCAGGGCTTCTCTCCGGCCATCAAGACAAGATGGACGCACAAACGGGGACTGATCCCTCAATCAAAGGGTCAGTGATGCATTGTCCAGGGACACAAATTGATTTATCAGGCCTCCTGGTGCTAATGGACTTTGAAGGTTTTCATGGCATATTTTAATCAATACATTTCCCTTTGAATTTTGGCATACATGACATTTATTGATCAGGGTCAAATTTGTCATGGCACAGAATAGCAACACAACAGATAAGCGTGTTACTATTTCCTATTTTATGATGTATTTATTATTTTATACACTATTTTAAGCAACACCAAAAGTCATAAATACTCTTGTACATGACAGAATATTAATAAAAGTTGTCATCACACAATATCCAGTGTGTTGCTTTTGTGACAGTTTTGAAACCTTCCCTTTACTCGAGTTCCTTTAGTAAAATGCTTATTGGTTGCCACTTGTAACATGGTAGAAAAGAGAAAAAAAAAATCCACCATGCATCTTGAGTGGTCCCAAGCCCTTGGAGAGAAGAATGTCTTTAATGATGGGCCCATCACGTTAAGGGTGTTGCAAATATACGTGCACTTCACCAGATTAGCCGCCGGAATTCTTCTTGCTAAGTGTGCGAGGTGCTTGAGTGAAAAGAAAATCGCCAAGGGCGCACAAGGTGAAGAGGACGGAAATGTCAGTGGGGTAACAAGTGAGGATTTTGTTTGGGAGGGGGGGAGGAGGTGAGCAACTTTTATAGCCTCTAATGCAGCCCGCTAATGTTGCTAATCACATGCAAATGGATACTTGGTACTAGACTTTCATCATAATAGAAGGGAGTTATTTCTCACTCAGAACAATGCCTTCATTTTATTTTTCCGAAGAAAGAATTTAACGCAAGGTAGACCTTTGCAAACTCAAGAGATGGGGCAGCAGGTGGAAAAAAAAAAAAAAGATAATGCTAGTGCAACTCATTTTGTTGTGCAAGTGTACCTAATAAAATGGTTGTATTTACAAAGTGCTGGAGTCTTACAGGCTCCACTTTTGACTCCAGTTAGAACTGATCTTGTTATCTTGAAGATGGACTGTGAGCAACGTTGACTTTGTCTAATTGATCCAATTTGGTGAAGTTATTGTGTATACGTCTGATTACACAATGTCGCAGAGCTGCTGTGTAAAGAGAGACTACCGAGTCCTAATAAACTGCTAAATTGTACCACAAAGGGAACTGGAAGCCTATTTTCTTCTAATTGAGGTCCCCTTTGGAAAGGTTCAACTTTTAAAATGTACTCGTTGCATCACTTTGGCTTGATTGACAAGCCGCGTTAAAAGTAGGAAAGTTTTATATAGGTCTTATTTTTATATCACAATGACCATTAATTTGAACAAGGGTGTGTAGACTATTTAAAAAAGAAACCAATATATAATGGTTGAGGAGTGTGGCTCTTGACAGGCTTATTGGGTAAAATGCCTCTAAGAAAATTAGCGCTATATAAATAAAATTGAAGGATGATTTGTTGGTGCTCAAGTGCAGCCTCTAGTGGAAAGAAAGTGTCAGGGTTACTACATTCTCCAATATAATAATATCAGTAGGTTAAGGGGTGCTTTTAGGGTTACTCTGGGGTTAAGACTGGGATTATGGACCCTAACCCAAATCGTAACCGCATCCTAAACCCAAGACTTTGTCTCTCAGCTATCATTTCTAAAATCAAAAAAATCCTAAAGATTTCTCTTGGACCGGGTCTTCTTTTCATCCCGGTTTCTCATTAACTTCATATTTCACTCTCCCCCGCTCTACGTGTCATCAATCTGTCCCCCACTGATTGTATGTCTCCAGCTCTTCCTGATTGGTCATGGGGATTTTTTTCTGTTTGTGTGCGTGTGTGTGTGTGTGTGTGTGTGTGTGTGTGTGTGTGTGTGTGTGTGTGTGTGTGTGTGTGTGTGTGTGTGTGTGTGTGTGCGCATGTAGGCACCTTAGCTGCTCTGACCGTGGCACCGCCTTCAAATGGTGCAGGTTTTAAACTTGTGTCAAAAGTACACACGCCTTGGCTGCGCACGCCTTCTTTGGCGTTACACGGAAAGAGGCCAAGAGAAGAGAAATGATCAAATACGTAATCTCCTTTCCACTGAGCTCCAGTTCCCCACCTGCCCTTTGGATTTAGGGCCACAGGCTGGTCTTCAAAGAGCCGTGGGATTGAGCATCGGTGAGAAATAAACAAGCCAATAGTGTTCAAAATATAATATACAATGAACTAAATCAGTATCAAAGAAAAAAAAAAATCACACGTTATTAACTTTCAATCCCACACAGCTAAATGCAAAAAGTAATCCAACAGAGTGACTGTAGTGGCTGTGCAGTGAATGTTGATGAGGGTCGAACTGTCTGACACCTGCAGCTCTTCATACTCAAAATGCAAATCCCCCACCATGATCCCCCTCCCTCAAACTGACAGATCTTATCAAGCAACTTTTTTTTTTTTTTTGCCCAACCCAAAAACTTCATTACGCTCATACCCTGTGACCACTGTGATACTACGGTGTGTGTGTATTTACATACCTGTCAAGTTCTGAGTGTATTCCTTGACAACAACTCAGTCCAAACTTGAAAACAGCCTGATGAATTTAATTATACAGAAAAAGATTGACATCAAATATAATTCAATGAACCTTTTTTTTCCCCCACAGTCTTGAAAAATATAAAGAATACTGCTAATATAATTTTACTTGATTCACAGGTTTTATAAAACAAACATGCTAGTATTTTTACAGAAGTAATTAATTTAAATTATTCTAGCATCTCAAACAATTTAATTGACTATTATTATTCAAAAAAAAGTCCACAATTTGAATTAGCAAAGTCAAAATATATTCAATCTGCAGTGGATTGTACTTCCTAAAATCATAAAGCACTCAACACTCATCTTTGTTTTCCTACCAGTTGCATTTTCAGATTCATCTGAAGTTTTTAGTGCCTTGTTTTCAGGAACAGTTGAGGAGACTCACAAACATTTTACAATTCGCTTTTCCTAGAGGGGCACAGGTGAATGTTGTGGTCCACCTTTTACGACCCATCTTGAGATTTTTGGTTCCACTCGCTGTGTTTATGTGATCGCCCTCTGCAGGTTTGGAGTGCATTCTGAACATTCTCAATTAATTGTAATTTGGTATGTGCTCGCCCTCTGCTGGTCTGGAGGTTTACGTGAATGCAACTTGTGGATGTTTGCTTACACATGCGTTAAGAACTGAAAAAAAATCAAGGTTTGGCAACTTTAAAAAGTTTGAATTTTTACTGGTTTGATGTGGTGAATAAATGTGGAAGAATTGGGTTTAAAAAAATTGGGGCAAAAATCAATTTAGGAATAAGCTGCAAGAAGCGAGGCAAGAAGAAGCAGGTGCAAGCAAGTCCGCTGCTAGGCCGGCTGCATGAAGAGCTCACGTGAGAGGGACGCTCAATCCCCAGCAAACCTTCTGTGTCTGCCAGCTGAGCTTCAACTCTGACCTCAAAAGGAGGGGTGAGGGGGCGACTCCACTCAGGGTGTGGGCTTCTCACTCCACGGTAATGCCGAATAAAGTGCTGTGTTATTTCTATTAATGTGTCGCCCAGTAAAAGTGGCTGTTTGAGTTGCCTCTAAGCTCTTCAGTGCCATCAACTGGATGGTGTGTGAAGTTCAAGAACTGGTAAACAGCACCACCCTGTGGTTATCCAGTGAAAAGCATTTAGGAGTAATCATTGAAGTGAAGCCTCCATTTTTATCTCTTTGGATCATATTCTGGGGAAACCTTTGTTTAATCGTATCCATGTAAATAATATATAGGATTATTTTGTGAATGTGAGGTTGGATTTTTTTAAATTCAATTTTCATAATTTACTACATTATTTAATTTGTATATTTATGAATATGGGTTATTTATATATATCACAAAAAGTCACACAGAAACTCTAAAATATTAAAACACACCAAATAAGGTCAATTTAAAACTGGATCATTTTAAAGAAGATAAAAAATGCAGTGTTGACTGTTTTCGAGCAAATCTTGCACGTAGAAGATTAATTGCTCGTATTAAGTGAGTGTGACGTTTCTACACTCTCGTGTCCTTTAAACGTCCCCTCGATGTGTGTGTGCGCACATCGTTAAAGTTCCTCGTGAACTTCAACCTCGGATATTAATTCAGCCTCGTGAGCGGGTTCGACGAGGAGCAGATCCATCAGCTCTTAATTCTCGCGATACACGAGCTCCCCTCATATATTAGGACAAGCGTGGGTGGCGCATGGTCCACTTGGACCTGCCACTTTGGGTATCCTGGAGGAGCTGCGTGTGTGTGAAGCGTGCAGCCATGTCGGACGCGGTGACCAGTTTCTTGAAAGACTTCTTGGCCGGTGGTGTGGCCGCCGCCATCTCCAAAACAGCCGTGGCACCCATCGAAAGAGTCAAACTCTTACTGCAGGTAATGAAAAAAAATATTGTGCGCAACACTGTGTGGTAAGCAAAAGAGCAAAATGCATTCGACTTGGTGACGTGCGTCTAAATGTGCGTCAGTCTGGAACAACCAATCAAATTTTGGTGCGTAATGTGTGCGTAAAAGTTGGAGTACCGAGTAAGTACAAAGGAACAGCAAGTGTGAGAATGACTTATTCCCGTGCGTAAATGGATGTCATGCGCGTCAATGAGCGTGTCGTCAAACATGATCTCCTGAAATAATGCGTAATGCGTGCGTTAACGTTAAAGAATAAAGTGATAACTGCTGAACTGAATCAATCTTGTCATGCGTAATAGTGAGTGGAGCAAGAACAGCTCCTGATACGGATCAACCAACGTTCGTGTGCGTAAAAGTTGGTGACTCATTATCATCTGACGAAATAAGTCAGGCAAGTTTGGTAAATCGAATCGCTGTCAGAGTCAAATCTTCATTTGTGCGTAAAACTTGCTCCACGTCTAACTGTGCGTCATACGTGTAAATATGTGACTTTTAAAAAAAAATTCACAACATTGTTGGCGCTCATGGTGCCATGTTACATTATGAATGCGTCACCATTGAAAGTCCGCCTTACGCCATCTGCGAGCCAAAATTTAGTACTTAAATTCAGAACCCGACTTAAGCATAAGCAGTGAAAGTGAAGCGCTAAATTTAACTCGGGAACTGTAACTTCATACTCAGACCGTTCTCGAGTGACAGTGGGGAAGACGCTACGTGGACAAAAATATTGGGACACCCGGGCATTGCGTAGACAGAAGGTTACAAATAGAGGTCAGTGATGTTGTCAATCTAGACTTGTTGTCAATTTACTTGTCAATTTGAATATTAAGACTTGTACTATTGTTTTTTTTTGGTGCAGGTCCAGCATGCCAGTAAGCAGATCACAGCTGAGATGCAATACAAGGGCATCATGGACTGTGTGGTGCGGATCCCAAAGGAACAAGGCTTTCTGTCCTTCTGGAGGGGCAACCTGGCCAACGTGATCCGATACTTTCCCACCCAGGCCCTCAACTTCGCCTTCAAAGACAAGTACAAGAAGATCTTCCTGGGTGGCGTTGATCAGAAAACACAATTCTGGCGCTACTTTGCCGGCAACCTGGCATCGGGCGGCGCAGCCGGCGCCACCTCGCTGTGCTTCGTCTATCCACTGGACTTCGCCAGGACGCGACTGGCCGCCGACATTGGCAAAGGCACGGCCGAGAGGGAGTTCACCGGCCTGGGGAATTGTATCACGAAGATTTTCAAGGCAGACGGCCTCAAAGGGATCTACCTGGGCTTCAACGTGTCCGTGCAGGGCATCATCATCTACAGGGCGGCCTACTTCGGTTGCTTTGACACAGCTAAAGGCAAGGCAAAAATTGTAGTTCAGTAAATCTCCAAGATTCACATTCATCATACCTTCCGACGCCAACAGGAATGCTTCCCGATCCCAAGAACACACACATCGTGGTCAGCTGGATGATCGCCCAGACGGTGACGGCCGCGGCTGGCATTGTGTCGTACCCCTTCGACACCGTCAGACGTCGTATGATGATGCAATCCGGACGCAGAGGAGGTGAGCTTGTCACTAAACTTGTCTATTCTCATCCATAAGAAAAACATGGCTGGAATATTTTGCTGTATCAATTTTCAAATGACTCCTCGCAGCTGACATCATGTACAAAGGCACGATCGATTGCTGGAAGAAGATCCTCAAGGATGAAGGTCCCAAAGCCTTCTTCAAGGGCGCTTGGTCCAATGTGATCAGAGGGATGGGCGGAGCTTTTGTGCTGGTGCTATATGACGAGATCAAGAAGTACACATAGGCCATCGCCACGCGTTGCCATGGATACCCTTCAGGATGCTTGCTAGTCTTAAGTCAGCTCTTTACATGTGTGGGAGCAACTAAAAAAAAAAAAATTCCGCAGCCACAACATTATGTACACCTGAACAATGCAATGCTTGTGATTGAATTGTGGAGGTGTACCTAATTAAGTGGCCAGGGATTGCCAAATTAAGGCCAAGTGTAACCAACGACTGACATAATAAAGATTTACGGTTTCTCACCATGTGGCACAAAAACACCCTAATCTGCTGTCAAACAAATAGTGTCACTTACATGTTTTTAAAATTGAATTCACATTTTAATCACACATTTTTCAGACAATATGAGTTTTGAAAATATAACATGACTTAACTGTCAAATGAAAAAATGGTATTTACATTTTAAATTCAAATGTTATTTTAGAATTTCACATTTGATTTAATTCACCAACCATTACAATTAGGACATGTAATTTAATGAATTTTTTTAATACGGCATAATTTACTTTTAGCTTCCTAGCTTTTTTTTTCCAATTTTAAATCTCTAATCAAAATGTCATTTGAATGTTTTATTTCATTAAATAAAAATCTACTTATGCACACTGTACAGCATATAAGACTAACAACAAAAAGGTGGGCGGGCCGCGAGGAGGGCTTTAGACCTGGCTGTGTTGGAGCTTGCCGAGGTGACTCGCGTTCCAATCTGGGAGGCGCTGCCCCGTATCGAGGCCAAGCCGGCGGCCACTGTGGATGAGGACAAAACGTATTTTTTTTACATCCAAACGTGTGTCTCCTTTAAACGCGATCCTGCTTATTGCTGCTACCATAAAAAAGCTTCATAAAACATTTGGCGGACATTTTGGTGTGTTCCATACCGCTGGATGGAAGTATGTTGGTGGCGGCGTCGCACACTTCACATGGAGTTGCCTGGAATCGAACTTGACGCTGGTAGTCAGACAGCAGGTTGGCACGTTTGAGTGCCGGCGTGGGCTTGACATACTCCAACCTCTTCAGGAGGGCCTGCAGAGAAAGCAAAGCCACTGTGAGTGACTGGAGAAATGAACATGTGATCACATATTCAATTACTACACTCCAGGAATAGACAGTGACAAAGATGTGAAAGAGTGGACATACTCAAAAAAGACAAACATCGAGACACAGTATTGAGATGAAGCATAAATCAGCTCAAGATAGTGAGAATGTATTTATAATTATTTAACCGCAATACACAAAATGGCGGCTGGCTGATCTTTTTGATTGGAGGCTACCCTGTCCAAAGTCAACCAAAAGCTTACCTCCATTTAACTTAACTTTCGACACTCACCCTTTATGGCCGTGGTTAGCATAAGCCAACAAAACCATTGGCCAATGGGGCAGTTATGATAGAGCCCTACAAACTCTGCCTGGCAACAAGCAATTTAGTGAGCGTTAGCTTATCACAAAAAAGAATGGACACTAGTTTTTCAGCTATATGGAGCAAAGAGCAAAACGTATTAAGTATATGTACGATATAGTGTGGGAAGAGGCAAAAGAACTGCAGTGGTTGGATTTTCCGATAATGTCACAGTGGAGTTCTGCTGTGGTGCGCCACCACCCTCCCCCAGCTGTTACCATCCGTCCAAGTCTGTCCAAAGTGTCTTCTTTCAATGAACCCACTTCTCCAAGAACTCAGCTGAGCAACCACCATGAAATCTTAAAATTCATCAGTGGACTAATTTGAGCATTGTATCCAGAAATAGCCATCACTTTCAGGAGAGCAAAGCTGAACTCACTTGGTTGTCCTTCTCGATGCGTTTCTGCTCACGCAAGCGGTTGACAGAGCTGTGGGGGATGAGCGTGGTGGTGTTCTTGCGGGTGAACTGGTTTACGATGGCACCGGGCGCTAAGGAGATGCGGGAGAGCACCCGCAGGAGTCGCTGATTCTCGTGGTCGATGCGTTGCACCTCGTTGTTGTTGAAGGTGAAGTTCTTCCTGCATGGCCGTCCTCTGCAGTGAAGGATGAGGTTGTCCTCCATGAGACTTCCACTGGCAAAGGAGTCCGTGTCTGAAACATAATTATACATCCTTGTCAAATAAGGTCACTCGGTTATCTTAGATATCATTTTCTTTCATTACATTTCTGTGCTTTGTCATTTACGCTGTGCATTTTCAACAGCTATTTATTTAGTGCTTTTTTCAATATATTTTGCTGAAGAATTGTGTCACCCTGGCCAGTGTGCACCCCACTGAAAATATTTAGCTACGCCCCTGTACCGATGTACGAGTCAGCTGTTGCACTCCACCTGCATTTAAGGTTCCCTCAGGACGGAGGATGCTGCTGGCTCGGGTCGGCGTCACACTCTCTCGCCGCTTCCCCTTGGCGGAGCTATCCCTGAAAGGTGAGGAGGCCGGGCTGCCCCTCTGCGTGTAGTCCGACCCTTCAGCCCGGGACAACCTGTTGGACGCTCTGCTGGGGACGCCAGCGGACGGTGCTCGGCCACTCCTCCTCGAGGCTCCCGGCGAGCTACAGCGGCTCGAGAGGTTGTAAGAACTCGGCAGTGTTCTGGCTCGGGAGGACCGCTCGCTGGCTACTTCCGAAGCCGAGCGCGAACCCAGGGGTGCACCACGGGTGTCTTCCGTGCTGCACTCGCTGGTCCCGTCCTCTAAGGCATCGAAAGAACCGCTGGGAACGCTCTCTTCCGCGCCATTGTCTTCGCTCCTGCCTCGTCTACCCCGGTCTCTGTCATCGTCGCGATCGCTGTCAAAAAAGGAGTGGTCGACGTCACCCTCCAAGTCACTTGGATTGTACATGTCCGTACGGGCGACACTGGAGCGCGGCGTTTAAAATTAGGAAGAGCGACGAAAGTACGCTGGCTGACGTCACTTCCTGCCAACGGTTGTCATGGGTCGCGGTTGCCAGATTTGTGCCTCTTGGATACACATTTCAAACTCCGAGCGAGGCTGAACCAGCCTCGAAGGGAGCTCGATCTCTGATTTAATCATCGCATCATCGCTCTCACGAATGTGATAAAAAAGTGACACAACTAGTTTAATCAAAGCCGCATACTGATGACAGCTCGATATGACATCGTTCAAAGGCCTTACGTGTTGATGTCCAGCGGATTTAAAGGTTTATGTCAGCCCATGACAGAGATGACGTGTCTATGCAATTCAACGTTTTGTCCACTAGAGGTCACGAGCGACATGCGTCATCGTTTTACATTGGAGTTGGCATATGAATGTCGTAGAAACGGGCCGTGGTCTAAATTTTTTTTTTTTTTAAACAAAAATATCAGCCAATACATGTAAATCTTCCTCAAAAATTTTAGCGTAAAGCCACCCAAAAACCTTCCCCTGGAATCCTTCCAAAGGAGTGCCCCAAGGAGAAGAAAGGTAACGGACCAACATCTCGTCTCTAAATTGCCACATCAAACATTACTTTGGGCCGTTTGACAGAAAAAAAGTGACAAAGCGTAGGTTAACTGAAATGTGGAGTAGATGGGCACTGGTGGTCCTGAGCAATTTGGTGCCCTAGGGCAAGATTCTTCCTGGAGCCCCCTTGCCGTGGTCGTGGTGTGCGGCGTATGCACCACGCAGACTCCACTGCTTGCATCTAGCACGGTGCTAGAACATGCGAGAATCTTCTGCTGGGTGAAACCAAAAAGACAGTCATCGTGGGGTGTCATTGCCTAACATAGTTCACCAAATGAGATGCAGATTTATTGGACAATCGTTCAAACACAGACTTGTGCCTGGTGGTGGCAGTCATAGGATTTACAAGGACTGGTAGTGGAGTCGACATGGCTGTACATTAGATTGCTTTGGGCCTCTGGGGGAGACACATATTATAATATGCCGTTTGATCCCAAAACTCTGGTCCTTTCCAGCCACACCAACCCTGGGGGGAAAGACGAGACAGACGAAACAAAAGTTCGGAAAGTCCGTAATGAAGACGCGGAGCCACAGCAAGTAATTTTGAGATCCACCTTCTCCGTGATGACCTGCAAGTCCTCTGCGCCTGTGTAATGAGGATCCAGGATGAGGAAGCGGATCTGCCCGGTGGTCTCGCTCCAAGTGACGCCTAGAATGGTGTGAGCCAAGACCCCCCCACCTGTAAAAGGACAGAGAATTTTGACATTGAAAATGTCAATATATATTTACCATAGAGGTGCATTCCACATCTTTGTTTTTTTTTTATCTTATGTCTATACCTACTTGAATAAGCATGCACTATTAGAGCTTATAAAGGAGTACTTTGAAACTCACCAATCATCACAGGAGTTCCCTCAGAGAGAAAATGATTAGCCAGCTCTCTGCCTTTGGAAGCCATATCAGAACCCTGGCTGAAATAACAAGTATTCATCGTTCCATAAATCTATAAACATGAAACCATCAGACAGGGAGCAAAGCAGACAAACCTCACAAATAAAATCTTGGATGTAACCCCGAGTAGTTGGTTGAGGACGGCGTGAACCTCGAAAGATCCAATCCACTGACGAGACCCCACAAAGGACCCTTGTTTGTCACCAACATCCACCAACGCCTAAAAAAAATAATATGTACAGAAATGGAAGTTGATTATGGTTTGATACCATTTTAATTGGAGCTAGAGTAGTGCCGAATTTAAGCCCGTTACGAGTCGTATTGCAATACAGTCACAAAATGGCGGCAAATGATCATGAAATTGCATCTAGCCAAATAAACCCGTGCGACTGAAACAAACAAAATAACCCAAAAAGCGGTCTTTACGTAGACATGACTGCAACGATGTAGTTGCACAAGTGTACACACCCTCAAAAACTAGCGCTGTAGCTTCGGCTGATGCTAAGAAAAAATGGTCACATTCGTGTTACCTGTTGGATTTCCTTGTGAGTGGGGACAGTCCGCTCTACGTAGCCTTGCTGCTGAAACCAGGAGCAGATGGTCTGCAGAGAGCGATAAGCGCAGCCCCAGCCGTTGTCGTCCATGCGGTCCTGCATGTAGTGGTGGTAACTGTACAGGCCTTGTACCAAGTATACCTGAAACACACATCAATCTTCAAAAGTCCCATTCCAGAACGCATCTGAGCAAATCGCTTTACCTTTCCATCGTCCAAGGTGGGATGCGTGAGAGCTAGGTGAGGGTTTCGGAGGTAACCGTCTTTGTAGGGTTCATTAGGGAAGTGATAAGCGTTGGCTCTTCTAAAATAGGGTTTGTCCTCTGGTAGCTTAAAGTGCGCATGCAGCTCCTGCAAATATGAGAGCAAATAAAGTTGATACAAAAAGATGCCGTGATCGATCATACACAAAATGATAAATTCCAAAATGAAACCTGGATCTCGTGGCACTGCGCCGCTGTCATTTACGTACGTACCTTACGCTGGTTCTCGAGTTGACTGTCAGGCACCCCAGCAGGATAGATTGTTGTCACCAGTCCTTTGGGTTCTGGAAGCAGAAAGTGGAAAGGCTCTGGGAGCAATAGCTTTGTTCCCTTCATGTGGCGCAGCATCCCTCGCTTCATCTCATCCAGCTGATGTATTAGCGCCTCCAGCAAGCGCTCACAGGCACTGCACAATGAGATGACAAAGAGTTTCAAATCAAAGTTTCAGCTTCAGCTGAAACAAAAAAACTAATATATATATAATTTTAATTGTGACGGTTACTCTTTGATGGTGTCGGTGGAGCATAGGTGGACAACACAGTCCATTGGAAGAGTTGTAGACAGAAAGTGGCACTTCTGGATGGTTTTGCAGAGAACAGGTGCCGGGAGGGGACCTGGCTTTGTCACTTCCATCATTAGGTTTAGGTTGATCACTCTCTAAATGGCAAAGTGATTATATGATGAAAATATACACATGTATGGTATATTCTGTATAATTTTTTTCCCTCTATTTAATTAGGGCTTACGCACTTCTGGTTAAATGCAATCTTTATTTTTTTTTCTTGTAATTGTGAGGCATAAAAAGTTGCCTTTCTAATGTAACAGGGGGAAAAAAATGACAAAATACAAAATGTTCACATACGGCTGCTGAGCTCTTTTTGCACTTCTTCTTTGCTGACCTTTTGCCAACCAACTCTTGTTCATCGATCCTGAAATGTAAGTCAAATCAAATAAAAACAAATAGGTGTAAAAGAAGAATAGAAATAACTTACTGTATCCATTTATGAAGTTCTTCACACGGTGTGTTTGCAGTTATTTCTTTCGGAGTCACGTGAACATGCTTGTTTGGCCAGATTATAACTGGGCTATCCTGGACTCGAAGGATGCAAGATTCTGACTTCACCTGAGAGCGTAAATTCTCAAATGTTCTTGAGATGCATTTATGCATGAGCGTCACTGAAAAAAAGAAAATAAATGAACTTTACAGGAACCCGCGTATTAATTCAGAGGAGAATGCACCCGAATGACCCTATGTTTAAAAACATTTCATGATACCATCGGTGCTGTCCAGGAGACATTTGAGCTCCAGATGTCCTCTCGCACGGAAAAATTCTCCTGGCTCGACATTATTTGGATCTTCAATCTGAAATAGTACAAAATAAATGAGCAGCTAGTAGGGAAGTTTACCATACGTGGACAGCTAGCGACAGTTGGCGGTTTTCAACGTGACAAACCTGGACTAACATTAATACAGATACATACGTGCTTTTAAATCGTTGTCATACCCACCATGATGTTTTTTATGGTAGAAATAAAAAATCTAGATAGTTATTCACATGAGGCTGCCATGTCTGTTTTACAATTTTTGACGTGTATCTTTCCGCGACAGCTGATTGGCCCACAATATCCCCGCCCACTAGTGTTGCATTCAGTGTAACTCGTAATTTTGTGAAACAACACAAGACTTCTAAAAATAAATGTAAATATCGTCGACATAAGGTACACGTTTTACCAAAAAAATAACACCTGAACAAAACGGGATTACATACATTTTATTTGTTACATAATGTCAAAGAGCGATACTGATGTATGAATTTCTCCCAGGCTGTCATATAATCGTAATCAAATGTAACCATAACATCTACGCATGCGTGGTTCTACTAGTGTGTCAGCATCTATTGAATGGAGTGAGGCACACGATATTTAATTATTCCAGCATCACTGCCCATTCTGCCCTTCATATGCAAGATGGGAAAACATATTTTGTCTTTTTTTTTCGTTGACATGAGTCAATTTGCAGTGGTACACCAATGCAATGACGCTTTTCATTGAAACAGAGAAGCGTGAATGTGTTTCTTCGTGCTTCGCTTGTTTGCCTGGGGCGACAGCACGGCAAGCCCTGCATGCAAGAGCTGGCAGATTGAGTGGACACTGCATAGTAGCACTCCATGTACAAATGGCAGCTCACAGCAAGAATTTCTCAATTAATTTACATTTATAAGGAATAAAAAGATATTTGGAAGAATGCATTTTATATGGTCGAATTATGATTGTCTGATAAAACACACCATCATTAAGTAGACAGAAGTGTTTATTTAGTACAAGTTTGTATTAAAACGTAACAAAAACAAAAGGGCTTTTCACAAATTGCATCAAGTGTACCCACTTTGACCACTTGGGGGCAGTTTAAGACAGATACATGGCTCGTCTCATCATGCAGAGTATAAGATTAAATATAACTGAATGTATACTGTATTAACCTGTATAGCTGTGATTTCTGTCATTCATCTGTTGCTGCACCTTTTGTGTTTAAATAGCTTCTCTTTTGCTGAAACTGAGGATTATATACTTCATGTATAAGCAGACGGATATATGTGGTGTTAGCATTAGCTAGTGGGATAGAAGATCAACTTTGTTCTCTAAAAAACTTTAAAACTCCTATGCAGTGCGCATTGAGACATTGCAACATAAATTATTGTCTTGAGGGGAAAAAAATGACATATCTATTTCGAGTATTGCATTTATTTCTTCAAGTGAACATATTTCATTGATGTGAAGGCCACTATATTTAGTCATATTTAGTTTTACAACATTTGCCTCATGTCGTACAAAGTCTCAAAATGACACAGAGTAACATTTACTTAAAATATGTCTTGATAAGCACCCCATAAGAATATCACAATCTATTTGGAAGGAGTTTTCCTTGGCATTGACCCCATGCAGCTCAAGCAGTAATCTATTGCTGTTTATCTCTGGTAAAATCTCACCATGTCGACCTTGATTTGCAACAGGGCCGTTGCTATCTTTGCTGCGTTTTGTAAACAGGATCTGTGCACTGTATATGGCTCACGCTGTGTGCTGGAAACCAAAGGCGTACATACACATCTAGCGAGAAGATATGAAATATAAGCATTGCATATATCTTTTTGCTTTTGTGTGATGACACTTGGCCAGATGAATGTATACATTGTGAACACGTCACGAAGTATTTGCATCATTTTTCAGCTTGAGAATTCCTGATAGATGGATATTAAATTCATATTTGATTAATGATACCACAGGGAGAAAAGAATGAACTAGCAACAACTTCTCAAGTCAAGCTGTGTCAAAATGTTTTACTTAGGTAAAAGTAACACAATCTGCTCAAAAGCCACCCCGACGATCATTGAGAAAGCAATCAATCATTTTTAGGGTGTAAGAAGCATGTTTTTTGGAATGTGGAAAGATGCCCAGAAACAACCCACACAAGTATGGGGAGAACATACTAACTCCACACATGTAGCTGAGAATTCGAACCAAGATATTAGTACAGTGAGGCGGGCATGCCACCCACTCGTCTACTATGCAGCCAAATACATATAAAGTGAAGAGGAAAAAAATGTATTGCATGTGAGAAGTCGTCTGGAAATAACGTCTCCTTGCTGATAGGTCGCTCAGCTCCATCAGCCGTGCTTGAGCATGGATTGGCCTGCAGCTCTCTGGCTACCCCCCCCCCCCTTCTCCCCCACCCCGCCCCCCTCCCAGGCGCTTATCGCTCTGTTCCACCATCAGTCCAAAGAAGCTGAGTACAGAAGAACATCGCATCACGTCTTGGTTGAAGATTTAGCGATGAAAAGGATGCAAAGACCAAAATAAAATGCGCGCACCAGAAGATGGCATTCTGGCGCGTCTGTCTGCATGCACAATGAGCTCAGCGCCTGTGTGGTGAGGACATCACAGCACCAGTGAAGATGTTCTGCGCCAGGCTGAAGGAGCTGAAGATAACCGGAGAGTGTCCTTTCTCCAAAAGCGACCAGCATCGACAGGAGGAGAAGGAAGAAGAGCAGCAGCGTGGAAATGCCGGGGAGAGCTCGGCAGCGCGCGGCAGGAGGAGCGCGCACGAACCCGCACAGAGGAGCACCAGAGCCAAAGTGAACCTGCATACCCTCGGAGAGAGCATTCGCAAACTGGCGTGTCCCCAGGTGAGTGGGAGCGTGCGCGCAATAGAAGATTTTTTTTTCTTTTTAAGAACAAAAAATTTGGCTGCCATTTTAGGATTTTATCCGCCCCTCACCCCCTCCTAATTAAAGACGTCTTTCACTTTAACTTTGCAGTTCCAGAGGCTGCACACTGCCCTCCAAAGTATGATGAAACAAAGGGAATCGGAAAGGTAATATTTTACATTAGGCAGAACTTCCACCAAGGTATTGGCTGTCATTCCAATGAGCTACTCAGACACTTAAGGGTGGGGAACATCAGGAGCCAGTTCAGTTTCATAAAATCCATATGTAATTAATAATAATCATTATTCATCATCGACAAAAAACAAACAAAACAGTCAGCCATATTGAAAAAAAAATATTGATTACATTTATTCAAACAAGTACTTACATTTTTGTTTGATTAATATGTCTTAAACTAAAATTCTATTTTTATGAACAACCTGGTTTTTTAATTCATCCTCAAATTTGACATCCTGCTTTTTTCACCTATAAAAGCAACGGCTATAGGTTCATTTTATACCGTACATTTTTGGATTATGTATATGGTGAGGAGAAAAATGTGTTGTTTCGAAAAAGCAGGTTTTATTTCCTGTCAACAAGATCCTATATTGTTCATACAATATTTTTGTGTTACCCCTCTCTTATGATAATATTGTCTTGAAATCCATTTGTATAACAGTTCTTAGCAGGTTGTAGTCCTTTGTTGTAACCTAATCTTTGTGTTTACAGCATTGCAGTTTGTTGTACAGACTGCAGAGAAGAACCGGAACATTTAATGAAGATGATGAACACTTACTCAACCAAAACAGGTAACATCAAATTGGACAATCATAACGCACACTACCTGTCAATTGTGAAACCGTTTTTTGGTTTGTACATGTTAGCTATGCCATTCCAGTTAAATACGAACGTAATACTATATTATAGTACTGTGTGATCTGGAGAAAACCTTCTATCCTGATACGGGTCATTTGTATATCCCATGCCATTTAATAAAGTTCACAAAATGAAAACAAATATTGTAACGTATGTATGTCAAGTATGTCTGCAGTTTAATTAGTAAAAGAGACAATAAATGAACTGTTTTAGAGAAACACAGATTTGTCATCTTGTTTTAAATTCAAGCCCTGGCTTATTTGATTGTGGTGTCTCAGTCTGAACACTAGGGGCGCCTGAGTACAAGCGCAGTTTGTTGTTATTTTGAGGTGATAGTCAATTTAGATTATGATTTGACAAGCTGTATATATTGAGGCAAAGTGTCGTCCGATGAAAAGATATGATTATATATTTACAAAAAAAAATTGAAGGATGTACTCAATTTTGTACGGTATATTTACAACTTCTCACAGTCCCTGCTTGTATCCTGCAGCTATTCCAATTGAAGCCTTGAGAGTGTCCCTCGGCGAGGAGCTCTTCCACATGTGCTACGAGGAAGATGGTCACATTTTACGGGTGGTGGGGGGTGCGCTTCACGACTTCCTCAACAGCTTCAACGTGCTCCTGAAGCAAAACAGCGCGCCCCGAGTTGATGGAGGGGATTGTTTAAATCAAGCATCCGTGCTGTGCATAGACAAAGATCCGGGTCTGCTTACTGTCTACTTCTTCAATCCTCGGCCCACTACCGAGCTCTTCTTCCCTGGGGTCATCAAGGCAGCCGCCCGTTTGCTCTATCACACCACTGTGGATGTGCTGATGGACCCGCCCAGCGCCAAAGACAGCATCCTTCAATCCAACCCGCAGCACAGTCTTCTTTACACTGTGGTTGTCAAGGGGGATAAAAACCTGAGCCCCAGTCCACTGCGGGCGAGCTCAGCTGGGACCCTTCCTACCTCTCTGTTTTCCACTATCTTCCCCTTCCATCTTATCCTGGACCAAGACCTGGCTTTGGTTCAAATCGGACACGGGCTCAGGAAGAGACTGAGCAGAAAAGACAGCCTCAGGCGGGCTTTGACTTTCCAAGAACACTTCTCCATCGTGTGCCCTCAAATCAAATGTACCTTTCAAGGCATCCTGACCATGCTCAACACCCAGTTTGTCCTTCGGATCAAGCAAGGGGTCTCCGGAGCGGACAACACAGTAAAGGTACGTCCAGGATCAGAACTGTGTCGGTCAGTTGGTTTCAGGCCAGGTTATTAACGGCACCATTCGGCCCAAGGTGGAGATCAACATCCTACCACCAGCCGAGATCACAAGCAAATGTCATCCTCCTTTTCTCCATCAAAGGCTCAGTGAGCCTGACGCTATTTATGGACGGGTGCAACTGGTCGCCATGACAAGAACCAAGTAGTCAATACATTAATGCTTCACTATTCACACTCCCCTTACAGAGATTAGGGAGAAAAAACGAGAACAACTGAATCCCCTCCAATTGTTAATTGGCTATATTATTTTTTTTAAAGTCCGGTAGAAAAGTTGTCCATTGGTGCCGTCTAGCAGCAATCAAATTTGGTCCTGCGGCACAAAAGGAAAAAAAGATCAAATTGACAACTGGTGACTCCGTTTCTATGAGTGAGGGGAGTATTTGATAATTTTGTCATATTTGGCGCCATCTTGTGGAATCTATAGGCAGTTCTAACCCTCTTGGTGACTGGGGGTTAATTACTTGTTCATTATTTTTATTTATTTGCTAATTGGGTATATAAAAGCGTGTCATTCCAAACGGTTATACTCGGGCTTGTTAAAGTTAACACAGTGTAAACATCACTGCTCTGATACATTTGTGCATCCATTGACCTTTACTCCTAAATCTGTTTACGTCACGGGTGATGACCAGCAATTGTACGTCTTTCCACCAGAGAGTTACGGTATGAGTCTTAGTCACGGCTAATTTTTGGCTGTAACATTTTCCCATGTATTTACGTCGAAAACAAACAAATTAAGTTGAAGATCATCTACAAGCACCTGTTTGATTTTTAAAATTATTTGATGTCATCTGTCCGACACAAGTCAAGCGGATAAAGCAGATACTGAATATAAGCCAGAATAGCCATTTTCCCACGCGCCATTTTTCTAACCCCTGACTTTGAGCTGCGATGAGAGGTCCATCATGTTCCATCGTATCTTACGTTGAATCTGTTCTAGTGTGCGAACTAAAGCACCCACGCAAAGTTTGACCTTAATCCATCGTTTGATTCCTGTCAACATTTTACAACTTCAGTTCGGTTCAGTATGTACTTTTATGTCCCAAAAGGACAAGAATGAAAGACAATGAAGAAAGTTTAGAAATAGTCAAAACAACAAAGTCATAACTTTTTAAGGAAAGATTGATTGTAGAGACAAGACACACGAGCTAATGTGCCGATTATAGTACAGCTATTTGTAGCATTGTGGCAAATTTAGCATTTTTATTACAGTCTTTGGTCTTATTTGTCCCACGCGGGGGATTTAATTTCCCTGATGAAAAGACCTCAAAGCAAGAAGAAGATGTCCTTTTCAGTCTAGTCTGGCTTTTGCCTTTTTTGAAGACTTTTAAATTTAGCCATCAAAGGAACCTGTAGGATATTGTTTTGCTAGCTAGCCACCTCCACAATTCTTGGAATGACAGTAAAATTAAAAACAGACTGGATACAAGTCTTGGTTCCAACTTTTAATGTCTGATTTGAAGCAAGTACTAGTGAGTTTTAAATCATTTTTGAACCAAGATGATCAAGGTGTCAGCTCTCTACCAGCCACCATTTTAAACATTTTCAACAGGTAGCTAAGGTCAGTTTAGCGGATGCTAGCATTTACTTTCCCACTTGTTGAAAAGTTTCCACTTCAACTTTCTTTATGTTATATAGTAAGAACATCACTGATTAATGAATACAATGAAAAGTAATCTTAGTCCATTTCACACTGTTTAATTTTGCCATTTTCTTTAAAGAAACGGTGATGATACAATACAAGAAGTTCAAGTCAAAGCCAAAGCGGACTTTGGTTGGATGGCATTTTTCATGTTTAGAAATAGCATTCCGTTGCAATATAAATAAATAATCTACTCTGGCATGGCTGACGCAGTTGCACGCTGTAGAGTTGCCAATACTTTGTGTTCTTAGTCATACAGTGTGTCCTGAGATAGTTTATTGATTTGTGAGTGATGTTGTCCAAAGGACATTGGAATGAAAAATCAGTCTTTCTCAAAGTAAACTCAACTGTACACTACCAATCCATACTGAAACTTTTTTTTTTTTTCAAAAAAGAATAGATGATTATACACAATGGAGAATTTAAAGATTTGTCTTTTCAGCTCATGGACCTCAAGGGCCAAATGATCTACGTTTCCGAGTCCAACGTGATCTTGTTCCTGGGCTCGCCGTGTGTGGATAAGCTTGAGGAGCTAACGGGTCGCGGCCTCTACCTGTCCGACATCCCCATTCACAACGCATTACGTGACGTGGTTCTGGTCGGAGAGCAAGCCAAAGCGCAGGACGGTTTGAAGAAACGTCTCGGCAAAGCCAAAGCGGCATTGGAGCAGGCCCACCAGGCGCTTGAGGAAGAGAAGAAAAAGACGGTGGACCTTCTTTTCTCCATCTTCCCTGGTACCGTAGCTCAGCAATTGTGGCAAGGCCAGACGGTCCAAGCCAAGAATTTTGAGCGGGTCACCTTGCTGTTTTCCGACTTGGTGGGCTTCACGGCCGTTTGCTCGCTGTGCACGCCGATGCAAGTGATCACCATGCTCAATGAGCTGTACACTAGGTTCGACCACCATTGTGGGGAGCTTGATGTTTACAAGGTAAGTAAACTTCAGTTCAGATTTACCTGAATACCTGAAGACTGACGCTGTGTGTGTGTTTCGGGCATCGGCGAGGCCTGGCCAAAAGCTGGTTGTTATAAACAACATGTCAGCGAAGCCTTAACAGAAGATATAGCCGCATGTTTGACAAATACATCGTAAAGATGCGAGGAAGCTCCTTCAGGACTCTGTTCCATTCCACGTGCATGTCTAAAAATAGTTCCACTTTGTCTGTGTCACATAGTTGTCGAGAGCTCTCTAGTTACATGAAAGAAGACGACGACTTTAAGACGGCAAAGGATGAAGTAGAATTGAAATTTTATGGCTGCCGGCTTTTGGTACTCAGACAGACTGCCTTCCACTTCACTGCACTTGTCATTTTGTTGATCATTTCTTTTGTATTAATGACACTATTGCATATTATCAATTTATTCATGACATTTACACAGAGATGCAGATGAATAAAAGACTGAGGTGTTAAGGTGTTGCCACATTTCAGGTACATTTAATGGGAATATTAAAAAAAAATATTATAAAAAAGTAAAATAAAATAAAAAATGAATAAAAAAATAATATATTAAATTATTTTCAAAATATTACTTTTTTTTTCTTTTATTAAGAAAATGTCGAACGTCTTGCATCAAGGAAATGACTGAATATTCAGGAAAGACACAAGAGCAGTTAATGACGAGGATACAGAAGATAGGCGTAGATGTTTTTTTGTTGAGAATGGGGTTCAACCCAAGTCATAGATGGACGTGCCAGAAGACTACTAATGCTATCTTACTGTGCTATATCCAGGTGGAGACCATTGGGGATGCTTATTGTGTAGCTGGTGGCCTACATAGGGAGAGTGACAACCATGCGGCCCAGATTGCATTGATGGCCTTAAAGATGATGGAGCTTTCTGATGAAGTCAAGACTCCAACTGGAGAACCAATACAGGTAACGAACCAGATTCCATATGTCGTCATTTTATAGAGCCTGAATATAATTTCGTCAAATCCCGAAGTGGATCATTTTCAATTTTAAACAAGGTTATAGTTCAAAAGTGGGATGAAAAATTGAGTTGTCAGATTTATGTCTTTGTTTTTCAGATGCGTATCGGGCTGCACACCGGATCAGTGCTGGCCGGTGTAGTCGGAGTAAAAATGCCACGTTATTGTCTTTTCGGAAATAACGTCACCCTGGCCAACAAGTTTGAGTCGTGCAGCCAACCTCGCAAAATCAACATCAGTCCGACGACGCACAGGTGACAGGTTTTTATGACAATGTCCAATTTCATCCTTTACCAAACGGAAAGAACACATGTACTAGGCAGGAAACTGAAAGTTTAGAGGAACGCTGTGTTTCCTCGAATGTCCAGTCAGTTGCCACATTGATTCACGTTTTATTTGTGTACACTTCATCCTAGATTGCTGAAGGAGCGTCCAGAGTTTGTTTTCATTCCCAGGAGCAGGCAGGAGCTTCCGGCCAACTTCCCAGAGGACATTCCTGGTGTTTGTTACTTTTTAGAGGCTTCCTTCAAAACTTCACAAGTGACTCGGAAATAAAGTCCAGCTGCTGCAGAGAAGCTCCTGAAACTCCACCTCAGTGCTTCTATATTAGAGTTGTCCAGATATTGATGTCGCTAAGTGTTTGTCTCGCTTGCGGTCATTTCAAAATACAGCTGATGGCTAATTCCCACAAATGATTGATGGTCTCCCAAGTACGTACATCACAGTTCCCATTTGAGAGTTATAAATCTACCCCAACCATCAATTCACCCCCAACTTCACAGAGTCAATTGAAAATATTATACACTGTGGAATTCTCAATGTTTGACATCATCTGCGCCGTGACCGTGACACTGGTTTACTTCCAAGTTGTTGTCATTGAAAAACAAATTTTCCCATGGTGAATAATGTCAAGTCAACTCATTCCAAGTTCACACTGTTGACACTATAAAATTGTTATTTACTGTATTACGCAGGCAATGTTTTAATGAACATCAAAGTTAACCATTGACACATAAAACTAAAACTCATGGAGTGTTCCATCACACGTGATATTTGCAACTTTAAGTTTTGGTTAACTTTCAAGGAATAGAGTGTTTTTCTGTGTGTGTGTGTAGTCTAAATTGTACCAATTTTTGGCATTTTGACTTAAGAGGTTCCACATTACAAGCAATGTTGTGTAAAGGTCATAGTAGCAATTTCACACAACCCCAAAAACGCAATAAGTAGCTTGATATTGCTAGATGGTCCTTTTATCCATCTGTACAAACACCCACTGCAAGATGAATCAGTTCGAAAAATGTTAAAAATGATTCAAACCCAAATTCAAGGGACTTTTATTATTATAATAATAATAATAATTATTATTATTATTATTATTATTACTTAAATATTTCAATATACAAATGAATGCTGCCAAATAGGATTAGTGACATCGTTTGATAACAGATACAAAATGCTTTTTGGGTTGATCCAGTTTGTTAGAATGATCAAATATTTTGTTAGGATGAGAAATAAATTCTATCGATATTTTTCCAGTGAATATTTAAGTGACATTTTCCCCCTTTTGTAATTTTCTGTCTTCCTGCATGCACCTTGAACTGGGCGGGAAAAGTTAAAAAGAACACTAAACTGCAAATCTGCAAAGAAAGATTTTTTTACAGGTTTACACTATCTAAACTCAAGTTTCACAGAGCAGACTTAGGTGCCTTATGAAAGCAGGATAGCACATTTTGTTGTTAATAACGTGGATCACTTTTGTTTCTTCCAATATGAATGCAAGCCACAAATTCTTCCATCATAGTATATATTTGAAATACATTCATAATACATTCCAGTACTGCAGTTTCCTAGTAAAGTATTTTTACTGTTTTCACTGTACACATGTTTATACTCTATTTATTACATTGTTTCATAGCACAAAAAGCATACAAAACAAAAATACAACGAATGTCCTTCGATCACTCATAAGGATGTGCTTTAATTGTTACTGTAGTGCAAACAAGAGTGCAATAAATATAAGATCAAATGAACCTGCGTGTCTGAAGCGGTTATTTTTGCACCATAAACACCGCTTACTTGAATAACAGAATTTTATTTGGGGTTTATCAGAAGCACTTTAAATTGTTGCAGTCTGGCTAATTTAAATATGAACGCTTCATTCTGAACTCAGCCAAATTATCAGAGTTATTAAAGGTATTTCTGAAAGCATTTTGATTGAGTTGTGCAGGCTATATTCCTTTTTTTGTTGTTGTTATTTTACAAAATATGAATAAATGTGTGTAGATTTTATATAACCAATGTATCCTGTGTATATGTTGAAAAATAGCACAGTTCAAACTGTGCTGGCGTTCATAGCATCATCAGTCTAATCAAAGCTGCGTTCTCATTGGCCTACTGCCACATTACGTAAGAGACGTTCTGACGAGCCATTGGATGAGCGTGTTGCCAATCACAAACTGATGGAGCGAGGAGGTTTGGACACAGCGACGACTATCAGCATCTGTAACCGAACGATGACGTTTCTGTCCGAAGCGAGGCTTTTTGCATAAAATAAAAAAAAAGGAACGAAAGAAAGATCAGCTGGCAGTATGGTACGTATTTTATGCGTTTCATGTTTTTAAGCCCGGAAAGACGGCGTTGTTACGTAGCGCCCGGTTGTTAGGATATTACTCGGCACATTAACAGGTGAATACAATCCGATGGTTCTCCTTTAACTATGTCCTCGTTGCGGGTGTCCAAAAAAAGCGTGCGTCGCTGCGTTTTTATGCGTTAAGAAAACGGTTGAATCTCCTGTCATTGCTTGTCATGTACTTACAGTATGGCTTTGTGAATCACGCCTTGGAGCTTCTCGTTTTGAGGAATTACGGACCGGAAGTGTGGGAAGACATCAAGTGAGTGTGTACTGTTATGCTGTATTTTATGAGTGCTATGCTTATTATTCGCTCGTGTTGGCATATCAAAATGTTTGGCTTGAAGCTGGCGGTGCAGATTCACTTTACTTTTTATGGATAACAAGATCAAAGCATAGGATGACACCAGGAAAAATGACATTTTATTTATCTATCTATATTTATCTATACGGTATCCTAGCTGGTTTCTAATAGTGTCAGATATTTGTTAAAAATGAACAACAGTATTATATAAATAATCTGTTAGTTTGGTGAAATTGTTTTTGACATGAGGATGTAAATTAACCCTGAATAAAAAATGATTACATTACATACAGGCATTGAATTAAAAAAGATATTTTTCAAACAAAAAATGTAAGTGTATTTTCAGTTGAACTTTTTTCCATGAAGACACCTGGTAACTATCTCAATTTGTTGAACGTACAGGACATCAACTCTGAAAATCCTCAAAATGTTTTATTTTGGGTCAAGTTACTTTAAAAGAAAAAGCTGTGGGAAAACCCCGAGGGTTGCTGCTAAGAATGTGCTACAAGTGGCATTTCAATGTGTCGCTCTTGAGCGCCTCCTTTTCTGTCGCTGTATAATGTCAACATGACATTTTTTTTTTTTTTAGTACGCTCTCTCCATTGCGCCCTGACCCTGTCGTGACCCTAACAGAAAAAAAAAGTAGAATCAAAAGTTAAGAGCAGCAGCTGTCTTGTGTAAATGTTTCCAAAGTTGTTATTCTCTTCGGTGGAGACGTCTCACCGATATCTCAAGTACAACTTATCACCTTCCTTCTTCTCTCGTTTTTCAACTTGGATCAGCAATTGATAAATTAATCCAGATTTTTTTCCCAAAAATCTTTTTATGGTATGTTTTTTTTTTTTTTACCTACTAACTGGACAATATGTGATGTTCATTTTCTCAGCCTATAAACAGAGCTAATTAGAACCTCTGTTTTTTTTCTCCTTCTGTTTATACAACGAACGAATACATGTGGATTTCATCCTCAGGAGGGAAGCTCAACTGGACATCGAGGGCCAGTTCCTCGTTCGAATCATTTACGATGACACCAAAACGTACGATCTTGTTGCCGCGGCCAGCAAAGTTCTCAGTAAGTTCTCACTTTGATGTGAATCAAATTAATCAGACAAAATCCGACTATATCGCAGGCGACCGCTCTCCTTAGGTCTCAACCTTTTCTTTTTTTCTTTTTTTTTGCATTCCAGAGATCGATGCAGGAGACATCCTGCAGATGTTCGGGAAGATGTTCTTTGAGTTTTGCCAGGAGTCAGGATATGACACCATCTTGCGGGTGCTGGGATCAAATGTTCGTGAATTCCTTCAGGTAAAGGTTTTCTGAATTGTAAGAGAGCACAATTTACAAGTAGACATTTGATTGCTGTTTGAGGCGGAAAAGAAACATTGTTACTTTGTTTTTGTCACTTTTTGGTTGCAAGAATGTTTTTTTAGCTATCCCAGCAGAAGTGGGATTGACCTAAACGAGCATGCGGACAAGCGGAATAATAACTAATAATTGCTAAATGACTTGAATATGATTTTGTTTTTTTATCCTCAGAATTTGGACGCTCTCCACGACCACCTGGGCACCATCTATCCCGGCATGAGGGCTCCCTCGTTCCGTTGCACCGATGCGGAGAAGGGCAACAACCTAATCCTCCACTACTACTCGGAGCGAGAAGGCCTGCAGGACATCGTGATTGGCATCATTAAAACGGTCGCGCAGCAGATTCATGGCACGGAGATAGAGATGAAGGTCTGCCTTGCACAAATTTTCCTTTTGCTGCATCCCCGTCTAATTGACAAGTGCAGAGGAGGGAGTATGAGGACAAGATAGTTTTGCGAAAATACCTGTGACAAGGAGAATATTTTTACAATCGAAGAAACAGTCTGCCTCTGAGTATTTTCAAGATGATTTCATTTAATAGAACGATTTTCATCCATCATTTTTTTTACCCATATATATGCTAATAAGCCAACAATCATGATGGGAAATTTTTTTGCCACCGTGCTCCTCAATTGCTGCCCCCAAATGGTTTTAGACAGACGAGGATCACATATTTTTCAGTATTGTGTGCATGTGTGTAATGAAAGCACAGAAAGGAGAGAGAAAAACAAAACAAAACGGCAGACGCTCCTAATGTGAGACCCAATCTGGGGAAATATTAGCCACGGTTGCTGTGGAAACAGGGCACAGAGACGGCAGCCTGACGTCAGCGTGCCTTATGCCAACACTGATTAATGTCATCGTCCACACTCCTAATTCTGTTATAATAGACTCGAGATTATCGGACTCATATTGTTGTTTTTAGTCAGGTGTGTCAAACTCTGGCCCAAGGGCTGAATTTGGCCTGCAGTTGTAATTACATTTGGCCCGCCAAGATTTTTCTTTTGAAACTCTTTAAACTTTCAGATGATCCAACCCAAAAGCGAAGAGTGCGACCACATCAAGTTCTTGATTGAGGAAAAGGACTCTGAGGAAGAGGCCTTCTACGAAGACCTGGACGGCTTCGATGAGAACGGCACGCAGGAGACGCGCATCAGCCCGTACACCTTTTGCAAGGCCTTCCCTTTCCACCTGATGTTCGACAAAGATCTGATGCTCACGCAGTGCGGCAACGCCATTTACAGAGTGCTGCCTCAGGTCTGCTCGCCGTTAAGCCACGATAATTTGTCATGAGCGGGCTGTTATGGAGCTGACCTGGAATCTATACGCTTGGTCATTTCTAATCTGGAGTGTCTGAATTATGCATATTTTAATTTCCCGTTGCCTTTTAGCTCCAACCTGGCGCCTGCATCCTCCCGTCAGTTTTCTCCCTGGTCCGCCCACACATTGACTTCAGCTACCATGGCATTCTGTCCCACATCAACACGGTTTTCGTCCTGCGAAGCAAGGTAAGAGTTATGCGGAAGATCTTTTATTGTTGCAATAACAATACCAGGTTAATCAAATGACTCGAATCATTCAATTACAAATAAAGGTCAAAACCTTTCCACACAGACTGTTAACTCAGAGTAGAAATAAAATGGCGGCAAGCCAGGAAGATGAAGTCTGTAGAATTCTTGGAATGTCCAAAATTATGAATCATTATACACTTGAGGTCCATCTTAAGAGGGACAAATAAAAAAAATCGATCTCGATCTTTCCTGTGCATTGAAAAGATTTTTGAATTTAAAAATAAAATGCAAGGTGGAATTGCGGCCCCATATTTCGGCTTGGAGGAACATTCAATGAAATATTCATAAAGGTGGTGTAACCCTGGCAGGAGGGTCTGCTAAATGTGGAGACGGTGGAGAACGAGGACGAGCTGACTGGGGTGGAGATCAGCTGTCTGCGGTTAAAAGGACAGATGATTTATTTGCCCGAAGCCGAGAACATCCTCTTTCTTTGCTCTCCCAGGTAAATTGACACCGTACCTCGATGTTCACCCCTCAATCTTGCTTTCCTCTGTCTGTCATTGATTTATTTGATTTTTTCCAAACAATCCAAACGTGTGCAAACACACGACCACGTACGAGCGATGAAACCTAAAAATGACTGTTCATGTTGTCGCCTCCATTAGCCTCGCCGGCCCCGTGTCGAAGCATTTTTTATTAGAAATATTGGAAAAAGGAGAGCGGAGTTCAAGAGACCTCGTCCTCATAGATCGAAGACATTTTTATAGCAGAGAACAAAAACATCCTCTGGAAAACGACCTTATTTTGAGCCTTGAGCAGATATTTTATTTTAAATTACGCCATAGCTAAAAACCGGTTCCTAGTTCAGCAAATGAACATTTATTAATGAGCAGTTGATTGGGACCTGACTGGATCCGCTTATGAAGCCTAATTGAATTCCCCACTGACACAAATACAACCGGATGAAACACCAAGCTAGCAACCATCTCCGCATTCTGTGCCCTTGCTTCAAAAAAGTGTGATGAACTTGGACGACCTGACACGACGTGGCCTGTACCTGAGCGACATCCCGTTGCACGACGCCACGCGAGATCTCGTGCTGCTGGGAGAGCAGTTTCGCGAGGAGTACAAGCTGACCCAGGAGCTGGAGATACTCACCGACCGGCTGCAGCACACACTTCGGGCCCTGGAAGATGAGAAGAAGAAAACGGACAGGTTGGATAATTAATTCCCTTTGAAATCCATCCACGTTAAAATGACAGATTGGACGGACTTTAGAGGCTCCGCTGTATAGATTTTTTTTTTTTCTGTAAGCTTTGAAGGAACCACCTTCTCGGTTTGTTTTTCAGGTTGCTGTACTCCGTCCTCCCGCCGTCCGTCGCCAACGAGCTGAGACACAAGCGACCCGTCCCGGCCAAGCGCTACGACAACGTGACCATTCTTTTCAGCGGCATCGTGGGCTTCAACGCCTTCTGCAGCAAGCACGCCTCCGCCGAGGGAGCCATCAAGATCGTCAACCTGCTCAACGACGTTTACACCCGATTCGACATCTTGACCGACTCGCGGAAGAACCCTTACGTCTACAAGGTTGGGAATACGCTTGTAGAAATATGGTTTTGTATTTCTTATTGACTTGTTTCTTATAAAAAAAAAAAGACTTTTGTCAGAAAAAAAAAAAATCCAACTTCATATTCAAGATTTGATCATTTCAGATTTCTTTTTTCTTGAAATAGTCCAATTTTACGCAGATGAAATTGAAAACGATTCTCCTAAAATGATACTTTTGTCGACTCAGTATGGCCCGAATGTCTTTGCTCTTATTATCTTTGTATGCACCAATGACCCCCTCGTTCACAAACGTGACGTAATAACCCGGATTGCGTGCTGGCAAACGACTATTTATAGTGTTGGGCTTGAGTTTTTTCGCCAGTGGAACAGTAGTACGTATTTCTAAACAACACAGAGCAGCTTTCGAGAGTGAGCGCAGTGCTTTACGGGCCTCTCGTGGCAGATTTACACTGCAGGCTTTCAGACAAGAATGCACTTGAAGGAGTCAAACAGACCCCAGCCACTCGCAACTAAGCCTCGATTGGCTTCAGGCACCGGGTCACCAAAAGAAGTAATATTTACTCTACGAGCTGAATGGCTCGGTGGTCCCGCCGCTTGAGCTCGCTCACTCCTATCGCATTGTTTCAAAGCTGATGTGTTTATCAGCGGGTTTATTTTGGGCTGATTTGCGTATTTAAAGACATAAAAATTGTCCTTCAGTGGGATCACACTATTCAAATAAAGCACCTTTTTCTATTCAGGTGGAGACAGTGGGTGACAAGTACATGACGGTGAGCGGCTTGCCTGAGCCGTGCACGCACCACGCCAAGTCCATCTGCCACCTCGCGCTCGACATGTTGGAGATCGCCGGACAAGTCAAAGTGGACGATGAACCTGTGCAGGTGGGATTTTGGTCAGGTGGATAATTGATGTCAAAGTGCCCCTGGGTGAGAATTGCCAACATCACACCTCACCGGCTTCTCTGGCTTTAGTCGCAAGACGTCATGTGACTTGGCAGAATTATTTGCAATCTCAAAGCCCAAATGAATGGGATGTGGCAGCCATTTTGGATTACTTGTATTCATGGTGAACATAAAACAGTATGTGAAAAGCCACAGTGTGAGTAGAATGTGTGTTTTCACTCATTAGTAAGTTGTCCAAGATTTATTTTGAACCATAAACGTAATTCAAACTGCACTGAAGCACGAGGGTCAAATTTTACGATCACAAAAGGAAAAAGTGTTTCAGCTATTCTTTACACAATACAAATAGATTCATTTACCATATTTGTATTGATTTGTGTTTGTTTCTAAACGGCAAGCGGGGACGTTCTGTGTTCACGTTAACTGCGGAAGAACTGCTTGAACGAAAGCTTTGTTTATTTTGGCCACACACTGAAGAGGAGTGTAGTTTCACAGCAAAAACACACTCAAATCATCTCAGGCTCCCTGAGTTAAAAATAGATTGTCATTCAGCTCACACACAAAAGTGCCTTCACGCTCTGAAGACCACCACAGTGCCAATTGCTTGACAAGGAAATAGTCTGTAGATTGCTTACAAGTGCCTCTCCTGGAGCTGTTATGGAAACATTGTTGTATTTTTGTTTTGTTTTGTAGATTACCATCGGGATTCATACGGGAGAGGTGGTGACCGGTGTGATTGGCCAGAGAATGCCCCGGTACTGCCTCTTTGGTAACACGGTCAACCTCACCAGCCGCACGGAAACCACCGGTGAAAAGGGAAAAATCAATGTTTCAGAATATACTTACAGGTGAGTAAAGGTATTTTTTATTCTGTATTGAAAAATCCCTCTTAACACATCATACGATAACTGCTCAGGGTAATCTTTTAGTCGTATGACAATCGGGCCTTGCTAATTTTACTCGTAAGAGAGAGTGGCGGCAAAGCACTACTTTTCTATCAATTATTTTGAAGGCACGGGTATAAGCACAAGCCTCTGCTGTCGTTGTAGGTGCTTGCAGTCCGCCGAGAACGCCGACCCTCAGTTCCACCTGGCGTACCGAGGTCCCGTCACCATGAAGGGCAAGAAGGAGCCCATGAAGGTTTGGTTCTTGTCCAGACAGGAAGTCCACTGATACACCTTTGACTCTTAATTCACGAAATGTATTGAGTAGCATTGAATAACACGGTTTTGATACGACACAAAGGTTGTTTATATAAAATTGTGCCATTGTGCTTTGCCACACTATAACATACAGAAGAGTATTTACGGCATCTATTTTAGCGTGCACAAATTGATTAGTTTGAGTCGTAGTAGCTCAGGCCAAACACACCCACAGTGGAATCTTTATGAACTATGTATTTAAAAAAAAAATGTGTGCACTCTATTTAGGCTATATCAACAAGTTGGTGGATAATGTGTTTTTTCCCCATAGGTTATTGTGAAATTTTCAATTCTTAATATATTTCCTTTCTTCCTCATTCGAAGTGGACATTTTTTTTTCCTTTTAACTGTAAAATATGATCTAGTAGCACTTGTTTAAGCACTTACACTATTTGAGTCGAATGTGCCCACTTGCCACAATTTTAAGCACATGTTTTCCAATTAGTTGGAATAATTATCAAGTTCAATTTAGTTCATTGAAGCCATGGGTCTGAATGATATAGGTTGTCATTGTCTGACGAGATCCCAGATGCGATAAACTTTAGCTTATATGCGGCAAAAAAAAAAAAAAAAAAAAAAGGACAAGTATAGAGATGGATGGATGGATGGATAATGTTAGTGTGCTGTAAAAATGGCACACAACATTTCTTCTTACTACTGCAGTGTTAATGCTTTTAGAGACACATATTTCTTGGTTTTATGACTTATTTCGCTGTACTATTGTATATCCCTTCTGGAAAATTCCCCAAATAAATATTTTAACTCTTCTCTCACGAGTACAAAATGTATCATTAAAAAAAAAAAAAAAGATGATTAAAACCTCATAGCAGTCTATCAGTCATCTAAACCAATGCAGTTGTAATGACAGCATTTGTATGATTCAACGGATTCATCCCGCGCATGCGCACATGTGGCGCGACCTTTGTAGTTGCGAAACGTCGTATGTCGAGGCGTCTTGTATCTTCAGGTTAAACGGGAACAGCGACTGTGGTAATGTAATATGTTACGAGCGCCCTCTGGTGTTTGTAGAAAGACCTCAATTCCGTGTGCCAAGCAAGACACGAATTGATTTGGAGGTATCTGAAGTCAAAGGTAACATCAATAGGAAGTAACAAGTCAGCATTATTTTGATTTTTAGCTGCTCGGATGATCGTAGTGACAAGATAAGTGTCTGTTATCTCAAGCCTGATAGCATCTTCTGATTGGAGCAGTGTATGTACTATAGACACACTTAACACTGTGATAAAAGAAACTTTATTGACCCAAGATGCCAATCCAAGTGAGTGAGGTGAAGAATACAAACGTAAAAAGGTTGAGCGCCAAGTGTGGCTTGATTTAAAAAAAAAAGAATTATTTTTCTGAAATTGATTTGGAAATACGTTTCAAACTATACTCACTTGATATTCACCTGTATGACTTTTTATGTCAATATTGTTTTGTTTACATTCATGATGCAGGTGTACCTAATAAAGTGTCCAGTGGTGTTTGTCGTTCTGGAAGTAAAGCAAATTTGTCAAAGTGTAATGTAAAATTAATATGGAGTTTATCTTTTGCAAAATATGGTTCTTATTGTGTGAGTGTGTGTGTGTCGGAGAGAGAGAGATATCAAAGGTCTCTTGTATGAGCAGATGACGGTCAAAGGTATCAGTGGAGTGTTATCACTGTGACAGAAGTTACAGGTCATCATGTCATCATGAGAAGCGGGCGTGGGATGGTACTTACCTGAGAAAGTGTGAGCTTTACACAGCCACATCATCGCTGAGATGGAAGAGCAGATAAGCGTGCTTGAAAAGGAGACACGCTGACGACACTCCCTTGCTTTGCTGCAGAGTCACAACCCCCCTAAGCCACTTTTGCTCACCACCTGTTTTCACCCTCATCGCCACCAGCACCATGACTTTCAACGGCAACTGGAAAGTGGACCGCAATGACAACTATGACAAGTTCATGGAGCAAATGGGTAGGTAAGCACACTGAAGGATATTTTAGACTTAATTCCTTCATTCTGATGAGCACTTGGGCCTACTACACTACTGTATTTTAATTTTGGATAATATGGTCGCACTCGGAGAGCAAAATACATTTCCGAGTTATACTTTGTGTGAAGTGTTTGCTTATCATTGGTAACCTCAAATCACATCTATGTGAATATGAATGCTAGAGTAAATATTTTTATAAGAATGCAAAGTGAACTTACCTGCAACAGCCCAGCTTGTAAGTTAAAAAAAAGAAAATAAAAATCACGTCACTAACACCCGGTGCACGGATTGACAGGTATCAATATGGTGAAGAGGAAGCTGGCCGCCCACGACAATCTAAAAATAACCATCGAGCAGAACGGAGACAAGTTCCACGTGAAGGAGAGCAGCAATTTCCGCACCCTGGAACTTGACTTCACCCTGGGGGTCAACTTTGATTACAGCCTGGCTGACGGCACTGAAGTATCTGTGAGTAAACAAACGAGGCATCAAATACCCCAGAGGACTTCTACGTTGCTGCTCCGAAACGAGCATTTTTGAACTTTGAACTTTGGAGGCTGCAAGATCTGTTTGCAGAAGAACGCAAACTCCAACACAAAGCGAAGAGCTTTATTTTAAGGCATAGATGCTTATTGACAATTATTGTCAATCATTGACTTGTTGAAAAAAGTTTCCAGAACATTCCCACATTTTTTTTTTTACAATAATTGGTTAATTGCAATTGATGAAATGAAAACTATAAGAACAAAAGTTTCCAACTGTAAAAATAATGTTTGTTAACCTCGATTTCAGGGCTCGTGGGCACTGGAGGGTGAAACCATGAAGGGTACCTTCACCAGGAAAGACAACGGCAAGCCGCTGATAACCACAAGAATTGTGCAAGGAGATGAGCTCATACAGGTGAGGAACTTTCAACACACACATACACACATACACACACTATATATTATTTTTGTCTTCCGCCCACAGAGCTACAGCTATGACGGCGTTGATGCTAAAAGGATTTTCAAGCGGGCTTAGGTTTGAGCAATCTTGCGAGGAGGTTACAGACAATATTGTAAACCTGCATACCCTGGACAAAGTGCACTGTGTCATACCTCCTCCTGATTTTTTTTTTAATTGCACTGGATTCTGACTTTGCTGTAATGATTACATTCTTATTGTTGGTGTTTAATTTGAAAGGTAACTCAAAATGTCTCACAGACTGCTTTTTATTGATCCATAAAAGAATGTAAACTCTTGTTTTTGTAGTCTGTTCTTTATTGTAAGGTGATATGTAAAGAGGATTTATTTGGAAAGAAAATACTTTTAGTCTTGGTTTTTCCAAAATTGATCAAGAAAGACACGGGGAAAAAAAAGTGAGACATTTTCAGAGTGATACAATAATTTATTCAACAGTAATAAATAAAAAATAAATATATATATTATCTACAAAAATATAAAGTGCAGACAGATTCTGGACGTTGTTTTTCCCAAAACGGCGATGCTACTCGCACAAAGATGTGATCCACATGTACTACACCCATCCATCCATCCATCCATCCATCCATCCATCCATCCATCCATCACAAGGCCGCTACTACAAAGAACCACGACCGCACAAGTATAATCCACAAGTTTTGTGTATAGGGATGAAAAATGAACCTCCAAAAGTTTTCAATCAAATCTGATGTACCGTATCTCCTCAAATAGTGGTTGTTAGAGCCAAATCATAAAAATAATCATTTTGATGAAGTATCTTTGGGGTTTAATAAGTCAGTCATGCTTTAGTTTTTTATTGTTTTAATTTAGTTTTTAATTTGTTTGTATAGTTTGATGATGAGTTATGATTTGAGTAGGCTGATTTGATTGGTTTGTAGGTTTCTATTAGAATAAAAGACGCGCCCCGGAAATGCACGGGCACAAAGTTTTTAGACCTTGTGTTTGATCAAGTCAATTCGCCGTGTTATGTGAATCTCCTCGGAAAGCAAACTTAAGCAAACGATCATGAAACGCAAGAACCATAAAGTCTGTCAAATTTGAGGCGGAATTTTACGACAACCACGACGCGCATGCAAACGCCCATGATGGAAAGGAATTAACAGAAGGCGCTCAAGAATGAAAGAAAAAATGGAAACTCAACTGGTCTGTGAGTATTGCGAAGCAATGACAAGAATGCATTGGATAAGGATACGAGTCAGAAAATCTTAGGTTGCCCGCACAAAAAAATGGTGTAATTCATGAAACGCGTGAAAGAAATTTTACTACAACAATGGTATTTGCTCAAATAAATGGCGTATCCCAATTTGTTGCTTCCCTAAAATAAAATAAAAAAATAAAACTAGCGAAGAAGAAAATAGATTTTTTTAAATCACAATAATGCTGTAAATATTCGTGAAAAGAGATTTTATGCAGTGTTCTTTGCTCAAATAAACGGTGTGCCCCAATTTGGTGCTTCCTTAAAATAAATAAAAATAAATCAAACTAGTCAAGAAGAATATAGATTTTTTTTTATCACAGTAAGGCTGGAAATATTCTTGAAAAAGAGGTTTCATGCTGCTAGAACAACCAGATAGCTTCAACTAGTATACAATGTGACAATACGCTAACAATTAGCATCTATGCAATGTAGCAACGGCTCTCTGAACACAATCTGTCAAGATGCATATACAAGGGTGTGAGTGATTTTATT
Organism: Syngnathus leptorhynchus; assembly: GCF_054491065.1. Classification (NCBI taxonomy): domain Eukaryota; kingdom Metazoa; phylum Chordata; class Actinopteri; order Syngnathiformes; family Syngnathidae; genus Syngnathus; species Syngnathus leptorhynchus. The sequence goes on along the minus strand of NC_141199.1, from coordinate 14,442,235 downwards.
TGGAGTTGTTTTGAGATACTTCCTTTCCAAAAGGCCACTAGTTTGAGGAAATACGGTAATGATGCCGTAATGATGTCATGTGGATGCTGTGAAATGACAATCTCCGCTTCGCCTTGATGTGATTGGCTGGAGAGGACAAGCGCTCTAGAAAACCTACGGCCGGATAAATCTTTTTTTTTTACCATTATCCATCCGTACGTTTTTGCGCTGCGTAATGGGGGAAGAAAACTTCTGACATCACATCCCGCTTCACCACTTCACACCAACAAACATGGTGTCACTCGTAAAAATGTCAAGGCACTCGTGATGCAACGGAAGACACGCTTAGTGTAAAATACAAGAAAGTGTAATCCAATTCTGTACACAAAGAGAAAGGGGGGGGGAAAAAAACATCATGAAGGTGCTACATCGTCATCGGTATGTCTAATAATCCACTAAAACAGCACAAAGGGAACAATCAACCACCAGCGCAATCAGATCGCATGTCAAGTGTCTTGCCCAAGGACACAAGCGCACACGATTTGAAGAGAGCTAGAATCCGACCCAAGTGTACCTAATGATGCGTTCGATGAGTGTACATATTGTTTTTACATATGTTCTGGGAGGCTACAGATGTAACAAAATCTTTACAAATGTCAAAATAATCAAATCAGCTTAATGCATAGTATAAATTGGGAAAGTCCATTATTTGCTTCATACGGTCATATTTACAATAGATGCATTCGTATAAACAAGAGACTAAGAACATTCAAGTGATTTAAAAAAAAAAAAAATATTGAAATTACAAACAGCAATCGGATTAGTACGTTTGAATAAATATTAGATAGTTTATGTTGTTTTGGACTATTTTCATGCGCATGCTTCTGCTGTAACAGGCAAAATAGTAAGACTTGGTAAAGGCCACATGCACATTTGGAGAATTTGGGGACGCTTTGGGATTTTTATCCCCCGCATGACATCGGATTGGCGTATGAATTTCATTGGTATTATTCAGCAAACATCTTCACACCAAAAACATTTTTAAAAAGTACAATTGAATAAGTGAGGATCAGGAGAACAATAAAAAAAAAAAAAAAAGTTGCATCGTTTGTGGGCTGCTGGCATGCAACTTATTTGTACATAGCCCCAACATGGAGGCTTTGAAATCTATTTTTAATCGCTCAAATCGTTATTGACACATCGGCATGATCGGCCGTCACTCATTAACGCAGGCGGGTCATTAAAAGAAGCGATAAAGTGGCGCCATTTTGGACCAAGCGATAAGGGGGAGTGACACAATGTGACCAGTCAATGTCGTAAAAACTGCGATAGTGTAGACTTTGCAATTGACCCCCTGATCCGAGATAACATTAAACCTGACAACATATCTCACGATGGATTTATTTATTTTTAGCATTCTCAACTGATATTTTAAATGTGAGCCCCCCCCCCCCCCCCCCCCCGCACATAACGAGGAAAAGTGTGTGCTTACTGCTCTTTGCTGACCTTGTTTTCTGTGTATCTCACTTAAGGTCAGTGTGTATTTGAGCTCAATAACATCGGCACCAACTTGTTGCCAAGTCCAATATTGTGACCCCCTCTGACGCTTTAGAGCAGCACATTTTCATTCCCTGCAGGTTTGACAACATGGTGTCCCGACACTTTTGTCCACATCGTTTATATCCACCTCTGTAAACTCTTTGGCATTCGTTTTCAATCTCATATGACTGACTGCACAGTAAACGCATGTAAACAAAAAAATAGATTATAGGTCGACTTATAAAAAGCCTCGTTCATCCAAACCTTTGGTTGTCACTGGGTTCCATTTCGCGGTGGGTTTATTGCTCGTATTGCCTAAAAACAACATAAATGAACGCACGTCAACCATCACACTCATTTTGTAGGACTGCAGTGATGCCTTGAAGTTCCAAAAGTTTGATCATTTGGGGTTCCACTGATGCTAGAAAAAGAAATCACACAAAAGGTCCGCCGCAAAGGACTACAAGAATATATAATTGTGAGTACTGTGATAGCGACTGTCTACATGTGTTGCTTCACCACTTGTGTTTTAATATTAGAGTTAAGTTTCCAGTGTGTGTTATCATTAGCATTAAGCTAGCTGACTGAAAGCTACTCTATGTGTGTTTTGTGTTTAGTTTGAAAGTTACTTGAACTAGGAATGGCATTAAACAACTTTTTTGAGAGAAGACCTATGATTGGCCAGAACTCAGCTGGTTCCAGTTTCCCCATGAGGACAAATGCTGTAGCAAATGGGTGAAGGGGAAATTTTCTTTTGAAAAGCAATGGAATGTAAGTTCAGATGTCCAAAGTGGATGGCGGCAGAACTTCAAGGTACCACTGAAGAATGCGAGTGTCTGAAAAGGACTTACTTGATTCAGGTTTGGCTTTTGACGCATCTTGCGTGTCAGTCGAGAGGTTGTGCGAGACGTCCCTGCGCTCAGACGGGCCGGCGGCTCGTGGCACGGTGGCCGACAGCAGCAGAGGCCTCTGGTTGTGGTACTTGAGACGGTACGTTTCCGTCATGCAGTTGTCCACATTGAAGTACGTGGTGAGAGAAACCTCCTGAGTGCTGGGGGCCCGCTCGGTTCGGCACCCCGCCGTGGGTCTGTCGTCGCTCTCGCACGACGACGCCGTGCTCCTCTCCGGGTCGGAGCCCGACTTGGAACTGGCGTCCGAGAAGGTCCGCAGGCCGGAGATATCGGGCTTCCTGTGACGAGGGCTTGCCTGGAAGGGTTCTTGAAGCGTCCTGGGCCGGAAAGCTGCGTCGCTCGGTTCGTCCTGATGAGGCGAGAGCCGCTGGCCGGGTCGAAGGTGAGGCGAGGCCGAACCCGCCGCTCCGTGCTGCCGCTGGGGGTCGTTGCCGGGTGGGTGGCGATACGCCGGGGGGACGTGAGGACACTGCGGGTCGGACGCGGCGGCGTCACCGGAGCGGCAAGAGTCTCTGTCCTCGGGCTCGGAGAGGGCGAGGTCGTCTGAGCTGTTCCACTCGGAGCTGCTGGTCTTGGTGATGTGCCTCGAGGCCGAGCACTCCCCCGCGTGGCCTCGACCGCTTGTCAGCTCCTGCTGCTCACTCTGCCTGTTATCTGCAGCCGGGCACTCCCGCTCGCAAGGTTTTCTGCAAGTACTGGACGACGTGTACTTGCATTTACGCCTGCACGACAGTCACAAACAATGACATCATAGTATCAATTAAGAGAGAATGGCATGAGAATTCACACACCACTGGGCCCCTTATCAGTTCTCTTGTTTGAAAAAGGAAATGCTAAGTTCATGCAATCTTTATAATGAGTTTGGGAGAGTGCAAATTTTGCTAAAGAAATACCTTGAACCCGGGCTGCATTTAAGATGTGAATGTGAAACCTGGTCGTGATTCTTTCCCTGAGATTTAGCCTGATGTTTTCCTGCAAACAAAGGAGAGACAATGCATCATATTTCCATCCATCCATGAAAGGATAGATTGGATGGATGGGGAAAGATGGATAGCTAGATCTCGAAGCTCATTCCTAACACAACAAAACTGACACAAGGTGGCAGCATCCGCAAGGTGTCAGTCTCACGACACTTGCACACGGCTGGATGCTAACGTCAGAACCGGGCGTGCATGGTGGCGAATTCCAAGGCCTTTTAAAAAAAATAAAAAAAATAGATGTGTTGTTTATTTATTTTTTTCCCTCTGGCAGTTGCCCCGCAGGATAAAAGCTATTGCTCGCCGTCACCGCGCGGCAACGGGAAAGATATTTGTGACGGAGCCAGCGGCCGCGTCCAGCTGTGCTTTCTGCATGAGCTCGGTGGGATTATCATCAGATTAAAGGATGCTGGGTGAGGAGGTTAGAGAAAGACAGTCCAAGATGAGATCCCAACCTCATTTCATTTACAGAGACTGAACGTCATTGGAAGCACAAGATTTACCTCACCACTTTGTTGATGCAGATAATAATAATAATTACCTGAGCATTCTATCCTAACGGAAAAAAAAATCCCTCAGACTACAAGACTGAACTACTGCTGACTGAACACGCGTGCGCATTTATTCCAACTTTATGGGCACTAAAGAATTTTATGATGCCAGGAAAAGATGAGGAGGCCTTGGAACATACCATTGTGTGACGGTGAGGACGGCATGCTGGATTTTGCATCGCCTGCCTTTGGGTGAAGATGGCTGAAAGCAAAAAGAACAAATTACAATTCATGGAAACATTGAGGCCAAATACTTGAAAAGTTCAACATTAGGTTGAAACATTACTTCCTTTTGAGTGACCTTGAATCGATGTCATCATAAGTAAAGAAAGCAATGCTATTTTTGGCTCATGCTGAGATCAATTACGCTTCTAAAAAGAAAACTTCAATGTGATATAAAAAGAAAACAGTTTTCTCCATCCAATCAAATTTCCAGTTAGGGGCTGACAAACAACAACGAAGCCAGCGAATAGAAAACGAAAGATTTTAAGTAGGCTACGAGAAACAAGCTAAAATATCAAATTGTATGATTTGTTTTGAATCCATCATTTGTAAAATTGTTCCATATTAATCTTACATATTTGCCAATGATCAATATTCGCTTCAAACCCTTTTCTTACCTTTGGAACTGTGTTTCCGTGGCCGACCTCTGCTCTTTAACCGCTAATCCGTCGACGCCCGGCGAGTCAGGATTTGTGGATCCGCTGCTGAGCCGGTCGCTGCTCTCGTATCCCGACTCGGTTCTCTGTATGGTCCAGGTGTCGCTCCGCAGCAGGGTCTTGGCGCCCCCCGTCAGCCTGCCGCCCCTCTGCTGCGTGGCCCTGTTGTCCGACTCCACCGAGCTATGGCTTTCCGTCTCGTGACGCTGCTCGTCCTCGTAAATGGTCATCAGACACTTTTGCTTGCGATCCTCCCTGGTTCGCGCGTACTCCCGACTTTGTTCCGTCTTGGCGCGTCGAGGACTGTCGTGTTGCTGTTGACGACGTTGCTCCAGCTCGTTGAGTACAGTGTCCACGTTTAACACCTCGCGGACGGGTCTCCAAATGGATTTACACTTATTCCGGCTTCCTCCGCTCCCGCCGTTCTCCCATTGATCCCGGGAGCTGTCCTGATCGGAGCGACTGGGAGAGAGATGGCTCTTCCGGCCGTGCCCGCCGGCTTGCGTGGCTCGGAACTGCCCGCGGGCTTCCTGGGAGGGTCTGCCCGAATAACTGGCTGACTTGTCCATGCGGGGGTAGTAGCTTTTATATTTTTGCTCCTTCGGGCCATTCTCAGGAGGTGACGAGGATCTTGTGTGGGTCATGTCTACGGAACACATTTCAAGCATCAGTGGTATTTTTACTAATTCGCCCAACTTTTAATTATCTGGGAGGTGACCAGGTTAGGTTACTCTGAGACAAAGCTATTAAAACACGAAAATGTTATTTTTCCATGATATCATCATGCTATACCTTTGGGTTGGGAAGCATCTATTCTTGTGTGCCCTCTGTCCTTTTTTGTGGTTTCACCGACTCTCTGAAAACTTTCCATAAAAGCTTCCTGGAATCTGCTTGGACTGCCAAGGGGATTTTTCACTGAAAAGAAAAAAGAGGCAGATGAGTGGCGGCACAACGATCCACTTCATAATATTCATATTACTCGACCCAAAGTATATTTTTGTTACCCTACTTAGCGTGATACTTTGACTTATGAATGCAACGTCGGTGCTTATCGGACGATGATTTTGAACACACATTTATTTGCTGCCAAACAATAAAGCAGGATGACATTGGTGAGCATCTGGTGCATGTGGAAATAGATCAAGCGAGTCGAAAAAAGAAAAAAAAACTCTTCCATCATATCCCTAAATGAGAGCAGCACACAATACAACACACTCACCTCCTTCCTTTGTGCTGCGCGGAATGATTGCATAATGCAGGAGCCTCATTAGCAAAGTGAAAAATGCAAGAGCATCATTAACTCTGCTAAATGTACTGACAAGTTCACCAACGTGCCTGTGGTGTTTTTTGTCTCTTTGGCGCAGCATGAACAACAACAGTTATATAAACTTCAAGTGCTAATGTTTTATCCCTCTCATATAGTCTGATGCTAACTACAAAAATAGATTATCTTTATAAAGGTAGACTATTTGTCATTATTACTTCAAAATAATATTGTCTTACACATACTCTCAGTGAAAAAGGGAATCCAGTCCCATGCCAGTCAAAACGTCCAGGCGCTAAAGCAAAACAATCCACGGGAACTGGCACGGCTCCATTGTCAAAACAAACGAGCGGTGAAATAAAGCTTGGCCAAACATGAAATGTCCACGCAGCGGGCTAAGACTAGTGAAAGCGCATGAGGAGTACGCCACAGGAGCAAGGATTAGGCAGGAAGGCGTGGGTGGTAATCTGCGTGCGACAGAGGCATCATCCTCATGTCAAGTTCAAACCGGCGCACATTAACCCAAATCCTGAACACAACCACAACTCCCGTTTGTAAGGTCCCATCAGAATTTTCTTCAGTGATGCTTTCAAATCATGATTTGGATTTCATTCATTAGAATTGCTCTCCCACTGTTGTTAAGATAAATGAGAATACACTCTTCTTTTTTTCTTTTTTTTTAATCGGCACGCATTAGAACTGGGCGACTATGGAGGGGGAAAATAAAACGGAATGGGAAGAATATATGTATTGTGATATATGTTTGTACAGTATTTGTGTTGTATGAAGGAAGCTATTGCTAATGTTGCATTAGCGTGTTGATAGGATTTTATATTGCTTTAGCTTTAGAACTGATTTTTTTTTTAGCTAACCATGTTTTGTATGTACACAATGTTTTTTTAGCGAACCATAATTAGTATTTACACAACCTGAGATAACATCGAATAGGATCATTTGACAATTATTTATAAAGTGTCGGTCTTACCTGACGTCTCACCGTTGACTTGACCTTTGTATCGAGGACACATGGTGGTCTGCCTCGGCGCATCCTCGTTAGATACCGGCGTCCCCTCAGGATTAGTGTAAAACAGAAGAAGTGGTTGAAAATGTCCCCTGACGCATTTAGAAGTCACATCTTTCCATTTAGAGCCAATCTGGGAATAAGAACACTTGGCTTTAAGAGCAATTAACTCACTCTAGCTAAAACACACAGCACAGGCCACTCACCTCTTTTACAGTGGCGTCATCAAAAAACATCCATTTGGAAGATTTGGTGTGATAGGCAAAGGCTGAGTAGTGTTTGCTGGAGAAACAAATCATTCCCACCAAATGGAGCTCGCTCCGTTTGGCGTTTTCATCCGTGACGCGGTTGAAAAGCTAAAGACAGACATTGAAAATATTTGAAAAGTAATTGTGCTAAGCATCTTTCTCTTCTTCCTTCAGTCAGTTTGGCGGCATACTTTGGAAACAACTTACTCCACACAAATTCAATCGTGGGCCAAGTGAGCGGATGACATCGTCCGTCAAATCGGATTGCTCTGCGTCCCAAACGAATCCGATGGTGACAATCTCCGGACAGTTCATGAGTACCCGACGTATCTTGATGCTTTGACCGCAGTCTCTCTGGAAAAAGATGGTCACAATAAGTATGAGAGGAATATTAAAATCCTTCCAAACAGAGTCTACAGTGTTAACTCAACAGCCAGCACATTAATAGCAGTTCCGAAGGGGCGGGGCATCTTTCCCCACTAAAACAATGGAAGACGACAACAGCAGCAGCAACAAATACAGATGAGAGAGAAAACAAAGGCTAAGCCCTGACTGCTATTTATATCCTAACACCAGCACTGGCACAATTTCCTTTAAGTGTACAGAGAGGAGTATGCGTTCTTAAAAGTTCAATCATTCATCATAGCGTGAAATGTGATAAGAGGAGGAAGTGAATACGCAGTTGTAATTGCCGCCATTTTGTTGCAAAAGAAATTGTAGTAAAATAACATACGGGGCAGCTACGTAGGTCGCCTGTGTTGTTTGCCGCCTGCAGCAATTCTCCAAACATGTCCGACCTGAGACGCTCGGTCTTCGCCATTGTGCGATCCATCTGTTGGCTGTGCAAAAAAAAAATATATATATATATAAATATTAAAAATACATATAAAAAATAATAAATAATAAAAAAATATATATATTCCAGTCAGAAGATTATGAACAATGAAATTTGTCACAATAATAAAAATAATATGAGATTAATCTCTTCTTTTACTGGGCCTAAGAAGATAAACCACAAAAAGTGTTGGATTGATGGAGAGAAAATGTCATTGGTTATAATAAATCAAGTACCCACCATAGAGCAGTAGTTGAAACGTAGTGTACCAACTCTGTAAAAGGGTGGGGGTCCGACGACGCCCCGCAGCAGCGACACACAAACTGAAATGGAAAAGAAAATATTTACAGTCAAACATTTTAAGAGCAATCGGGGCAATGGGTTACGTACCTGCTCGTAAAGCATCATGGCAAATTTCTGGTGGGTGATGCAAGATTTGGATGAACAGGAGTCGGTGGCCGTGTCTGAGACGATGTGCAGATGAATGCGCTCCAGGATATTCTCCTAAAGTATCAAATGAGGTCAAATTTAGCCTTTTCTTTCCTACTCATGATAGTTGGAAATGTAATCTAATAGATAGCAACAATGTTTACATATTTAATTCTCAGTTAAGTGCGGCAAAATAAAGCACAGAGGTTGTTATGGGATAATGTTTACTCCTTGTTAAGCGGTTGGTCGGCTGTCAGTTGACTTTGTTTCATATTTGAGAATTTAATTGTCAACATACAAAGCACTCGGCAGCGTCGTCCATGAGGCCGAGTTGGAAACGTTGCTCGTCTTTGAAGGTTTCAGCGAGGGCGTTACGCAAACTGTCTGAGGGCAGCACGCGCTCACGACTTTGCTGGAACTGGCTGAATATGCTCTGAGAAACAAAAACAAAAAAACAAATTCAGTCTAAATAAATAAACCTTGACTTCAAAATCCAAAGTAATCGTGACGAACCTTCAATGCACAGAAAATGCAGGAATCACCCAGACAAAAGTGCCCTGAGAGGTGCCTCAGACTTCTTCTGAAAATGTCGAGCTGCCAAAGCACCTGGAAAGCATGAACAAGTACTCACGTTTGCCTTCAATTTTAAATGTCGTAAAATGTAAATGTTGTAAATGTTGACTTTGTTGGCACATTCTTCTCAAATCTAAACAACAAATGAAATCCTTTTTAAATGTAATGTTATATATCAGTGATAAGTAATCTAGAACACACAGCATACACTCCCCTTCATGAAAAATGGGTCAGACAGGATGATGAATAAATTAATGTGAATGCATTATTTGGGCTGATGATGTGGTGCAATGTTTACCTAAAATCTAATTAGTTTTAGTCCTCATTTATTTTCCTTTCCTCTGAATCTTGAATGATCGTTCTATATATATTGATTATTATATTTGACCATAATATTTGATAAATAATTGAATATGTATCATCTATATATTTTGAAAGAAAGAAAAACAATTCCCGACCAATCACAGGCAAGGTTTAGAATGACAGGCATGTACACCAGCCAATCATTGAATGTAAGCAATTAACCATTTGACCAATGATGATACAGTACGACCGTGCGCGAAGGCAGGAGCTTTTTAAAAGTTAATAACGAGACACGAGAAGAAATTGAAGAAAAACAGAATTGCTATTTGTACCTATGGTAGATGAAGGTAGGGGAAAAAAAACAGCCCAAAATAAACAACTAGCTAGCTACAGCCAGCAAACTAGCTAGCTTAAAACCAGCTAAGCTAAAACCAGTAAATAAGCTAGGTTATTGCTTTTCCAAGGAGCAAAAACTAAATAAATGAGAGCTCACCTGAACAGCACTGTTTAAGAAGCAGCTATTTTGCCCAGGTTCATTCAGGAGGCCTTTGGTGAGAGCCAGCGATAACATGCTGCCTGGCTGGTAGGACTTCTTTAGGCCTCCTCCGCCAGGCTTCTTAAACATCTTCACCCATGCCATAGAGTTAGATCCTGCAGCTGGAAACACACAACCAGGCCTCTTATAAAGGTAAGAAACAACAACCTATTCAATTATTTCTTAAAGACCTCTGCTGTTTGAAACCAAGATGGCCGCCGAATGTATTTTTCCCCATAGCTGTCCGTATTGTGCGAGTGAACACACATACCACGCTCAGAAGGATTATTATTATCATGACTGCACGGCACCATAAGTAGAAGTGGATATACTTTGTATTTCATGTTGGACACTGTTTACTTCATGAAATCACTAATCCAAATGACTGAATTGGACACGTGCCACGTGAATCATCACATTCTCTACCTTCTCCCGACTGCGGGGGGGACTTGCTGCCGTTGGACATGCTGGGATGTGGGAGCTGGTTGGTCTTTGGCTCCATCCATCTCATCGCCACGCTCCCGTCGAGCGTTTGCTTGAAAGCATTCTCGGCCTCAGCCGCAGGGCATCTTCATACGCGTGCCCTTACACATTGAAAGGCCATGGGTCTGGAAAGGTATAGCAACCGTTAGACCCGATAGCGAAGATATTAGCGGACGAATCGGTGCGGGTAGAGACGAGTCCTGCCGTGAATGAGTGAGGGGAAAAAAGATGGACACTGAAACAGTATTATCTTGGCAATGTGGGAGCTTTGTAGTACTTTGCAGTGGTGTACAACTGCACTGCATCACTCTGAGGGCTGTTTCTGACCTCGGCAGAGTTGTTGATACAGCACTTGTACGGGATCCCATTAGACTGTGTCCATTGTGCCAGTAAATGTGGCGTGTATACACATTGTTCAAATTTAAACAGTAGCATGTAGATCCTGAAATAATATTATTCTTTATATGTTCACAAACTAAGGGTTGGGTTTATATACAGTGTTTCACTGCAAAATGTCAATATTTTGGAGCCGAGTTAGGAAAGTTGAGGATTATTGGTGTATTCTGTGGTCATGCAAACAAGTAGTACTAAAGCGATAGGAAATGTTTCTTTCTTTGAAAAAAATTTGGTTACTTTTGTGAGCTATGACAAGTATTAAAGCAACTACAACAAGAAAAATGTCCTCTCTGACAGTGTCACAGATCTTGACCGTTTCGACAATATCGCCAAGCACAAGCCTGATTCAAAGCCATTAAAATGAAAAATTTGAACTGGATCGTTCATTTACAATCCTGTGAGGATCCTGTCAATAATAATAATAGAGAGCAGTTCTATTCTAAATGACACTTTTGACTTATGACCCTATGTGATAGAATGAATGCAAATATTATTTATGAATAAAATATGAATACCAAAATCTAATAAAAATATATTAAAATAATAAAAATTTAAAATGAAAACAACAGATAAAATAATGGTAAAATTTAAACATAAACAAGGACATAACCTAAATATATTTTTAAAAAAGTGTCACGATTTTAACTTCGGCATGCAAATTGAACCCATAATTAACATACTGATTCCACTCATTACTGTCCCAGCAAGTCTACTAAAGGAATAATCACCGTCCATAATTTAAGTCACCCCTGAGAGCCAGTGGCCCCACATGTTTTTGTGCCGTGCACTCTGTGACACCATGTGATGCCGTGAAAGAAAAATAGAAAAGGGGGGGGGGGGGGTGTAATATCTACACAAGTATGACATAACATTTGTGTTGCCTTCTCTGTGTTGAATTTGCATAGAAAAATAACATGCATCTCCATCATGTGTGTATTCAAAACAAGCTGCAGCTTTGCAGGAGCGTGCATCCAGCATGGCAAAACAAACACACGAAAATAAAAAAAGAAAAACGTGTCGCAACTTGCATGGCAAGCTCCTCGTAGCAAAACAAGAGGCGTGCGGTGCGGACTTACCTTTGAAACAAATTCTCCAAGATGCGATACCAGTGCAAGAATCCAATCGGTTATTGTTATTATTTTTTCTATTGATTTTATTTTTTTTGCGCCAAATCCTGCGAATCCAACACGGGGCTAGTACGAGGGGCGCCTACTGCAGATACGCGCAGCACTATCTGTCATAGTGCACCATTGGCAATCCCTCCGACACGCAGGGCTGCAGCCTCAACCCTCTGCTTGGTGCCCGGGACACTTTAATTTCGCTTAAAATTCCCCCCCCACCCATCCCTTTTCTCTCCCCCACCCTCAGTGTGTGAGTGATAAACGAGGCCAGTGATGGTTTGTGGCCAGAGTGTCCGACGCGGATTAGTGATGTTTGGAGACTTGGGAGGTCAAACTCCGCCCCTAGTGTAGCCTCAAGTGCACTGCCGTTATGTGTACCCCCCCCCCCCCTTTCCCTCTTGCGTGCGTGCGCGCGCGTGAGGAGGAGCAGGAGGAAGAGGAGGAAGGTCAGACTTGCAACTTGTCATGATGATGATGAGAGAAGACATCACATGACTGCGCCCGTTTCATAATCATGCAGCAAGCAGTGTGGGGACGGAGCCCTCTCCACATGCCTGTGCTTTGACAAGGCGCAAATGCCAGGTAACGTGATGCTATATTTAGAATTTTGCAAGTCAAATAGCTCGAGTGAGTCGTTTTTGGGTTTTTTTTTTTTACTCTGGCGTTCAACATCACGTAGCTGCTCTGAATGGATCCATCCATTTTCTATATCGCTTGGGTTGGGGGGGGCACACTCTGGAATGGCCGTCGGCTAATCAGATGGAGAATGTAATATACAACCACAAAGTATTTTAATTTTTCATTGTGCTACTGGGGTCATTAGTGGTACTCTGGCTCACTCTAGTGGTTCTTTAACGAATCACTGCCCCAGTACAGTTCTGTTATATTTAACTTGATAGAATGTTTCTACACTTAAGTGCAGTGCTGATGTTTAAACCTGTGCACAATATTTGAGTGACTTGCAATATTATTTTCTATCATCCTTTAAAATTTTCATTTCTCTCTCTCTCTCTCTCTCTCTCTCTCTCTATATATATATATATATATATATATATATATATATATATATATATATATATATATATAAAATTTATTCATTTCTTTATTTTTATATATTTGTTTTCCTGTTTTTGAACACAAGGATGGAAATTAAAACATCTAATTCGTTGATTAATCATCAAAATAATTGACTGAATAATCATTGATTAAAATAGTCACAAGTTGCAGTAACTCTATCAGTATTCCTACGTAGTTTTGTTAACATCTTGCGGCATCTAAACACGTTTCAGAAAGACCACAAAAATGGAAAACATTTTTTTAGGAGTTTTTCCAATGAATAGCTGGAAATGAGCGCCACAAAAAATGTGAAAAGGTGAAGATCTAGTCACAGTCTAGTCTTTGAGAGTAGATCAGTGTCACGTACAGTCAGTCCAAGTAAAGTGGAACGTGTGTGTCTGTTTATAGCACGCTCTCTCGTCATACGTCCCCACAGATGCACAAGGCCTTCTTCCTCTGCTCTTATTAGTTTAATTGCCGCTCAGCTAGTCGGGGACGTCCTCTCTTGTGACGAACCCGCGCCAACTTTGTAATGTCCCTCCATCTGTCCCCTCTCGGCGCTATAAAGAAATGTGACGCACATGCTCGCACACTGAGCGTGCACTTGTCTATGTTGTTTCCATTTATATCACCAAAATTAGAAGCATGACATCAGCACTTGCGCAAATTATTCTACTTGTTTCTGTTACTGAATCAAGTCCAAAGATAAGGGTGGGCAAACTTTCTTTTAATTATTATTATTTATTATGACTTTTAAAATGCATAGATGGGTCTGATCTATTTTCTTTATTTACATCACATGTTCATAACCACTGGAAACTCTCATGGGGACCATTTGCAACATTCTCTATTTACATGACTTACACACTAATCATCTGAGAGATAGTTGAGGAAAACATTCCGTCGTCTGTTGTGTGGGGAGAACCCCAGATCTCCTTACAGGTCTTCTGACTCGGGGACCAGAACGGACTCTAGGGTGATTGTGGGCAGGATGAGATGAGTGCCCTCAGATATCCATCCCTGGGCGCTTCGATTGAATGTGGGTCTCTTCGTTCCTGGCTCTTGGAGCTCCGGATACTTAGGAGGGTTCAGATCCAACTCTGGAAGTTTAAATGTGATTCCACGCGGCGCTTTGTCAAAGCCGCCGTAAGGGGTCGCGACCCTGTAACGTAAACCACATTGATAAATTAGTTCCCACCGATTCGAATGGAAGATTTCCTTACCGGTTAAAGCTTTTGTATTCGGGAAGTTCTGGTCGAGGGTCCATTGCAGGCATGGTGAGTTTGAAAGTTTCAGCGAGGCCCGGATCGTTGCTAATGGCCTCCTCCCAGGGTGAATGGTAGGGTTTGGGCATCGAGGTGGCATTTAAATTCTCTGCGTTTGTATCTGTTAAAAAAAACACACAAATTGTGGCTAGCCATGAGGGGCAGAAGTCGTAGTGCCCCACAATTTTTATTTATTTATTTTTTCATGAATTTGAAGAGCATTGTAGTGTTGTTTCCAGAGTAACTCGAGTAAAATAGATATGAGGGGGGGGGGGGGGGGCAATGTCTGATCCAAAGGATGCAAAAAAATATGGTATGAATAGCAGAAAAAACAGTTTTGTACATGTTGAGCATTATAAACAATTGGAAAAGTACCTTAATAAATGCAAGTGAAGGGAAAACTAGAATTTAAAAATAGGAGAATATTCTTGTGTAAAAATAACATTGATCAAGATGTTTTGGATCATAACAATTTGAACAATTCATTTTACGGCAAACAGTGACGAGAAGAGAGCGTGCTCAGAGAGCTTTTAGCCTTGGCAGACTGACTTGTCCATCATTGTGATCTTCGGTCTTAAAATAGCGCATACTTAAAGTGCACACTCATCATGTAACATGTCCACATGGGATGGCACCCCTTCAGGACTTATCTCGTTGGCTTTTGATGGAACACATGAGATGAAACCAGGCAATTAATCATTCTTTGTTTGAAAAAGTAAAGTCGCTATTGTAGAATGGAATTCTTGCCAAGCTCCTCGCTCGTCTGACTGTACAGTGTGTTGTCGCTTTTTGGGTTGTTGTTTTTTATGACATTACATAATCGCAAACTCATGCTTGACTGTTTGGCAGTCGCTCTTATTTTTAGCGCCCCGTGGAGCGGTGGCAGTAGGGGGGGGAAATATGGATGACAAAAAAAAAAAAATGACATTCACCATAATGAATGATAAGGGAACACATTTAAATCCTTACTAATGCTCTAAATCAAATTTCTCCACACTGGACTCACATTTCAAAAGCCTGAGATGGTTGAAAAGAATTGAGTTATTTGCAGAGGATGGGAGGACTGAAACGTTGGATATTTGAAAGCTTGTTGCTGTAGAGTTTGGACATATTTAAAAATACGCAAACAATCAATTATGATTTTGATTACTGGTTTGGTTCAATCAGTATATTTATTTATTTATTCATTCATGAATTTTTTTTATTTATTGGATGTTTTTATTTATTGTTTGTTTGTTTGTTTGTTTGTTTGTTTGTTTGTTTGTTTGTTTGTTTGTTTGTTAGCGCTCACGGCCGATCAATTGGTAAGGCCCTAGTCAATACTTTTTGTCATGACTAAATGTTATTACCTGGCTCGGTCTTCTCTGGAAGAGGAGTATCCTCATTGGTTGGCGCGTCCACTTTTATTTCAATCATTTGTGCACTCCGGGCCAGAATATCATTCTGCAAAACACAGTTAAGGTAAAGTTGAGGTCACCCTGTAGCCTTAACCTCTATGCACTTTGACATGGCTTGTCGATTTTCTGAGGAGCCTCTTGCAAAAAGCTCCGATTTCACTTCTCAACACGATGTGGTTACAACACGACATTTGTTCCGGCAAACTCACGTTAAGCTGCGCGTTGGCCTCGTTTTGTATGCTTTCAAAGGTGTACTTTTCCGAGCGTCTCTGACGCATCTTGAATAGACGAGAGCCTCTGTTGGACAGCAGCGACAGCTCCTCCAGCATGATGTCTTTGGGGGTGCTGTGCTTCTTTCCAAGATCCATCACGTCATCTAAGATCACAAGCGACGATGCAGGAGTTCAATTCGTTCCGTGACTCTACTCAAAACGTGTACCTCAAATTATCTTTTCCCGCTGAAATGATTCAAAATGCCAATGACAAAAAAAGTATCACTTCAACTTTTCATGTTTCATGAACTTTATGTAGATACAATATGTAATCAATTCATTCACTACCATTGACGACTGTAGACGTCAAACATCTATTTTAACTAACCCTGACTGGGTTCAAGAAAATATATGTACATGCACAGTAACTGTAATTAACCTCGTCCCAGAATAAGCAACAATGCTCAAAAATTTTAAATCAGAATCAGTTTTTCATTACTGGAACTATTTAAAGACTCTGACAGCCACAATAAAATAGAACTATCCTGTAACATCATAAAAAAGCAATTTGTAAAAGGGCAAGAGCCATCCAAATTACAGTTAAGACAGTTTAAACTTCAGATATAGTGGAGACTTATTTTTTGAAGTCTTGATATGTCTCGTCGCTGTTTCGTCACGCTTCATTCACTAAAAGTTGCATGTCATGGAAAATGAGTTGGGCGTTCAATGTGTCAGAATGGCGGCCAGCTGTCACAGCGCTTCACATTATTCTAACACATGGACCCGCCTGTGCCCCACCCACGACCCACCTAGAAATAGAGCTTTGAAAAGGGCAAAGACAAAGCGCTGGCTTCTACGGGTGCTAAATCAACCGCTTAGCTTATTTATGGCGCGATGGACATTTTGCATCCCTTAGAGAGATGTTGTATTCTTGACACAGTGTCGCGTTTACCGTTTGTACTGTGAACCTCTCGACAAATAGCAGCCGCATGCTTCTTCTTCTCTCCAGTTGGCATTGTACAGAATTGTGACATTGTGGGGGCTGGCAAGGTTGTTGCTGAGTGCGGTGAGGCAATACTGGGAAACACATACGAGACACTCAGTGAGCTTGTTTGCAATTTTGAGACACCACAGTGTTGAGCGGGTGCCATTTTCCTAATGAGAGAACAACGTAAAAGCCTGGGTCATGGGTCATGATGACGACAAAGATTGGGTTACAATACTATGATGGATATAATTCAGTCATCAATATGTAACATTTTAAATATATATGTATTATTTAATATAATTATTTTTAATATATATTAACATTTATGTATTTATTTGACTAAATATTTAAACATAATTTAATACAGTATAAATAATATACAATACTTTTTTCCGACCAAATATGGGTTCTTCGCGACAGAAATCTACTAGATTGGATTTCATGCTACTCATGCTAATTTTATTTGCCTTATTAAAATCGAACCATGCGTTGAATTGACACTAGTCTTTTTTTTATAGATTACATAATCACTTACACTTCTTCACCATATGCAAGCATTTCATGGTAATGATAACTTTACTGGAAAAATATTACAATGTTTTTTCCCCACTAATTGTTTCTATACTCTTATTGTTGTTGTTGTTTATAAACAGACCACAGTATTCTAATACATGGATTATATAATGAAGCAATTAAAAATAAATAAATGCACAGATAAAACGGAAGTTGACTACTGAAGAAAATTAAGAACATTCACACATACTGTTAAAACCTCAAACAAGAAAGACACAATACATACCGGAAATTCAATTTGAGAATAACAATGTTTATAATATGAATGAATAAAAAGCCCGTCCGATGTTTTGCGTACCTGCGATGGTGTCCCGGGAGTGCGAAGTGAATCCTTGAGGGAGAAAAAGCGGGCCAGGCTTCAGAGGTCAGCCTGCACTCGCCGGTTTGATCTTCGCTGAGCTTCACACTCGCGAACACTAAAGCCACACTGCCAGTGTGTCTGTGTGTCTGTTGTGCATGGAATGCAGCTTGCATCAATAGGCTAAATATAACCTGACAAACACTCCAAAGCACACTCAAACACCATCGGGCAACATTAGAGGATGGAACGAGACAAGTCCTCCTATAAGAACTTCTTCCTCCTCCAGAGATAAAACCGTCTTGTGTCGGAGCGGTTACGGTCAACATGTCCGTGTTAGTTTCATTTTTAATTGTTTTGAATATAATATTAATATTGGAAATTGAAACCACCTAAAACTAAACAAGACCACTTTGGATGATCCTACATTAGTGATGGTTTTACCTCTCAAATGTATTGTTAGGTGTTAGAAAGAACAAGAAGTCCACTTTTTTGTCAAGTTTTAATGCTGTATTTGTGCACAAGGAGCAAACAAAATGTTTCATTCTCACCAAATGGGTGAGTAGGCATGCAACACACAGACACACCTTTTAAGTTAACATGCCAACATGAAATAGTACATTTTGACACTCTATGAAATATACTTCAATTGTGGAAAATGGTGTTTTGTGTCCCAATGGATGCATCATTAATCAAAGAGAATTTTGCGAAATGTGTCACAAACAAACACGTGAGTGAGGGAGCTGTTTTTTCATATCTAAGTGAGTGCACATGTATTTTATGCAGAAATATAAATTTTACATTGCACTTGTCTTTGTTTGGGTCAAGGGTTAGCTGACCCTCACCCGTGAACAATTTCAGTTAACACAACATATATGTTTTTAAAATGTGGGAGGAAAAAGTAAGGGTGTCGGTTTGTCCCGTGCACATTTCATCCTCATGGGTGCTGAGGTCACGTAAATCGGGGTCGTACGACAGTAACCCTCACTCGCAAGCGACACTCTGCGCTTCCATTCCTCCGGAGGCTCGGGCAGGGCCCCTCGGGTCGCCGCGACGTTGACATGTGAGGCGACCGGTGACGAGGCGCTGTGGATTGAGAAGGCGTCGTCCACTGAACCGAAAGGGCTTCTGGACGCAGCCTCCCAGGGTGTGGGTGGCTTGTAGAATGCTCGCTGAGGATGCTGTGTGGCCACTGGTGGCATAGGCCCAGCAGAACGGGAGGGCCTCGGCAGGCTAAAGGAGCGCCTTTTGCCATGTCCCTGACAAAAAAAATACACTGTCAAAATTATTTATTGTTATAAATTATTTTTATATAATTATATATATATATAATATGAGTGTGTGTATGTGTGTCATTTATAAGATTGCAAAATTGCGTTACTCTGACTTTGAGTTCATATGACAAATAATATTTTTGTGTATCAGATCATAGGGACAGAAAGAGAGAAATGTACACGTACAAGAAAAGCAGCTGGACACAGGAAGTGCACAAGAATGAGAAAAGAGAATTTTAATTGTGCTGAAAACAAGATGTGCATGAAACAATTCCATATCAGAAAGAGAGACACAAGGAGATCCGACTTTTTTTTTTTTTTTTTTTTTGTCAAATTGATGTTCATAATATATTGAACTTCTTTGCCATAAAATACAAAATGTCTGATGACTTCGGAATGAGATTGAAGGAATTCAAAATTATATCTAAGAAGTGCATGCAGGTGTCTTCAAAACATGCCATAAAATTAAATATATTTTATCAACACATCCATGTGTTACCTTTTCCCTCAAAGAATTCAAAATTCCTGAAAATGTACTGACACCCTTCTACTGTTTGTCATCATTTATAGGTGATATTTAAATATCTATGCTTGTTAATATAAATAATTGGCTTGAAATAATCGGTGAGCTACAGTAAGCCATTCTTAAGAATCATTCATTATTCTCTTTGACTTCCTGTTTGCATAACTTTCAGAAAGATGAGCTAGCAAACCTTGAGGTTTATATTCCGCAGAAGCATGCTTAAGCTCATACGCTGTCAAGTCAAGCATTTTATAGGAGGGGGGGGGCTGCTTTATCCCCCCCCCCCCAACAAGTGTCATGTTGATTGCATTGCCTCGGCACGGCTATTTCTGGAGCTAATTTAGCATCGCAACAGGCCTCCACTGTTTAGTTGTCGCCACCGACTTCTTCGCTGAAAATTTTGGCCGAGGTGCCATTTGAAATGTGCCTCGAGTAATTACAAATGTAGGATTGAAAGATGAAGCTAAGCCGCTATCCCTAGATGGCCGCTGGAGAAGCGTGCTAGCAGCTTGGACGCTAGGTGCCTGCTTGGCGCTTGGCTGACGACCAGCGTGTTTTGCATCCAAGTGAGCGTCAACTGCGAGAAGCTCAGCCCATTTGGTGTTTTGCCGAGCAGAGGAGTTTGATGAACTTACCGGTCCTGAGGACTTAGCTGAGGACTTAGCGGAGGCCTCTGACTTGCTTTCAAAATCAGGCTCAGAGATATTAGAAGAATGAGAGTGGGCAGATCTTTGTTTGAGTTTCTTGGTAATGTCGAACTTTGATGGCGGTACTGGTTTGGCGTTGGGACTTTTAGCAACTGGAAGTACATGATGGTGGAAGAGTGATGAGTCCAAATGATATGGCTGATGTTTCACGATATCGAAAGTGTTGATTTGCTTTGGGACTGATTTGGGTGGCGCCGCGGAGGTTTTTTTCGGATTATAAAACGGGGAGTCAAGTGGATTGTAAGATAAAGGAGGTGGCGCGCGGACATTAGATGAATATCTCCAGGAGTGGGGTAAGGACATAGTTGGAGAAGGGCATCGTATTTCAGTTGCAGTCGGACCGGCGACAATAAACTTCTCCATTCGGGACTGTCTTTTGGAAAATAACTCTGCGCCTTTTCCCGTCATGGCGCGAGCACCATGATCAAAACCCTGACTGAAGACTTGACCTTTTGGAGGAGCCGGTGAGATTTTAGATGTGATTGGTTTCATCGGTTTTGGTGGACAAGAGGCGACAGAACTTGGTGCGCTGTCTTGCTTGCTCCCGGTCGTTAACTGTGGGTGAAGTGGAGTGAAAGTTGGACGGTACGCCATGACCGATCTTGGCAGAGGTTTGTTCCAACTATTTGTGGTTGGCTGAAGACGTGACTGAGAAGACGAGCCGACCGACACCCTGCCAACGGCAGGTGTTTGAATCTTTGCCTGGGCTCGATCCGCTTCCCAGGAGTTGGGCAACTTTTGAGCTTCAGAGATGTAATGGTGGTGTCTCTGGGGTTCTGGGAGATATTTCGTTTGGGAAACTGAACTTCTTGAAGGGATACACGGTTCACTCGGAGGGCTTTTTAACCAAGGTGGACATTTTGGATTAATGACAGGCTTTGGTGCCACCGGGGGTGGTTTCGGGAGTTTAATTGCTCTGGGTTGCATGAAGTTACAAGCTTCAGCACCGAGGCTGAAACAATCTTCCTCCGACTCCATATAAGCTCTGCTTTCTCTACCGTCCGAGCCTTGTTTGGATATCTGTTGCTGTTTGTTAGAGCTTTTACGTCTCGTCTCTGGGAAACAGCAAGTCTTGATCGCTGGCACAGATATTCGCTCATCTCTGGAGGCTATGATATCTCCGGTCGGAGACCAAGCTTGTTGGTTTGAGACGATAGGGACGGGTACCTTGAACTCTGGTTTTCTCACTAGAACAGTACCAGCAGGCTTGCTCTGATCAGCCGGCCCAACTCGAACCCCTGAAAAGGGCTTTGCCGTCCTGTTTGACACCGAAGATCTTTGCTGGTCCATCTGATGAATATGTCTGTTCATGAAGTTGCCCTGTTCGGAGTGATCAGATATTTTCCTCATGTTGTACAAATTGTTTGTGTATCCAGGTTCTGACGGTGCTTTGGAGTATAATCCTTTCTTATGGAGCTCTTGCGCCGCGACAACTTCATCCATACGTTTACGACGATGCGCAAACATCAATACTCCCTTTCCTTTTGTCCCGGGAAGAACTTCCATCTCTCGAACACTTTCCCAGTTCACACTTAAATCATGCTGCCGGAGATATACGGAGTACTCTTCTCCAGACTCGGACTCGCTGGATGTGGCAAACCCGGTCTCTTGGATTTCTTCCAATCGGTCTTCACTGTTAAACTTACTCTTACCAGTCCCGTAACTTACTAGTGTGTACTTCTTCACCCTCTGCCGGCGTTTTCTGAAGAGGAGAGCTCCTTTATTTTGAGGGTCGGGTGCGTCAGTCAGAAGGCGAGCAATTCGTTTACATTTCGACTTAGTCTCCTTAACTTGCTTTTGCGATTGGCTTTCATCTTGATCAAATCCTTAAGCGAAGACAGAGAAAGAGGATAAACATATTAATGGAAATGACGTTTTTTGTGACTAACTCTTTCGTTATATTTATCCGTTAGGTTTTTTGGAATATCGACTCACTTTCACGTTGACGCCATCCTTCAGCTACTTTCATATAAAGTCAGCATACTAACTGGAAGCTTCTGACAGCTCTTCCATTGCAAAAGCAAGCGCTCTAATAAAAGCATCATATTCACTTACAGCGAACTTTGGGAGGTGTGTCGGGCAAGCAACGGAAGGACCTCACTTTGAACGAAAGGTCGGATAACACCACTGGCCTGACACATGCTGGTGTCCGTCAAATTAGCTTCTGCTGGCCTTACCGTTTCGTCATATTTTATTCTTGTCCCACCATGACTTGTAAGGCTCTGCATTACCATATCAAAATAATCATCACTCTGATCGTACTTACTGTTTTAAAAGCGTTTTTTTTTTGGTTTTTACATAATTTAATGACATTTTAAAGATTTTTTTGTACATATTTTAATGTTGCACAAAAGGAACCAATAACTGGACAGTTTGTACTATCAATGCGACCTATTGAGTAGAAGATCAATATTGTACTTACGTGTACACCTCGCCCCGTGGTTGTCCCGCAGATCTGTGTCAGACTCGGACTTCCACGTCTCTGCCTGCTCAGCACCCTCATCTGAGATTCCAAAGGAGACTGCAACAGGAGGTGCCTTGCTGCTCCCTCCTTCTTCTAAAGAGTCAACCCCCCTGCTCTCAGTCCCTTGGCCCTGCCTATAACTGCCCCCCTGGGGCTCATCAGTGGCCAGGGTCATTTGAGGATCAGACCCGAAGGAGGAGGTAGATGAACGTAAGAGTGGCCTTGGCAGTTGTCCACTGTGAAGTTCATGGCACTCTGATTTTGAAAACAGTGACATTGGAGAGGTTTCAATAGTGGTTATCTTTCTCGGGTCGTAAATTTCCTCTTCCTCCTCAACCTCGCTCTCGTCATACAAGTGTTGCTCAAGAATCGATTTTGAGTGTTGTGATTCTAAAGATCTTAGAAGCTCTTCATCAGACTCATCTTCATCAGATTCAGGGATACCACGTCCTTGGAAACCATCCAACCGAGAGACCGAGGCATCAGTGTTTTCGGAGTCCTCAGCTTCTGATTCCATTTGCGATTCACTTGCAAAGTTCTCAGCGTCTCCAGTGATGCCTTGGTTAGAAGACAAACACCTCTTTAAATTCCTAAGATATTCAAAAATGACATTTCTAAATGAGTAATTGTTGCATCACACGTCTTAAAAAGAGTGCCACTTTGCTTTTTGCACTTTCATTCGAGCTGTAAATGGAATGGTATGTAATATCATGAGGAAAACAGCCTTCACCTTCCAAGTCAACAAGAAAAAGAATTAGATGGATGCACTCCAAGTTCTCTTGTTTATAAAGGGAGGGTTGCTGTCACCTTAACAAGTGTGGCAGCAGCAACATTTCCATTTATGACTGTTTCACATATTGAGGAAATGACCCGACAGCTAAAGCCATTGTTTTAGCGTTATAAAATGCCAATATATTTTTAACTGAATTTAAAAAAAAAATGTCACCACAGACATTGGTTTAGTAGAAAAGCAATCCTTCAAGACAATCTCGTCATGACATTGTCATGCCGTCACCACAAGGTGGTATCATAGTTGTGGTTATTTGGGGGGGGGGGGGGGGGTAGTAGGCCTAATACAACAGAAAATATACAGGCTCTTCTGTAGAACTCTCTTCTCACTCGGTTCCACTTCATGTTACCACCTTTGGTGCAGCAAGAATTTCTGCTTCCAAGTAAGGCATTCATTTTGCTACCATGGCCTGTCTCCATGACAACAGGAAGTCGACATCTTTGAAAGAATTACTTGGTCCGATGCATGACCCCCTTCAGGACTGACCTCGAGCTGATTAGATGTTTCCATTGTGTTGCCTTAGCCAAGGAGTTGATGTGATGTATGTCTTGTATGGATATGTTTGGAGTTGGGAGGTATTTATAGAGTAGCCTTGTCAAGGTAAACTTATTTTGTCTCCCCCGAGTTAAGCTTTTGTGTCATTGAAGCACAATTAACACTCCTACAGATCTCTTTAAATAAATAGCAGCTTGCTTTTTTTTAATAAACAAGCAGAATCTTTACTGACGATAATTCCATGTATGGGTCCGTATATACAAAAGAAATCACCCGATGCTTACTATGATATTTCAGCTAATGGATTAAGTCAATGGGAAAATAGCTACTTACATAGTTCATAGTCCCTTTTTTCATCCATGAAATAAGTCCTTTTCTCCTATTCATTGAGATCCAGCTTTGTAATTATTATTTCCTTTATTTTTGTTCAGGTTCAGATGGAAAATTAGAATCCAAGCAGAGAAGAGACAAATTAGAGTGAATTATAGGTGTTTGGGTCAAGCACCAACTGGCTGGAATGCCGCTTTGCTCCTTCTCTACTCTATTTAAAGAGCAAGAAGAGGTGTCGATGCTCTCTTGGACACAGCTGACTTAGCATCTCACATGGTTGCGATAAGGAAAGATCATGCCCTCGACAATAGCTTAGATAGATTTAAAAGATATTAACATTGATTTGAGTCACCAAAGGAGATTAGAACCTTTGTGAATGTGTAACAATGGTCTTAAATCATTGGTTTGATGAAAACAATAATTGTATTGCTTTGTCTTCTGTTGTAAAGCATGCTGGATGCCTCATTGTCGTGTGGCGTTCCACAGGGGTCAATTTTGGGGCCACTGATGTTTAAGTGTATTCTGGGTTTCATCTTTAGAAGGCATGATATTTTCCTTTCTGGATGAGTTGAGGGTGTGTCACACAGCAGTTAAGAAGGCCTGCACTAACCACAGATCACTCGAATGCAGTTCAAGACATTTGTAATTATTAACATCACAATGATACATTTTACCTTGCACAGAGGAGAGCACACTTCACTTCTGCTGTGGAAGTTCAACTCAGGGACATCTTGAAAGTTATCCAAAATGAAATTTGACAATATACTTTCAGAAATAGGTGGCGTTGGAAAATTTCAAATTAAATTAATCTTGATCCAGGTCTTATCTCGAATCACGGTACCTTGTCACTTCCTGCTCAATAACTTCATGGCCGGGGTTCCCGTTCATCACTGCGATATCAGCACTCTGGATAACTTAAACATCTCCTCGAATTTAACTTTGGAACAGAAGCTGATCTTTAGTATTCCGACAGAGACGGACGGGACCCTGAGCTCCTGTATGATGTTTTCCAAGCCTCGACATCCAAACCTGTTGAACAGCAGTGAGGAGTCATCGGTTGTTAAGTGTCAAAACGGATGGGTATACGACAAAACCTATTTTAAATCGACATTAGCAACAGAGGTAAGTTCTTTAATTTGATAGGAAAAAGGAAATGGGAAGTGAGCCTACAAATATTTGGGATTGTTTTAGAAAGAATTCTGCTATGGTGATTAATAGCATTCCTACAACTAATTAAATTACCGTATAGCAAAGTCTTTTTATTTTTTTATTTCTTCACAGTGGGATCTTGTGTGCAGCAGGAAAGGTATGAACAAAGCAACAGCCACCATCTTCTTCATTGGTGTTATGTTAGGAGCGCCTTTGTTTGGATTTCTTAGTGACAGGTAGCTGGAATTAAATTCTTGTGTCATAGAAACAAAGCTGTTGTCTTGCAGTAAATAAAGAGTGTGATTCTTTTTTCTAACCAGATTTGGCCGGCGCCGGCTGCTCTTGTTGTCCTATCTGACAACTATGACATTTGCCGTGCTAAGTGCGCTCTCCACGTCCTATGCAATGTTTGGAATTATGCGTTTTCTCACTGGGATGTCCATTGCTGGAATAAGTATCATCTCAATTGTTCTAAGTATGTAAAGTCACCGTTTTTCTTCAAATATTGCACCACGTTGGCTGAAATTTCAGATGTATTTTCCCAGATTTAGAGTGGTTGGGCGTAGAACAGAGGACACTCTTTGGTATCATCTTCAGCCTTGATTGGACACTTGGAAGCTGCATTTTGGTTGGAATGGCATATTTTGTAAATGAATGGAGGTTGCTCATTCTGGCCGTGACCTCACCCTTGATATTGGCCCTGGTTGCTTGGAGGTATTCAAGGGTCAGACCGTCCTAATGTGTGTCGAAATACTTTGGAGGTGACACCGCATTTTTTATGTCCAGGTGGCTTCCAGAGTCTGGAAGATGGCTTGTGGCTAAAGGGAAGATCGATGATGCCCATTATTACATCAATCAATGTGCAGAAATGAACAACAGATGCAAGTGCATGGCCAATATCACGCCCAGGGTTTGTTCGTTTTTGCTTTGGATCAATCAGATGACCGTGATCTGATGGTTTGTGTCTTTGTTTTACAGGCTTTGTTGGAATCGGTCGAAACCCACACCGATGACAGGAAGTACACTTTTATTGATCTTTTCAAAACCGCAAGCTTAAGGAAACTTGGCATATACCTTGGGATTGTATGGTAAGGTTTAAAAGAACGGGTGATGGTTAAAATTATTCGCCAGAAAACTTTTTTTGTCGCTATGTAATTCTTTGATCTTGCAGCTAAATCTGAATACTAATTACATAGCAGGAGCTCAAAGGTTGAACCTTTGTTGAAATATTAAAACTGTTAGTTGAACATTTGAAGAAGCACAAATTAAATACTGTGTGTTAAATAGTGAGCGTTAAAGGAGAGGTTATGTAGATTTCTGAACTTTGGATAGAGCCAGACACCAGCTAATCAATGTCTGACTTACTGCACAAATCTCATTTTGTTATTGATTGTACAAAATTAGTAGAAAGCTAAGATGAGCTTTAGTGTGGAGTTTCTATTTTTGAATTGGTCGTTTTCTTCTTTCAGGTTTGGCGTTGCGTTTACTTACTATGGAATAACTCTCAACATCAGCGGTTTTGGATTAAACCTGTACCTCACTCACTTTGTATTTCTATCAATTGAAGTACCAATGAAGATTGCCATTTATTTCTTATTGGAAAAAATTGGGAGAAGCCCAGCTCAGAGCGGGACACTGCTTTCAACTGGTCTATTCCTTTTCATCAACATGTTTGTCTCAAAAGGTTTCTGCTTCTTACATTCTGGGTTAAGGGAGGAATTTACATACAATGTACCTTCTGACAAAATGTTTAAACATCCTTCAGATAAGTGGATCATTCGGACGATTATTGGAGTTCTAGGAAAAGCCGTGTCGGAAGCATCGTTCACAATCATATTCTTCTACACAATTGAGCTCTATCCCACAGTTATACGGTTAGTCAGTAACAAGCTTGGTCAAGCATTTTTACTCTTCCAATCCGGTGTTGCATGACATGAACCATTTTTTCTCTATCATCTAGACAGAACGGTCTAGGCTACTCTTCCTTTGTAGCCCGACTAGCTGTGTCCATATCTCCACTGATCATGCTTCTTGAAGATGTGTGGCCTCTCCTACCACCCATGACTTACTGCGCAACAGCGATTGTGCCCGGTTTAGTAGCCTTATTCCTGCCTGAAACTAATAATACCAGAATGCCTGAGTTCATAGAGGACCTTGACATACCAAGGTAAGGTTTTTTTTTTTTTTATTTGAATACTTATTTGAACATAGTTTTTCCTGGATCAAATGACTAACCTGACATTTTTATACATTACAGGGAAAAAATAACAAGGGGGAAGACCATCTAATGAAGAAAAGAATAAACTGATGTATCCTGGCCATACTCTACTCAGCCTAAATGAAAAGGCAAAGAATTGTGGAACTGCAAAAGTATTTGGCAATAAAGTTTGAAGATAAAATAATTTAACTGTTTGTATGACTGACATTAGGTGTTTTAAGATAGACTGAAGATAGACAAAGTTGGTGTTGTACTTTTCAATTCATCGAACAAGCTGTAACAAACTACAGCACAATACAAGCACATTCATTGATGACCTGCTAATGACCTCACACCAGAATGGCTAACATTTAGCTAGTTGATAGCCAACCAAGTATAATTTGCTGATTTTCATATCACTCACCAAACTAAGTATATAAATCAACTGTGACTTATGACGGATTCAACTTCCTGGTGAATAATAACAGATGGAAGGTTCTCTCTCAAGTAAATTATTACATTTTTGGTTCAAAGCACAAGTAGGTTAACGAGAGCGCAAACTAGCAAGCGTGTTCTCGTAATGTGTAATTGCAGACAGCTCTCAATATCTCACCATGCTGTCATAGATCGCCAAAAATATCCATTAACTTAGGCTACAAGACTTTTCCCGTTTTCTCTGTGCCTCACTCCGCATTACCAGTTCAACTTTCACGATGAAGTTTGATGACGTGTTGGCAGAAGTGAAAGGCTTTGGGCCGTTTCAGTATAGACTGATGCTAGCGTTGGCAATACCTCGTCTGGTTTTGCCTTTTCAATTTTTACTGAATAATTTCATCGCGTTTATTCCTTTACACCACTGCAACATCAGTGCTTTAGATGATGACGATGTTTTTAGAAATCTCTCCAGTGAGGAAAGACTCATAGTCAGTATTCCGGTAGAGGATGACGGGAGTTTGAGCTCTTGTCAGATGTTTGCACAGCCTCAATATCATCTGCTACGGAATTCCTCCAACACGGCAGTTTTGCCGACAGTACTTTGTCAGAATGGATGGGTGTATGATACCTCCACCATGAAGTCTACTCTGGCCACAGAGGTGAGTTGGTCCTCAATTTCTCTATAAATCATCATATAAATGTTTAATTTTGAATCGATTGGCTCTTCAGTGGGATCTGGTATGTGAGCAAAGGAGAGTGAACAAATCCACAGCTAGTATTTTCTTCTTGGGCGTCATGTTTGGAGCAGCAGTCTTTGGCCATCTCAGTGACAGGTCCTTATGTTTATTTATATTTGTTTGCACTTTTTATTTTTTTGCTTGAGCTCTTTCAGCATGACAGACATTATTTTAGTCTCTTTTAATTCCATGTTTTTTTCTGGCAGATTTGGCAGGAAAAATATGCTGTTGCTGTCCTTTGTGATGACCATGATCTTTGGATTTGGAAGTGCTCTATCGACTAATTTTGCCATGTTTGCAGTCATGAGGTTCTTTACTGGCTTTGGAGCTTCTGGAGTCAGCATAGTTAGCGTGGTTTTGTGTGAGTTTTATTTTACATGTAACTAGTAAATCAAACAAGCAACTGACAACAACAACAACCTAGAAATTGACTTTTTCTCTGTCCCGAACAATGATGATCTCTTCTCATAGGTATCGAATGGGCCGACATCAAGCATCGGTCTTTCTTGCTCATTTTATTGAGCTTGGACTGGAGTTTTGGATGTTCGCTGCTTGGTGCGCTTGCCTATTTAGTGAATGATTGGAGGTACCTAATGGCGGTGGCAACCAGTCCGCTCTTGCCGGCCATCATTTATTGGTGGTAAGGAAAAAATATCAAATTATTATTATGATTATGGTTGTGAATATTGTAACTGATAATTAATTTTTGTGTGTACAGGTGGCTTCCAGAGTCCGCCAGATGGCTGGTGAGCCAAGGAAAGTGTAACCCCGCCTATTTTTATCTAACCAAGTGTGCAATAGTAAACGGCAGAAAGCAGTTTATAGATGACCTAAAACCTGAGGTGCAAACTATTATTGGTGAATTAGAACTATTTTTTTTATGTCATCTAATCAATTGAGCTCTCCCATCTGCTGCAGGATTTGTTAAAAAGAATCGTGCTTGAAAATGAAAAAGAGAAATATTCAATTTTGGATCTTGTGAGGACTCCAAGGTTGAGGAGACTGACTGTAATTGCCGGCACTGTGTGGTATGACTCAATTTGACAAGGTTGGACAGTATTGGAAAAATGTCACATTGCAGATCAATCTCTTCTCCCATTGATAGGTTTGGAGTAGCCTGCAGTTACTACGGCATCGGTTTGAATATCTCTGCATTCGGCATAAACATTTTCCTCACGCAGTTGATCTACGGTGTCAGTGAAATACCCGCCAAAATTTTCTGCCTTTTTTCAATTAACAAACTCGGTCGAAAGTTGAATCAGAGTGGTGGACTTCTTCTGACTGGATTGTGTTTGTTTTGCAACATACTTATCCCGCCTGGTAAGTGACGAGAGTGCGAGAAGCTGGAAGATCTACTCAGTGGGCTAAGAAATGCGTTTCTCGGATATCTTTGTTTCAGATATGGCAGTGTGTCGGACAGCATTGGGGGCACTGGGAAAGATGTTTTCCGAAGCAGCTTTTACAGTTTTGTATTTGTACACGACAGAAATCTATCCGACTGTATTGAGGTCAGTAAAACACAATGAGCAGAGATTTATGCATGCCAACACTTTTTGGTACACAAAGCAAATGACACTGCGGGTTCTTATTTGTTCTGTGACAGACAAAATGGTTTCGGCTGCTGTTCTTTCCTCGCCCGTCTCGGTGTGGCAGTTTCGCCCTTGGTGGCTCTTCTTGAAGAAGTGTGGGTCAGTTTACCCAGATTGGTGTTTGCCGTGATGGCTTCAGGTGTTGGGTTGTTAACCTTCCTCCTTCCCGAGACAAATAACGCCCGGCTACCAGAGACAATCGAAGATGTGGAGCTGAGGAAGTAATTGGACATATCACTCAAGATCGTAGATGGAATTTAATAAATGACAATACAGTGTCCTTTACATTTCAGATCAGACTTCACAAGGATAACAGCTTAGTTTTTACAATTGCTATGAAACACCTAACAAAACTCCGAAGCCAAGAATTCTCTTTGACAACTGTAGCTCACGCAACACAATGATTGAATAAAGATTCTCCCAAAAAACAAGTTTGCACGGTTTTACATGTGACTGAAAAATTGTAACTATGTATCATACTTTGCACTGAACAGATTTTTCCTGAGCTTGAGCTTTCTGACATCTTTACTGCTCTTCAGCTGAAAATTTGCATTCATAACACAGTAAGCTTTGCATTCAAAGTTTAACTTGTCACTAAATATTAACTACCAAACAAACAGGACAAAAAAATAAAAAGCTCTTCCAAAGTCAGAAGGGGGATGATCATTTTTTTGTAGACAGGAACAACAGCTCAATATTTAATTCAGCATTCCGAGTGGCACTTTCGAGATGAAGTTTGACGACGTGTTAAGACAACTGAACGGTTTGGGGAAATTTCAGTTCCGGCTCATTTTATTAGTAGTTATTCCTCGCGCCACTTTGCCCTTTCATTTTCTGTTGAATAACTTCATTGGGTTTATTCCTTCTCATCACTGCAACATCAGTGGTTTAGATGACGGCGGTGTTTTGGGGAATCTCTCCGATGAGCAAAGACTAACTGTCAGTGTTCCAGTTCAGGACGATGGGACTCCGAGTTCCTGTCTGATATTTACTGAGCCTCAGTATCATCTTTTGATGAACTCCTCCAACACAACTGAGCTACCTGTAGTTTGTCAGAATGGATGGGTTTTTGATACGTCTGTCGTCAAGTCTACTGTGGCAACAGAGGTAAATTGGATCTACGGATGGACGGATGTTATAGTCAAACAGCCGTTTTCTCAGATGAAAAAAAACGTTCAGGTAAAACTGTGTTTTTGTTTTGGTAAAATGTTTTTATGTTAACTCAGGCAAAACGGGATGGGCCTCTGCAACTTCATGGCCCGTTTGTGTGCAGGCCTAAGCCCACTGATCTACTTCCTCGAAGACGTGTGGGTCGGCTTGCCGAATGTCATCTTTTGTGTCTCGGCTTTAACCGCCGAGCTGTCTACTTGTTTGCTTAAAGAAACCGCAAATATACACCTACCGGAAACCATCGAGGACGTGGAACAATCGAGGTGATGAACTTCAAGTTTTCAATACATCACTCACCATCAGTTATTCAATGTAGACTTTGTTTGTGTTTTAGAACATGGCGAACAGAAACGGCAAACAGGGACAGACTAACAGGATAACGGGAACTAACAGGACAGAGACAAACAGGCAGCCACTAACTTGCAGCGACTAACATGCAACAACTAACAAAAAAGCAATAGTTGGTTCTCTGGAGTGCATGTTCATTTATCAAGTATAAAATTAAACAACCAAATGAAAATGTGTCTGGAAGCAAGCCCGTCTGCATATTTACGACTGTTACGTAATAACTGTCCCTTTCCTTTCTGTCTTTCTTAAACTACTACATGCAATACCCTCGTTACCCACTAGAGAGCGTCATTTGAAAATTTATCACTAATACCTCTGAATGGGTTAAAGGCTGAACATAGACCATCAAGTGAAATAACATAAAAACCCAATACAGCCCGTGCGCGTTCCGTAACAGCCTATATCAAAAAAAGTTATTTAAAAAATGCCAAAAATAAAATATACAATTAAAAAAGACTGCAGCATTGAGCACTAGGATGCGGTAAGCTATTAACGGCAGGAGCATCCACCGCAGTGCTGCTGTTTACGGAGATGGAAATTGCTTCAATCCAATCACAGTCGAGTTTTACACGTCTGTGAGCCAATCACATTGTGGATTTGCCTTATGGGCGTTACCAATGTGCAATGCCTCCCTTGGGGTGGGCCAGTGTTCGGTTGAGAGGCGCGCGCACACCGGCTGGTGGAGTACCACGGATGAGAGAGCGGGCAATAAAGAAGAAGGGATTCTTTTAGCTCCCATTGTACTTCCACGCGAATACTGGTAAACTCCACAGGAGGATTTCTTTCACCTGCTGCGTGTGGTACGTTTTACACAGTCGCCCCAAATGTCTTTTTTCATCGTTTTCTCGCGTGGCTAGCAGCGTTCTGCGTTCACTGTGGCTAGCGGATTATTGTGCCTTGACTTTTCAATGATGGAGGACCTATAATGCTAGCCGGTGTCGCTACATTTAAACAATACAGTTTAGAGTAACCTTTCCCTCCATTAAGTTATATGGAATTAAGGCATTTTAAGATAGAGTTTGAAACGGTTCGGTCATTATCCGCCTTGCATTTATTTTATCTCCACTCAGACGTCTCTTGAGCCGCCCACACCCATGATGAGAATCGTTCACAAGTCCGAAAAAAAAAAAAAAAAGAGTCACAAGTTTGGTCGTGACGTTGGTTCAGCTTTTAGAGCACTGCAAATGAAAGCTAGCAAGCTGTATTTTTCAAATACAATCAACAACCCTGCAAATAACGAAAATTGTTACCCTCACAATTAAAAAAAAAAGAGGCATTTTGATCCAGATGATTGCTAAACAGTAGTGAAATATATTGATTAGTAATTCAAATGTAAAAATTTCCCCTTTGTATTCTATTCCTCTACAATATTTTGTACATTTATTTGTGTAACCCTGCTGTGTTCTAAACCCATTTAATGAAATTAACTGTCCCACTGACTCATGATGTCACTCTCTAGGCCACACCCCTTAAAGGCACACATCAACACAATTCCCTCTTGGTATATTTTTTTTCTTGGTGTTGCCGCGGGACATACAAAGTAATGCTAAGGAGATGCAGTGACCCACAGCAGCCACATTGAACCCCCTCCCCATTATTATTCCGTGACCTGACCCACATTCGTGTCCCAGCTGGGTTCAAGCATGGGACCTGCTTGTGGGTTCATCATCTCCCAGTATTCATCAGTAAATCTTGTCCCACGTGACAAGCAGCCTTGCTGCCTGCAGAGGTTCTTCCTCGTCAAAGCAGTCTGATTGCATCATATACTGACACGCAGGGGCAGTATAATGTTAGGTTAAATTATTATTAGATTTTTTTTTATCTGGTTAATTAAAAAAATAATTGACAGATTAATGGGTTCTAAAAATAATTGTTAGTTGCAGCTTTAATCTTCAATTATTTTTACAGTGCAGTGGAGGTTTCCATGGGTGATGATTTCAAATGTGCATGTGGGCTGGTTACGTGCAGGGATGGAGGTGGAAGGTTTTCGATGTCTGTGTGGGCACGTCCACACAGACTTAAATATGGGTGAGAGATAGTTTAAGTGAAGGAGAAGAAATGCATTTGTGTCATTTCTTCAGAAATAAATATGAAAAAATCTTTAATGAGAGGTTGTGAAATAATCTTGGAACTTTCCCCCTCAGGGCTGTTGGTTCATTTTTATTGCGCGAATAAACTCCACAACATTTAAATAACCTATTTTGTGTTCTGCTGCAGGTGGCCAAGCGAGGAAGTTCTGGTAGCTGCCAGCAATGTCGCAGAGGAGCGGGCAGGACGACCCGGAGCGGTACCTCTTTGTGGACCGCGCTGTGGTCTACAACCCGGGATCGCAGGCCGACTGGACGGCCAAGAGGCTGGTATGGATCCCTTCGGAACGCCACGGCTTCGAGGCGGCCAGCGTGCGCGAGGAGCGTGGCGACGAAGTGATAGTGGAGCTGGCGGAGAATGGGAAAAAGGCGTCAGTCAACAAAGACGACATCCAGAAGATGAACCCGCCCAAGTTTAGCAAGGTGGAGGACATGGCAGAGCTCACCTGCCTCAACGAAGCCTCCGTACTACACAACCTCAAGGATCGCTATTATTCGGGCCTCATTTACGTGAGTAATTTTGAGGTCTAGTTATGTTTGAATGGAGCTCACGGCAGGAATGCTCATTTCACCATCATGAATAAAAAGATGGATACTTTACTGACTAGTGTCTGGGCAGCCAAGCCTTTGCCCTCAGGCCTGCTAATCCCACAAATACCCCCTGGGCTCCGCTGTCAAGGGCAGCCAGCTGAGTCATTCCCGTCTCCCCACTGCTCGCAGCCCATGCTGGGTTGGTGGCAGTGATCCGTCTGTCTGGCTCTGTGCCCACTGTAGGGGGTCCATGAGGGGGTTAGTGTGGCACACAATATTACAAACTACAAGTTAGTCTATGCCAGATAGATGGGTTTGAATATTAGCATGATTTTTTTTTTGTCTGCTTACATTGCATATCTGAACTATAGATTTAACTCTCGACTTGACTTTATGGCAGCCCATTTGAACTGATTCAATGCCAGCCATCTTAAAATAGATATTTGACGTCTTTTGCCGTCAACGGGAGTGAATGAGTTAACATAAAAGCAATGGCCAAAATGAACTGACCTCTGCACTTGCATTCAGATTGTCTTTGTTTCTTGTTTTAATAGACATATTCTGGTCTCTTCTGTGTGGTCATAAATCCCTACAAAAACCTCCCTATCTACTCTGAGAACATTGTGGAAATGTACCGGGGCAAAAAGAGGCACGAGATGCCCCCTCACATCTACGCCATCTCGGAGTCTGCTTACAGATGTATGCTGCAAGGTAAGTCTGCTGCTCTCCTCCATATATATGTTGTACAATAGGATCGTTTTGAATCAAAAACACCATCCGCTCCCGATATTTGATATCCTCCGCTTTGGATGTGATCGTAACTTCAGATGATGTCACATTCATTGTGCGAAGATGACTTCATTGGTTTCATGAAGAACGGGTGGTTCAGCCTCAAGACTTTGATTAACGATTGCTGGTTTTCATTTTGGCGGCTGTATCGTTCAAAGATAAATAGCAAGCTTCCTTTTGTGTGTCAGCCTTTGTAAATTGTTTATCATGTTACGCGGTGCTTTCAAGTGGTTAGGGCTAATTGATCTTATTTGAATTTTTTTTATCTCTCATGGTTATTCTCAGCACCTTAAAAAAGGCTTTATCGATTCAGCCCAAAACCCGTGACTGAAGTCCTTTGCACTGAATTGCATCTCCAAGCATCCTTGTTGGCAAAGCTCCCAACTTTCTGAGTGAACACTGACCAACTGGGCTCTGACCATCAAGAACACAGAGGGTGACCCCATTGTGCTCGACAATAAGACCTTTATGCCACGGAGATGCCCTCTGACTGAGGGTGGTGACAAACTGGACAGCCCTTGTCACTCCTTTCGCAGCCTGTCAAAACAACACGGCATTATCTATTTTTATACTTTTTGCCTTTTCTTTAAAATTACAATTGGTAAACTCAGTCAAACTCTGTTTGTTTGTATGTAGATAAAAAAAAAAAGATGATTCACTGATAACCAGCAGTTGTAGTAATGTATTGACCAAATAAGACAGCTGGGGTGTCTCCTCCGCCTCTACAGCTGCTCGACAATGTCGGAAGTTGCAGCAAATCGGTTCATTGTTGCAGCATTACGTCAGCATATTGAATGTAAAACCAAACAATCGTCACGATAGTGGCATTTTTACCAATGAGGCTCGCTTTTGTGCTCCGGAGGCTTCCGGTTTCTTCATCTTGTGTCTGGGGAATCTTGGATTAGGATTTCATAACATTAGTGATGTCACAAATGTTTCTTCCAGGCCCAGCGCTTAATACTCGATTTTTCAATATTCAAAAGCAAAATGCACTAATGGGAGGAACCCCCCCCAAACACAGCGCCATTCTAACTCTGTTTCCCCGTGAACGGCGTCGTGCTTTGAAAAAGAGGTTTGTAGGTTGGAGATTAGTGGGTGCCAGCTGCTAGGGTCGGTGGCCCCGAGCATCTCAACAACCTGATTAATATTAGCGATCATCCATTTGGAAAGTACAACACAAGTTGATGAAGATGGACGGAAAGACTGAAATCTGTCACGTGTCTAATTTGTTGCCATTTTTTATTGGTATCCTCGGCTTGTTGTACGATAGTTTAGTGAATGGCAACAATGCATAACATTTGGAGCTGCTAGCAAATGAGGGGATCCTGTTATTAGCTAACGGGTGTCTGAGTTTCGCAGGCATGTGGTAATGACCTCTATGTTGCTGCATAGCCAAGCAACGCTCTGATGCGTTCTTTAACGGGGTGTTAGCTAACACAAATACAGTGTGTAAGCAGACCAGTAAACCTAATGAACATCTGTTGTTGATCAGTGTCCTTGTTTACTCCTGATATGATATCGCTATACTCTGAGCCATTATGCTTTATGAATAATAAAAGCATGATGAGAAATGTCACGTCAGCTGTCCCAGCACCCCACGAAGGCTCCCGAGATGGGGCAGCACCACCTCGACTCTGAACCTGAAGTTGATGTTTATCGACCTCCATCTTAGATGAGTTAGATAGCGAGCGTGAAGTGATTTACACAGCCAAGAATGTTCGATCAAACACTTGGGAATGTTTATAATTAGAGTGTACACAAAGAGAAGGCTTTGCCTCCACCTGGTAGCAATTCGAGCACAGTCATGACCCTTTGAAGCAAGAACCTAAAACCTTCGCTGCACGATACCACACACAATTCTGAGATTCAACACATTGCTACA
This sequence comes from Syngnathus leptorhynchus, assembly GCF_054491065.1. Classification (NCBI taxonomy): domain Eukaryota; kingdom Metazoa; phylum Chordata; class Actinopteri; order Syngnathiformes; family Syngnathidae; genus Syngnathus; species Syngnathus leptorhynchus. Next base: position 14,405,125 of record NC_141199.1, on the reverse strand, counting down.
AGGTAAAGCAATTGTTTCTAGCTATGGTACTGTTACTACTGTATGGATAAATATTCTCAAACTTCATGGTAACATTGCTTGCTAATGAAGTTATTTCCCTCAAAGGCGAAGGGCAATGCAACAATACTCATTTGAGCCCCCCCCCCCTGCTGTTTTCTGGAATTTGCGAGTACCGCTCGCTTTATATTGACTTATTTTACTAGCAGTTTTTCTATTTCTTCATTCATTCCGTAGAAGGTTAACCAGAAACTAACATGACATCAGATGTACCTCTTAGACCTGGTGCAAGAGGTCCAATCGCATTTAAGTACTGACAATGAAGTTATTTACAAGAAGTTAATTCTTAATTTATGTTCGTTCTTCCGTGCTTCTTTATTTTTGGCACTTTTCCTGTCAAGTCTGCTGAGAGTGGCAAGGAAGCATTGGACCAGTAGAACCAAAATACATCTTCATGCTCAACTCATCCATCACATCTTTTTTTTTCCATTTTCTCTTCTCCAGTCAGTTCTTGGCTACCTTACCACCTGTCAAATATGATTTGTTATAGAACTGATATATTTATAAAGTAGAGAGCCTTTTCTTGAAATTAAAAATATTACTGGGGGAGTGTCTCTATATTTGATTCCATCGCCGGCTCAAAAATGTTCCACATGGGAAAGCAAACATTGAGGATCTTCACTGCATATGTTTCCATTTTGAAAAGTGCAGCTGACACACATCAGCCCGACCTCGACTGACACCAGTGCTCTTTGTCATTTTGCTCTTTAAATAAATAGTTATAATCGATTCACCATTCTAACTTTCGCAACACTAGATATCCGTGGCCGGTCAGTTCTTTTCCAACAGAAAGTGTTTCCTGATATGTGGAATATGTATGGCAGGGGTCGGCAATGATATCCTGCATTGAAAACTTTCTCCGTTTTTACCTTCTGTTACTCTTGCCTTGAAAATGGAGTAATGTCAACACCGGCAGTCATGTGAAACTGTCACAACCTCCTCTAGCTCATTTTATGCCTATCAAGTAAGATTATAGGAAAATTGTGAATGGATGTTTTGTTTTCTTTCCTCATTTGCAATGATACCCAGATTGTCTGCGGTCTTGTGCTGCCGGTGCAGATGTTAACCTATGGAAGGGAAGAGACAGGATTCTATTTTTCCACCGTGCCTGGATTTAGACTGATAAACAGGAGCTATGTGAGCGCTGTTGGCGTGTTGCTTCAGATAGCAACACGAACGAATAAAGAGGCTTGTTGAAACGGTTCACTTAGCTTTATATCAGGCTTAGACTCCATTCTCAAAATCGGTCTATTTATGTTTCCCATATGTCCTTCTTGGATTAAGTATGATACTACCGGAACACCCATTTTCCGTCACTGCCATTTGTACTGAACAGACATTTTCTCGATTTATTTATTTATTTTATTATTATTTTTAATTATTATTATTTTAAAGATCCACTTTTTATTTTTTACGATCCATTGTACCTCCGGAAAGCAGAGATCTATTTTCTTGGTAACTGAGGAAAAGGCCAAAGAGGTGTTTGTGTGTGGCCACGCCCCCATGTCACAGAATTTAACTGCAGGAAGTTCCCCCGGGTCAATGCCAGGAAATCCAGATTGCCCCTGATGATTCCTCCAGCTGTGTCCTCATTCAGATACTTATTTTTTTTCTTCCACTTTCCACATAGTCAGCACTTCACCTGTCAGTAACTCCACTTATGTTGACATACACAAAACAGTTGCTCAAAGTGTTTTTTTCAAATGATTCCCCATGAAGATAAATCAATGCCACGATTCTCTTGCTTCCAACAATCTGTGACTTCTTGTTGTCATTTCTTTTTTTCTTTTGTTGTTTCCCCACAGATCGAGAGGACCAGTCCATTCTGTGCACGTGAGTCTACAGACTACAATTTATATTGCGGAATTACAATTACACATTGGATGGATTTGAAAGTAAAAGGCGCATAATCAAGTGGCTCTGAGTAAAGCAGCCAACGTCGCAAGGTCAAGAGCGTTGCTCCAAGTCCTTGTGACGCTGACCAGACGGTTGCTACTTGTAAGAAAAACATTTTTGACATTTTTGTCACATCTGTTTTTTCCACTCACAAGAGTGTGCCGATGACAGGAATGGAAAAAATTCCAAACTTATCAAGACGCCAATCATGCCCCCACAGCCTTGCTCTATGGAGGTCTTATTTTGTACTTCCATTTTTACATTGGCCGCAAATACCAAAACTAGTTGCTCTTTTACCAACTGTGATTTTTTTTATTTTTTTCTCTTGCTAACATTTATAGTGCAACATTTTGCATCGGGTAATAAAGTGTAATGATTTTTAGTTTTCCATTTGGGTATTCATTTGACGCAACATTTTTAAGGTTGCATGTAACCTACTTATATTAAAAATTATTTTTGAAGTAAAAAGACGTGATAACGTGGAATGTCACACCCAGCACTTTAACTTTCAATGTGTGATGGATTGGTATAAATCCCTCCACCATTACCTATGCTTTACTCATATTTACATTGAGCCACACTCACTCGACAAGAGTCCAACACTATTTTGTGCATTCTTGGCATGTGCAAATTTATACTTTGGGTAAAACCCCAGACGTGCTTTAAATCGCAAGTGCTACGAGACTTTAGAGGATTTTGTCTTTCGGTCTTTGGAGGGGTTTTTTTGTGTGTGTGTTCGCAACACCAGAGAGGGAGCTGCAAAAAGCAAACTCGACATATACAAAACCACAATTTGCTAAGCTAAATTGCATGCCGGTCCTGAGCAGCCGTTTGTGTTTTCCTGAGAGCAGTTTAGCGTCTGCAATTGTCTACAGCTGCCTCTTCTCTACTGATGTTTGTTTTCATGACAGAGATAAAGATGGGATGGATTCCTGGTTCATTCCGGGGCACTTTTCGCATAGCTTGATGTTCTTTTGTCTCTCCCAGTGGTGAGTCTGGAGCTGGCAAAACCGAGAACACAAAGAAGGTCATCCAGTACCTGGCACATGTTGCCTCCTCCCACAAAGGAAGGAAAGACCACAACATTCCTGTGAGTATTATCTCAACATTAGTTTCCGTCAAAGAAACTGATCAGTTTAACTGACGTATCCATGTCTGCATAAAAAAAAAAAAAATGGCCGCCGTGCAGGGGTTGGCTGACAATGAGTTGCGTATTGTTTAACACTTTGCAATTTGTTCCTTTGTAACAAACAGCCAGAATCTCCCAAACCGATGAAGCTCGAGGCAAGTCTATTTTTCATTCTACACTTCATCAATCATTCACAAATGTTTGGTTAATAACACTTAGTAGAAAATTGCACAATCCAAACAAGCACTGAACACAATTTTTGACGACATAAAATTGACCGAGCTTACTTTGTTTTTTTTATTGTCAGACACAAAATTCAGTTGTAAGTACTTTTTTTTTTGTAAGATGGCATGTCCTTGTAAACATCCATGATTGTCTTTCACAAACATACGTTGTCTATGTAAATGTGCCATTATGTAAAGTTATATACACACATAAGTAACATAAGTATTATATTGATTCATTATAAAAGTGTCCAAACATTTACCCAAGCGTCAAAAACAATAGCAACATTGAGTATAGAAAAGACAGACCAATAAGAAAGTTTATTTTATTGTGGGCGGCGGCGCTAAAAATTGCATTCATGTCATGATTGACTTGTTATAATAACACTTGAATCCCCCTCATGTCCTACAGAATGGAGTCCTCTTTTATGTGAGTAGAAAGTAGCTTTTCACCTGACTGGCTTTACTTGCAATACAAAGGGGGCGGGGCTCTACCTATTTTGCTTCCATCCACACTTTGAAAGACTTTCAATGCTTCCAGACTTTCATAAGGTTTTTACAGCAACACATCTTGTTGCGTTTTATTTGAACATATTCATATTACATCGGCAAATGTGAGTAATCATTCACAATGTTGAAATTTGATTTTCCCTCTGCTCAAACAAAGCTCAACAAACTGGAGACATTCTTGGAATTTTCACGAAATTTTGGGATGCCATCTAACTTAAATACAATGGTGCCTTGATTTACGATTTTTTTTATTCCCCCCTGACCATGCTTGTTACTCAAAACAATCTTAAATAATCTTTGCCCATCAAAATGAATTAAAATGCAATTTTCCCCATACCTCATTCATGTGTGTGCTTTGGACACCAAGGAAAGCTAAAAATAAGGAAAAAGGAAAGTAAAAATAAAACTAAGAACTCCTTCGGAACTTGAAGTCAGAAAATGGCTTAAGCGCCTTTGTTTTCAGATGACTTCCCCACATCAACTTGGCCTTGACCAGATTTAAGTACTTTGTACCGTTTCCAAGGAGTGACCGTTTATGTGCTCTTTAGATAAGTCAACATTTTTTTTTGTGTCTGACCTACACAGCAGATGTTTCACCACTGAGTGCACATCCTCAACTGAAAAGATTTAGTGTTGCAGTTTGACTGATCCTCTTTGACTCTTCTCAATCTGTCCAGCCTTCTACAGCGCCCGCCAAAAATGCCTGTGTTGCGGGGAGACACAAAGTTGTAGCTAAGGCAGCGAAATGGCCAAAACGATGGAATAATTAAAGGCCTTCCGAAAGACTCGCAGGAACAGCTGCACAACAATCGGAGTCACTTGTGGCGGCTGGCCAGAGTCAGACACACCACTAACTCTTATTGCATCAGAAATGTGGGTCAGCTCATGTGGACCCCCTCTGGGCTTTATAATCGGCTTGTATTTTTGGGTCTTTTCTTTGTGAGCCAAAGAAAAAAAAAAAAAACATTTGTGGTTTGCAATTCATAATCCCAATTTGCTGCTCAAAGACTCAATTAAAAAGCATCAACTTTCTTTCCAAGTCTGATATCACATGCTTCAGCGCTGATCCACTTTTGTGGAAAACATCCAGTCACTTTGAGCTTCTGTAGCTATTCTTGAAATTTGACAAAAATATTCCCCAGAAAAGAAAAAAAAAAGCCTCAGCATTTTTGGATTCTCTGGTTAGGATTTAGCTCACTGTGTGGCTTCAGATGGAAACAGTAAATGGGCCACATGTTTAAACAGCTGCATAAATAGTATATTTATTTATTTTGCTTCTCAAAAGTGTCCAGTTTGACTGCCTGTTCATGGAATAATTCACTTTTGTGTCCAGAAAAAATATTTCCCAAGATAGCCTCTTGCCAATTATCTCATATTTGCTGCATACTAGTTGAGATATCACAACAACAACAAAAATTCTTTTTAACTTGCATTTTTTTGTATGCAGAATTTCCAATCTGAATAGACGTGATGTGTGTGACTTGGCGTTTGGTTATCAATCATTTCTGTCCCCTTTTTTTCTTCCTGCTGTCACAATCTATCCATCTTTATTTTGTCTACTTAACACATTGTCAGTGTGTCTGTCTTGTCTGTATGAAACACATGACCGCCAGATGTTGTTCTCTGCCTGCATGGATCTTTTTCTTTTTTCCTTTTCTTTTTTAATTGCACAATTACTTTATTTGTACATGTTGTCAAAGGATGGCTGTAACACTTCTTTCCTTTTTTTTTTCCTCACAGGGTGAACTGGAACGTCAACTCTTACAAGCCAACCCTATCCTGGAATCATTTGGGAACGCGAAGACGGTGAAAAACGACAACTCGTCGCGTTTTGTAAGTGCAAGATGCCTTCATTCTTATCTTTTCAAAGTCAATTCTAAATGTCAACAGTATGTCATCACCTCGTTGATGTTTGAAATTGATGCATTTTCCTGAAGCATTTATTTTCTATTGCAGGGGAAATTCATCCGCATCAACTTTGACGTTGCCGGATATATTGTTGGGGCCAACATTGAAACATGTAGCCTTTTTTTTTTCATTGACTCTGTTAGAAGGAAAATAAATGTAAAATATTTAAAGAACAATTCCTTGACCTATTTGTCTGTCAGATTTATTGGAGAAATCCAGAGCTATCCGCCAAGCCAAAGATGAACGCACCTTCCATATTTTTTACCAGCTGTTGGCAGGAGCCGGAGAACACCTCAAATGTGTGTATGCAACATGGATGCTCCTATTTTTATGTATATATAATTTATGGTTTATAATTGTATTCTTACCTCTGTAGCTGATCTGCTTTTGGAGGGATTCAACAACTACCGGTTTTTGTCTAATGGAAACCTCCCAATCCCGGGCCAGCAAGATAAAGACAATTTTCAAGAGACTATGGAGGCCATGCACATTATGAGCTTCTCGCACGAGGAGATTGTAGGTATGTTTCCATTGACGCGACAGATTGGGCAGCACCTCTCAGCGCCTCGGCCTCGCAGGTCACACGTGACCCCAATAAAGACAAGCCACATTGAAAATGGGTGGATTTTAAAATACTGTCTGAAATGCTAAATTCTTTTAGCAACTATAATCGCGTCATTAATGTAAAGCATATTTTCTCTGTTTTGTTTATTTCTCCTGCTTTCTCATTTTCCTAGCCATGTTGAAAGTGGTGTCCTCAGTTCTTCAATTTGGGAACATTATCTTTAAGAAGGAAAGAAACACCGACCAGGCCTCCATGCCTGATAATACAGGTAAAAAATGGATACAAATATCGAAGGTTACTCGATGTAGATTTCATACACTGGTTTCATATCTGCATTCAATCCAGTTCAGACTGTTATTGACTAGAATGTGACTATTTCTAGAAGAGGCTTGACACCTTCTATTTTTTTTTTCCACGAGCTCTAGACTGTTTCATTATATTTTATGCGAATGGTAAAATCTGTCATACAATTTCAGGAAAAGGCTCAAGATCGAGGTCTTGGTTTTAATCCGTTTTGGAAATGTTATTATATATCAAAGTTTCAAACAGTACTGCACTGGATTGACTCAACTGATTTCAATTTTCTAGCTGCTCAGAAGCTGTGTCACCTGTTGGGAATGAGTGTCATGGAATTTACCAGAGCCATCCTCTCTCCAAGGATCAAAGTGGGAAGAGACTATGTCCAGAAAGCCCAAACCAAAGAGCAGGTTGGTCTTCTGTAGATCTACTCCCACACTGCTTTCTTTATGATTACACTACTAACATTACACATAATAATATTTGAAGAATATTTGTGGAAACAGCGTTGTCTGCTCCTTTCACCAGGCTGATTTTGCTGTGGAGGCCTTGGCCAAAGCCACATATGAGCGTCTCTTTCGCTGGCTGGTCCATCGCATTAACAAAGCTCTGGACAGGACCAAAAGACAGGGGGCCTCCTTCATCGGGATCCTGGACATTGCCGGTTTTGAGATCTTCCAGGTTTGACTCCTAAAGACATTATCCCAATTGTGCTTTGAGTAATGACAGGATGGGGAATTTCTAATGTTGTCTCCCTCTTTCATAACAGCTGAACTCCTTTGAGCAGCTGTGCATCAACTACACCAACGAGAAGCTGCAGCAGCTCTTTAACCACACCATGTTCATCCTTGAGCAGGAAGAATACCAGCGGGAGGGAATCGAGTGGAGTTTCATCGACTTCGGCCTCGACCTCCAGCCCTGCATCGACCTCATTGAGAGGCCGGTCGGTAGTGAAATGAAGTTGTCATGTTGCTCAAGGATTTTATCGTGAGCGCTTGAAATTTTCTTTTTGTTCCTCTAGGCAAACCCTCCGGGGGTGTTAGCTCTGCTGGATGAGGAGTGCTGGTTCCCCAAGGCCACAGACAAGACCTTTGTGGACAAGCTGATCCAGGAACAAGGAACGCACACCAAGTTCCAGAAACCGCGCCAGCTCAAAGACAAAGCCGACTTCTGTATCATCCACTATGCTGGAAAGGTACGTTCACTACATCCATTGTGGAATTTTAATCAATAATTGTTACAGACTAGCCTTACTTTAGTGATACCGCGCAGTATTTCTCCTCCTCCTACAAGTAGAAAGAAACAATATTAGCTTCTCCAGTGGTAGAAATTGGGGTGGCGTTACGCAACACTGCAGAGCGAGACCTGCCGGGGAGGACATCTGCTTAGCATTATAGCGACCGTCTTACACAACTATCATTGAAAACCGCAAAGATTTGCAATTTTGTGCGGTGGGTGGAAAGAATGTTGAAGAGCAGAGACACATCGCCTAATGTTTAATATTAGGTATGCGCACAACAAATGATCTGGTGTGAACTGAAGAGTTGATCTGTGTACGACAGCCATCTGAAATCTTTGCTGTCAATCATGTCAGCCCGTTTACTACTGGTACATCAATTTGAATTCCCTGAAGGATTGTCATCTTTGAATTCATCTTGTATGGTGTCCTTCCTCAGGTGGACTACAAAGCCGATGAGTGGTTAATGAAGAACATGGACCCCCTCAATGACAACGTGGCCACACTTCTGAATCAATCCACTGACAAATTTGTGGCCGAGTTGTGGAAAGACGGTGAGTCGTTTCACTAGCCGTCGTAACAATTCACCTCAAGAAGCTTTTGACCTAACGGCTGGCTCTGCCTGGACGACTTCTTTAACAACCCTCCTCCCCTCTCTGTCTGTGTTTATAGAGATTCAGACAATTCAAAGGGCTTCATTCTATGACACTGTCACTAGTCTGGATGAGCCAGCAGGTGAATAGTAGCGTCATAGCAGACCTGGGCCAAAATAGTCATGACATTTTGATCCCAACATGCTCAAGTGACAAACAAAAGGGCCTGCCAGTACATTTTAGCCCAGATCTGATGGATCTATGTGTCATTGCTTCAGACAGTGTCGCCATTTGCTTCCAGGCTGCATGGCTCCATGTCTTGGCCATAAGCAGTAGCACCAAGTCTTGAGCTAGCTGCCTTTAGTTGTACTAGTGCGCTATGTGTGCTGATATGGGTCTCGTGATTGTTATATTCTTAAACAAGCTTTCGGGTGTGGTGTTAGGATGTGTCCCCGCTTGTGTCGTGAGATAACCTGAAATGAGTTGAATCAAGGTCCGTTTAACGACATCGATTTCCCCGCCTTCGTAGCGGCCAATTGAAACCAGATGCCGCTTGTGGTGTTTGTGTTGGCTACGTGCTGAGTGTTGGAGGGTTCACACAGCCGCCACTCGTTGCGTTGCTGCAGTCTGCCACTCATTAAAGTCTTGTGACCGTAATTCACCCAATGTTAGGTCACTACTTGGGAAGCTTTTTTTTTTTTTGCAGTTTGTCTGCCATGTCGACTTTGCAAACTGGAAATAGACTAGACAGGTGATATCTGTTATGTGTTGAAGGCAAAACACTACTAATTTCTCAACCATGCCTTCTTGGCCTGAATTTTTTGTTTAAAGGAATGCTTTTGAGAACGAGTTCTAATACTGTTCAAACTCCACGTAGCCCCAAAATGGAATGTTTTGAAAGTAATTTTTAATATATATATATATTGACTATGAATGTTTTTAGCCCTGAATAAATGTGTTCATTGATATGCAATTTATGACTCGATGTATAGTTGCAAGCTACAAGTGAATGTTAAGAAATAGTGCACAAGTCATCCAGTTTGTGTGCCTGCTGCTATCTTCCGGTCATTTGCACTGTTCCTCTCATCCGTCTCCATCACCACATTAGACACCGTTGCTCCTTTCACTTTGTCACAATGACTTGGTTTTAATCGATTCTCCCCGTCTCCGCCCACCAGTGGATCGTATAGTGGGTCTGGACCAGGTGGCGGGCATGAACGAGACGGCGTTTGGCGCCACCTACAAAACCAAGAAAGGCATGTTTAGGACGGTGGGGCAGCTCTACAAGGAGTCACTCACCAAGCTCATGGCCACACTGAGAAACACCAACCCCAACTTTGTCCGCTGTATCATCCCCAACCACGAAAAACGAGTAAATGCATACTTTAAATACAGATCACTTGGAGATTGTTGTCGCCGTCTCACTCGATTATTTTCCCTCTTCTAGGCAGGGAAACTGGAGCCTCACCTAGTTCTGGACCAGTTGAGGTGCAATGGCGTCCTTGAGGGGATCCGTATCTGCAGACAGGGGTTCCCCAACCGCATTGTTTTCCAGGAGTTCAGACAGAGGTGACATTTTTCTTATTGTTCTCACACTACCCCGGTGATGTCATCATTAGTTGACTTGTGTTCTCGTCTGCTGACAGATATGAAATCCTCACTCCCAACGCTATCCCCAAGGGCTTCATGGACGGGAAACAAGCTTGTGAGAGAATGGTAATGAGTGTTTACTATCTGTAACGGTTAGTTATTGGACCGTGACAATATTTCTTTCCCCAGATTCAAGCACTTGAGTTGGACCCCAACCTGTTTCGCATCGGGCAGAGTAAGATCTTCTTTCGAACTGGCGTACTGGCTCACTTGGAGGAGGAGCGGGATCTGAAGATCACTGACATCATCATTTACTTCCAGTCTGTGTGTCGTGGATATCTGGCACGCAAGTGAGATCTTTTTTTTGAAGATTGTCCTCGCTAGGTAGCAGCATGAATACATCTAACTTGTCGCCGCTTCATAGAGCCTTTGCTAAGAAACAGCAACAGCTAAGCGCCCTCAAAGTTCTCCAGAGAAACTGTGCGGCTTACCTGAAGCTGCGACACTGGCAGTGGTGGAGACTTTTTACTAAGGTGAGAAAAGCCACACCCGATTCTTCTAGCTACAGTGGAACACTACATTTACACCAACTTGTTTTATCCTGTCAGGTGAAGCCTCTTTTGCAAGTCACAAGGCAGGAGGAAGAGATGCAAGCCAAAGATGAGGAGCTGGTCAAGGTGAAGGAGAGACAGCAGATGGTGGAGAATGAGCTTTTGGAGATGGAGAGGAAACACCAACAGGTTGACATGTCTGCTTTAAACAAAAGTTTTTTTTCTTTTTTTTTTTCCTGAATAGCATTAAATTCAACAAATTTCCCCTGAGCAGCTCATGGAGGAGAAGAGCATTTTAGCAGAGCAGCTCCAGGCCGAAACGGAGCTCTTTGCAGAGGCCGAAGAGATGAGAGCTCGTCTGGCCTCCAGGAAACAAGAGCTCGAGGAGATCATCCATGACTTGGAGGCTCATGTGGAGGAGGAAGAGGAGAGGAACCAAAGTCTGCAGAACGAAAAGAAAAAGATGCAGATGCACATTCAGGTGTGTCTTCTTTTTTTTGTGTGAGGGATCAACGTTGAAATCATCTCATCTCTCGATTTGGTCTTCTACGCAGGACCTCGAGGAGCAGGTCGACGAGGAGGACGCCGCACGGCAGAAGCTTCAGCTCGACAAAGTGACAGCCGAGGCAAAGATTAAGAAATTAGAAGAAGACATTGTGCTGCTCGAGGATCAAAATACCAAGTTCCACAAGGTGAGATGTTCTGGAGACAACTTATGAAACATCTAAACTTGCATTCTCATCGCCAAATTTGTTTTTTTACATATAATGTTTTGTTTTTGTATCTGACAGGAGAAAAAGCTGCTGGAGGACCGGATCAACGAAGCTACCGCCATGTTAACAGAAGAGGAGGAGAAAGCAAAGAACCTTGGCAAGCTCAAGAACAAGCAAGAAATGATGATGGTGGATCTGGAGGGTACGAGAGGCCGCTCACACGCATGATCAGAGTCTCGTCAATATGTTTGTTTTTGTTTTGTTTTTCATAAAAAAATAGTTATGAGAATTAAAAAAAAAAAAAAAAAACTACATTCCGTGTATCACGTTTGTGTTACCACAGAGCGCCTAAAGAAGGAGGAGAAAACACGTCAAGAGCTGGAGAAGGCAAAACGCAAGCTGGACGCTGAGACGACAGACCTGCAAGACCAGATTGCCGAGCTGCAGTTGCAGATTGAGGAATTGAAAATTCAGTTGGCCAAAAAAGAAGAGGAGCTTCAGGCATCTTTGACCAGGTTAGATTGCAACTGCTCTTCTTTGGTTCTTGGTCGAACATTGCGCTTTACTTTTTTCTTCTCAATGTGGTCAACCGATAAGACTAACCCAAAAACACACCCCTAAATTGGATTTACAGCAGCAGGTCAAACATGTAGCACACCTCGCTGTTTGATGACCTTCCATGTTGTATGACCACACTTGCGTATCCTCTTCCCTGCTTGCGTGTAACCCATCTCCATGGCAACCACACTTGCAGAGGACTGAGCCACAAGCAATACCTCAAATAGGCATAACAACAAAGACAGTGGTGAGATAACACTGCGCCTGTCAACTGAGCGCATGCTGCTCTTTATCAGCCAGGTCACACTGAATAACACACACAAAAACACACACTCGGGCTGCAATGATAACCAGAGGTGCGGTCTGTACAGTTTTTGGTACGGCTAACTCCAAGGCTTTTTTTTTTTTTTAAAGACTGTTTATAGCAAGGCTTCTTTCCTTGCACTTCTTTCAGGACTGATGAGGAGACAGCGCAGAAGAACAATGCCCTCAAGCAGATCCGGGAGTTGCAGGCCCAACTGGCTGAGCTCCAGGAGGATCTGGAGTCTGAGAAAATGTGCAGAAGTAAAGCCGAAAAACTGAAGAGGGACCTCAGCGAGGAGCTTGAGGCGCTGAAGACCGAGTTGGAAGACACGTTGGACACCACTGCTGCCCAGCAGGAACTCAGGTGCGTGGATGTAAGCAAAAAAAAAAAAATCCCGTCTCTCTTTCTAATGTACAATTTTTTTCATTGTGACACAAGGACCAAGCGAGAGCAAGAAGTAGCTGAGCTGAAGAAAGCGATTGATGAGGAAAGCAAAAACCATGAGGCCCAGATCCAAGAAATGAGGCAGAGGCACGCCATTGCGCTGGAGGAACTGTCTGAGCAACTTGATCAGGCTAAGAGGGTGAGTCTTCATCAGTGGTCAAGTAGACCCAGTCAGAACACCGCTCAAAATTCCATCACTTTTCTGCAGTTCAAGTCCAATTTGGAAAAGAACAAGCAGTGTCTGGAAAATGACAACAAAGAGTTAGTCTGCGAGGTGAAGATTCTGCAGCAGACCAAGACAGAGTCCGAACACAAGCGGAAGAAACTGGAGTCCATGATGCAGGAGTTTACGTCCAGAACCACCGAGATGGAGCGAGCCAAGGGGGAAATGGCCGACCGATCCCACAAACTCCAGGTAGACTTCAACAACAATACGTTCATATCCAACTGTGGCTAGATTTATTTTGTTGACGTGATTTTATGTCCTCCTCTAGTTGGAATTGGACAATGTGTCAACCTTGCTGGAGGAGACAGAGAAGAAGGGCATCAAACTGACCAAGGAAGTTGACAACTTGGGAAGCCAGTTGCAGGATGCGCACGTATGAAATACCGCAACGTCAAACTGCACACAAATCTTTGCACAATGCAATCCGCAAACGGCGTGTTTTTGTGGCTGCAGGAGTTACTACAGGAGGAGACTCGTCAGAAGCTGAACCTTGGCAGCCGGGTGCGTCAGCTGGAGGACGAGAAGAACACTTTGATGGAGCAGCAGGAGGAGGAGGAGGAAGCCCGACGCAACTTGGAAAAACAGTTGCAGACGGTTCAAGCTCAGGTATGAGTTGGCGCTTAGATGCAAAGAGAACTCTTCCTCCATCATGTGATTATCTGAATATTTTTCACTCCCTATAGCTGCTTGAGACCAAGAAGAAGCTGGAGGAGGATGTGGGAGCCATAGAGTGTCTGGAAGAGGTGAAAAGAAAACTCCAGAAAGATGTGGAGTTGACCAGCCAGCGTCTGGAGGAGAAAGCCATGGCCATGGACAAGATGGAGAAGACCAAAAATAGACTGCAGCAGGAGCTAGATGACCTGGTGGTGGACTTGGACCACCAAAGGCAGATAGTCTCCAACCTGGAAAAGAAGCAGAAGAAATTTGACCAGGTTCGCTTTTGGAATTTTGAATTTGTCAAAGCCTCTGAATATGACGGTCGTGTCTCGCTTGCATGCGACAGATGCTAGCTGAGGAGAAGACCGTTTCGGCTCGCTACGCCGAGGAGCGTGACCGCGCGGAGGCCGAGGCCAGGGAGAAAGAGACCAAGGCCTTGTCCATGGCCAGAGCTCTGGAGGAAGCTCTGGAGGCCAAGGAGGAGCTGGAGAGGTTCAACAAGCAGCTCCGTGCAGAAATGGAAGACCTGATGAGCTCAAAGGATGATGTGGGGAAAAATGTGAGTGACACCACTGATCCATAAGAGTAGGGCGCTGAAAAGTGCTCTGAAAAGTGCTGCTCCTCATAGGTCCACGAGTTAGAGAAGTCCAAGCGTACACTGGAGCAACAGGTGGAGGAGATGCGGACTCAGCTGGAAGAGCTGGAGGACGAGCTGCAGGCCACCGAGGACGCCAAATTGCGTCTCGAGGTCAACATGCAGGCCATGAAAGCCCAGTTTGATCGAGACTTGCTGGCCAGGGATGAGCAAGGCGACGAGAAGAAGAGGGCGCTGGTCAAACAGGTTGCTCTTTATAACGTTGACATTTGTCATAAGACCAAGATATGTGTTGAGCCCGAGACGTGCCGCGATGCGAGCAGGTGCGCGAAATGGAGGCGGAGTTGGAAGACGAGAGAAAGCAGAGGACGCTCGCCGTGGCCTCCAAGAAGAAGCTGGAGATGGATCTCAGCGAGCTGGAGGGACAAATAGAAGCCGCCAACAAAGCCAGGGATGAGGCCATGAAGCAACTGAAGAAACTACAGGTCCACACAAGTTCATTTCGCCATCTCGGTCCTCACCACAGAGTGTTCATCCGTTTTTGTTTTTTTTTTGTTTTTTTAATCAGACTCAGATGAAGGACTATCAGAGGGAGCTGGAAGAGGCCCGGGCCTCCAGGGACGAGATCTTCACGCAGTCGAAAGAGAACGAGAAGAAACTCAAAAGTCTCGAAGCTGAAATCTTACAACTGCAAGAGGTGAGTGAGCAATTGTAAAGGCAATAGTCAGTGTCATGCTCGTCACCATGACAACCAAGAACATAGTCATCATTACTTTCAAATCATGTGTCGTAGGACCACGCAGCCTCCGAGCGAGCCCGCCGGCATGCCGAACAGGAGCGGGACGAACTGGCCGACGAAATCTCCAACAGCACTTCTGGAAAGTTAGTCTGCGCCCGTCCGTCTCTTTTCCAAGTGTTGACAAAAGCGGAGTTTGTTGATGTCGACGCTGTTGTCAGGTCCATGCTGCTGGAAGAGAAGAGGAGGCTGGAAGCTCAAATCGCCCAGCTGGAGGAGGAACTCGAGGAGGAGCAGGGCAACACGGAGCTACTTAACGAGCGCTTTAGAAAGAGCACTCTGCAGGTACGCAGACATTTGCAACACCAAAAGGTTGATTATATTTCAGCAAGTTAGCATTTATACTTAAAATAAGTATACCGTTTCTACAGGTGGAGAGTCTAAGCACGGAGCTGGCCGCAGAGCGCGGCGCCTCCCAAAAGAGCGAGAACGCTCGACAACAGATGGAGCGTCAGAACAAGGTCCTACCAATGTCCGCAGATGGCCTTGAACACGGGCAGGCCTCGCGAGTAAAAATCCCGTTTGTCCCACACAGGAGCTGAAGGCCAAGCTAGCAGAGCTGGAAGGCTCAGTCAAGTCTAAATTCAAAGCTTCCATCACGGCATTGGAAGCAAAAATCCTCCAGCTGGAGGAGCAGCTGGAACAAGAAGCAAAGTAGGTGCTCATGTTCTCAAAAGGTACCGCCTGAAGTAAACCATCAAATGTTTCGTCTTCAGAGAGAGAGCAGCGGCCAACAAGATAGTCCGCCGCACGGAGAAGAAGCTGAAGGAGGTGATGATGCAGGTGGACGACGAGCGGCGTCATGCTGACCAGTACAAGGAACAGGTGAGCCGCTTCAGTTTTTACTCTTTAATTAATTACAATTTAATAAATTGTCCTTCATTTCAAGAAGCCACATTAATAGTGCAAAAATCGATGGCATCTGACTCCCTGGAAAAAGTCGATTTTCCTGTATTGAGTCTTGAAGTCCTTTGTTTGCTCTGGTCCTCTTCTCTCTATTCAACGTGACTGTGGCGGTCCAGATGGAGAAAGGCAACTCGCGTATGAAGCAACTGAAGCGTCAGCTGGAGGAGGCGGAGGAGGAGGCCACCAAGGCCAACGCGTCTCGCAGGAAGCTACAGAGGGAGTTGGATGACGCCAGCGAAGCCAGCGAAGGTCTCAGCCGTGAGATCAGCAGCCTCAAGAGCAGACTCAGGTAAAATGTTGCGCCCACGCAATTTCTTCATTCTGGAAGTTGAGCATTTGCTTTTATTACACTCAGGCGAGGCGGTCCCGTCAACTTCTCGTCCTCCGGCCGCTCGGGTCACCACAACCTGAACGTGGACGGCGCCTCGGCGGACCGCTCCGACGACGACGCCGATAGCCGCAGCAGCGACTTCAACGACATGGCCAATGTGGAGTGAACACATTACGCTCACACGCTGACCCGGACTTAAAACCATGCGGCACATGTTCTCACCAGTACCACAACACGGCGGTACCTTGACATACAAGTGACCCAAGTTTTTCCACAGATTGCGTCATTGACGCTCACCCATTCCAAAATAGAAATTGTAATTGTGTATAGAGGCTGCAAGGCGGTGGCAAAGAACTTAAAATAGAGAGTATTAATAGTACACACCCTTCAATAACATGCTAGCACAAACATGAGCAAACAAATACGTGCACTAGCACTTTACACAAACTGCATTCATTTGCTAAAGTCACATGAACACAAAAGATTGTTGCGCAACTCCAGGACAGCCGACTAAACAGGACATCTCAATTTTGTTTTATCGCTAAAAATAAAATTGATAAAAATATACTGAACGAGATAGAAATTATGCCATGAAAGTTTCTTTTTTTTGTTTTAGTTTAAATTTTTTTGTGGCAGTGTTCAGGCAAATTTGTTCACATTCTATTTTATAATGTTCTTACTGTACAATGCTGTATAGTGCTATTTTACCCAAGATATGAGCAACTTGAGTTATCGGGTGGTCAAGTTAACAGTTCAAACTTTTAAGTCATGGTACCGCTGTATCTCTAATCTGTAAGCCCAGGGCCAAGCAACACTTCCTCCCTCTTTCCTTAGAAGCGAGGCACCGAGTCCACAAGAAGCAAACGGACCTGCTGCCTTTTATACTCCAGTGTCCATCAAAGTTCTCAAATATGTCAAAAAAAACAGAAAAAGCCAATCAATGCACCTCCAAGGAACTGAATTCAAAGTGGATGACAACACTGTGATGAAAAGACACTGGACATGGCAACACATGGCAACGGAACGGACTGCTAAGAGCTGCACAGTGACATCAAAATGGAAGAACACGTCGCGCACATTTACATTCTTTTTGCTACCTTCAACTCATACGAAAAAAGACTGGAAGAAAAAAAAACATAGTCTGAGGAAAGTTGGTTGAACATTTATACCATATCCTTCATTTCCAGTTTGTCCTCCATTCCAAAGACCATTCAGTACACTAGTTGAATGAAAAAAAAAAAATCACTACAGTGGAGAAATGTCACATCCTATTTTGTATTGTTAGTCACTAGTAACTTGTAGTTGACCTACTAGTTGCTAGTGAGGACAAACAGCGTAGTAGTACATGGACCTTAAACTGGTAGTTAGGGTGGTTTAAACTGTAAACACAAGTATGTCCCAAATATAATTGCAACAATAATGCAGTCATAACTTTGTGATGTGAACATGGAGACTTAATGGCAAGGAAATTGAATAAATGCTCAACTGGCTTTCCTTTATCTCATATAAAGTGCACGTCATCTCCTTTGTGTACAATGACAAAGATTCAACGTATGTTTCTTTGAAAGTGCCTTAGACACTAAATAAGAACATAAACGGCTGAGGATTTTTGCTCCAAAAGCTAACCAGAGATGATCTAACCACTTGTTTTTGTTTTGTTGCTGTGCTTCATATCCTCATGATACAAGACACGATGATGCTTTTACCTTCACTCATTCTGGCTCTGAACTACATTTCAAAGTCTCAGTTATTGTACTGGATCATTTTCATTTGGTTGGAAGCTTTAATAGGCTCAAGTAGTTGACACCAAGTTACTATGAATATGATGGTGATGATTGTCATTATTATTATTATTCAGCAGGCATTCCACTACAAATATTCCCACAGTTATTTCTCATATAACTGGATTTCTAGACAGTATTTTTTTTTTTAAGAAGAAAAATAAAGCATATTCATTGTAAGTCTCTCTTCTTTGATCACAAATATAAATATATTAATAATGTCTAGTTCTACCAAAAAGAACATAGACTTCAAGTTGCTATTGTACATAAATGCTGCAGTTACTAATTTATTTGGCATTGTTTTTAGACAACACTATATTGTATCGTACTAGAAGTATGAACTTTTTGATTGGCTGTTTGATCTGTGACGTCACTTGGACACACCATTAGGTACACCGCCATTTTCAGGTGTACCTAATCACAGGCCACTTTATTAGGGAAAAATCATGGTCAAAGCTTAAATGAAAGTGAAAAGTGCCACACCCGCCCTCACCCCCACTTTTTGATTGGCTGTTTGAGCTGTGACGTCACATGGACACTCCATTAGGTACACCGCCATTTTCAGGTGTACCTAATAACAGGCCACTTTATTAGGGAAAAATCATGGTCAAAGCTTAACGGAAAGTGAAAAGTGCCACACCCAAACAACCCCCCACTTTCTGATTGGCTGGTTGATCTGTGACGTCACACGGACACAGGTGTACCTAATCACTTCATTAGGGAAAAAGTTTAAGTGAAAGTGAAAAGTGCCACACCCGCCCTCACCCCCACTTTTTGATTGGCTGTTTGAGCTGTGACGTCACATGGACACTCCATTAGGTACACCGCCATTTTCAGGTGTACCTAAGAACAGGCCACTTTATTAGGGAAAAATCATGGTCAAAGCTTAACGGAAAGTGAAAAGTGCCACACCCAAACAACCCCCCACTTTCTGATTGGCTGGTTGATCTGTGACGTCACACGGACACAGGTGTACCTAATCACTTCATTAGGGAAAAAGTTTAAGTGAAAGTGAAAAGTGCCACACCCGCCCTCACCCCCACTTTTTGATTGGCTGTTTGAGCTGTGACGTCACATGGACACTCCACTAGGTACACCGCCATTTTCAGGTGTACCTAATAACAGGCCACTTTATTAGGGAAAAATCATGGTCAAAGCTTAACGGAAAGTGAAAAGTGCCACACCCAAACAACCCCCCACTTTCTGATTGGCTGTTTGATCTGTGACGTCACACGGACACAGGTGTACCTAATCACTTCATTAGGGAAAAAGTTTAAGTGAAAGTGAAAAGTGCCACACCCGCCCTCACCCCCACTTTTTGATTGGCTGTTTGAGCTGTGACGTCACATGGACACTCCATTAGGTACACCGCCATTTTCAGGTGTACCTAATAACAGGCCACTTTATTAGGGAAAAATCATGGTCAAAGCTTAACGGAAAGTGAAAAGTGCCACACCCAAACAACCCCCCACTTTCTGATTGGCTGGTTGATCTGTGACGTCACACGAACACAGGTGTACCTAATCACTTAATTAGGGAAAAAGTTTAAGTGAAAGTGAAAAGTGCCACACCCGCCCTCACCCCCACTTTTTGATTGGCTGTTTGAGCTGTGACGTCACATGGACACTCCATTAGGTACACCGCCATTTTCAGGTGTACCTAATAACAGGCCACTTTATTAGGGAAAAATCATGGTCAAAGCTTAACGGAAAGTGAAAAGTGCCACACCCAAACAACCCCCCACTTTCTGATTGGCTGGTTGATCTGTGACGTCACACGGACACAGGTGTACCTAATCACTTCATTAGGGAAAAAGTTTAAGTGAAAGTGAAAAGTGCCACACCCGCCCTCACCCCCACTTTCTGATTGGCTGTTTGAGCTGTGACGTCACATGGACACTCCATTAGGTACACCGCCATTTTCAGGTGTACCTAATAACAGGCCACTTTATTAGGGAAAAATCATGGTCAAAGCTTAACGGAAAGTGAAAAGTGCCACACCCAAACAACCCCCCACTTTCTGATTGGCTGGTTGATCTGTGACGTCACTCGGACACTCCATTAGGTACACCGCCATTTTCAGGTGTACCTAATCACAGGCCACTTCATTAGGGAAAAGTCATGGTCAAAGCTGAAATGAAAGTGAAAAGTGCCACACCCGCCCTCACCCCCACTTTCTGATTGGCTGTTTGATCTGTGACGTCACACGGACACTCTATTAGGTACACCGCCATTTTCAGGTGTTACTAATAACAGGCCACTTCATTAGGGAAAAATCAAAGTGACATCTTTTGAATGTAAAATGGGTGTCTTGCATCAAAAAGGCTGGGCAACCTTTAGCTTCTAATAGAGAGAAATCTGAGACATCATGGAAACCACTTGTTTTTAATTCCATATTTGAAACACGGAAGAGAAAGAAAATCTATTTAAAATCAAATCAAATGAAGCCATCGATTCACAGAGAAATGTTATTGTTCACACTTGACCACACTACCCTTCAGGCAGGAGGCCTCACCCTCACCCCCCCCCCCCCCCTTCACCCAAACGAAGGGTCATCACTGCTGTAGGTCACATGACTAGACAGGAAAAACACACACACGCACACACACACACACAGTCTCGAGGAGAGCTACAATAACAATCTTTGGCGTCATGCTCGGTGCAACCATGTCAGTCTAACACGCACAGAGGAAGGACAGGGTCAGGAAGAACAGTTAATGGAGGTACTCAATCAGTTGAGGGAGGGTGGGTGAGGGCAAGTGTATGTGTCTTTTGCACATTTATCCTGCATAGAACATTTTTCTACCAGCGTCCAAACTAAGGCGCGTGTTACGTTGGAGAAATGACAATACATAAAAAATTAATAAAAGACAAAACTCATTCAAGTAGGCTACAATCTTTTCTCATGTCTTCCTGCTGAATTCTCATTTCAAGTCTTTATCGCACCACACACAAAAAAAAACGTCCAGTGTGATAAAACAGCACCAAAAAAAAAAAAAAAGAAATAAAACGTCCTGTGCAACGCTCACTCCGTATTGTCGAGAGAATGTGGAATTAATTAACACTATATTATTTCTCTACACATACATATTCTTCTCCTTCCAACACACGCACGCGAACAAACAGCATCACATGTCCCTGTGTAAATTACAAATAATTTATCAATATTTATAATTTAAGCTACTACTTAACAGTCATCAGTGGGAGCGAGAAAGATGAGGAAGTGAAGCGACAATAAAAACTCTAAAAAAGGGACAGAGAAAAAAATAAGCATCAGATTTCTTTCATTTTCTGCTTTTTGTTTTGTCAAGAACTCTGCTCCACCGCTTAAATAGAAATCCTCATGTCCTCTCCTTCCACAGTGATCAAGGTCGCTTGATGTAAACATGTTGACAAAAAAATAAAATTAAAATAAGTCTTCTCTTCACCCACTGTCTTCTAGAAAGTTCATTTGTGTGCTAAAGTCCACCAGGTCCATTTTTAATTATTAAAAATAAAATAAACAAAAAAATTAAACCCCCAAAAAAAAAAAAAAAGCAAGAAAGACAAAAAGCTCTATGGCATCCCATTGGCCCAAAAGTCAGTCACTTAAACGTCCAATGCTGTTGCAATGAAGCGGATCTCAGTGGCTTGGCTTCCGCTTGTCTCCGCCCTGACTTTGGTTGGTGTCTGATGACAAGAGACCAGCAGCAATTATTCATTATTTTTAGGGACAATTTCCAAACAGTTAGGTTGAAACAAAAAAAAAAAGAAAGAAAAGTAAAAATTCAAATATGACACGGGGAAGACTCGATTTTACCTGAGAAAGCGAGCTGCAAGTGAGGAGGTAGAGCGGCCTGCGACCCGGACTGGAGACTTTTGTATAGCTCTGATGAGATACAAAATGGAGGATGAGGGAAAACATCTCCATCTATCTAATTCAGGTCAATCCCAAACCAACCTGGACAATAATATAATTGTCAAATGTTGGCACGTACTCACCCAACAGGTCACTCTGTGCTAGGGGGTATCCTGAGTTGGAGCCAGGGGCCGAGCTCATGCCAGCAGGGCCCGGGGCTCCGGGGGGGCTGAAGTTGAGCAGCGGGGGGAACTGGAAGGGCAGCGAGACGGGCACCAGGCCGCCAAGCATGCCGAAGCCCAGGGGCAACGTGGAGGGGCTGCCCAGCAGAGGCCCGCCCGCCGCAGATACCTGAAGGCACACCAGAGGAGACGTTATGAAACAACACAGACACTACTTGGCTCAGACACGAAAAACAATCTCAATTGGTAGCAAAATCTTCAAATGTATTCCTTACGATACCTGTGAGAGGTGTGATGTCGTGGAGGGTGTGACCAAAGCCCCTGAAGATGCCCAGCCGTTCCCCGCCTTTAAATTCTGTCCCGCCGAGCCCACCAGCCTCTGCCGCTGGGCGTGATTAGCCGAGGGCGACGACGGCGGCGGCGTTTTGTTTGCGTGACCGGCGGATGAGGAGCTCTTGTTGCCGGGGGAGTTGTGGGTCGGGGGTTTGGGCCCGCCCGTAAAAGCGCCCGACGTCTGCTTGGCTGAAGTCCCTTGAACGCTACCCGTTATTCCAAAAGGCGGTCGGAAAGTTTTGGGAGAGTATTGATGTTTCGGCCCAGAGGGGTGCGAGGGAGAGGAAGATGGTGAGGGGGATGAAGAAGACGAGGAGGAGGGCGGAGGGGTGGGTGGCGGCGGGCGAGGGGTCAGCTTGATGATGGGTGACGAGTTGGTACTGTGGGAGGGCTTGGTGAGTGTGGCCTGCATGGGCGTGATGAAGTTTGACTGGGGCTGCTGGGGGCGGGCTTTGCCTTGGGAGGAGGGGGCAGTCTGGCACACCGGCGGCGGCGACGAGGTGGGGCAGAAGGACGGCACGGTGGGGTGAGGCGCGGAGACGGCGCGGGATTGGAGTGAGGGTGAGGACGACGGCGCCATCCCGCAGTTATTGCTGACGCCACCCAACTTGGGCCCGCCCTTCAGCACGCTTTGAGGGAGCCCCAAGCTACCCACCGGGGCGCCGGTCAAGCCTTTTTGATGATGGGGGGGCATCAGAGGGGACGCCGTGGGCGGGGGGCGCTGCTTCGGCGGTGAAGGGGCGGGGTGCGGATGTGTCTTGCCGACCATGATGGCGCTGGGCCTGTTGTTGCCGGACGCCGTGGTCATTTGTCTCTGGCTGGGGGCGACTGTCGCCTTAACCAGATTGTAGTTGGAGTCGGCGGGCCTGCAGTTCGCCCTGGAGGAGGTAGAAGAAGCCGTCGCTGTGCTCACCAGCTTAGCAGGGGCGGCGCATGTGACCTGCGAGGGGTAGTGGGGGGTGACAGGGGGCGGGGAGGAGGTGGGAATCCGCGGCGGAGGAGGTGACAGAGGACTGTCGGCGCTGCCCAGGCCCTTGGAGGCGTTTGTGAGGAGGGCGAGCGCGTGCGAGATGGAGTCCAAAGACGGGGCACTCAGATCCTCATCCAGAGAGTCAGACAGACAGATGAGCTCCGACGGCGACGGCAGGGGCGGCGGGCGAGTCGAGATGACGGAGGAAGCGGATGAGGCGGGCGCGCACAGAGCGTGAGGCATGGACAGCGGCGGCTTGCGGATCCACACGCCTTCCTGAACACACAAAATACGAGACGACGGACTCAGAAAGGCCAGTGAAGATTCGACTCGAACATTTTCATTCCAAACTTGAATAGAATCTAATATTGTGTGTATATGTGACAGACCTTAGCTTTGGCCTTGGGCCCGGGCACCACCCTCCTCTTGGCCCTGTGCCGAAGAATAATACAACACATAATAATGATTTTGACATGTGCCGAGTGCTCACGTTCAGTTGACAGGAGAGAACTACTCACATGGTTCCAGTCAGGTGAACGTGAACTGACACGCTCTCCTTGAACAGAATCCTTCAAAGACAAAACGTACGTCGCTGTCATTCTTATACTTAAAAAGAACGTTGAGGTCGGTAGATCTCAAAATGACACACAAGCGCACGTATACAAACAGACCTGGACTGCATCCAGCCTTTGGGCCAGAGTGGTTTGACCTCATTCTCCAGAAAGGCCTTGAGGTAGTCCTCCACGGACAGAGAACATTGGCTTTCCATGTCGTAGCAGCTCAGCTTCACTCGCACCAGCGTGCAAAGCAGACTCCTGCGCGCACACAAAATCAGAACAAAATATTAATTGCCGTGACAGAACGAAAAGTGACACCGTTGTGGAGAGTCATTACGTGAATGCAATCTGCGTCTTGGATTGAGAAAGAAGCCTGTGGGGAAAAAAAGTCCAGTCCATACCTGAGTTTGTCATCCCAGACAAACTTTTTGCGTGGACCCATCACCCTTTTCCCGGGTTTTTCTTCATCCTCCTCCTCTGATCCGTTCCTCTCCCCCTCCTCTGTCTGCTGCCTGCAAAAGGACGAGAGCAAAGTAGATGAGGAAAAAAAAAAAAGAGCGAGTCACACAACCATGTTGTCATTCCATAGGCAGTATGAAATTTGCATCATGACAACAAATAGACTAAGCAGGAAAAAAAAAAAAAAACGCCACCTCAACTTACTTTGCCACCTTGGCCATGCAGTCCATGTTGTACCTGGCGATCTGCTCGGGCATCACATTGCACACAGCCAGCTTCAGCTCCAAGAGCGGCATCCGCATCCTGTCGTCCTGAGGGAGGGAAGGAGGGAAGAAGGAGAGAGGCTGCGGTTAGATCAGAGGAAGCTTTGATTCCAGTGTTTCGTCAACAAGCCTTGACTGGTTTTCAGCGGCAGCCATTATTCCAGTCAGCCACCTACGCCGAGCACATTTGGGATTAGAAAAGGGCAGACGAGGCAGAAACAAAGTGGGCAAAGCTCCTCAATGTGACAGCTCGAGACCTTGACTGATGTCACTGCAACACTGCGGTTCAAACTTCGTTATTCGCAGAGCAACTCGAGTGATCAGCAGTAAATATGTGCGGTTGGTGTTAACAAAAAATGGGCAAAATGAAAAAAAATTAAAACAGTCCACCCTTCTTTCCATTTTGAGTTGCGCTTGTCATTACAAGTATGTGTTATGGGGAGAAAATGTGTCTTTAGTGTCAACTAATAAATGCAAACCATCATCTGTGCAGACAAATATACCCGAAAGATAAAAAGACAGACACAGAAGTCAAATGTGACGAGCACCTTGCTGTGGGGCGTCGGCGTCGGCGTGGGCCCGTTGTCGCAGTGAGCCGCCCTCACCTGGATCTTGAGGCTGAGCTTTTTGAGCCGCTTGAGGAGCGCCTCCTTGTTGCACGGCACAAAGGCCTCCATGTGCGCGTAGACGCCCGAGCGCACGTTGGGAGGCTGCTTTTGCACCTGTAGCTCGATGCTAATGGAGGATACACAACTCAAGGTTAGCCTTGAACAACGCACGCACGCAGGCAGGCAGGCAGGCAGGCGTCACGGGGTCAATTAAACAGAGATGGATGGATAGCGTGAAGGGCGCCAGACAAAAGCCTCACGATGCTCGCGCCGGCACTTGTCGTACTCACTCGAGCAGGATGTTATTCATGTCCAGGGTGAAAAATTTCTTTCTGCCCTCCTGATCAAACTGACGAGAAGCCTGCAAGGGGGAAGGGAGGGGGGAGTCAGCAAACATCACCCCGAAAGGAACACGCTGCCTCACCTCCATTTGACTCAATTAGGTAATGCTTTGTTTACACATCTTCTTGGGCCATTTATCAAAACTGTAGAGCAACTTTGTTTCCATCACTGAACTCCAAAGGCTTGGTTTTTAATGCAAATGGCGCGGTTTTGACGACTTATTTGTGAGCTTGGTATGTGAGAAGATGGACGCCCTGTTTGCACGACTCACCGCCCGCAGGTCCTCAATGCGTTTGACGAGAGGAGCCGGCAGCCCCCCAGGCAGCGGTGGAGGAGAGAACATGCCACTGGAAGACCCCGGACCTCGCCCTTGAGTTCCCCCGCCCGTTCCTCCTTTTTGGCCGGGCGTGCCGACTCCCAGGATGCCGTTTTCCCTGACTGTGGAGGAAACTTGCTGTTCACCGTCCAACAAGCCAAAGTCCAGGTCACCGAGGAGGTCCTGAAGCTCCTTTTCATTGGCCGAGCCCAACAGTGACATCACGGCGGGGTCGGCGCTCAGGTCCGCCAGCAAGAGGTCGCTGTTGCCGGCGGCGTTGGTGTCGACCGACGGCTGGGCCGAGTCGGACGCCAGCAGGTGCTTGGCTGCGTCGGCGGCGCGCGGCTTGTTGGCCACGCCTCCCGCTAGGCCGGCGGGAGCCACGCTGAGGTTATTCTTGCGCATCTGCTCCTTCTCCATGCTGAAGCGGCGCAGCATGGCCGCTAAATACAACGAGTCCTTCATCAGCTTCTTACGCTTCTTCTTCTCAGGCCGATGGAGGCTGACGGCGGTCACTCTGTTGGGAAATGTATTGGTCATTTTTCTCATTTTGCAGAGTTGGACACAGCTTCTAAATAAAAGAAAATTAGCACCGCGGATTTTCTATTCAATTGAATTTTTTGACGCTACAAGAAGTGACGGCACACTAAAAGGCGTGTGCATGAGGTCGCGCAACCTGCAGTGTGAAGGAGCCGTCCAACGCATCCAGCCAGCCTCATCCGCCCTCGTGAAGACACAATGGCTGCCGCTGTTATTTTTAGCTCTTGTTTTCATGTTTGACTATTTGGCCTATGTGAGCGTGGATAATGGAGCCCTTTTCTCCGAGGTGGCTCCAGAAGTGACAGCCAGTCAGCATGACCGCTGCCTCAAGATTCACGAGATGGTCTTGTCGCACAGACTTCATTAGCATGCTAAAGGTGGACCGACCTTTCATGTCATTTTATAGCATTCTATGCTTCTTTGTATTCCCAATCCAAAAGTATTATAATGCTGCAAAAACTGTTGTAAATTGTACTTTAAAAAAAAAAAAAAAAGCTTAATATGTCTGCCTAAGTTGATGCATTCACGAGAGGCACTTATTCACCCACTCACTCACTCACCCTTGTTTAGGTTCATTGCTCTTCTTCTCCTCCAGGTTGGTCAGCTCCTTCATCTTCCTCATCTTGGCTTGTTCACTGTCGTCATTCGTGTTCTGATAAGAGAGGACAAAGATGTCATTCGACTCAGCAAATGTTGTAGTTAAAATGCGCAAACAGCGCCCGCCGAGGCCAGCTGACCTTGTCGTCCTCGCCCTCAGAGTCGGACGCCGCTCGGAACTGCAGCGTTCCGGTGTTGATGTAAAATCCACCCAGCTTTGTGGTCAAAGAGGCGGGTACCAGCTCGTCATACTGACGCACAAACAGAAAATGCCATAGTTCATCGGCTTCTCGCAGTTGAACGACATAAAACAAACTAAAACAGTGGAGCGCAGACCTCCGACATGGCTGAACAACTCAAATCATCAGTGAATTAATTGAGTATGATCAATCAGTTGAATCAGCAACAGTAATGGCAGTGGTGGGGATTTGAAATGCTCAGTATCATTAGATAGAGAATTTATTTGTGTGTGGAACTCACAGCCTCGGAGTTGTCAATGAAGGGGTCTGTCTCGTCGTAACCAAAGCCAATATCAATCAAATCTTGCATTCTGTCCTTCTTCTTTTTTGTCACGTTTCCCTGCAAAAATGAACACAAGAATGGAGCCTACTTACAGCTAAAGTGATAACGTAAAATTTAAAGCAAAGAAATGCAAAATATGCAATTTTGTAAGTGAAGCCTTCGCAGCCAGTTTGGCATTTGCGAGATCATTACTTATGGTGAAATCCGCGTGCTGAAAAACTCACTTATTTGCTGTTTTTGTACTAAGGGCAAACATCAAAACGAAAAGTTTCACAGTAAATATTTAATTAAGCCAATGCACAAAAGTTTAATGGATAAAAAAACTCCAAACACATATAGAAGTATAAAAATGATTATTTAATGCATCTGCATCCAATATTTAATTTCCAATAAAATGTAGTGAGTAGTTTATTTTACAAGGCTCGATAGTCAAACCATCCAGTGTTTTGTGAATGCCAGGAAAAAAAAAAAAAGTTTATTTTGATGAATTTTTGTACTTATTAGTTTTAAAAACAAAAGCATACTTGCCCAAGATGTTTAACTTACTTACTTACTGGGATCAATAAAATATCTATCTATCTATCTATCTATCTATCTATCTATCTATCTATCTATCTATCTATCTATCTATCTATCTATCTATCTATCTATCTATCTATCTATCTATCTATCTATCTATCTATCTATCTTATATGGTACAGGTTCCTATAAAAATTAGAAATCAAAGCGTCTCTTTTTTTCTTCTTTTAAATCAAAGTGTATGAAGTTGTATATTTTCAAACAAAGATACATAATTCTAACACTCACATATTTACTCTCAAACTTCTTCGCCAGAGCTTCCACCTGTCGTCGCTCTTTCTCGTCATCATCGAAGGGGTCGTTGGGGTTGGGGGCCAGACTCACACTTGGAGGTTTGAGCTTTGGCTGGAACAAAATGTTAAGCAATTTGATGTTAATAACTTGCAAACAGCAACATTTTGATCAACACACTATTGCACTATTGGTAGCTTTTCAACGCAAGACAAAAATCATCAATTGCTTAATCATCATTGATTGTAACAATTTGAGAAGCCCCAAATCGTTGATGGTGATCAAATTGCTCAAACCAATAACAATCAATCGATAATAACGTTCTGTCACCACATCATCCCACTCACCCAAAGTATATTTCTAAAGGTTTAACTTTTGAAATGAGTCAACTCAGTACTTGTAGCTTCACCTTTTTGTTTTCCATCTTTTGCCCACCACAATTATCTGTACTTCTACTTAAGTACAGAGTGGGAACACTTTTACCAGCTTGACAAAAACAATCCATGGCGGGGCCCCCAGATGGAGTATGTGACATGCTACGTCCTGCTGCTCATCTCTCAGCTGCAGCCAGAGGGCCAGCGAGCAAGCCGGAGGAGGCTGATGCATGTGGCATTTGGACGCCACTAATGGCTGTGTGACTGTTGCTGGGCAAGCATGAGGCGACGGCACAGGTAGCAGCAGCACCACCACCACCATGTCATAATGAGCCCGGTCGTATACAGACAGCCATGGTGTTAAACGACCGAGTTGGGAGTTGAAGAAGCCCCCCCTTGATGGCTTTCTGCTTTGGTCATCCACGGAAGGACAAGGTGCACTTCCCCCCTCCTCCGCCGCCGCCTCCTCTTGTCGTCTTATCCAAGCCATGACAAGTCCACATAAACACGACAAAGTGCAATAAAATCCCGAGTCTGGTTCAGTAAAGTGAGAGGGGGCGCCACGTACCTGAAGGTTGTGGAGGAGTTCGCCGTAATTGAACTCGGCTGAGGCGCGGTCGTCAGGTTCGCTGAGGGGCAGGTTGAGCCGCACCGTCACCCTCTTCTCGGCTCCAGCCTTGTCCCTCTCAACGGCTTTGGCGAGGCGGCTAGCGGAGCCTCCTGCCCCGGTCTCCGTCAAGCCTTCCGTCGTCGCCGTTACAATCTCGTCGTCTTCGCTTAAGTTGCAGTCGGCCTCGTCCTCCAACCGGCGTTTCCTCGACTCCGAGGCGGCCCCGGCAGCGAAGGCCGACAGGGTGACAAACTGCACTTTTCTCGGTTCGGCCATTTGGTTGAGCCGCCTTCCCGCACCTCTCTTCGGACACACGGCGAAGAGGAGACCAAGATACTTGGCCAAACTATTCCAAATAGGTGCCTTGAAGACGGTTCCGCGAAGCCCCAACGGCTGCTCAGCGGCTACGCGGAGGTGGAGGCCTCCTCCGAACCATACGAAACGGACTCCAGGGGATGCGACGGTCGGGGGAAAGTTGTTTTTCCGGCAGCTACTCGCATCCTCTATTTGCTATGGGACCGACACATTCACAGGAGCCATCTTGGTTTTGGGAGTAAATAAAATATCGGAGGGGGAAGAGGGGTGACTGCGCATGCGTGCACGCACAGACCGGAAACGCCGTGACACTCGGAGGGTTGTCAAAGTGTCCAATCAGCGGCTGCCCCGACCTTAGACCCGCCCCTCTTCTACAACAGGCAATTATAACAGCATTACTACTACAGTACTTTAATGACCTTTTGAAAGAGTCTAGCGGAAGGACACACCGGTCAAAAGAAGCGCACACGTTGCACCGTGACGTCTCATAAACGAATGGCAAATAATTCATTATTTAACGTATCCGGCGAAGAAAATGCTGAGTGCAGCAATTATTTCCTCAACAATGGCAGTTGAATGGCAGCCATGGTCATCCCAGTGCTTGTTTTCACATGACCACGGGAACATATGTTGACTCATCAGTGTGTGCCTACATGGCACGATTTAAAACATGATAGTGATACCATAGGCTGGATTAGGATAGACTGGGTGGGGGGGCTCAGAACAAAGCCAATACTGAATAGAACCCCCACTGTGGCAGGTAATACGCTGCGTCGATGACACACACACGAACATGCAAAGGGGGGGGGGGGGGGGGGGGGCATGGGGTGCTTGGACACGTGCATTTTTTGGCTTTAAGTCCAAAGGGACCATTTGACCAAAAGAAAAGGGAAAATGTTTGTTTGTGAATGTCTGTGGCTTTATAGTGGTAACTGTTACGTAAGTCAGCCCCCATAAAACGGTGTGGAGAAAACTACTTTAGGAATGATTAAATTCTAAGCGTTTGAGTATGTTGATGAATGAAGGAAGGGCAGAAAGGGCGAGAGAATTAATTTTTTAGGCTTATTAATAGCTTTCATTGTGTTGTAGTTTTTGAGAAGCTTATTTCCAGCCTGAAAGAAAAATTGGACTATGTCCATTGTCTTTATCATACAATTTCCATAAAAGCTCTTGATTTGCTTACCCAGCAGTTCAGTAGGGGAATACTATTTTTTTTTTTTTTGTCTACTATTCCTTTACATCCTGACTCACTGCAGATGTTTTTTGTCATTAGGTTGGTATTTGTAAAATAGTAGTGGTCAATTTAATGACTTTTTATCCCTGCAAACTTTCTTTTTTTTGCTTTTTCATTATTTGAATCTACTGATCAAAATCACTCAGAGATGGAAAAACAATACACTCAGTGCTCCTTATTAAATTGCATATATATATATATATATATTTGGTAAAAACACAAGTCTATTTGGTACAAAACTAAACAGCTTTACCAGATACAACAAGTTTAAACATGTATTCATTGATGTGCGTGGTGTTCACACACAAATTAGGAATCGGTCACGAGAGGAAGACTCTGTTGTCTTTGGCCCACTTCCTCATGGCTCGGATGATGTATTCCACCTGCGGGTTTCCGGAATTGTGCAGCAAGAGCACCACCTCCTTAAGTGTCTCCCTGGCACACCAATGACACACAAGAGGCCATCCATCACTTATTTTTATTGACCCAATTTCTACTTAATGGTGACTGGGGGGGAAGTTAATCTACTCAACATTTTGTTGGCATGCAGGAATTCTAATGACAAAAGAATATTACAATGAGACTAAGTCTGAAAATAACAGGTGGTGTAAGTTGAAAAAAAAAAAAGCATTATAAACAAACTTACTTGGACTCTTTGTTGGCTAAAATGAGCTGAAAGATGCCAACACATGCCCCTCTCTTGCCCTCCCAGTAGTTGGAGCCTGGGTCCAATTTCTCCAGTGCATCAAATGCTTTGGCTGCATAGTAGAACTGGCCCATCTAAAACATAAATACAGATGTTTACCAAACGATATATATATACTCAAACACTCATGGAAAAGTAGTATTTTGGCGCCTGGCACCATCATTTGTGCCACGTGAGCTATGAAGACAAGAATTTCCATAGCCCGGTTTAATAGAAAAGCAGCGCTTTGGTGCTATTTCCTCCACTATTTACGACATCTACGGGGCTACCTTGTAGCTGTCATTGGCGATGAGCTGAAGCAGACTGAAGGAATCCGAGGAAGTGCCCATCTTCAAGTAAAGCTCCCAGGCGAGACGACCCTTCTGGTTCATGATGTCTGATAAGGGAGAGTTTACACACAAAAATGCCTCAGAGTAGATTTTCAGTCAAGTGGAAGAAAGGATTTTTAAAATAGAATCAATGTGTTGAGCATACTTGACACGTATTTACGTAGTTGCATTTTTGGTTAACTGATTTATTGTCATTGAGAAAACAAAAAAATACATACAGCAGCGGGCCAGCCAGCTCAGGTATACATAGTCACTTTTGATCTTCTCACTTTGAATTAGAAGGAATATCTTGAAAGAAAACATATTGATGAGTAAATCATCAAGCGGAAAGAATATAAAGCAGTTGTGCAGGTACCTCTTCCGCTTCTTTGAAATTCCCAGTGGCTGCCTTGGCCTGAGCATAGTTGAAGTTAAATGTGTCGTCGTTATAGAAGTAAGTCTAAAATAAAAATCAATGTCATGAGCTGTCATCTTTAATTATGAAATTTGTATCTATGGTATTCTATATTTTTTCATATAGCGGTCTGGGATGCTTATTTACTCAACTCAAAAGCACATTATGAAGAGCTTAAGCTTAAAGAAGGTTGTATTGTTAAATATGTGAAATTTAAATTTTAAAATAAGATTCAATAGTTTTCTCGATACATCTCGTATGAAATCCATTTTTTACAGCGTGACATAATACACTGAGCTCGAGATGTACCTTGACTGAGTTGAGGTATGTGAGCACATCATCAAACTTCCTCAAGAGGAAGAAGCAGGAAGCCATGCACTGTCTGCCGGGAATAGTGTCTGAAAGACACCAAACAAAAAATAAACACACGCTCCGCTTGCCCACACAGCTCCGGCACCAAAACGTTCACATTTCTTCTCGGCATACCGCACTCGCTGGCCGAGCCTCCGACCAACTGGAAGAACTGCTGGGCCACTTTTAAGTGATCCCTCTTAGAAAAATAAACACAGAGTTAGTACAAACAAACAGAAAACGTTACACGTAGTTTCAAAAACAAACACTCACCGTTCCAAGCTGTTGTCCCAACGCAGCGTTGACCACCCCTTTTAAAACATACTCCTGGCCAAAATGATCCAGTATTAAGACTCGGCACATTTTGGTAATCTCCGATTTGTACCACTTTTGGGGCATCGCAGTTATCGGGTCGAGACCTCACCTGAGGTGTCGCAGGCACTAAGTCTTGTATGAGGTTGTAAGCTTCTTGGACATCATCTAGAATGTAATATTTGATGACAATTATGCGAAATGGAAATGACCAAATTTAGTATATCAATTCCGCCAAGAATCAAAGGGTCACCTTGTCTCAGGTAGTAAATGACAAGATTGAGTCTAGCTTCGGGGATGACGTCGATCAGCGGGGGCAGCACCTGCAACGCCCCCTCGCCACCGCGGAACACCACCTACGGAAGATTTTTTAAAATATCATAAAGGAAGGATGCACTTCAGGCTTCTAGTTTACACTCGGGGTGAGCGCTTACCAGATTGTGTCTGATAAGCTCCTTGGCAAACTCAAAGGAGCAGGAGGAGATGTTGATAAGGTTCTTCAGCTCGGCCTGAGTCAGACGTGGGAAGCAAACAAAAGCACACACACAATTGCACAAAAAAAAAAAGCTGTTTGTGTGGCAAAGGGAGAGCAAATTAAAAAGTTTGTCTCATCCGGAATGAACAAAGTCTGTCACCGGTTAGAATTCAGGAAAAAGATGGCGCACACCTCAGCTGCTTTGCCGTTGTAGAGATTGAAGTGGTTGCAGGCTTTGAGGTTGAGGGCGATGGTTGAGTCGGGGATGTTCTGAAGGTACGCCGTCAGAACCTCCTGCGACACGTCATAGTAGCCAAGTTTGTAGTAACAGAGAGCCACGTACACCTTCATTGCTAGGAAGTTTCTGGAGGAGCAAAAAAAAACAAAAACATTTTGTTGGGTGAAAAATGTAATCGAATGGTCAAGAATGCTCAGTAAGCTCAAGTCATGGTTGTTCTTCTTCGCCTCATTATGAGTTAGGGGTGAGAGAGTATGAGAGCAAAGACTCACATGTTTTGCCTGAGAAGATGTTTGTAGATTTCAATGGCCTCCTGGTAGTGTGAGCGCATGTAGTGAATGGAGGCCAAGCTCAGCTGGTCCTCCGTCACGTCTTCCAGGTTCTGGTGGAAGTCCATTAGCTTCTTCTCATCGTTGAACTGAGATAACAAGTCGTTCCAGTTGAACGTGGTTACAAGGCTTTCGGAAGGTAAGGAAAAAGTAGATCTAGAGAATCCAATGTTGTTGTTTTTTTACCTTATTAGCCAAATGGAAGAGGAGTCGGTTTTGGAGGAGGGACTTGGGAGCTATATAAACAACCAAGGTGATGACAACAATAGCATTTTTTGTTTTTTTATTGTTACTTTTTTATTACTTGGATTTTTTTCCAATTCTTTTCCAAGTTTGGGTAAAAGAGAGACTGTAAACGAGTTTTGAAATTTGAAGTTGATGTCTCTAAACGAAGAGCTCATTTTGAGTTACTTACTTACCTTTCAATGCAGCCTCCTCAGCCTCTTTATAGAGGCCCAGAAAAAACATGGCACAACCCAGATAGACCCAAACATCTGGAGGACAGTCAGGTTTTGCAGTCAGTGCCTTGTACTCCTGTCACAAAGTCATCACGTGTCATAAATTAAAAATTCAAACTACACCATATACAAAACTAATATGGAGAAGTACCTCCATAGCTCTTTTGTAATCCCCCAAGTGAAAGGCGCAGAAGCAAATCCAAAGGTCTGCATTCTCCTCTTGTTCTCCAATACTTCTCTGGAACTATGATGAGCCAAAGTAATCAAAGACAGAGCAGGAATATAACTTTTAATTTTGATGAGCAACTTTTGAATTGTAAACACAAATACCTAATCTGTAGGAGATCCAATTTTAAAGGGCAGATAAATAGATGGATAGATATGATAGTGTGGTGATGAGGGCACCTCCAAAAGAGTTAGTGCTCCAAGGTAGTCTCTTTGCTGCAGATATTCTTCCAAAGTGGGAATCTTGCTTTTGTTTTTCTTCTTCTTCTCGCTAACGCTGGTAGCCGTCTCTCCCCCCACGGCGGGCTTAAGGCGAGACAGGATCTGCGACAAAAAGTACATTTTTATTAATGGAATACTGAATATTAAGAAGTTAGGATGATGTTTTTAATGTCCACTCACCATGTTGGCAACTTGAGACGACAGCTAGGAGACAATACCTGTAACCAAGCTAACGCTTTAGCGTCATGTAAAAAACTGCATGAATATATGTTTAGCACAATTTTTTTTTTTTTGCGAGGACCACAACCATGGCACCTGGTGACGTCATAATAGGGTATGAGTCTTTTTTTTCAGTCACCTAGCAACAAACAACGCCCTCGCTGATCAACAACTCTGTTGTAAATATCTTAAAAAAACATTTAAAAAGCAAGTGCTCTTCCTTTCAAGCGTATCGGTGTTTTCTTTAGATGCCACACAAGACAAATAAAATATGTCTCCCAAAGTACCCCGGCAAACCAAACACGTTGACACGTTTAGCAGTTAGGTGACAAAAAAAGTTAGACAATGAAATGTGGTATTAAATAACGCACCTTTAATGCCAGTCTCCCTTTTTCAGAATGTCTGTAAAACAAAATGTTCATTTATTTTCCCATGACAAGAGTACGACAAAATGTTTCTCGAACATCGCCATCTTGTTTTTTTTTGTTTAGGTCTGACGTCACATATCCTCGACACGAGTCCTTCAGTTAGATAATTTAAAAGATTATAAGACGTTATTCGAAAATAATACACCTATTTGTCATTAAGTATTTAAGTCAACCTGATGTTCGATGGCGCGTCGGTCGCAGCATAAAACAGAATACACGACTCGGCTTTCGCGCCGGTGGCGCCTCATCGTTGCCTAGCAACAGTAACATGACTCCTTCTGTTCTTTCCGGGTTATATTAATGGATTTTCTTTTTTTTCGTAGATTACTGTGTGAAGAAATTCTTATACTCTTTCTCTGCGGCATCGCTCGTGAAACCTTAATACCATTTATATATCTAATTAAGAACAAGCATGTCTACAACAGCCCCAGTGGCCTAATGGATAAGGCACTGGCCTCCTAAGCCAGGGATTGTGGGTTCGAGTCCCATCTGGGGTGAATTGCATTTTATTGCCTGAGTCAAACAAAAGAAATGCTCCGAAGTCAAAAAGAAAATAAATCAATTTACGGGCAATAGCAACATCAGTATACATTACTTTAGGGCAATGTTTTGTGTCTCTAGATTGTGACTATATGTGCATATGCAATCACCGCTAGCTGTCAGGTAAATTCAGGCTGACGGTTTCTTAACAATGAATTCATTCAAATGTTGGGTCACGGTCCATCCTGGATTTGTCAGGTTGTCATGTGGAATGTTTCTCAAACAATGTGAAATGGTAAAGGGATGAAACACTAGGTGTCTTCAAGGGACTTTTTTTTTTTTTTTTTTACATGAATTAAAATGTTTTGAATACATTTGTTGAAAATGTATATTTATTGACAATAAAAGCTGACGGGCACAATGTCCGAGGCAGCACTGCACAAGACCAAATGTATACAATAAGGATCAAATATTCACCACACAGACTGGAGTGCACAGTGCAAGACAAAGAAGACACTTTTGTCAGCCTCTACCAGAGGATTGTATGATCAGTAACTATAGAAACAACGAAACATGTAACATCAACACACGTTTATGGCAGTGTTGGACACGTCAAAATACCAAAATATCACCTCTCCAAAGAAATATCTACACCAAAGTGCATTCGGTTCTTTCGAACCAGTAACTGATCAGCTTCAGAAGGATTAAAATATGTTTTTCAAAGTTAGAGAGTTTTTGCATATAGTGATTAAGGATGTGTGTTTTTTTTTTTTTTATTTGTTTATTTTGGATGAAGCTGTCACATCGGTCTACTAGGGCACTAAGTTGCTATTAGCAAAGAAGTTACCGGATGTCCATATGTGAACAATGAATTTTTTTTTTTTTTTTTTTTTCTTTCTTTACCCCAGGCATCTATTTCAACCTTGAGGGGACAAAAGACGCCTTCTTAAATTAACTTCTTAGTTCATTAAACACTGTTTAGAAAATACTGAACAGCTAAAATAAAAATAAATCTGCTCTGTACTTTTAAAAAGTACTTTTGTACTTTTCCAGTTCGACTCTAGTCAAATAGCAAATATTTGACTATTAGTTTTTTAGTAACTTTTTAATCAAGCAGAGATTTGAGCAGTACAGTGATAGGCCATTGTTTCTTTGCACGTGTGTGAGTACTTGTGATTGTCTGAGCCTAAAACGAAACCCGTTTTGTTATGGGTGGAGATTTATGGGCGAGTGAGAAACCCTGCTTGATAGTATGCAAGAAATAGGACAAAAATCGGTGCAGCTCAACCTGTCCGTGTTGCTACTTCGCTTGGATTTTGATCCTCAAGAAAGTTCGAAATCTCACACCCGCACATAGTAAATACATTTTCACAAAATAGTTCTAATAATTTAGAATGAAAAAGACACTCACTCACACTCTTTTGCTCTCACACTACAGGCTCAATGACATTTTAAAATGCCTCGCCGCCGTCGTCGTCTTCACGACTTGAGGCCCATCCGAGCCATCAGCTGTTCGTATACAGTCCAGGCCATGGCGGCCATCAGAGTACGGCGGAGGGACCGAGGTACGGCACCGCGGAAAAAGCCGCCGAGGCCGTGTTCCTGACAAACCAACAGAAAATGGCGCCAAGGGGGTTAACGTCCATAACAGTCATACAAGTGTCAGACATTTTGTGAATATTGCTGTTGCTAGAAGATGCTCAGTTACAATTTAGCTTTCTGCCACTAGGTGGTGTTAGGGCATCCATCAGTTATTTACATGTACTCCACAAAAACTGAAGAGACCCAACTGTGGAAATTTTGGATAAGCATTCAAAGAGGAAAAATAGAAATATTTTAAATATGTTTAAAAAAAAATTAAATAATGAAGGCCGGCTTAACACCAACCTTGTAGATATAGCGAATAGCGTCCGCTGTGCTCCAGTGCGACGGGCTGACTTGAATGTGCGTCTTCACCACATCTGCTGGCTGCGTGGCTAGCGACGCCATGACACCCGCTACTACACCGCAGCTGAAGTTGACCAGGGGCATGTAGACTGACGACGTCACCTCTAATAATCCCCATTTCAAAAAACAACAACATTAGAAACGTGATGCCATTTTCTTGGGAGGTTCTTGGGCGCAGACCTGGAGGCAACGTCTTCTTGGTCTGGCTGTAGAACATGACATAGATCCCGGAGAAGGGGGCGTCGCGTAGCAGCGTGGCGGTGAGCCCGGAGAACAACGCTCTCACTCCCTCCGTCTGGTACATGCTCCTCAGAGCCCCGGCCACGCTCACGTAGTTATAAAAGCCGCTCTGGGTCAAAGAAGCCATAGTTCATGACTTTTTTTTTTTTGTGTGGAATATTAGCTACTTAATCCTTTCTGCGTCTCGCTTTTTACCTCAAAGCGCGTTTTGATGACAGTGAACGGCAGCATGCAGACGCCGGCCACCGCTCGGGCGCCGGCCCCCAGCAGCACGGCCTCGCCGGCGTTGGGCGCCCGCTCCAGGAAGAAATGCTGCTTGAGGGAGTAGAAGGTGCTGAAGTAGATGCCCACACCGGGGATGCAACGAACAAAAGACTGCCAGGGAGAAATCAACATGATTTTATTTTTTTTGGGGAGCAGTTTTGGTATTAAACGACTTCATTTAGTTACTCACAGGGGACACTCCTTTCCACAGACTGAAGACATTTTCTGTCCTGATCACGTTGATGAAAACACTCAACATCCCTACTTTTGGTGAACTGCAAGATGAGATACAAAGAGCGCGTCAGCTCAGCTACATCAACACGTGCGTTTGTGTCCTTGCTAGCTAACAAACACACCCTGGCTTAGCGTTGTGCTGCAAGGTCTGCAACCGCGTCTTCACCAGGTCCAAAGGCTGGAAGAGCAGCGTGGAGCATGTGCCGCTGAGGGAGCCACACATGAAGGCTTTGAGTGCTGGATGAGCCTGAGGACGCACGGAGAGAGGAAAAGAGGGACACACAGAGGCAGGGGGGGGGAAAAAAGAAACATGATGACAACAGTATTGCGACGCCATGACACTTTGCTGACCTAATTAAATCCGTGCAGATAAATGTGAGTGAGTCACGGCCCTGTTTGGTTTCGTCCAGGTGACTAAAGGCCGTTGACAGGCTGAGCACAACAGGCGTACTGCTCAGATGGAAGCGCAAGAACATGCACGCATGCATGAACACACACACAGGTGGGATGTCAAGTGTTTTACGGTGCGTTTATAGGAAGACGCGCATGATTAGACTTTAAGGTTGTGCTGCACGTAGCCAGAGAGACACGAATACATAAACGCACGCACAGATAAAGACAATAATGGTGAGATGTTATGTATGTGCTGCACAATGATAGAAAGACAACGCACAAATTCATACAATCGAGATATTCAACAGCATTCGATGAGGAGACGAAAATGTAAAGACGCAGAAATAAACAGGCTATTGTGCTCAAGATAAAGAGCCACACGTAACCCACAAAAAAAGTTCACGCGTTATCTTTCTGCATCCTACCTTCCCCCCCAAGCTGCTTGGCCCTTGGCTGGAAGATTGGTGTTTTTCCTGCATGTTGGCCTCGTTCAGATCACCCTATCAAGTGCCGGCGCAAAGTGCATGTCAGCGCATGAAGCATCGCTGGCTGCCACAGACGCAGGAAAGCCTCACAAAAAAATGGCTCTTCTGAGGCTGGGGCTCATCGTCCGTCCTCCCCCAGTTTGGCCGCCAAAGCGGAGGTTTATAATCCGGGAGACGCTTTCCACGGGCTTCTATCTTTATCTTGTGGAGACACACTTGCACATCTGCCCAGCCCCCTGCTGCTACGCCACATCTTTGTCAAAAGGCATGAGTCATGGCATGCTGCTCTGTGTGTTGCGTGGACTTAAAATGTACGTGCCACTATGTCGCAGCACAAATATGCCTTGAAAAATCATCAGGTGTGCATGGATTGGTCTGAAAATTAATTTTGCACTAGACTGGGCAGTTTTAGGCTACAAAAATACAGAATGTTGTTTTTTTTTTTATTCTATTGTATTGGTTGTTTTTAGGCCATGTAAAAACAGGATTTTAATAATTTAAAAAAGCAGCTATTTTGTTCATTTTGCCACTACCAATTTCCTTTAATGACACTTGGGCCCTGAATAAATGATTCCAAGTTGTCCCTAAACATTAACCACAGGAGTTTATTTTAAAGATGCTCTAACTTGATATTGATACCTATTTCCCAAGAGCAGTTAAGTGACAGATCATGCAGAATTTTCATTATTCGCGGCCGGCCATGTCCCTTTCTTCTGCGAATAGCGGGGGTCGACAGTATAAGCAATTATACGCATTTTCAGAGAGTCTACCATTCGCGAATTCACGCCATTCGCGGGGGATATTGGTCGCTAAAACCCCGCGAGTAGCACCACACTCACCGCAGCGAACTCCATCCTCACGCCGCTCGAGCTGGAGGCTGAGTCGGAAGGATCTTTCTCGCTGACCCCACCCGTTTTGAAGGCGCTTAGGGTCAGGTGTCACTGAGAACGGGGGGAAACAACGCAACCATTAACGGACTGGAGTCGCCGGTAGCGAGCTAACATGGGCTAATGCTAATAGCCGGTGCGGGAAGGTGAAGGACAAGCTAGCGCCGTGGTCAGGCGAATTAGGTTAAGATAACTAGCACTCACCTCCAGCAGAGTTAGGGAGCCACAAAGACGGCGTTCACCCCAAATACTTTAAAAAACGCCATGTTTGGGGACGTACACATTGAAGATCACGTTCGAGCGCTAAGACAACTTCCAAGTCTGGTGTCAGTTCAGTCTACGACGACTTTTACAAGTTTAGCCACATGCTAAATCGAACTGTTGCAAGAAGCTAACTTTTTATTTTAAATATAGAGCCCCCAAAAGTTCTTGCTTGTCTCCAGTAGCTAGTTGACAGCGGCAGCGAGCCTATCAAATCATGCGCACGCGCTTCCGCTATTAAGCTGTGTACAGTTCTATGCACTTCAAAATAAAATACTTTTTAATGTGGGTTTCCAAAATAAAAGTTCAATCATAACATGCCGTTGAACTACGTGTTTTTTTACATTTATGTCAAGGTTGATTGTCGTGTAATTATTTCATATTTATGGTATTCTGGTTTTCTATTAGGTAGTTACATTTGTAACTTAATCATATCCAGAGGTTCCTAATCCCTTTGAATTTCTGATTGTTGCCCAGTCCTCTAATTTATCTTTCCATCGTTGCCATTGATTGAGCAGATTTTAAATTTACAACAGAGAAAAGCTTGTTTCTTGACTGACAGTCAAAAACACACAGGGGTCACCAGATGCTTTTATCATATATATCCATTTATTCATTGTA
Source organism: Syngnathus leptorhynchus (assembly GCF_054491065.1). Classification (NCBI taxonomy): domain Eukaryota; kingdom Metazoa; phylum Chordata; class Actinopteri; order Syngnathiformes; family Syngnathidae; genus Syngnathus; species Syngnathus leptorhynchus. Next base: position 14,363,890 of record NC_141199.1, on the reverse strand, counting down.
TTAAGGCATTTTATAAAAAGGTAGAAACCACCATAAAAACGTGACAACGATACAATGTGCTTTTTTGGGCAACTTATTCGAATTTGTGCTGAACATTACATTTAGTGACATTTCGTGATATGTCTATTGCTGTTAAATGGTAAACCCACCACCAGTCCAGTTGAGGTAACACCTTAAAGGGAAAGTACACTTATTCTGATGTCCAACATGAAGCCCCAGCACCAATATTTGTGTGCAGAAAAAAAAAAAAAAAAAAAGTGAGTCGTTCAAAAACAATGATACACAATCAAGCCCTGAATGGAAAAAAAGATTCAGTCGCTGAGATGAACATTTGGCCATGTATCAATATAGCTGCAAAAGCTCAATAAGGCCCCTATATATAGAAATGGAATGTCATATACTTAGAGATTGGCATGGCTTTGGTTTCAGCTATCTTTTCAATAGAACTGTAATCATAATATTTTCCTCTGCTTGTGCCAGCACTCACTCAGCCGGCTGTTCGGGCACCTCATTGGTCATCTCCAAGTCCTCATCACTATCCAGTCCCATCGTGCGAGTCATGGTGCGGCGGATGTTGATACTCAAGTCTCCACGCCTTGGCAACAAAACATAAGTCGGTAAAATTGTGATTTTAGCTAATGCACTTGGACTGGATTGTTGTAAAGCACACTTACCTGAGCTTGCTCTTCAGAGTGCTGACTTCCCGATTCATAGCATCTGCCGACTCGGTGGCGTCTTCCAGCTCCCTCTGCAGCTTCCTACGGTAGGCGTTGGATCTCGTCACCTCCTCCTCGGACTCCTCCAACTGGCGCTTCAACTGACGCATGCGGTTGTTGGTCTTGTCGGCCTGCAGAGACAGTTTGCAGATACAAAAAGTCGCTGTAACATTACAAGGCCACATTAAAAAGCATTTGGTTATGTGCAATACATGTTGGAAAGAAACAACAGTGCCCTCTGGTGGCAAGCTAAAAGATTTGAGAGGTTCACCTGGTCCTTGTACTGCTCCGCTGTGCGTCGCTCGTCCTCAACCTGCAACATGACCTCCTTCAGTTTCTTCTCAGTCCTCCTGACCAATCGGGACGCTTGTTGACGCTCTCTGAATTTAAAAGAAAAAAAAAAAAAACATTTATGCCAATGAAACATTTCCAGGAGGTTTTCTTTCCCGACTAGACTGACTTGGACTCAATGTCGAGCTGCTCATCCAGTTGGGCAATCTTGGCCTCCAGGGAAGCGATGGACGACTTGTACTTGGACTTGATGGTGTTTTCAAGCTCCTGCAGCTTCAGCTTCAACTCTTTGTTTTGGCGATCCAGCTGCGAACGAGCGCCCTCCAGTCGCTGGACGGTGCTGTGCTCGGCACTCAGCTCTGTGGTCAGCTGGTCGATCTAAAAAGCGGCGTGCAAATGTTTCGCACTTGTACTTTCAAAGACAAAAATAAAAACCGTACCTGCAGCGTTGTTCTCTTCAGACGTTCGTTGACCATCTCTGTGTTGAGTTGCTCCTCTTCCAAATCTTCCTCCAACTGGGTTATGCGAGCCTCCAGCCTTCTCTTCTCTTCAGTCAGCAGAGAACTGAATCATAAATTGAAGGGCGAGAGTCGAATAGGGTTGCAAAATTACACCTGGCCCTTTGCCAACTTGAGCATGTTTCACACATTTTTTATTTATTTATTTTTTTAAATCCTACTTTTTAGTATTGCCGTTGGTAATCTCATCCTGTAACTCATCTCTCTCTGTCTGGATTTGTCTCTTGAGTCTCTCAGCCGTGGCGAGATCCTGCGGGAAGCAGACCACAGTCCAGTTACAAAATTAAGTAAAGCTAATTCTTTGTAACACAGAAAATGCTCAAAGTGTGCTAAAGTATATATATATTAAAACAACTTTTGCTACCTCCTGGAATTGCAGGGCATCTGCCTCCAAGACCTTCAGCTTCTTCTCCGTCTCTTTGGCCGCGTTGACTGCTTCATCGCGGGATATGCGCAGGTCCTCGAGCTCCCTCACTTGCTCTTTCATTTGGACCTTTTGCGTGGAACGAGAACCTCATCAGGCCATGAAACACCTGTGGCAGAACTTTGACATAATATATCTTTTTTTTAAAAACGGTTTTACCTGCAGCCTCTTGAGCTGTTTGATGGCCTCATCCCGGCCCTTGTTTGCGAGATCGATCTGGGCTTCGAGCTCTCCCAAGTCCAGCTCCAACTTCTTCTTGGCGGACAGAGCCTGAGAGCGCTGCCTGCGCTCATCCTCCAGCTCCACTTCCATCGCACAAACCTGAAAAAAATAATAAAAATGTACTGAAGGTCTAATGATTTCAACCAATGATGAAATTGTTCTTGTTTGTAAATGTTCCTCGCCTGTTTGACCAGCTGCTTCCTCCTGTCCTCGCCCTGTCCATCTCTGGCCTGCAGGTCTCGCTCAAACTGGGTCTTCATGGCCTGCATGTTGACCTCCAGACGCAGTTTGGCATCCTCAGTGGCCTGCAGCTCGTCCTCCAGCTCCTCTAGCTGAACCTTCATCTCCTCCAGTTGTTGCTCCATGGCACGCTTGGAGCGCTCCAGCTCATGAACCTGCAGAAGACGACAGATTTGGGAGTGAACGATGGAAAAGACTTTCTTCTTCAACATCTCTGTTGTGTTTTCTCTTACACTCTTGCCCACGTCATCCTTGGAGGAAACCAAGTCGTCCATCTCTGCTTTGAGCAGCTTGTTGGTCCGATCCACCTCGTCCTTCATGTCCGTCATGGTCTCCAGCTCACGGGTCAGCATCAGCGCCCGGGTGTCCTTCTCCCTGGCGTCGGCTTCAGCCTTGTCACGCTCCTCGGCGTACCGAGTGGAGATGGTCTTCTCTTCAGCCAGCATCTAAGCGGAGAGCGACCAATTATGTTTTTTGCCCAACACTTAATTCCAAAATGGACATCTCAAATCAAACTTTGGTTTATTGTGTTTGCGATACCTGGTCGAACTTCTTCTGTTTCCTATCCAGGCTGGAGACCACCTGCCTCAGGTTATCCTGGTCCACCAGGAGGTCATCCAGCTCCTGCTGCAAACGAGTTTTGGTCTTCTCCAATTTGTCGTAGGCGGCCGTCTTCTCTTCCAGCCGCTGCTGCAATGATTCGGCGTCGCGTTGGACGCGCTTGCGAGTCTCCTCCGCGCCCTCCAGGTTGACCGCCTCCTGATCCAACTTCTTCTTCATGTCTGCCAGCTGAGAAGCACCAAGGTCAAGAATGAAACGCGGCCGGGGGACGAGACGGCGAGAAGAATAAAATGAAGCTAACCTGGGTTTGAAGCGAGGAAATTTGCTTGTCCACGTTCCTCTTGCTCTCCTCCTCTTCATCCAGCATCTCCCGCAGATTGTTCTGCTCATCCTCCTGCTGCCGCAAGCGAGTGGAGAAGTTCAGCTTCTGACGAGTCTCCTCTTCGAGCAGCTCCTGCAATTCAAGAGGGATAAAAACCACATTAGGAAACATTCTTGGAAGAATCTCCCAATTTTCCCACATTTTTGAACTGGCTAGCGATTCCAAAGCATTCGGTACCTGCGTATCCTCCAGCTGAGACTGTACTGAAGAAAGGTCCTTGCTGATCTTGATGTTTTGGCCTTCAGCTTCACTCAGAAGGCCGTTGACATTATCCAGCTCAGACTAAACACGTGGAGAGCGACAGTGTGAAAACGAGTCTCTTCAGGGGCGGGGTATTACTTTCAACAAACCTGCATTTTGGCCATCTTGTCGGCCATCTCCTGCCTCTGCCGTTCGCTCTCTCCAAATTTGACCTGAAGCTCCTGAACTTGAGACTCTGCCTTCTTGCGGCGGTGCTCAGAGTCGGATTTGCCTTGCGTCAGTGTCTTGAGTTCGATCTGCACCTCGTTCCATTCGCTCTCCAGGGCCTGCTTGGATTTCTCCACAGACATCTTGTTCTGCGTGCACACGGCCAAGGCTCAACACCTTCATGGTGTCGTTTGTAAGCAAGATAATGCTCAATACCCGCTTGGCCTGCTCCAGCTGATCATTAAGCTCCTCAAAGGCCTGGTTGTGTTTTTGTCTCATGTCGGCCATTAGCTGCTCATGGGCCTTGGCGTCGTCCTCCAGACATTTCTTGAGATGGGAAACCTCCGTCTCGCGTTTGGACCTGCAACGACGGAGACTGAGATTCTACGTCCATAAAATGGACCGAGCTGGCGCGTTACCTCAGCTCCTGTTGCGCTGCAGTCGAGTCCAAAGTGTCCTCCAACTCAGTCTTGAGAGCTTCCAGCTCCTCTCCCAGATCCCTGCGCATCTTCTCAGCTTTGTTGCGCGCGTTTCTCTCCAGCTCCAGATCCTCCTGCAGCTCGGAGATCTGAGCCTCCAGCTCCCGGATCTTCTTCTGGGCCGTGTTCTTGGCTGCGGCCTCCTCCTCAATCCTGCGGTCAACAGTGGGTGAGCGTGGAGAAAAAAGACGCAGGTGAAAACGACACCAACTTTGCCAGTGCAGCGAGGAGCTCCTCCTCTTTCTTGGCCAGCTGAGCTTCCAGTTCAACGATGCGGGCATGAAGTTCGGAAATCTGGTCACTGAGGTCTGTTGAGTCGCCCTCGAGTTTGCGTCGGTTCTTCTCGAGCTCCTGACGCAGTTTCTCCTCCTTTCTTAAACGATCTGAAAATTCAGACACGTGCAAGACGATTTGGGAATAAATCACACTGGCTTAAATTTACATTTTTCATTATTAGTAGTAATTTACACTTTAATGTTAAAAAAGATTAGACGGTAACAAAAAAAAAAAAACTCGCCCTCCAAATCTGTAATCATGGCCTCGTGTTTATTCTTCAGTTTCTGCAAGCTTTTAGACTTCTCCTCCTCCTCAGCCAAGTTGGTTGTAAACTCTGAGATCCTCTCATCCAAAAGTTTCTTCTCCTAAAGTTGAAAAAGTCAATTTTGGTACACGTGCACGGTGGCAGCCATGGCGAGCGAAGAGAAATGCTGTGATGCCGCTTCGGACCTTGTTGAGCTTGTTATTCTGGTCATCCAGCACCATCATGTCCGCCTCGATTTTTTTTATTTTGGCATCTGCGGTGACCTTCTCCATTTGGAGCTTCTGTCTGGCCGCTTCTTCCTCATCCAGCTGCTGTTCGAGTTCCTACGAGAACCCAAAAAAATAAAAATGACATCTGACAGCTCGAGTACAGTTCGTGTGCGATCCAGATTACTGACTGTAATGTTCTGCATCAGGTTTTTTCTCTCATTGTGCAACTGGCCCACGCGGTCCTCCTCTTCTTCCAGGCGAGCCTCGTAGTCGTGAAGGATCTCCTCCAGCTCTTCCTTCTTGGTAGCCAGGCGGACTCTCATCTCCTCAGCCTCAGCGCACAACTCCGTCTCAGCCTGGAGCTGCTCCTGGAGGGCCAGCTTCTCTGCGTTCAGCTGGCAAAAAAAAAAAAAAAGACAAAGATTGCAAGGCTTTCTGCTGACTAAACAGTTTTCAGATTTTTTGGTATAGTGACACAGATACCTGCTGTTGCTTGCTCTCGTATTCTTGGAGCTGCTCCTGGGCCTGCAACTGATTCTCTTTGACTTTCTGCAGCTCATCATCCTTGGCCAACATCTCCTCCTCCTGCCGGGTTACTTGGAGGAGCGGCTTCACCTTCACCACAACAAAAGATTTTAGTCAGGCAATGTGAGGGACAGCATGTTTAAAAAAATAATAATAATCATGTCATACCTTGGTAAAAAGTCTCCACCACTGCCAGTTCCTGAGTTTGAGGTAAGCAACACAGTTCCTCTGGATAACCTTCATAGCCATCAACTGTTGCTGTCTCTTGGCAAAGGCTCTTTAGTTGGAAAACAAAAGTCGATCAGCTTTATCAGAGAAACATCTCATCTGCCAACCGTCTTCTGAGTGTTTCCTGACTTGCGTGCCACGTATCCCCGGCACCAGGCCTGGAAACTGATGATGACGTCAGTGATCTTCATGTCCCTCTCCTCCTCCAGGTGTGCCAGGACGCCGGCTCTGAAGAACACTTTACTCTGACCGATGCGGTACAGGTTGGGATCCAACTCCAATGCCTTGATCTAAAACGAAAGCTCGATGAAGTCATTACTAATTCTTTTTTTTTTTTTTCTGATGTGATTTGTGCTTCATACCATGAGCACACAGGCTTGCTTCCCATCCATAAAACCTTTTGGGATGGCATTCGGAGTGAGGATTTCATACCTGGGAAGACGGTCAAATGATTATTTTACTCACTTGCCCTCCCCCCTCCCCCTCCCTTCACAACAGATCCAAAAGTGTGTGTACTTTACCTCTGTCTGAACTCCTGGAAGACAATACGGTTGGGGAAGCCCTGTCTGCAGATACGGATCCCCTCAAGGACGCCATTACACCTCAACTGGTCCAGAACTAGGTGAGGCTCCAGTTTCCCTGCCTAAAATGAGTTGTAAGAATAATTTGAATAGGGGGAAATGACTCAAATTAAGATGATTGAAGGAAAAAAAATTGAAGCTTGTCTTTAACAAGGTGGACTCTTGAATACAAGTTTAAGAAACAAACAAAAGAAGAAAAAAAAAAAATAATAATCACCTTTTTCTCATGGTTGGGGATGATGCAGCGAACAAAGTTGGGGTTGGTGTTTCTCAGCGTGGCCATCAGGTTCCCCAGCTGCTCCTTGTACAGTTGGCCCACGGTGCGGAACATGCCTTTACGGGTTTTGAACGCACCGTGCATAGAGTCTGACATTCCCGCTACTTTATCCAGGCCCACAATACGGTCGACTGTGACGACACAGAGAAGGTGTAAAGACTGTGAAATGAAGTTTTCCTTCTTATGACAGGACAATTGGAGTGAACTTGAACTGTGACATATCTGGAAAAATCCTCGATACAAATTGCACCCACCATCTTTCCACAGGTCAGATGTAAACTTGTCGGTGGACTGGTTGAGCAACGTGGCTACACACTCATTCAGAGGATCCATGTTTTTCATCAGCCATGCGTCCGCTTTGTAGTCCACCTGTAAGAAGGAAATGCATTGTTCCCGATAAAGACCTAAGATTGCGCAATATCTCTCACCCCAAACCCCTCCGACATCTACATCAATTACCTTCCCGGCATAGTGAATGACGCAGAAGTCAACGTCATCCTTGAGTTTCTTAGGTTTCTGAAACTTGGGGTGTGTTCCCTGCTCCTGGACCACCTTCTCCACAAAGGTCTTGTCTGTGGCCTTGGGGAACCAGCACTCTTCATCCAGCAGAGACAAAATGCCAGGAGGTCCAGACTGCAAAGTGAAAGGGTGTTAAGAATAGAGTTGCTGAAGATTGAGTCTGAGGTGGGATACAATTGGAAACTTGTCCACACACACACAAAAAAAAATGGGATTAAAGTGTGATTTGATCCACAGGTAATGAGACGTTTGCGGAATGTCACCAACTCGGAAAACAGGTTCGGAGATCTGCTGCATCGCGAGTATCTTTAAGGTGTTATCCGTCAGTATGTTGTCAGTGCAGCTTGACAGGTGTGAAGCATGTCACGGCTCACATACGTGTTTCTCAATGAGGTCGATGCAAGGCTGCAGGTCCAGGCCGAAGTCGATGAAGCTCCAGTCGATTCCTTCCCTCTGGTACTCTTCCTGCTCCAGGACGAACATGGTGTGGTTGAAGAGCTGCTGCAGCTTCTCGTTGGTGTAGTTGATGCACAGCTGCTCAAAGGAGTTCAGCTGCAGGGAGAAGAAGCGCACGTGGCAATGAGCGTCTCAATTTATCATGTCAATCAAGCAGACACCTCACCTCAAAGATCTCAAAGCCGGCAATGTCGAGGATGCCGATGAAGGAGGCTCCTTGCCTCTTGGTCTTGTCAAGAGCTTTGTTAATCCTCATGACCAACCAGCGGAACATCCTTTCATATGAGGCCTTGGCCAAGGCCTCCACAGCAAATTCGGCCTGCTCCTGGGTCTGAGCCTTCTGGACATAGTCGCGGCCCACCTAGAAAGCATCAAAACACTTGGCTATCTACAAATGTCCAGACATTTGTCATATTTAAACATGTTAGCATGTCAACTTAGCAACCTTGATACGTGGGGACAAGATGGCTCGAGTGAAGTCCGTCACGTTGATGCCCAGCAGGTGAGATACTTTCTGTGCGGCTATGCAGTGAAGAAGGTAGATAATGCTAATCATTTTGAGTGAGTGATTTAGTTACATTTTTTTTTTTTTTTTTTTTTAAATGTACCGGTGTCATCCGGCATGGATGCCTGGTCGGAGTGTCGCTCTTTTTTGAAGGTCATGTTTCCCAACTGCAGCACGGCAGACACAACTTTCAACAGGCCTGATGAGGAACACACAGTTATTGATTACATATTTATTTGTGTTATAGATGACATATTTATTTACACCTTCCAGCCCAATCCAGTAGCAAGACAAATCGCCTTCCTCTCCATCTGGTCCACTATTTTGGTGACAATTTTTGCAAAGACACTCCTTACCATTTCTTTCTTCTTCTGGGATGCTCATGATGTGGAAGGCTTCCATGGTCTCCGAGAACATGTCCTTGTCCTGCTGGCCCGGAATGGTCACGTTGCCGTTAGACAGGAAGCGATACTTGCTGTAGTCTTCCAGACACAACTCGGCTGCAAAGAGAAAATGGAGATCAATTTTACATGTGATTAAAACGGACATAATTGGGGTGAGCGAGTCCTCACAGCGCAGCTTGTCTCCTGCTCCGCTCAGCATGTAGTAGAAAATGTGGAAGCTTCTCTCCTCTTTGGCTTGTCTGATGGCACGAGACTTCTCCAGCAGGTCTGGTAACACTTTCAGTCAAGGTTGAACCACCCAAAATATACCCAAATTGCATTATAAAATATTTTTTTACAATGAATTAAATGTATTAATTAAACTGACTAACTAAAATATATATTCTTTAAATTTCAAAAGGCGTTTTGGGGCAAAAGGGTGCAAGTTTCAATGTTGGCTCCAACGATGTATCCATTCACATCAAAGTTGATCCTGATAAATTTGCCCTAGAAGCAAGCAAATAAATAAATACATAGTAAAATGAAATACATTTCAGGGAGAAGATGTATATGAGCCATCCTTACAAATCGAGAGGAATTGTCATTCTTGACCGTCTTGGCGTTCCCAAAGGCCTCCAGAATGGGGTTGGCCTGCAGAAGCTGTTTCTCCAGCTCCCCCTGACGCACGTTAACAAAAAATTGGAGGTGGTCTTTTCAAAAATCAGTACAGCCTTGGCGCAAGTCTGTGCAAAAAGAATCCTCAAGACAATGTCATTTGTATTTATAAACAACTTTGAAGCTCTCTAAAATAACAATCAGGTGAAAGAATGTCTTGCTTTGACAAAACCCAAAGACAACAGAAGCTGTTCAAAGGCTAGCAGGAGACTGATTAACTCACATGTGACAGGACTGTGCTGCCCTAAAATGACAAGGAAAGGGGGGGGGGAAGTACTTTAAAAATAAATTCAACCATTCAAGATTGTGACATGGAAGTTTTTAGATGAATGAATGCAGACCCTACCTGATCCTTCTTGGACTTGAACGATGAGGCGACGAAGGCCAGATACTGAATGACCTTCTTGGTATTTTCGGTTTTTCCTGCTCCAGACTCGCCACTGGAAAAGTAAGTACACGGGATTACACAGAAAAACCATCCAACCTGGTTTTGGACATTAATATTGCTAAGATTGAAAGAAAAAAAAAAAAAAAAGTGACTTACGTGCAAAGGATGGATTGATCCTCTCGATCTGCACGCAAGACAAACAAAGATGAAGTTGTCTACATCCAAGATGGAGTGTGTGAAAAGCATTACCCTGCATCATGCTCCTGTAGGCCGTGTCGGTGATGGCGTAGATGTGCGGCGGCATCTCGTGCCTCTTCTTGCCCTTGTACATGTTGACAATTTCCTCCGAGTAGATAGGTAGAAATTTGTATGGGTTGACCACCACGCAGAAGAGTCCCGAGTAAGTCTTGATGTCGCAGGGGGAATATAAAAAGTCAGAATTAAACGGCACTTGTGGTGGCGCTAAGAGGAGGTGGCTAAACTCACGTAGATTAATCCAGAATAGTAGCGTTCTTTGAGGTTATGCAGCACCGACGCTTCGTTGAGGCAGGTGAGCTCGGCCATGTCCTCCACCTTGTTAAACTTGGGCGGGTTCATCTTCTGGATGTCATCCTTGTTGACCTTCACCTGAAATCCCCCCCCCCCAAGTGTGTCAGAAAAGCTTCTCCAGACGTCTCCATTTAACTTGTACCTTTTTGCCTGAGTCGCTGAGCTCCACCATGCACTCCTCGCCCAGCTCCTCTTTGACGGAGCCGGCCTCGAAGCCCAGTTTTTCCGAGGGGACCCACACCTGCTTCTTAGTGGCCCAGTCGGCCTGAGCCAGCGGGTCGGTTATCCCGCCGCGGTCCCCGTACAGGTACTTGTCTGCGTCACTCATGGTAGCTGAAAGGCAAAAAATATTTTGCACATTTAAAAAAAAAAAAAAAAAAAAAAAAAAAAGCAATCTGATTATATTGTATCATTTGAAAAAAAATAAAAAAAAATAAAAATGAAAGACGTGGTTCCAATAATAGCTGATAAGAGATAAAGTCAACCTCTGTTTCACTTCACTACAGATTTTCACAAAAAATTATGGGAGGTTTTTTTTTTTGCGCAATCAGATAGACGAGCAGAATGACGGGAAGCGTCAAGTGAGCCGTAATACGATGACTGCCATTGCCTTTGAAGGCTTGCCAAATTTGTGGTGAAGATGTCATCACCGGCCTGATGTATCTGTAGAGTGCTTCAACATGTTCTGTTTATCCAAAGGCAGGAGGGCCACCGATGTTTTTTTTTTTTTTTTTTTTAAACATTTCAACAGTAAAACAAAATACCAAGGTAGAAAAATATCACAAATAACCAACGCCATTGCTCATTAACCCGCTTCCAGTTGTTGCACTCATATCTTCTCTGGCAATAAAGAAAAAAAACAAAACATATTTCCCTCATCCTGATGAAGGTGGATGGAAGAGAGGCTTTGTCATCAGGAATGTCAGGAAGGAACAGGCCCGGGCAAGGAGAGAAATGTCATTACTCTCTCCTGAGCCACACCTAACCTTGATGATTTGGTTTAACTTAACACACAAGGTGTAATTTTTCTTTTTATATTCACAGTAAACTGACAGAATACATGTTTTGATTCAGAAATACAATTTCTAACCATTGTCATAAGGATCAAAGAGGAAGTTTCACAACATGGACAAATATTAAGTATGCAGCAATCAGGAGCAAAAGTTGTACGTGTCTGCTAGCTAAGGATAAAGGGATCAGGTCAGCGGTCATCTGTCTCCCACCTAAGTTCATTATGTGCTCAGACATGAACAATCAGTGGAGGAGGCGGAGGAGGCAAAGGAGAAGAGGCGGCGGCCATGTTTTAGGCAGATCATGCCTCAAAAAGTCCAGGAATTCCTCAGAAATATTAACCAAAAAAAAAAGTGCTCTGGTGATGAAAAAGAACCTTAGCGTGACACCTCCTCCGCTTAACTTCCACTCAATTCTTCTTGGCGAGCGCTTAAGCTCAGCTTTGCAGCCTACTGGAGTGACAACTGCAAGGGTCCATCCAACATTATGGATCTTCAGTGTCCACACAGTGGATTTGATATGCTAATCTTATCTGTAACCCTTGGACTGTCAAAATGTCATCAAAACATTTGTTTGAAACAAAACACTATTGTGTTTTATCTCCATGGAGAGAAACTAAGCATCATTTTCATTTCAAAATAATTACAAAAGGAAAATGAGAGGCCCGTTCAACATTTATGCTATGTCTTTTTTAATTTATTTATTTAATTGCTTGTCACATGTTAAAACATAACCATTGCTGCTGATTTTTTGGGTAAATTTTCCTGTGTGGACACGCTTATCCTTAAGGCACACACATGCGCGCGCGCGCACACACACACACACACACACAAGTGGGTGTGTGCCAGCTTACTTGATTAAATCAATAATGTACCTTTAGAAAAAGAATTCTATCCCTACAGAAAACAATAGGACCAAAAAGGCTTTACATTTAAAAACTTGAAAGTGTCAACATACCTGAGATGCAAATATTTATTTTGCTACAGAAGGTCGACTTGTTTCTTTTGACAGTCGCCGTGTTTATAGTGACAACAAAGATGTTCTCAATTGTTTTCTTTGAATGATATCACAAACAATAAAGGGCTCACTCATTCAACAGCGTTTTTGTCTATCTTCAAAGAGAGATATCATGTACAGCGATGCAAGTTTTAGCATTCCAGCGCAAACTTTTGAAGAGTTTTAATGAGTGGCTATGCACAAAAATCGACCTCGTCTCCTGATGAATGACACCTGCGACGCAATTTATTATTTGTTTGGTTATTTGTTTCTACTTAATATGACTTTTTAATACAACATTGAGTGTTATAATAAGGGAGGGGGACGTGGTTTAAAGAAAAGAAAGACCAAAAAACAAAAACGCGGCCATACCAGCTTTTTGAGCCACAAGAGGAGGAGGCACTGGAGGTGACAGCGGCTCGACGTTTTTGTAGTGTCCGTGTTCAAGGCAACCAAAGTTGGGCTGGTGACGGACGTGGTTCCGCTCTTTGGAAGGGTGGACTCCCTTTATCTTCTCGGTTCTCCTGCTGCACTGAGTACCGACTCTCTGCCGCCTCTCAGCTGCAACACTTTTATTTTTTTTCCAGCAGGTGATTTGAAAGCGACGCCCTCTTTTTTTTTTTTCCACTTGTGCAACGTTGAGGAGCTGCTCGTAAAACTAGAATGTAGTGTCGCAACTTCTCAATAACACGTAGACAGTTGTCTTTTTTGTTTTGTCATTTTGAAAAACAAACATCGACAAATAATATGAATATATTTTATTTGTTTGAAAGTGTCTCAAAAGTGTTCAGGGGTTGTTTTGGCCGAGTATGTTTTATTTTTTTGCAGGTGACTTAAACACCTTGGCCCGCATTTGACTATACTTGTCAAATCTGACAGGAGAGAAGCAACTGTTCAAAAGCCGAATTTTTCCAGAACATATGAATACCAAATATGCAGCAATTTGTAACTCGTGTCTTGATATATATGGAGGATTTCTCACCCACAGGCGAGTTACTTTTTCACGACTGCTACCACCTCCGCTTTAGGCAGTTGCGTTCAGGAGCTGTTCGTAAAATCACCATGCTTTTGATGGGCACAAAAACAGTCTAACTAGTTCACCCAAATCATTGATGACAATCAACAAATTCACAGTTACATTTCTGTAGATGTTAATAGCTTTTTTCCCAATTGCATTGCGGACCGCATATGGCCCGCACGCTGGAGATTTCCTGCCCCTGATCCAGGAAGGCGAGGGGATGGGACTGGGGGGGCGAGGTGTCGGAATGCAGACGCGTCCTTACCTGCAACTAGAGCAGGGTACGTGCAACTATGTACACAAATAGGTTAGAGGGGAACACACAGTCAAGACGTTGACAGCAAATTGTATCAAAATTAATAGCGTGTTTTGATTTGATCCACCCGTGGGAAATTTTTGAGAGCCACATTGACTCATCACTGACAATTATATGAGAACAAGTTCCATGTCTCAATATTTTTGTTCTAATAGTTATAATGTGCAAATAAAATAAGTTACTGGTATTTCTTGTGTACAATAAGTAAATGAATCTTTTTTTGATTATAATAAGTAAATTATAAGTGTGGTTGTGAATCTCCCCTTTATTTACTAATTGCCATAAGCGCATTTTAGCACCAATAATGAATAGCGAGCTAAAAACATGTTGAAAATAAGGCATAGGAGTTTTTGCTTGCACCTCGTATTCAGTACCTATGTCAAACCAGGTGAAGCGACTACCTTCACTCCACCAATCAGCTTTAGCCTTAAATCCTAAACCATATATGGCCAGACCTGCTTTAAAATAGGGAAGAGAGGAAGTAACAGAAGGTGGGGTCAATTGTGTTCTTTTTTTTCTTCTGATGCTTCTCGGGTGCAAAATATTTTCAAAGCCTTTCATTAGCTGCACCAACCTAAGAAGGTGGAAGTAGAGCGCATAGACGGAGTTGGTGGCGTGTTGCAACACGACAGGAAGACGCCAAACACATTTTTTTATGCACATACTGTATGTGTGTGCATAATAGCTGTACAGGCAGTTTTAAGCACTATTTTACTCTGCGTTAAAGGGGAAGGGAAAGTAAAGTCAAAGTTTTCTTTGGAATATGTTCTATGACATCATAAAAAAAAGGTGCATTTTGCAACTTAATCCATATTTCCAGAATACAACAGTGTTTGAATTAGCGGTGCCGTATAGGACATATTATTGGAAACAAAATTGAACTTGACCTCCACTTTATGAATTAGCATTTTTAAAACTCCCAGTTTAATTGATGCCTTTTGTTTCATTGAAGGAGGTAGTCAAAATTAAATGCGGGTGCCATTTGCAAGCCAAAATGTCAAATGGATTCTGTCAGCCGTCATCCTGTTAGTACATTTCACGCAGCCGCAGGGCAACAGTTTTCTTGTTGTTGCGCCACTTCGCATAGCATTTCCTGATTTGCGGCACAATGGCATGTGGGTGCAGTGTTACAAGACGAAAATGATGCAGACAATCTGGGTTGGTATAGCGGATTTAAGCAGACGCAGCAATGCAATGCCGCACACCTACATAAGAAAAGAAAACAAGTAATATAATGAGTGTTATGTAATCTTCCATTTGTGAGGAGCATGTACTTCAGGTAACCTTCAAGTTCCTGAGAATTACAGTCTCCTAGGATAGAAGCAGTTGGTAAATATCAACTCCATCCAAATAGCTTCTTCTTTCTTACCATCAAGAACTTCAATCATTGATTTACACCGTGGTGAATTTATCCCGAAGTGACGTTTGTCTGCAGTGATTTCTTTTTGTTTTGAAAAGTGCCCCCTCTTGTGAACAAGGTAGAAAGTACCCATAAAATATGAGTGTCACGCCAACAAATGGTTTTCAAAACACCCGGTTCTCTGGGTAAGCGTTATCATAACTTTATATTAGCCTACATAGACAATTGTTGTTTAAATAAATAAATTAATCAAATAAATAAAAAAAACGTTTTTTTTTAACCTGGTAGATAAATAGAAAATAGGAAAAATATTAAAATGACGTTACATGCGTGAAAATAAAATGTGTACAATTTGATTTTAAAAACGAACTACTGTTATAACACAGAATTCATAATTGCATTGTCAAAACGTTTTTAAATGTGAAGGCTAGAATAAAAAAAAACGACAACACATCAGATTTTTGTTTTTATTTATTTATTTGATTTTTTGGTGTTTTATTGTTGTTTTTCTCGTCAAAAGAATCCTGAGGAATTCACAATATAATGGCATTTATTCTTTTTTGAAATGAGACCAAGGGATACAGGGGAGGCAAAATACAGCAAGAAAATAAAAATAATGAGGGGCAGTAAAGCTGTGAGACTTGATACATGCATCTTTGTGGTGCCAATAAAAAAAGAAGGGGGGGACTCTTGTCTCTACAGTGCAAGCTGCTAAATTCAAACTAAAGCCAAACATAAATTAAATCTGAATTTCAAAAAACTTGGCATAAGAAAGGAATAGCCATTAAAATAAAATGGGGAATTGGACAAAATTCCAAACATGGTGACAATTTGTTTGTTGTTGGGGTACATTGTAAATAAAACATAATCAAATGGAAGAGTTTAATGTTTGTATTTCGGGACATTTCGGTCTCTTATTATAATAATGATATCATTTTTACTGCTCGTTTCTCAAGTCAAGTTTGAAATAAAAAAAGATAAAAAATCAAGACACATCAATAATAAATATATATAAGTGAAGAAAATAAATTGTTGAATGTTGCTCTTGCCGTGTCACAGATAAATAAAAACAAAACAAAACGGTTGTGACACATGAAAAAAATAAGGGTGACAGTTTGCAATGCAAGACACAAAAAAAATAACAATACTTATAATAAAAACCCATTACAAGTGCAACATCAGTCATGACAGCTTTTGGAAAACAAAAGAAAAGCTCTCGTATTTGACCAATCGGTTCACTTACTACAGCATCAAACCAGGAATACAAAAATAATCAATAAAACAACAATAACTCAAAAGCAGGGCAAGAGTGTGTTTGTGGAAGCGGGAAGAAAGCAACAGCACACAATTTATAACCCATATTGGGCCAATGAGTCATAAAGTCACCAAAATGTCTGATCAATCCGCAACAATAAATCGTAACAATACTATTAGAGTTAAGTTTTAAGTGTCGGCTACAATCAAGCGGACATCAGTTACAGCTCGAGACCAACATCCAGTGAAACCTCCTAAGTTGAATCGGTGTTGTGATTGCTGGGTGACCTTAAAGTTGTTCCAAATGGAAAACATTTTTCCTCTTGTAGGAAATAATGTCAAATAAAATATCCACTCATTAACTGTACAGGTAATGCATTAAATAACAGTTTAACATCCTTAATGGTCATAAGTCGTAAAAACAAGTTAACCGCTGTACAATAAAACTAAAGCAAAAATACTCATACCATAAAACTTCATTTGTGTACGTCATTGATAATAATTATTACTGTAACTGTTATAAGTTCAATTTCTGGATTTTGGGTTATTACCATGCACACATCTTCAACTTCGGAGGTTCCACGGTGCATTTATGATCTATTTGTTCAATTTGGTGTCATTTTGCCCTGAATAGTATCCATAAACTCATAATAAAATAATCTTAAAACAATAAATCATCTGAACCGTGAAATAACAATAATCATATAAAAAAAAAAAAAAATTATAATAATCATCACCATCAATACAGACTTTTGGTAGACACGCATACAGCTAGGTGAAAATAAGAAAATAAAAGGGATCTTGAAGTGGGATTGAGAGCTTGACGCGAGAGCTTGTCAAAAATAATACAACATTCTTGCCCCCCCAAAAAAATAACAATAATTAATGTGCATCTCCAACTCCTAAACAATAACGGAAGAACCAAAACGACGACAATTACAACTCTGACAATGGCGTGCACTTGCGAGACTTGGCGGCAGGGGGAGGAACCTTTTTCCATTGATGTAGTGAATAAACAAATTTTTTACATATTATCAGGTTGAAATTACAAGTCCTGTTGCTATTTTTTTTACAATTGCGTGAAAGGCCTGCCAGAAAATATACTTGCATGATCCCCTTCTAAATGTTTAAATTTGCCCACATTTTTTTTTCCTGGGACAGTGTGGAACGGATTAATGGCAACTCCATTCATTTCGATGACAAAGGAGGATTTGAGCGAGTGTTTCAATTACCAATGTGGTGACGGGATGAATCAAATTGTCACATTCCGACATGCAACTTGTGTATTATTTATGGAAGTGTATGCAAGTTGTTTGTGAGCAAACTTAAGATTTCATCAAGGGATCGAATCCATATCTCCCCCACTGTATATAGCCGGTCTGTAGGTTCCCCACCCCTGTTTTACAGCATTGAGCCAACTCCACAGAAAGCGAGCGAGGAAAAAAAATAAAAATAAAAAAATCCCTACCCACCCTGATACAATCCTTAAATGTGTAGTCTGCTCATTAAAAACTTGCTGTGTGTCGCACTCGAAGGGAGGGAGGGAGGGAGTCTCTTTAAAATGTACCGCTCGTAGCAAGCCGACATAGTTTAGCATGACTGCATAGTGACGATGATATTTGGTTTACTTACAGATGGGATTTAAAACACATAAATACAGGGACAGAGAGAGAGAGGGAGGGAGGGAGGAAAGAGAGTGAGAGAGAGAAAGAGAGAGACAGCTGCTGGACGCCAAGGCACAGCTCAGGTAGGCGCTAGCAGCTAGCTTCACCGTTTATATACAAAGCCGGCGAGCTAATATACACATCAAGCCAGGGTGGGATCACTTTAAATATTTGGTGTCTCTACAACAGAGTTGGAGGAGCTTTCCTAGCTTTTCCAAAGTTCTCCAGGAGTCCTACTAAATCACATGGGTCCGTACTGGGCCCACTCCTGTTCTACAATCCAAGTAGCACATAGAGCATGTGTCGGTACACACATCAGCTTATAAACAAAACTAAATTAGACAGTGGGAGACTGGGGGGAGAGACACACACGCATCCGGTCATTCCTGACTGGATGCCGAGCACCGGAATGATTCTTTTTTTTTTTGTTTGTACGTGTCAGGTCTGTGGACGTAAACCGTGGCTTTAAAGTCAAGTGGATATTCTGCAGAGTAGACAAAGGGCCGAGCCGAACGACACCGCTGGATCACATGGTGTCATTGTATGGATGCGAGCCAGGAGGTAGCCTTTTGCTTCACTCCACTTTTCCCGTACATCCTAAACTTGTCGACTCGAGTCGTTCTGCTCGACCCCCCCTCGTCGTGTGATACTGTATAATGTGCCAGTCTCCCTCTGTACAGTAAAACAGAGCACATAAAAGGGGCAAGGGGGGAGGGGGGGCTGCTACATCACAGCACCCCCCTATAGCCACTCAAACACACAATTATATTATTTTTATATGTATATAAATAGATATATATGTATAATAGCTGAGAGCAATTCATAACAACAAGTGTTACACTGACAATGTTGGGTTGTGGACACATTTGGTGTGCAGTTGTCAAGCTGGCGGTGGATGGACATGACCTAAAGCATCTGGACAGACAGACAGCCACCCCCTTAATCCGCCTATGGTGTAATGACTTGCATTAGTTGTGTGATGTGAAGTGTCACGGATTTAGTACTTTACTCTCACTTGCTTTTCGCTTTCCTCAAAACGTGCTCTTCTAATCGGTATTTGGTAAAAAAAAAACAACGTGCGGTCTTTTGCATTGGAGTTTACGTATTTGGCAAAAACAGTATTTTGTCCTTTGGGGAAAAAGAAGTGACGGCAGCGTCTAAAGCAATTAACACGATTAAAAAAAAAAATAATGAAAAAAAAAAATAGTAGCAGCAGTAAATAAATACGTTTCAATGGAACAATACAAATCAACTAGCTCGCTGGCTAAAAAAAAAAAAAAAGTTGGCGTAACGCCATGAAAGCTTTGTACAATGGCGGATGTCTTCTCGTCAGTCCCTCTTTCTTTTAAGCACATACTTCAGTTCCTTTTGTCTTTGTCTCAAACTCTACTTGAACTTTTCTCAACAACTTTACCTCTCCTTCCATTTCCGGTCATCTCATCTCTCGCTGGCTTTCGAACACTTAACCGTTTCCACTCATAACTTCTGCGTCTCTCTGTGATTTGCTTTGGTGCCTAGTCAGTCAAGTCTTCGCTATACTAATTCAACGAGCCTTAATTGTGGAAAAACATTCACGTTTGATGCTAAATAATTCTCACGAGAATTTAGTAGGATATCACACTTAGTTTATGGACAAAAAAAAATAAGTAAATAATCAACCGATTTGGGGGTTAGAGCAAAATATGCTTCTAAAAAAAACCAACCAAATTGTGGTTAAAATATTACTAATTAATTATAATTAATTAATTGTAAGGCTTTGAATCTACACGCTTGAATGATAAAATTAATGCTCTCTGTATGCCAACACGTTTTAGCTATAATTGGGCTACAATTATTTTTATTTTGAAGACATTTACAACAAAATAGTGATTAAACTATGGTGTGGTAATAATTAAAAAAATAAAATTAGCTGTATTTTAGTGTTTTCATATCCACAAAAAAAGTGACAAATTATCTAATTATATATTATTATACTAATGCAAATATTGTTATCGCACCCGAAGGTGTCTTGAGTCTCTCGGCCTCCACCTCTCAACCGCAATCACCTTTGGTCTGGAAAACACTAAACAGCAGAGGCAGACAGAGAGGACGAGGTAGATAAGCAAAGTGGAGTCGGCAAGATGGTGACGACACCTATCCACCTCCTTTTCTATTTCTTTGTACAAGTCCAACATCTGCGTCTCCTCACGGAAAAAGCGATAGCCACCAGTATGACTTTTTAAACCTACCAGTTTCCTTCCATCTCCTCTCCATTCAGCTAAACTCATTAAAGACCAACAATTAAAAAAGGTTAGAACATGACACTAATTTCTTTTCCCAGAGTTTTCGCTTCCAAATGTGTCGCCGATACAAAGATTCGAGCTCGTTCATGCGAAAACTGATCGGTTGGTATTAGAAATGATGATCTGTGTTAGTGTGTCAAGTAGATTTGATTTCAGTAGTTCAACTGAAAAAAAAAAAAATCAAGATTGAGTAATTAAACACCAAATCAAGTACCAAATCAGTTCATTCCAATATTAAGAAATATTCAATTGTTTGCAAAATTCAAATGTTTTTCCATCAACTGTACAGTAGGATGTAATCATCCAAATTGCGTATAAAAACAATAAAAATCTTACATACTTCTGTGTATAGTGAATCTATACACGAGTATAAGTCTTTTTTTTTTAATTGAACTAGTGAAATAAATGCAGTTTCCTCCAGTGTTCAAATTTATTGCGACCGCTCGTGACCGTGTTTATATGCGGATACTGTACAAGCGACAGTAGCTCGGATGACACCCGCTGCTAAGCGCCAACTAAAAAAGTGACAACACATTTATGAGTGCGATGATAACAATGGTAGCTGCGCACAAATGAAGCTAACTAACTACAGCGCGCACCTCCCTCCCATGTCTGCCTGTCCAGATTGAACATGCAATCCAATCCATCCCCCCCCCCCCAAAAATAAAATCTGCCGCCGTCGTCGTTTTGCTCGTTGAGGGCTTCTCCGGTGAACAGAGTCTAAGGCTAGGCTTAGCGTCTTGAGGCTGAGGCTAGACTACATTGGAGAGGACAGCTGAGATAACAGCGGGGGGCGAAGGGGGTCTGCGGGGCTACCTGCTAAAGAGCGAGCAGTGGAGCTGGTGCTGATGGCTGTAACACTGACTGCTGCGTGGAGACTCGGTGCGATCCATCACCGTCTGGAACCAACCTGCCACGTCCACCTCCAGCACCTCGTAACGTCGGATGAAGCTGTGCTCCTGCGAAGAGGTCGAAAGATTGATTTCGGCCGTTATGTCACTTGCTGTCGCCAAAATGTAGATTGTTCGAGTCTTACCAGCAACTGGTGGTATTTTGGCCGTTTTCTGTGATCCTTAGTGAGGCTGTGGAAAAGCAACAAGAATTCCTGTCAATATTTTGTATGAACTTTAGGAGTGTTTATTTTGCCTTTGCGCAGCTCACCAATCTTTGACGAAGGACTGGAAGTCGAGAGAGAATCCCATGCTGAGAGGCAGCAGAGGGGGGTCTTCCTGCAGCACTTTGGTCAAGACCTCAAAGTCTGTCTTGCAGTTCTTGTAAGGAAACTGCCCGGTTGCCAACTCCACCTAGTGCACACCAGTTGGTATCGATAGTCAGCGAGTCATTTCACAAATCAGGTGACTTTCATTTTTCTAAAGTTCCATCTGTGACAAGCTGTTTACACATTTAACTCAGTTGTCAAAAAAGAAAGGTTACAGCAAATCTAGATAAAAGTGCGACTTAAGGAATTTTGTTCTGACCAGAGAGATGCCAAGGCTCCACACGTCCGCTCGGATATCGTAGTCGGGTTTGGTGGGATCGGGAGGGTCTATTCTCTCGGGCTGCAAGGATAAATATAAATATTAAACAAAGTGTCTGAACAAACTTTCTGCTAGATAGTTTGATTAAGTTAACACATTTCTTTATTTTTTAAAAGGTGATTTGTGACCACTTACCGCCATGTACGCAGCGCAGCCAGCGCTGCGGGTCTTTGCCTTCGAGTCGACGAGGCGTCCGCTGATGCCAAAGTCGCAGAGTTTGATCTGACCTTTTGCGTCCAGGAGAATGTTGGAGGGTTTAACGTCACGGTGGATGACGCCATGTTTCTCTTTCAAATACAGCAAGGCTTTCACTATCTGGAGCACAAACACAAAGGGATGATGAAATCACAAAATGAAGGCAGTAATGTAATTTCTTGCAGCTAATCAGATAAAAAAGTGATTTTGCATTATTAAACAGGCAGCGATTTTTGCCAGTTACTGGAGTCACTTAAGTAATTGTTGCTCAACTGAGATGGCTCGCTTACCGCAACAGTCATCTTTCCTAAGATTTGTTCTGGGATGGGGCCTTGGATTCTCTTCTTGAGCTTCTCAGCACACGTTCCCATCAGCTCCATGGCAATAAATACATCGGTCTGGAAGGACAAGCCCGTATGAAATTGTATTCATGTCGTCGATGTTTTATTACTTTTGTATTTAGAGGACACCCACATTGGTAACTATGGCACCGTAGCACTGAATGATATAAGGGCAGTCGTGACTTTTCAGAACCACGTCCAGGTCCATCAGGATCCTCTTGTTCTCGTCCTTGTTTCCTGTTCGGCGCATTTGCTAAGGAGACACACATACACACATTGGATTTAATAATAGAAAGATGACAATTCAACAGAACGATCATAGTGTAGAAGAAAGGCAATTAATATTCCAAAAAGGCCAATTTAGAAATGTTATCTGTTGTTGAGGGATGTTCCATTGCTAAAAAATAAAAAGTCCAATTATGTTACCTTCATAAAACTGTGCACAAGTCAGACGGGAACTGCAAGTTGTAGGGAACAAAGGAGGCATTTGGGGGGGGCAGGTAGAAATACAGTGAGGTCTTACTTTAACTGCAATGACATGACCGGTCTTCTTGAATCGCACTTTGAAGACCTGCCCACAGGTCCCGCTGCCGATCTCCCCCTCATTGATCAAATCAGTCACCTCAGCTGGATACCTCTGGAGAATGACAGATGCAAACCAGCATTGAATTTAATGTATTGTTGAACCAAGATCAAGTCATCTCACCTGTCCATCAATTTTTAGATAACCCGTTTGTTTCATGATTTCT
Organism: Syngnathus leptorhynchus; assembly: GCF_054491065.1. NCBI lineage: Eukaryota > Metazoa > Chordata > Actinopteri > Syngnathiformes > Syngnathidae > Syngnathus > Syngnathus leptorhynchus. Next base: position 14,341,089 of record NC_141199.1, on the reverse strand, counting down.
TGCAATTTCTGGTCAATCTCTGCACTGTGGGGACAGAAACAAAAATACAATGTTAGCACATTAATGCAAGGGAAGAGTCGCAAGTGTCGATGCATCGTGGGATTATGCAAGTTGAGCCCGACCGATTAATAGGGAAATGTTAGCAGTTGCAAAAACAAAGTGGCAAAATAAAATCTTCCGATTTTTCCCTAATTGTTTTTGTTTTCTTATCAGCTTACACAATACAACATAATAAAGATAATGAGATTCAACTCACCCAGGAAAAACAAAAATCACTACACAAGCCCATTTCCCTCTCAGCTTATTAACTGCGTATCGGAATTTAATACTGCCAAATATAGAAAAAAAAATGTGTATCGGTTGGGCGCCAGTCAAGAGTGTACATTTTTGATCTCACATACTTCTCTAGACTTTTCTGTAGGCCATACTGTGGGGTGGGGAGGTTGAGCATGTGTCTGGGGCGACAAGGGTGGTGGTGCTGAGGTGAACTCTCTGAAGATGATGAACGGCTTCCTGCATCGTTGGCTAGAGGCAGCTGAAGGGCTGGTGCGGGAGAGAAATGATCACTAATAGTGAGTGCATTGCATGTCCAACAGCACTGAAAAACTTTTGGTTCACTGATAGCGATTCCAAGCTGCCATTGTGCTTCATTCCACAGGTGAGAATATAAATATTATACAGAAATACACCCTCTGTTGCGGGACCCAAGATCGCGGTCTCGCTCTTCAGTAGATTTTTATGGGGGAAAGTTAATAATTTTGTTCAATAACTCCTGTTTATGTTTGGTGTGATTTTACTGCCGACCAGTAGATGGCAGCACAGTTTGAGATGGTGTAAATTTGAAACAATAAGAATAAAACAGGAACTACTGTGTTTCAGTTTCAGCCCAGCCTGGTTTGCTGAAAAGATTAAATAAACATTTTGGCATTATCGCTGATGTATATTGAGAAATTATAAGTGAAACTTAGATTGGGAAAAAAATAGTTCACTATTTTTATATGATCCATTTATGCTTTTACTTGCGTTTCTGCCAATTCTAAAAATGCCATCTTTATGTCTGAGTTTTGCGGTTAGTTCAGGATCGCTTTATAGCTGTAATAGCAATTTTCTTTGGTAGCGATGGCTTCTTCCATGCCCAAGAAGCAGTGGGTGTTCATATCCTGGAGCCTGTTGAGGGAAAAACCGCTTAGTGAGGGGAGGGAAAAGGGGTTAGTAAAAGTGCATCTCCAATTTGGCTGGCTCCAATTTTGCTGGCATAGACTAGACAGGCCAGAAGAGAGAAGATGCAAACCAAGACACAAGGTTGCAGGTGCCGCCCCCTGCGGGTGAGGAGGAACATGGGAGCCATAGCGCAGCTGGAAGTTAGAGGACTTTCAGTTACAGGCAAACAAACACGAGAGAGGAAGACGAGTGTTCACCGCACTCCAGGGATGCGGAATTAGACACTGTGTCAAAACACAAACACTACACCCCCCCCCAAAAAAACAAAACAACAAAATGCGCCGTGCAGAAAAGCTGCATGCACTGTGCGATCCTCCGCCTCCAGCAAAATTTGAGGTTAATTGTCGGACAGCCGCATATCTCTCTCTCTCACTCACACACACACGCCAAACGCTGTCCTGCCACTCACTGACGCACAGACAAGAGGAGATGAGATGGAAAGAGGGTGTGATTTGAGGGGGAGGTGTCAATGGGCCAAGGGGGGGGGGGGGTGGATAGCGGAGATGATTTATGAATCATAGACTAAAAATATCTAGCAATTGAGTTGCCAAACCTAATAATCATTTATGGTGTCTGTCTAAAATTAAAAAATAGCACATTGCGCTCTCTGAAATCATCCTAATTTTGGGCCCAAATGCAACAAAGGTTAATTTTGGATTACCTTTGTGTAACCAGAACTTGAAAAATCTATAAAAATATATGACAAATTTTTGTCAAATGACTTTGTATTAATTGTATGTAGCTGTCCAAGAAAAGACAATTCAACACGTCTCTGAATACATGAACTTTTTACAACTGTGAATAAGGCATATCCTTTAACGATATATGCCTAAAAAAAAAGATAAATTCAATTACATCCCCTATAAGGATTTCTTTTTCCAAATTAGACAGAAAAAACACAAGTTGAAGGACCGCTGGAAAGCCTTTTCAGTGGCACCATGTAGTACCAAGAAGTCGAAAGAGAGCAAGCGAGACTGTACTCAGATGAGGTGATGAGGCAATGTGAAAAAGAATGAAAGGGAAACCGGAGTGGTCAGAAATGGCTGGCATGGCGTACAAGACGGGTGAGGTGGCAGGTTGTTGTGCGTGGCAGAGAGAGCGATGGATTGAATGATACCTGCACGTTGGGAAGGAGCTGGAGCAGGACTGAGCTGGATCACGATGACTAGATGGAGGAAAGAAAATACAACACACACACACGCACATTACTACACTGCAACTACTCACACACACATTCCCTCTCATACAACACGTGTTTTCACATAAGACAAATACAGCAGCAAATAAAGAACATTAAAACACTGCTTGTAATAATAAACAGAGTCCTACATCTTTGACTATTTGGCAAGGGGGTAAATTCCAAATATTTTAGAACAACTACATGGTAAGGCACAGAACATTTTCTTGTTTTCTTTAGATATGCAATCCCTTCAGAAACAAAGATACAATGGCAGACCATATGGAAGAAGACATTCACAAATACATTGTAAGAGGAAGGAAAATTGAGAAAACATGGTTTTATAGAGGAAAAAGAAGACTGAAGTATTATGTATTTATGACTCTACAATCAAATTACTATCTTAACTTGCTTGTGTATTCACCAAGAATTTTAAATCAGATTTACACAACAGACAAAACTCAATGAAAGATATGCTAAAGGTAAATTGTCTTTTATGGTATTACAGAGATGTAACTGGTTTATTTCGTGAGTTTAAAATCTGTTAGCCGCTGTCTCGTCAAGGATGAAAAATGGCAGTAAAATTGCATTTTGCGCCAGGGTTAATCACCACGAAACACCGGCGGTGTGGAAAAACACACCATAAACAGACTCAACTCCACGAAACAACAAAAAAAGACAACATTTGATGGTTTATGTCGGGCCTGCCGCTGACTATCGCTCAGTCTGCTAGCACGTTAGCTTAGCATGTTTGACAGCACAGTAGCTCAACACATTCTCGAGGTGACTATCGGCTAATTACTTCATGACAGCGACTCGGACTTTCACATATCAATTTACACACCCACTGGGACTCGTTTCCAACGTGAAACAAGCGCAAAAGCGTGAGACGACATTGCGTAGTACGTGCGTCGGTGTTTGTTTATGTAGCTAGCTGGTTAGCACGCAGTGGCTAACGGGGGAACATAACAGCGCCCCTCTCCTTCACTTCCACCCTCCGCCTCTTTCGAGCTTTTTCCTCCTCAACATAGTTATTCTGGCCCTTTTGTGGACAGCCCGGGCATCTCCTGTGGACACTCACTTGGTCGTGCGTGGGATCTATGCGGACTCATGTCAATCTTGAGGTCCATACTCCGCCGAGCCTCTTCGTTTTCCTGCTTTAGTTTCTCCTCGATCCGCGAAAGCCTCTGTTCCAGCGACGACATCTTGAAAAATTGAGCTTCCCATGAAGCAGAGCTCGATACTGCCCTCTATGGCAGATTCGAACAAGACTGTAAACATGCACCTGTTAGTAAAGGCTATGCAAAAAGACAGGTACCGATGGAGTTAGACGGGTCTTTGCAACAGGGGAATGTCTAATTTGTATTAGCATTAAGCTAGCAGGGCTTTTATTTGAGAAGGTTTTTAGCTTTGTTAAATACACATGTAATTCCATTATTACATCAAGGCACCAGTGTATATTTTTGAATGACAACCACACTGATATTTGTGGCATGTGCGGACCGCACTTGCTGTTTTATTGCAATTATCATACCCCGAACGGATCCGAATCGAAAAACAATGTATGTGCAGGGTATCGGCAATATTGCAATTGTCCAAAGTCCATTTGCACCAAACACAGCTGTAGAGTGGTCACATGTGAAAAATCCGTACAGCATAAATAAGAAGACGTCGGCGGCGGCGGCGTTGAGGTGAAGACAGTGGTCGTTTACCCTGTTTTCAACTTCCTGTCACATCTGAATGCGTCAATTCGTCGTCAGTGGATTCACACTTTTAACAGGTCATGTTTTCTTGAGTCTTAAAAAAAACTAAACAAAACAGTGAAACGTATGCACGCAACTCATTGCGTCATTCTTCCTGGTGCTCTTTACAAAGCCTTGACAACATAAAAACTGGTCCGCGTGTCTGGTAAGAGTACAAATGTAAGGCATCGGTAACAAGAGGCAACTGGGCGACTCCTACCTATTTCGTCCCGCCAATAATTTACCCCAATTTCCTTCAGCCTGAGCCTATAAAAGCCCACAGATGTGGAAAACCTAACTTCAGTGTTACCCACATTCATTCACAGTGTTTTAACGAAACAATCATACAGGAGGCCGAGCGGGCCGCAGAACGATATCCCCGCTTCACTAGCAGACGTCCGAGACGTAGTCGAAGTCTAGAAAGCTGTCCTGGTCCTTGCGCGTAAGAACGCGAGGCTCTCGCGGAGGCGTCAGGGCCGGCTGTTCTGTCGTAAACTCCTCGTCGAAGTTGCTGACGTCTTCTTTGTCACCGATGGACGGGATGAAGGGAGGAGGCACCTTCCTCTGCAACAGGGCCTCCCAGTCCATGTTCTGAAAATTAAAAGGGATGTAAAAAAAAGTCAATAAAAGCGACGTTTTTGTTTATCTGTCGTTTACATGTTTATCACACTTTCGGGTCTTTCATTAAATCTTAGAGCCTGTTTGTTAGTATCTAGAATTCGAGGTGAAATTCCTCACCCTGAAGAAAGGCTGCTTCTTCACTTCCTCCGCATCTTTCTCACCGGAGCCCAGTCGCCTTTCCGGGTTCCTCCTTAGCAGCTGTTCACAGATGCACAAAGTGAGTACGTGTGTCACTAGCGTGAGTTGGTTTGTCACATTTATGTGTCATTCTCACTCGTCTCATGATAGCGATGGCCTCGGTTGAGAGAAAGCGCGGGTAGCGGACTTCGTCGTTGACGATGCTGTCAAACACCTCTTCTTCATCGTCGCCTGGAAATGGCGACTACAAAAAAACACAATGAAGTGGAAATGAGCAGGGTCGTATCGTAACGACATCGATTTGAAATTGATGAACTCGCTCGGCCCTTTAATCACGACACGAAGACGTTTATTAATCTATTTGTGTGTACTTCTCACCTCTCCCACCAACATCTCATAGATGAGGACCCCCAGGCCCCACCAATCCACTGCCCTGGTGTAGGATGTGTCAGTCAGGACTTCGGGGGCCAAAAACTCTGGCGTCCCGCAAAAAGTGCTGGTGCGGTCCCCGTAACCCATGCCTACGTGAAAGAAAAATTGTCCCCCGAATGATCACATGACCCTCATCCAACATGGCTCCGCATCCAGTGGTAATCAATTTTTACCTTCTTTACACAGGCCAAAGTCGGCGATCTTCACATAGCCGTCTGTGTCCAGCAGCAGGTTATCCAGCTTTAAATCTCTATAACGGGACACGTGTGCTAAATATTAATTTTTATATTTTATTTTATTTTTTCTTCAAGTGTTCGACTCACCTGTACACAATCTTATGCTCATGCAAAAACTGCAGTCCAAGAACCACACAGGCAGCATAAAACCTGAAATTCAACACATGATACTTTCATGCACTTAAAAGGACAGCGGCGCCATGAGAAATATATTTTCCATTAAGAACATCCAGCAAATCGTTTTAGTTACATACACGGCTCGTGGCTCGGTAAAGACGTCGGTGTGGATGTGCATCATCAAGTCGCCTCCCGCTGTGTACTCCATGACAAAACACACATGTTCTGGAGTCTGGAAGCATGCAAAGAGGTTGACCAGGAAGGGATGTTGCGAAATGTTGACCGTCTCGAAGATGCGCTTCTCACACATCAGACTAAATCAGGAGTAGGGAGGAAAAAAAAAAAAAAAAAGGGGATCAAAGTCTGGCAGGACATTCCATTAATTGTCCGATACAATGAACTACTCAAACACACCTTTCGACCTCGTCACGTGTTATAATATCGCCTTTCTTCAAAGCTTTGATGGCAAACATGGTGCCCGTCTTTTTGTACTCGGCCAACAGCACCTGCAGACGGACGTGTACGTTATTTCATTGAAGCTACACTTGAGACTAAAGTCCGCTGGCATACCTTCCCGAAATGTCCTCGGCCCAACACGGCTATCAGTCTGAAGTCTTGGAGGGACAGAGGGCCTTTCTTCCGCTTACTGGAGACGCAATGGAAAGTTTGACCAGACACTTATGGCACGTGGCATATTGTATAACGCGTTCCGGCATGCAAATGCATACCTGCTGATAGACGGGATTCGGACAGGGTGCTCAGGAGTGAGGTCTGGGGGGGTAAAGGGCTCGATGATTGGCGGTCGGTCCTGCCGGGGAAGGCGAAAGGAATGAAGGCGGGGGGAGAAGACATGAGCGGACATAAAAAGACTGGGAAACACAATGTCGAGACGTACGACACACACTCTGAGGCAGTAACAACCCTCCTTATATGAGCCTTTGTAGTATTTGTGGGTATGTGCTAACAATTCAATTTCATATTGTGAAATAAGTAGTGGAGTCAGGCAAGAATGCCAAAAAAAAAAATCCTTAAAACAGAGACAATATTCACTGCAATTTTCCATACAAATAACTGTTGGTGCTAATTCTGTCCACTGGAGGTCGCACTGATGCGAATTAATAAACAGTAGAAATACTCATCAAAGTCACTGAATATGGCAAAATGACAAACGCACTCACAGCTCCCTCTTGCCCCCCCCCTCTGTCTGTCTGTCTGTCTGTCTCACCGGTGTGTGCACTTCCGCATCTCGCTTGTAGTCGCCTCTTATCGGCGAGTCGTTATCCAGACTTAGCTTCTCCACGGAGATCTCCCTGAAAGCGCCCGACGAGACAGCGGCGAGAGCGACAACGGGGCACGGCGGCAGCAGAGGACGCACAAATGAACAGAGAGAAGACAAACAAGAGGAAGGTTAGACGTGGGGGTGGAGGCTTCCAACAAAAAGGGGGGAAAAAAGGTTGGAGGGTCGCTGATGGGTCCATGTAGATAGACGAGTGGCGGCCACATGTGCGACTCACCCGGAATTGAGCGCCAGGTTGTGTGCGCTGGGACTGTAGGTTCCCGAGTTGTTGGCGGTGGGAATGGCGTTTCGGAGAAGCCTCACCCACGTTCCGATGTCCACGTTCATTTGGCGAGCTCGAAGGAATGCCTTGCCTGGAATTATAAACAAACACAATGTTGGAAACACAATGTGATTAAATACACAGTGCAAGTGCGAGTTCCAAAGGGACGTTCTGATCTCTTTCATAAAAAAATAAATAAAAGTATTACTTTATTATAATCATAATACAATTTGCAGTGGACCTCTTTAAATGATGCAAGTGTACCTAATGAAGTGTCCACTGAGTGAGTGGCACATAAAGGTGTCAGTGCCTCTAATAAATACTGGAAATAAAAATTTTTAACCACTAGAGGTTGCTATTAGCTAAATTAAATTGACTAATGACTGATGAGGGGCCTAGCCGTCTTCAAATCTAAGCACCCTAATCCATCTCGTATTAAAATTCGACAAAAGATGTTCTCACCTTGCTGCTTGGAGAAGATCTTTTTCTGTCTTTGTAGGCGAGGGACTCTCTCAATAACCGGATTGAAGAATGTCACCTGGAAATCAAGCAAAATGATGAAAATTGCTTCGTGTAACTTGGTTCTGTTCCAAAGGCTTAAAGCTCTACCTCAGCTAACAGCAGACCCTGAGGCTCCAGCTCCATCTGAACTGTGTGCTTCTGGTTGTCTAGAAACTCTTCCAGCTTCAGGTACTTCACAGCGCACAGTGAGCGGTAGTCTTTCCAGTACACCGCAATCTCCATCTCCCTCGACTACAACATGCACGTCGACAACATAAGCAGCACGATAACATCCGTAGATTGTATCTTAGTTTTGTCTATGTTATCAAATTAAATACAGTTTTGCAAAACTGGCTGTCATTCATACTTATATTTTGTTAAGTTGGCATTAATTAAAAAAAAAAAAAGAAGTGACTGACCCTCTCCAGCTCCACAGTGAAGGTCTGGTTCCACGCCTGCTCCCCGACAGTCTTCCAAGCTGTCTGACCCACCACTGTGTTATCCAGCTTGAGCACGGCGCTCACCTCGGCTGCACAAACAAATCCAGAATACTTCGTATAAAAACGTAACATTCCTACACCTGACGCTGACAGGACCCAAGCATTCGCACATTTAACAAAGTCAGCTTTTTTTTTTTTTTTTTATGATTTGGTGTTGAGGTTTTGCGTAACCTCGGATGCGGCCCAATGTAAGGATTTCCTGTCTCACGATCAGAGAGCGGAAATGAAAAATTGCCCGGCTGCAACATCTGACAAGCCTCGCATTGACTATGATGTCATCCTTACACGAGAGCTCCTCTGTCTTGCTCGGCGTCTTCCCGCTGACTGAACCACTCCGGCCGTAGAGTGTCTTGTTGCCCCTCATGAAGGAGCGCGTATCCCCGGGGCTGTAACAAGGTAACATGACAGCGGTCCCCTTGTTACGCCCTGGTACCAACTCCAGCAACCCCACGCAGCCCAGCAGCTGCACCTGCAAGGTACCTGAACATACGGTGGAACCAGTTTTAAAATAAGCTCTCGCCTCAGGTAGGACCTCTTTCCGGTCTCATACCAGTGAGAGGTGAGGGCTTGTTGAGGGTGCTGTACTGGTTGTGTACGTAGGGGGCGCCATGGCGAGAACTGAAGGCCGGTGAGGAGGACAGCACCATCTCCTCTTTGATCACGTTGGCCTTGGGGTGGTCCTCAGGAAGCTCGGCCAGACGGTGGTCCAGAGAATCCCTTAGCAGGTCCAGGCGCTGAGAGGCTTCGCTCAGTCGAGATTGGGCCTGTGCACGGAGGAGATACAGCTTCAAGTTTTGCGGATGTTCACACATATTCGGGAAATGATCTTTGTCCTCAGTTACCTAAGCTTACCTCCGAAATGGCTTTCTTGTCCTGAACCTTGCTGGCCCCCAGAAGCCTAAGCACGTTTTTGGCTCCCTCAGCAACAGCATGTTCAACCCTATAGTGATGCCTCAGCTCCTCAATGCGCAGCTCCACCCCACACATGTCGTGGTTACCTGTCAAATGACATCACGTTACAATCTATCGTCACTACGCAGTCTTTGGTCATCCTGGACGACGACATCTGAGCGGCCTCACTTAGACGTGGTCTCTCAAGAGGGGGGCAATGTGCTCCCATGGAGCAGATAAGGCACAAGGGGGGAGGAGGAGGAGGTGGAAGATGATCAAATGCACAAAGAGCAGATAAGCACAGCCTTTGGCCAGCTGTTGAACGTGGTGGGTAAAAATACTAAAATGTCTATGATTTGTGAGTTGTTTAAAATTTAGTATGAGGGATAAGCTCGAGGAATTGAAGGGGGGGTTAATATGAGCGGTGGGAGTGGAGGTGGATTATGGGTGCTTGTATCTCCTAATAAGGTGTTGTGCCTTGAGAGCACGGACTCTGCGAGATGACCTCTTCAGGGGGTGTGGCGCCTGGAGACCGTCTGTGTACACGAGACCCACAACCTACTCCCCTGTGAGTGCGCGCGCTTCAAATGAACCAGAATAACTCGAGGCCGTCAATGTGGGAGCACAGCACGGAAGCAAAAAAAAAAATTAAAAATGGGAGCGCTGACGACATCAGTAGCTGAAGGCTCGTGATTCTGGATCACTACATTGTATCAAGCGAGAAAATCTGTTTGGTTTAAGAGATATGAATAGAAAATATTCAGATTTTCTGTGCCATGGAAAAGGAGAATGTGATAAATTGCATCGAGCAATAATCTAGTGAAATAACGAAATTATTTGAACGCTACGCTGACTTGTTAGAAGGCAAAAAGTTTTTCTGGATTCCCTTCCTGACACGTCTGTAGGGGGAGCACCGGAGCAAAAAAAAGTATGTGATGACTAAGCATAAAGATCAATATGGACAAAATTATTGGGTCATAAACTGCAATCTTAATATTTGGTGGCCATGGCTCAGTCATCCGGTAAGTGGAGGGTCAACTGTTTGATTCCCGCTCTGCCCGAGTGTCCTTGAGCAAGACAGTGTGAATGTCTGAGCGGAAGCTAACTTGCAAATACATACCTTGCCCGTCGTCGTTGTTGTGCTCGGTGGCCTGCACGGCTTTGCGGATTTGCATGCGGATGATGTCGATTTTGGTTTTACTGTCCTGCAGCATTTGCTGGGCCGTTTGCAGCATTTTCTTATCCTGATGGCACAAGCAGAAAGAGGCAAACATTGGAAGACGTCGACATTAGATTGAAATAACGATTCCAGATTGCGAGAGTGGCGTTCGTATTCGTTTGTGACTTGGTAAAGTACCTTGGTGGAGCCATTGGCGTAGATTGGGATCATGTTCTCAACTCCTTGCTTGACCTTGAGCTCAATGTTGAGCTGTCTCTCCAGGGCAGCGATGCGCTCCTTGTGGGCTGATGTTCTGCTCTTCGTCCCAGGGGACTGAGGGCATTCATCTGGAGCAAGAGAAAGGTTGGAGTTAAACCAAGATTGACACAACATGCAGAGAATTGATACGGCCAATCTACCTTTATTCTCATCTCCTCCTTTCACCACAATGTGAGCATCCAGTTCTTGGAGCTGGGCGTGAAGGTTATCTAGCTTGCGATTGGAGCACCTGAGCTGGGTTTCCACCTGAAGAAATCAACCGAGAGTTTAGAGAGCTTCGGTTGTGACTTCACAATTCTCTTGAAAGAAATGTCGGGCTTTACAGGGCGGGAATCTGTCTCGCTATCTGGACTACAACCATTTATCATTCCAGTGGTGGTAATTAACATATTTCCTCAGTGTGTGTCCCTCAAATAGACTCGGTCTCACAAATAGAATGTGAGTCATTCTCTAAATGTGTTTGCTGCTTGCACCGCTGATTTGTGAATGAATTTTCATAGTGACAACTTTTAGGCTCAAACGGACCTGCTGAGCGTTCCTCTTGTCCGTGGTGGCTCGGCGCAGGTTCTCCGCTCCTTCTTTAATCTTCAACTCCTTGCGGATTTCCCGACGAATCCTCTCACGCTGCTCATCCAGGAACTGCTGCACACTTGAGTCGGAGAAATCAGAGTTCTGGTCCAGACCAAGTTGCTCTAGTAGCGACAGCCCGTCCGGGTCACTCTGGAGGGAAGAAGAGTGGAGACGTCATTGAGGAAGCGATCATAAAATATAACAACACGTCGAGGGCTTCCAGTTTGGAAAGGAAAGGTGTTGATGGCGGGTTTGCCGGAAGAGGGAGAAAAGAAAACGCGGGCAGGACTGAGCGATGTCTAATGGGAGGAAGGAGATAGGAAGGGACAGATGGGGGATTTTTGAGTAACAACAGATAACAACTCAGTCTGTGTTTTAAAATCATACCAAAGATTAAATTTTACTCCTGGGCTCACCGAAAAGTGTATTTGAACTGTTGTGGAAAAAAAAAAATCCCCCCCCTGATAAGGACTGAGTAACATGAAAAATATTTTTGCTGACCAGTTAGCCAAAGACAGCAAGGCTAGCTCCGACCGTACCAACAGGTACTTGGAGTTGCGTCGATAACCACTATCGGACACGGTAAAATGTCCGTGTCGATAAAAGAAAAAAAAAAGATTGTTGCGTTTGTTCAAGTATGACCGCATTGGCCTTGTGAAAAATATCACAAAGCGGTGAAGACGTTCCAACTGAACCCAAACACTTCATCAGGAACACCCCGAGCGTTAATCACAGCCGGTCCTAGCGCCACTTGCCTTTACGGGAACACACAAAGCAAACAAACAAGCCGACAAAACGTCACCTCCGAGCTGTCCTCATCCTCATCGTCGCCATGCCAACACATAGTTTGCTCAGGTTTGATGATCCGAAAACCAAGAGGAACACGACACCTTCCTTCGATGCCCTCCTGAGCCCAAATGTGGACAATATGCGGCTGCTTTGGAGGTGGGGGAAACCCGATAAAAAGAGATAAAGAGAGGGAGAGTTAAGTGAGAGGGGAGGGGTCACGGCTCCTGAAGAGGATATCCGTCCCGAGTTCCAACACCAAGCGACTCAGGCCTTTCCTGTTTCCTCTGCAAACTTCACCGCCGTTGTCAGCAGAGCGAGAGAGAGAAAGAAAAGGGCGACAGACGCTCCATACATCAACATTTCCGTCCTGTTCAAGGTTTCATAAATCATTGTGGGAAGCCATCGCGCTCAGGTCGTGTAAAGTCAACGCTCGAGTTTGAAATCAGCGCATATCGGCATCCTTTTTTATTTTTTCTTGAGGGTGGAAATGAGGGAAGGATGTGTTTCTAAGTATTGGATCAAAGCCAGAGCGTAAAGTTGGGAGGAGGAAACAGTAGAAAACAATATTCAAAGAGAAAGTTCACTCCATAGTTTTGGCATGTCAAATTAAAAATTGTTAATCGTTAAAAAAAAAAAGATGGAAGGGAAAGCAACTTCCAGAAATGGAATAACAAGAGATTAATTGACCAAACATATAAACAACCGGGTGTAAATTTAAAAACTCACACAGCAAATGGAAGAAGAGATGTCAACTCTTTTACCCTCAGGTTGGCGACCCGCCGTTACCTCACCACAACAGTGACATCTCACGGCACAAATGACTCAGCTGATTTAATTCGACAGCGCGAGCAGCACGAAGTCGGACCAAAATGTGAAGTTATAAGTGTGTGAAATGGTATGTCACGATGAGGCCTGTTCCTTATGAGTGACGAAAAACATTCACTCAAGACTAAAAAGATGCTTCAGTTTTTTTTGTTTTGTTTTTTATTCTAGTGCCACGTAAGACATTTCGAAGCAATCTGTGGGGGATAAACAAACCTGCACAGAATGTCAAGTTGAATGACTGCAAGGCATAGATGCATCGAGAGAGTTTGAGTCCACCCAAAATAGATGAAACGAGGAGGACATGGGAATGGATGATCATTTGACTACATTTCCCGAAAAAAAACAACCCACAAACAAATAGTCGGTTGGGTGTCGGAAGGAGAATTTTTGCGGCCGTCGGGAAAGCTGCAGTTTGTCCAGCTAGACGAGCACAACCGTAGCGAGAGAGGCGGCGGGTGTCTGACTGAGTCAAACAAAGGGAGAGCATGACGGGGACAGGAAGAGAGGGAGGAGAGATGGATGAGGCCCCGCCGAGAGGGTCACGGGGTAGAAGCACACACCAGACAAATAAGCACCAAGGGAGGAAGAGATAGAAACGGGTGTCTAGAACTGAAACCAATCACTGGTCCGGTCTTGCAGATGCTAACGTAATAGCATGTTTTTTTTTTTGCTTCCCTTATAGTTTTAAGCTAGGCAACTTGGCTACAAAATGGCAAACTTGTCTTTGTGGACATAGTCACGGGGTGTGGCTCGTGACTGGATTATTTTTACAAAACATTGGTTTTGACTGTGCTGTAGATAGAAAACACTTTGTTGCTTTTTTTTTGGGGGGGGGAGTAGTCTTGTGACATTTGGCGTAGCGTGTCGTGAATCCGTGCAGGGTACAATGAAAACTCAAGTCAGTCGTGCATTGCTGAAGACTGCCTAGCCTCTCATTGATAATAGGTGACAGAAATGCTTTATGAGGTGAACTGATTGACAGCTGAGGACTGATTGACAGCTGTCAATCATACGCCAGCGAGTACATTAGCCCCAAGGAGCTATTTTATTGATAAGGATGACAAAAGTCCTGAAATTCTGTTTTCAGCGAGTCCAGATCGGAATGTACACACATCGGCCTCGGTGTGGAATGTTTTGCTCAACCAAGGTTCTATTTTCGTGAGGGCTTTGGCAAATTCTTACCTTGGATTTATGCGAAGGACACTGTGTGATTGCGGATTTCTGCTCCTCGCGTATCAGGGAGATTTAAACTGATAGGACGCTAAACTCGGCAGGATACGGCGGTAGATAGCGTTAGTCACAATTGGACGACTAATGAGCAGATACGGACGAGAGAAAAAATGATGACTAGGAAATTCTTTTTTTTTTTTTTTTGGTAATGTTACAAGAGGACATTGACTGTTGATTGTTACGACAGGTCTCGACTATCTGCCCAGAGACGAGCTGCACGGTGAGAGGCGGCATTATTAACTTAGAGCTGGAAACGGGTCAGCACAACTGATGAGCCTGTAGTAGCACTGATATGATGTCAGATCATCTTTGCGTCATTCCCCCCTGTGGAAAGGGGACTGGAGTCGCCGCGAGAGACTTCTACCTTGAGCCCAAACGATTGTCGTTGTGTGCAAACAGTGACTGATCGTTTTGGCATGTTTGTGTAACATCACACCGGGGAAACCTCTGCGAGCATTCCTGAGACTTCTGACTAGTGATGCTAGGTAAACTGTTTTCTTTCGAGCAAACTATTCCCTAGCTCCGGCAGAACAGAAACGGCGGGAAGCACAGGGGCGAAGAAGAGGACAAAAGAGCAGCCTGCAAACTGAACAACGTGGACAACCTGGGAGAAAAGACAGGTGGTGGTAGAAAAGATAGAGGGGGAAGGAGAGAAGCAGGAAAGGGGGGTGTCCGCAGCGCCAGAGGTCGCTGACTGATAAAAGGCCCCGTGAGAGGCCGCTGGCAGTAGTGACAAACATCAGAAAGGCGGGGAGAGGACCAAATAGGCCTCAGGAAAAGATGACAGCAATGTCAGGTTTCCCAGCAGGCTGCTATTACGCCGCGCAATGTTTCACGCCTAGCGTCCTTTCCATACGATTCTCCATCGCACATCACAATCGTAGTATTGTTCTAAAATGAACTTGTGGCCTCGGCCTGCAGACATGTTGCGGCCCGACAAGGAGTCACGTTTGACATGCTGGCGGTCCGCGTGACGGCCGGCGGTGTGAGTGATAAGGATGAGACCAGAGGAGCCGCTCAAGCACGGAAGATGAGATATTGGAAAATGAAACATAATCCCAATCTCGATTCTCAACACATGACATAAAACAAACAAAAGTGTAGAGGCGGCCGTTTTGCCACTTGATGTCAACTGAAAATGACATCACAGTCGCCATCTCCAATCACGACTCGGCTTCGGATATCTGGTCCATACTCGATTTGTTATCGTCACTGAAGTCAACACTGAATCATTCAGAAATGATCTGGGACCTTCTGGAATCAGTGAATAATTTGACACATCCTATTTTTCATTTTTTATGTGTATTCTTTTTTGTTAAAGTAATAAATAACGTTTTTTTTATTCTTGATTTCAATATTAAAATATCCAAGCCGTACTAAATATTTAGTGACAGTCCACCGATAAAGACATTGCTCACATTGAGTGTAGCCCGAGTTATGTAACGATTTAACAAAACCTCCTTGGCAAGCGTTTTCACTCGGGCTCGTTTCTCTTGCCAAACCGGTCATGCGTGTGTGTCATATCCAGTTAATAAAACTGTGTGACTCTTCTTCTTTTTGCCAAATACAATTCATCACTCGCACATAATCGGAACCTGCTCATATTGCTAAATTCTGTAACTCTAACAGAGCTGATCAAAACTGAACCCGAGGTGGGTAAGACGATCCTCGAGGGATTCAAAACATGCATGTGTTTGTCATTGTGGTTTTGTTTTAGGTGTGTCAACAGCTATAAAGACCAGTGGAGCAGGCCTGTGTAGCGCATAGGTGTGTTTTACAACACGTACCACGTTGAGGGCACCAAATAACGCCATGTCACCAACAGGTGTCAAAAAAACGACAGCAAAAACATCACGGGTGAAGGGTTATAATTTGATGGGATCTCCTCAAGGTTATGTAAATCATTTAGGGTTGATTGAATACCGTCCGCTTAGCGGAAGCGACGATTTAATTTGATAGAAAGGGGGGAAAAAGCATTTTTAGTCTATTACCTAAAAGCCAGATATTGGTGGACAGCAAACACTCTGTTAATTGTCCCATGACAGGGAATACAATAGGATGAGAAATAAACTGCCAAAAATGAAACCAAAGAACATTTTTACAAAATCATGATTATTTTTTGGGTATGTCTTTCTGCAGTACATGTGGGAAAGAGAATGCTTTGTGTTCTAGCTACAAACAATGACAGTAAAAGGAGCCAATGACTGTAAACAAACAACGAGGCACTAGCGATGTAGCAACTTTTAGGACATCTTGTAGCACATTTGCTACGACTGTGCTACACTAGTGCGTAGAAACAAATGATTTCATTTTAGCAAAACACTACATCTTTTTGCTCTTTGTGTCTTCTGTTATGGCTCAAGTGACTATTTTTGTGTAACAGAGGCTGTCATTTCATACTTGGGATCAGAAACAATGCAATTATTTCAATCTGTCATTCCAAAGTCTTTACTCGTGTGTGTGTCCTCAATGTAACTTGATCCGCTCACACACTGTTGAGACGAGGGAATGTTTGTAGGGGACTTTTCCTTCGCCCAATTATACAAGTCACACACAAACATTCACAACTCACTATTTAAATATAGATTCAGAGAAATTGGAAGACAGAGAGATACTTTTTACTATATGTCAAAGGTTACTTAAGCAATAACAATGATGAATTTTCAGCTATTTGAGTTTGATACGACCAACAAGCATTTTTCTTCTAATTATCCCCCAGCAGACGACGGCTCTTGAGGTTCAACTCAAATGGGAAAACAAAAGCGTTGGCTTTAGCGGGAGGGAAGGCAACAGCTGTACTTTGGAGAGATGGGAGGAGAATGAGTCAAGGAAAACAGGGTGGGGGTACGGTAACGCAAGAGTAACATTGTACAAAACTCAAAACGAGCCATCTGCACTCCAGTTCGGTCGAGATTATTATTGGGAAAAGACAAACTAAATACAAAATGGCTGAATATTGATTGCGTATCTTTCAAACTTTTTGTTTTGTTTTTGCAGCTGTACAAATGCGTTTGACTACTTTCAAGATAATTTTGATGGGCTCGGCATTGTCGCGTGACGAGGCTAGTTTTTACCAAGATACACGTGCGCTCACGGCAGCTGAGCTTTTGTGTTTGTCGAGTCAGCTCTGGGTAAGCGTGCCTCGCTTATCCTGTTAAGGCGGCCCATTGTTTTGTGCAAAAACTTTTTAACAGCAGTCCCTCTTTTGGAGGGAGGGGGGGGTCAATGGTATAAGCAAGAGGATGAACGAGTTACTAAATCAAGAGAGTCACTGTTTCTATTCCAGCATCCTGGCAAAAAAAAAAAAGAGTCAACGTTTTAACAGCCCAACAGCAACGGCACTGCGATCGAGGCATGTGGCCCTGGGCAGGGAAGGTCAAGGGTCAAGGTACGTCAAGGGGGGGGGGGGGCTGCTGGTGTTGACATGTCAAGCCTGGCCCTGCATGAGAATGTATGAACACTAAATGAAAGCCTTGCGCAGCTATAGGGGCACATTTTCACCTGGATGGATGCCTTTAGGAGAGCACTAAAAAAAAATAAGAGTGGATGAATGAGGTACTTCCATCAGATTAGTATCGCCTCACACAATAGGGAGCATTTTGGAAAGATTAGACCTTCTTCAGCATCAGGCAGAAAAGAGCTGTTTGTCAATCTGTTTTCTTGGCATCCATTAAATAGTTCAACTGAGAATATACAGTCTTCTGGCACTTTCTCACTGTTGGAATAGGATTGACCAAGACTTTAAAGGTCACTCAGGGTCTTTGAAAAGATTATGAGATGTTTTCATCGGGTGGGCAAAGGGAATGTAAATACCAACCAGGATGCGCAAACCTCGTTTAACGAGATCTTAAAGTCAAACACAGTGAGTGTAAGTCTTGATGCGCCATCGGGTTTGGTTGGTCCACTGGTGAGGGTGTGGTCGCCAACTGCCTCAGTCAAAGGATGTGGGGAAATGAACTGGCAGTGAACTGAATGCGAACTAGGTTGTGGCTGTCAGACAATAGCTGCTATTGTACTGCCATGGCGGCAAAGCGCTGTCGGCATCGGCATAATGCCCTTTAGACCCTCTGCCCTCGGGGGGGGCTGAGGCCATGTGAGCCTCGGAGGACGACCGCATCAAAATAATACTCTACGTGTGCGTTCCTTCGACTCATTTGCATTCATCTCGAAAGGGAAATGTATGAAGGAGAATTTGATCCGTCGTCAGGTGCTGAAGCTTTGCTGAGGATTGCGCATGCATGTCTGCCAGCAGGGCAGTGACGTCAGAGGCAAAACACGACTGTGTGCATATCTGTCTACTTATGTCATGGCATGGCCTTGTAAGGAGTACTCCAGTGCATTCCCTAGAGGACTCTATATCTGTGAACACAGACCACGTGAAAACATTACGCGAGAGACAAAATGACCGCACATCCATCAATGTGATGTACTCGCCTCACCTTGTATATTTTATGAGCAAGTCTGACATGACGGGGTGCTTCGACTAGAGGGTGTTTAATAGTGCTTTCCTGTGGGGCAAACAAATAACACGTCTGGGGAAGAGTGGAGATTTTGTTGTTTTTTTGGGGGGGGAAGGGAGGTACGATTATTGTGTATTTTCAGGGAATTATTTTCTTCAGGCAACTGATGAGTTAAACTGGCCATACAATTAATGTAGTTGCTATGCTATGCTATTTATTCAAGCTTACAAATGCATTTTCGTCTTAAGAGGGATTCAAAACCCTACAAAACGATCCGTGAACACAAGTTGGGTGGTTTCAAGTATAATAGAATATAGGAAGAAAGAAATATTTACTGATATTTACAAAGCATACTTTGCTCTGGCATGTTATCTTCCTGGAAGTATGACCAAAAAAAAAAGAAAAAAAGAAAAGAGGAACTTGTCTTCCATTTGAGTCCTGTAATGGTTTTAAATAAATTACCTTGGTCTTATACTGGTTAGAAGCCTGAATGGCGAGACATATGTATCCATTAGGCACATTTTCCAACACCGGTTGTTTTTCGTAGACCATGCAAATGCAATGGAACAACTCCATCCATGCCGGAACTCTTCTGCCTGACCCAGAAACACTACGGTGTCAAAGCAAAGCGTTAGGACCGCTCAAGTGGAAAAGTCACCCAATGTGAAGCTTTTAAAAGCAGCCTGATAATAGTCAAGCACGTCAGCAGTATAATTAAAATCAGACCGTCTCATTTTTACTACAACTCATGTGATCCGGATGCAAATAAAAACAAAGAAAGCCTTCATTAGCTCCTTGAACAGCTCCGCAACCCAAGTTGCAAACGAATCTCTCGACAAGTTGTGAAATGATACAACCCGGATTTAGTTTCATACTACAGGATCTGTCTATTCTTTGGTCATCAGTACTCAAGTTTAATCCTGTCTCAGTAGCCCTAAATTGTCTAGGTCCTACTACTAGAATTATGCAACATTGTTATTTCACCCCGAAAAGAATGACATACAACTTCCCCTCATTGCATCAACTTGCTGAAAAAAACAGATGAACTTGTTGCACAGTCCGCTGTGTGACATTTTTAGCTATGCTTAATTACTTGTTGCAACCCCACGTCAACACATCCATTTCTAAAACGTCATTGAGGAATGAAGGAAGATAATTCCACATTCTAAATCTTCCTGCTAGAGGATTTGCTATAAATGTCAAGAGGACTTTTTGTTTTTAGTCAAAACAGTAAAGTATGTATATAATTTACACTCAACACTATGTGGGCTCTGCGTCCAGGTCACAAACACAGAGGTGTCCTACAGTAAATTATTAATAAGAAACAAACTATCCATTTCCATGACAGACAGACAATTGCAATAGTGAACTATTATTTTCAGAAAACACAAAAAGCTTAATCAAATACTGAATATATCATTTAGTCGTATAATAGCAACATTTCATTGCAGGGGTAGAATTGATTGATGTGTTTAGCAGAGGTGGCTGGCATTACGAGATGTTTAAGGCAAAAATATATATTTTTTGTCAAAATATGAAGGTGAAAATATATACTTGAGTAAACAGCACATAACCTGGAGGAATTTAAGCAGGGCAATTCAAAGCTAGCGTTGGTCAACTTACTTGGACTGAGTCGTTGGCCATCGCGGTGCCTGTCGCCGTGTCGCTGCCGGACAACCTGTGCTCATGTAGGGCTTATCCTCCCCACGCCTCGCCAGTCAGCTTCGAGACAATGGCACAACAATGATGGATGTTGTCTCAACTTTGTCCTAACAGCCTGTTGACAAAAAGGCGGTCAAGAGGTAATCCTCGCCTGGGTGTGGACCCACCCTGTCGGTTGTTTTGCCGAGCTCCTCTACTCACGTAGTTTTTTTAAAATATATATATATAGTTATACAAACATATATACAGTTTAAAACGTGGTCGCTGCCTTTCCGTCTCACAGTAATTCATCCAATCCGAACAGGGGGGGGGGGGACATCCACAATGGCAGCATACAACAATGAACCCCACGAAAAAAATTTCAAAGCAGCCTACACGGCGGCGTTTCCGTTTCGCGCTGCCGCAAAAAAAAAAAAAAAGTCACATCCACGGCTACTTGTGAGTGAAAAACAGCGACAGAAACTGGAGCTTATTCTTCCTCGAAAGCTCGCTCACCGGTGACATCCGTGAAGCCTCACACACACGCTTCGCTCGCTGCCTCGCTCGTTTACCTCGCTCTCCTCTCTGGATCACGTGACACTCAGGACGCCGCCTGTCAGAACGTGCGTGCGCGCGCCCGCGAACACCCGCCGCGTTTTAAAACAAGAACAGGCGGGTCATGAACACGCAAGGCGCTTGCATCACGACGAAATACACGCTTAGAACGGCAGGCAGTGTTTCTTTCACTTGAACAACTATAACTCAAGGTGTTGTGCGGCCGCGCGCGATCCCGACACGGGCCATTCATCAAGGCGCGCGCAGCGGGAGCGCGGCCGGATGCGTCACGTGACCGGCGGGCTGCGTGGTTGTCAAGGCAACCGTTTATCAGTCATCTTTTGGGGTATAGGATAAAAAACATAATTTTATTATGCCTAAATGCATTGCTTCATTGCACGCAGTGCTTCTACCTAGATGATATAGTACTTTTTTCAAGCAAATTGTTATTTTATTTTTAATATTGTCATAACTTGACAATTATGGTTATTAGGCAAACGGATGATCCTACTGGGAATTTACCTTCAGTAACTGGTACAATAATATAATTATATAAATGAAAGCGCAACGTTTCATGTATATTTTTTTTAAATTTAGGATTTCATTAGATTCTCACTTTCACCTTAGTCGAAAGTTTTCAGTCGCTAATTGCAGCAAGAATCACAGTCTTCGTATAGAAATAGCACCAGGAGCATCTAAGGTAATTTTATTTTTGTTGTACGAGCATGAACATAAAAAAAACGTTACGCATCTAATTGCTAATTATGGGATTCGTTTTTCCAATTTTGGTCTCTTCTTCTGGCGGTAGCTTCGGCTATCACTGACCGCCATTAGTGGTTAGCTTAGCTATTACTATTAGCATCGCGAGCTGCTTCGTTACTCGTTCCTTCCTTTAATAATATTATTTTTCAATCAGACGATTTGTAAAAGCGTGACGACTATGTCAACGACCATCACAGATTCCGAAGCTAAAGAGGAGGAAACTCTGCCAGGAAAGTCGGAGCAAATACGGCAGGAGGTCGGCGGTGAGTGGGCGATCACCTCGGTTCGGTTGTCAGTTGTCATACAGGGCAATCAGTATTTATCAAGTTTCCCACTCTTTCTTTTCTCTTCACACTTTCTGTTAGTATTGTACACAATGCACATAAAATGATGGAAACGAATATATACCAGCAAAAACTTTTTGTGATTTTAATTAGTGTAAATGTGTGAAAGTTAGGAGTATTGTTATGACTCATAACACAACGTTCATCATCCAGTTATCCAGTTATTACTTAACAATCCCACTAGTATCTTTTCAAACAAACTTTTCAATTCAAACCCATTTTTGTGACACCCCGATCGTTCTCGGTCTTGCAGTGATCTTAAAGCAGGTACATGTAGGTATAAAACTAATATGTACAGGAGTGAACAAATAAGCTACAGTGACATACATGGTAATACAATCTTCTTTTTAGAGGCTCTTGCATCCCTTAGTGGCCATTCATTAACAAGCCCCTACATGCCAGAAAGGAGACTGAAATGGAACCTGAGGTCTATGAAGCCGCAGATCCAGGTTTCCATCAGCAAAACGGATCCAGCGCTCCACAGTGGTCATCCATCATCAAGTTCCTTCATTCCACAAAAGAGGATGAAACGGAACCCGGGGTCTATACCGCCGCAGAACCAGGTTTGCGCCATCAAAGCAGATAACCTGCACAACAAACCCGTCAAAGGGTAAGAGGTTTTGTTTGGATAGAAAATATACAAAACACAAAGAAAATACAATCCATCTGTGCTGTATACATTGTATTGCAGTGAGGCGAAAAAAGACAACGGACTTCAGGCTGCAGCTCTGAGGAGTTTCATTCACATATGTCAACCTTACTTTAACTTCCTGGAATCCACAGCCAGAACTTCGAGGTTGTCCACTGATACCAAGGTACGCACATAGACTAGATTCTAAGTTTGATGAAGGGGAGTTCCCTTCCTACGGCGAAATATGTACATATTGAATATACAGTTCTGCATGTGTGTTTTGTAGCATGCACAGCAGCTGTTGGAGTTCTCTCAGGAGATGTGTGATGTATTGGAAAATCTGGTGCTGACCTACGCCAGCCGCAAGCTTGTCACTTTGGATGAGACGGATCCTGACAAGTACACAGACAATTATTTTTCTCATTGGTCCACTTCACTCGTGTTTGACTGTAACGCTAAAGAGCCATTGCAACTCTTCTCTTGTCCCTCAGTCTGTCTCACTTCTGCATCGGCCACATAGAAATGGCTAAACTGAGCGTGACAGCGTTCCGCTACTGTCAGCCCATGCCATACCTGGCAAAAAATAACACCGGCCTGTTCAAGCACATGCGCTGGAACGTGGAGAGACTCGATGGAGCAAATGAACAAGCGACAAAGTAGTAAGTCTTATTTTCTTAGTCTTCCCTTACCCATCCACATTATTATTTGTTTTTTTAACATAAAATCTTTCCTAAATGTTTTCCCCCCCCCAGCTACTACCTGTGCTACGAGGATATTCCCGATATACACACAGATGGTGGCAAATTGGATTCCAAAGCGGGGCGGATGTGGTTTATTGGTCAGTGGGTTCAGGTGAAGCCTAACCCCGCCACAGAGAACATCTTTGACTGGTAAATTTGAAAGAATTTCTTTTTGTTATTATCACTAAACTTCAGTCATGTGTGCGCGGTGTTCTTTCTCCGAAAGACTTAAAGATTAAGTCAACTCCAGAATTTTCTTTCCAATAAGTTGTATGTGCTCCCACTTGTCTAAACACAGTATTCTGATTTGGTAGAATATGACTTAAGCAACAAAACGTACCTGTTTTGATCCATCTGAGTGGGCGGCCATTTTGCCACTTGCTTTGACATCACATTTGACAGCTCTCAGGTCACAACCAATCACCACTCAGCTTCAGAAAACCGGTGAGCCATGATTGGTTGTAACCTAAAACAGGCACCTGTGATGTCATTTTCAGTCGACACCAAGTGGCAAAATGGCTGCCTCCTGAGTTAGATACAAACAAGTGAATTGTGTCTGTTTAATTCATATTTCACAAGTAAAACAATCATCAGACCAGTATTGTTTGCTTCAGGGTGCTGTGTGACGTTCCGGAGGGCGCCTTTGAGAAGCTGCTGTCCGTAGGCAAACAAGAGCCGTCCAGCCGCACAGCCAATGACCAAATGCTGCAGCTGATCGAGTCTATGGAGAGCATGAACTTTCTGTTAGACTTGAGAATCAATCAAGAGACTTCAGGAGAATATCATTCTGGCGTAAACTGCAATAGTTTGGGACCAGGGGCATATGCAGAATATCAGTCATGTGAGGAAAACCAAAATAAGATCTCTCCATAAACAGAACTTGTTTTGTTAGACTGGACCCCGTTACAGTCACGAGTGCTCTGTCGTAGAATTGTTGACATTTTACATTGTTTGCAAAATTTATCCACAATATTTTGTCTAGAAATAATTAACATTATGCATGTTTGTAGTGCTCAGTGTTTGATATTTTGGTAATTGTGAAAATAGGAGTTTTGGACATTTTAAAATGTACCTTTGGTATTGTTGTTGTAAAAATTTTTTGTAGAGTTCTTATTAAAACGTCTACATGACACTTTGCTTTGGAATATTATTTGTAAACACAATTAAGCATTCCGCTCAGTGCACTTCACCTCAAACATTCCTTGTAGGTATTGTCGGTCATTCAGATTTCATAACAAAAGCATTACATCATAATCAGGATTAAAGTATATTGCTTCTTAAAAAGTAAGTGACCAAAAAAATTCAGCCTGTTAACTTCTAACCTGAATAAAAGGGGTTAGTTAAATAAGTCAATTTAAAACTAATATAAAGCCACTAACATTCACAGGGTTATGATTTTTGGGTAGCACGCACATTTGGGACTCTGAGTGGTGTCTATGATGTCATCTGTCTTTGATAATGTGTGACAAAGAATGAAAGAATTTATAATCCTCCTTCAATATAGACTGTTAAGTATCAAATAAGAATATCAGTTCCACAGAAGACCGCAAAGGTAATTTGAGAGACGCTACGGGTATGTAATGATAACGTATTTGTCGGGTATACAGTAGTGATTCGGTCAAAAATGTGTCAAGTTCTGCTGCCCATGAAATACTTTAAAAAAACGACTCCCAACACCAACCAGGCTCAAGGATCATTCCCTCAAACTGAACTTTTTGGTTAAAGCAGTCATATTGGCAAATATTGTGATTCATAATTTGGCTTTGTCCAATGTTTGTGTAACAGGTCCGATTCCCTTTTTTCAGAACTTCACAATTAGGTTCACAAAATCTTGTCATAAAATAAATTGTACATATCAGAGATGCTAATAAACCAGCCTGTATATATCCTGATCCAGATGAAGGCTCTGAGCAGATTACATTTGCATGGCAACACAGAATCTGAAATTTGAATTTGTAAATTAAAAAAAATCAATTGAATTACAGGAAACGGCAGCCGTGATACAAGCAAGTATGGCGAATAAATTCTTCTTGAATCTTGAAGTAATGTTTATCGAGACGCATATATTTGAATGCATTTTAATTTATAGACAATTTATAAAAGAAAATGTCACCAAATGACGTCGAAGCGAAGATGGTCAACATTTTGCCCAGACATTCATTGCAAGTGCGCCATAGGATCAGGCGGTCAACGGTGAGTGGGCGTCTGAGTTCCAAGACCACCTGCATGTCAGGATGTTTACATTTGTCACAAGAGACTGTTTCTCCAATGAATCTATCCTCTGTCAAAATGACTTGATTCCCCAGCAATCAGGACTCGAAGCTGCCGTGGTGAGAAGTTTCACGGACGCCTGCCAGCCATATTTTCATTTCCTGGAATGGGCAACCCGCATCATGCAGCTGCCCCCTGACATGGTACAAAACTTTAATATTTGTACTTCAGCAATGATGAAGACTCTACAGAGGTTTTGGAAAGTTAGAGCTACTTGTTGGTTATTGATTATTGCCAAGGTGTACTAGTAAAACAGTTTTTGAATTTACATTTAATAATAAAGATAATCATCAATGTGATGTCACAGGTTATGTTGATGATTTCTGACAATTGCCAATGATTTGACATGAGGTAGGAATAATATGATTCGGCCTCTCTTCTATAAAATTAGCATTTTATGTTTTCATAAATTCAACATTTCTCGCAAAATAAAATACAATTCATGGGTTATGTTTAGAATCGAGAGGCTGTTAAATTGTCCGTAGGTTTAAATGGTTACCTTGTGACATACTGAACATATAGCTAAACTACTCTTAACAACAATGCGGTTAAAAATAATCCCTAATTAGGTCCAAAAAAAGGACGACCCAACTTTTTGGGTTATTCATTAAACCCAAAATATTGACGAACCAACCAATCAACCCCCAAAACTTGGGTTGTTTTGTGACCTCACCCTCAAACAACAACAACAACAACAAAAAATAGTTTGTAGGTTGTTCATTTGATGAAACGTTTCAGGTTTGATCAAACGTTGGGTCAGTCCCTAGGTTATCTTTGAGCCTACTGTTTTCAGAGTCATTACTGGGAATAAGTAACGATACTAAATAATTATGCATTGATTCCAACTGTAGGTTCACTAACTTTACAAAAATATGAAAACCTTATGACCTGTGTGTGTGTGTGTGTGTTTGTGTGTGTAGTTTGTACAGCTAAGAGAATTCTCTGAACAGATGTGTGACATATTGGAACATCTGTTGCTAACCTTAGCAAGCAGCAATCTCATCACTTTGGACGAGTCCGAGCCTGACAAGTAAGCCTGTGAACACACAAACAAACACACAATTACATTTATGTATACCAACAAATACAATATTTGTGCTGCAGACAGAAATTCACCTTAATTGGTTGACCTGACTAATAAACATCATCATACAGATAAATGAGTGTCAACTTGATCTATTGTAGCTGCTTCTGCTTTCCCTCGTCCCCCCAGCATGTCTCACTTCTGCACGGGCCGCATCGTGCTGGAGCAATTGAGGCTGAGCGTAACGACGTTCCGCTACTGTGAGCCGACGCCGTACCTGGCCAGAGTCAACACCGGCCTCTTCAAACGCATGCGCTGGAATGTGAATCGACTCAATTGCTCAAAAGATGGCGAAAGCAAGCCTGAGACAGAGTAGTGAGTTTTTTCTCTTGGCTTACTTTTCAACTTGAATATTATAACAAAAAATATATATTCTGCTCAGCTACTACCTATGCTACGAGGAGAGTATTCCCAACTTGCACGCCGATGGTGACAACCCGGATTCCAAAGTGGTCCGGATGTGGTCCATCGGTCAGTGGATTCAGGTCCAGCCTGACCCCTGCACAGAGACCATCTTTGATTGGTAAAACATGACAATTAATTAATTATATTCAGTCATATACAATGTGTAATGACATTTTGCAATTTTAAAGTACTCACCTGTAATTGATAATATTTTGTTTTCCTCACGAAACATTGACAGTATTTTACAAATAAAATCATGACTATGTTAATTCTGCCATTGTGTGACAAGGCATGTATTTTGTTCAGGGTGCTGTGTGAAGTCCCCGAGGGCGCCTTTGAGAAGCTCCTCTTCATGGGCAGCCAAGAACCAACAAGCTGTACAGCTACAGAACACCTGCTGCAGCTACTTATGTCATCCATGAACTCAGCAGCACTTTTGTAAATATGCAATGATTTGAAACAGTGACTTTAATTCATTACAAGTAGATTTCAGGCTTTTTTTTTGCCAGGATGTTTTCTAATTAACATAGAAAATTTTGTTTATGTAGCAATTGGGCTTAAATGCTGAAATTGAATTTAAAATATGCTGAATTATTCTTGGACCGTTGAATGTGGACTGGGTTGCATCAGCCAATTCATGTGGATGAAAATATGTAAAATGCTCCTTTGGTAAATATTCAATGTCACGAGCAGGACTCAGACGTTGTGTAAGGGAAGAGTCAAATGCATTTTAAAAATATTGGTCACAAGAACAAACGGTTCAAATGATAAGTTTCAAGGTGGTCAGGGTGGTTTTTAAAACCACTTGAGTCACATTTTGTATCACTGTTAAAATAAAAACGACATTCTGGAATTCATGAATATATATTATATATAAAAAAACATTTATTTACATTAAACCTCACCTTGAAATAATTATACACAATCACAGATTTATGGCCTTGGGAAAAGAAGAAAAAACATTTAAAAATTACGAGACATTCGCCTTGATTCAGTCAATAAATTAAAAACACATGATGGGTTCCTCATTTAGCAATTGGGTGCAAATAAAATCCAGTGGGATAAACCTCGGAACCACAAAAAACAAAAAAAAAAAAAAAAAAACAACCAATTGACCTGCTTGGTTAACTTCAGACATACTTTTGGTAGCAATTCCAAATCCAGCTTTGTATTTTTTTTTGTTTTTTTTAAATCACATCAGATTTTTATAATCATTTGTCATCCTGTTAAAGAATTAAATTCAGCTACAAGTGTGATGACCCTTCCTGGAAAGAAAACATATCTACAAACTACAACGCATGGGAAAAATCCAAGATTTTATAGGTAAAATTAAAAAAACAACAACTAATGCGCCAAGAATAAAAGTCAAGAAGACATTTTAAAATAAATCCATGTCAAAATACAATGTATTTATAGGGACAAAAAAATATTGATTTCCTTCATTAGATTTAATTCACAAACACATAAGACACTTTTAGAAGAAAAACTACAAGGACTCTTCCCTTCATGAAAATGAGTGCAACAGCTCTGATATGAATCGAATCATAACGTAGCTCAAACTGAGTCAATTGCACCGACGAGTGACTTCTGCGACCGCATTAATTAATGAACCATTGGATGAAACCACAACTTCTTTCCTAGTGTGTTTTTTGTTTTAGTCAATGATTTTAGTGACTAGTACAGTAAGTCCACAAGTGGTGCGAGTAGTGGGCTATTTTCAAGTAAGACAGACATTCAAATAGTGCACTGAATTGGAAGTAAAACCACATGGACCTTCAAAAAAAAAAAAAAAAAAAGCTTTCATATGAACACATAAAAACATAAGTAAAGCATCAGTGCCTGACTGAAACGTTAACAAGGGGAAACTTTTACAAATAAAAAAAATGCTCTTAAGCTAGATGCAAAAAAACCCAACTGTAATTTAAGAGAGTCGTTTCCAGTGTATTTGTATACTCGTAACACCCAAAAAAAAAATATTATAATCCATTATATGTACATCTGTGGCTCAGACATTCAGCATAAAGGGATGTCCAGTATAAACTTCAAATTTGTTTACGTTCAGTAATCACGACATGAGCTACCCAATCACAACATCTCCTCGATGGATGTTCAGCCAAGACGAAGAAGGTACGCCAGAAGTCAAGTAAAGAAAGAGTGCGTGAGCAGTTCTCGCTAGCTCCAGTGATCTCCTACAAATTCCACACACAAAACTAAACAGCTGACCCCTATTTGAATATTAGTGATGGGTCTCCAGCTCCACTACTGTCCAATCTCCCTGAGGGGAGCTTCCGGTGGCCTCCGGGGAGAAGCTGCTCACAGAGGTGACTGTGGCCGAGGGAGGGCTGATGGGAGGTAGGAGGCTGGGCCACAAGCTGCTCTCCAGTGGGCTCAAGGTGCCACCCGCCCCTCCTGGAAGAAGCAGCAGAGAGGAACAGCCATCTCTGTTGAGTAGCAATGTCTGATTGATGAGCTGCTGCACCATGTCCACTTTGGCGCCCCAGTCCAGGTCCAAGGGGGCCGGGCGTTCAGGGGAGGAGGAGGAGTGGTCCTCATTGGGACCCCTCAATTCCGCCGACACGGTCCTTTTGCGATCGGGACGGCGGATTCCGTCCGGTTCTTCGTCGCTGCTCTCCAGAGCTTCGTAGATGGTACACAGGCCCGACGAGGGGGACAGGACCACGGTTCGGGCGGGAGGCGGCTGCTCCTCCAGTTCTTGCTGCCACTCCAGGATCTGCTGCCTTTGCTTCAATTCCGACTGTTGCTGCAGAAGTTGCAATTGCAGCTCCTGCCTCTGCGCCTGCTCTTCAGCGGACATTTTGCACTCGCCATTGACAAGGTTGACTTCCCCAGAGAGCATTTTGCCAACCTGGTCAGCCATTCTGTCATCCTCAACTTGTTCCCGCTCATTCCTCTTGATTTCCTCCTCCGCCTCGTCTTTCTTCTTCTTCTGTTCCTCCTCCTCTGTCCTCTTCCTCTCTTGCTCGACACCTTCCAGGGGTTTGCTCTGCTGCTCTCGTCGCTGCTGCATCTCCATCAGCTGCTTCTGGTGCTGCTCCAGCCGTCGCAGCTGGGGGCTGAGCACCTGCTGCCCGACCTTCCGGGGCGGCAGGTCGGCACAGGTCAGACGGGCCATCGCGCAGTGAGGGTCCCCCTGGTGGTGGCCTTGATATTGCGAGCTGAGGCCTGTGTGGGGAAAAGTAATTAATGTAAGCAGAATGAACCATTGACCCTTCAAAAAAAAAAAAAAAAAAAAATGCTGTGTCAGCCAACGCAACCAAACAAGCAAAATTGCTTCGGCTAAAATATACTTGCAATGTGGGCAGAAATAGTTCAGATTTCAAAATAAGATGGTGAGTAAAATTGTGAAAACAGTGCAGAAATTCTGGAACAAGAGCAAAAAAAATGTGCAAACCATTTTTTTTTTTCTCCCCCACTCATAAACACCCAGAAAACACAGGTGGGTGTGAATAACAACAAAAAGAAAAAGGCAGCCAAGTTCCTGTATATGCAACCAGCCGAGATCACCCGTGAATTCAAATGACATGCAGAAGCTCCTCATGCAGTCGTGTTCATAAAAAAAAAAAAGCGTCGCGACTTAATAATAGCTTGGCTTTAGACTGTCAACACAATAAAGCTGGGGAACCTTTTTAGGTTTTATTCAGTCCTCTTTGGTTCCCCACCCCTGCAATAGAGCAACCTAAGCAGGGAGCAACCATAAATGATTAAAAAAAATAAAAAATCTGTGTTGAACCCTGATTCCACACATCAAAGTCCTACAGCCAAGCTATTCAGCAAACCTGAAAAAACATGAGATGGAAATTAAAGTCAGTACGCACCAGTGACATGCTCAGTTGAAAACTTAGGGTGACTTAGAAGAGTGCAGATTTTTTTTTTAAGTAGTCAGTGGGCGGCAACACACCTAGAGTGACGAGGGGATGACTCCTCTTTGGGGGGGAGGGGAGGGCAAAGAGTTCAAACGTTTACCAAGGTCTGCTGTTGGATTCGTGGCATCCCGAGTCTGGTCGATATCTTCCTTAGGTGAACTTGGGCCGTATTGCAGCTGACTATGAGGCTTGGATTGGTGGAACTCAAGTTGAGCCAATACGGAATACCCCTTTTTAAACAAAACTATGCAATGAGTATGAAATCATTATAAAAAAAAAGGTATCTTTATTTTAAGTTTCATCGCTCAAAGACTGATAAACAAGGGTACAATAATATACTTCATGTTAAAGTGCAAGACAGACACGGAATGGGGTGTGGGGGTCGAAGGAAGAATTCCTACATTGACCCCAAAAAACAAAAGAAAAATACATAACACCAGTGCACCAATGAGTCATCAATAGCATTGGGATAAATAGGTCTCGGGATTGTTATCGATTTGATCCAATTCCATCTGAACAAAATCAATGGCGCCTTTTGAGGGCATTGATAAGCGCCAAACGGAAATTGCTATTGCACATACAGGAATGTCAGCCCACGTATGTTTCGTCAATAGGAAAGCTGTCGTCGTCCCTTTTTCGGATTCATCCCTAGACATTTGAAAGGACAGAACACAGAGACGGACAATTTACTGTACATTACCTGCCAAAGAGTTGTCAGTCTTTTCACAGATGGTCAAATAGTACGGAGGCTTGGCGTCTTCTGCCTTTTCTTGCGTGGTCTGCAAAGCGCTCACAGCCTGCGCTTCGGCCCTTTGCCCTTCTTCCGTACAACGGCACTCCACGTCGCGCCGGGCTTGCTGACAGAGCTCCTTGGATTCCTCGGGAAGCTCCTCCAGAGAGAAGATGCCCGGGCTCTTGACGCAGCCCTCGCCCGCCGAATGGGCGTTGGAGGCCGTGGTTGCCGAGTCGAAGCCGTAGGACGCCAGAGAGGTCGCGGAAGGCGGGGTGGCGTCGTCGGTCAAAGCCGTCGTTTCCGACTCCTCCACTTCTTCCACGGTGGAGAGGCAGCGTTGTCCGGGGGGCTGGACCTCAAAGGTTGTGTTCTCCTTGCTCACGGGCGCAGTTTCCAAAGACTCTTCCAGCAGAGCTTCGCCCTCCGTGTCGCTGGCTTCGTCCTCGGTCACGGAAGATGACGAAGGGTTGGAAGTGAGAGCGTTGACGACGCCTCTCAAAAGCTCGTCCGCTGGCGTGGACTGGGCCTTGACCTCCTGGTCACCGCTGGCCATATGGACACCCGCATCAGGTTGGGGAGAGGTGAGCGGGACTTCTTGAATTCGGGGACTCACTACGCCAAGTTCCTCTGGGGTTAGAGGAAATGAAGTCGGACGTGGCGCCGCAGTACACTGTTCCGTGCGCACCTTGGCCCCATCCTCAAGCTTGGAAGACAAAGAAACATCTTGGTTTTGAGGATCTGAGGTGATTTCGAGGCAAGCCTGAGCGGGGGATTGGGACGGAGTCTGGAAGTCTGCTTGCAGGGGGTCCACCAGTGGGCTCACTGGAGCGTCCACCAGCCTGAGTTGGGAGACCAGATCAGTGAGCTGCTCCACTTGAGAAGGTTGAGCTTGTTCTTCCCAGGGCTGAGCAAACGGGTCGGGTCGTTGCCACGGAGCACCCGGTGCAGACGGGAGCCGAGGAGGCGGAGAAAGCTGGACCAACCTGTTCAAGTTGTCCAGTCTGTCATCTTCGGCAAAGTCGTCCTCGTCGGCGTTCCCGTAGCTCTCCAGTCCGCTCTCTGTTACTGCCTCGCTGGCCATCTCCACGTCCTCGTCCTCTTCGTCATCATCGGCGGCGTTGTCGTGCCTGCGCCTCTGCAGCTCGTCCGTCTTTTCAGAGCCCACGTCCATGTCGCACACTCTGTCTTCATCGTCGTCATCGTCGTAATCTTCCTCCTCCTCGTAGTCATTAAAGGGGATATCGGGAACCTTTTGGAAGTCCGGCGAGCCGGCCGAAGCCCCTTCCATGTCCATGGCTCCTTTGAGGCTGCCCTCTCCGAGATCGTCCATGCTCTCGGTGCCCTCTAGGACGCCGGGGGCACTCAACTCAGACGCCCCCTGCTGGCTCCCGCTAAGCGAGTCCAACTCAGCCGGGAAGGCGCCGCCGGCCCTCCAAGCGGAGCCGCCGACCGGTCCGGCCGACCCGGGACGTGACTCCTCGGTGGGTTGTGAAGTCCCGCTCATTTCGGAAACTGAAACCAGCTGACTTGGCTCCCTTTCCTCTTCCTCTTCCTCATCATTGAGATTACTGGACGGAGCTACCCGAGTGATGGACTTTGCAGCTGTCTGCTCTGAGGACACGTTAGCAGACTGACTGGGTATCTCCGGAAGAGAGGCCACCTTGGCCGATGGAAGCTCAGCGGAGGTTGACTCCTGCTCTTGTTGAACCGAAGGAGCATCGTTCTCAATCTCCTGCTGCGGTGGAGGTATTTTCGATGAAGCTGGAGTGAGCGGGCTGCGTGGAGGAGAGGACGCCGCCGAATGGCTTTGAGCGCTCACTTGAGGTACCGCTTCTATTGGAGGATCCTGAGTGGAGGCTTGAGGCGGGACCACTTCTGGAAGAGTAGATGTTTCTTGGGGTACTTCTGCCACCGGGGTTGCCCTTGTTACCGTTGCAACAGCACCCCCTCGTGTCCGTACAGAGGGGTTGCATTTGGAAGTCATCTTCTTGACGCCGGCACTGAAAGGTAACACCGCTTGAATAGGTTTGCTCTCCTGCTTGGCCAGCGGTGTGCTGCCGTTTGTGGATTTGTTAGCTGGAGATGAATGCGGGGTTCTTCGCAGGGGTGCTCTGCTTGCCGCCGGAGGCTTGGGAGAAGCCCCACTGGGAGGCTTTGCAGGACCGGGTTGTTGCGTTTTACTATGAGCGGCCCATTTGGAGGTAGAAGGCTGCTTTCCGCCGGCTGTAGGTTTTGAAGGTTCGGGCTTTTTTGCCGCAGCCGATGGCGCTGCGGGCCTTTTTGCAACTGCAGCAGAAGGTGGCCGATGAACATCTGGTGTCAACACAGAAAACAGATGATTGAGATCTTGGTTCAGCAGACATTGAAATATTATTTTAAGATCTCCCATGTTACCTTTCCTCACTGTGGCAGCAGAGGAGGGTGGCTGCATTGCTGTGATCCTGCCAGTAGAGGGTAGCGTGGTGGCTCTGGACGCAGCAGCTCTGCTACTTGCGGTGCTGGGCGGCCTGGACGAAACATTGTTGCCCGCCCTAGATGCGGATGGCGCCGATCGTGATCCTGAAGTAGCAGCCGCTGCACTAGTGGGCGCTCTGTTGGCAACGCTGCTACCAGTCCCGGGCGCAGACGCCAATTGAGGAGCTGAGGTATGCCTGGTAAAAAAACAATTGCATAGAAAGAGGCTTTGTGAATTTGGTGTACAAGTAGAACAAAACAAATAGCACACATGTGGGTTTCTATAATGGCCATATCTGAATATTAAGCAATAAGGAATCAACAGTGTTTTGTGTGACCTGTTTCAGAAAAAAAAATGCACTGGATTTTTCATTTGTACATGCCCAACCCCTCCGTAGAGCTTTATGGAAATAGGTTAAGCAGTTTTTGCATAATCCTGCCAACTCTGGGAGAGGGGGAAAAAAAAAGCATGTTTGTGATGAGGGAGAAATTTTTGAATCATCTAAAATGTGATTTAAAAAAAAAAAAAAAAAAAAAAAAGGCCATTTATAAATTACTTTTTTTCCCCCTCAATATCAATTCATTTTAATGGTGGCACCAAAAACCCTTTAATAAATGTAGTTAAGATCCTTTTTTCTTCCAAACGTGCACACACACTATCCACTAATGGTGGATGGGGGTGGAAGGGGGCGGAGCTGCTCTGTAGCTGGTGTATTACATTTCCTGGCAGTCGGGTTGAAATCAATACAAAAATCACAGTCCAATAGAATTTTAATGACAACACACCAAGGTCCTTTTGAGGTGAAAGTTTAGCACGGGGACAACGAGATACGTCATGTAATTATCACCTGAATCAAAATACAGTGATCCCTCCTACTTCGCGGGGGTTACGTTCCAGACCCAACCGCGAAATGGGAATTTCCGCGAAATAGAAACTAGATTTTTTTGAGCTATTCTTGGAAGATATTCTATTTTTATCGCTGACATCAACCAGCTCGCTGCTAGGGGACTTTCATATCAATGGACTGTGCGCTCCGCATTCATGCCTTAGCGACGAGACTAACAGTGTATTGCTATGTCCAGATGAAGGCCACCGCCGGTGGAGAGTGTTATATCTTTACTATTTTCCAGGTTCTGATGTAGCAAGCATGGTTCGGACAACGACGTGATGGGTACTGCTTTATTCCTTTCATCACAGTCAGTTCACTGGCCGTACATCGCGACACTGAACGTCCCCGAAGCTCCCCCTCCCACATCCGGGGTTTTCCCACTACGGAACATGAGTTAGTCCAAAATATACAACAGCGAGAACGCCCTGAAGTCACATGTGACGATAAAGTATACTGTACTGACTCTTTAATTTATTCATTTCACTTTTAAACGTAAGCTATCATTATTAAAGGAAAATGAAGAAACTCAAGTGGCCGCGAAACCTCGTGAAATGATGAAATTTCTGCGATAAAATAATTCATTTCCGCATTTTTGAAAACCCGCGATATAGCGAAGCCGCGATAGTTGAAGCCGCGAAGTAGGAGGGATTACTGTAATCCAAGGGACATGCAAAGTGACTTTCAAGAAAATACCTCACCAATTCAAGACAAAACTTTTTTTTTTTTTTCCTTCTTTCCCTCATCCAACAAAATGAAGCGATTGTCTGCATACCTGCTGGTTTTTGGAATGGCACCGCTGTCAACTTTGGCAGCAACATACAAGTACCGTCTCTGGTTGGTGGATGCGGTTGCTCTACTTGGAGCCACTAGCCGGAGAAATCAAATACACAGTTGGCATACCATCTAAAACATCCAAAAAAAAAAAAAAAAAAATGCTCAAATGATGACGCCACTCACCGGAGCTTTTGGCTCGAGCTGTGTCAACACCGTCAGCGGCCGTGCTCCGATTGAGACTTCCGCCGAGGGTCGCGGGCCTGCTACCATTTGCCGTGGTCGCAGCGGCGCTCGACGTTGTCCGAGAGGCGTCGTTTCTCGTGGGCCTCCGTTGAGCCACTTTGCTCGGGGTCTTGACGGTGGGCACGACAGTTGCGACACTCACCGTTTTTTTGGGTACGGCCCCCGCCGCACATGACTTTGCAGTCGAGTTGGTGTGCTTGGACTGAGACTTGGATCTCAGGGAATCTTGCGTTTTGGCGGCAGCCTGCTTTTTGGAGGCATCGGCTTCCGGTTTGACTTGAGGGTCCGGTTCCCCGTTCGTCTTGGAAGCCTCTTGGGGCGAACCGTCGTTCTGGGTTTGTTCTGGCAGGGATGCGGCCTGCTCTATTCCGTGGTCCGGTGACACTGAGGACTGTTCGGCTTCCGTGGCTTCAACTTCAGGCTCTGTGGTATCCATGGTAACCCCATCCGGTTTCATCCCCCCCCAACGCTGAGGTTGCTGCTGTGTCTTGCTAAAGTTTCTGCAAAGAAAAAGAATTCATCTCAATGATCCACCCTTCGTACTGTTAAAAGGAAAGCCCATTTATGGTAAAGGGCCTTTGTGGAATTTAGGGACAGTCTGGAAAAACAGGAAGTGAATAAACAGAGATGCCAAGAAATCTCCTCACTCTACAATGAAATGATATTCCCCCTAAAAGCCGAACATTGTAAGGAATAATAAATATTGACGCTGATTGCTGAAAACAAAAACTTAATTACTTTTGAAACTGCTCCAACAGATTGTTTTGCTTTTTTGCTTACAACCACGCACGAGTGCTTGGAGGGAATTTGTGTCAAGAGAACAACCAGCAAAACCGCATTTGGCTGTCTCTTTTGTTTTGATAGTTCATTAGAGCAATATGTCGACATTTGTGGTAAGCGGTGCCAACAATTGTGTCAGACATTCTGGAGGACACAGCAAAAAGGGAAAAATGCTTCAGACAGTGTAGGCGGCAACTGTTTTTATGGATCTCACAGGTGGAAAAACTTATCCATGATACAAATCAGCTAAAAAGTCCTTTAAGGAGTTTTTAAGGTGTCAAACTCATTTGTCACGGGCCTCATCGTAATCATCCTTTCCTTCGATGGGTTATCATGACCGTCAACGTCATACCTGATAAGCAGTATAGGCTACACAACAAACCGATGAAGAACTACTTTTGAAATAAGAGAAAGTAAAAACGGTTCTAATATTTTGAAAAGATGAATGGTAAGAAAAATAACTAGCAATACTTCTATTTTGTGAAATAAAGACAGTCTGTAATTTCAATATACACGTGGCGTCGACGCACATTTCGCCGACGTGGGCCGGATAAAATGATGTCTCGGACCGTATCTGGCCCCCGGGCCTTGGGTTTGACACCTATGATATAGCCACAAAATTGACTGACCTTATTAATATTTACATCTGGTTGCTTCAATAAAAGTCAATAAATCTCTAGGTGGATTTTTTTCCCCCCTTGAGGCAGTTTAATGACATTGCGCTGCCCAGACATGTCAAGCAGTGCGTGACAAAATGGGTCACTTTTAATATGGTGTCTACTACAAGCTGAGAGGGATTTTGTAGCCTTACAGCGTAGCGGGGATTTTGGAATGCATTGTCCAGGCTGCAGAACAGGAGGGGGGGGGGTGTTTATACTTTTTATCTCTCCATTTCATCCACACCACTATCACAAAAAGAGCATGGCCGACCGATGATGTATTAGTTGCCATGCCGATTGTTTCCATGTGGTAAAGAATTTGTACTGAACTTGTCTAGACGCTGAAAGACTGCATGCGCTCCACAATGATTAACAGCAAAATGTGACAGTTGAGCTGGCAGGGCGTCAAGCGCAAACCGCACCCACTCGCATTCCAACATTAGCGATTTGCTCCAGCCTCCCGAGTGGCAGGTGTTGCTTTCGTGTGTCAATAAGAAGGTCGGAGAAGGATTTCCAGGTCAACGGGCATATCTAAAGAATGTGCTTGTTTGATGCCAAAATGTGATTTGCAAAGAGAATAAACAAATGACACGCAGCTGATAAATACCTGCAGAGCCAAACAGTCAGGTTTACATGGAGCCTTGGATAAATGAAGCTGGCTTAGCAATATTAAACATTAACAGAATGCTGTGTGATAAGAGGCCACACTGGCAGGCTGATCATTAACTTCCATCAGTGTGTCATGCAAGCCATACTATAATAACAATACTAGTCAAAATCATCAAACATGTCTCAGTTCCAAGAAGTAGGAAGACGTTTGTGCGTGTAACAACTTAGAATAAGTGCAAATTGAGCACATTCAGAATTTACTGGAATAACAAACAACTGTCAGGAGACACTGAGCACACGCATTCTGGAACATGCAGTTCCTTCAAGGGAATTTCAGGAAAAAAATGATTGAAAATGTCCTCGAGCCAGGAGTAACGGGATATTAATGGACTCACTTTTCTTTACAAACAAAAGTGTGCCCTGTGCAAGCAAAAAAAATAATTGATATTTAGTCCATGCTGCAGGCACCACAATATTTTGTTGTACTCGTGGCTAAAGAACACCAAAACAGTGAATAACTGGATTATTGTATCATGTGGACAGATGATCAATGGTTATATTTGCAATTTTTGATCATATTTACAAACAAAAAATATTATAAATGCTCAAAAGTAACAAAGCTCAAAAAGCAACTAAGGACCTCAAGATGGCCCTGGACAAAAAAAAAAACATGTCCCTGATACTAAGTGTTAAGAAAACTACTCAAACATTTATTGTGGCAGTAAACGATTGTTAGTTTCAGTTTCATGACAGCATATCAGTTTCTGTGTAATCATCATAAACTTTGTTTGGAAAAAAAAACTACGGTCGATTGAAACTAAAACAGCACCAAACCTTGCCGCCATGGGAAGACGAGGTGAGCGAGAAAACAAAAAGGCTTTGTCAGCATCTGCGTGCATTAGGCCAACATTAAGAAACTATAAGGGGGGGGTGGGCTCATTGTCTCTACACCATCAACACTAAGGCGTGGCAGTGGAAGGAAAGTGGGGGGGGTGCTTTTTTTTGACTGGATTAACTGGTGCAACTGGATGGAGAGGGCAGCTGGCGAAGCTTGTCAGTCGAATGCCCCGAGGATATAAAAAAAAGACGGATGAGACCGAAATCAATGCGGTTGATAATGCGCACAACCAAAGATTCAGACACTCTCGGCAAACAAGAGTACACACAAATAGTCAATATGAGGTTGGCGAGCCCGAGAGTCTGATCGGGTTACAGAAAAAGGTGAACCGAGGCCAATCTCTGCCCGACACACCCATGATACCGAGTGCCCAAATTTTGGAAAGCATTGCAAACTCCAGCGTTCCAAAAGAGACCACTAATTTGCTAACTTAGCCTTATCAATAATTATCTGGGCCAAGTCTTGCAGTCTGAGAGCCTTTTAAAAAAAAAAAAAAAAAAGTGCAGTGTCAGCACTCACCGCTTAAATCTAACGGGCAGGGAAGTGCTCGCTCCGAAAGAAGCGTTGACAATCTTAAATTCTCATTAGGACAAGCAAAGCGGGATGAAAAATGATAAACAGATGAAGCAGATCAGAGAATTGGAATATTCTCTCGCCAAAAGGAACGGGATGACTGTTCCTTATTATACTGCATTGTTCCAAACAGCCTGCAGGTGTTTCCTTTGTTTTGTGCTTCTTTTTTCTTTTTCCTCTCCAACCACAGCAGATAAATGGAAATTGCTCTATGTAGAGCAGATTCGGTTGCTAACGTTGCATTCGATTGTACATCGCGGCAAATTATGAACATCCCATTAGATAAATTAATACCTCTTTGATAAGGCATGGTTACATCATAGGGCTGAAGGAAATGACTCGGTAGAAAGACATTCAAAGTCTATTTTGAGAATTTTGCATTTGTGAAAAACCAACAGATTTGGGATTTTTCATGATTTTGGAGTGACCGCTACAATGGAACTGCTTCTATCCTTTGCAGATCTCCGTAAAGCCAAACTATGGCAATTCTACACACAAGTTGCATTTCATCTTGAGTGAAAAATTATGGTTTGGGGACTAATTTACTAATTGCCAAATACTGACGAGTCAAAAAGAAGATTTAGCCACGGTAAGCCATAGAGGAAACATTGGCATCGACAAGGCTTAAGTGACCCTCGTAATAGGACACACAAGTGTGGCCAAGCAATTGAAAATGGGCCAACTGTGTGTGTGTGTGTGGGGGGGGTGAAAGTCCTCCTGAGTCATTCACACATGGTTTCACATCCCCTGGCCAAGTAAACTCACACCTCTTGGTGAATCAGGCAGGACCAAAATACAAACATGATGTAGCCCAAGAAGCCACATGACTTGACTCAGATTCTGACAGCCGTCAAACGCTACTTGTGTTTTTTTTTTTTTAAGAGGGAGTTTGGTCATTTCGGGTTCCAATCAATTGATCTTCCAATAAGTGAAGAAGTGAGCTGCTCCATGTGGAAAGTACCTTGAGAATATTCCTGATCCGAGAATCGCATCCAGTCAAGTCTCCCTTGAGTGCTTTCACTTGGTGCACATTGTTTGGAGGGACGCATTTGTTTGGTCTAAATTGTTTGGCCTCAGGCGACATTTTAATAACACCATTTGTCGCTTAGTGGACCTGAAGGCCCTATTGAAGCCTTTAGAACGCAATTATTTAGGGGCACCGTTGTTACCTTCTGTTGTGGTTCTAATAACGCAAATGCTAAATCATGCAACAAACCATCAAACGCCACCTGCCAAACGAAAGGATAAGGAAGATGAACCAACTGCAAGAAAAGCCGCCCCATGGAGCACAGTGACAAGCTAGCGTGTCACATCATTACACCCCAGCCTTTAAAAGCGCCCCGACGAACCGTTTTACAAGCTCTCGGCAAGCCACAAACTCGAGCAGAAGCGGCTTAACTCGTAGCCATAGTGCTTATTTAAGCTTAATTGAAGAAAAGCAGGACAAGACGTAACCGACGTGGTTAATTGCGCTTACCTTTCGGGCCGGCGGCTCGTGAAGAAACACACAGTCGTTTCTTTGGGCGGGCAAGACCACACAATAAATGACGAAGGAGCGGTCAGTTTATCAGCCACGGCGTAACAATAGAGACGCCGTTGGTCCCTCCACGTTTAGGCGGCGGCAGGCTAGCCCAACCTCGCTCATAAAAGGATGCGGCCGGAGCGAGAGAAGGGGGGGGGGGGACGAGGGGGAGGAGCAGTTGTCTGAAAAGGGGAAGCGTGGTGGCCTGTACAAATTAAATCCCCCCCGCGGACCAATCAGCGAACGAAACCGGTGTTTATGCAAAGAAGCCATGACGTCAGGAGTATAGATATCGCGGGATTTCATGTGATGTAGCTTATCTTGTATCTACTTCCAAGGGGAATGTGATATTTTGAATATTTTTTGTAAATTTCAACCCCAAATCATAGATGCATAACAATAATTTAATATATAATAAAAAATATATAAAACAGTCAAAAAACAATTTTAATC
The DNA here is from genome assembly GCF_054491065.1 of Syngnathus leptorhynchus. Classification (NCBI taxonomy): domain Eukaryota; kingdom Metazoa; phylum Chordata; class Actinopteri; order Syngnathiformes; family Syngnathidae; genus Syngnathus; species Syngnathus leptorhynchus. Next base: position 14,299,737 of record NC_141199.1, on the reverse strand, counting down.
ATTTTGTCTATATTTCAAATCCTTTCAAACTTGCCTGTTTAAGAATCATCTCTAAAAATAGTACAAAGGGTTTTTTTTTGTTTTTTTTTTGCAAGGGTCCACTTCCCTATGGTACAAGGCCCACAAATGCTACTGCTGGGTGAATGACTTGTTGTGTGAATGCATTTCTTCAGCTAAGCTGCAGCTGCTGCCTGCACAATGGACATCAATGAATGGCCACGCACAAAGAGCGGTGCAACAACACACTGGGATAAAAAAAGAATAGAATGGTATAAGACTTAAGTTATATTGGAAAAACTCTTAGAGGTGGTTGGGCTTAAAGAATGCAGCCATTTGGAAAAGTGCGTGAACCTTTTAAGAGTCTGGCAGTTGTTTCATTATTCTCAACAATGGGCCACGTGACAGAACCAGTGGAAAACCCATAAACTCACATTTGTCCCCTCAAGATTTATAGTTGAAATGTTCCTCTTTGTCCGTGTGTGTAGAGAGAGACATACTCCGCTCCTTTGATAAAGCGCAAATTATGATTTGCAGGCCAGGCAGGAAGCGGGAAAGCATCTTCAGAGCAGTACATAATGCATGATTTTAAGTGGTGGGAAGAAAATGTTAATGCGCTACATTATCAATAAGCAGGAAATGACATCATCGTATTTGACGGCATAATGAAATTACACTCCTCCGAAGTGCAGCACTGAAAACATTAGACAACTGCATCATAGCAGACATTTGCAATGCAAACCTTTGACTGCTGCAAATGTCTCAATTGTCAGCTTTTAAAAGGTGACTCACTAGCGCTCTCTTTTGAAAGTTAAGAGGAGGTGGTACTGTAACTGGAGCCGATTGTGTATTGTGATGTCATATTCCAAATGAAACACTGAAGGAATTCTTAAAATTATACAATATTTCGGTTTGCATAAGTGGTTTGGATGGATGGATGGATGGATGGATGGATGGATGGATGGATGGATGGATGGATGGATGGATGGATGGATGGATGGATGGATGGATGGATGGATGGATGGATGGATGGATGGATGGATGGATGGATGGAATTCATATTTCTCACAACTTCAAAATATTGAACACGCATTTGATCCATGGCACTTTAATCAGCAACATGTGTACAAGACATCATGTTTCTAGTAGTTAACAATTTGTTGAATTGTGATACATTGTAGAATATTTGTACCGTATGTGTATAAAAAATGTGTCTGTGGTTAGGGCACGTATGGAAAATATCTTATATACAGATAATATAACAATATATTATATAGACTTGTATAATATATTATTTAAGGCAAAATTTCCAACAGGTTTCTCAGTGTTATACTTAAACAAGTCATTGGTTGTTTTAGTATATGATTGAATAAAAGTCAGGAAAACGGGAGTCCCCTTTGACAATTGTGCGTTTCATGCGATACAAAACATCATATAAAATAGCCGTAATGATGACCAGGGTAGACAAACAAAAAAAATATTACAAGAGAACCACATAGTAAATTGCTATACATAAGTTGTTGACCTGTTTGGCTGCTTCAAGTTGGGTTTTCTAAGAGCTCCAAAATTGTTTCTTGAAGAAATCTTGTGTCAAAATTAAGAACAGTTTCCTTCGTTTTGGTATAACGACCGAAAACCAAGTGCTGCATTAGACTGTGAATACATATTGCAAAATCTATGATATAGAAAAATGATGCTGGTGCAGCATAAGGGAAGTGCTACCTGAGATTCTCAACTAACAGAGTAGAAACTTATTTAAATAAAGAAATCATATTTGGGGCTTTGAAATTTTCATAATGCAGCTGCATCTCAAATCTATTTTACCAGTTCAATTTAAAAAAAAAGTTTAAAAACTCAAAATACATTATACAGAATTGTCAAACAAATCAGACAATCCTTTCAACATCAAAAATGTCTTGAGTATTTTGAGGTTTTTTTTTGTTTTGGTAAACTGTAAGCTAAAATTATCAAATGTTAGGGCTCTTCCACTCTGTGAATCCAACTAAAAAATATGAGTTTTACTATTGAATAAATCAGGGACATTTTCAGGTGAAATTTAGAATTTTGGAACTGGATTTATTAAGTGCAATTTTGATTTGGTTTTATTTGTTTGAGTATTTAAAAATTTTTTTTTTTTTTTTTTTAAGATACACGTGTTCTCTAAAGCTATTTTTTTTTCCAAAATAGTCTGCATTGCAGTTTTGCTTATTGAAAGTGTTTTGATAATTAAATGCTTCAAATAGTGAGTTACTCCTTTTTCCTTAATACAAATTTTAAAAGAATAGGGACAAAAAGTCTCAAACGAGGATTCTGGTTCCCCAAAATATAAGAACACTTAACGGGCATACCATGTCAAGTGGCCATCCCCTCCAAGGCTGCAGTCAAACTGGATCCGCCCCAAAGCTTTGTGCGTGTTGATGGGCCTGAGGCTGAAATCTGCTAAAAAAATAGCAGGTTTAAAAAAAATAAAAATAAATCAACAACACTGAGTTGGCCTGACATCGGGCCATGAAATACTACGTGTGCTTTCATCCTGCACAAAGCGGCTTGTTCCTGAAGAATTCACGACCAGTCCGTTCGTCATCGGAAATGCTAGTCCAACTGATTGAATTCTCCTTCTTCAGTCAAGTGCTGGAGAGGAAAAAAAAAAAGGGGGGGGGCTTGTCCTCAATTCACTAGCAGGACGTCCTCGTATGTTGTCATTCTGGCGGAAATACAACAGCATGGTTACTATTAACACACAAATGTTTTAATCATCAACAACAAGAAAAGCGTGCGCTTACCGGTCACAGCAGCAGAAAAAGGAGCACGGCGACGTTTCCATTCCCCTGAACTTGCCGGAGCTTGGCGCGTCGGTGCACTCGGCGATGAAGGCGTGCAAGTCTGTTATGTGGATGGGCTCCTGGGTTTGATGCTGTACCACAACATACAGGAAACAGTGACGTTTGCATTTCCACTTCAAGTTCCCGGAATGTTTACTTTTTTGCTAGCTCCTGATACAAAAAAAAAAAAAAAGGTCGCAATCCAATCTCACATTGTATGTCATTGAACACATAGGAGAGTCCTTTTCAAAAGTCCAATTCCTAGCATAATTCTATATCCAAAATCATTGTTGAATGATTCAAATGTCAGAGTATTCAGTTTGACTCAGGCTGGCTTTTCTGGTCTACCTTAATGGCCTCGTAGGCGCCGGTGATGAGCGCGATGAAAAGCGACAGCACCATGTAGATGAAGAGCGAGATGAAGGTGTACAGGTACACTTGGCTGAAGAGCCACACGAGCGTGCTGCTCTCCTGCATTCCCGAGAAGGTCACGAACATGTCGTCGCCGTTGATGAGGGAGAAGAGGCATTCGGACACCATGGACAGCGAACGAAACTGCGATACAAAGCGCGCTCTTATAAGACACTTGCAAACGTGACCTTACGACCCCTAAGGACAGCCCTTACGGCCGCCTTGTTTCCCCTATTAGTGAGGCTAATTAAAAGGTGCGGTACCTTCACATGATACGGTCCCAGCACGATCCAGCCACAGAAGCAGTAGCCTAAATATATGACGGCTACACAGCAGCAGAAGCGGATTACGTTGGGGAAGGCTGCTCGAAGAGTCACGATCAGGATCTGAACCATGACATCATAAAGTTTTTTTTTTTTTTACTCGGTGCAAATCGCGTGACAAAGCCAAGTAGCGGATGCGCAGCTTACGTTGTATTTCTGGAAGAAGGTGAGGTAGCGAATGACTCCCACCCACACCAGGAGGGTGGAGGTACCCAAGAGGATGCCGCATAGATCATAGGAAGACATATTCTGTCGAGTGAGAGGAGGGAAAAGATTAACTTTGTGACTTCCAACCTAACATTTGACATTTTTGCTCACCTTGGACTCAATGCCAATCTTGATGACGCTTCCGGTGATGGTGAGAATGTCGCTGACGATAAGGAGGATGTACCAGCCGTTGATGAACTCCAGACGGTCTGCCCAGCACACTTTGTGATTTAGGTTCTCCTTAAAGAACTGCACAAACTCCTGATAAACCACAAATAAGCAGTAAGCAAATCGTAGACCCTTTTTGAGGAGTACTTTCAAAAGAATTTTTTGTAACCTGTTGCAGAATGATGCCTCGCAGTATGGAGCGCCCGCATAAAACCAGCGACAGTGTGCACACAAGAGCCACGGCGACATCGAACGCCACACGGGTGTAGTTCTCAGCTGGGGATTCAAATATATATAAAAAAGGAAAGGTGTGTGGGGGGGTTGGTTGGATTTGAATTGGTAAACTTTAATAAAAGTGCACAAAATAAAATGATTTGGATCTAAATAAATTATCTGAGTGGTTACAAAGTATACTTAAAAAAAAAGGATCTCGTGCTCACCCTGTCCGGACACGCTGGGGTCTTTGCACTCCTTTATGGAGGCTTGATTCTCCAGTCGTATTTTCACTTTGCCGCTGTGAGCCTTGTTGTCCAGCACGATCTAATCGACACATAGCAACGGTCAAGTCACCTCCACGACTCGTTCAGAAACCGAGCGGGACAAAATGGATGCCGTGTTGCTTCAGACTTGAATTTTTTTCCCTTCTTCAAATGATCTACGGTAGTTACTGGCTGTCCAAAATGAGGATCATACAAATTGAAAAAAAAAAATCCATCTTGAATCTTCTATTTGAAAAAAAAAAAAAAAAAAACAGCAAACATTTGTTTTAATCACGTTGCTAATTAAAGGTGCCTTAACGATAAACAAAATTGTATATATAGGTGGACTTATATGTCAAAATATATAAAAAAATAATCACTTCATTAAATTGTATGATGTCAAACATGCTTAACGTAAAAGAACAAATTTAATCGTTTATAAAAATTAATTGAACTCTTTTTTGTTTTATTCCTTTAAAATCAGAGTGCGGAACAAATGAAATATTTTATGAAATAAATTGAACTTTATTTTGTTTTATTCTTTTAAAATCAGTGTGCAGAACAGAATCAACACACAAGTACTTTTCTCACCTTTATGTAAAAAGTGTAGCAGTCAGGGATCTCATTATTGATGATGGTCTGCACATTGATGGCCTTCAGCTGAAACTCGATGGTGACGTTAATAAACCTTAAGAACGCAGGGACACAAGTTGATTCGCCCAAACAAAACAAACAACCAAAAAAGAAACGACCCGAAAACACGCAATCCACATGAGCTGGAGCGTGCCTGCTGATAATAAACGTGTCGAACGCCGCCACGAGATACGATCTTTGCCGTGACGGAGGAGACCGACGGAATACTCGAAAGCCATGTGAAAAATGAAGCCTTACTTGTGGAACTTGAGTGTAAAGTTCTTGTAGGAGCTGGTGAGCGGCGCGCGGGGCACAGACAGAGGGTTGACTCCGACGCAGTCTGGGCAAAAGTGAAGTCAATATATTAGATCAATTGTGTGTGTTAAGTCGGTCCAAAAAGATACGAGTGCCCTGCGGATGGACATCATAATTCAGTATTATTTGATTGCTGAGAATTTGGTCAATAAATCAGCACCACAGAACCAGCAAATCCAAAATCGTACATGGGTGGGCTTTGCATTGTACCTGTGATGATGTGCGGGTCGATGCTGAAGGTGTCATTGGCGGGGTCGATGCGGCCTCTCTTGTAATACTGCTGACAGAGGGACAGCGCGCTGCCGTTGACGCCAACGCCGTAGACGTAAGCGTAGCGGCCTACTGTGGTCTCCGGCAGGGCCAGATACTGCAACGACATTAGCAGTGATTCAAATTCCATGACCCTAGGTCAGACTTTTTGTATATCCACATTTTTTTTTTTTAAATAAATTGCAAGACTAATCTCCGCCTTTATATTCAGTACACGGAGTTACCTGGTCCACAGCGTAGAAGATGTGCTCGTAGACGTCTCGTTGTGTGTAGACTGCAAAAGAGCTGTCCGACGACTCGTCAAAGTCTTTGAGGAAGAGATACTTGAACGTCATGGTGTTCTCCTCTTTGAAGGTCACCACCACTTGGTTGCTGAGGCCAAACAGCACCAACTGGAGTAATAAAAGGGGGACAGGTGTGATGGCGGATGACAGAAGTGAATCGATAGTTTGGTACCTGAGCGGTGACAATGATGATCTTGAGCAGCTGCAGGATCAGCTTGTAAGGTTTACGACCTTTAGCGTGGTATTTGTCACAGGGGCTCATGAAGAAGTACTTCAACTTCCTGCGAATGGCTTCCTCGTCATTCTCGGCGCTCACCCAGTGGCCCGCCGTGGCGCCGGTGAAATGGTGGTTGGCGTGGTTATCGAAGCAGTTGCTATCCAGAGGCTCGTGGTGTTCCCCGCTGTCGCCTGTCGAACCATAGCAGCTCAATAAGGCGGGGTGGCTCTCATGTTCTGGCAAAAAAAAATTAAAAGAAACAAACTTCTCAGTAATTCAGACCTCCACCAAGGCCTAAACAAGAAACGAGGAAATGTGGACTTAACATTTGATCGAGACCCAGAATTTTACTAAATGTAATAAGTTCTTATTACGTGAGGACAACGAGTGTTTTGGGTCACCTCCGGACAAAATCCAGAGACGCAAATTCAGCAGTATTCTTTTTGAGGTGCAATGACCTCTCCATTGGACCAAGTATGCCGTAGCTCCAGAAAGATAATAATTAGGTAATTAATTAAGTCCCCTTCAAATAAATAGTTTTGTAAATTTCTAAAAAGCAAGGTTACAAAAAGAACATCATCGTGAATTAAACTCAATGGCAGCATATTGTTAAAACACACACACACACACAACAACTATAAAGCACAACTTTTGAAATGGTAATGCTGTGAGTTAAACTGATTACAACTTTTGTTTGAATTCCTGCCCACAAAGAAGGCCAGTCATGTTTTATCCATGTCACATGGTTTAAATCATGAGACCCACAGTCGCAGGGCCATCCAGCATCATCTGGACTAGCAAAAAAAAATAAAAAAATAAAAATTCTGAGCTAACAACATCCAAATGCAGAACACACACAACGTGCATCATTTTTTTTTTATTATTTAGGGTGTCATGAAGGCAAACAAACTGTTGATTCAACTTCCTGGATGAAAATGAGAAGTGTGCCATTGAGTGTGATACGCCGCAAACTGCAACTGACTTTCCTGATATACTTTAGAACAGAAAAAAAAAGTCAGAGGACAAAAAGAACTAATCCATGGCTGGTCACTTATCACAAATGTTCAATTGAGGTTCTACTGAGTAAATAAAAATGACTCTGAACACGAGAAGGGTGCTGTGTGGAGGTAGTGACAGCCTTTGCGTGCCAGCGGCACAGACGAGAATCCGAACACTTACTATTTCCTGCAGACAAAAGGGAAGGAGGTAGAGTCGATGGATATCTGCCATCAGGGGAGCGTGCCGATCGTCACGCTCCATGAAGATTGGACAAAACAAAACCTGGGCGCACGCCATGCCTTGACACACACCGAGTGTAATCCGCAGAAATATCTGACTCTTCGGGTTCACGACCGTCTGCGGAGCGAGGTCGGAAACAGCGACCAGCGCGGCCTGTCTGTCAATCAAATAGGTCTACAAGCGGTTATCAGTGCTTAACATCTCGTCTGGTGACGCCAGTGGCCAAATACTAGGTTGCAAAAAAGAGGAATGCACGGCTCGAAAAGTGGTGACTGGCCCATTCTCTTTCTAATGAATTCTGAGTCACGCGTACAATGATCGTTTAGAAAGTTAGACTTAAAATCTCCAGCCTACAAACAATTTTTAAACGCATAATGAACAAACGGCAAACTTTGCGCTCCCTCCCAATCAACACTGTTTGAAAGTTTTGTTTTATTGGTACCCAAATACAGTACTGGAAAAGTTTTCAAAGTGATGCAACGCAGTCATGAAACAAGACATCATCCATTCATTCTTGGCACCAAACAAAACATTTGAGTGACAAACTAATTAATAAAGAAAAATCTATTTTAATCTACAGTGGCCCACATGCTTTTAATCTACAGTTGCCCACATGCTTAAGTGAAAATTCATGTTTATCCTTTTGTTGTCAAATTAAATTTAAATACGTAAAATAGCATTTGGCAATGTCAATGAAATGTAGAATAAATAATGCTCTCGTTAGAAAAAAAAATGTCATTCTACACGATCGCATGCATCATTTCGATCTCCAATTAATTCATTTCACACATCACTATAAAATAATGTGTCTCATTGGATGAATTGAAGAGATGCGGGTTGGGACGAATTTAAATATAAATTTGAGAGCATGCATACATTTCTTTTAACACACGAACACGACATGACTTATATAATGATGCACTTAAGCATCACGTCAGTTCAGAACAACTTTCAGTCTCAACGTAAACCACTAAAATAAGCAATGTAAAAAGGAAATGAAAGTAAATCCAACGTATCAACTTGGATGACGAGGCGGTCTCGGTAATACCGAATCGGTTTTGTCAACACAACTTATCCAGAACGAGAAAGCTAAATAAGAACAGACTATAACATTGTGGACGACCGAAAATAAACACAACAAAACGTCACAACATATAATGATACAAAAAAGAAAAAAAAAAAAACACGAGATCGGTACAGTCATATATTGACAGTCCAGGCACAAAAAAAATAACGCAAAAGTATGTCACGAGGAAGCGGTCGGTATTACATTACCTGGGCAGTCATGCTGTTCCATCGCCGACATGTTTATGTTTTAAAATATAGAAATAGATATATTTAAATCCGGCGACAAGTTGTTTACTCTTCGTACTGTAAAATTATGTGAAGAATCTGATAATAGGCGATCTGCATCCGGACTCGTTTCCGGTCTCGGATCACGTGGCTAGACATCACGTGACCAAACGGGAGTTACCGACGAAAAATCGAACAGACTGCATTATTAAATTAAATTATCACCAGTGTAAAGTGAATTTATTGGTTGTTTTTACTGATTTCTTTTTGTTGTTCTATTTATTTGCCTTGAATATTATTCAAATAAATACACAAATAATATTACATTTGTATGATTTCTTTTTGTTGCTCTAATTATTTGCCTTGAATATGATTTAAATAAATACACAAATAATATTACACTGTATTGTTTGAATATTCATTTTTGACTGTGTGTTATATTTTACTTCATTAAATTGTTATACATTATTGTAGAATATAACATGTACATGCCCTTATGTGCTTTGGGGTCATGTGTGTAAGCGATCCCCCTCCCTTCTCTTTGTCTTTCTCTCTCTCTCAGCACTATCAGGATAAACTTGGAGGGATGGACTTTCTCTTGATGACATTGTGACCTTTGTCATTTGCGTGGGGGCAGTCGCTGTTGAGCATATGATGCATCTTTCTGTTGGCCGAATCGATATTTGTAGCCACGTACTTGTCCTAAAGGGCGCAAGTGCATACACACACAACCAACTGTGCCTGGAAACATTGTAAACTCCTTTTCTCTTTTTTTGGGGATATCTTTTATTCATCTAAACCAAGATGGCGTTTTTTCGAGTCGCACTCTTCCTGTTGGCGTCATTCTTCTACTTCACTCTAATATCAAGCAGGCCGGCAGGTATGTTTTGGTTATCTACTCTTTTATTTGATTTTGAAACACATTATTAGCATCCCCGCCACACAGTGAAGAGGTTATGGGTTCAAATCCAGCTCCAGGCTTCATGTATGGCGTTTGCATGTTCTCCCCATGACTTCTTGGGATTCCTCCAACATTCCAAAAACATGTATGGGAGGCCGATCGACCTCTCCAAAACAAG